>NC_092350.1:64960795-67431917 GCF_963676685.1 Mytilus edulis | reverse complement strand
ACGTTATTAATCAATTAGGTTTGGTAGAACGTTTGGGGATATACCTTCATCATAAATTAGACTTATTTTTTTCTGGGACCTTGTTGGGCGTTCCTTTGTTTATTTATACTGGGATGTAAAATTGAAAATAATACTTTTAAAGAACTTCTAGTTCACATTTTTCAACACTCAGATGTTGCCCTGCATGATAAAATTTTACCTGTTTCTGTTCTCCTTTTTATACGACCCCAAAAAAATTTTGGGATCGTATAATGGTATGTCGTCGTCTGCGTCGTCAGCGTCGTCGTCGTCCGAAGACACTTTGGTTTCCGGATAATAACTTTAGTTTAAGTGAATAGATCTTAATGAAAAGTTTTTTCAGAAGGTTCAATACCACAAAAGGAAGGTTGGGATTTATTTTGGGAATGATGGGGTGAACTGGTTAGGAATTAGGGGCCCAAAAAGGGCCAAAACAAGCATTTTTCTAGTTTCAGGATAATAACTTGTTTACCAGTAATTCAATTGCTGTGAAAGTATACTGCAATGTTTAAAACCACAAGTAGAAGGTTTGGATTCATTTAAGGGGTTATGGGGCCAAAGTTTAGGAATTAAGGACCAAAAAGGGGCCAAAACAAGCATTTTTCTAGTTTCCAGACAATACCTTGTGTGTAATTACATGGATCCCTCTGAAATTGTACCACAATGTACCATATAACAAAGGGGAGGCTGGGATTAAGTTTTGGGTTAATTGCCCAAAATATGTAGGAATTTAGGGCCAAAAAAGGGCCAAAAAGAAGCATGTTTCTTGTTTCCAAACAATCATGACAATAACTTGTGTTTAAGTGTATGGATCTCTCTGAAATCGTACTACAAGGTTCAATATTACAAAGGAAAGCATGGGATTGAGTTATTGCTCCAAGAGGGGGGGGGGGGGGTTCAATAAATTTTTGGAGGGGATCTCAGTTTACCATTTTTTTAAGGGATTTTTTTTTTTTTTCAACATTTTTCAAATTTCAAATTTTGAAAAGTTTCAATAAGAAATATTCAATTGCACAGTATTGTGCAATAGATGTGTTAGATCTTGAACCACATTAATTTTGTGGCAAAAACCTATATTATGTCAAAAAATTTATCACAATCAAAATTCAGACGGTATCAAGCTTGAATATTGTGACCAAATTTGCCCCAATTGTTCAGGGTTCGACCACTGGGGTCGTATAAAGCTGCGCCCTGCGGAGCACCTGGTTTCTTTTTTTTTTGCCAAATATTTTTTTTTCATCCTTGAGTTATGGCAAAATATTTTGTTCTTTCTAATTTCCCCTATATCTTATTTTTAATATTTTTTAAACTTGGGAATTTTCATTTTTTTCATTTTTTGGTAAATTTTTTTTATCCTTCACTGGACTGGGTGAACTATGGTAATCAAGGTATCATATTGCAGGTTCTTGCTTCTTAAAAAGTTAAAAATAAGACTTTTTCTCTGTAAAGCTTTTACCAGCTAGTTGAACCCTGATTAGGTCGAAAAAAATCAGATGCAGATTCCAGCTTTTTTAAAGGGGAGGAGAAGGGGGGGGGTTAAAAACATGACAACTCTCAGATAAAATGGAGGGAGGAAACGGGGAATGTGTCAAAGAGACAACAACCCGACCAAAGAGCAAATAACAGCCAAATTGTTAAAACTTCTGTGCATTAACAAATATGTATAGCCCTAATGCCAGTAATGGTGGCTTGGGGTTGGGCATCCTGCCCATCAAATCAACCTCAGAAAATAGATTCTTGTAAAAGTTGACATTCTTCATTCTTGCGATTCTTTTGTCTTGAATTGACTTCTCTGATTAGCAATTCATAATCTTAAAATATCGATTACTTGTATATAATTTCTAGAATATTTGCAAACATGTGTATTATCTAATTTTAGAATCATAATTAACCCAAGAAAATGGAAATGAAAAGAAAAGGTTTCTTTCCTGTCAAGTGATGACCATACTAAATACTGAAGGTGTTCTAGATACTGATGTTCAGATGATGGATAGGTATATATTAGTTAGTAAAAGCACTTTTTTTTAAAGCAGTGAAACCATTATTTAATATTAAACATTAGTTACACTTTAATATACACAGTTGAAAAGTAGTTGAAAATCTGAAAATGACACAAACTTAATAGGCAAGGGACAGTGAGCAGGTCTTCTTAGATGCTCTGAATATAAACATGTATTTAGATTTTTGATTTGTGCCCAGTTTTCTGTTATTTGCATTTAAATATTTGAATTTTTAATTGGTGCATGTGACACTTGGCAGCTTCAATAATAAGATATTGATAATTGTTTTCATTATGTCATCTCCAAATCTTGTATTGTTTTGCTCAGCTCAATAACCTCAATTATTTGTATGAGTCTGAACTCTCAAGACTACATGTTTTGTCCCATCATTGTGTTACATAGACTTACACATGGTCCCACATCTCGCTTATTCATATCTAAGAGAAGATGTAGCATGATTGCTATAAATGAGACAACTCTCAACATTAAAGAGACCAAATGGCACAGTAATTAACAACCATATAGTTTAAAACAAAATGTCACCAAAACAAAATCATTGGGTTTTCTGTATCATCTCTTACATGTATGAGAAACATAGATTCCATAGTACTTTTATTTTCAGGCAAGTATTCACTGTGCAACCGAGTAAATTTCTGTTATGACAGTAGATGAGTGAATGGACTGACGAAGTAGATTCCAGTAAAACATTATTAAGAAAGAATAATATACAACTAGTGTTGGTAAAATATCATCAGGTAAAACATAATATGATCCATCATCAAGAATGTTATATATTTAAATTATAATTTTTTATGACCCTGCCGTACGTAGGGGGGCCGGGGTCATTAAGTTTTACCCTTTTCTGTCTATATGTTAGTCTGTAGGTCCTAAAGTTGGTTTCTGTTCTCCTACTTTACTCGAGTTTGCCTCAATCAAATGTTATGAAACTTATACACAATGTTTGTTTCCACAAAACATAGATCTAATTTTAATTTTGGTGGCGTCGCTTAAACCGTTCCAGAGTAGAGTTATGCCCCTTAAAAATGGAAAAAAATTGCTGAATTTTTCGTTCTCATTGGCTAACTTTAGTTTGCCTCAAACAAGTGCTATGAAACTTATACCCAATGCTAAAATAACACAAAATACAGATCAAGTTTGAATTTTGGAGGTGTCATGTAAATGGTTCATGAGTTATGCTTCTTTACAAATGATTTTTTCGTTTCCATTCTCTATAAACTGAAGTTTGCCTCAACCAAATTTTATGAAGCATATACACAATACTTATTACCTAAAAACTCTGATCAAGTACAAATTTGGGTAGCGTCACTATTATTATTCTTCAGTTATGTTCTTTTATAACTTACATGATATGCAAGCTGGGGCATCATCTGTGTCCCATGGACACATTCCTCATTTATTTATTCTTTGTTTATTTGTATGTTTTAAAGTTAAGTTTGGCAACAATTTTTCTCTGACTTGTATAAAAATACAGAAATGTGTAATGATTGTCAATGAAACAATCCACCAAAGCTCAAATCAAGTGGATGTATGCAATTGCAGGCAAATGTATGGCTTTCAACAATGAGAAAAACCCATACCATGTGGTCCGCTATAAAAAGTCCAGACACAAAAAATATGAAACAGGTCAATTGAGAAAACTGACAGCCTTATTAATAACAAAACTATTTACGAAAAACAAAAAACAACTGAAATGAACATATGATACAGTGAAATACAGGCTCCTTGCTTGGGACAGGTATTTATAAAATGTGGCTGGGTTAAACTCATTTGAAGGCAATAACCCTACCCCTAACCTTGTACAGTGATGTGGCAGGGAATATATACATCCCCCAAAACAAAAATGCCTCAAAGTACAACCTGAGAGCAGTCAGTGCTAGCAGTTACTGACAGCTAGTTCAAAGCCAATTGCAACAAGTAAATAATCACATTCTTCCAAACACAGATTTTCTCGCTGTTTTGTGAGAAGACCCATTGATGGCCTTGGTTTTCTGCTCTTTGGTCAATTTGTTGCCTTTTTGGCACATTCCCCATTTTTATTCTCTATTCTACATATATTCAAATGTCTCTAAAGAAACTTATATAAAGTTACATAAAAGAATTTAACCTACCTGTTTTTCTTCTTGACTTTCTTCATAGTTCTCATTAAAACCGTGGTTCATTAAAATAATATTCCGCACAATGAAGCAATGGCATGTATCATAATGATAAGAATCAGATTCAGTATTCTTTGTTGTCCTTTGAGCAACATGTTTTTAGGGACATAGAAATACTGGTCGTCTTTCTGTCTGGTCTTGTTAGCGCTCTTGCATGTACAATTTAGATATTTATGAAACTTTATTAAGCAATGTCTTGGACCAGTTCGAAAATCAGTGCCATTTAATTATTTTTAAAAGAGTTGTGCCCCTTGAAAACATTATATATATTGAACATTGCATTGTAAGCACTCTTATGTGTGCAATTCTTGCGAGATTTTATGAAAATTATATCAGTTTGACAAGTTTGAAAATCAGTGCCGATCAATTATAGTCAAAAGAGTTATTTATGTCCCTTGACAGATGTTTATGAAACTAATATCATAGGTTTATATCAGCAATGTATTTTACTCTTTTGGAAATAAGTGTGTGTCAAACATTTTTAAAGAATGTTACATGCCTCTTTAAAATATTAATTATAAAGTAAATCACATTCATTGCATTTGCTACAAAGCCCTCATTTCTTGAGTAAATGTATATTAATAAAAAGCTAAAAAGTACCAAAAAAAAGAAGTGTTTTTTGTTAGTTATTGCCCTATTATTTGGATAGATAAAAATATGTGCCTATTTATTTCAGACATGAAAATACCAAGTTATGTGCCAGATATGTACTACCAGAAAGTGAAAGAAGTTGAATATATAATGGACAATATCAGTGATATAACAATAGACATACAGATTAATTTAGGTTCAAGAAGTTCCTCTAAACATCCAGGCTACATCAATTGTAAAGAAATATTCAAAAATAATATCAGAGGAGACTTATAAGGTGGATGACCATTTTTCCAAGAGTAACATCATTGATATCATTATGTATTGGACATATATGCGAATAAAGTTCTATGAAATACTAAATGTCTATTATTAGCTATAGAAAGGAAATTGTTTTTTAAATTTTATATGAAATAAAGAAACATGAAAGTGTGTACTTTAAAATTAGAGTCAGTAAATTAGACAAAAAAGCAGGACTTCAAGACATTTAGGAATTTATCTCCCTCATGTAATGCTCTGATTCCTTGGTAATAATTTTGGTCCTTTTTGATTGAATCAACATTAGGTTTGAATTTCAAATGGTCTGATTTCTTGACCTGGTTTAGCAAAACAGATTTGTCTTTTTATATTTCATCAGTTCTTCAACATCTCTAATAGGTTATGGTTTTGGTTTTTGAAATGTTTTGATCTTAACTGCTACTGAAACAACATTAATTGTCAAAATGCACATCTGGTGCATTAAAGTTGGCATATTGGTACTGTGTAATGTATCCATAAGAAATTATTATTTTAAACAGAACTGTATATATTAAAGATAGCATTATGAATATAATAGTTGTCTCTGACATTGTAATTCATACCCTATCTCCATATTTTGATCTTCAAATTGAAGAGCTAGCTATATAGCTAGAACTCTTAACTGTTCCAAGTATTTAAAAGACTAGCTAGTGACCCATTTGTTGAAGGCAAAATACACTCACTATGCTAGCATTACAGTGGTAAGTGACATAAAAGTAACAGGATGAATGCAATTCTGAAAATGCATAAAAATAAATTTGCAAACAAACAAAGCTGTTTGTTTGACAGGAGCTAAATATGACAGAATATTATGATTCTATGATTTAATAATGCTAAAGACAGAAGATAAAGTATACAAACTAGAAACATAAACAGCACAGCCTCAGTCTACTAACCCTGTGCACGGCACAGCCTCAGTCAACTAACCCTGTGCACGGCACAGCCTCAGTCAACTAACCCTGTGCACGGCACGGCCTCAGTCTACTAACCCTGTGCACGGCACAGCCTCAGTCAACTAACCCTGTGCACGGCAGGCCTCAGTCAACTAACCCTGTGCACGGCACGGCCTCAGTCAACTAACCCTGTGCACGGCACAGCCTCAGTCAACTAACCCTGTGCACGGCACAGCCTAAGTCAACTAACCCTGTGCACAGTACAGCCTCAGTCAATAAACCCTGTACATAATACAGCCTTATTAAACTAACCTCATTATAAAGGTATATGACACAACTGTAGGCAGTAATAGATAAGCTACATCCACCTATGTAACGGTAAGTCATAAATCAACAACAAAACTCAGTAATTATGTACAGTATGGATATGATGTTGACATGACTCATTTGTATATTCTCTTTTGAATACATGTGAGGCATGAAAAATGTCCCTAGCACAAATTTACCTAAATTCCAATTTAATAATAATTCTAGAATTATTTAATACACTGTTTTTTACATGTTTAATTTAACTTCAAAATAAATAATTTTAAAAATATATTTACTGAGCCTGAATTCATGACCATGTAAATGTGATATTAGAAAAGGTAATAATCAGGATGTTAACACTGAAAAGTTAATTATCAGGACTTCTTATATACATGTTATATGTAATAAACAGATTAAGACACAACAGTTTCATGAGTTTATTGCCTTGAGGGATGAAAATTAAAATGTCATAGGTATTGAAGATGATTTTATATAATGATATTAATAAATTTTAAATGTCCTTTTCAAATTGTCAATGTGGATAAATTTATAATTGAAAGTAATTTAAAATTATGAAAAATATGAAACAACAGGATATAATCTTTTATTTTGGATATTATATTAAAAGTTTTAAAAGTTTATCTAACATGTCTAAGTCATGCAGCCAAGTATTGATTTATCAACATAAAAATGGGTAAATAACTAATATAAAATAAAGAAAATATGTTGTCTGGTTAAATAAACTACAAAGCATTATTTAATACAAGCTGTAAAAAGTATACTGGGTAACATTTAAGATGTCAAATTAAACTCAAAGTTTACTGCTAATCATAAGAAGGAAATACTAGCTTTTTTAGGTTGCTAAAAATGTTTAAATTAAAGAAAGGGTTAACCTTTGAACAAAGATTCTACATTTCATGATTTACATAAAAAAAGAGGTTTATTCATTCATGACACAAAATGACAGTCAACAGTGCATTTTTTTTTTGGTCATCTTTGTAGTATTTATTTCCTATTAAAACGATCCAAAGAAATCACCTGTTATGTTTTACAGTGAAATAACTTTGTCTGGCTTTAAATAATTGAATAAAACAATCTTGTATAGTGCTAGCCTCAATTAAACAGTAACCCTTCAATGAAGTGACACACTAAAGAAAACATTAATGTAGAACATGTAGAAAGAGAGAACATATTTTTTTGAAAAAGAACCCCCAAAAAAGGGTTTTATTCTTCTTCTCATACAGGACATATAAATTCAATTGTATAAGTCTCATAAATTCATTTGTGTACATCATAGAACTTTGTTGTCAAGAAAATTATGATCTCTAGTATTTATACATGAGTATTATCTTCTATATAAATTTAAAGAATTATTAAGTAATAATAATCATGATACATGTAATTATACAATATTAGATAAGTTTCAATACTTTATTCTTAATTTATGTTTTTTCGTTTGTAGAATTCACATTGGTTTGAGCCAGATTATGAAGCCGGCAAAAAAAGGAAAGTATCTCGCATACCTGTAGCTGTAAATTGTGAAACAGTGGACTAATGGACTTATTGTTGTTGGAAATAACAAATAGGGCTTACAGCAATATGCCATGATGTTGTTGGGATTTCATATCAAATTGGACAAGAAGAAAATTGTGCATTGTACAAATAGCAAACTTACAATTTGAAAGAAAGACTACATTATTTGATGACAGTGAATACCTTCGATAATTAATTTATTTGAAATTGAAATAATAATTTGGAATTAAGAGAATTCAAAGTTTTCTGGGAATATTAATATCATAGTGCATCATATTTGAATTCTATGAAATACCTTGGATAGTTATTCAAAAATAGCAAATTGGATTAATAAAAGATCAGTTTCAGTGAATATCAATAGTGCATCATATCTGAATTCATGAATACCTTGGATAATAAATTTATATGAATTTGGATATTGAGAATATCTGGTTTGTGTGAAATTTATTGAAGTTAATGCTTGCATTCCTATTGTTAGCTATATGTACCACCAGGGGGTGTTACACAACCTTGATTACCCATGAGGGTCTGTCGTGGTCGGTCACTATTGGTGTCATGATGACGGAAGTTTTTAATGACCTTGACTGCATTTACAGCCCTTGCATGGACGTTGGTTGATGTCAAATGACTGCTTGCTGTACTTATATAAGAGTCGCGATCTGAATGTACATACAGTATATACAATGTAAATATAATCTATCATCTAAATTAATGTTCATTCTGAAACTGGCATTGTATACTAGTCAAAAATATTAAACAATACATGTACTTCAAAGTATCATTTTATTGTCTTGCCTTCCACAAAGTCATTTAAAGTTGATTGTATGCAGGACATAGGTATTACAATCTTGGGCTGATGACGTAAACTTTTTTATAAAGCTTTACATTTTAAAAGCTAAAAGAGCTGGATGCTTCTTATCTTGTCGGTATTCAGATAGCTAATATGTTATGAAGTTTCAGCCTGTCATTATATGTCCATTGCACCTGACCTCATTTCTTTGTTTAGTGACTACTTGTAAAAAATACTGTTTTTATAACAGTGAGATGCTCTCTTATACAAGTACATGTACATTTTGTAATTGGATAAATTTTTTGTATACATGTATGATATAAAAAAAGAAGATGTGATTACACTGGTATGATTGCCAATAAGCATGATGAGACGACTCTCCACAAGAGACCAAAATGACACACAAATTAACAACTATACATGTAGGTCACTGTATAAATGCTGTACTGTGTACAGCCTTCAACAATGAACAAAGCCCATACTGCATAGTCGGCTATAAAAGGCCCAGAAATGACAATGTAAAACAATTCATACGAGAAATATGAATATCTTGCAAGGTCTACTGGTCTATCAGGTTGAGCTGACCTGACCCTGACATTTCATGGATAAGTGATTAAGGATAATTTCAGTTTAGGCCAAAATAAATAATTGTGTGTCTCCTATTTTACTCTCCAAAAAATTAAGAACATTTTATTCTATTAAAAAATTTTGTTTTTAAAGTTCTAAACTTTTTTCTGTTAATGTACATGTGTACTGTGATAACATTTCCCATATTTGACAGATAATACACTGTGCAGTCTTAGTCATTTCAAAGTTTGGTTTCTGATATGTTTTACTGATGAGTATTATTTGTAATTATCATTCACACAAGTTATCCGATGTGGATAGACATCAAATGATGAATATGACATGTACATGTATGACGAATACATTGTTTCAGGTAGGCTAGAAACGGATGTACATGTATGGTCGAGAAACCAGAAACATGCAATAAATTTATTTTGGCCTTAATATTATACAGTACTCCAGTAGATCAACTTCATGTATATTTAATGTACATGTATAGACAGAATGGAACAATTGAGTCTATGTCATATATGTCTGACTGGCAGGGTTCATCAGACATTAAGCTAAATGTCATGGGTTCATTGGTCAATGTTGAATTTTTGTGGTTTTGTCTATTTTTCAATGTTTCTCAGATGTGATATAAAAAAGAAGATGTGGTATGATTGCCAATGAGAACTATCCACAAAAGACCAAAATGACACAGACATTAACAACTATAGGTCACTGTACGGCCTTCAACAATGAGCAAAGCCCATACCGCATAGTCAGCTATAAAAGGCCCCGATAAGACAATGTAAAACAATTCAAACGAGAAAACTAACGGCCTTATTTATGGGGAAAAAAAATGAACGAAAAACAAATATGTAACACATAAACAAACGACAACCACTGAATATACAGGTTCCTGACTTGGGACAGGCACATACATAAATAATGTGGCGGGGTTAAACATGTAAGCGGGATCCCAACCCTTCCCCTAACCTGGGACAGTTGTATAACAGTATAACATAAGAACGAACTATAAAAAAGTGATAAGCTACATCATGTACATTGTACATGTATAGGATCACTATTTTTTTTGGCATATGACATGAATGTTAGGTGTACATGTTTGATTGGCCGGCTTTATCTAACAATGAGCACATTTTCATGGTTTTCATTAATTTGAATAAGGAGATGTGGTATGAATTTTGATGAGACAACCATCAACCATAGACCATGTAGACCAAGTGATGTGCTTGTTAGCTATATAATAGGTTACTCCACACCCTTCAACAATGATCAAAACTAATACTTCATAATGAGCACCCTATATAAAGGGTTCTGCCTTGCACGCAACACCGTCAATGTAAAAAAAAAAACAGACGAGAAGCCCTACAGTGATGATAGTTTGATTTATATACAAAAGCTACATACAAACAAATATGATAAACAGCAAGCAACAAAACACACTACATACATTGAAAAATAAACCTGTGTCAGGGTGGTTCAACTTTCATGTACAATTCTAGCATAAAAGAAAAGATATTAAAAAAAACCTGATATACACATGATACAGTGTATCCAAAAAAAAAAAATCATATGGAACCAAAATTCCATAGATGTATATATGACTTCCAACATAATAATCAATATTTAATAGATCAGTGTTAAAATATGTTAACACATGCAGAAGAGTGTCTACCATGCACTTGCACTGCACTTTATACTAGAATTTTTTTTGACAACCCTGCATACATCCTTATCCATTTAAGGATTCTCTACCTTCACGAAACTTTAGAGGCGTTGGTTCAGCAGTCCTTCATTTATATTAGAATAGTATGATAGCAGAATATATCGACATGAACATATCATACATTGTATGTATATATATCATGTACTAGTATATAGAATGATATATTCAAATGGATGAAAATCATATACATTTAGCATGCATGTTTTAAACTGTATAAACAAATATACAAATATGTATATAACAACAAACCAGTGTATATACTGATTTGTATCACTACAATGTAAAATAGTTATTACGGTGACGTAATTCCCTGTCATCTAATTTATTCATCGTCCATCGACGAACTTGTCTCAGAAAAAAATATATCTCTGTCATGTCTGTTCACAATGTACATTTACCTCACTTATACATGTAGGTTTATATATATGATAAAACCCGGCGAAATATGAACTCGATGGTTAATATTTTTGCGTCCATGTGGAGAGTTATTAATAAAGACATTTGAACCTCAAATAACAGGCGTAGCTAGGTGTTTGTTACGTGTACGCCCGAACCTCGGCGAGGGGTCTGAAGGCCTAAGTCATAGCACCTGTTGGTAGTTGGTTCAACGTGACGAAGCCCCCCCCCCCCCCCCCCGTAAGCTAACAGGTTATCAAGAATGAGATACCGTTCCCGTTGTTGAAAATTCTCATCAATAGCAACATACTTAAAGAATTTAAATGGTTTATTTTTAATGTTTAGTTTATTCATCGTGTTGATATGGAATCTAATGGTCATTAGATATAGAGAAAAGTCTAAAACAGTTTCTTTAAAATATGTTCAAAAGGAGCCATATGGGGTAATTGTCGTTAATGAACATGAAATAATTAATGTTCGGAAGGTTTCTGTTGAATCCTGGTTCTCGGCTAAAATTGCCTTCCGCGTAAAGTGAATGCATTTATCTATCTTTTCCAGGATTTAAAAAAAAAATTTAAAGAAAATCTATTAAGGTTTATAAAATATTTTGAAAAAGTCCCATATCGTTAAATTGAATAAAGATAAGTGCTTCTGTCAAATTAATACTGCCACAATGGAAGAAAAAAAAAGCTTTCAAAATTTTGATTCAGACATTAATCAGAAAAAAGCTTCTTCCATCATAAAATCCAAAAAAGGTTTGACAAAGTAATTGATCTATAACAAACTTTTATCCCAGACTGTATCTACTTGCGCAACAAGTTTTTTTTAATTCTAAATATGGCAAAATTAAACAGATAATTTCATCATTATGCTCTTGATACTCTTTTTGTCATGCTCAGTTTCTGTCCAACTTCCATACAAAGGTTTGCTTGAGGTATTTATATTTAAAATAAACACCTTTTAACCCCACACTTATCCTAAAGAGGGGGGTCAAGAGTGACACCACCGACGAAATTTAGAATCGCATATGTCTTGCTATTGGAACATATAGAAATGTCACAGGCTCGACAAAAATGGAAACCACATATCGAATCACATAATATAATGAATTCATTTAAATAGCAGGAAAGTTGGTAGAATTCTCTGAAGATTCACAACTAGTAGATTCAGACTTTGAGAAACAAATCTATATAATATGATACCTTTTGTTTGAAAAGTAAAATTCGTCACTTTAATTCGAAATTGAAAATTTTTTTTTACAGGGCTGATGTACTATTTATAAGTTATTTGTATTTAATTGAGATTAAAATTCAAGTGTACGCCTGGGCGTTTTGACGTTAACGTAGCTACGCGCATGAATAAGACACCACTTGGTACAATAACAGTACAAAGTTGAGTAAATCTGACTAGACTATTAAAAAACCCGGTAAATAATATAAATTGAATTTAGATACAAGACATTAACGAATATTTCAGTGTTTTCCATAGCTACAAAAGATGCGTTGAAAGTTCAGCATAACAGATTTTATTTGTATTTATAAATCAAAATTGTTAGAACCGAGTACGGTAACTTGTATACTTTTCAAATAGTCACAAGAACTTAAAAACAAACAAATTAATTCTAAAAGTGTCCATGTCGTATGAACTAAGCCCTCGGCAGTTTTCTACGGGGATAAGTTTGACAAGTGTGTATATTCCCGCTGGGTTTATAGTATATTGACCGTTATTATGAAGTTATGTGATTCGTAAATCTACGGGTATTGGAGGTGAAACCTTACATGCATGAATGATTTCACAACAAGGTTATAAAAATTAAAACGTCATTATGATAATTTGGAAAAGTGTCTTATAAGATACATTTTTTTACAAATAAATTGAGACACCTTGTTCAATTTATCTAAACAGGTGCATGTAACTGTGTTTAAGCACTAAATGCGCATAAACCAGTCCCATGTGAAATTGCAGGTATCTCTTACTGTGGTCTGATTTTTTTTCGAAGAGATGCGAGACAAGGGAGTGTCAATTGAGTTATTAATTTACAACATTTACCAGATAAGCGGGGAATCCCAAAATTTTCAGCGGCAGATATTTCAATATGTTTTTGTTTTTACAATCAGTTTCTATTTATACTAATGTATAAAATGGGTATGGCAGTTGTGTCTTTTTTTTTATAACAACCTTTTTAAAAAATTGCACACGATGTAATTGTATTTAAAATAATTTAACCTATCCCGGACTGTCAGATAGAAATTTGGTATCCGTAACTTTTAAGTCTATGAAATGACTACCAATATTTGAAAGTTGTGACACTTATGGATTATTAAACTGTTGCTGTATAATGGTTGTAGCAATCATATTTTAACTGTAACAACCTTTTCGACGTTTAAACAGTTTATTTACGACTGTTTCAACGTTTTGCGTGTTGGAACAGTTATTAAATAACTGTAACAACTTTCAAAAGGTTGCAACAGTCGTATTATAACCGTGACAACATTTTCTGCGTTTTAACAGTGTATTTATGACTGTTACAACGTTTTTCGAGTTGGGACAGTTGTAAACCAACTGTTACAACTTGAAATTAGTTGTATCAGTCCTTTAATGTTTGTGACAGCTATTTCTAGCGTTGTTGCAGTCGATTTATGTTGGAGACAAACACTTTAAAAGTTGGGACAGTCATAAAATAACTGAAACAGTAAAATTTTACAACTGTTACAACTTTAACAAACAATTACAGTCTTAGAACGACTGTTACTGGTATGGACAGTTGTTATTTCGTCCAGTAGTGTAATGTATCTGATTACTTCGCCCTTGATAAACCCCTCAAACACATGTCTACTGTGACAGCTTTTACGATCTAGATAAAGGAAGGCATTTGTCGGAAAAATACCAAAATGGACATTTAAACTAATTTGCCTGAAACAAACTCTTGATGGCGCCCATAAAATTTTAAGGATGACTTTAGCATTTTCTAATACATTAGTTGGTATTTTCAACTGCTGCATTTCCCGTTATACTAAATGTAACTACAAGCAGCAAGGTAGTTTAACATCGAAGATTGACTTTTGGTAGCTGTAATATGTTACTTTTCAATCATTTCATGACGAAACGCACGTCTATAAGTCTGGTATCTTTGATGATTATTTTCTTATAACCGCTAAGTTGATACTACTGCTGACGGAGGTCCCCTACCTTCGACTGTATGTCAAGCCGAGCAGTCAGCACCTACTTATTTAATTTATTGTTTACTTTTTCTCGTCCTGAACATACATGAAGTATTTGCCACTAGATGTTAAGCAACCATCAATCAATCACTGATATAAGCGTCACGTGTGAGCGTTACGTAGAAACGTGTGTCTAGTGTACACAATAATCGGCCTAGAATATTTGTGGAAAGCATTTGTTGGATGTAATACAAATATATTCATATCATGAGTTGAACCTTAATACGATTTTGAAAGCAGATTGTAAGTCAAACATTTGTGTCAAATGTGAGGCACTACTCTATTTGTTCAAAAGTACTTAGGATCAGAGGAAAATACAAAGATAGAAAAGTGAGACGAAAAAACAACGAAAAACTAAATATTCTTTCTAAAACAATCATAAAAAAGATAATAATGAGTTCTGACCAAATGACGCTGATAGTGATATTTAATTATATAATTGAATGTTTATTACAGATGGAAAACAAATGGCAATAGCTTCGATTAGGATACAGCAAGACCAGCAAGTTCAACCAGTACTGTGGGCACCACCACCGCCACCAGATCCACCTAATCCTCATTAACATACAGTCTCGTTTTATAATGATAGCAGATTCACCATTTTTTTTTTTAGTTTTCTGACGTGTGTATCTGCAAACAACTCCTTCTGTTAAAACTGTCGATTTGGTTTTAGAGAATATGTGTTTCTAAAAGGAACTTCTCTGAAGTTATTTTTTTTTACTAAACAGGGAAATAATCTAAGGGTTCTTATTTTAAATTCTGAATCATTTATTCGCAATTTTCTCCAAACATCAATAATGTTACAACAATGCCACAATTGCATACACTTGTAAAAAGTAAAGATCATAAAAATACTGCACTCCGAAGAAAATTCAAAACGGAAAGTAACAACTGTCATATTCCTGACTTGGTACAGGCATTTCAGTATGTAAACCATTTGTAAGGCAGATGTAAATATATTATGTACACTTGCATCAGCTTTCAAAGCATAACTGTAACTCATAGCAGTATAAAATAGTAAGTCCTTTCAAAATTTTCACTATATCTTCAAAACGTAGAAATTTTATAAAATACAAACAAGCCGATATTTCTCATGGACAAACACAGCAATATTCCTATGTTTACTTCATAGAAATATGATCCCTAGATTTTTTTCAATATTTTATTCCGTAATGACATTTTAAAACTATAGATACAGACACAGTGTGAATGGAAAATAATCTACTAGACTAGTAAAGATTACAAATTTGCGATGCTCCTCATAGAGGAAGATAATTAGTTACTTTGATTTTATAGTGTTTTTTTTTTTTTGCTTCCTAACACAAATTTAAAATACTTCGATTGATGGCTGTTTAGATATTTGATGTTCAAAGTGTCTTAAGTCAGCATTATGTGTCATTTAACTGCCGAAACAAATCTATTAATCTGACCTTGCTGTGTTTTGCTTTTTTAGACAAATTAAAATATTCATCAATCGATGACTTTTGAGATCTTTGATGTTAGAAACGGCTTTCGTTAACACTATGTGTCCATAACTACTACAGAAGCTAATCTGTGACACCGACCTTGCAGTACATTGCTTCGTAAGACGAATTAATAGATTAATGACTTTAGATCTTTGATATTCGAACATTTAGAAAATCTGTTTACTTTGTTATTTTCGTTCCTTAATCCTTCTTATCATTTCTTAGGACTTCATAATTTGAAACAGACGTAGACAGTCATATATAGTTTCCCCCAAGGGTTACTGGGGTATAGAAATATGGTCACTTGGTCTTCTTCCGACCGGCAGTTAAACGCTTGCCGAAGTGGGGCGTCCGTTTGGCTGTGCGGGATGTATCAAGTTCGCAGTCACGTCCGGTCAGAAGGGGGACGTTAAATCCGAGGCCTCGTGTAAAGAGAGTGCCACGCTCTTTGCACGTTAAGAACCCTTGCAACAACTCTTTTGAGGGGTCCGTAGGTGGCCTGTTGCAAGGCAAAATGTCTGTCCCTATCCAAAATACCCTCATTTTCCAGTGGTAGTCCAAATTTCCCCGACCATCATCTCGGATGGCCTCTATCGTATCGACCTACCTGTTGTATTTATTGTGAACTTGTTCTCGTCCTAAATATGCATGAAATATTTGCCACTGGACGTTAAGCAACCAACAATCAATCAATCATATATAGTTATAAATTCGAAAACAATTAGCTAGCCATTACATTAGTCACGCCTCCTCTGATATATAACCACACCACATCGTATTTGTTTGTTGACAACACTTCAAAGAGTGGACATTTGAAGAAGCGCGATATTTACGCAGAAGGTAAGAAAATCAAATGTCTTTGCTGCTTAGTTCCAAAAGATTTATTTATTAAACGGAAGTAACCTTAACTTCGTTCGAGTGGTATGTTTTTATGAGGCTGGATATAAAATACTGTTTATTTTAGGACGCAGGAGTTAACTAGATTCACCATACATTTTGAATACTAGTATAAAATCTGATTCCCTACATTTTTTTAACAAAAATATCAGAGATGTAATGATATGTTGTAAGGAATGTAGTTATAATATAACCATCTACAGTTATGAAAAAATAAACTACGTCTTATATCTACATGTATTTGACCGTTTTATTTTATTATTATTAAAATGCATTGCATAGGCTATTATTGAAAGGACATCGGTGTGTATGTTAGCTGCAACAAAATTAAAGAGATTTGCAAACAGATATTACTCTTAAAATAACTAAAACTGTTAGTTGTATTTAATATATGGTGCAAATAAGCATGAACATTTCCAAATGTCTATACATATGTTTTATATACTAGTACTTGTTTAAATTCTATGTATCACTGTTCCATTGCCGTTAATGCATTTTATAATTGGTAAATAATTGTCAGAAAGCGCGACCAACATTAAGAAAGATTCGGAATCTGTTTACATTTTTATATTCGTATTTTTCGTGACCAGGTTATTTACTGTTCATGCTTTAATAGACATTTTCAACAACTCTCGACACTTTCAGTTGAGAACGACTACGACAGGTAAAATGTGAAGGGTCGTTTAAAAAAAATGGGGTCATTATTGATTAAATTGCTTTCCTACAGAGTCCAAATGACATGATTTTTTATTTATTTTAAAGAAAATGATGGACTTAAGTCACATTTCATCTTTTTAGACGTTTAGCTTCTAGCTGTCCTGGTGGAGTTTGGAAAATGAAAAAAACAAATCATGTTTTATTGTAGTTGATATTTAAGTAAACAATGATAATGTCTGTTGACAAGGGCGGCACATGTTTCCACAATGTTGGTTAGTTTTGGCCTTGTATTCCTCCATAATGTACTCAATACTTTGTATCTTTTCAATTCACCAATTTGGTGTTCCACTTGAATTCTGTATTCACCAATCACTACTTAAATGTTGTAACATTGAAACGAGGGATAAACTATATATTTTTTTTCAAAATTCATCAAGGAAAATCATTAACTTTAACAAGATATCTTGAAGCGGAGAAGTCCGTCGTTGAAAAAAAAAACCCAAGAGGCTCTCAAGAGCCTGAATCGCTCACCTTAATTCTTTTGGTTAAATCTCTCATCAATGATTATTTTGGCTTTTCAATTTATTTAAATGTTTTTTGGATCGTCCTATTTTCTTCAAAAGCCAAAAAAAATTATCATTTTCTCCTATGTTCTATTTTAGCCATAGGAGCTATGTTTCTTGACATACAAGGAAATAAAATATAAATTTATACTAGATACTCTGAAACTCATTTAGCCTAAGTTTGGCTGAAATTGATACAGCAGTTTCAAAGGAGAAGATTTTTTAAAGTAAGTCAACATGATGAACAAATTGTGAAAAAAGTCTTTAAAGGGCAATAACTCCTTAAGGGGTCAATTGACAATTTTGGTCAAATTGACTTCATTGAAGATCTTACTTTGCTGAACATTATTGCTGTTTACAGTTTATTTCTATCTATAATTATATTCAAGATAATAAACAAAAACAGCAAAATTTCCTTAAAATTATCAATTCAGGGGCAGCAACCCAACGACAGGTTGTCTTATTCATCTGAAAATTTCAGGGCAGATAGAAATTGACCTGATAAACAATATTACCCACGTCAGATTTGCTCTAAATGCTTTGGTTTTTGAGTTATAAGCCAAAAACTGCATTTGACCCCTATGTTCTATTTTTAGCAATGGCGACCATGTTTGTTCATAGATCAAAACTTCGGATACAATTTATAAATAAGATACCCTAAGGAACATTCAGTTAAAGTTTGAAAGTATTTGGCCCAGTAGTTTCAGAGGAGAAGATTCTTGAAATAGTTTACGACGACAGACGACGGACGCCAAGTGATGGCATAAGCTCACTTTTCCCTTCGGGACAGGTGAGCTAAAAAGATATTTTCCTTCGACCCAAAATAATCAATATGTGATTATTCCTCAAGAAATCGGATATGTACATCAACTAAGGTGAAGATCGGTGGAAAAACACCAAGTTTGATACTTCATCCCTTATTTTTTATTAACTTTGTATTTATATTGTATCACAGATCAAATTTATTCGTTCATTGTGTGCTTATTTGTTTCACTCCGATTTTTGATTGAGTTAAGTCATTCCAATTGATATTTTATAGTGTGTTTCTATGTTGTGACGTTTTACTACTGTTTCAGAAAAGGGAAAAGGTTTGATACAATTAAAACGTTTAATCCAGCTGCAATTTTTTGCACATGTCCTAAGTCAGCAATCTGATGTTCAGTGGTTGTCGTTTGTTGATGTGGTTCATAAGTTTCTCGCATTATATATAGATAAGACCGTTGGGTTTTCCCGAAGTAATTTTTGGAGCCCTTGATAGCTTGTTGTTTGGTGTGAGCTTAGGTACCGTGTTTAAGACCGTACCGTGGTTACAATGGTTTACTTTTGTAAATTGTGACTTGGATAGAGAGTTGTCTCATTGGCACTCATACCATCTCTTCCTATATATATATATATACGTATGTGTGCTGTTGTGTCTATTTTAACTATTTGTTTGGTTCAAATCAAGGTTATATACATGAATGCACTCGTGCTTCAAAATCGGAATACAAAGCAATGGTAGTAAAAAAAATAGACATCCTTTTTTTTTAAACCACCTAGGTTGAAACTTACCCGAGGAATAGTGTTATCTCCTGTTATATCTAAATCAAACAATTCTATTTGGTTTTGACCAGCCTCAGGCAACCAAGAATCAGTTTAAAATTTCCTATATTTCCAAGTAAATAAAGGCAACAGTAGTGTTCAAACTCATAAATCCATGGACAAAAAACAAAATAGGGGTAACAAACTAAAACTGAGGGAAACGCATAAATATAAGAGGAGAACAACGACACAACACTACAATGTAACCAACACACACAGAAACGGACCAAGCATCAGACAAAATCCCACGAGAATAACAAATATAACATCAAAACCAAATACATGAATTTGGGATAGACAAGTACCGTGACACGTCTTATCGCAATGTCAATTTACACTAAAAAATAAGAGAAAACAAACGACGCAACGTTAAATTGTAACACACACAGAAACGAACTATAATATAACAATGGCCATATTCCTGACTTGGTACAGGACATTTTTAAAGGAAAAAATGGTGGGTTGAACCTGGTTTTGTGGCATGCCAAACCTCGCACTTTAATGGCAATATTAAATATAACATAGAAATGACAACAAAATTTACAGGACTACAATACAAATAAATAGGAAAACGTATTAGACAAAAAAACACATGATTAATTATTAACAAAAAGCATCAGGTTTAAAATTTAATACGTCAAAAACGCGCCTCGTCCACACAAGACTCACCAGTGACGCCCAAATATAAAAGATCGAAAGCGAAAAAAAGTACAAAGTTGTACAGCACTGAAGATCGAAAGTTGAAAAAGGTTGTGTCAAATACGGCTAAGTTTGTATGTTTGGGATAAGAACATCCTAATTATTTAGAACAATTAATGCTATTGCAAACAGTAAATTTTATCAAATGAACATAACAGATATACATAATGAAACTGAAGTATTAACTCATTACATAAAACAAACACGAATACATAATGAATGACCAACACAGAATAGACACACCCCAGGCCTCAACGCAGTAAATTATGAAAATGACGTCACATACGACGGTGAAAAGGCATTAAAAATTACGTCACATACGATGGTGAAAAGGCATTTAAAATTTCAATACATGAAATTTCTGATACAGCAGAAAAGTTACGTCACATATGAAAAACTATATCTCAAAAGTCAGATAGAATTAGGATTGATTAAAGATTAAAATAGAACTAAATACTGATATTGCATTGAAACACAATGCATATTTCAATACTTATTAATAGCAATTAACTATAATATATATATGTGCAGTTTGTTATGAATCCAACTTCAAACGTAAATTATCGTACAGATTAAGTTGACCAAAATTAAATCTAATAAATGACGGCGGTGATTAATTTTTGTTTCCATAACACATAAATATAATAGAAAAGACGTCAACACATTTGACAAAATCCGATGAGAATTACAAATATAACATTAAACATTTAAACTAAATACATGAGTTTAGGATAGACAAGTACCGTAACACGTCTTATAGTAATGCGAACATGGTCACGAAAGAGCCTAAAGTAAAAACAAAATATCACACGAGTAAAACAAACTAAAAAAGCGTTGCTCGTTTCTGGATCCTGTTTGCTTCTATTATATTTTTTAGGTTGATTTTCTAAGCATTTCACTAATTATGAAATTATAGTCAGGGTCATGTCACATGTGACAGATGGAAACTTCTTACATGGCATCTTTATATAAAGTATTGAGCTATGAAACATGTTATTATCTTGCAATCTGAGACTCTTTTTCAAGACATACAATAATTTCTGGGCAGTATTTTATTCATCAGACTTGGAAAAGGTATCAATAAGTGAGAACCTTAATTAATAATGAAGATACTCTGATAAAACTGCAGGTGTTACCGCAGTTACAAGTATAGATATATGGGATATTCTAATATGATCTTCCCCAACATAACGGTTCCCTTCAATATTTTTTTTATCTGATATTGTCTGTTGTTTCCCTTTTTCTTGCAGCTAATTTGAAGAAAATCTGATCAAAAATGCTCTATTAGTATTTCAAAAACTCCTTTCCAAAAAGTTGATGGTTCAGTTCAGATTTTTCTGATTATTCCTAATTTTTATTAGAACTTCATTATCCAAGTGATAAGTGTGAGCAGAGTGCAATCATTTCTAAATAGTTTGTACTTTTGCTAAGTATTTATTGCTATGAACTGTTACATTTTAAATATGATTAACTTATTCATAAAAGAGGCTAATACATACCAAAACTGATGTTGGAAGGAATGGAATGGCATCTCACGAAGAGAAGTGTCTAACCATGATTTGACATCTCGTACACTTGCTAATCTAACCATGATTTGACATCTCGTACACATTCTAACACTTTCTGGTGTGGTTTATCATGAAAACATGATTCTTTTTCCTTTCGTAGCTGAGGAAGAGTCATGGCATTAACCAGTCGTAATCTGTGTGAAATTACTGAAAATCGTTGATCAATATCCTCATGTGTATGTCCCTTCAGAAGGAAGGACAGATAAGCATAAACAACAACAAACTTATCAATAACTAAGACATATTCTACATATATATAGAAGAAGGGAATATTTGTCTATGGACAGCAACCCAGCAACAAATAATCAAATCACAAACAAACTACTTTCCCTAGTGACTCAACAAACCTAACAGCGCATTAAATACATGTTTTTGAATTCAAGGATCAAAATACAAAACTATAGGTTAACTTAAACAGAAATTTTACATTTATATTGTACTGCTGCATGCTTATCCTATTGGACCTTCAGATTTTTTGGGACTGTGCATAAATTAACTTACAAGCATGTTATGTGCAATAAGTTAAGTATAGTCATATTATTTTGCTATTATACAATGCACCAATAGCAATTACTGGTATACATAACAAGAGGCTCACAAGAGCATACATCACTCACCACTAATATTCTTTGTTAATCAGTATCATTGAAGTTATTTTTGAAAGTATGAATGTGCACTTAAACATGCCATTTTAAAGTTATTGCAATTATAGTGTTTGCAAACTAGATCTAACAGGAAATCATTGAACATATATTTTTTTCTAAATGGGCCAACCAATATTTAATCTTTTTGTATCAGACTATCAAAAAGATATGCCTAGGTTTATCTGACATTTGTCTGAATACACAGTGTTAAAATGTGCACATCATACGTATAGACAAGACATACTAACAATTTGCAATGAATTGCTACATTTAACTGCTACATTTAACCTCAAGAACGAGTCGGAGAGCGAGATTGGTGACGGTATCCTCGATCCGGTAATGGCGGAATGCAGATACGTTTGAGAGGATTGACAGGAGGATGTCAACTCCAGGCTTCATTGGTACCCACTACACACGTACCTGGATTTGGTACGCTAGTTTATGGACGATATTGTAGTAGTGTCCATCTTTGGTACGAGGACCAGGTGTATTATACGGACATTAGAATGAGACGAGTATTATCGCCGGTGAGATGATCTGTGGGGAGAAGGAGTATTTGGAGTTACCCTATAGCTACAGGACCATGCTGTACAACATGCCGGTACTCCTCACTGTGCTTGGACGACATGCACAGGGCCTCAAGTCTGGAGGGCTGATACATCAGCGTGCCACTCGTCCCAATCAGAAGACTCATCAAAATTCAGTGCAGGAGCGCTCCTTTGCAAATGTTGCTGCAGTCACACCCGAGGATCCCCTACTAACAGCTCCAAATACACAATATATCAACCGCTTTAACCTCAAACAACATAATATGTAAAAAGTAAGAAATATTCAAGATAGTAGAGAAACATAGTCAGAACTGAATTACACGATTCAAATAATAATAATATAATATTAAACACGGACTTCACCTGTCACACATGAACAGGTAAAATAAACCGGTTTTGGTGTAATCTTGAAAACCATACAAATTACTCTACAAAAGCAAAGGGCAACTAAAAGTCCCATTATAAGCGTAGGTTTTTTCATGTGAGAAATAACAAAGAATGAATTTATTGACTCAGTGATAATTCTAATATATTTCTCACTTTTCTATTGGTGTTTTTAAGGTGATAAGAACAGTTTTATTGGTCAATCAAGACGGCCATACATGACGTGCAGAATAATGAATATACATTATTTTTTAACATAATGATCGACATTCATTTTATTGATCACACTGCCCCTTTGATATCTTTCGCCCCCATTTTGTATCTCATTCCCTATGGATGCAATGACATAATTGGTGGTGTAGGTATTTTGTCTAGTCCCGTATGTAGCACTGTCAATACATTCATTTTTTTTAATATATCTGCCCGACAAAATAGAATTCATGGTAAGAGAAAATATATACCACCTGCTGTGCACAGCGTGACAATTGATAGTCGGTTAACGTCTGTTCAAGAACCTTTCATCATATCAGAACTAAGTTATACTCCATTCCATTGTCAAAACCTTTTTTTACTTTTTCAAGAGGTCCAAAATACTTCCGAGATTCCGACTTAAAAGAGGGACGTAAGATACCAGAGGGACAGTCAATAATTATCAAAAGTACCAGGATTATAATTTTATACGCCAGACGCGCGTTTTGTCTACATAAGACTCATCAGTGACGCTCACATCAAAATAGTTAAAAAAAAGCCAAATAAATACAAAGTTGAAGAGCATTGAGGACCCAAAATTCCAAAAAGTTGTGCCAAATACGGCTAAGGTAATCTACTCCTGGGGCAAGTCATAATCTCATAACCTTGGGTAAGTCATAAACTCATAATCGAAAATAAACTGACAACGTCATGGCTATAAATGAAAAAGACAAACAGACAAGCAATAGTAAACATGATACAACATAGAATACTAAAGAATAAGGAACTCGAACCAAACCAAAAACTAAGGGTGATCTCAGGTGCTCCGGACAGGGTAATCAGATCTACAGACGTGGCACCCATCGTGGTGCTTATGTGACAAAAAATCCGGTAAATAGTCTTATTCGGTAGGTCACATTCATGAAAGGGAATGACTAAAATTATATTG
Source organism: Mytilus edulis (assembly GCF_963676685.1). NCBI lineage: Eukaryota > Metazoa > Mollusca > Bivalvia > Mytilida > Mytilidae > Mytilus > Mytilus edulis. Next base: position 67,407,248 of record NC_092350.1, on the reverse strand, counting down.
ACTAAAATTCTGTCCACAAAAAGGTAAAACATGCTACACAGAAGAACAAGTGATCAGTAAGCTGGAGCTTCTTATCGACAATAAATTTGTTGAGTTTGGAGGTATACTTTTTCAACAATTGTCGGCATTCCTATCGGAACAAGCTGAGCCGACCTCTTCTTATTCTCATATGTTTCGGAATTTCTTCAGACACTTGTCAAAAACAAAAAGATTAAAGAAGTCAGATTATTTAATTTCACTTTCAGATATATTGATGATCTTCTTTCCATAAACAATCCGATCTTTTCTGATTGGGTTCCAATAATATATCCCCCAGAACTAGAAATTAAAGAAACAACAGACACAGTTTCCTCCGCCTCATTTTTAGATGTGTATCTCGAATTTTGGATACACAGTCATCTCAGTACCAAAATCTATGACAAACGAGACCACTTTAATTTTGAAATTATAAATTTTCCCCACCTTTGTAGCAATATACCAACTTCACCTGCATATACATTTCCCAAATTATTCGATATTCAACAGCTTGCAACTCCTACCCTGTAAAACGTCACCAGTGTCTAAACAGAAAGTTGATGAACCAGTGGTTTGTCAAGGAACATCTCGTCATCTTTCTAAAAAGTTCATCGGAAGGTACCAAGCCCTTGTTGATAAATCTCCCGTATCAACTTCACATATACTACATGGTCTAGATGTATAGATTCTACATACTGACGTTTGTATCATCTTCACAACGTGTTATATATTACAATACATGATGGTCTTGATGTATAGAAAATGCGTACTGACGCTGTTTATCATCTTAACAACGTGTTATATTGTTCTTTCATTTGTGCTTGGTTCTATTAATAGTAATACTTTTACTGTTTGGATTGTTTTCTGTGATACCCATTTGACGTGGCTCGGTACTTGTACATCCCATCAATGTGTTTGTATTATCTTTCATTTTTGCTGGTGTGTTTTGTATATTTTTGTGTTTCTTTGGTTCTTATAACGTGACTGTACTTGAAAAGATTCCGTCAGTATGTTATTGTTTTATATGTCATTACGTTTATCTTTCAATTATATATTAGAAAATGCGTTGTACCACTAACGTCAAAATTATTTAAGAGTTAAATGGAATTATCCAGTTGTGGATTCTTATAAATTCTATAAAACTTTTGGACTTTTTAAATCTCGGTCTATTTCTGAATTAAATTCTAATTTACTTTGATTTCTTTAACCCTGTATGCAAAATTTGCCGATGTGAAATTTTATTAAATTGTTTAGTATATAAATTGAACGACAAAGTTTCTGCCTATGTGACGCATACCTTTTCTGACGCCAGACACGCGAATTTGATAGATGCTTTTGTGTTCTGTTAAATTGTTCCTTTTAAAGTTGTAACACGGTGATGACTGCTGTACCCATATTTTGACTAGTTTATATATTATAAAATTAAAAAGGAAATGGAAAATGTGTGAAAGAGACAACTACCCGACCAGAGAGCAGACAACAGCTGCAGAAGGTCACCAACAGGTCTTCAATGCAGCGAGAAATTTCCGCATCCGGAGGCGTCCTTCAGCTGGCACCTAATCAAATATATATACTAGTTCAGTGATAATGAACGCCTTACTAAACTCCAAATTGTACACAAGAAACTAAAATGAAAAATAATACAAGAATTACAAAGGCAAGAGGCTGAAAAAATGCGACGGGGTTAATGTCTGTTTAGTTTACGCATCGTTGTAAATATAACGGAATTTGATGAAACTATCGTACAAAGTGAGAGGTTAAGCACTATAAATCCAGGTTTAATCCACCCTTTTCTACATAGGAAATACCTGTACCAAGTCAGAAATAAGATAGTTGCTGTCCCTTCGGTTGATGTGTTTGAGCACTCGATTGGGATTTATATCTTTAAATTGACTATGAGGGTCGGTTGATGACAAAGCCTTACGACGAAAAAGATGATTTCGGCTTCCCAACAGTGACGTTTTGAGAAGCTGAAATTCTCACTTCGTAAATTGTACGGACGCCATCACGAGTTGGTTCAACGTTATGGAATATCTGTATTATAGACGATATCGGATATGTTCCTTATGTCGTAAATGTAATCCCGTTCCCTTTTCACGAAGATGACCTATATAATTATACTTTTTACCTTTATTTGTGACATTTTTACCGATTGTGTCTGTTTGTTTTGTTCACGCGTCATTATCAATATTATTAAATTTGGCGCGATCGTCGTACAAGTGAGTTTAGCGCTGTAAAACCAGGTTCAAGCCACCATTTTCTACATTTGCAAATGTCTGTACCAAGTCAGGAATAGGACAGTTGTCCATTCGTTTTTGATGTGTATTGTCGTCTGATTTTGCCATGTGATTATGGACTGTTAGATTTGATTTTCCTCCGAGTACAGTATTTTTGTGATTTTACTGTTTTCGGTATGCTGTCCGTTGTCCGTCCTTCCATCTTTCCAAATATATTGCAGCCCCTCCATTTCAAATGAACAGGCTCACTCCTTCCGTGATAATCATAATGCAGCGTTCTTACAACAAGGCTCGTAGAAAAACAAATAGCTTCGTTATATATCTGACAATAGAAACAAAATTAATTAAATAAATGTTAATTCTCAGTGCTTTTAGTTTTAAATAACTAAATGATATATTCATTTATTAAAACAAATAAAAACAACATAACTTATTGGAAAAATATTTATATAGAAACTAAAACTGTCAGGAAAAGATGATGTTAAAATTAGGTACAGTTATCACATGCTTGGTTCTATCAAATATCACAGATAGCAAATAAGTTAAGTCAATGTTTTATTACAGTGGTTTTGATGAGGATGTCCATTTGGATTTTTGTCCATCTGATGAGTTAAGTTTTTTCAACTGATTTTTATAGTTTGTTCTTATGTTGTACTGTTTGTTTTTTGTCCATGGATTTATGAGTTTTGAACAGCGGTATACTACTGTTGCCTTTATGTACCACTGTCCCAGGTTAGGGGGAGGGTTGGGATCCCGCTAACATGTTTAACCCCGCCACATTATTTATGTATGTGCCTGTCCCAAGTCAGGAGCCTGTAATTCAGTGGTTGTCGTTTGTTTATGTGTTACATATTTTTTTTTCGTTATTTTTTTTTTACATAAATAAGGCCGTTTTCTCGTTTGAATTGGTTTTTTTTGTCTAATGCTTAGTCCGTTTCTGTGTGTGTTACATTTTAATGCTGTGTCGTTGTTCACTTATATTTAATGCGTTTCCCCCAGTTTTAGTTTGTTACCCCGATTTTTTTTTTTTTTCCATGGATTTATGAGTTTTGAACAATGGTATACTACTGTTGCCTTTATTTACATTGTCTTATCGGGGCCTTTTATAGCTGACTATGCGATATGGGCTTTGCTCGTTGTTGAAGGCCGTACGGTGACCTACAGTTGTTGATGTCTGTGTCATTTTGGTCTTTTGTGGATAGTTGTCTCATTGGCAATCATACCACATCTTTTTTATATGATTTGTTTAATTATTTCAATGTCTATTCACAAGTCTATTTGTATCATAAAGTTCATGAATAAATACATTTATATTTTTCAGGTAATGAAGCGGTTAAAATCAATCTGCACTGTAACCGAACCAATACCAGAGTTGATATTAACTGTCCCGTCCATTGACACTGCAACAATCCTATTAATAGATTGTTTGAATAATGGTGTGTTGGCATGAATACACTTTGTAAATTTGCAAACCAATTTCCTTTAGTTTTTTCAGAGGCATGCACTACATCAACAAACTTGTCGAAAAAAAGTGTTTTTCCATGTTTTACACAAATATTTGTGGAGTGCATACCCCTTCAGCTTTCCCTTGAATAAGAAATTTATTAATCTCCTGAACACATTTATGCATTTTAATCTGCATCTCTGCTTAGTTTGTGGTATATAAAAAATGACTGGTTTTATTTTGGAACAACCTTGTGTTGTTCCAGTCTTTTATACGCATGCCTGGAACAGTCGTAGACCATATTGGACTTCAACTTCATCAAAATCTACCTTGACCAAAAACTTTAACCTGAAGCGGGACAGACGAACGAACAGACGGACGGACGAACGAACGGACGCACAGACCAGAAAACATAATGCCCCTCTACTATCGTAGGTGGGCATAAAAATATTGTTTTGAAATCTTTGTCTTGTTTATTTTATAATGAAAAATAGAACTGAAAAAAAATATTTCATATTCTGACTGAATAGTTTACTCTTTTCATGAAATAAGGTTTTCTTTGTTATAGTTTCATTGCAATACATGAATATGCAAACAATTTGAATTATATACCTTTGTGGTGTACATATGCTTATATTTGCAAATTTATAATTTAAACACTTTTTGTGTTAAAGTTTTAGTTTTCTTTTTCGCTGCTTGCTATGTACAATCTTTCAGTTCACTTTATAAGAGTCAAGTCAATAAATTATTTCATCCACTAGAATATTCCCGCAATTCTTAGACAAAACATTTTTCAATCTGTTCTTCAAAGATCTTCCTCCGTACATCTTTATTGGATGGAGCGATTTAAATGAGAAGACAAAGCAGGTTTATTTGGACAACAACATACTAATATTTTTTTCATTATGTTGAAATTTCCTTTTTCTATTTGATGTAGGAAAAAAACGTTCCATTTCAAATTAATAAAAAAAGTTGCACTATTGAGAAAAATATCATCTTCCAAGTTTTCTGTTCAGTATTGATCTGTTGAATGATGACCATGAAAACCGAGATGTCTGACCTACAAATACACAAAACTCAAAAAATCAGTGAAGAGAAATACAGCAATAAATGGCTATTTTATCATGTTTATGAACATTTTAATAAACTTGCATTTAAATATCTATTGCTAGTACTCTTATTTCAGTGCTTTGTGTCTATGATTTACATATTACTGGTTATTGTTTGGTTCCTTGTTGCAGTCTTTTGAGTTAATATAAAAAAGAAGATGTGGTATGATTGCCAATGAGACAACTATCCACAAAAGACCAAAATGACACAGACATTAACAACTAAACGTCACCGTACCGCCTTCAACAAAGAGCAAAGCCCATACTGCATAGTCAGCTATAAAAGGCCCCGATAAGACAATGTAAAACAATTCAAACGAGAAAACTAACGGCCTTATTTTTGTAAAAAAAATTAAAAGAAAAACAAATATGTAACATATAAACAAACGTCAACCACTGAATTACAGGCTCCTGACTTGGGACAGGCACATACATTAATAATGTGGCGGGGTTAAACATGTTAGCAGGATCCCAACCCTCCCCCTAACCTGGGATAGTGGTATAACAGTACAACATAAGAACATAAGCCCATTGCAACAAATTTTTACAATTTGTTCAAATGTTGTGCTGTTATCATGGTTATTAAAACCACTGTCCGGTATAGCGTTTGCTCATTGTCAAAGGCTGTACAGTGAACTATTTTTGTTAAATTAATGGGGCTCGCAGGTTTCAATCAATTTTTTTTTTCTTAATATAGGGTTACGCTATAATTTTCTATAATAAATGAACTTTATCTTATACTTTATAGAAAAAAAGAAAAATTAAATTACAGAAATGGGGACACCATTCATTCACCCTCACAATCTGCCTTTGAAAGAAGCATATATACATTTTTGTAAAGGTACTTTTTTTTCTGTAAACTAATAGGAGAAATAGAGGTAATTTTAAAATGAAAAAAGAACTTAATTACAGAAATCGCTTAAATTTTACAATAGTTTAGTTTAAGTAAAGTTAGTATGATACTAAACCCCTAACGGGAGGGATTGTTCCTGATATTCATATGATGAAGACATAATCTTTCAATCAGTTTAATTGAGGTCTGGAGCTGGCATGTCAGTTAACTGCTAGTAGTCTGTTGTTATTTATGTATTATTGTCATTTTATTTATTTTCTTTTGTTACATCTTTTGACATCAGACTCGGACTTCTCTTGAACTGAATTTTAATGTGCGTATTGTTATTCTTTTACTTTTCTACATTGGCTAGAGGTATAGGGGGAGGGTTGAGATCTCATAAACATGTTTAACCCCGCCGCAATTTTGCGCCTGTCCCAAGTCAGGAGCCTCTGGCCTTTGTTAGTCTTGTATGATTTTAAATTTTAGTTTCTTGTGTATAATTCGGAGTTTAGTATGACGTCCATTATCACTGTACTATTATGCATATTTTAGGGGCCAGCTGAAGGACACCTACGGGTGCGGGAATTCTCGCTACATTGAAGACCCATTGGTTGCCTTCGGCTGTTGTTTGCTCTATGGTCGGGTGGTTGTCGCTTTGACATATTCACCATTTCCTTTCTCAATTTTATTAGTTGAAAATGATAATAAAAAATATAGGTCACTGATGAGCTGGAAAAGATATTACAATTCTCATGCCAAAAAATGGCATTTCTGCACCAAAGGGAGATAATTTGGAGCTTTTTCAATGATATATACATTTTAAAAGTTGTCTGGGGCCAAAACGAATTGATTTTTTAGAATGATTTCTGTACCATATGATAAAGTAAAAACTAATAAAGTTATAAATAAAATCAGTTAAGAAAAAAAAAAACAATAATGAGGGCCCTCATGGGGTTTTTGATTATGTGATTACTTGGCCGTTTTTTTAATGATTATTTGATTATTAAGCCAAATATTTCATGATTATTTGATTACCTAGGACTGTATTTTTAGTTTATGATTATTTGATTACTAAAGATAAGCAAATATTTAATGATTATGTGATTATATTGACAAAAAAATGGTGATTATGTGATTACTAGGACCCCCCCATGAGGGGCCTCAATAATATTTTTCTAAAATTTTTATACCCTCGAGCCATGTCATTTGATCTCTATAGGAGAAAAGTCTTACTTGAAATCAGACTGCTTCTTATTTTTATATCAACCCAGCCATAATATGCCTGTCCAATATCAGGAGCTTGTACATAGTTCAGTGGTTGATGTTGTTTCATATCCGTCATTTTTGTTTTTCATAATATTTTGTTTTTTTTATAAATTAGTCTGGTATATTTGAAGTTTGAATTGATGCTTCGTTTCAAATTTTGTTAGCGTTTTCTTCTATAGATTACAATATCATGTATAGGGTATGAGTTTTTTCAATACTAACAGGTCATCAATGGCCTCTAATAAGTAATTACAATGGTTACATCCACTTAATTGAACTCTGATGGATAGTTTTCTCATTTATCGTACCACATCTTAGTTTAACAAATATTTAATCATTACTCAAGGGCTAAAACTTTTTTTAACAGTGGACTTACCATTTAGGCTTTGTTGACCTTTGTAAATCTATGTTTGTTGATACTTTCTTCTGTTTATAGTTCCCTTTATCTTCAATATTTTGCCCTACACATAAAAGGGTAAACAATATCATTTAATGACCAAAAAAAAAAAAAACTACTAATACATAAAAAGTAGGCAACTGAAAATTTTGCCTCATTTGTTTATAACTTCGACTTGATCCTCATTCTTGCTGTTTAATATTATCATTGTTTTATGAAAATGAGGTCTTAGTAAAATTAACCTTGGCAAACAGACATCTTTTTTTATATGACACCTTGCATTCATTCCGTACAACAAGTAGACCTATGCTTATAATAATAAGATGACAAAACCAAGAAAACTTAGCATTGACCAAAGAACCATAAAATGCGGTCATGGTTTTATGAATCTGCCAGAGAGACATGCACACCTTACAATTGTTACATGTCCTACAAATATAATCTACCTGTAACTTTAAGCATAATTATGATAAACAATGCAGTGTTTCATTGACCAATGAAAATGAGGTCACGGTCATATAAAATATGACAGACAGACATGTGCATCTTACAATCATTCCGTTCACTAAATAAAGTGGCCTTATTGCTTACAGTATCCGGAAAATAAACCAAACCACAAAAACTAAACATTTTCATAGTTCCTTATACCCTGCCACATTCATAATATATGTGCATGTTCCAAGTCAGGAGACTATAATTCAGTGATTGTCCTTTGTTTATGTGTAACATTTAACTGTTTTTCCATTTTTTGTACATAAATTAGGTTGTTAGTTTTCTGATTTGAATTGTGTTCATTGTCATTTCTGGACCTTTTAAAGCTGACTATGCAGTATAACTGGGAGTACTCTCAGATCTGTTCATTGTGTCTTTTTGTGTAGGGATGTATAAGTACCTGGCCTACACGTCTCCAACCAAGCAGGAATCTTCCTATCCCCACATGGCTTGAGTCGGTCATGATTAGTGTTAAAAACCACCCGTTGGAGTTTCACCTTGTACACGTACCCGGTAACCTTACTAATTACAATGCCTGGCCCTTTCCATGGTGACCCTAATTTGTTACATTTACCCTTAATTTGGGCAGTGTCTAAAACATACACAAGATCCCCCGGCTGGTACGATTTTTCTAAGACCCTAAGGTCATAGTCTCGCTTCATTCTCTCCTGGGAGGTCTTAAGCTTATCCCGAGCAATAGTATGCGCACTTTTAATAGCTTTTTCAAGGTCTATGATATAGCTATCAGCACCCTCATACTTCCTTTCGCTCTGACTGCCGAACATAAGGTCTGCTGGCTGATTGGTTTCCCTGCCCAGCATTAGCTTGTTTAGTGTATACCCTGTACTCCTGTTTACACTAGATCTCATGGCTCCCCCTAGTTGAGCAATATGTTGATCCCAGTTTTCTTGTTGTGAATCAACAAAGCATCTGACTGCATCCATGAGACTGCGGTTCTGTCTCTCAACCTGTCCATTTGACTGAGGACGATATGGGGTCGTTCTCGCCTTATGAATTTGTAGCAAATCACATACTGCTTTAAAGAGTGCGCTCTCAAAGTTACGTCCCTGATCTGAAAATAGCTGGAAGGGATAGCCAAATCTTGTAAAAAACTCATTAATAGCCGCCTGAGCAGTTACTTAAGCCGTTTGTGACGGTAGTGGTATACATTCCGTCCACTTGGTGAATTGGTCTGTCATCATTAAAATATGTTCATTGTTTTGTTTCGTCTTTGGCAAAGGGCCCATAAAATCTATGTGGACTCTTTCCATAGGGTACCCAGCATGGTACTTGGTCAGAGGACATTTACTATGTCTGCTCGCTTTCTTGTTCTTGTTACAAGTATCACAACTAACTACAAACAAGTTAATGTCTTTGGTCATGTTATACCAGTGATATTTGTCCTTTATCTTGGACATGGTCCTTGATACACCTTGATGTCCTGCACTAGGCAGGTCATGACAGAGCTCCATTACTGTTTGTCTTAAAGAAGCGGGTACAACAAGTCTTGTATTGGCTCCCTCTGTTTTGGGTTGACTCTTTAAAATACCATTGTCGTCTAGGAAAAATCTTTCTTTATTGATCCAGTGACTCTTGGCTGCTGGTGGTGCTAGAAACAAATCATTGGATATTGGTTCACAGCCATCTTTTAAATACGGGAGGATAAACATCAAGTCTAGATCACTCTCCTGTCCTGTTTTAATATCCTCTTCACTGAAACCTGAGATGGTTATGCCCTCTTCTTGTGCGATTGCTGCCACGACACAATCAGAAGAGTCATCCATTACAATTCTTGCCGTTGATGGAGTAAATATCAATTCCATACCTGTACTGAATGGTGGTAAATCACATTCCTCAGACTACTGGCTTGCTTTTGGCTCAATTGAGTTTAAGCTGCTAGTGTGACAGCAGTCTTCTATAACTGCAGATTCAACTGGTACTGCAGGTTGTTCCAAGGTTGAAACCTTTTCTGGTGTTTCAAATAACATCATCATTGCTGTTGCCACTCGTTTAAGTAATCTTGGCTTTTGCTTCCTTTTTCTAGCCAGTGGGACTGCTTCATCTACATCACTTAAAAACTGTGCCCAACTTTGATGTGCTCGCTGGCAGTAATTACAGCCCTTTATGGTGTCTGCAGTATAATGTGGACATTCTTTTAACCTATTCGGGAGACGAGACAAGACATCTGCATCAATGTGTTGTTTACCTGGCCTATGCTTTTATGACCAGGTCATATTGGCTGAGCTCTTCTAACCATCTAGCTAATTGCCCTTGGGGCTCTTTGAAATTGACAAGCCATGTCAAACTACTATGGTCTGTCCTCACCGTGAATTGTCTTCCCAGAAGGTAGTGTCTGAACTGTCTAGTAAATCTAATTACCGCCAACAACTCCTTTCTAGTTGTGCAATAACGTTTTTGTTCGGCTGTAAGTACAAAGCTACCATATGCTATGGTCCGTTCCTCTCCATCTTGAACCTGAATAAGTTCTGCGCCTATTGCATTTTGGGAGGCGTCCGTATCCAGGATGAAATAATCCTTGTTGTTAGGCAAAGTAAGGACTGATGCAGATAGCAAGTTGTCTTTTAACGTCTGAAATGCAAGTTGACGTTCATGGTTCCATGAAAACAAATTTTTTCCTGTCACTTCATACAGTGGAGCAGATATTTTGGCATAGTCCTTGATAAATGAACGGTGGTAGTTCACAAATCCCAGGAATTGTTCAACTTCTTTTGTGCAAGTAGGCACCACCCAACCACTAACTGGTTGCAAATGTTGCTGGCCTATTTGGAGGCCCTGGTTACTGACACTCCTGCCTAAAAATTCTACACTTGTTCTGAACAGAGCACACTTTTTAGGCTTTAATCTAAGTCCATACTCTCGAAATCTAGCAAATACATTTTGTAGGTTAGTGAGATGTTCATCAAAAGATGGTCCTAAAACCAATATGTCATCAAGAAAGGCCAAAACAGTTTTCCACGTTAAACCTCTGAGGACAAGGTTCCTCACTCTGGCATAAGTACCTGGGGCGTTGCAAAGTCCAAAAGCCATCTTGACGCACTCAAACAATCCATATTTGGTAACATATGCTGTCTTCTTACGGTCCTCTGGCTTGATCTTTATTTGCCAATACGCGCTATTAGCGTCCAGTTTGGAGTACCATATGTTACCAGCCAAAGTATCCAGACATTCGTCTATCAGGGGCAACGGAAATAAATCACGTGATGTGACAGTTGAGCCTTCTGAAGTCTATGCACCAGCGTACCCCGCCATCTTTCTTCCTGATAAGCACTGGTGCTGAAGCCCATTCTGATGTTGAAGGTTGTATAACTCCAGCATCTAACATTTTCTTGAGGTGCGCCTCCTCCTCTTGAACAAAACAAGCTGGTGTTCTCCGCATACGGAGCTGAATAGGCCTGGCATCGCCAGTATCAATTTCATGTTCTACATGACTAAAATTACCAAGGTCAAACTCTGTTCTTGCAAAAACATCACTGTATGTGTAAAGCAACGTTCTCAGTTTTGATTTCTGATCTGTTGTCAAATCCTGACTGGATGTAATAAAGAGTTCTTGGAGATGATCTGGGAGATCCTCTTGTTTAGGTGGTGTACCCTTTTGACTGGTACCCTGTTTACTGGTTGAACAAGTACCAACACTTAGCTCTTGAGGGTCATCCATAGATTCAATTATGGTCACAGCATGTGCCTCAGCTACTTCTATTCCACCCTGGAGTCGGACAGGGTTGTCCGTCACATTCATAAAACAAACAACCGGACTTTGTTCTTTAGCACAAACTGATCTTGGAATCAAGAGTGTAGTCTTCGAGTTTGGTTCTATAACTAAATCATTATCCTGTACTGGTACTGTACAATTCATTTGCATTACTGAGTTAGGTGGGACTACTACCGAGCTTGGTATTGTAATTCTGCTGACTGAGGGTTGAGCAGATGGTGTCTCTCCTCCTAAGACTAGCTTAACTGTCTTGTCGTTGATCGACATGTATCCTTGACCAATGTTGAGTATAACAGTATTACTAGCTAAGAAGTCATGGCCCAGTAGCATCTCGCAGTCGATTGGAGCGATATATAGGTTGTGATTGAAAAGTAGGTCCTGTATACTAAACAGAGTAGGATTCGTAATTCTGCAGGTCATCTGCATTTCTCGGCCTGCACCATGCATAAGTGTCTCTTTAATGACATAAGGTTTTTCTTTCAGCGAATCAAAAACTTTGTCCTGCATTATGGTAACCTCTGAGCCGGTATCAATCAATGCAGTCACTAGCTTATTCTGGATTTGTACCTGCACTCTCAAGATCTAGAGTTGAGCAGTCCCAATTGTTCCTACCACCGTAAAACCATTAGATGGTCTCTCCGTAACTTGGTCCTCTGGCACATTCATCGTCACTGATTTGCGTTCTGTTTGCTTGTTCTGTGTTGACGGTTTGCTGCCAGGTGAATTATTTAACTTTCGGCAATCTCTTTTAAAATGTACCTGTTTATGACAATAAAAACATGCCCCATCTGGGGTCTGTGTCCTGCGTTTACCAGCACGATTATTATAACCACCTCTTCTACCTTGACCACGTCCACGAGAGGTATTATCTGATCTATAGTACCGACTGGGCGAAGTACCACTAGATCTGTTAGATTGTCGCATTTCCTCTGTTAGTGTAGCCATTGAGGATAGTAGGCTTTGCATCTGTTGCATGCTCTGTTGTTGCTCTTCTCGTTGTTGACGAAGCTGCTGCTCCATCCGAGACACTCGTGTGTCTATGGCTGATTTGGAAGAGCCTACCCCGTGCACTGATGGTGTGTCACTAACTGGTGCTGTTGGTGTTGGAGCTGACGCCTGTTTTACTTCAGGTGTTTTTCCTTGAGCAATGTGGGCTTGCACAGCCTTCCTTGAATGCTGAAACCACTTTATTATATCAATTGCATTCTCACCTAATTTATAACTATATATGATTGACTGTTGGTTGCTAAACGTCCAGTGGCAAATATTTCATGCATATTCAGGACGAGAACAGGTTCACAATAAATACAATAGGTAGGTTGAAACGATAGAGGCCATCCGGGATGATGGTCGGGGAAATTTGGACTACCACTGGAAAATGAGGGTATGTTGGATATGGACAGAAATTTTGCCTTGCAACAGGCCACCTACGGACCCCTCAAAAGATTTTTTCATCACCATCTCTGTTTCTTTAATATTTTCATCACTTACATCCCAATCTGAATGAGAGGATGCACATAGCATTTAAAACTATTGATGGTATTTTATTGGAATTTTTCATCAAAATACAATTAGGTTTTTTCCTCTGTCACACTTCTATCGGTTATAAAATTTTAATTTTATACATTATTTTTAAATCCGGATTAGCAGTACACAGATCATTAATATTATAAATCATATCATCTGTTGTTTAAGCATACTTTTCAGCACGACCATAAGCAAGTTCTTACAAACCAAGCGTAAATGTACTTTTTGCATTTGATAGTTCAACAGCATAAACATGTCTTCCACTTTTAGTTGTGGCATCTCTGTGCATCGTAAGATTGTCATTTTTATTATAAATTTCCGACATTTGTTCTTTTGACTAAATTTCTTTGTCAAGGAGAAGAGCCGAACTACAACTTGGGAGGACACTATATTCAGTATTGAACGTGTCCAACATATATTTCAAAATTGGACCAATATGTTCAACTTCAACCCCATGACTTTGCATAAAATAATAAATTTGTCGTATATTACTATAATAAGGTCGCCCTTGAGAACTGTCTCTCGTTTTAAATTTCATTATATCAAGTATTTCATTATTAATATAATTTTTATCGAATTGTTTTTCAATGTTAGCGTGTAAATCCTCGATCTCAATCTTTGAATCTTTAATAACTTCGGATAAGTTTTTCATATTGTTTGTCTTGCTTTCAACCAATTTCATATTTTTCACTAATTTGATTTTTAAATTCTATCAATGTTTGGTCTTGTCTGTTCAAGTTTGTTTAAGTATTGTTTGTTCTGACATTTTTTTGTGTCAATATCAGTCTTAAGCTGTAACAAAAGGCAAACGTGATCGACTTGTCGCTTGAGAGAACATTTTTCGACCATTTTTTGTTCGGCACAAGCGAAGGTCTAGGAATAGGAAAAGAAAAACTATTTATTTGACCTTTAAACATATTTTGATTCGAGCGTCACTGATGAGTGTTTATATAAAATTTTAATCCTGGTATCTATGATGAGTTTATTTCCTATAGTCTTAAAACTTATTGCCATTAGCATTATGTTTTTTCAATCGTTTTAAATGACTTTATTTTTATCTTCTTCGTCATGTATTTCGTATTACGTATTATTTTTCCTATTTCCACTACAGCGATGAACAATTTCATTGATGAGGCTGTTGCTAATACAAGTTCTTGGATTAAACATATTGAAATTTCATGAAAAACAAGAAGTAATTGTAACAGGATGCTGTTACGAAGTCTCCCAAACAAAGCTCCCATAACTCGCCATTCATATGGTCCCATGTTCATTTGATTTGATTTTTTGTCCCATACAAGAATATATATGGCTTACAAGTAGGGATCTCCACCATTTACAAGTATTCAAACAGGAGGGGTGGTAGTAACCCCCAGGAAATTTACCTACATTTCATTTTTTTGTTTTATTATCCCCTACAAGAATGTATATGGTTTAAGGGTGGGGATCTGGACCGTTTACAAGATAATAGCACATTCTCAAATTGAAAGGGGTGGGGCGACCCCAGGAACTTCCCTTTAATTTTATTTGATTAGCTTTATTGTCCCATACAAGAATATATATGGTTTAGGGGTGGGGATGTTGATCGTTTACAAGTTTTCAAACAAGAGGGGGTAGGGTGACCCCCCTTGGGACTTCCCTCTTATTTCATTTCATTTGTTTTATTGTCCCCTACAAGAATATATATAGTTTAGGGGTGGGAATGTTGACCGTTTACAAGTTTTCAAACAAGAGGGGGTGGGGTGACCCCCTCTGGACTTCCTTTTTATTTCATTTCATTTGTTTTATTGTCCCCTACAAGAATATATATGGTTTAGGGGTGGGGATGTTGACCGTTTACAAGTTTTCAAATAAGAGGGGGTGGGGTGACCCCCTAGAGTCTTTCATTTAATTTAATTTGTTTTATTGTCCCCTACAAGAATATATATGGTTTAGGGGTGGGGATTTTGACCGTTTACAAGTTTTGAAACAAGAGGGGGTGGGGTGACCCCCTAAGGACTTCCCTTTAATTTCATATCATTTGTTTTATTGTCCCCTACAAGAATATATATGGTTTAGGGGTGGGGAACTGGACCGTTTACAAGATAATAGCACATTCTCAAATTGAACGGGGTGGGGATGACCTCCGGGGACCTCCCTTTAATTTCATTTTGATTTGTTTTATCGTCCCATGTAAGAATATATATGGTTTAAGGGTGGGGATCTGGACCGTTTACAAGATATAAGCATATTCTCAAATTGAAGGGGTGGGGATGAACTCCCAGGGACTCTCCCTATTTTGCATGTGATTTGTTTTATTGTCCTATAATCAATTCTGAAGACTGCATGTATCTATCACTTACAATTTTCAAATTATATTCATTTGAAAATTTTAGAAAATAAAATCCCATAGGGTTCTATAGTAAACCCCTCCCTCCTTTCTACCCCCCAAAGTACCCCTTAATAGACCCCAATGCACAAACGAAAGATTGATGGCTCACCTAGACATATTAGTCTACCATTTTATGAAATTCTAAGTCAATCTGACAAGCGGTTTTGGAGAAACGCTGCGGACAAGTTCATTTTTAAAGTGGCGGAAGAAGAGGAAGAAGAAGAAGAAGAAAAATAATAAGAACTGAGCAAAAACAATAAGTCTCCAAACTTTGTTTGGGAGACTTAATTACCTACATGATTGATTGATTGATTAATGGTTGCTTTACGCCAAATTAGCACAAAAAGGCTATATCGCGGCGAGAGCTAATTCGAATATTTTTACAATTTAAAGCATATTTTTAAAAGAAGACAAAACGTCCTTCAATATACTAAAATTCTTGACTAAAGCAAATTGATTATATACAAATAAAAAATCAACAGTAAAATAACGTGATAAAAATTAAAAACGATTTAAATATAATAACAGTTTTATATTCTATAATAAATTCCAATTTCTTTTAAAAATGCAACAATATTTGTAAATGGAACATTTTTGAATAAATCATACATATTATTGACATTGAAATGCTTCCTACGAATATCAGCAAAGTCAATACAATTAATTAAAACATGTTTAATAGTATAATTGCAGTTGCAAGGAACACATTGTGGTTCATCTTCATTTTTTAAAAGATACTCGTGTGTTATTCTAGTATGACCAATACGACATCTAGAAATAATACACTGATCTTTTCTGCACATAAAATTATTAAAAGGTTTACCTACATTAGGTTTAATTTCATGTAATTTATTATCATGTAATTTATTATCATCTTTTTTACTCCATTCATTTTTTAAAATATTAAAAACATATTCTCTAATATTAGATTTAAAATCAGTATATGGTATATCACAGTTAGATAAAGTGTCACCCGGGGCATGCTTTGCCTCAAGGTCTACAGCTGTGTTTCCAAGGATTCCAACACGATTCGGAACCCATAGAAATATTATTTCTTTCAGAAGAATTTTTAAATTCCTCATTACATATAAAATTTGGAGAATTGTGCGGTTTTTAATTTTAATATTTTGTATAGCTTTTTTGAATCAGAACATATAATAAACTTGGTTTTATCTGGAGAAGCAATAAATTTCAAAGCCAAAATTATTACTTCTGCTTCAGCAGTAAAGATGGATGCATTAGATGGCAAACGGAGAGTTGCAGCTCTGTCCCTAAAGTCAGCAGCAGATGCAACTCTGTCGCCATTTTTTGATCCATCAGTATAGACAGTTGAAAAATCTGGATAATTGGCTTTAATTTCAGCATAGTGTTGCTGAATTAAAAAAAAGGATTTGTTTTATTTTTATTGTGTTCACGGAGATCAAATATCATTTTTGGTTTGGGAAGTTCCCATGGAGGACATTTGCAAATTTTAACTTGAGCAACAGATTTTAAATCAAAAGAAGATAAATGTGGTTTTAAACGTATACCTAACGGAGGAATTTTATTTTCATGTTTTGCAAAAATATCTTCATAAATCGGATTAAAAACACAGCTGTCGGCTGGATTATCTGAATAGGCTTTTAGTTTGACAGCATATTGTCCAAGCTTCAAACGTCTGTAAGAGAGTGAGTGATCATCAGCCTCTACATACAGACTCTCAACTGGTGAGGTTTAAATGCGCCAAGACAGAGACACAAACCCTGGTGATGCATGTATGTAGGACTTCCTTGCAGAGCCATACACTATAGAGCCATAATCTAGTTTAGATCTAACAAGAGATCTATATAAATTAAGTAAAATGTTGCGATCAGCACCCCAGTCAGTACTGCCGACAACTTTTAAAATATCTAATGCTTTTAAACATCTTTATTTTAACATTTTGATATGGGTAGAAAGGTAAACTTTTTATCGAAAATTAACCCAAGAAATTTAGTTTCATCAACCATTTTAATTGGGTTGCCGTACAAAGTGAGTTCTGGATCAAGATGCAATTTCCTTTTGTTACAAAAATGCATCCCGACAGTTTTTGAAGTGGAAAATTTAAAACCATTTTCTGAGGCCCATTTTTCAATTCTTCCAAGACATAATTGTAATTGTCTTTCTATGTTATTCATATCTTTGCCTCTGTAACATATTAAAAAATCATCAACGTACAATGAACCTTCAATATTACTTTTTAAAACTTCAACAAGGCTGTTGATTTCAAGACTAAATAGTGTAACAGATAAAATACTACCCTGAGGGACACCCATCTCTTGATCATAGAGATCAGACATAGTCGAATTCACTCTAACATTAAATTGTCTGTTAGAGAGAAAATTAGAAATAAAATTTGGCATATTGCCTTTCAACCCCCATATCAAATAGATCTTTTAAAATACCATATTTCCATGCAGTATTATAGGCCTTCTCAAGGTCGAAAAAGACCGACACCACATGTTCATTTTTCGCAAAACCATTACGGACAAATGATTCGAATCGAACAAGATGAGCAAGAGTACTGCGGCCCTGTCGGAATCCACACTGGATATTGGCTAATAGCCCATTTGATTCCAGGAACCAAACAAGGCGAGCATTGACCATCCGGTCGAGTGTTTTACAGACACAACTGGTAAGAGCAATTGGTCGATAATTAATAGGATCCGTATGATCTTTACTGGGTTTTGGAATAGGCACGACGGTTGCAAGTTTCCAGATTGATGGTAAATCACCAGATTCCCAGATGTTATTCATGAGCTGCAAGAGAGCTTCTAGTGAGGAATCTGACAAGTGTTTTAAGAGTTGGTAGTGAATATTATCAGGCCCACAAGCTGTATCATGGGCTTTTGACAGAGATGTTTTAAGTTCTTCAAGAGAAAATAGTTTATTATAATTTTCACCATTTTTTGATTTAAAGTTTAATTTAATTTTTTCTTTTTGTTTTTAACTTTTTTTAAAGTCTTCCCTGTAGTTGTTACAAGAAGAAGATTTCGCAAAAGTTTCACCAAGCGTGTTGGCAATATCTTTTTCAGATGTTAATAAATCATTGCCGTCTTTCAAATGTTTTACAGTGGCTTTAGAATTTGTACCTTTTATTTTATTAATACATTTTTTCCAGGATGTTCGTCGGGCTTGCCTACAAGTCCGCCGTGCCTTAGCGGGACAAATACGGAAATTACTCAAGTTTTCCGTCATTGGTTGATTGAACCGTCAGATTTTTTACGGTCACCTATGGCTTGATCACAAGCGTCATCAAACCATGGTTTGCTGGGATGTTTCGGATCTGCCGAGGTCTTAGGAATAGTTCTGTCAGCAATTGACGTTAAAACTGTATTAAAAGTTAAAATTGGATCTAGCACAGTCTCAAACATCTTTGACAGAAGTTCCGCTTGACAGAGATTCTCAAACAAGGTCCAGTCCGCCTTGTCAAGTTTCCAACGTGGTACTCTCTGTTGGGCAGAAGGAAAAAGATGTTCAAGTACTATTGGAAAGTGATCACTTCCACATAAATCATCATGAACACGCCATGAATAATCCAGAAGCAGAGAGGGATCGCAAATAGAAGAATAAGACCCGTTTCCAGGATGAAGATACGTATAAGATCCTTCATTAAAAATGCATAATCCTTCTTGAGAGACAAAGTCCTCAACGATCTTACCTTTGGCATTATGAGTCTTGCTACCCCATAATGAAGTTGATGTCGCCCATAAGTATAAATGGTGAGGGTAATTGATCAGTAAGGTTTTTGAGTTTTGCTTTATCTATAATTGAATTGGGTGGAATATATATTGAACATAACTTTTTTCTGAAGTTCATTTTTCAATGTTTCTCTAATAACTTGTTCCCTTTCTTTCAGCTGTTCAGTATTAACAGACACAGTTTTTTGCATTTTTATTTCTTCTTTGAGTTTTTCATTGATTAAGGCTTTAGATGAATCCGAAATATCTGGTATTTGAATGTTTTCACATGATAAGTCATTTATTTCATCACCCTCCCTAGGTGATTGTTGTGGAGTTTTATATTCTGATGACATAGAGCTTGTTCTACTCATTTCAGCAGAAACATAGACATCGTCTGATGACCTTGATGTATCACGACTTGCATTGATGGATTCTACCGATAACTTTTGATCTTCTGATATAAATGATCTTGGTGTCATATTTGATGTTTGTTCAAGATTTTGAGGTTCATTTTCACCCTCATGAAAAGATCCGCTTTCTGTTTGGTCACTTTCCAATTTTGTTATGTTTCCACGGGGAGTATTTTCCTGAGATCCAGTAAAGTATTTCCCGTAACTAGCTAAGGAGTCAATATCGTCAGAATCATAAGCAGCTGAAACGCCTCTCCTTCTATCATATATCATTGTCCCATAGTCTGATGTAGTATCTGATTCTCTTGGAGAAAACATATCCTCTTCTTTTCCTATCAATCTATCATTGTCAATAGGATTAATAGGAAAGTTTTGGACAGTTGTTTCCACAAAATTTTGCTCATCTGTATCAACATTTGACCGCTCAGATCTTATTTCCAAGTTTGAATCAGATCGATCAGAGGACAGTTCACTTGATGCACGAAATGTTCTTTCCGAAATAATATTTCCAGAAGGAGTTTCATCAGTTGCTTGATTTAATTGGAACTGCTGCCGTGTAATAGTTTCATATCTGTTTTCAGAAACATTTGATGTATTATCCGTAATGTTAATATTTATACTTTCAGGAATATTTTCTGTTTCACGGCCAGGTGAATGAAGTCCATACGTTTTATACTCAGTTTTTTCAACATTATAATGAATATTTGTTTCCTCAGGTTTCAACGTTACTTCATATTTCACAGGAATTTGTTTTCCTGATGGTGGCTCTTGTAGTACCATATAACCAGATTCGAAAAAATGATCTGACGTTGAAGGTGTTGCAGGGGAACATGTTTCTGTTTCTACAATCACAGCATCACCGTCAGATTCTGATCCAGATTCCATGTCAACATTAGCATCAAAATTTGGTGGTACGTCAGTTATGTCTGCTGACCAAGTATCTGGAGTAGTATGCGAAAGATCCGAAAGTTTGCATTGTTTTGTTTTCACCATTTTCTTTCCACCTGGTGATTTTTCCTTTCCTCCATCACTATGACCTTTTGGGGATTTTATACATTTATCAACAGAGTTCCACACACTGATAGGTGAGGCTGACAGAGAATGCCGTGAACCACTTTCTGTCTGTGTTGACATTGGTGATCTTATTGGCAGAGACATAAAAGGACTATCTGTCTGCATACTTGCATCCCTTGTCTCAGATGTTGACCTTGAGGATTGACCTCCAGATGATACAGAACTCCTCCAAGACATTTGTCTGGCATCTTCTAACTGATCTTGTCCATTGTATTCACAAGACTGTTCCTCACTTTCACTAAGATTCCGAAGTTGTAAACTGGGAATATAGTTTCCATTAACATGACGATTTTTCTGTTGGGCGCCATACTGTTCCTGTTCAGAATCCCCTGCAGAATATCCATTTGGAATATTCATGTCCATGTCAATATCTTCTAATCCATCATTTTGTGTTATAGAATCAGTTAACTCATCAATACAACTATTTAAAGTCTTGGCAATGTATACAGGTATTTCTTCCTTGTTCTTCTTTCCATCCCTGGACTTCCTGGGTGGAGATTCATCTGAGTAGACGCTGTCATTCTCAGAGGTAATATATTCATCAGAACTTAATCCTTTTGATTTCTTGCCAGAACGTAATTGTTTTGTCTAATGATAAACGAATTGCAACTGCTTGCAGATCCGTGGTGAGTTGGACTGTGCTATGATTGACGTTGTCCTTCACAAAAATGGATGATCAGCCTGCTGCACATTCATCTACCTTAGAAAATGTGCTATACATGTTGTATCCTTTTAAAGATACATTGTCACTTTCTTTTAGATGAGTTTCTTGAAGACAAAAGACTGAACTAGAAGTGTTAAAATTTATTTTAAGACCTCGGCAATTCCATTGGATGATATTTGTCATTGTTTAATAAAAGAAGGGCGAATGCTGTCGAGTTTTCCAGCATTCTTATTTCGCTCACCCTGAGATTGTGATCTTTCGGGTGGCGGAACACTTTCGGTTTCCATTTCAGTTTC
The DNA here is from genome assembly GCF_963676685.1 of Mytilus edulis. Taxonomy (NCBI): domain Eukaryota; kingdom Metazoa; phylum Mollusca; class Bivalvia; order Mytilida; family Mytilidae; genus Mytilus; species Mytilus edulis. The sequence continues at coordinate 67,385,683 of NC_092350.1, read as the reverse complement.
GTCGACAAGTGTTGAAAATCTGTTGTGCGAGGAGAGTCGTCGATCTCCGGGACCACATGCAGCTGGTTTTACTCCGCCTCGACCCCTACCCCGCGATCTCGAATCAGAAGACTTCTGAGAGGAAGTATTTACTGGCTTCTTTAGGACATCCTTCTTTTCTGGAGAACGAAGAGGAGATGGGGCTGTAGTAGACTTTGTACTGGACGAAGAAGTTAACGTCTTAGATGAAGATGAAGGAAGACTTTTTGAGGTGGAAGAATCATCTATGTCACTGAGAAGATCCCAGACAGATTCACCGCCCCAATTGTGTATTTCTACTGTTTCTTTTTTAATTGATTTCTTTTTCTCATTTTTTTTTTTTTTTGGTGATGATATTGAGCTCTGTAGGGAAGATTGATTTGACTGAGTACTGGTTTCGGAAAATTTTAGTTTTTTTGGATTTAATATTTTATCGGTAGGTTCCGTTTCAACAGGCAACATTGTGAAATTGTCCGCATCAATTGGCCAAGTCATGCGAGTTTGTGTATTCACGTGACTGAATGAGCGGACAACTTTGCTTGCGTACGATGGTCTGTTTGAAACAAGGAGATCACTCGAAACAGAAGCTATCTGTTTAGCTTCTGGGTAACTGATGTTTTTTTTTCTGTTTTAATTTTAATAATATTTTTTTCTTTAAGGAAAACAGGGCAGTCCCTAGACGATGAAAAATAGGATTCACAATTTGTTGTACGCATTAAAGATATATTCATTATACGTGGGTTTTTATTTCAATTAGTTCATAAAAATGTTTCATATTTTTCAGAATACAACCAGAAAGTATGAAATTTACCTCCACAGCTTGGCCAACTTCCTGACCTTTTTTTGAGGCTCCGGCAAGTGGCTAAGGCATGTGAGCATGTCTCCAATACAGATGCTCACACTGGTTAACAAACTGAAAAACATGGCCAAGTCCTTGAAAGAGGACATAAACAAACGGCTAGTGGAATGGCACAATTCTACAGTCTATATCTTAAGGGTTTTAAGAGAATTACTCAATCGCCCATATTTACCTGACACTTTACTATTATAACTGGTAGGAATACGATACAAATTACATTGAAAATTTATAGGAGTCACTTGATAGACTTTAATGGAACATGTTTCCACACCAAATGTCTTTTTATCGACTATTATTTACAACCACTGGGTTTATCACATTGCTGGTGGATGTTTCGTTGATTTCTTATACAAATTATAATACCTTCTAATTCCCGGAAGTAAATAAGACCAATCACACGTCACTCGTAGAAACACACGTCAGGTGTATAAACACATATCTGTTTGGCCATTTGGAAGAGAAGTCACGTCACCTTCAAATGTTATATTACACACAAATTACTGCATATAGATAAGCTTAAGACGTTTTATTTTTTTCTTTCTATCAGACAAGCAGTCGGAGATCTGGATCTTACACTAGAGGCGTGGAGTGTGGGGTCTTTCTTGAGAGGAGACCGCCATGTATTCCTCCACAACATGCTGGAGGAGGCCGGGAGTCGCCCACTCACCAGTGCCGAACAGCTAGAAGTGCGTAATTGTCTGATGACCCTGCTCATCCTAACCAACGCGAAAAGAGCAGGGGACATAACGCACCTCACCAAAGAGCAGGTCATCAAGGGGAAATCGGCTAAGGGAGAAGACGTGGAATTGTTGGTAAGTAAATATAGAATAAAGTCAAAATAAATCATCCACGTCTCAAGTCATATTGAAAGTAACATTACGTGCGTACAGTTTTTAGTTTCTTTTGGTAATGAAGACAATAGCCATCAATATTGTGGTAATTATTACTAAACAATTGATAATCTGTTCAAGTGTCATTTAAAGAAATTGGTACGAAACAGTAAACGCCACTAAGTGCTATGAGAATAACACTTAATCTATTAATGTGTGACGCCTGTCCCAAGTCAAGAGCGTCTGGCCTTTGTTACTCTTGTATAGATTCAGCATTAACTGGAATAATCAAATCAAATGCGCATTTTAATGTCCTGGCTGCACAAGGTGCGTACAGTTGTACAAGACAAAAAATAAAATGAAATTTTTTTTACAAGTAGCCGGTCACATGATAACTACTACCTCACTTATTTATGTTTGTCGAATGGTGTTGTACAGAGATTAGTATAAGTATATATTTTTTTTATATACAAGTTTAACACATTTTCAGGTCTTTGAACACAAGGAGGCCAAATCTGGCAAGAAGTGCCCGATCCTGGTCACCGGCGAGGTCTTGGCCTTCTTGAAGAAGTATGACAAACATGTACCAAACACCACCAAGTACATGTTTGTCACCAAGCGTGGGACAGAGATTTCATCCTCGGTAAGTAAATAATAATATTCAGTTTCAAACTGAAGATTTATTTTATCATCTTTGTTCTACCATATAATTAGTAAATATTTGTTAGTGAACAAAATAACAATGACACAATAGCCACTTTGGCAATATAAAGGGTAACAATTAAGTGCAAGCAATATCAATAAATGTATATTGGATGCAGAAAATGCAATCCTTCTTGGTTGTATGCTACTGATATCGTTACGTAAATACAGGTTGCACATTGATAAAATAATTATTACATGTATTCTTTATTTCAGTCCATGTCCAAGATGGTGAATGCGGAGTGGCAGAAGTTAGGCAAGTCCATTGACAAGAACTTGCCAAAGTTAACAGCCAGTCTGAACCGGAAGCTGGCGGTCACTACCATCAAAGAAGCCGGAGCCGACCGCCAGACCCAGACTGCCCTGGCCAAGCACATGGCACACAAGCCTGAGACGGCGGAACGGTTCTACGACAAGCATCATCGAACCAGCGATAGACATTCTGCTCTGGACAGTGTTCAGGGACAGTATACAACAAATATACAAACAAAAGGATGGGTTGTGTGTCTTCATTAGTCACTTAATTAGTTAAAGTCATTTTCATTTACCTTTTCTACTCTGTTGTCATGCTTTTGGTGTTATATGAAATAAATGTTTAATTTTTCACGTAGCCGATCACATACAGTATATTTCTCTTTTTCTGTATTCATACGCAATCCATTCATCCCAATCGTACCGATATCATATTAAGGATCTCCTTATGTTCCCATTGCAAATGCAGTCATATATTATTACCCAATCACCTAGTTATAGGTTAATTTTCTTTATTTTCTTTCATTTTTTTTTTCATTGGGACGAACTAAACTCTTCTTCACACATTCAGTTGCCCTTTTGATAAGGTGTATTTGTATTTGTAACCGAAATTCAAATATTTTATTGTTCAGGTCAAATGCGACAATGTTAGCACTAGATGGGAACCATTTGAGACATTGGCAATTTTAATGTTTGTTGTATATTTGTGTCTGCAACTTATGTGTTGGATATGTATTATTGTTCTGCGTTTAGTCCTTACCAATGTCATTTAGACATTGATTGTTTAAAATATGTTACCAAAAACTGTATAATTTATATTTCAGGCAATATCATGGCATTTTAACACAGGATGGCAACAATTGTATACCTTGTCATTACTTTTTATTTTCGTATTTAATTTTCTACATCTTCTTGTGTTATCTGGTTATTATCCTACTTTAATAGTGCTGAAATTTGCAAGGACTGTTCTACTTAAACATTAATGGACTACTCTGTTGTCATGCTTTTGGTGTTATATGAAATAAATGTTTAAGTTTTCAAGTAGCCGATCACATACAGTATATTTCTCTTTTTCTGTATTCATACGCAATCCATTCATCCCAATCGTACCGATATCATATTAATGATCTCCCTATGTTCCCATTTCAAATGCAGTCATATATTATTACCCAATCACCTAGTTATAGGTTAATTTTCTTTCATTTTATTTTCATTGGGACGAACTAAACTCTTCTTCACACATTCAGTTGCCCTTTTGATAAGGTGTATTTGTAACCGAAATTCAAATATTTTATTGTTCAGGTCAAATGCAACAATGTTAGCACTAGATGGGAACCATTTGAGACATTAGCAATTTTAGTGTTTGTTGTATATTTGTGTCTGCAACTTATGTGTTGGATATGTATTATTGTTCTGCGTTTAGTCCTTACCAATGTCATTTAGACATTGATTGTTTAAAATATGTTTCCAAAAACTGTATAATTTATATTTCAGGCAATATCATGGCATTTCAACACAGGATGGCAACAATTTTATACCTTGTCATTACTTTTTATTTTCGTAATTAATTTTCTACATCTTCTGTGTTATCTGGTTATTATCCTACTTTATATAGTGCTGAAATTTGCAAGGACTGTTCTACTCAAACATTTATGGACTAAGAAATAATATTTGTATACAATTTGTCTGTCCAGTATTGTAAATCGTGTTTTACTGAAACAATTGACAAAAGATATGATAAGAAATTTCAACCAAAAGTACATTTCAACACGTTTCATTTAATAAAATGAAACTATAACTGGTGATCGTCACACGCCATGTTTTGAAAATTTACAGGAAATCTGTTATTTTACCTCACCGTTATTTAAAATAAAATTGATTTGCTATGGTTTATACATGTGTTATATTTATTAAATTATTATTTTCTGATTGTTTCCATTGTGAATGTTGTTATTGATGCCAAAAAATAAAACATTCGTTTCAGTATATTGTGGTTGTTGTTATTGTTTGATACTTAGTAAACATAATGTACATTTCTTTGCAAAGTCCAAATAGTTATCAAAGGTACCAGGATTACAACCTAATACGCCAGACGCTATCGTGGGCTACCGCAGAGAAACCTTGGAATCGACAGGCGTTATGTGCAATGTCATATCATGGGAGCAGCTAACACTTCATCATGTAAGTGTTGAGTTATAGGAGACAAGAATAATAGCACACTGGTAGTGAATGATTATAGCCTACACGGCCGGCCAATTCCTGCTGGTCGGGTTTCACAGGAATTGTATATAGGCACTCCCCTCCGTAGAAACGATGCAATGGTAATTGGAAATGGTTGATATGCCTGCTCAGTTTGCAAATCTACCGAACAGTTAACACTTGACAGATGTGCAGACACATTAACGTAATATTTCCCAAGTATGTTGACAAACTGTAGAAAGGTATAAATTAGAATTGGGGGAAGACATCAAAGAACTGCATCAACAAGCCGACTATACTTACAAATATGTCACCAATGTTGCTAAGGTTGGCCTTCTTAGGAAAATATCTGTACTGAAATGCAATCTTGCATTTGAAAGTTTAACGTTTGAATAGTATTAGATGAATATGTGAAATTATCAATAAATAACTGAGATTCCTCACCACCGTCATCTTTCTAAGACTGAATAAAACTAATCTTGCAACCTTCTCTCTGTTCAGTTATTATAGATAAGTATTTGACATTTGAATTTGACCTCAACCGGAGGTCAGAGAGATAGATAATCAAAGAAATTGAAATGCATTAAAATCTTATTCATCGTAGCAAATCATGAATGAATCACTACATGGTAGGTAACAAAGTTAAAAAAAAATCATTTCATGATATTCTAAGTAGAACAACCATAAAAAAAACACACACAACCGGAAACAAATTGCATACAAAATATACAACTGACAGAAATCACAAATAATTCAGTTTTAGGGAACATGGACAATTCTGATTTGTTTATAAATTGTTTAATGAATCGCAAGCAAATGGTACTATCAAATCGCAGAATAAAGATTTGAAAGAGCTATGTTAATAAATGTGGTTGTCGGTTTCCTCAAAATTTAAATACATTTGTTATTTGTTTGAAACTATCATTTGTAGTTATTATATTTCAATATTGGTGCAACACATCTGTCAGAGTAAAAAGAAAGGTCCCGGAATTTGCAATGCAACCAGCGTGTGATTTTCTTGGACTATGCCATCTCCTTTACCGTTTTCAATCATTTTGAAAGAAGTTGATACCTTCATAGACCAACTGCATTACTGTATTAATTCTTGGACATGTATTAACATATGCATTACCTACACGCCATTGCATCTGAACTTTCAAAATTATATATATATATTTAAGACATACGTATCTTGTCCATTAATTTGGTCTACATTATTGTTAAATAGCGGTAAATTTCTATTCTGGGTGAGGAGTAATCGTAAATTCTATTTTAATTTTTGATATTATATAAATCTACATATAATCTGCTGTTTTTTATTTACTTTTAAGGAAATCGTTTTCTCATGCTTTAGATTGAATATCCAGACTCAGATATTTTAACCTCGTCTGCACAGCATTTTATGAGATTTGGAAATGTTTCATTTATTGATTTTCAAAGTTCGGCTGAAATATTTATTTATTAAAATATATATCCATTTTAACATATTTTTTAAATTGATTAACGTATTGTCCATTTAACATTTGATACATACCATCAACGTTTAGTATTAAAATAAATAGGTTATTATTATAACGCTTTAACTCTATTAATACCTACATAGAATCTTAAGAATTTGGGAGATAAAACTAGTACCATTGTTGTGTGTATCGACAATCGAAAATAGTTGATAACACTCACTCTAGTCGTTACATTAAAAACACTTTATAAGCTATGTTTTGAAGCGAACTGTTGGGATACCCACAATTACGGCTGTACCATCCATGGTCCAGAGTGGCGAGTCCTTTCGACAAAGTGACGGTAAAACAAACAAAGAGGGGGAAGTTTTCGAGTGAGAGAAGAGTCAACATTAATAGGAAATTGACAGCCGGTCGATTTGAGAAAGCTAGATGCCATCTTTATGTTTGACGAGGAGACGTAATGGTACTTGATCTTCCAGAACAAGACGAGATTGAAATGTTTGAGACGGTTTCCTCAGATCCGTCGTTGACGAACTGAAAATTATATTTGATTGGATAATCTGTCTATCATGTCTAATGTCTAATCTGTTGGAAGATTTTATCCATTTGATTAATTCGATAGTTCTGTGGCCAAACGCTTTTTATGTATTGGTTTAGTATTTACCCATTTCTTCATACAAGATTAGAATCGAAAATGTAAAGATATTCAAAGGTGAAATTTCATTGTGTGATACAGCAATGTTGTGCAATTATTGTCTTTGTCTATCAAACATGCAACTGTAGTACAAAAAGGTATGAATCTTGGTTATTTGCTATATAAGCAAAAACATTGCTTGCCACAACATTCACCTCTTGTCACTTCTAGGTTTCTGACTGTTCGAAGTTTATTTGATTGGTTTCATGGATTGTCAGTATGATATCCGACGTACGGGAGTGAAAGCGAAGACCTTATCTCGACTATAAGTAATGTGAATAGCTGAGCTAGCACGGTATATCGTGAGAATAAATATATGGACGGAAGATTCGTTAACACTGATAAACTTGGTTTACGTTATAGTTATATGCAATGAAATGGTTCAAATAGGACGAAAGTTATCCTTGCAAAGAATATCTTCATTTGAATCAAAATTGATAAGAATTAAGATATTGTTGCATGGCTACCAACATGTAGTAAATATAATAATAATAAAGATTTGTTTGAATGACTGTGAAACAAAAACTTATTCACAGAGATAATTAAGAAGTGTTCAAATTTTGTTTTATTCCCTAGGCTAAATTAATAAACAACAGTTTTCAAGGTTACATTCAACCTTTTGGTAAGAAACAATTCAGATGAACAGTTTTGACACGTCATTGTCTTAAATTTCAAATGTTTTCACTGCCTTTGATCTATAATATTTTGAAATAGAAAATTCTTCCTGCCAAGAAACAGTTTGTGTGAAAAAATAGTCTTAGCATAGGAAGAATATTATTTGACTGTGATAAGAAAAGTTGCTTTTTCATGAAATTATTTTTTTGGTATTTTCAATTTCATCCATCATGTATACTGTTATGAACGTGTTACAGATGTGGATCAGGAAGATCAAAGAGAATTGGGTAAATTATATAAAGTTAATTACAAAAAAGAAGATTTGTCCGAAAAGATTGGCTTTTTGACCGTTTATCTAGTCTATTGACCCCGTCAGTAATTGTCATCATGATCTGATCACTTGGCATCAGTAATATCATGGTAAACTTCTGGCCTATTAAGACAAAGCTGACCAGGGGAAAATTTATAAGAGATCGAGATCGGTCAAAAGAAAAATAAAGAACATGCGAAAGGTACGATACTGAGTTTACCTATTAATAAATAACGCTTTACTATGGACTATGAAAAGTATCCCCCCTTTTTTTATTTGACTGCCGATATGCCCATGGACTTATATCATAATTATTTTTAAATTGTCAAGGCATTTAACTATTACTCATTTTTTTTACTATTTGTGTCGTGTGTTGTGTTTTATTGCTTTATTCATTATACAGATTGTTTAGTGTATCATGTCTATAGTACGTTTTTCAAACTGTTTACCTTACTGTGATTACAACTGATGCAAATATTCTCGATGTAGCTACTTTAAATGTAAATGGTTTGATCAATAAGTGAATGGGGAATCTGAATCTTATGATACCGAGCCTGTGAGAGAAAACAAGTGAAACAGCGAGCTACTGCTCACTGATGATACCCCCGCCGCAAGTGGATAATATTACTAGTGTAAAAATATGCAAGTGTTCGGTAAACAGGAAGTTGTCGAGTGATGAATCTGAAAACGCATCACACGGTATAGCTGACTTATAAAAATCCTGAAACCAAATTTCAGAAATCCTTGTATTGTAGTTCCTGAGAAAAATGTGACGAAAATTTTTAACTTGGTTATCATGTGTAAAATCATACAAGTGTTCGGTAAACAGGAAGTAGTCAAGTGATGAATCTGAAAACGCATCACACGGTATAGCTGACTTATATAAATCCTGAAACCAAATTTCAGAAATCCTTGTATTGTAGTTCCTGAGAAAAATGTGACGAAAGTTTTCAACTTGGCTATCAAGTGTTAAATCATACAAGTGTTCGGTAAACAGGAAGTTGTCGAGTGATGAATCTGAAAACGCACCACACGGTATAGCTGACTTATATAAATCCTGAAACCAAATTTCAGAAATCCTTGTATTGTAGTTCCTGAGAAAAATGTGACGAAAATTTTCAACTTGGCTATCATGTGTAAAATCAGACAAGTGTTCGGTAAACAGGAAGTTGTCAAGTGATGAATCTGAAAACGCATCACACGGTGTGGCTGACATATATAAATGTTGATACCAAATTACAGAAAGGGTGGATGTGTAGTTCCTGAGAAAAATGTGACGAAAGTTTCATGGGACGGACTGACGGACGGACGGACTGACAGACAGAGGTAAAACAGTATACCCCCCCCCCTTTTTTAAAGCGGGGGGATAATAAAGTAGAGGAAGGAAACAAAAAGCATTTTTACAACAGGCTATATATATATATATATATTTTGATAAATAAAAAGTCCTTGGTACAGAAAATATAATTTAAAAGTAAAAAACACAAAAAATCACATCATAAATCGAACATTGACGATAACAATTCTGTCTGATGAACCGCTGGAGATGCGGTGAAAGCGCTAACAGAAACAATGTTCGATTTATGATGTGATTTTTTGTGTTTTTTACTTTTAAATTATATATATATATATATATACATGATATAGGTCGAGAGGATTAAAATTAATGTTTTGATCAAGTATTTTTAATATAGCTTTGTCCGAAAACGAAGTCCTTTGATAATGATTTAAGCATCTTGAATAATAGATAAAACCACAATAAAAAACTGAATATTAGAAGGTTTTTATCTTCGTTTAATGAGTGTAGAAATACAGATTTGCAAGAGATACATCATACGTAACTTTTTGTCGATATCAAACTGAGGTAAATTACGTGATTTCAAATGTAGATATCTTTCAGAAAGAAAAAAAAACCCGTCCCTTTTCAAAAGAGGGAAACCAGTTACTGGAGAAAGACTTCGCAATAAAGAAACCTTGCAAGCGTTGAGTAAAAACTATACAATATGTTACACCTATTCGAGGAACACCCCATATTAGCAAATTTTACGGAAAGATATATGTGCAATGATGACACAATTTAAAGTCCCTACATTTTTGTGTTCTCTTTCGTCTGCAGACTTCAGATAGTCAGAAAAAAACAGCAGGGTAAAATGAAAAATACTTAAACGATGGCATTGGACAACAGATTACAAGTTCGGTGTAGCGATCATGTGACAGCAGCAATAATGTTGATCATATATTCCATACATTTCAGAGGAATGTCATCATGTTAGAAGCTGAACCAATAGGGAAAATAACTGACTACTTTTATAGTTAAATTTCAAGAAAAAGGTTCTCCTAATGCTCATTGTTCATGTTGTTTGTTTTGATTAGAAAATGCTCTAAATTTTGTCAAAAGTGGTAAGAAAAAAATATGAAATTAACTGCCAATTATGGTATAGTTCTTGTGAGTAACCAGATGATAAAGAACCACATACTGGTTTTATGACAGTACTGACCATCTGTGGTACGAGGATCAGGTGTTTTTATTGATTCAATTGTTGTACATGTAATACCCCTGAATAGGACAAGCATTAAGACAGCCGGTACCAGACAACCACATGACTTCTGGAGAACATGTATTTTTAAAGACTTTGCATTATCAAGGATTTATACATGTCATACACAGGAAAATATGACCCTCACTATAAGATGACCTGTCTCGTGTATGTCACTTCTAGAGATGCATCTTTTGTGAGCACCTGCTGTAGATTTTTATTTGTCAATTGAAACTGGCACGTGTTTGCTTCAAAATCGTTGAAAGAGAATTGACCGTTTGTCTTCAAAAACAACTCATGCAGTCAGATAATGGTCCAAATAGTTATCAAAGGTACCAGGATTATAATTTAGTAAGCCAGACGCGCGTTTCGTCTACATAAGACTCATCAGTGACGCTCATATCAAAATAGTTATAAAGCCAAACAAGTACAAAGTTGAAGAGCATTGAGGATCCAAAATTCTAAAAGTTGTGCCAAATACGGCTAAGGTAATCTATTCCTAGGATAAGAAAAACCTTAGTTTTACGATAAATTCATGAAATTTATAAAAATGACTACATAATTGATATTCATGTCAACCCCGAAGTGCTGACAACTGGGCTGGTGATACCCTCGGGGCAAAAACATTACTCACATTAAATCAACCGCTTTAAACACAAACAACATAAGATGTAAAAAGTAAGAAACATTCCAGATAAGAGAGAAACATATTCAGAACTGAATTACACGATTCGAATAATAATAACACGGACTTCACCTATCACACATGAACAGGTAAAATAAACCGGTTTTGGTGTAATCTTGAAAATCATACAAATTACTCTATTATTTTTAAAGCGAAGGGCAACTTAAAATCCCATAATAAGCGTAGATTTTTACATGTTAGAAATAACAAAGTAGAGATGTATTGACTAAGCGACAATTCTAACATATTTCTCACTTTTCCATTGGCGTTTTAAGGGTTATCATAACAAACTGACAAATATGGCTGTATTTACATGCCAAAAATTACTCCGAGTACAGACTTACCTGTGGAGTTGGAAAAATTTTAATGCCTGGCATCCACTAGATATAATAAAGTTAAATGCATTTTGTGTTTCAGAAAGATAAAATCTCTTTTGGATTTTGATGGACATTTTTTTCCTTCATTCAAAAGGTGTAAAAATTAACTAAGTTGTGGTACAACTATGAGATGCTCCCTCAGGTAAAAAAAAAACGGTTAGTATTGTTTTGATTGTCCATAATTGACATGGACATGGACAATCGGTATCATCACAACTATAGGTGAGTTAAAGAGTTTATCTGAGTCAGTGAGTGGACAGTATCAAAGTAATGGAGGTGTTTTTTTTATTTTTACACCTTCTGCAAAAAGGAACCAAAAAATGCCCATCTAAAACCAATAAAGACTTTTCTTAAACCAAAAATGCATATAACTTTTATATATCTAGTGGATGCTAGGCATACAAATTTCCAAACAGCACAGGAAAGTCTGAAAATACGGCCATATTTGTCCATTTGTTATGATGAACCTTAAATGGAGAAGAATAATTTTTGTAACATTACGATTGACACTGATCACACTGCCCCTTTGATATCTTTCTATCTCTATCTTTTGTATCTCATTCCCTATGGATGCAATGACCCAATTGATGGTGTAGGTATTTTGTCTAGTCCCGTATGTAGCACTGTCAATACATTCAATTATTTAATATTTCTGCTCGACGAAAAGATGTCGCGGTGAGAGAAAATATAAACCACCTGCTGTGCACACCGTGACAATTGATAGTCGGTTAACGTTTGTTCAAAAACCTTTCATCATATCAGAACTATATTATACTCCATTCCATTGTAAAACTTTTGTTACAATTTCAAGAGGTCCAAAATACTTCCGAGATTCCGACTTACAAGAGGGACGAAAGATACCAGAGGGACAGTCAAACTTATAAATCGAAAATAAACTGACAACGGCATGGCTATAAATGATAAAGACAAATAGACAAGCAATAGTAAACATGATACAACATGGAAAACTAAAGAATAAGGAACGCGAACCAAACCAAAAACTAGGGGTGATATCAGGTGCTCCGGACAGGGTAAGCAGATCTACAGATGTGGCACCCATTGTGGTGCTTATGTGACAACAAATCCGGTAAATAGTCTAATTCGGTAGGTCACATTCATGAAAGGGAATGACTTAAATTAGATTGACTAAAATTCTGTCCGCAATTAAAGAGGATCTTCTAGTTATTTTTAAATCTTGGTCTTTTTCTAAAATTAGTGCTATCAAACCTTTTGATTTTTCAACACTATATACCACCCTTCCCCATGTGAAATTGAAAAATCACCTATAAGAAATAGTCCACAATGCCTTTCAACATAAAAATGGTAGCACACGCTATAAATTTATCACTTTTGGATATCATAAGGCATATGTTGTAAATAGTGAAAAACAAAAAGGTCAAACATGCTACACAGAAGAACACTGGATCAGTATGCTGGAGCTTTTTATCGCCAACAAATTTGTTGAGTTTGGAGATATACTTTTTCAACAAATGGTCGGCATTCCTATGGGAACAAACTGTGAGCCTCTCCTTGCCGACCTCTTCTTATTCTCATATGAATCGGAGTTTCATCAGACACTTGTCAAAAAAAAAGATTTAAGAAGTCAGATTATTTAATTTCACTTTCAGATATATTGATGATGTTCTTTCCATAAACAATCCGATCTTTTCTGATTGTGTTCCATTAATATATCCCCCAGAACTAGAAATTAAAGAGACAAAGACAGTTTCCTCCGCCTCATTTTTAGATTTGTATCTCGAATTTTGGATACACAGTCATCTCAGTACCAAAATCTATGACTAACGAGACCACTTTAATTTTGAAATTAAAAATTTCCCCCACCTAGCAATATACATTTCCCAAATTATTCGATATTCAACAGCTTGCAACTCTTACCCAGATTCTGTAAAACGTCACCACTATCTAAACAGAAAGTTGATGAACCAGGGGTTTGTCAATGAACATCTCGTCCTTTTTCTAAAAAAAGTTCATCGGAAGGTACCAAGCCCTTGTTGATAAATATTCCGTATCAACTTCACATATAATACATGATGCTCTAGATGTATAGATTCTGCGTACTGACGTTGTTATCATCTTCACAACGTGTTATATATTACAATACATGATGGTCTTGATGTATAGATAATGCGTTATGTCGCTGTTTATCATTTTAACAACGTGTTATATTTGTTTTTGGTTCTATTAATATTACTTTTACTGTTTGAATTGTTTTCTGTGATACCCATTTGACGTGGCTCGATACTTATACATCCCTTCAATGTGTTTGTATTATTTTTGCTGGTGTGTTATGTAAATGCGACTTTTTGTGTTTCTTTGGTTCTTATAACGTGACTCTGTACCTGAAAAGATTCCGTCAGTATGTTATTGTTTTATAATATGACCTTATGTTTATCTTTCTATTATAAAAAAACGTTGAACGTCGAAATTATTTAAGAGTTACATGGAATTATCCAGTTGTGGATTCTTATCAATTCTATAAAACTTTTGGACTAGTTTAAATCTCGGTCTATTTCTGAATTAAATTCTAATTCACTTTGATTTTTTAACCCTGTATGCCAAATTTGTCCATGTGAAATTTTATAAAAATGTTTAGTATAAACATTGAACGACTTGATTGGCTTCCCAACAGTGACGTTTTGAGAAAATGAAATCCTCACCTCGTAAACTATACGGACGTCATCACGAATTGATTCAGCGTTATGGAATATCTGTATTATAGACGATATCGGATATGTTCATTAAGTCGTAAATGTAATCCCGTTCCCTTTTCGCGAATGTGATCTATATAATTAGACTTTTTACCTTTATATGGACATTTTTACCGATTGTGTCTGTTTGTTTTGTTCGCGTATCACTATCAATATTATTAAATTTGGCGCGACTCTCGTACAAGCGAGTTGTTTAGCGCTGTAAAACCAGGATCAATCCACCATTTTCTACATGTGCATATGCCTGTCGGGAATAGGACAGTTGTCCATTCGTTGTTGATATGTATTGTCTGATTTTGCCATGTGATTATGGACTTTCCTATTTGATTTTCCTCCGAGTTCAGTATTTTTGTTATTTTTCTTTTTTCGGTATGCTGTCCGTCCTTCCATCTTTCCAAATATATTGCAGCCCCTCCATTTCAAATGAACAGGCTCAATTCTTTCGTGTTAATCATGGTGAAGCGTTTTTACAACAAGGCTCGTAGAAAAACAAATAGCTTCGTTAGATATTTGACAATAGAAAAAAAAATAATTAAAATGTTAATTATCAGTGCTTTTAGTTTTAAATAACTAACTGATATATTCATTTATTAAAACAACATAACTTATTGGAAAAATATTTATACAGAAACTAAAACTGTCAGGAACAGATGATGTTTAAATTAGGTACAGTTATCACCTACTTGGTTCTATCAAACATCACAGATAGCAAATAAGTTAAGTCAATGTTTATTTACAGTGGTTTTAATGAGGATGATTTGTTTAATTATTTCAATTTCTATTCACAAGTCTATTTGTATCATAAAGTTCATAAATAAATAAATTTATAATTTTCAGGTAATTGAGAGGTTAAAATCAATCTGCACTGTAACCGAATCCACACCAGAGTTGATATTAACTGTCCCCTCCATTGGCACTGCAACATTGTTATTAATAGATTGTTGGAATAATGGTGTGTTGGCATGAATACACTTTGTAATAATGCAAACCATTTTCCTTTATTTTTTTCAGAGGCATGCATTACATCAACAAACTTGTTGTCGAAAAAAATAGTTTTCCATGTTCATGATGTTTTACACAAATATTTCTTGAGTGCATACCCCTTCGTCATTCACTTTTTAATCTACATCTCTGCTTAGTTTGCGGTATATAACAAATGACTGGTTTTATTTTGGCACAACCTTGTGTTGTTCTAGTCTTTGATACGCATGCCTGGAACAATCGCAGACCACATCAATGCCGTTTTTACATTTTTCTATGGTGAATTTAAAACTGTATTTTTGTCAGTAAAAATTACCTCTGCATAATTAAACTCTTTTTAATATGTAGTGATATTTATAATGTAAAACAAAATAAACCACGACCTTCCCTGATTTATCTTAGAGGTCAGCATAGCATAGGTCTTCTGAGCTAGTTGTTTAAATGTGGCACCACGAAAAACTTACATAGTAACTGTCTCCAAATGCTGAACAGCTCCTCTGCTGCTTGTGTAAATAAAACGAAAAACTGGGGTAGTTCATATTCTCACAAGGAAAATGGCCAATGAAGTTTGTGTTTGTGTTTGTTTTTGGTTTTTTTTTTAACTTTTTACCCTCACTGTTTTCATGCTGAATACTAGCATGACCATACATTGCATTGCCAATATCAGTGCTAGCTCTAATCAGAGATAACAGTTTTGTGCAGTTGTAACCATATTGCATAACTCTTGGTTCATGACTACCACCACATCATGAACGTTGCTGAGAAAACCATGATTCAACAATATCTTGATTAAGCTTTTGGGGTATAATTTAGGGTTCTGATGGGTACATTGTTTGAAATAGTTCAGAAGATATATATTTCATCAAATCAATGAATGCATATCTTGCCTTGTTTGCCAAAAAATGTGGTTTATTTGAATTTCAATTGGCATTATCAATTTATTATCAAGGTAATTTTCTCATTTTAGAAACAATCTCTTATATCAATAAGTTGGTTAATACGTGGATACCTATCATTATGTATAGGAGTCTCACTATAAAAAAAAGCAACTTGTCCTGATTTATGTTTGTGTGGATTTTGCCACATTTTCATTTTGTTCCATTCAATTTGCAATTTCTTTTCTTTAGGCATGTTCAGCAAGATTAACTCTCATTTTAATTGTAATTGTGTTATAACAAGTCGATATTCAGTCAAACGTCCTAGCACGACATTTACTCCAACGACATATTGGGTTATTCACTTTTTCATTCAGTGCTGATAACCTATCTTGTAAATTATAAAACATTTCTCTTAGATCTTCATCCACTTACCCTGTTTAAGTTTGTTCAAGTTTATTTTTAAGCTTTTGAAATCTTTTCCAAGTTCTTATACTTTGAAGAAATTTTTAGCAGAGTCCATTGCTAGTTCGTCTTTGAATTTAAATTGATAATTTATTTTATTGGGATGGGTTATGTTTCTTTGTTTTATGAAAACCTTTTCTTGTGTAAATAATTTCTTTAATAATTGCAGTTGACAAAATATTAATGTCAATCTGAAAAAGTAGCATGTAAACAAGATGCACTCATAAGAAAAATGCCATTTTTCAATGCCATTTTTCATATCTTTAACGTCTGAATTAATTATGTAAAAGGAATCTTTCATGTTTCATTGGTACATGTGGTAACATCTGAGATTTTCAATCCTTACAAATTTTAAATGAATCGGTTTATGCTTAAAATTTTGACAATATCTGAATTACAATTTATTTTTTCAAGCATATCAGTCCAGTCTAGATCAATCAATATTTTTTAACCATTTATCAATACTATGAAGGTCGAATACGCATATATTTCAATACATTTTTCATTATCATTTGACCAGCTCCACAAAAGAACTGACTAATCAGTTATCAGAATTTGATGGTGCTTCGTGGAAAAATATGACTGATTAATGGCCATGAATACTGTAAAATGCACAAATCATTATCCTTTTTATTATTTAAGATCACATAACTGCTTACTTATTTAAAATTTATCACTGACAATCTGAGCATGATCAACAATACTTTCATCAAAATCTTCGTTAATCATAGCTTTTTTAAGCTGATGTGCATTTACATAGACAAAAGATTTTATAATATCAGAAAAAATGAAACATCTTTTATTACATTCTTTTTATCTTTAGAATACATAACAAAAAACCACTCTAGGGTCATCTCTAATTACGATATTGTTTTCAACCTTATTTACAACATGAAACAAAATTAGCAAAGGCATCACATTTATAATATGAATATTTGAAGGGTGATATTCTCATCAATAAATAGAACAGCAGTTCATTTAACGTAAGCGGTGACTGCTCAGAAATATGTAAAAGAAAATCTGATGTCGTTTGGCCATCATCATTTTAATTGTTGTACTCAAATTGCGTAATATTCTGTAAACGGGCCTTTCTTTCCTTACTACCAGGTTTATTAAAATCCCTTTTTCTTTCTACTTTTACTTTAGAAATGTCAGCTTCTTGTGGAAGACAAGTAAAGAACTCGCGAGAAAACCGTTCTTTTACACTGTTATATTCAGTGCCATCTGCATCATAAACATATTTGTTAATACTGACACCAAAGGCTGTATACTGACGACAGCTGTGGGTAGTCCAGGACACTACTGATAAGTTAATTGTATGTTCCTGTTAAAGAAGGAAAAAAGTTTTATAGTTTATTTAGAAGGTTAATAATTAGAAATTGCAATCATGTGTGTCTGTGCCAAGTCAAGTACCGGTAATTTGGTTGTTGTTCTTGGGATGCTGTTTTGTCATATCTGCTTTTCATAGGTAGTGGATTTATAATAAATTGGGCTTGTTTTCTCATTTCAAGTATTCCACAGTTTGTCATGTCAGGGCCTTTATCTTTAACTATACTTGAGTTAGGGTAATTGTTGTAAGCTAAAGGGATGTCCTTTAGTTGCTTACATCTACTTCAAATCAACTCTGGTAGTTAGTTCTCTCATTGGCAATCCCACTACATCTTCTTATATTCATGATAGAACAAACATTTTGAAACAACACTGCCACAAAACATGATTTCCACAGACAAAAAAATCAGATATTCTCTCACAGTGAGCTTGAATTAAGGTTTATCTGGTTGTGACTATTTGACCAGAAATAATTGTTTCCTCTTTGTTGAAGTATCTGTACTTGCGTATTAATGATACATTCATGACGATTGGAAGAATCGACCTTACCATCATTATCAATTTTGCGTGTGCCTTTAACCGAAGTATACAATTTTCTACAATGCAGTATGCCAGCCTATTAATGCTCCATAAAAATATATTACTTAATTCATCAAAAGTTCTATCTTCAGCTTCTAGTATCAAAAAACGTAGACAAAATATTCTATACATTTCTAGGAAATGAACCACAATGCAATGGAAATATTAACCGTAAAAGGTTCTGGTCAAATTTGTTTGGATTAACTATGATATATCTTACCAATAAACAAAAAAAAGCACTGGTTACACAAGAAAAGTACAAGTCTTGGAGATCTTTGATAAGCAGAACTGTAACATATACTGATGATCTCAACTTATATGTTACAAATTACAACAAGGTCAGCATTAATCAGTCCATTTTGATACTTTGTGTGAAATGAGTTAATTTGATGATATGCAATCGGGCATTATTTCTTTTAATTTGATTTTTGTCACCTATTGTTACTTCGAAAGATTTCTAGTACGTACTCTTTTTGGACTAAGGCTTAGGAGGAAAGTTTTATTAATAAATTTTAAACAACATTATCATGTAATGATTCACAGATGGTTTTCCACAAGTTTGTAAGAGTTTGAATGATAAGAAGGATATATTAGAGCAGGTGGTCTCTATGTTTCTGTAGGTTTTCAGAAAGTAACTGCTTTTCGGTTAATTTTTCTATGGCCAATATCGATTTGTCTTTCATCTAACTCAGTGTCATTTTTTTCTTGTTTTTAATTTATTCAATGGATTTATGTTTGTTTCGATATCAAAAATCTTTCTATATGGTTCCATTTTTAGTATTGTCATACTTTTTTGTATGGATGGTGTTTGCTTTCTACAGCAGCAGTCAATATTCATGTAGTTTTTGTTAGTTTGTACCCTAAAAACGCCCATGGCATACTGTTTTCCTCTTTTGTATATTCCTCTGCAGTGACAACACTAATGTCCGATTCATAATTTTAATTTTCGGTTTTATACAACTTAATTTTCTCGGCAGTCCTTGGAACTGGGACTTTAATGCGTTTTGTTTTAAGATGTCGAGAACGTCTAAGCCGTCTGAAGTAAACTCATTCGTATGTCACTTTTGTAAATATACTCCTCTATTTCTTGAGACTTTGCAAATTCTACAAAACCCTATTTGCAGATTAAATATCCTGTATATCGTTTACCTTGGACAAGTCATTCCAGTTAATTGGCACAGTTTTAGGACGATCTTTTAATTGTTGTAGAAAGTCCACTTTATTGAAGGTATATCTTGAAAGGTTTTCAACGCTAGGTCTTTTTTTTTTTTGTCTCTTTTCTGACTCATCTTAAAAACATTAGCAAGATTTGTGTTGACCTTTGATTTGGAATAAAAAAAAACAGTGTGAAGCCGTTCCCTTTATTATTTATTTATCAAATTATGTGTTGCTGAAAAGTTTATTTCCTCATTTTCTGTATTCAAAATGTTGGCTATTCTCTCTGTATTTTGCAGATTATTCTCTTGTGTTTTCGTCTGACGTTAACCTTTTTTAATAGCTATGTAATTATCTCATACAATATGTACCATGTAATATTCATTGCCATTAATGTTATTTGTTTTAAACTCGTAATACTATGTAATTCATAAATGATCCCAATCTGTATAACGTGTATGTATATTTAAACAATTATAAGCTTTGTATTAACACTATGCCAATAACGTAATGTAACACATAAACAAACGACAACCACTGAACTACGGGCTCCTGACCTTGTACAGGCACAAACATACGTAATGTGGATGGGTTAAACATGTTAGAGGGATCCCAATCCGCCCTTAACCTGGGACAGTGGTATAACAGTACAACTGTACATAAAAACTGACTATAAAAATCAGTTGAAAAAGGCTTAACTCATCAGATGGACAAACATACCAGTGGCCGGGTACTTGTAATCCCTACAACAAAAAGACACTAGGAACAGGTCTGAGAGTATTCGCAGTTAACTGACAGCTAGTCCAAAGCCACTAACAACTAATTAAAAAAGAATCATGCAACTAAGACTAAATTATGAATATGTACACATCCAACATTCAATGGATTTAGTGTAAAGACATCATAAACAGTCCAGAGAAAAAAAATGACCTTGTGCATTGCCAAGATACAGGTATCAACAGATTGTAGATCCATGAATGTGTATATGTATATATTATATACATTCTATTTATATTTAGTTTGCTTTTTAATTTACTGATAACAAAATAAATATGTATACCAATAAAAACAATATTCAATGATCTTATTGTAATGTGCAGGGTGTACCCCCCCTTGCTATTTTTTTAATCTTTGGAAATCAACATTTCCATTTATTTTTTCATGTTTTGCCAATTTACAAGTTCTTGTTGATAATGTTTGGCTAAGGCCCTTATTTATGTTAAGATATATAATGATTTTTCTTGTTGCAAGCCAGGAAATAGTTTCAATGGAAATATTTCATAATTTGTTAACTTGTTCAGAAGTTCAAAGCTAGTCATGTTTGTTGTTTCTTTTCATAAATTTCACAGGGCTTAAAATCGTATAAAAGTAAAAGCCGTACCATTTCCACGTTTAACTGCTGCTTTATTTTTGTAATAATTATCTTTACATGTTTTAGATAAGAAGTAAAATAGAATTTTATTGATTCTCAGCTGTTCGAAATCGATCGCCATGTAAACAAAGTCACATGACCGTCTAGACGTCTAGGAATTCGTCTGCTATGTATTTCTTTGAGATTTTAGTATTTTTGCAAGATCAGTAAACTTTGAAACATGAAATTCAATTAACAATTTCCTATTATAATTATGTATCTAAATGATGTGAATGTGTCGCCCTTGGGTTATTTTTGCACTAAGCCTGTTTACAATGTGATTACGCCATTTTTGTATCAAAGCGCTTTACCCCAAACCATGTTTTGCTTGCCCGATTAAAATTTACGTAATGTACGACGTTCTAACCTATAGTCCCGCCTTCCTTAAAGTCGTAGCTAATAAAGCGCCACACCCGGGCAAGCTGTTAAGTAACTCCAAATTCATGAAAGTTCAGGCAATTGCCCGGGTCAACTTGTCACATCATTTTTGTTTTCATTGTTATGGTTGGCTAATACATGTCACGTGACATATAAATTTATTATTTAAGGAGCGCCGCTTTCATATAATGGCGAATAGCTGCCGTGGCGGGTAACTACAAATTCTAAAAGTGACAACAGTATTAATTTTCGTAAAGAAATAACAACACAATAGAGGTATGAATATTTTGTTGTAATTTTAATACCATTTTGTACTCAGCACATCAACCCACAGAATTTAAATGGAAAATAAGGATAAAAACCGGCTGTCAGTTCTTACCTTGTCCAGTTACCCCAGTGTGTTAATAATGTAATCCTGCAGTTATTCCCCATTACATCGACCTTTCTAACCATAGATAATTAACAAGTAACCATATATTAGGATTTTATTAGGATAGACTGTTACTTTCGGCCTGACATAATTAGTTACATGGATGTGCCAATTGTTGGTATTTAGATGTTCTAGTCCCAATTTGGATGTGCCATCACAATATTAAATCTAGATTTTTCTTACCCTGATTTATCCATGCTTCATCACCAGGCTTAGTCAAGGGTGACTTAGTTATATAAACAATGTTAGAAGAATATATCTTATTCCTGTATTTTACCATATTATTATATTTATGTGTTAATAAATATTTAGTCCTGTGGATTATGCATTATTGTTAGTGAAATAGAAATCTCCAGTAAATGGTAAATCAACTTACAATTTCCAAATGAGCAAAGACTGGTTTCCTGACTAGGAATGGATCCTTCTGTTCATTTATCATTTTAGTGTTGGTACACTAAACTTCATAAGAGTAAGATTATACGTTTTGGGCAGTTGTCTTGTGGCTGGGCAGATATTTCTATGTTACAGGCAGGCACAATTGGTCCATAATGGCTGACCATCCAGGCACATATATATACACGTTTAAAATTGGTTAATGCTGCAACCTTTACGGAGACTTACCCAAATGATATAATTATATTGAAGCCTACCCCAGGGCCTTTACAATGGTGTCAGAAGTGGGATTGCTTTAATTTTTTTCATTATGTTACATAGCTCGATGTGATGGTAACCACCCGCCACAACTTTTAAAATGTGTAAATATGTTATTGTTGATTCTTTTCGTGATGTTTTTATTGAAAATCGTATTTTTGTAAATATATGGCTGACAGTCCCGACCCAGAAATCCAGTTTCATGCACCCCCACCAGAATTTGGCCAAGGAGATGACCAAAACGAACATGATGGCCATGAATATGAAGGAGAAAGAAGATATAGCAGACCTTTTGAAAATGGTGATACAATCAGTAGGCCCAAGGGAAATAATCGGAGTTTTTATATCAAACCAGATTCATATAGTAGAAGTAGTGATTGGGATGAGTACTATTCTCATTTTAAAGACTGTGTGGAGTGGGAGGAATGTTTATTATATCTAGATGATATTATTGTCCCGGCCTCTACAGTACAAGAATCAATCGAAAGACTTGAACATGTGTTCCAAAGATTATTGGATGCAGGATTGAAGCTGAAACCCTCAAAATGTATATTTTTTCAGAAAAAGGTCAAATTTTTAGGTCACATTGTCTCTGAAAATGGTATTCAGACAGATCCAGAGAAAACAGAAGCTGTCCAAAAATGGCCCAGGCCTAAGAACCAGAAACAAATGCGCAGTTTCCTAGGACTATGTTCCTACTAAATTGCTGAAATAGCCAGACCCTTATATAAACTTTGTGAAAAATATGCTGCTTTTAACTGGACGGATATCTGTGAAGAAGCTTTCACTAGGCTTAAAGAAGTTTTAACCTCAACCCCAATCCTAGGAATTCATATAATTGGATCTAAATTTATACTTGACACTGATGCTAGTGATAAGGCATTAGGAGTAGTACTTTCCCAAGCGCAGGAAGGACAAGAAAGAGTTATTGCCTACATAAGCAAAGCCATGACCAAACCTGAGCAGAGCTACTGTGTCACTCGCAAAGAATTATTGGCTGTTGTTTGTGCCCTTTGCCACTTCCATTCCTATCTCTATGGACAACCCATTTTAATAAGGGCTGATAATTCTGCTGTGAGCTGGATAAGGAACTTAAAAGCACCAACTGGCCAAGTTGCAAGGTGGTAACTAGAACTTGGAACATATGATCTTACAGTTGTACACCGGCCTTGTCTAAAACACAGAAATGCAGACGCACTTTCCAGAAATCCGTGTGCTTCATGTTCAAGACAAGAGAGTGTAAAGAATGCCCACGACAGTTGTGATGAAGACTCTGAAGAAAAAGGAACAATTATCATTTAGAACAGTAACCCGTAGTAGAGAAGACACCAGTCCAACAAGGAACCAGTTTGTACTTTTAGGGTGGGATGTAAATACTATCAGACAACAGCAGTTACAAGATAAAATTATAGGTCAGTTATTTATAAAATTTGAAGATAAAGAGACCAAACCAGAATGGAACTCATTGTCTGATGAGTCATCAGACTTAAAAACTTTATGGAACATGTGGGACAGGTTTGAAAGGAGTAGGTTCAGTAAGACCCCTTTTTGGCCCCAAAATATAGCAGTTTTACAAAATAGTTAAAATGTAAACCTTTAGTTATTTATTGGACAGTAGAATGCTTCTGCTACATAAATATGGGCTGTTTTTGACAATACAATGCACATATATCCGGTACTAGCACCATTAAGTCATGCTAAATTACTGAAATCCTCATAATTCTAGCATGCATTTTAGTTAAATTTTAGACGGTTTTCGTGTAAAACGAAAGTGGCCGCATTCGTGTTCGTCCTTAATATTGAAATGTAAGTTGTATTTTATAATATAACATAACATATATAAAGGTTGAGGATGAACACGGATGCGGCCACTTTCATTTTTACCAAAAACCATTTGAAAAGTGACATTTTTTGGCATATTACGTAGATTTTTCATATTTGAGCTTGAATCGGATCGTTTTTAATGACTAAATCTGTTAAAATCTTTCACATAAACTAATTAATTCAAATAAAATAGACACTTAAGTGTTTAAAAAGTGGTCAAAATCTTTCGTCAGATGAACCTGAAATTTGAGGCCAAAATCGGTCCTTACCGGACCTTCTCCTTTGCAATGGAGTTTTATACGTAAATTGGATTGATAATTTGGAACAAATTCACTCGAGACTGGTAGTACCTGAGTCTTGCAAATATACTGTTTTAAAATATAACCATGACATACCCTCTGCTGGACACCTAGGTGTAGAGAAAACCATGGAAAAGATTAAACAGCACTTGTATTGGCCCCGAATGAAAGTCTGCATACAAGATTATATTAGGAAGTGTGATAGTTGTGCTTCAAGAAAACCCGTATTAAAACAAAGTTCAAGAGCTCCATTGGAGAATTATAATGTTGGTGCCCCAATGGAAAGGATTGCAATTGACATCTTGGGACCCTTACCAAAGACACGACAAGGTAACAGATATTGTCTGGTTTTGACAGATTGTTTTTCTTAATAGACAGATGCTTATGGAATTCCAGATCAAGAAGCAGCTACAGTGGCTAAGATTTTTGTGATTGAATTCGTTTGAAAATTTGGTACCCCCTTGCAGATCCATACAGATCAAGGAGCAAATTTTGAGTCAAAAATTTTCAAGGGAATGTGTGAATTGTTATGTATTGACAAAACCAGATCAACATTATTTCATCCACAGTCTTAATGGCTGTGTTGAAAGGTTTAACCGTACTTTAACAAATATGTTGAGTATGTACTGTGCAAAAGACCAAGCTGTTTGGGATGAATATTTGCCTCAAGTTTTATTTGCCTACAGATCATCAGTTCATTCAACCACTGAATTTACACCCAATTTCCTAACCTTTGGAAGGGAAGTAACTCTTCCTCTACAAGCCGTTATCCAATGCCTTCCCCAGCCCAATATTATGCTACATGCAAAGAAGACTTTGTTATAGACCTGCAAAATAAATTACAAACAGTTCATGAATTAGCCCGTAGGATTTGAAAAATAAGGTCCAGTATCAAAAGAAATATTATGACGTAAAATTCAAGAAAAGGATGTTTAAAGTAAGACAACTAGTGTGGCTGCATGACCCAACCCGGAAAATTGGGGTATGTTCAAAATTAAGTGCTAAATGGAAAGGACCATACATTATTACTAAATGTATGGATGACACAACTTGTATTGTCAAAAAAAACTGCTAAGCAAAGGCCTACCATGTAAATAGACTAATGTCATATGAGGGACAAAAGCTGCCTGTATGGATGAAGAAACTTCAACATATCAAATGAGTCGGTGAATTATTTTGTGAAATGAAGATGTAATATATTGTGAATATTTGACTATTGTCATAATATATTAAATAAATTGTTGAATTTATTTTATTGTTACTCATGATTTGGTGCCTTGTAAATTTCATGCCTATGATGAGGTGTAAAAAGGAAGTTAGACCAACCAGGTGTGGACGTATTCAGTTTTTATTTTGGTTCTTCAATGGCCGCATTGATGTTTTGATATATATCATGTGTGTTATTTTAACAATCTTGGTGGTGGACGCATTGTCGAGAGGCGGATCCGTCAACTGGAAAGGACTACAAGGGACTGGACTGGCCATCCATGAAATTGGTAGTCGCTCTGTGGTTTCACAGTGGTGAGCCACGTCCTTTGCGGGCAAAGGACTTGTACTGATACGTCAACTGAATTTGGTATTGGAAATTATAAAATGTGTCATGGCTGTTTAACCATGCATAGAATAATTCACCTGCTTGTTAAGAATTAAGATGATGTGGTCAGTGTCCTGTCAAGACTGGGGATTCCTATAATTAACCAAATAATTTAATAAATTAGTGTCCATGTGCTGAGTACTGTCATAATATATTATATAGAGTTAATGTGTATATATCGTCCATTACGCACTGTCCATGTATTACATGTATATATTATGGTCACCTGTCCAGAGTAAAACGTTTTGCTGTGCATCTCTAACGTGTTTCAAGGATACAAGACTGGAGTAACCTGATCATTCAGCTACGTACAGCACCAATAAATAATCTTCATACCTACAAAACAAATATAAAGAACAATGTTGAATATATTAATAACAAGTGAAACTGCGAGCTACTGCTCACTGATGATACCCCCGCCGCAAGTGGATAATATTAATAGTGTAAAAATATGCAAGTGTTCGGTAAACAGGAAGTTGTCAAGTGTTGAATCTGAAAACGCATCACACGGTATAGCTGACTTATATAAATCCTGAAACCAAATTTCAGAAATCCTTGTATTGTAGTTCCTGAGAAAAATGTGACGAAAATTTTTAACTTGGCTATCATGTGTAAAATCATACAAGTGTTCGGTAAACAGGAAGTTGTCGAGTGATGAATCTGAAAACGCATCACACGGTATGGCTAACAGATATAAATGTTGATACCAAATTACAGAAAGGGTGGATGTGTAGTTCCTGAGAAAAATGTGACGAAAGTTTCATGGGACGGACTGACTGACGGACGGACTGATAGACGGACGGACGGACTGACTCACAGGGGTAAAACAGTATACCCCCCCCCTTTTTTTAAAGCGGGGGTATAATAATTTTCTATATATACAAGATATGCATTATACAATATATATCAAATGTGACTAAGAAGAATGCTGGATATGTCCTGAAAAGTTTGATACTACTAAACAACTTAAATCTTATTTGGCTAGCAGTGTTCATTCCAAGATGGAGGTGGTCTGTCCCTTTTGTTTGGACAGACCTACAAAGTTCAAGAGAGTATGGGAATTAAAAGATCATTGCAACAGATTCCATAAACCAGCCATGCAGGACATGTGGCCAGATGTATTATCAGAAGGGAATGCCTACTTAACCTTGCTGTACATCCGGCATGCTACAGGAAGGTAGTTAGGCCAACAGCGTTTTATTCCCCCTCAGCCAGTTTGATTGGCCTCCAGGACTAGAACTATTTCAGCCAGTCTATTCTGGGGATGAGACACGGGCGGCCTCATCCTCTTCTTTTGATATGGAGATTACAAGTCCTGAGGCCTGGCGCATAACTTATGTGGCACTGGTGCCACAAAGTATCATGGTGGAAGCCATCTTTAGGATAGAGACCTACAGAGTTGCCATTGCAGTCACATTACTGGCAGATGTCAAGTATGTGTCTGCATTGACAAGGAGAATGCTGGCCATTCCACAGGGAGGAAAAAAGTCCGCTGAACGGAAGCACAAGCTCCTTGGCAAAACTTATAGCGACAGAGTAACGCTGGCCGTAAAATTATTAGGACTGCCAGAGAAGTACATCAAGAGTATACACCGTTTGGAAACCGATTTTTATGCAGTCCCTACAACAGAACTTTTCGATCCTCCATCTAAAACTCCAGTAATCAGTAAAAAGAAAAGCATTGTTAAATCCACCATTTCGGCAAAGAAGTCCACAAAGAAATCCTCATCATCTGTCATTAAGAAACCTGAAAAACCATCCTATACACAAATAACATCAAGCCCAGGGAAATCAACACCACCAACAACGCCGGTCGTTACCATCACTTCTTTAGACATCTCTCCCATTTCAACCAGATCATTATCACCAGCCAGGCCATCCTCACCACCTCCAACAAAGAATGCTGAAAAAATATCCTCATCCGACGGCCAGAGACCAGAAAAACCATCCTCTGCACCAGTGACAGCTATAACATCTAAACCCTCAACACCACCTACAACGCCGGCCGTTAACACCAGTATTTCAGCTCTCTCTCCTATATCTACCGGATCCATGCCATCTTAACCTCCTCCAGCAAAGAAGCCCAAGAGGTCCACCATACCGTACACCCCAGAAAAGCCTTCTCAACCTGGACCAACATATATACCCACCCCGAAACAGTTGCTGGCGACAATAACAACCCAATATATTCCAAATTTAGAGCTACGGACACCTGCTGAACGTGCAACTACCTTGCTACGTCTTGGGGGAATGCCATTGTTTCCTCCAGCAGGGCTGGAAGGAAATGAAGCCAGACACCAAGAAGCTTAATTGGGAATTCATAGCGTTTCAATATGAGCAGGTCTCCAATCACCTTACTGTACCTAGTCGAGCAGGACTCCTAGACAAATATAATATGTTAGCTTTGCCAGAAACATCCCCACACAACAAGATTAAAGATGTCACCAGAACCGTCATGAAGAACCGTTTTTATCTGTACGAACATTTAAGATTGATAGCCACCAATCGGATTAAGCCGGATCTTTCCACTTCTTTCATGCTGGACATGCTGGAGAAAGCAAGCGCTAGTCGCGATACATCTACAGAGCACATTTGCCATGCCTTGGATAAGGCTGACATTCCCTTACGATTGGACGTTTAAATTCAATTCATATAAAGTTGCTGAACATTACATTTGCATATATGGGAACATTATATCATTTATTTTGGACTTTAAACTAAAACTAATATCGTCCGTTTCTGCAGTTATAGAATATTACAGATTATGAACACTTCAATATGAAATCATCAATGTGACAAAGGGGGATAGCTTTTACTTGATATTGAAATTTGTTGTTATATGAAATGCATTTATGATATATGTTTGTATAGGGATTTCTTGTGCAGCACGAATCAGGCATACAGTAGCCTAGCATATGTTATATGAGTAAGATTATATCAGCTGGGTCTGATATATTAAGTGAACTCAAGGCTTTGAATAGGTATTCTTGCTACACGTAACAATTTAAGGTCGAATGGACAAACAGCACAAATGGCAATATCTTTCTTTATTTAACAATGGCTGATCATACTGTATGTTGTGTTGTACAAGAAACGAGTGTAATATTTATTGAATTCGGGAGAATTCCACCATTTTAAGGTGGGGAGGGTGTAATGTGCAGGGTGTTCATACTGTATGCATTGAGTTGTGTTGTACAAGAAACGAGTGTAATATTTATTGAATTCGGGAGAATTCCACCACTTTAAGGTGGGGAGGGTGTAATGTGCAGGGTGTACCTCCCTGACATTTTTTTTAATCTTTGGAAATCAACATTTCCATTTATTTTTCATGTTTTGCCAATTTACAAGTTCTTGTTGATAATGTTTGGCTAAGGCCCTTTGTTATGTTATGATATATAATGATTTTTCTTGTTGCAAGCCAGGAAATAGTTTCAATGGAAATATTTCATAATTTGTTAAGTTCAAAGCTAGTTATGTTTGATGTTTCTTTTCATAAATTTCGTATAAAAGTAAAAGCCGTACCATTTCCACGTTTAACTGCTGCTTTTTTTTTGTGTAATAATTATCTTTACATGTTTTAAATAAGAAGTAAAATAGAATTTTGTTGATTCTCAGCTGATCGAAATCGATCGCCATGTAAACAAAGTTACATTACCGTCTAGACGTCTAGGAATTCGTCTGCTATGTATTTCTTTGAGATTTTAGTATTTTTGCAAGATCAGTTAACTTGGAAACATGAAATTCAATTAACAATTTCCTATTATAATTATGTATCTAAATGATATGAATGTGTCGCCCTTGGGTTATTTTTGCACTAAGCCTGTTTACAATGTGATTACGCCATTTTTGTATCAAAGCGCTTTACCCAAAACCATGTTTTGCTTGCCCGATTAAAATTTACGTAATGTACGACGTTCTAACCTATAGTCCCGCCTTCCTTAAAGTCGTAGCTAATAAAGCGCCACACCCGGGCAAGCTATTAACTGTTAAGTTACTTCAAATTCATTAAAGTTCAGGCAATTGCCCGGCTCAACTTGTCCCACCATTTTTGTTTTCATTGTTATGGTTGGCTAATACATGTCACGTGACATATAAATTTATTATATAAGGAGCGCCGGTTTCATTATATGGCGAATGGCTGCCGTGGCGGGTAACTACAAATTCTAAAAGTGACAACAGTAATAATTTTCGTAAAGAAATAACAACACAATAGAGGTATGAATATTTATTGTAATTTTAATACCATTTTGTACTCAACACATCAACCCACAGAATTTAAATGGAAAATAAGGATAAAAACCGGCTGTCAGTTCTTACCTTGTCCAGTTACCCTAGTGTTTTAATAATGTAATCCTGCAGTTATTCCCCATCACATCGACCTTTCTAACCATAGATAATTAACAAGGGACCATATATTAGGATTTTACTAGGATAAACTGTTACTTTCGGCCTGACATAATTAGTTACATGGATGTGTCAATTGTTGGTATTTATATGTTCAAGTCCCAATTTGGATGTGCCATCACAATATTAAATATAGATTTTTCTTACCAAGATTTATCCATGCTTCATCACCAGGCTTAGTCAAGGGTGACTTAGTTATATAAACAATGTTAGAAAAATATATTTAGTCCTGTGGATTATGCATTATTGTTAGTGAAATAGAAATCTCCAGTAAATGGTAAATCAACTTACGATTTCCAAATGAGAAAAGACTGGTTTCCTGATTAGGAATGGATCCTTCTGTTCATTAATCATTTATTGGTACACTAAACTTCATAAGAGTAAGATTATACGTTTTGGGCAGTTGTCTTGTGGCTGGGCAGATATTTCTCTGTTACAGGCAGGCACAATTGGTCGATAATGGCTGACCATTCAGACACATATATATACACGTTTAAAATTGGTTAATGCTGCAACCTTTACGGAGACTTACCCAAATGATATAATTATATTGAAGCCTACCCCAGGTCCCTTACAGTATTACAGTGTTGAATTGGTAACCTTTTAAACAAGTTTATTTAAGCAGCGATAAGTTTAAAAGGCTTATTTCTAAATCAAGGGGCAATTGTAACAACATTTCCGTAAAAATGACGATCTGCTATCTCGTTTGAAATAATTTTAACCAAACTTAAAAACCAAATCTTTATATTTATGAAAAAATTTAGTAAATGTTTTGAGTGTTTTATGGTAACAATATCCCTGGTTTAACAATTTACTAGTAATACATAGCTTACGTTCGTTAAAATAAAAAAACATCACAACAGACACGGGCATAGCGACCGAGCTGTTAAATATAAACACCGTAAAATGATACCAAAGAAAAATCTCCATAAAAATGTCCCTTTTGTCGTAAATTTTAGTGTGGAGTTCATTTAAAACCGAAATATCTAAATCTAGGAAAGGACAGTTATTACCGTTTAAATTTGATATATTTAAAGCAAGTTCATTGGGTACATTTCAACAGTATATTGAGAAAATTCTTGATTATTTAGCGATAAAATATCATCAAGATAACGGTAAGTGTTGTTGAATTTATCAATGAGATGCAATTTAGACGGCTCTTTGAGTTTAGTCATAAACTGTGATTCGTAACAGTGTATGTTTGTCTTTTTTCATTTCTAGACATGGCGTTGTCAGTTTATATTCGAATTATGAGTTTGACTGTCCCTTTTGTATCTTTCGTCCCTGTCGTCGTCTATTCAGTTTATTATTTGAAGTATTCCGAAAGTAACTTATTTGTCCAAAAACAATATCTGTCTAGGAGAAACCTTCACGTGTGGATTTCCTCGATCCGTTTCAAAACACACACAAGATGATTTGGTTCTCAATATTGCTGATCTGGAACGATTATATTTCAATGTATTACGTCACTGAGTCGATACATTTGTACCTCTGCTGGTGGACTATCATTTTCCGAGAGTATCATTAGCTCAGTAGAAAGTACTTCGGTACTGACATGATTAAAACAAACTTTTAAAAAATGTTCCGTTCGTTTATAAATTTAAAATTGTTAAGAATCTAAGGTTTTTTTTTTAATCTCCCTCAGGCAAAGTTGACTTTAGATGAATTTGGCTATCAATTTTTTTTTTGTCATACAGCTTTTCAACGGTTTCGGTACTTATACATCATCGGATTTCAAATGTTTGGCTTTTAGCCTTCCTGATGAAGGTAAATCCAGGAAAACGCTTCGAACACATTGAAATTATTAAACATGTTGTTTTCAATTGTTACATCACTGCGTCGGTACCTCTGCTGGTGGACTATCGGTCACCGAGGGCATAATCAGCTCTTTGATACTGACATGATTTAACAAACTAAAATTGTCCGTTATAAATGTTGAAATTAGTTTAACCAAGGTTTCAACACCCTCAGGGAAAGTTGACTTTAGCTAAATTTGTCTATCAATTTTAGTTTATTTTTGGTTATATATAAAAAAAGAAGATGTGGTATGATTGCCAATGAGACAACTGTCCACAAGATACAAGGTCACTTGATCTTCTCCATCGCCTTTGCATCGGAACTAAACGCATGCATTTAAAAACCAGTTGTTGGCATGACACGGGTTATCTTCTTCTCATATATATTCATGTGAAAAAGACAATCTTTTAATCAGTTTAATTGAAGTCTGGAGCAGGCATGTCAGTTAACTGCTAGTATTCTGTTGTTATTAATGTATTATTGTTATTTTGATTACATCTTCTGACATCAGACTCTGACTTTTCTTGAACTGAATTTTAATGTGCGTATTATTTAATACTTCAGTTTTATCATGTATATCTTTTATATTGTCATTTTATAAAATTTACTGTTTGCAAAAGTATAAATTATTCTAAATAATAGGGATGTTCTGGTACTTTTTTGAACTTTTGGTCCTCGATGCTGTTCAACTTTGTACTTGTTTTGGCTTTCAAACTTTTGTATCTGGGCGTCACTAGTAAGTCTTGTGTGGACAAAACGCACTTCTGGCGTATTACATTTTAAACCTGTTGCCATTTGTTAGCTGGTATTCGTGTGTTTCTTTGTCAAATGTGTTCTATTTATTTGTATTGTAGTCCTGTAACGTTGTGTTGTCATTTTAATGTTATATAACATGGCCATAAAAGAGGTAATTTGGCATGCCACAAAACCAGGTTCAACCCACCTATAAAAATGTCCTGTACCAAGTCAGGAATATGGTCATTAATACATTAAAGTTCTTTTCTGTGTATTGTACATTTTAACGTTGTGTTTCTTTAGTGTCGTTTGTTTCCTGTTATATTGGAGTGGGAATTCACATTATTATAAAACGTGTCACGGTACTTTTCTATCCCAAATTCATGTATTTAGTTTTGATGTTATATTTGGTTATTCTCATCGGATTTTGTCTAATGCTTAGTTCGTTTGTGTGTGTTGCATTTTGATGTTGTGTCGTCATTCTCTTGTATTTAATGCGCTTTCCTCGGTTATGGTTTATGACCCGGATTTGTTTGTTTTCTATCGATTTGTGAGTTTTGAACATCGGTATACTACTGTTGCCTTTGTTGTTATGCGTTTACTTTTCTACATTTGCTAAAGGTATAGGGGTTGGGTTTTTTTTGTGCCTGTCCCAAGTCAGGAGCCTCTAGCCTTTGTTAGTCTTGTATAATTTTTAATTTTAGGTTCCTTTGTACAATTTAGAGTTAAGTATGGCGTCCTTTATCAGTGAGCTAGTATATATATTTGTTTAGGGGCCAGCTGAAGGACTCCTCCGGGTGCGGGAGATTCTCGCTGCATTTGAAGACCTGTTGGTAACCTTCTAATGTTGTCTTTTCTATGGTTGGGTTGTTGTCTCCTTGACACGTTCCCCATTTCCATTCTCAATTGTATTGAACCACCTATGTAGTGAGATGCACATAGATTGTATAAACAACATTACCAGCTATCTACTCGGGAACGGCGAGTTAATTCCACGTATCCTGACAAAATATCATCCACCATTTTCTACATATTAAATGCCTGTACCAAGTAAGAATTTTGACAGTTCACTGGCCAGGGGTAAATCTGATCGGTTTTACTGCAGTTACGTATATATCCAGAGATGGCGGAATTCTTCTCTTAACCTGGGACAATAATGTAACAATAGAACATATATACAGAAAGATAAAAAGAACGCATCACACGTCATTTAAATGACAAACAAAGTCGGTACCTATGATCTATGAAACAAGACCATGATGTATTCTGTTTAAGACATTTTTACACTAAATTTATTAGCTGTGTAATGATCGATAGTTTATAGTCTTAGATACATGATATTATTTAGTAGCTGTTAAATTCTTCAAACATGCTGTCAGTTACTGTAAGTATTTTTATATCGGTTCTTGGTTTGCATTTTGTTGTTGGGATGTACAAGTACCCTCCGCCGTCAACTTTGTTTTTTTTAGATGTATTTTTATGTGTACCCATCTAATGAGTTGAGTCTTTTTTAATTGATTTGCAGTCTGTTCTTATGTTCTTTTGTTACATTATTGTCCCAGGTTAAGAGAAGAATCCCGTCACATTATGTATGTGCTTGTATTAAGTCCGGAACTTGTTATTCAGTGGTTGTCGTTTGTTGGTGTGTTAAATATTTGGTTTTCGTAAAAAATTTTGTGCATCAGTTAGACCGTTAGTTTCGTCGAATAATTTGTTTTAAATTTGTTAGTTCAGGGCCTTTATAGCTGGCTATGAGACATGGACTTTGTTGAAGGCCGTATGGTGACCTATCGTTGTTAATTTCTGCGTCATTTTGCCTCTTGTGGAAAGTTGTTTCATTGGCATTTATACCTAATTTTCTCTTTTATACTTGGACGATCATTCACGCATTCGACGTTTTTTCAGATACCTGATGGTTTTGACACATTTGGACACATTTTGGCAAAGTCCTCAATGAACATGTTGTTTGCTTAGACAAATTAAAGGCATGTAAATATGTAGAACATAAATCAGGTTTCATGGTATTCCTTTTAATAACATTTGATATGTTATGATCCATTTTTAAGGATATTCTTCTGGCGTGGCTCGGTACTTATGCATCCCGTAATTTGTATGCTCATTTGTTTTATTATCGGTTGACAATAGTTATGTTGACTGCTGTTCCCCGGTTTTACATGTTATATTTGTTTCTTTTGCTCACACATTATTGTCAATAACATGTATCATTATGCAAGTGAGAGGCTAAGCAAGTTATAGAACTAAGTTTAATTGACGATATTTGAAAAATTGAATTGTCTGTACCAAGTCTGGTTTATAACTTTAAGACAGTTGTTAGCAATTAGTTTGATTTGATTGAGCTTATAATTACATTTTGTCATTATTCATGATTTCGATAATTGGAGACACTAATTTCATCACAATCGAGAAGGACAAATGTATAGAAATGTAATCAGTTACGACTATCAACGGCAATTCATTTTGTGCAGGTACCCCTGTCATCGCGTTATTCGTACGACCGATTTCTCCTTTTAGCGGTTTTACTATGAAAAAAAACCCATAGTAATTCATTTTCAATTTTTGGAATTTCATCTTACAGGACACGACATACAGAGGAATAGTTCATATAAAAAGAAGAGGTGGTATGATTGCAAATGAGACAACTTTCCACAAGAGACCAACATAGCAAAGACAATGACAACTATAGGCCAACGTACGGCCTTCAATAATGAGCAAAGTCGGCTATAAATGGCCCCTATATGACAATGTGAAACAATTCAAACGAGAAAACAAACGGCATTATTTGTATAAAAAAATCAAAGAAAAACAAATATGTAACCCATAAACTACGACAACCGCTGAATTACAGGCTCCTGACTTGGGACAGTCACATTCATAAATAATGTGGCGGGGTGAAGTTCATACTTATTACATAAATGCCAAAAGAAAGTTGTCCGCCATCTTTGGATATAAGTAACTGCAGTTACGGCGATCAGATTTATCCAAGTGACAAGTGTTTTTTTTTTAATAATTTAGCCATTTGATTCCGTATTGTGCCCAATCTTGAAATTCATCTACATAAACGCTGGTTTACACTGGGTGCAATCAACAGTTATTTCTATGACGTCATCTTTAAGGGACCATGCATAAGTGACTCTAAGTGGTGGACTGATTAGTAAAGATACGTGTATACAACTAGATATCACAGGACTCAGAATGTTCTCTAGTTTATAATGAAATAAAAATAAAAATACATTAAAATAATTCCTTCCAAAGAACATGGAGGGAAAATGCCTAATTTGAACATAAAAAACCTGAAATAAGTTCATGTGCATGCACATTTTACATCATCAAAATTTTTATAAAATGTATAGGTATATGAAAATCTTGTTTCAAGGTACGGTCTCCTGCTCCGAAAAAAGCAACTGGATGCAAATAAATTTCAATTTTTACTGCCAAAAAATCAAGGGTTACGATCAACTAAAGGGAGTGGATCGTAACCCTTGGCTAGCGAAGATGAATGTACACAAACCAGTCGTACTATAGAACAGAAAATAAGTATAAAATAAGACTAGACTGAAATGACCGCACAATGTAAAATAGAAGGAATCCAAATTCAGTTCGTATCGTAACTATGTAAATTTCACGAAGGTTTTTTTTTCAAAACAGATGGCGGCGAGGATAGTCGATAGTAAACTTGCAACGTGTTTAAATTCCATCAATAGGAGACTTTTGACAATGTCCGACTAGCATCAGAATTAAAAAAAAAAATTTGTCTACAGAGAATTTCAGGCACCGTATGCAATTAATTCAGTAATCAGTTAAAAATCTGTTTAAATCTTGACGGTGTCCGTGTATTAAAACATAAGACAGGGGATACCCAAAGGATCAGTACTTGGGCTTCTCTTATTAATTGTTTTTATCATTTTCAGATATTAATCATGATACCGTAGTTTAAACCCTTGCGCATGAATGTGGCTAGTTTATAAACTTGTTTCGAAAAAAAATCAAGCCATCAAACCATGTTGACGTACGCATTCACGTCCGGTCAGAATGAGGACGTTAAATCCAAACCCTCATGATAAAAGAAATTATTAGTCTGGAAATACTTGGTATTAATAAAACTCAAGATGGTGTTGACATCACAGAGGTCTTTGAAAATGACTTGTGTTATCCTCTACAAATTATAGACTCAAAACTAAGTTGCCTGCTTTTTGCAGATGACTTGTTAATTTTTTCAGAAACTAAAACAGGGCTACAGAATAGTCTCAACAGTTCAGCTTTATACTGTGATAAATGGCAGATAGAATTGAATATTAAAAAGACAAAATCTATGATATTTAATAGGACATGGTCTAAACTAGAAAAATCATATTTAAATTTTAAAAACAGTAACATTGATAATGTATCAGAATACTCATTTTTAGGCTTATTAATTAAATGCAATGGCAACATGTCTCATAGTACTAAAGAACTTGTCAAAAAAGCCCAAAAAGCATTATTTGGGTTGAAAGCTTACACAAAGTCTTTGAATAATTTACCAGTCAAAGTTGCATGCCACCTCTTTGATTCCCTCATAAAACCAATAATGATATACAACTCTGAAGTTACATATTTAGACACATATATATATCTCTTTTTAGAGCAAAAAATAGAGCTTGAAATACTGGAAAAGAAGTAGATATTTTAAGTTTTGCAGAAAAAAGTCCAATTGAAAAATTACACTTGCATTTTTGTAAATTTTTACTAGGAACTAGAAAGAATGCATCTAATCTTGCAACTAGAGCTGAATTGGGGAGACTTCCTATAGAATTTAATATTAAAACACAAACTTTATTATATTTAAAGAGATTTGAATGCTGTAAGTTAAATCCTCTTTTGAAAGAAGCTTACACGCTTAGTAAAAACTTAGACTCAGAAGGAGTATACTCCTGGTTTACATATGTAAAAAATATTTTAAGTGAACTTAATTTAGATATAGCACAAATTCAGCAAAATACTAGTTCAGACAAAAAAATAAATAATTCATTTAAAATTTATATGAAAACAAGCTCTAAAAACTACTTTGAAAATTTGATACAGGATAAGATGCAAAACATTGATGAAAAAAGTAAACTTTATTTATATAAGAATCTTAAACAAAATTTACGTTTTGAAGACTATTTAAGAACATCAAACTTTACATATAGAAAATTAATAACAAAACTAAGAATTAGTGACCATAATTTAAATATAGAAAAAGGCAGACATACTAATATTCCTAGAGAGCAGAGATTATGCCTTAAATGTAAAACATTAGAAAACGAAAAACATTTTATATTAGATTGTAAATTAAATATGGAACTAAGAAATAGCTTTTTTAACAATTTGGATTTTAATTTTTCTGATAAAGATTTATCTGATGAAGAAAAGTTGATTTTTATACTCAATCCATCAACACCATCACAAGTAAATAAATTGGGGTCCTACATCAAAAGGTCATTAGAACTGAGGACAGGGGACACTGGAATATTTACTGTAAATGAATGATTGTGTATATATATATATATGTGAAATATAGTTATATTGTTTATTATTTTGTATGTCACAAACTTAATGTTTAAAGTTTACATGGCAATAAATATTTGAATTTGAATTTTGATAAAAGAGTGCAACGCTCTTTGAGTGGAAAGTTGTGACCGTAAACAGTGGCCAAGTTTGGATGGATATGTAGAGTAGATGGATTTGACATGGTCATGTATAACACCTATTATGATTGGATATAGCTTTCCCGCTATTAGAACTCAATGAGCCCTGCGTTGTGGAAGGGTTACTAGAGATCGACTCGATATCCCGGATGTTATGACGTCGATCCAATCAAATTTGAATGTAAACATATTCAAGGTAGGGGCTGTGTACTTCCGGTAATCTAGTCCTTACTCTTCAAAATTATTTACCGTTCATATGGAACTAGAGTCAGAACTCGAGTTCCATCCGAAGTTGGCCAGTGAGTGGTGGTCTGTTGGAGGGCCAAAATATTGTCCCTCTCCAATACACCCTCATTTTTCAACGACAGAAGAAATTTTTCGCGACCTTCATGACGGATAGCCTCTTACACGATCTGCCTTTCGTATTGATCGTTTATTTGTTCTCGTTCTGTAAGTTCATGAGATATTTGCCATTGGACTTTAACCTTGCACGTTGGAATGGAATATTTAGACCTTGAATGTATTGGCGTTTACTATCAAGATACAACCGTATCTATATCAGCAATAATTACCAATATACTGGAATACACTGGAAAGTTTAACCTCTTGGTAGTGTGATATTCCGAAAAAGAAACGTTTTCTTTTCTATCGTCGAGATGATAAAAAGATCTGTTATTTATAATTCTTTATTTGAGTGTTGGTTGATTGGACTTGACGGACATATTTGGTTGTCATCCATTCTTATCTGGTGCTTTATTTTTTTTAACCACTGCCGTACTCTTTAAACATGTTAAACCCAGCAGAACATGGTTTACATTTTGTAATTAAACGTTCGGGTTAAATTTCTACTGTATGTCAAGTTCAGTATCCGATCCTTGAAACTACTCAATTGGGATTCTCGACGTGCAATGTCTTCTGACGCATATTTGACGTCACGTGCGCCAAAAGTATCCCTTTATGAAAGAGGGACGAAAGATACTATAGTGAAGGACATTAAAACGAAACGGATAGAAGGATACCAGGCCAGTACGTTATCTCCTACTGTTTAGTCAGCCTTCTGTTCCTTTATCATGTTTAATGTTACATGTATATCGGCACTTGACCCTTCATCATAATTAACAAAGTAATGGATGCCATTATAACTTTAATGTTATTAAGTTCACATACCCTGGTTACGGGTCTCGAGATACAAAAACTTTAAACTTGTTCATCGGATTTTTTACTTGATTCTTGTCTCCTATTATTTTGGAAAAATTTCGTAACTCCTTTTTCGCTTCATTATCCTGGATATGGCAGGGAAGTTTGTTTACGATATTCTGGGTAACACTTGTCAGGTCATGCAAAAGTTTTAAGTACACAAAATTTCGTTCCTTGGAATGTTGATGGTTTTATTTGGAAGATTGGGTTACATTGTAGGACATCATCAAAACGTGTGGTGTGCTAATCCCACGGAGTAGTTTAGTAAGGTTCTCTTGTAGTTGTTAACGGTCTTTATCTGCAGTTTCTATATCCTTTGCTTGTAATTCCTTTACAAGATCGGCTATTTAAGATTTTGAAAGGGACTTGAATGCCTTGCTGCAGTTCTCTTAAGAATTGTGGTTGAAGTAGCTAGTTGGCATCTTTCATCTAGACTAAAAGGTTTCATATAAAAGCATCTCATATAATTGCCCTGTTCTACTGCTTGAATGCCAACAAGAACAATAACCCCTTTGTCGGCCCATCCCCTTTGTAACCTGGTTATATAGCGCTAACC
Organism: Mytilus edulis; assembly: GCF_963676685.1. Lineage (NCBI taxonomy): Eukaryota > Metazoa > Mollusca > Bivalvia > Mytilida > Mytilidae > Mytilus > Mytilus edulis. Next base: position 67,345,072 of record NC_092350.1, on the reverse strand, counting down.
CTCTCACTTTAATGACAGTCTCATCAATTTCCGATATATTTACATTGATGCGTTAAATAAACAGACACAATAAATAAAATAGTCAAAATATGGGTACATCAGTCATCATCGTATAACAATTTAAAAAGGAACAATTTAACAGAACACCAAAAACATCTACTATCTACGAACACATTCATTGATTTGAGTGTCTGACGTCAGAAAATTTTATAGGTCACATAAATTTGTCTTTCAATGTGCATACAAACAATTTTAAAATTTACATAGGAATGTTAGCATATAGGGTTAATAAATCGAAAGTATGTAAGAATAAATTTCAGAAATAGACCGAGATTTAAACTAGTCCAAAAGATATATATAGAATTTATAAGAATCCAAAAATAGTTAATTCCACTACGCGACTGAATGATTTTGACGTTTGTGGTTCAACGTATATTGTAATTCATAATAGAAATATATCATAATGACATATAATAGAACAATATCATACTGACGGGATCTTTTAAAGTACAGAGTTACGTTATAAGAACAAAAGAAATACAAAAAGTCGCATATACAAAACAAACCACCAAAAAATGAAAGCCAATACATTGACGAGATGTATAAGTACCGAGCCACGTGAAACGGATATCACATAAAACCATTCAACAGTAAAAGTAATATAAATAATAGAACAAAGACAAATGAAAGAACTATAAAACACGTTGTTAAGATGATAAACAACATCAATCAGTACGCAGAACCTATACATTAATGTATTTGCTGCAGATCTTCAAGTCGTGTCCTGATATACAGTGTCTACTCCTCGTCTGAGCTTTCGGACTGTCCTTAAATATAATATGGACATTACGGGATTAAATATCATCATATTATGATGTATCTGCAGCATTTGGATTGTTGCTGAGACCGATCTGGTTTTATTTGATATTTTTTTAATGCAGTAAAACACAAATGATGCAATATTGGTGATTTTTAAAATGATAATCTTTCATGATCTTAACAAATTAATATTTCTTCAGCCATCAATATATTTTCGTCATACACTCCACTTAGACTACCAGGTTGATGTCATTACTGATCTAAATCGTGTGGTTGGATTGTGTTGCTTTCCCTGAACTCAAGTTGAAGATTTTTTTTACAGCAGAGTTCAATTTCATTACAGTATTGAAATGCTCCCTTTGATGAACAACTGTTTCTCTTTCATTTGTTATATTGTGTTTACAATCTTCTGGGATGTTGTTTTATTCTGAAATAGTGCTCAATGAATTCATAAAGGTCAAAATTTGGTATGAAAATCAACATCTGTGTTTTGTGGTATATATTGCTGTGTTGCTGTTCCAGCCCTGTCGATATCATGTTTTGTATTTCCATTTGATTTTATCATGTGAGGGGTGTTCAATCAACTGGTTTGAAATTGTAGTAAGTAATCGATGATGCATATTCGAATATGGGATTTTAAAGTCATCTTCCGAGTGAGATGCATACAGACGTTTTTTATCATATAAATAATGTGTTTTAGTATTCTGTTTGTTTTTAAGAATATTACTGATACTGTTTAGTCTGTTGTTGGTGAAATCCATATGACGTGACTCTACTTGGGCATCCCGTCATTGTTTATGTTTATTTAATTTTTGCCGGAAAAACAATATGATTTGGCTATTTGCCTTTTAATGGTTTTTTTTCGAATTTTATTATGGCTATGTACTTACACATCCCTTCATTGTGTCTTCATGTTTGCTGGTGTGGTTTGTCTATATGCCATTACTTGTTTCTTATTTGAATATGACGTGGCTCTGTACTTATATATCCCGTAATTGTTCTATCATAAACATTTGGTTTTTTTTTATTTTTGCTTATGTTTTGAGTAAATACCTTTTTTGTATTTTTTGTTTACATATTTCTTTAATAGTAGTAATTAAGGTTATAACATAACGATGACTGCAGTGTCCTCAGTTTGACATTTTTACCCATCATGTCTGTTTGTTTTTCTTCACACATGGTTGTCAATATAATGGAATTTGTTGCAACCGTCATACAAGTGAGAGGTTTCGCTAGCTATATAAACCGGCTTAATTCACCATTTTCTATGTAAAATATGAAGGTACAATTTTTCAACAATTGTCAATATTTCTATGTTTTTCTATACCAAAAATAAAATAATAAAAAGCTAAAAGAATTACCGAATTGGCAGTTAAAACCTATGGCAAGGAATATTGTCAAACTCTAATTAAGCTAAATAAATCATAATCAAAAATGCTTACATCATCCTGTTTCGTATGGTAACAAATATTCAGACCGAGATTTGAACCTGAAACTTTTCAATTTCCAGTTTGATGCTTTATTCTTTAGCTATCTAAATTTGTAATTCCCCATACACGTAGTTGTAACAAATTTAACACGACATTGTATAATTTACACAATGGTAGCAATATTTTATTGAACATAACGTTCTTTGACAATAATGATAATTGGTTCAAGTACAGTAGTATGGTTATAAACGTATAATTCTTTTTTTAATTTGAATATTTCATTCAAAAAATAATTACTTTGTTCAACAATTGTATGGCGTAGCACTGCAAATACATGTTTGCATGGTAAAATGACTTCAAGTATAATAAAGTCATCACATGAGCATGATAGTAGTCTCTCCTGACAACCGAAATCAACAGTGTATAAGTAATACAGATCTGTTTTACTTTCACTCTTAACAAGTAGTACTCCTTTAGAAATTTCGTCAATATGTTCCTCGATGACTTTTGCTGCATTTGCATATCTTGTTAGGCAATGGCTAATGATGGTTATATTGGCTGGTATACTGGTAATTTAGTCTTCTATATGTACTTATCTGGTCCGGCACGAAATCTTATACATGTATGCAATTATACTAGTAATGCCTGTTCCAATTAGTTTGATGTAAAACGTCTTTAGCGATCCATTCAAAGATACAACACCATAATGGTTCTAACTTGAGAGTTTTATACAATTTTAAGGAATGCTCTGCATCTCTGCAAACTAAATTGGATTGCATATCACAAAGGTCTTTAATAAAAATCAATAAAGAAAAGTTCTCAATCTTTTTGTTACTTTCGTTTTGCTAGTATGAAGTACTGTTTATGGATCTATTTTCGGAAATGTAACAGTATACAGATTTGTGTCCTCAAATTTTTACACAATCATGTGTTGAGGATGTTCCTTCCATTTAATATCATAACTTTCTGATTGGATTCCATTCAAATATCCACCCGCGTTGGACATTAAAGAAACAACAGACACGGCTTCCTCTGTCTTTTTTTCAGACTCATACCTCGAAATTGACATAAGCAGTCATCTCAGTACCAGTCTTTCACAAAAAAAAACAAAGCGATTTGAATTTTGAAATTAACAATCCCCCCCCCCCCTAAATCAATAAAATACTAAATTCACCTGCATATATATTCAATTCAGTCGATACTCAAGAGCTTGCAGCTAATACTTCGATTTTGTAAAACGTCACCAGTTTCCTACAAGAAATTGACGAACCAGGATTATGCCAAAGAAAGTCTCTTCTTTTTCTGAAAAAAAATCATCGGAAGATAGCAAGACCGTGTTGGTATATACAATTGTCTTGACGCACATTTTATAGCGTTCTTTTATTTTTATTACTTTTACTGTTTATAACATTTTTGGAAGAACTATCTATTAGACGATGTTCGGTACTTATAAATCACGTCATCGTGTATGGTTGGTTTTTGTATTCTTGCCCATAATTTTTTTCTAATGTGCTTAATGGTATGCCTTTGTGTTTGCTTTATAGAGAAAACGATTACAACACAATATTGACTGATCTATCCTATTTTGACGGTTTAACCGTGTTTATTTTGTACACACATTATTGAAAAATAATTGAATTTGAAGCGACTGTTGTACAAGTGTTTAGGTTGTTTAAAACCACTGTTTTACATTAAATAAAGAAGTCTATTAAGTCAGATATATGCCATTTGGTATGCATTCATTTGATGTATGCACGTTTTAGGTACGATGTTATTGATGTTTATATCCCATTTCAGGTTGTTGGTGTGCTAAATATGGGTTTTGGACAACATTTATCAAAAGGTACCATGACTATAATTTAACACGCCAGACACGCGTTTCGTCTACATAAGACTCATCAGTGACGCCCAGATCGAACTAGTTATAAAGCCAAACAAGTACAACTTTGAAGAGCATTGAGGACGCCATATTCTAAAAAAGTGCGCCAAATACGGCTAAGGTAATCTATTCCTGAGATAAGGAAGTCCTTAGCTTTCGAAAAATTCAAAGTTTTGTAAACAGGAAATTTTTAAATATGACCATATAATTGATATTCACGTCAAATTATTGAGCTTGTGATACTCTCGAAACGTGGGATGAACAGGTTAGGAGAACGAAAAATAACCATTCCCAAGAAAAATTTATTTTCAGCTTACCAAGTTGTTAATGTTAGACACGTGTTAGAAACCAAAATGTCTTGCTCACTGTGTATAATCCGTAATAAACTACATTTCCCGGATCTTGTTAACGCGTTCATTACACTGACAAATATAATCGTTATCAATTTAATTTAATCTACAAAGCTGGATTTTGCATTCCTAAATAAAGGATGAGTTATAAAAGTATTGGGATGTTTTTTTTAACTATTGTATTTTAAATGTCAGTGTTAGGATCCGGCAATTTAAAAAAAAATCAGATAACAATATAACAACCTAGCCTAAAATATAGCCATGCTATTGTGAAGTTACCATCATCCGGAGTGAAAATTGGTGAATCTTTTGACCTTTCGTCTGGTAATTTAAGTGTTGGTTAAAATGGTAGCAAATGACAAGACTTATCTACTCAGAAAGACTCATTACAATAGATTATAAAAAAAATACCTTTCATATCAAACGCACGAATGTTGCTGAAAAATACCTGGTTGTAATTGTGGTCCTTTCTGGTAAGCACATTAACCAATTATATTGGTACATACATAGATCAAGCCTTCTCATAGTCCCAACCATGCTTAAATAAGCTTTTTTTCTTTCCTGCATACATGTGTAGCTTTTTAGTTGGTATTTCTGGATCATGATCATGTTCATTTAAGTTTTGTAAATCTGCAAAAGAAAATAAAAAGATTAGTTTTTTTACGGTTCGGGTCCGTAGACCTCAAACTGCTATAAGTCACAATTAATGTTAAATGTTTAGCACAACCTTGGTGTTAGGTTAGAAGTTCTCACTTCTGGTTATTATCGTCAACATTACTGGTTTTACCATTGGTAGCATGGCTTGTTAAGGCACTGGTTTCATACTAAACACTTTAAAATAATAACAGAGTCTGAATCAACTCTGTATCAATTTAATATACAGCTGTAAGAAATATTTCATACAAATATAATAATTCCAAAAGCATTAAAACGGTACAGAGACCCCCCTTGTGACGTCAAGCGTCAATCATAGTATTTGGTATTTAAGTTGTAAATTCTGTAGTAAAAATAATCTAGGTCAAAGGCTAGTAAATCTTTATATGGGAAAACCTACTAAGAATTATCTAGTAGCGATGTGAGAACAGTTGCTGGTGGTATATTCTCTGGTTTAGCTTACAATGTATAATAATAAAGGTCCCTGTTATCGGGTTGCAAGCTTAGAACAATAGCCCACGAACGATGCCCTTTTTATACTTAGCGCCCACAACCCACATCCCCATTGTATCAGTGGGCAATTCTACGGTACTTCATTGGTTGATTGCCCACAGGGCTATAGGTCGTGTGTCGTCTCCCCACGACAAGCACATGCGCACACAAGGTACACTGATCGACTTAACATAACAACGAAGGATTTTAAACGAGGAAACGAACAATCAAAGACGGGCTTCAAAGTTATTGTGAAACTGCCTATTCTAGAGGTGGCGTGAATCAGATGTGGATACTTAAAAATTCCAAAGATCTTTTAGAGTACATACAATCTAACTCTCTTTCATCTTGTAACAGTATTAAAACATTTGACTTTTCTACTCTTTACACAAGTATTCCACATTCCAAACTAAAAGACAAATTGAAAGAGTTGGTATTACTTTGCTTCATAAAACAGAATGGCCAACGTAGATACAAGTATCCTGTCTTAGGGAGGGATAAATCATACTTTGTAAAGAATCACTCTGATTCAAACAAAAATTTCTCTGAAACCGATATTATCAAGATGCTTGTTTTCTTGATTGACAACATATTTGTAACGTTAGGAGGACGTGTTTTTCAACAGACTGTCGGCATCCCAATGGGAACAAACTGTGCCCCTCTACTTGCCGACTTGTTTCTTTATTATTATGAGGCTGACTTCATGCAGGAACTTCTTAGGAAGAAAGATAAGAAGTTAGCAATATCCTTTAACTCTACTTTCCGCTATATAGATGACGTTCTTTCACTAAACAATTCAAAATTTGGTGACTATGTGGAACGCATCTATCCCATTGAATTGGAGATAAAGGATACTACAGATACAGTTAAGTCGGCTTCATATCTTCACTTACATCTAGAAATTGACAATGAGGGTCGGTTGAAAACAAAACTTTACGACAAAAGAGATGATTTCAGCTTTCCAATTGTGAACTTTCCATGTCTAAGTAGCAACATTCCAGCAGCACCTGCATACGGGGTATATGTCTCCCAATTGATACGATATTCCCGTGCTTGCATTTCCTATCATGATTTTCTTGAAGGAGGGTTACTGCTCACAAGGAAGCTATTAAACCAAGAGTTCCCAAATGGTGAAGTTGAAATCATCTCTTCGTAAATTTTACGGACGCCATCATGAGTTGGTTGACCGTTATGGAATAACCGTTTCACAAATGATATAGGATATGTTCCTTACGTCGTAACTACAATTCCCTTCCCTTTCATGAATGTGACCTACCGAATTAGACTATTTACCGGATTTGTAATCACATAAGCAACACGACGGGTGCCACATGTGGTGCAGGATCTGCTTACCCTTCCGGAGCACCTGAGATCACCCCTAGTTTTTTGTGGGTATCGTGTTGTTTATTCTTTAGTTTCCTATGTTGTGTCATGTGTACTATTGTTTTTCTGTTTGTCTTTTTCATTTTTAGCCATGGCGTTGTCAGTTTGTTTTAGATTTATGAGTTTGACTGTCCCTTTGGTTTCTTTCGTCCTTCTTTTTTTAACCTTTAAAAACTCATAACCATGGCTAGAATCCACAGTGGTCGTGTTTAGAAATAGAGGTAGTGTAAAAAAAAGTCAAGAAAAATGTTTTTTTAATAACAATCAAATAGATATATGTGACAGTTTTGTTTTGGGTATTCTTTTTAACTATAATGGCAGTTTTTTACATGCACAAAAAATGTCAGCCAATGAAGGAAGAAAAGCTGTTTCTGCTTTATGTAGTAAAATTGTAGATGAATATTATAACTGTGAAACGTTACTGTCCGTATTTGATACTTATGTACTTAACTATAGCTGTGAAGTGTGGGGTAATCATAAAGCTGAATAGTAGATAGCATGCATGTAACATTAAACCATAATTTCGCTTCCAAAAAATAAGTTTTTGTAATAAGATTGAAATACTGCATCATGTCAATTTATTGAAGTCGTGCTTCATTTGTATTTTTAATCTTGTTTCTTTTCATTCTCCATCCAATATATGTATTGATGTCATTTACAATCTTTTTGAAATTTGATAGTCTTTAATAAAATAAATTTTATACTCTTTTATCTTATTCCTGGTGTTTACTGTCTCGCTGTGTTCAAAGGAAATCAAATGTCGTACATATTAAACACTTGTAGTTTTTTGTAATAACTTCTTTTTTGAACGAAGTCAGAATAAGACTCCAAACAATTCCGATACATAAGCGAGTAAACATCATCATTTTAAAAAAAAATGACAGTTTAAAATCAAAAGAATTTGAAGATACTTCACATTCTTTAATAGCACTGTTAACAGAGTGTGAGTTTTCACGTTTAAATGAGTTTACATTTGTCATTTCGGGGCCTTATAGATGAATTTACTATATTGGCTTTGCTCATTGTTTACATCTGTACTGTGACATTTTGTCTAATGTGTAAATTTGTATCAAATGCAATCAAACAACATCTTATGTATATTTAGAAATTTGTTTAACAAGTGCTTGTTTATATTTCCCAACCTCATCTTTTTTTTTAAATATATCCTCAACAACATTTGCTGCAAACCTAATAATGCCACAACTCATTTCTGTAGCCAAAATTTCTTGAACTGTGCTTTTCTGTTCATTTATTTTTTTCTTCTTCATCATGAGAAAGACTTTCTTTGCTTGGATCCTTTGTTATTCGCTGCTTGCTTTCTTTTCTTTCTTTTTGCATCCATTTTGATGTCAAAGTGGTAGTTAAACACAAGGAGATGAATTGAAAGCCTCAATAACCTTAAAAAACAATAACTTGTCTATAATTCAAAGTTATATAAAAAGTGGGTAAAAATTAAACTTTTAACTTGACGTGACTTATATTCAATCAAAACATTATAAAGTTGTTATATAGTATGATCTTGACAAAAATGCCACCAGTATGGACCAAGGCAGAGCCGAGTTATTTAAAATTAAAAGTCAGTGGACTAGAAATAAAACGTTGCTTCTGCAGGAAAGGCAAGATAATGGTGCTTGAAAATATGAATAATTTGTTTCGTCAAAAACTAAAACGATGATTAATTAATGCAAGCAAAGTATTAAATATTTGTGTCCGTCGTACCATTATACAAATAAAAAAACTTATGTAGCACAAAAGGAAATTTATGTGAGAAGAGATGTGTCATTAAACCTTTTAATTTCGTTCGCAATACTACAACTTGAAGTGTACGCTTCGTTCCCGTAATTTCATTCTTCTATAAACCAAAATATAAAAAAGGAAGATTATTGAAATACAATGAGAATTTACCACCTATGTTTGACGCTAATAACTTATCATTTAAGCATCAAATTCCATCTTTATAGTTACTAACAAAAAATCGAGGATTTTACCCTCTTTAAAACACTCAAGTATCATATAAAGTACAGAAACAAATTGTTATTCAAAATAAAGAATCAATTAAAATCACGGCTGTCATTCGGTTTAACGAGAGAAATGGTTGTGAAAGAATATCTAACGATGGTCAAGTATTGCGAGACGATCGTGAAAGCTCTTGTACCGGATCGTGAAAGAATTTTAATGTAAATTCTAGTTTAGAATCTGTGATAAAATCGCTTATTTTTTAAAAACGCGGAACAAATCCGAACAAAAAAATATGTCGGTCAAAATGGTTCAACTTCTTCAACATAGCTGTGCAATAAGATGAAGAAAATATGCAGTGCTTTATGAAAAAAACACAAAAGGCGCAATGCATGTCTATGGAATGGATATGAAAAGTACGCTCCTCCCTTAAAAGCGTGTAGTTGTTTTATGAAAACCTAGAATTTTGTTGAATTTTCATCGAACTTGATCTTGAAAGACCAGGCAACGCATTATTTTGATTGTGAAAGATAATGCATGACCACAATTAAAATTCTAGTTATCACAAATCAATATTTCTGTTACCAGTTGATATACCTGCAACTGGTTGAAGCCCGTAACTATTTTTTTAAGAATGAATATGAATAAAATTGAGAATGGAAATGGGGAATGTGTCAAAGAGACAACAACCAAATAAAAAACAACAGCAGAGGGTCACCAACAGGTCTTCAATGTAGCGAGAAATTCCCGCACCCGGAGGCGTCCCTCAGCTGGCCCATAAACAAATATATACTAGTCCAGTGATAATGAACGCCATACTAATTTCCAAATTGTACACAAGAAACTAAAATTAAAATAATACAAGACTAACAAAGGCCAGAGGCTCCTGACTTGGGACAGGCGCATAAATGCGGCGGGGTTAAACATGTTTGTGAGATCTCAACCCTCCCCCTATACCTCTAACCAATGTAGTAAAGTAAACGCATAACAAAACGCACATTAAAATTCAGTTCAAGAGAAATCCGAGTCTGATGTCAGAAGATGTAACCAAAGAAAATAAACAAAATGACAATAATACATAAATAACAACAGACTACTAGCAGTTAACTGACATGCCAGCTCCAGACTTCAATTAAACTGACTGAAAGATTATGATTTCATCATATGAACATCAGGCACAATCCTTCCCGTTAGGGGTTTAGTATCATACCATCATGACATATATGAAAAGAACATAACCCGTGTCATGCCAACAACTGTTTTTAGAATAAATGTGTTTAGTTCCGATGCAAAGACCTTATCAGTGACTCAATATTAACGCCAAAATATGCAATCTTTAATGACTTGACAACAGTATCGTAATTATATCCCTTCTTAATAAGTCTATTCAAAGGTTTTGTAAGTTTCTGAGGTGAATACTGACACCTTTGTGCTTTATAAAGAATATTACCATAACAAATTGGATTTGAAATACCTGAACGTATTAGAAGTCTGCATGTTGAGCTATATTTACGAATGATGTCTTTATACCGATGATAAAATTTAGTAAATGTTTTGACTAGTTTGTGATATCGAAAACCCTGGCGAAATCGAAAGCTATTTTAATTAAACACTTTACCTCGAAAGTTAAAATAAAATTAATTAAAAACGTGTCTTAATCAGTGTGAAAAATTCTGAGAATCGGACAAGTAGAATTCAGGTAGACCGCCACTATTTAGCCAATAATATGGGTATGCAACGTTTAAACCAAAATGTTACCCATCAACCAAAAACTTATAGCAAAAACAGCATCTTTCTGAACAATTCCAGATTGAACGATAACCAACAATTTGTGCAACAGCACTTTCTTAAATCTGTTTCTGTGTGTATTTACATACAACGAAGCAGATGTTGATTGATTTCCAATGATATAACTATATAATACTGACTTAAGAATACCAGAACGCAAACGGTGGAATGTCTAGCCTTCTTTACTTATGATTTATATTTGTTGAACGTCTGTAATATTAAGGGTTTTCCTAGAAGCGCAAATACGCTTAAAATTGTGAATGGTTCATAAAAAGAGGTCAAGGTCAGATGAACCATTCCATACAGAACTCTACAAACATCCCGTACACAAAATATAGGTCTTCCGAACCTTACAGTACCTTAGAAACTGACAAATGTAAAAGTAATGTTTGGCCAATAAATTCGGAACATAAAGTTGAAAGAATATAAACTAATGAATTCTGACTGCTCGGATACTTCTTTGCAAAGTTACATCCATAGTTTCATTCAAGATCAATACAATAAGTCTTTGCTTTATTCGAACTCTTAACACAATGCTGCTTTCTTCAGACCAACATACAAAATGGCACTAATTGCAACCTAATGCTCCCATTTCCAACATAACTTGGCAAATATATCTTTCTAGAATTTTTTAGTAAACAGGAGTGTTGTATTTATATACTGACATGGGACATTTAACTTCTACGGCAAATGTGATATTTTCTGAAGTCATCACATTTTTCTGTGATGCTCGTATACTTCTGTCGGGGGACACACCAATGATATAACGACTTTCATTTTTCACAATTCTTATACCTTCTTCCTAGTAACTTAAATTTGGAAATTATGATGGCAAAACTTTAGAATGAATGGTAGCCAGCGCTTTTTTTAATTTTCTGTATATCATATGGTGTTGGTTGTCTTTGCTTCAAATAATAATTATCATATAATTTAAGAATAATTTAAACGTCTTCGTAGCATCAGATCGTTCACGATCTTCAAAAAGCGGTACGTGATCTTTCACGATCCGAAAAATGAATTTTGTGTAAATATTTCTTATTTTTACCAAGTCAAATTATGTTTATACAAAATAACGAGCAAGTACTCAGAATCTCCTTTGAATCTGTGTTCTGTGATGCACAAGTTCCTGTGACTTGCATGGGGCATGGGTGTGTCCACATGTTTGTGAAGTGCTTTCACAGATTCACATCTGTACATACAGAGGGTACAGAAAAATGGAGCCACCTCTAGGGCCAGGTGCCTCTTGAAGATATTGGCCTCCATACGGGTCTTCTCAGCCATGTAGGCTTCCTCTGTGGGGGACATCTCAAACATCTGTAGGCTTTTTTTTTTCACTTGTGGAGCACTAGCGTATCATGTATGCGCAATGCGCATGAATATATCCAGAGTGAAATAGACGCACAGGGAAGCTAATGTTGGTCATCGCACATTCTCGTAAAAGACTAAAAAGTAAGAACTAACAAGACATTCTGCGAAAGAATTTTGTTTAAAACACATAATGAAACCATTATAGAAAAGCAAAAATGTTCAATATGAATAACTGAATGTTTACAGTCATGAGTCTAATAAACTGGAAGCCATCTACCAGCTCAAAAGTGTTACATGCAAGTTGAAATTGAAACTACAGATGTTAAGTACAGAATTTGCTACAAATCCAAACATATTGTGGTTTTGACAATCAGTTTGACTGTTCACTAAAACGTTCTGATTTGGCATATCGAAAGAGCGGAGTGGGGTTCTTTCGGTAAAGACAGATTGTTCTGTTTCTGTGTCTGTGAGATAGTTTAGAATGTGAGAAACGACGGTTAAAGTAAAAGGGGCAACTGGTACAAGTGCTGCTGATGACGAAGAGGTACCCGTTGCTACATTGTCCAACGCTGAACTAACTGTATGCTTCTGAATTGTGCTTTGTCTTCGGCAATAGGATTTTAGACTTTCCTCACATTTATGGTCCGACATAAACATGATGCTCTCATCTGTTAAACCAGAATCACACGTTACTGTGACACCTGAATGAGTGTCCTGTGTACGCCATACGTTCTCTTATTGTTGCTTTTCGTCTGTTGCATCATTTGTTTGATGTGTTAAGTGTAAAATTGACAGGAATGCAGATCCCCTATCGTCACGTTCAAACTGATGATGGAATTCTACTCTACGGCTGACGAAATAAATGCCGTAAAGGTTCAATACTCTGAAGCGGAATGCAACAGGGTCTTCTTTTTTCATAAGGTAGGTGTTAATGTTCATCAATTCAGTAGTTGATATAGTTAAGTGGTGTTGTGTTGGTCTTAATAAACCATTGCGCAAATGAAATTTGATCTTCATTTGGTACTCAGCATAGGATTTGCTGATTTAAATTCTGCGTCACGGACAATGTCTTTGAGATGTCTGTCTACGTACATTTTTCAATGAATTTTTTTGTGATACTCCTTTGCCTGCTCTTATGGCATTTTTAGAGCCCTTTTGTTTATGTTTTACGGTTGAGTCTCAGCATAAAATTGATTCAAACTGCTGTTCAGACTGCCTACAGACACGGTTTGAAAGTCCGCAGTACTTTTAAGTATAGTTGAACAGTAATCTATACATGTACTACTGTATCTAAATTTTTTGCACATGTTTACAGTATCAAAATATATTTAATAGATTATTTTAATAATATCCACATGTAAATAACAGCATATGGTGCTTGATATAACAATAGTTTGTTCATGATAGTGTCAAACAAAGGAACGTAACTCGTGAATTACTGTCGGCCCCTCTTTGTCAGAAATATCGACACATCGAGGTGGCACATTTGCGTATCGTAGCGTTTCAAGTGGCACAAATTTGACATACATAACATAATTTAAATTCAGCATAGCTTCCCGAGAAGCTAAGAAAGAACGTTATTATTTTAATTTTCTGTGACCAATTTTTCTCGTCAACACCTTGACTTTGAAGACAGATTTTGAGAGAAAAAAATGAGTTTAATCCATAATTGAGTTGAGTAATATATTTCTTATTAGTTTTAATTTATGCAAAAAAAACATATTCCAAAAAACGGGCTTCACTTTTTTGGGTGAAAAAATGCCCATGTATGGTAATCACATGACGTCCAATGTTGCTTTAAGAAATGAGGTCACACCGGGGTCAGCTTTCCGACTGTATATGTCCCAATGTGCCATAATAGGGATAGTAATTTAATATTAATTTAATATTCCAAGAGTTAATTTAATATTAATGTTTTGGTTAGTATTTTTACTGTTGTAACCAAATTATTTTAACACAGAAATAAATTTCTACTCAATTAATACAAGTGGTAGTCAAAATATTCAGGAATAATGGATCAAGACAGAATTAAAATGATAAAAAATAGGAATTCCTTTTCATTACTGGTCCTACGTACCTTTTTCATTTAAATTTAAATATATCATAATAAAAGTATTCTGAATGTAAAATCTTCATTATTTTAAATAAAAGGAAATAAGTTTGTAAACTTTGTATGAACAAACTAAATACAACAATAAATGATGTCTCATTGATTTCATGCAAGTTAGTTCTAATGAATAGACTTGAGGTGGTACCCAACACTTTCACTAAAATTAATTTGGCTCGTTTAATTTTCATAAAATTTTGTCAAAGTATTTACTTTGACCCTTTAACAAAAATATAAAAATTTCAAAAATTTTGAACCAACCGTTTTGTCAGAAAATTACACTGGTTATACATGTTATATAGCAGTTTGACAAACACCAATATTGATCATTGAGAAGCTTAATATTCCTTTTAGAACACAACGTAAGTAAAACGCTTAGCTGACTTTACAGAGTTATCTCCCTGTAGTGTTAGGTACCACCTTAAATTATAAAAAAACCAACACTAAACCAATAAATAAATTGTGCTAATCATGAAAATAAAGAAAACAAAAAGACTCAGTCATATTTTTCTTCTTCTATTAGAAAAAAAAAATAATAACATTAAAAAAACTATGCATTTTTAAAGTATTTCAGAGCAGTTTCTGGGGGCTATGGATTCTGTTCCAAGCAAAGTTTATTTTTCGCCTTTGGCAACAAGTCGAAAACATTTTTTCTCTTTCAATTTAAGAATTTAATTTAATCATAGCTGAGGGTAAAACAAACATATTTGTTTTTCTCAGAGAAAAAAATATTTTTTTCTCCAAAACTTGGAAACAAACTTTTTTTTTCAAAAAAAACAATAGCACCCAGACAAAAGACAAAATATCAAATTGGCGCCAAATTATTTGTTCCGCGAAATTAACGCAATTTCAGAACGGCGGTTTTTAATATCAGTCCCATTGTTGTCTTAAGAAAGTAGCAACAACAGTCGTTTCTAAGTGCTTGCTTTCCGACTGTGTTTGGTTTGAGAATTAAAAGAATCAAACAGTTTTTTTTCTAGTGGTTATTCACAAATTAACCAATGCAAGCTACGGATTTATTAAGAAATTTGAGCTTTATCTAACAGGGAGTAAAAAAGATCAGCCACACACACACACCTAACAAACCCTCTCTTCAGTATTTTAATGACCGAATTTGTCCTATTAGAATCGAAATAATTCATGGAAGCCATAGATTGTTGGAAATTTACGCATGGCCTGCGCCGTGATATTCGAATTCTATGCTGAACGTTAGCGAGGGATAAAATTAACGAATATCACGGCCCAGATCATGTGTGAATTATTTCTTAAATAACACGTCACAGGTGTATTTCATATCGGATTCTAGTAATGTTGTGCAATTCGGGTATACTGTTAATTTGCGACAGCTTGTTATTGAAATATGATATAAAACTCCTTTGTGATATCTGTGACACTTTACTGAAGTTCTTAACTGATTTTTGTTTTATTGGAAATAACTGCAAGAATCTATACTATTAAGGGCATATCCAACAGTTTATTTTTGACGGTGAGAATTTTTTCCCTTGGAGATATTTCATACTTCAATTGACAGAATCAAATATTGCCAAAAAAAATATTAGTCGTCGATTTCGTTTTTTCAAAAAATACTGCTGAAAATTGAACATTTTTGCCATCTTGGAGTAAAAAACGTTTTTTATTTAAAAAAAAATAAATATGATTTTTTAATCAACATAGACTTATATTATGGGGCTCAAATTAAAGCAAAATAATTCATGATGGTTAGAAAAATCTAACTTTACCATTTAAAGCATTAATTCTTACTCAAATATAGCCAAAAACGTTATGATGGACCCAAACAACGGCAAGAAATGAACATTTGAAATGCATATTTTTAATTTATTAAAATATTTCTAACGGTGTCGATTTGGCCAAAGTAAGATATGTTATTCTTTGAAAAAAATGGAACGTCATAACGTTTTGAAAAAATGTTGTCAGCGTACTCGTTTTTGAGAAAAATCGAGAAATATGATACTGTTTACTAAATCCCTTCCATAAGCCTCACAAATTGCGCCGAAAATTAAGACGTTTCGGAACGATATTTCCCCGCTAATTTTTCAAAGGCAGTGCGACGGCAGACATATGTATTTATACACTGTGACTTTGTTGGATAGTTGTCTCGATAGCACTCATATCTCATATCGCAACTTCTTATTTATAATGAACTAGTATATGGACGAGATGACAATTCAGTTAGTTTTACAATGAAGTAACACTGGACACTTTAAATTTGCAAAACACTCATTTGCAAATCCACCGCCGCCTCAAATAAGAGCTACAGTGTCATGTATATAACCAAAATGTGCGGAATAAGATGGGATTCAATAATTTCATTTGTTTTCTACTGTTACTATTATATTTATTTTGCTATTTGATTTATAAAAACTTGGGATTTTCAATATCCCATGGGATTTTTTTTGGTCCCATGGGATAATTGTTGTCCCATGGGATATTTGTTGTCCCATGGGACAAAACAAATCCCATGGGATTATTATTATCCCATGGGATTTTTAATATCCCTTGGGACAAAATAAAATCCTATGGGATTCAAATTATAAATATATAATTATTATAGATATAAATATACAGTATGTGTATGTTGCAATGAATGCTGTTTGGAAGTAAAAAGTTTTTTTTATATTTTTCATATATAAATATAATTTTTTTTTTCATTTTGTCACAAACATGTTTTTTATTTGTTAATATGATAATATGATAAGATAAGATTATAATTCTGATTTTGGAATGTTTAATAAAATTTAAGGTAAAAGAGTAAAGTTCTTTCACTGAAACAAAATGATGACATGTTTAAATAAATAAAAAAATATTGTTTTGAAATCTTTGTCTTGTTTATTTTATAATGAAAAATAGAACTGAAAAAAATATTTCATATTCTGACTGAATAGTTTACTCTTTTCATGAAGTAAGGTTTTTTTTGTTATAGTTTCATTGCAATACATGAATATGCAAACATTTGAATTATATACCTTTGTGGTGTACATAATATTATGCTTATATTTACAAATTTATAATTTAAACACTTTTTGTGTTAAAGTTTTAGTTTTCTTTTTCGCTGCTTGCTATGTACAATTATTCAGTCCACTATATAAGAGTCGTCAATAAATTATTTCTCCACAAGAATATTCCCTCAATTCTTAGACAAAACATTTTTCAATCTGTTCTTCAAAGATCTTCCTCCGTACATCTTTATTGGGTGGAACGATTCAAATGAAAAGACAAAGCAGGTTTATTTGGACAACAACATACTAATATTTTTTTTCATTCGTTCCTTCTTTCAATTGATAATTACATTGTTGCATTTACATGATCAAGTTCTTGAGCATCTATGATTGTGATGGTACGACTCCTTTTTGTTTATAGTCATTATGTTGAAATTTCCTTTTTCTATTTAATGTAGGAAAAAAACGTTCCATTTCAAATTAATAAAAAAAAGTTGCACTATTGAGAAAAATATCATCTTCCAAGTTTTCTGTTCAGTATTGATCTGTTGAATAATGACCATGAAAACCGAGATGTCTGACCTACAAATACACAAAACTCAAAATTTATCAGTGAAGAGAAATACAGCAATAAAATGGCTATTTTATCATGTTTATGAACATTTTAATAAACTTTCATTTAAATATCTATTGTTAGTACTCTTATTTCAGTGCTTTGTGTCTATGATTTACATATTACTGTTTATGGTTTGGTTCCTTGTTGCAGTCTTTTGAGTGAATATGAAAAAGAAGATCTGGTATGATTGCCAATGAGACAACTATCCACAAAAGACCAAAATGACACAGACATTAACAACTAAACGTCACCGTACCGCCTTCAACAATGAGCAAAGCCCATACCGCATAGTCAGCTATAAAAGGCCCCGATAAGACAATGTAAAACAATTCAAACGAGAAAACTAACAGCCTTATTTTTGTAAAAAAATGAAAGAAAAACAAATATGAAACATATAAACAAACGTCAACCACTGAATTACAGGCTCCTGGCTTGGGACAGGCACATACATTAATAATGTGGCGGGGTTAAACATGTAAGCGGGATCCCAACCCTCCCCCTAACCTGGGACAGTGGTATTACAGTACAACATAAGAACACAAGCCCATTGCTGTTATCATGGTTATTAAAACCACTGTCCGGTATACCGTTTGCTCATTGTCAAAGGCTGTACAGTGAATTATTTTTGTTAAATTAAGGGGGCTCGCAGGTTTCAATCAATTTTTTTTTCTTAATATAGGGTTACGCTATAATTTTCTATAATAAATGAACTTTATCTTATACTTTATAGAAAAATAGAAAAATTAAATTAAAAAAATGGGGACACCATTCATTCACACTCACAATCCGCCTTTGAAAGAAGCATATATACATTTTTGTAAAGGTACTTTTTTTTTCTGTTGAACTAATCATTTCTAATAGGAGAAATAGAGGTAATTTTGAAATGAAAAAAAAACTTAATTACAGAAATCGCTTAAATTTTACAATAGTTTAGTTTAAGTAAAGTTAGTTGAAAATGATAATAAAAAATATAGGTCACTGATGAGCTGGAAAAGATATTACAATTCTCATGCCAATAAATGGCATTTCTGCACCAAAGGGAGATAATTTGGAGCTTTTTCAATGATATATACATTTTAAAAGGTGTCTGGGGCCAAAAAGAAATGATTTTTTAGAATGATTTCTGTACAATATGATAAAGTAAAAACTAATAAAGTTATAAATAAAATTAGTTATGAAAAAAAAATATTTAATATTTTCTGAAATTTTTTATACCCTCGAGCCTCCTTAAATGTCATTTGATCTCTATTGGATTAAAGTCTTATTTGAAATCAGACTGCTTCTTATTTTTATATCAACCCAGCCATAATATGCCTGTCCAATATCAGGAGCTTGTACATAGTTCAGTGGTTGATGTTGTTTCATATCCGTCATATTTGTTTTTCATAATATTTTGTTTTTTTATAAATTAGTCTGGTATATTTGAAGTTTGAATTGATGCTTCGTTTGAAATTTTGTTAGCGTTGTCTTCTATAGATTACAATATCATGTATAGGGTATGAGTTTTATCATTACTAACAGGTCATCACTGGCCTCTAATAAGTAATTACAATGGTTACATCCACTTAATTGAACTCTGATGGATAGTTTTCTCTTTTATCGTACCACATCTTATTTTAATAAATATTTAATCATTACTCAAGGGCTAAACTTTTTTTAACAGTGGACTTACCATTTAGGCTTTGTTGACCTTTGTAAATCTATGTTTGTTGATAATTTCTTCTGTTTATAGTTTTCCTTTATCTTCAATATTCTTGCCCTACAAATAAAAGAGTAAACAATATCATTTAATGACCAAAAAAAAATACTAATACATAAAAAGTAGGCAACTGAAACTTCGACTTGATCCTCATTCTTGCTGTTTAATATTATCATTGTTTTATGAAAATGAGGTCTTAGTAAAATTAACCTTGGCAAACAGACATCTTTTTTATATGACACCTTGCATTCATTCCGTACAACAAGTAGACTATGCTTATAATATCTGATAAAATGACAAAACCAAGAAAACTAAGCATTGACCAAAGAACCATAAAATGCGGTCATGGTTTTATGAATCTGCAAGAGAGACAAGCACACCTTACAATTGTTACATATCCTACAAATATAATCTACCTGTAACTTTAAGCATATTTATGATAAACAATGCAGTGTTTCATTGACCAATGAAAATGAGGTCACGGTCATATAAAATATGACAGACAGACATGTGCATCTTACAATCATTCCGTTCACTAAATAAAGTGGCCTTATTGCTTACAGTATCCAGAAAATAAACCAAACCACAAAAACTTAACATTTTCATAGTTCCTTATACCCTGCCACATTCATAATATATGTGCCTGTTCCAAGTCAGGAGCCTATAATTATTCAGTGATTGTCCTTTGTTTATGTGGAACATTTAATTGTTTTTCTATTTTTTGTACATAAATTAGGTTGTTAGTTTTCTGGTTTGAATTGTTTTCATTGTCATTTCTGGACCTTTTATAGCTGACTAATTGACTATGCAGTATAACTGGGAGTACTCTCAGATCTGTTCATTGTGTCTTTTTGTGTAGGGATGTATAAGTACCTGGCCACGTCCACTTGTATTTTTGTCCATCTGATGATTTAAGCCTTTTTCAACTGATTTTTATAGTTTATTCTTATGTTGTACTGTTATACAACTGTTACAGGTTAGGGGGAGGGTTGGGATCCCGCTAACAAGTTTAACCCCGCCACATTATTTATGTATGTGCCTGTCCCAAGTCAGGAGCCTGTAATTCAGTGGTTGTCGTTTGTTTATGTGTTACATATTTGTTTTTCGTTCATTCATTTATATAAATAAGGCCATTAGTTTTCTCGTTTGAATTGTTTTACATTGTCTTATCGGGGCCTTTTATAGCTGACTATGCGGTATGGGCATTGCTCATTGTTGAAGGCTGTACGATGACATTTAGTTGTTAATATCTGAGTCATTTTGGTCTCTTGTGGACAGTTGTCTCATTGGCAATCATACCACATCTTCTTTTTCATATTTGTTCATTGTTAAGGCTGTAGGGTGAGTTGTTAATTTCTGTTTCATTTGGTCTCTCATGAGGAGTTGTCCAATCATACCCCATCTTCTTTTTTTATATTGTCCTATGTACTATGAAAATAAAGTAAGATGAAACTTCTCAGGCAGACATATGCTCCTAGTTGACCTTTTGCTAATTTGAAAATAAGAAAATAGAGAAACTGGCCAAAAAAACAAAAAAGTAACATTGAGCAATGAACCATAAAAATGAGGTCAATATTGAATAAAACATGCCAGTCTAACATGTACATCCCTAAATCCCTAAAAATTTGCATACAACAAATATACTTGACATGTTGCATACAATATTAGAAAACCCGACCAAAACACAAAAACTTAACAATAACCACTGAACCATGAAAATGAGGTCAGAGGATAGAAAACCAGATAAATTGACACAAATCCCTGTGGTAAGACAAAATGTGCCATAATATTAGTCCAAATGATAATGAAGTCTTGCATGGCTATTCTGTTCTGTTCTGGTTTAGAAAATCCCTCCTTCAAAGGAGCACTTCGCACAATGACTATATATATATACCTAAAAAGACATACTAGGTACGCCTCGTGAGATGAATGTTGGTTACTGTTAAAGACCCTTACGCTTGCTTGGCAGAAGGTTTTTAATTATGAATACGAGTTCGTAGTCCATGAAGAGCAAAGCAAAGCTTCCTTGTTATGTATTCTTGTGTAGCAGGCATCCATGCATTTACATTTGCAACCACAAGCACATATAAAGCTACTAGGGTCCAATATAAAGTTAGTGTCTAACTTAGCTATTCCAACTTTTTTCTTGGACGCCGTCATAGTAAAAAAAAATCCTTTCAAGGCGTAATAATTGTTTGTATTACAAAAAGAAGAAACCTAAATCTTACTTGTTAGTTGTTACGGCCTAACAAAAAAGATTGTTTTAAAGTTAGTTATACATACAATACAGCATAAGCTCTAGAGCTTTTATCCAACATACATATATGACAAGCACAATACATAAAACATTAAGTTCATCACTGAGATAGTAGTCTCAGAAAGAGGGAGACGGGGTCAACCAAACCCCTATGCAATCTGAATGTAGGACAGAAAGTCACAGGACAAAAAGTCACGGTCAACAAGTCACAGACAAAAAGTCACAATTCAGTTTAGAGATTATTTTCTTTGAACAAGAAAACACTTTTTTTTGTATTTTTCTTGAAGTTTTATATAAGAAGCAACTTAGTACTTAAAATTTATTCAATAAATATCAATAATAATCAAATAATTGTTATGAAAACAAAATGTCAAAGTAGCTTGGTACTTAAATGGCTTCAATTTGCCAATAAATATGGCCCCATAAATATATCCTTTGCAAGATTAAAATCTAATACATTTCCATTTATCATGTTTATCAAGCTTTATGAGCAATTTCCTTAAATTAAAAATGAATGTATGTAATAAAAAGAAAATATTTCAAGATCTTTTTCATATATATTCAAACCAATATTGTCAACAATTTGTTTGTGACTTTTTGTCCTGTGACTTTTTGTCCTGCGACTTTCTGTCCGTTTACCTTCCATCTTAATCAGTTAACTGAATAATTGTTTTTTGCAGTAGTCCGGGTAACGAGTCGATATCTGTTATTAATCATACAAATTACGAGTAAACACTTACACACTTTTTTCAGAATGTCAGCTTAAAACAAAGAATCACTGGTGATAGGGGAGTGTAACCGATGAATTGCTCCTGAATTAGCTAAGATTTTCCAAGTAATACGGAGAACCTCTTTATTAGATCACACTCGCCTGGAGATTTAATAATAAGGCTACTAAAAACATTTTATTTCCCCATGTTCGCTGTTTTTCGCTATAATTATTAAGCTGAATAAAGCTATTTGAAAAATACATTAATTTGTGTTTTTTACTGCTACAAGATATTTGAATAAAATTCTAATTACGCACCAGTTGCTGAGCAGAGAATCATTCTAAGCCAGGAACAGTATGTACTAACTGTTAACAGTAAGAATAAAAATTCCCTGTAAAAACGCAGTCAAATCTTATCAGAACTGTAACTTAATGATACATGTATATCAAGTTCCAGCACCTCACCCAGCACCCTGGCCCAGCACACTGAATTAGCAAACTGGTGTGTGTCAGTCCATGGAAGTGATATTACTTCCATTATTACTTCCATGAAGTAATATTACTTCCATGGTCAGTCTTTTAATATAAAACTGCGTAGGTTCATATCGTTAGATTTATCGTTTGTTTGGATATTTTTAGGATCGTTGTAAAATATATATCTTAAACTTTGTTAAAATACTATAATTTTAAATTGTTCAATTCGTTATATTTCATAATTTTGTCAAAGTGAACTTTTTAAAGTTTATAATTTTAAAGATATAAAAATATATATATATATATATACATTGTATATATAAGTACGTCTGAGTCAGTGACAACTCTACAACAGATGTATCCATCGGATCGCCATCAATGATGGTGATACATGGCTGTGTACATAATGTATATATACAACTCGTCTAAACATCAACCCAACAATGTTAGATCTGTAAATTTGCTTTCGCAAATTGTTGGTTCTTCCCTCGCCGGGATTCGAACCCATGCTACTGTGATATCGTGACACCAAATCGCCTGCACTGCAGCCGTCCCGCTAGACCACACGACCACCTGGGCTCTCAAAAAAAGAGCTTTCGGTGGGCATGTGTTACCTTTCCACGTCAGTTTTAATCTAGCGGCGTACTACAGTACATGATATATAAGGCATGAAGATGTTATTGTTACAGATCAGCTAAATTATCTATAGTAAAGGATCCTACAAATTAATGTAATATACAGTCACAGAATATAATTATATTCATAAGTACGTCTGAGTCAGTGACAACTCTACAACAGATGTATCCATCGGATCGCCATCAATGATGGTGATACATGGCTGTGTACATAATGTATATATACAACTCGTCTAAACATCAACCCAACAATGTTAGATCTGTAAATTTGCGAAAACATCAACCCAACAGATCCAACATTGTTGGGTTGATGTTTAGACGAGTTGTATATATATATATATATATATATATATTCCATTTTGATTTGAGGAAAATCTGTTTGAACTGTAATGACATGGTCAGTCAACTGATTTGTTGCAAAGCTGATTACAGGTAATTATAACATACAGTAATTTTCCATTACGACAGTGCGTGTACTCTCCGGTGTGTATAACGTAAAGTTTTCTAGAGAACATCCTGTCTACGTGTAATACAGATTGATGGCATTACACACAATTTCTTTTGTTAAATGTGCTTAGGTATCTGTGTATATTCCCTATTTAAACACCACAAATTTTTCGAAGAAATTAATAAAAAAATCAAATTTGAATTATATGAAATAAAGAAGAAAAGTAGCAAATATCAACTTCAGTAACTAGTAACTGCGCATTGAGTAAACATAATTTCAATATTGCATGAACCAACAAATGAAAGTTTTTAACGAATACAGCCCTTGCACGGTCGGTAATGAATCAACCCTTGACAAAACGTATACATGTATGCCTATGTAGAAGTGTTTAAAAACACCGATTCCTATTGGTTATATTTCAAACTATGGCCTTAGATAACTAGAACTAAGCAGTGGTTGATCCAGAAATTTTCATAAGTGGGGACCCATTGACTGCCTAAGAGGGGGTCCCTGCCAGTTATGGTTCAGTGATTATAATCTCCCATTTTCCAAGATTAGTGTGGGGGGGGGGGGGGGGAGGGGCTGGATAAAAACCTAAATCCGCCTCTGCTAATTGGGAAGTCATTTTGTCTGATACACACATATAAATACCTATTATGTACAAATGCTTCAAATATATGCATATATAATAATGGTGCGTCTAAAAACCGTTAATGATCTCCTCGGTGCACGCAAGACATAAAAAGTCACTTAGGACATGTATTTTAGTGTTGAGGGTATTCATTCGATTCATAACTTATTTCATAATCTTGTAATTTTTGTTTTGATAAAATTTGAGACATAAATACATGTATTGAGACATATATTACATGTATTTTATGTCTCTGATAAAATAAAACCAACTTTAAAGAAGTTATTTAAGTTTGAATCGGCTATCACCTGTGTTTTGCATTGGGATGCCAAAACATTAATGTTATTTACAAAAGTGCCAAAACCTGCAAATATATTTTAGACAAAAAGAGACATTTATAAATCGATGATTTTTACACTAAACGTTTTTGTAATTTGTTATAGAAATATTAATAAGTACATGTGCATAGTTTTATCAAGAATTTGTATAGTAAATATACACATCCTTGGTTTTATAAAGTCCTTCATCGCTTCAACCCCTTGGTGAAATTTAAATCTATCTATCTATCGACATGCGCCGTTATTTGGGATTTTAGAATACGTCACGGATGACCGATGATCATATTCAATACCAATCATCATTTTGTCAATTGATCTTTAATGATTAGGACTGATTGGTGATGGCAGAGAATAGGTCTCTGTTGATGGTTATAAACACATAGAAGTAAACTTTACAAAAAAAAGTTTACTTGGAAAAAAATATATAATTATATGAATAGGCTAAATAAATTTTTCTTTGGTATGTAATAATTGAAGACGTTTAGAAATATAAAAAATCTTCACATAATCTTTGGGAAATTTTCTATTCAAGTTATATCATTTAAAAACGTTTAGAAATATAGATCTTTTTCGATGTACAATTTGGCCCGCTTGGAGATCTTAATAATTGTTTGTCTACTTTCGTCTATTTATATTGCTGAAATTCTTTGATCAAGGATTTGTACAAGCCCTTGCTATAATATAATGAATCTCGTCGCCAATATCCCCATAATAACTTAAAGAACAGATACAATCTTATCCTAAATAGTTTGCCATCTAACAATTCAAAAAGAAATTTTGAGTCGAAACTGAAGTACCAAATCTTTAAAAAGAATCACCTTTTTGGAACAGTATAGACGTCGAAAATTAAACTGTATATATATATTCTTTTTTCAAAACTCCTGAAATAATTTAAATTTATCTTTAGACAGCTTTCATATGCAAATCTTTTCAGAAGTATGTGAGCGTATTACCCCCCTCCCCCCTTTTCCTTCTATAATAAACTATTAAATGAATCTGAATCTATAAAATTTATTTGTAAACGATTTTGTGTCTTAATTTGTGTTTGCTAATTAATTGCGGTCCATGCTGCCAAAAGTCAAAAATGTCTCCTTGTGTATAAGTTATTGATATAAAAATATTTTAAGCCGCCAGAAGAATAAATCATTTCCTGAACTTAAATATATTATCTGTAAAGACAATTTGCCTAAAACATTCTCGCATATATTTAAACAATTGTAAAATAATTAATTCAACGACTTTTTTTTTTCCTTTTTAGCTCACCTGGCCCGAAGGGCCAAGTGAGCTTTTCTCATCACTTGGCGTCCGTCGTCCGTCGTCCGTCGTCGTCGTCCGTCGTCGTTAACTTTTACAAAAATCTTCTCCTCTGAAACTACTGGGCCAAATCAAACCAAACTTGGCCACAATCATCATTGGGGTATCTAGTTTAAAAAAATGTGTGGCGTGACCCGGTCAACCAACCAAGATGGCCGCCACGGCTAAAAATAGAACATATGGGTAAAATGCAGTTTTTGGCTTATAACTCAAAAACCAAAGCATTTAGAGCAAATCTGACATGGGGTAAAAATATTTATCAGGTCAAGATCTATCTGCCCTGAAATTTTCAGATGAATCGGTCAATCGGTTGTTGGGTTGCTGCCCCTGAATTGGTAATTTTGAGGAAATTTTGCTGTTTTTGGTTGTTATCTTGAATATTATTATAGATAGAGATAAACTGTAAACAGCAATAATGTTCAGCAAAGTAAGATCTACAAATAAGTCAACATGACCAAAATGGTCAGTTGACCCGTTTAGGAGTTATTGCCCTTTATAGTCAATTTTTAACCATTTTTCGTTAATTAAAGTAATCTTTTACAAAAATCTTCTCCTCTGAAACTACTGGGCCAAATTAATCCAAACTTGGCCACAATCATCTTTGGGGTATCTAGTTTAAAAAATGTGTGGCGTGACCTGGTCAACCAACCAAGATGGCCGCCACGGCTAAAAATAGAACAAAGGGGTAAAATGCAGTTTTTGGCTTATAACTCAAAAACCAAAGCATTTTGAGGAAATCTGACATGGATAAAAATGTTTATCAGGTCAAGATCTATCTGCCCTGAAATTTTCAGATGAATCGGTCAATCGGTTGTTGGGTTGCTGCCCCTGAATTGGTAATTTTGAGGAAATTTTGCTGTTTTTGGTTATTATCTTGAATATTATTATAGATAGAGATAAACTGTAAACAGCAATAATGTTCAGCAAAGTAAGATCTACAAATAAGTCAACATGACCAAAATAATCAGTTGACCCGTTTAGGAGTTATTGCCCTTTATAGTCAATTTTAACCATTTTTCATAAATTAAATTAATCTTTTACAAAAATCTTCTCCTCTGAAACTACTGGGCCAAATTAATCCAAACTTGGCCACAATCATCTTTGGGGTATCTAGTTTGAAAAATATGTGGCGTGACCTGGTCAACCAACCAAGATGGCCGCCACCGCTAAAAATAGAACATAGGGGTAAAATGCAGTTTTTGGCTTATAACTCAAAAACCAAAGCATTTTGAGGAAATCTGACATGGGATAAAAATGTTTATCAGGTCAAGATCTATCTGCCCTGAAATTTTCAGATGAATCGGTCAATCGGTTGTTGGGTTGCTGCCCCTGAATTGGTAATTTTGAGGAATTTTGCTGTTTTTGGTTATTATCTTGAATATTATTATAGATAGAGATAAATTGTAAACAGCAATAATGTTCAGCAAAGTAAGATCTACAAATAAGTCAACATGACCAAAATGGTCAGTTGACTCCTTTAGGAGTTATTGCCCTTTATAGTCAATCTTTAACCATTTTTCATAAATCTAAGTAATCTTTTACAAAATCTCCACTGAAACTACTAGGCCACAATCATCTTTGGGGTATCTAGTTTGAAAAATGTGTCCGATGACCTGGCCATTCAACCAAGATGGCCGCCACGGCTAAAAATAGAACATAGGGGTAAAATGCAGTTTTTGGCTTATAACTATGAATTCAAAGCATCTAGAGCAAATCTGACAAGAAATTAATTTGTTAATCAAGTCAATATCTATCTGCCCTGAATTTTTCAGATGAATTGGACAACTGGTTGTTGGGTTGCTGCCCTCCAATTGGTAATTTTTAAAGAAATTTTGCGTTTTTGGTTATCTTGAATACTATTATAGATATCGATAAACTGTAAACAGCAATAATGTTCAGCAAAGTAAGATCTACAAATAAGTCAACATGACCTAAATGGTCAATTGACCCCTTAAGGAGTTATTGCCCTTTATATTCAATTTTTAACAATTTTCATTAATTTGGTAAATATATGTAAATTTTTACCAAATATAGTTCTCTGTTACTAATGGGCAAAGTTCATTATAGATATAATTGTAAGAAGCAAAATCGTTCAGTAAAGTAAGAACTTCAAACACATCACCATCACCAAAATACAATTTTGTCATGAATCCATTTGTGTCCTTTGTTTAATATGCACATAGACCAAGGTGAGCGACACAGGCTCTTTAGAGCCTCTAGTTACTTTTCTTCTTCAGTTTTTTTTTTATACCCATTGCTTTTTTTTTATCCTATTTTCGTATAACATGTTAGCAGTTGAACGTAATTTTAAAAGTACTTTTTTCAGGAATTTACAACTTAAATTTTCAACAACAAAATTCCACACTTTTTTACTTGAATTTTTTTCTGTTTTGAAGGCGCCACCAGTGACCCCGTAGCACACATAACCAACACCTCACATGGCGTATTCACGATGTTGAGGTATTGACATACAATCACATTTATCAATATACAGCAAGTAGGTAATTTGTGTTGAATGCCAGTAGGTCAGAATTTGTTAATTGAATTTTACCTGTAAAAGGGTCACTACTACCTGTCAAATTCATGTTCATCGATTTTAATCAAATTCACATAACGTGTGGTGTTGAATTGTTTATTAAAATTCAACGCACAATCTTGGCTGATATGCATAAAACCATTATTTCATGAACCTGCATGAAATATTGACTTATCACAGAACTAAAAAAATAAACCACCGAAAGTCCACATAAGAGGGTATGGTGGATGTGAATTAACAGAATAGAGAATAACGGGCAAAGAAAAAAAGGAACAAAGAATAGTGAAAGAAAAAGAATAATGGTAAAACGTGTAAGTCATTAAAAATATAGTTTAAAAAAAGAAGCCTCTCAGTCTGTCATCAATTTGAGGAATTTTATTTTACCCAAGGTTAATTTTACGGCGGCTTATTTTATTTTGGATTAAAAATAAACACAATTGACAAGTTTTCTTCCCCTGCATTTTCGATCGCACATGTAAATAGCACGTTGGTCTCAAATAAGACACTGATACATTACAACACTTGCCGTCAGTATATGAACATATTAATTAAGAAGGTATAGAAAATTAATGCACGCACACTATTATCCTTCACAGGCCTAAATCGTTAGTCTGCAAACAACGAGGGTGATAAAAAAAAAACCAGCACTTTGAACACAGCCACCGGCATGCTATGAATTTGAAAGCTTCCCAAATTAGCAACTATCAATTTCTACCCATAGAAAACTTTTGTCCTTCTTTATGAAAAATGAAATATGTTGATATTAATGGTATAAAGGTTAAATCAATTTATTCATATATTTGACCGACTAGAATTAATTGGGGAATTTAAACCAATTCCTATTGTAAGTGATAAAACTATTAAAATTTATATCAGATCATATCAGGGTGGTTGAAATGAGGAAAGGGTGGGGGTGGTGATCAGGTATTTTTTGGGGGAAGAAAGAAGGGAGGGTGTGTCCCTTGGGGGTAATCCTCACCCCCTTCAATTTGAGAATATGCTATTATCTTGTAAACGGTTTAGATGCCCACCCCTAAACCATATATATTCTTGAATGGGACAATAAAACAAATCAATTAAAATTAAAGGGAAGTCCCTGGGGGTCACCCCACCCCGTTCAATTTGATAATGTGCTATTATCTTGTAAACGGTTTAGATCCCAACCCCTAAACCATATATATTCTTGAATGGGACAATAAAACGAATCAATTAAAATTTAAGGGAAGTCCCTGGGGGTCACCCCACCCCGTTCAATTTGATAATGTGCTATTATCTTGTAAACGGTTTAGATCTGTAACCCAGGGGCGTAGTTACGCGGTCATGATTTTATTTGTAAAATCATTAGAAAAACTATTACGCTATGAAAGTCACCAATATCAGGAACTAGTTGTTGCAGTTCACGAAAATCCAACACATTCAAGTTATATGATTTAATTCCAAGCCAAATACTAGTATAACATATACAAAGGATAACGTCAATATAATGTGACTCCTACTGTATCTAATGGATCTTACTATTTCTCTCGTTCTCTACTGTGCTCTCTTACTATACTCTCTTACTATACTGATTTCACAAAGTTTACAATAAGTATTTATACTAAATATCGAAAATATACAATACTCAATTAACATGACCATACTCAAATTAAAATGACATTTCAAAACTTTAAACTATAAGTGACAACATTCACATTAATTAATGCAAAAGATAATAATAATTTATAATACTCATATAATCTCATTCTTTCAATAATAATCACACCTTTAGTATGAATTAACGTCTTTCATATTAATTTCTGTAACTCAATAAATCTGTCTCAAATATTTGAAAATCATATGTCACTAATTAAGATTAACACATTATTTGTCTATGCATGTAAATATTTAAATTTGTAAAATAATATCTTTTCTAAAAGTTCAATTTCTAAATAAATAATAAAATAAAAATTAAGTCCAAATTAGACTGGTTACAGATCCCCACCCCTAAACCATATATATTCTTGAATGGGACTATAAAACAAATCAATTAAAATTAAAGGGAAGTCCCATGGGGTCACCCCATCCCGTTCAATTTGAGAATGTGCTATTATCTTGTAAACGGTCAAGATCCCCACCCCTAAACCATATATATTCTTGTATTGAACAATTAAACACATCAAATGAAATATAGGGAGAGTCCATGGGGGGGGGGGGTCACCCCCACCCTCACATGTTTGAAAAACTTTTAAATGGTTGACATCCCCAGTGGTTAATGAAAAAAATTCCGGATCACAGGGGGAGGATTCTAGGGGTTGGAAGTTCAACTTGGAACCCCCCCTTTTTTTGGACAATCAATGCATTTGAATGGGAACATATAGTTGGAACCACCCCTCCTAAATCCTGGGTTGGGAACAGGGAACCCCCTTTATAAAATGGCTGGATCCATCCAGGCATACCATCTAGCTAGCTATTAAGGCTTTAAAAATATGAAATAAATCAAACAAGGAAATTAACGGTGTAGGCAACTGTTTTGAATTTTTTAAAAAAGCCTTCATTAACAATGTTAAATTTTGTGTGCATTTATTTTTGCTTATTTTCAATAACAAATAAATAATGGACAGAATTGCGTGATTGATTATTGTAATTTACGAAAAATCTGCATACATGTTATAAAATGGGAAGTAGAAACTGGGAATTTGTCAAAGAGACAACAACACAACCAAAGAGCAGACAACGGCCGAAGGTCACCTATGGGTCTTCAATGCAGTAAGGAAATGTTGGCACTGGTCTTCAGCTCATAAATATGTCTCAGAAATGAGAATGATATACAGCTCTCATTTGCATTAATAAAAACCTTACAATATGTTCTGAATATCAGAATATACAGTATTGCAAGATACTCTCATATTGTACACATGGAGCTGAGAAACTGTAAAATTAATCATGCTAATTTAACATTTAAGTCCTCGGAATTAATCTTAATATGCATTCAAAGGAATATAAGTATGCAAAAGACATATATATATATATATGGTCTTCAAAAATAGGAGTATCAATGCTATTAATTTATGACAAGATCTTAATCAAGTAATAATTTTGGTTTGTTTAAATATTTTGGAGGTTAGTATGACCACCTTTTTTGTGATGATGTTTTCCTTTTAAGCTGGGAAAAATTGTTTGTATCAACAAAAATAAAAACACAAAGTTAATCTAGAATTATGTTTTTATCATTTTTTTATGTTTAGATCATGTAGATTGTCAGCAAGATGAAAAGAAAAAAAAATATGCAGCTCAAAAGTCAAAATGTGGATAAGCTGAGGTTCAAGGTCCTACTTTTGCAGATTTTCATATTTTGCATGAATGAATTTAAAGTTTATACCATGGACAGCAGATAAAGAAAAAAAACTTTTCAATTTTCCTGCTTCTGAAGAGTAAATGTAAAACATCTTGTTTTGGTAAGTTTTATGCTCTGTCTTAATAGTGTTTGTGCATTCATCTGTCCAATCCTTCCTCTAAATTGTATCCTCTTTAATTTTTTGGTGAGTGTTTGCCATGAATTTCAGTAAGTAGCCTTTGGATTTACATATATATATATACTCAAAATTTAGTACTAATATTAAGGGATTTTAGCATGACATCCTGTCGAATGCTTGTTAATCATGTTTATGTTCCAGAACATATGAGTATTAAGACTACGCGTACAGTCTTCCCAATTTTAAGAAGTTGATCAAGTTTATTAGAAACAAATATACATTACAGATCAACATAACGGAAATCTTTAATAGATTAATACAAAAAGTTTAATTGCCGTAGAAATAAAAATACATGTTTGGTTGAGCTCTGGTATTAGACAGTACAAGTACCGGGTATACTAAAATGGTCTGATTGTATGCATATGGTCGGACTGTAAGAGTATACTTATATGTTTCGGACCGTAAACGTACGATCCAAATACTTATATGTTCTGGAACATTTATACATGTCTTAAAACTAGTATCTGACAAACACGTTGGTGTTTGTGAACTTGGTAATAAGTTATTCGATAGAAATATAATGCTTTCAGATTATAAAAATAATATCCCATATTTACTTTTAATAAAGAAGAAGATTATTGATGTATGTATAACTGTAAAATGAGACAGCAAGCCAACAACACAAAAAATAAGTATAAAACAATATATTTTTTTGTATCAATGTTATAATTTCCAATATGTCCGAAGATTTCAAGGTATTTTTACATTGAAATTAAACACAAATTAAACTCTGTCAGAACTTCAAAAGCTTAAAGATATATTGTTTCTGTTGTTTGCATTTTGTATAATATATTGAAAATTCTAGTGAATAATGGAATATGTTATTATAATTGCCTAAAGTTTTAACATTGATCTTTATATATGATATATATAACTTGGGAAAATACCCAAATATTTTAAAGAAGAATAAATTAATTGATTGCTATATACCGGTAGTATTAGAATAGGATGATGTGGTATATTGCTAATTTGACAACTCTCCATCAGAGACCAAAGGATGTAAGAGGTTAGCAACTGATGACACTGGACAACCTTTAACAATCAGTAAAATCCATACAGCATAGCTATTTTTATTAAAAATTATATTATTGCTACATGTATGCAAAAATTTTTATATAATACTTCAGATTTTATTGGTTCTTTTTCAGAAGGATTGAAATTCATCACATAGAATAAATGGAGAAAACATAGAAACAAGACCGGAATAAATTCAAAGACAAAAGTTGGATCAGCTATTATTTTCATCACTCAGTCAATGATTTGAAGATCTTTTAAATACCAAAAGATATTAAAACCACAATAATGTCAATGTTCTGTGCTGAATGACCAAAAAGTAGACTATAAGATCACACAATGCTGGATGATAAGAAACTATTAATGTTTTGTGTGGAGAGATATTGTGAAAAAAATAGATTTACTTAAATAGCTACAGTAAATTCAAGAATTACTGTGAGGGTTTATATTTGCAAAATTGCAACACAGTTGTAAAAGCAATAATTTAAACTCCCATTTGGAAATATTTTATATGAATTGAACTGATCTCAAAATCACGCTATACGTTTAAAAACCATCTAAATAAATGGTTCAAGGGATATCCGAACCTTGAATAAGATCTCTTAACAACAACAAATGTCACATGAATCTTCAAATAAGTCACATGGCTGATTTTAACACATCTGTTGCGCCATTTGCAGTTGTAGATGAAAAAAACCTTTAATTTACAAAACAGATCAGAAAGACAATAACTTGAGAATAAACTCCACCTAGTTTGGCTGCATACAATGTAACCTCTGATGTAGACTACTATATAACTATATTATTATTGATTATTCAAACAAATAAATTCGAAGAGAAAGATGCGGAAAGAAATTCTAAAATTTTCGTTTAAAAATAAAATATAGATAATTTTTTTTAACCAAAACTGGAAAACTGTTTAAAACAATTATCAGTTGAGAACTAATGATTATGCATCACTATATGCAACTAATAAATTGATTGCTCCCGTGCTCCAATGGCAAATATATCACGCATATTTACGACGAGGCGAAAGTGGATCTGAATAAATGATTGATACATTATTAAGGGCATACGATACAGTAGAGATCCCTCGTTGATTTTTTCTAAAAAATTTGATAGAAGTCAGGGCCGTAACTACATTGAGGCAAATGAGGCAAATGCCTCATGTAAAAATTAAAAAAAAAATGAAACAAAAGGTTGTTTTCATATCAAATTGTTTTCGCGGAAAGTGTCTTGCAAGAAGCAAGTTCTCTTCACTCTCTGGTGTATCCTCTGGATGTTTTTCGTTATCCATGTTTTTATTTTACTTTTACTTTTTAGAGTTGATGGTCTATTGTTTGTACTTCTGTGTTCCGGGTTTGTCTTTTGTTCATTTATTGTCCTACTTTATGACTATAGTCTGAGCGTTGATTTTCATTTGTAAACGTGGTTTTGCCATGTTAAATGTCCACCGATATCCAGAATTGTGCGAGAAATATTTTTTAAGAACATCCTATGCTACTCAGTGGACACACAAAAAATGTCCTTTCTGCATGGATAATTAAAATTGATATCAAAGAATACAAAACAGTTTGTTTTATTGTAAATAAAACTAGATAGCTGACATGGTTTGAATTAAAGTGAGGTCACATATTTCCCGGTATCAGATAATGTGAAAAAAAACAAGGTATTGCCATATATGACCTTTTACATTGAAAGGTTAAGCTTGCATTAAGTCGTGTTGAGATCCTTTAACAGATCATAAAGCAGTATGGGGACATAATCGCACACAAAGTCAATGCATAGAAAAAATACAAATGATCAATGGTCAAAGTTTGTGTTCCTGCTCTTCATCTTGTTACTTGATTACCGGATGGTCTTCAACAATACTTTTAAAGAATACCGTAAAAGATCGTAAAACAAGGTAAAGATGGTCCCTAGTGTGGACTTAAGCAGTACTAGTACTTAAAGTATAATACTGCAATGTCACTATATTTAAATCTAGTCATAAAAAAATCACCAAAGTCTAATCATAATACAAGACAAGAACAGATAGACAGATACGGTATTAGTAATTATGAGGATTACGATTTTTGCTTTATCCTACATATCGGTCTTTTAAATGTTGTCTCTAATACCTAAAAGTCTTAAATTAGAATGAATCTTTGTTTTTTGCTTTGGGTCCTGATTGTCGAAAATAATATCTAAAAATCAATTAAGCCGCTTCAATGCAAGAAAGAGTCTTGTAAACGATCAGAATGCAAGATTTTGCGTTATTTTTCTCAGAGCTTCTGGGGGCCGGCCTCCAGACTCCTCGCCCAAAAATTTTCGAATATATTATGCCTCACTATTAAAAGAGGCTAGTTACGGCCCTGGAAGTTCAATTTTCAATGTGTACTTTTCATGACCAGTTTTGTCCTATTGCAAAGAAAAATATACCTTCATGACATACTTTTTGAGATAACTTGGTTCGAAATTTGCATATTTGGAAGAAAATCCCTGAAATTTCATAAATTAGGACTTGTAAAGAAAGTAACAATACTTTTGAACGAAAAGTCATAACGTAACCGTTTTGTTTTTTTTGTAAAATGTGTTCTTGATTCATGGCATCAACATGCTGAAACAAGTATAAGGTTAAATCAAATCATCATTTTCCGGATTGAGATTGCTATATCAGAAATAAAGAAATTGACCATATTTTTGCGTCTTTTCGGATGTGCAGAAAAAATTTGATCGTTGATTTTTTCTGAAATTTTGCGGAGTGTTCTTGAAACAGTACTTGATTGATTGCAAAAGAAAAATATTGGGGTCTATGTGCTTTTTTTTCCATTAAAGCCATATACCTTAGTTGTTTACGACGTCTGTCAGTATGGCGCTAAATTACGTAAAATTAAGTTTAATCGCAACAACCTCGTGTGATGATTCCCGCCGTACACGAGTACGCTGTCAAGTAAATAGCGTTGATACTTAACATAAAAAATTATAAGATGGTTACTCATAAAATGACAAAACATTTGTGATAAACATTTACGAAACGAAATTTGAACAGGAATCTTTTCATAATAAAAAAAAAAAGGACATAAAAAAGGATTCTAGCAGATTACTTCGTCAGATGTACTGCAACAAAGAAAAATCTGATATAAGTATAAAGGTGCATCTCCGTCCGACATTAGTTCTAAATTTCTTCATGTACTGTAAGAGGATAGACAACATCATTAATTTTCAAAGACCCTGACATGACAAAATGTGAACAAACTATAAATTAAGTGAGGTGATACCATAAATTGACAACCATATAACCTTCAACAAAACCGATACCGTATCATCAACTTTTAAAGGCCCTGACGTACATTGATTTATTTTTTTTTACATTCAAAAAATAATCATCTTTCAAATTTAAGTTATAAGGAGTATTTCTTGTTTTATAATAAGAGCTGTTTCGTGCAATTTAACTCGTGTCATTATTGTCTCAATCGACCGAAAATGAAGTTGTAATATAACATGTTATAGGAAGTACAGCAGCCGGTATTAGAGAAGAGTATTGAACGATGTCTTTATCAATAGATAAGTTACATAACCTTTTATACGGCGTATATGTATGAATATGGGTGTACTAGTTTGTCTAGAAATAGAGCTATATTGAAAACACTGTTCTTCTGTCTGATCGTCTAACTATACTTACGTATGTTACTTTTCTCAGAAACAACCCTACTGCATTATTTTAATTATATTTTGATCATCAGCTTAACAGCGACGAGTTTAAACGTGTGTACACATTCTGATCTGTTTGTCTGCAATTAGGCTAAATTTGCAGATACTTCAATTTTCATCTCTCAATACATTGAAGTACAATAGAGATATGCTTATTCAAATAAGAAGACGTGGTATGATTACCAATGGGACAAATCTCAACCAGAGACAAAATGGCATAGAAGTAAACGACTATAGGACACCTGACGGCCTTCAACAATGAGTAAAACCCATACCGCATAGTCAGCTATGAAAGGCCCCTACATGACAAATGCAAAACAACTCAAACGGGAAACTTACGGCCTGATTTAAGGTGGTACCTAACACTATAGGGAGATAACTCTGTAAAATCAGCAGAACGTTTTAATGATGTTGTGTTCATAAGGGAATATTAGGCTTCTCAATGATCAAAATAAGTGTTTGTCAAACTGCTATATAACCAGTGTAATTTTTCTGATTATAAACGGTTGGTTCAAATTTTTTGAAATTTTTATATTTTTGTCAAAGGGTCAAAGTAAATACTTTGTCAAAATTTTAAGAAAATTAAACGAGCCAAATTAATTTTAGTGAAAGTGTTAGGTACCACCTTAAGTACAAAACAATGAACGGAATACACTTATGATGTACAATACCAAAAGACACCATTTAATTACAAACCCTTTTAACAGCATGTGAACGGGCGTTTTCTTGTTTTGGTCTATTGTGTCATATACCAAAAAAAAAACTACAACCAATTAAACAAACTAACGTGTGACAATTCTGCATCTATTGGTAATATTTTGCTTAAATTTAAACCAAAAACGACACCAATATATTTTTATTGAAATCTTTTTAACGGACTTTTATTGACAGTCTTTCTACATACACATACAATATTATATGTTTTTAAATATTAATTAAAATCGGCAATTTTTTTTTATGTACCAGTTTCAAGTCTCATTATTTATTATTTTATTTACGAATAGGGGTGTTGAACGACCTTGTCCACCCATGAGGGTCTCGCACATGCAGTCGGTTTTGTTATTTTACTGACAGTCTGTTAAATTTGGCCTTACAATGACAATTCTCCGTAAAATTTGGAGTCTGCCAAATGTTATATGCAAGAAAAGAAAAAAAGACACAAACTTAACTATTTTGATTCTGATTTTTTTCAATTCAAGATAGTATTATTGACTTGGATTTCATTACTAAGAAAATGAAAATAACTGTGTGCTTACAAAATTTGGTGAATGTAAAAAAATCTAAATATTCTTTCAGGTATGTAAATATTCTTGAAATTCCACATTCAAAGTCAACCCGTTACGGTAAAAAATCGTTCAAATTTGCTGCTGCTACTTTATGGAACAGCCTTCCAAATCATTTCAGGACTGAAAACAGTTTTTCACATTTTAAAAGTCTTGTTCAGTCCTGGAACGGTTTGGAATGTCCCTGTTCTGCTTTCAGATAATTCTTGAGCTGTTTATTATGTTTGTGCTTTTGGTTGCTCTGGTCAAGCATGATTGTTTTTACTTCATTCGAATTTGTTGCATATTTTTATTGCATGCTATGTATATGTGAGATTTCAACTTCGTATTACAGGTTGTTTTTTATATGTCAAAATGCACTGTTTTTATGTTATTTATATGTTCTTATCTTATCTTATCTTATAACTGTTCTCGTCATGAAAAATATTGCACAGCTGTACAATACGCCGTATTAATGTTTTTTGTGTATGGATTTCAAATCCTCCAACACCAGACCCGATTCGGCCACCCTACGCGACAAAGATT
This sequence comes from Mytilus edulis, assembly GCF_963676685.1. Taxonomy (NCBI): domain Eukaryota; kingdom Metazoa; phylum Mollusca; class Bivalvia; order Mytilida; family Mytilidae; genus Mytilus; species Mytilus edulis. The sequence continues at coordinate 67,306,265 of NC_092350.1, read as the reverse complement.
TTGTTATTTTTTTTCTCATTAATCACGGGTTTATACGTTTTCATATTTTTAGTTTCTTTAAAATAACATTTTGGATGTCATAAATGTGCAACAAGTATTTGCCGCTGGACGTTAAGCAGCTACCAATACTCATAATTAGCTATTGCATGTCGTTTTGTTTCGAAGTGTCTTATTTGTTAAAATGTTATTCAGCATGTTACAGTTTAAGAAACGAATAAATAAATTTGGTGTTTTTACTGTCTTCTGATTGGTTAAAATTATTAGTTTTATTTTCAATGTTGTCAATTTTGATGGCGACACGCCCACTCTGACGTTGTGTATTCATACGCCAACATGTGTGTACGTTGTTATTGTTAATATAAATAATATAAAAAGTTCTTTTAGCCTTATTTTTGATAGAAATATTATAATGAATGGCAATAATTTATCTTGATTTTATTGAACCATAAAACTAATTTTTGACTCTTCACATTTTACATAATCCGCTTCGCGGATTATTCAATGTGAAGAGTCAAAAATTAGTTTTATGGTTCAATAAATTCAAAATAGATAATAGCCATTCATTAAATAGTAATATAAACCCCAATTCCTTGCAATTTTTCTTTCTCTACGTTGAGGAGATTCCGCTGGGCCGTGCAGTTTTGTCAGTTATTCAGTGCCCGACTAAAAAGCTCCACAATTCTTCTTCCGTCTTTCCATGTTATGCTGTCAGTACTCTCTTCTGTGTCTATCACCATTTCTTCAAATTCGTCATGCAAAGTTGTATTTGATTATTTTTGTTCATCTCAAGTATTTCCTTTGATCTCACTGCTCTTCTGCGGATTTCTCCGTCTTTTAGAAACGGCATGGCAACTTTTTTAGCAGGTACTTTTTTAAAATTCGCGCAACCGATTTATGACGTCAGTGAATATTCCGCGAACGTCGCTAAATGTAAACGTTCTTATTAGAAACTTCGCAAAATTACATTTTGTGTGTCGCTTCTCTTCCTTCCACAATAAATTTATCATCATGCATCTGTGTCCTATAGGTACCATGCATAGTCGCATTTGTCATCTATTCTTATGATTATTCAGTTTGGGTTATTTTGGGAGAAAACCGAAAATAAAGTCGTCAAGTTATGGTTTCCGTCATCAGACCGACTTTTAAGTCAAAGACAAGACTTCCTCTTCTAAACTTACACGTTTTCATAAGTACTCGGAGACAGGACAATTATTGTCGCGTTTATCTACATGTATACTATGATTATACTACTAAAATATATAGACACTCTCTATATAATACAGCAGAGATCGCCGTGGAGAAGTAGCTTGGAATTGATAGTTAATAGCAAATACATTAATTTATCAAAATCAAATGCAATAATAATTTTATAGGTGTAAATTCCTATACAGGAATGATACCAGCTGACATTTACATCATGTAAATACTAAAATAAACAAAAACAAATATATAGAGACACATTTTTTCAATGAAAAGTGACACATATAAAATATCTACATTGCGTGGAGGTGTTATTCATACTATATTATGTATGTTCATAGTATACAGAAACGTGAAAATAATAGAATTTAATTGAAAACAAAAATCATAACGGACTTTGGAAAACACAGGGAGAGGGCTTAGAAAAGTTGTCCTGTCTCCAAGTACCTATGACTTTTAATACCTTTTCTGAAATTCTCCAGACACAAAATATGTTCAAAAATTCATCCTACAACAGTTTACATACTTTCAATTTTATTTCAACTAATCTCTAAATGTCCGCGATTTTGCGGGTGTGTTCTAAGATTAATTAATTGCGTGTCATAAGTTGATTTATTTGTGATTCAAAATCAATACAATTAATTGAATAGATGTGTACGGGACATTAGAATTTTAAAATATTGGTTTCATATTTTATTGAAAAAACCAAGTGTTGTTTACGATGTTTACATGCTTCTGTATAAAGATGTTATTAATGGTAAAACAAATTGGGTTTCTTATGTACGAGATTTATTGTCTAATCTTGGCCTTAACTTTTTGTGGATTTCACAGGATGTAACTAATGTAGTTTTTGATATTGTTAAAAAACGTATTACTGATCAATATTTACAAGAGTGGTCCACATCTTTATGTGATTGTGAAAAACTTTGCATGTATAGAAGAATCAAGACAGATTTTTGTCTTGAAAATTACTTACATTTCTTTTGTGATGTTCGATTACTTACGAAATTACGTAGTGGGACACTTCAATTAAATATCGAAGTTGGTAGATATACCAATACGCCAAGAGAATTACGATTGTGTCTTTGTTGTAATATGAACGTTGTTGAAGACGAATATCATTTTGTTTTAGTTTGTCCTGTATACAGACCTGTAAGGTCACATTATTTACCTAAATACTTTTGTTCTTGGCCAAATATTTATAAACTGGATCAATTGTTAAAAGCTGTCAATAAAACTGTAACTATAAAATTATGTAATTATATTAAGGCAGCATGGAAAATGAGATGTCAAATATTTACTTAACTTTGTATGATGTGTTGTTTTCTGCTGTTTATTATTGTGTCATATATGTAATATATGTTTTGATTGCCATAGCATGTAAATGCTTTTTGCAAATAAATAAATAAATTCATTCACAATTCATTCATTGCACGTTGGTAATCATGTTTATAACACACGCAAAAAAAGTTTCGCACCTTCTTCTTATAACAATTATTAACAAACTATTATTAATAAATGACAATAATTGATAATTATTAATAAGGTACATGAAACAAAAGTAGGACACACACTGCTTTTCAAATAAAATTTTGATGAACTGCCGTTGAAGCATTTTAGTTTATTTGATTCGGACAAAACGACATATTTTTGAACAATGATAAAAAGGGAAAATGTAGAACCAAAACTGCATTTCCAATAATATTCTGATTAAATTTCTATTTTTTTTTTCTTATTTCTGAACAAAAACGACAATTTTTTCATAATTAAATTTAACTCGATAGGGTAAAAAACAAGGAAATGGGAAGACGAAAATTGTTATTCAGATCAGATTTCGCTAAATTGCCGTTTTAGCTTGTTTCTTTCTTTATTTTAGACAAAAACGACTTTTTATAACAAAATTTCACTTCCACATTAACACATTGTCATATATGTTCATTTGATATCTAATTATTGTAATATTGTCAAATCTTTTATCCAAATTTATTAAAATAATTATTTTAGACAAGAAACATAGTGACAAATATAGTCTTTTACATTTATACTCCATTTTCAAATAGCTTTTCATAAAACTGTTTTAAGATAACAAAACCGCGCGAAGAGCAAATGTTGTATTATTGTTTTATAGGCTAGCTTTAATTAAAATGAACCACCTGCGACGGCAAACATCGTGAACGTGTTTTTTTTTTTACCATATTCTAATGACTGCTTAAAACTTCAATTATCTATTACAATGTATATATAATACATCGTCTTTTAATATCTACGACAAAATATTGTAAAAACAAACAAATAATCAATTGCATATCTCAAACGCTTGCAATCGTTGTTTTACATGTACACTTTAACCTACTCAGAATGACCGAGCGAGCATTTTGACAATTCCATATTATTTCTGTCTAATTTGTTTTATTATTTTTCAAACAAGAGATCCATTAAGTACGTATTAAAACATTTATTCTTATTTTTCAAACAGCGATCCAAGAATTTTTGTATTCATCAAAACATTTTCAAAACATTTATTTTTTTATTTTTGAAACACCGATCCAAAAAATAATGTATACCGCTTAACACGTAATGAAAAGTTGTTTTTTTTCTCTATCCAATTCTTTTCATGAAAATTGACCCCCATTTAAACAGCAGGTGGGGAGACACTCTGATAATAAACATATATCGTATATCATGCCACAAAACGGCAAACGGAAAAGGAAGGAATAAACAACACAAAAAACCACTACGGTTTTAATTTTACTAATTCATGTAATTAAAAGAGGGCTAAAGTTACCAAAGGATCATTTAAACTCATGTTTCGAAAATAAATTGACAACGCCATAGCTAGAAAAGGTAAGAACAGAAGACTTGCAGACATACATTAATAATTAAGATAACCGTATAAATTGTTTAGATCGAGAATTCAGATATAGTTCAATGCTAACGTGATCGAATTAACGTCAACAGATATAGCCATACACAAAAAAATATTATAATGAACTGACAACGTGGTTTGGTCAACATTTAATTATCACTTATGAGTTCACACTTCTAAACTATTGTACGATTCTTTTCAACATTGCTTCAATGACTATTTATATGACAATCAAAGCATGACATCAAAAAAAATATGCTATGGATGTAAATAATTCTGTTTAACCGAATATCACGAACACAACTTTACGTTCACACTATTATAATCACTTGCCGTCTTTTGTATGATGCTTTTGAAAATTATTCAATGCATGTAGAACAATACAGGACGGAATATTATAAAAGTCATGCATGGATGTAAGTAATTGTGAATAGAGCCGACAGTGTAAAGCGATCTGACTATCAAGAACACGTCAAAAATTTGTAAGTAAAACTTTTGTATATACAATGTATGTTCTGATTTTGTTTAGATCGCATTATACTGAACAATTCATGGTCAGCGAGTAGACCCTATTTCTGTATTAAAGCAAATCCTCTGGATTAGACTAACATAGCTTTCTCACATTTTGACGAAAGGTACGAACGACCGTAGATTGAGCAATGTTTCGAAAAAGTGCTGTGAATATTGCTATATTTAGGGCTGCAACTTTTTTGAATTGAGGAAGTATCTTTTTAATTATCTTGTTTGTTTTCGTGTGAATGAGGGGGAATTTATTTGGTTTAGTATTTTCTTAGGTTGAATAATGTAATGATGTAATTCTTTGGGAGAGGGTCGGGAGTTGAGCAATAAACTTTTATTTTTAGGGGTATATATCCCGTATATATCATCTATATATATCCTTCTTCTGACGAGCCTATGTTTATATATTTTGTAGAGTTATTTTCTTTCCCATGGGGGTTTCATATTTTCATCTCTCGAACATCACGAAATTCTTATATCGCACTAAAATGAAATTGCTACATGTCGCCGTGCATGCAGTGTACGGTCTTTTATAGGCAAACATTGGGACATAACGACATCGAAGTTCCTTGACGCTTCAATTACGATTATATAAGGGAGAGGGGGGCTAGGATGAAAAATTTTGTCTTTGTCCTGCATTTTTTTTGTAGTTGTAATCTCTGTCCTGCCTTTTTATTTTTCACTCTTTTCGGTCCAGCCTTTTTTTTTTCTTAGTTTATTCTGTCTTTTTTTACATAAATTGTCATCCTGCCTTTTTTTGCAAGTTGCACATCCTGGCTTTTTTTTTACTCAAAACTCCTGTTCTGCTTCTCTTTTCAAATTTCATCCTAGCCCCCATAAAAATCAAATGGTAGCTCCCTAACCTACTGTGACCTTTGCCTGAAGTTGTTTCTATTGACATTTAAGCATTGCACACGTTTTGTTTATTCAAATCAACTTCTGGAGGAAATATAATAATTGTCGCGTGATTCAGTATATAAGGACATTTATTGATGGCATACCTCTTTCTATTCTAATTTTGATTTCTTCGAATTACGAATAGGTAATTTTTAGCATGAAATTGCGGGCATTTTTTTTTTTATTGATTTCAATTTCCACCTGATTTCAAAAATAACTATTTACAATAGAGTAATGTAGCAATGACGCCAAGAAAAAAGGTAATTTGACCTAAATTGTCACAAAAAAAGTTTGTATTGTTGATAGTACGTACCGTATATAATTTATTTAGTAAATAATGTCAAAACAGAACAAGCACTGTAATAACACTGTGTGGTCAAAACGCACATCAGGAAACACTTGCACCAGGAATACAAATAGTAAAAAAGTCAAATACCCGTTTACGGGATGTGTAAATACCGAGTCACGTCAAAAGTCGTTCGACCAAGAATTATATCACGAACATCAATGACGTTAATTTACAAAATTTTAGTTCCGGTACATTTAATAATCAGTAAACAAGGAAAGAATTGCCATCAATACATGTTACTGATAATAGCTAGATAATCTTTACATTGATGGAAATTGTCAAAAAACCGGATCTACAAATAAATCAAATGTTCACAATTGTCATTTGACTCCTTATATGAACTATTGCCACTTAATGACCAAATTTACAAATGCGTTTCTATTTTGTCTATATCTTTAAGAAACTTCGAAAATACAACTTAATACTAGCACTAAGACCATATTTCTGATTAACAAACATATCCATCAACCTAAATCTATTTACACCACTGGGTCGATGCCACTGCTTTTGGACGTTTCGTCCCCGAGGGTATCACCAGCCCAGTAGTCAGCACTTCGGTTTTAATATGAATATAATTATATGGTCATTTTATAAATTTACTGTTTGCAAAAATATGAATTATTCTAAATACTAAGGATTTTCTTATTCCAAGCATACAATGTACGGCTTTCAACACGGAGTCTTGGCTCACACCGAACAAGAAGCTATACAAGGCCCCCAAATTACTAGACGTGGTAAACCATTCAAACAAGACATTTAAGCATTGCACACGTTTTGTTTATTCAAATCAACTTCTGGAGGAAATATAATAATTGTCGCGTGATTCAGTATACAAGGAAATTTATTAATGGCATACCTCTTGCTATTCTAATTTTGATTTCTTCGAATTACGAATAGGTAATTTTTAGCATGAAATTGCGGGCATTTTTTTTTATTGATTTCAATTTCCACCTGATTTCAAAAATAACTATTTACAATAGAGTAATGTAGCAATGACGCCGACAAAAAAGGTAATTTGACCTAAATTGTCACAAAAAAGTTTGTATTGTTGATAGTACGTACCGTATATAATTTATTTAGTAAATAATGTCAAAACAGAACAAGCACTGTAAAAACACTGTGTGGTCAAAACGCACATCAGGAAACACTTGCACCTGGAATACAAATAGTAAAAATGTCAAATACCCGTTTACGGGATGTGTAAATACCGAGTCACGTCAAAAGTCGTACGACCAAGAATTATATCACGAACATCAATGACGTTAATTTACAAAATTTTAGTTCCGGTACATTTAATAATCAGTAAACAAGGAAAGAATTGCCATCATTACATGTTACTGATAATAGCTAGATAATCTTTACATTGATGGAAATTGTCAACAAACCGGATCTACAAATAAATCAAATGTTCGCAATTGTCATTTGACTCCTTATATGAATTATTGCCACTTAATGACCAAATTTACAAATGCGTTTCTATTTTGTCTATATCTTTAAGAAACTTCGAAAATACAACTTAATACTAGCACTAAGACGATATTTCTGATTTACAAACAAAGCCATCAACCTTAATCTATTTAAACCACTGGGTCGATGCCACTGCTTTTGGAAGTTTCGTCCCCGAGGGTGTCACCAGCCCAGTAGTCAGCACTTCGGTTTTGATATGAATATAATTATATGGTCATTTTATAAATTTACTGTTTGCAAAAATATGAATTATTCTAAATACTAAGGATTTTCTTATTCCAAGCATACAATGTACGGCCTTCAACACGGAGCCTTGGCTCACACCGAACAACAAGCTATACAGGGCTCCAAAATTACTAGACGGGTAAACCCATTCAAACAATAAAACCAACGGTCTAATCTATATATAAAAAAAAAAGAGAAACGAGAAACACCTATAAATTACATAAACAAACGACAACTTTGTCAAATAGTTCTGCCGAAACTAATCAGGTACTAATAGTCTGACCTTGCAGTTTTTGAGTTTGTTAGACAAATTATAAGATATATCGATTGGTGACTTTCGAGATCTTTGATGTTAGAAATGGCTTTAGTCAGCATTATATATTCATTTAGCAGAAGCTAATCTATTACTCTGACCTTGCAGATTAAGACAAATTTAAGATACATCGATTAATGACTTTAGATCTTTGATATTCAACATTGAGAGAATCTGTATATTTATGTTTGCTTCCTTAATCCTTCTTATCATTTCTTTGGCCTTTACAATTTGCAACATACAAAGGCAGTCATACATAGTAGAAAACTGTATAACAAATTAGCTAGCCATTAAATAAGTCACGCCTCCTCTGATACATAACCTCACTACTTCGTATTTGTTGGTAGACAACACTTCAAAGAGTGGACATTTGAAGAAGCGCAATAAGTTGATATTTACGCAGAAGGTAAGAAAATTACATGTTTTTGCTGCTGAGTTCCAAGAGAAATATGTTTTAAACGTTCGTGTTGTATTTTTTGTAAGGAGGCTGGATAAAAAATACAATTAATTATTTGACGGAGGAGTTAATTATATTTTCCATACATTTTGTATACTAGTATTAAATCTGTTTCCCTACATTTTTTTTACCATAACATATCAGAGAGATTACCATATTTTGTAGGGAATGTAGTTAAAAAAATGAAAACAACACATTTAATAATTTCTTGCGTCCGAAGCGCTATTCTGTATTTATCTTCATCAGGAACGCTCAAAGTCACACATTTGAAATCCGAAGATAGATAAGTACCGGAAATCGGTGAAGAGCTATATGTCAAAAATACCTAAACTAAATAGCCAAATTCATCTAAAGCCAACTTTGTCTGATGGAGTTGAAACCTGGGTTTCATAATAATTTCAAAATTTATTAACGGACAATTTTAGTAAAGTTTGTTAAATCATGCCAGTACCGAAGCAATGACTACTGAGCTGATGAAACCCTCGGGGACTGATAGTTCACCATCAGAGGTATCGACCCAGTGATGTAAAAAATTGAAAACAACACATTTATTAATTTCTTGCACCCGAAGCGCTTTTCTTGATTCACCTTCATCAAAAACGCTCAAAAATATAACCATCTACAGCTATGAAAAGAAAAGCTACAACTTTTATCTATATGTATTTGACCATTTTTATGAAAACGCATTGCATTCGCTAATGTTAAAAGGACATCGCTGGGTATTTTAACAGCAAAATAAAAGACATTTACAAATAGAAAATACTCTGAATATCACTTAAATTTCATTGCATATAACATCGATAACATACATGTATGGTGCAAATACATGAATATTTCCAAATGTCTATAAACAATATACAAATACTTTATAAAAGCCGTGCTGTAATGGTTAATGCATCAGACTAATAACACAAAAGTTCCTGGATCGATCCCCGCTACGGGGGAAAACGTTCAGGGACTGAATATCGGGTCTCCCTTGGCACCATTTGCGAGTATGTTCTTGAGGAAACGATAATAATCCGTCAGAAGGGAACGATAAAAGGCTGACTCGTTTTAAGAGAGAGCCATGTCTCTTGCACGCGAAAGACACCCTTGTAGATTTTGAAAATAGCAGGCTAATACCGCTATAAGGCAGCACCCGCAAAGTGGAAAGGGAATCATATATGTTGCAATAATTTGTTTCCCTATCCACTATAAATTCATATATTTAAACTAGTACTTGTAAAATATTTTATAAATCACTTATTTCATTGATGACGACTTTTTTCAAACAAAAGTAGTTCTTACATGATTTCTGGTTTTCAGGAATTTAAAACTTTTAAGTTTATTGTGATGACCATGATTACAGCATTTTATAATTGGTAAATAATTTTCAGAAAGAATGACTAACATTAGAAAAGATTAGGTACCTCTGTTTACTTTTTACAATCGCCCTTTTTAAAGTTTTATGACCTGGTGCTTAACTGTCCGGGCTTCAAGAACACGCGGGTCCTTTGCTGAATATATATGCCTACGAATTTTGTTTAGCCTTCGTATTGTCACCTGATATATAAAGTTATGCTGCTTATAAGGTGACTCATAACTCGCATTTGTTCTATGAGCTGCTTAATAATTGTTTAGGTTTAATTAAGAGCCAGGGTCCTCTTTGTCCAAGTATTATAAGTAGTTCTTCTTTTGTAATCACTAGCCAGTCAACATCGATGTTGTGAGTTCGAACTCCGCTAGTGCAGGTGCATTTGACTCTTACCTTAATTGACTAGGATTGTCAATTTTCCTATTGACGGTCGGTGGTTTTCTCCAGGCACTCTGGCTTCCCCACCATTAAAACTGACCGCCGAGATATAGCCCCAAAACTAACTCTTAGAAGTGGCGTTAAAACCTCAACAATCAATCATTAAAGAGCCGATACTTGTGAAGATTTCAAAAGAGTTAATTGCTCCATCAAAAAGATTGAGAATCATTACAGTAACATGGTGTTGCTAATTTAAATAGGTTCTAGTGCAGAATTCGTTATCTATAATACTAAAATAACGAGGTCCAATTTGTTAGCCGTCATGGGGGAGAAAACGACAAATTAAAAAATTCATCTTTATATAGCTAATATAGGACAATGGTGTTAAGTACACAATTCCAATCCCTTTTGTCTCCCACATTCTTAATATTGCCAATAATTAACAAGTTCCGGGTACCAATAGTACCAATAGTATATGCATTTGTTACCTATTACCTTATCTGTACGTTCCGCATCTGACAGGCGCACCACCAAACAATGTATTTAGGATTTGCTATATACACGGGTCACAATCACACTTCTAAATTCAATAATTGTCACATTGTTTTTTATTGTAATATTTTTATCAGCATGACCTTATAAGATGACAATACAACTACTAAAAATCTAGACTTAAAATAAGGCGTATATGTACAGTTTCCGATTTGTTAGCATGCATGACGTACGGTAAAAACGGCGAATCGAAGAATTCAACTTTATTTATAATTAATACAGGACACTGCTGTTGATGGAAAATTACCTTTTTCCAGGCCCTTTTGTTTCCCAAATAATTAATATTATCAATATTTGATAAGTTCCAGGTCGACTGGTTCAAACAAAAAAGATTTGGAAAGCAGAGAAAACTGTTGATCTTTTATTCAGCATGGCTTTATTAGATGAAAATACCAATACTAAAAATCCAGGCTAAAATAAGTCTTACACATCGTTATATACTTGAACTCAGTCATGGACCCGTGATATCGCAGGTGTTTTCTAGCATTGCTTATGTAACCATGTATCAATTGACAGATTTCTTGTAAATGTAATAATGTTTGACTATAGAAATATTTTTGAAGTTGCAGTTTTTTCTCCGATTGAGTGTTGAATTGTGAAAATTATAACTGTTAAAGTGTTCGTTTAAAGACATTAAATTTAACAAATACGTAATTATCTGAAAAAAATGTTGCAAAATCATCAATTTTTCGTAAAAAAATTTCTTTAGGTGATCAAAATGACATTTTAAGTATTGGATTGATAAATTTTAGATACCCGTTTGAATGGTTTATACAAACAATGAAGCTGTATATACTTTGCTTAATATGTGTTATAAATGTATAAGTCCGCTTATATGTATTATCTATAATGGTTGTGACTTGGATGGAGAGTTGTCTCATGTGCACTCATACCACATATTCATATATCTATATATGTTATGATATAAAAGTAAACAACCATCATATAAATGTATCAATGTTTTTATTGTTGTTTTTTTATTGCAGAAATATGATAAATTTCACCGATATTTCGAACTCAAGTTTAACAGTGAGAGGCGGGAATACAACTACTGGAAATCTCATGATGCAGCAGCCAGGTGTTCTACAATATTTCAATTATATTTTCTTACCAGTTGTTACAATTGTCGGAGTGACAGGAAACATATTCACTATCATAGTTATGCGGTCAAAAAGATTTTCAAATACAACTTCATCTTTATCATTGATAGCATTAGCTATATCTGATACCATCTTTCTAGTTATTCAACCCTTCCACAAGGCATTTGTCACAAAGTTTTTAGGTCTGGACATCCGGGCATTCAGTGACGTACTCTGTAAATTATACTTTATTATTCTAAAGTCTTCAAAGATGATGTCTTCTTGGTTCGTAGTTGGTCTATGTGTCGAGCGCTTTATAGCAGTTTGGTTTCCCTTAAAAGCAAAATTAATTGTGACAAAAAGGACAGTCATCGTCATGATTTCCGTCATTTTTATGGTTATCGCAACATTCAATGGATGCTGGAGCTACGCATACACAATCACCAATGGAGTGTGTGTCCATGATGGTTATAATCACAATTCAACACAAGAAGTCCAGTTGTTTGGTGGAATGCTACTAGCTGGATTGGCATGGTATTCTCTGATACCGATCCCCGTTCTAGTGATCCTTACAACCCTTATCATCTGGAAGCTTACGATCCAAATACGGGCTAGAAAATCAATGACAACAAAAAGCAATGATGACATACACATAAAAATAACAGTTATGTTGATAGGTATAAACATATCATTCATTCTCCTTGTTTGTCCGGTCTCTATTTTTCAATTTGTCGCTTTCCAAAAGAAAAGTCTCGGCCAAGGAAATCAACATGAATGGTTAAAGGTATTGAAGGAGTTTTCACAAGGTTTAGAGCAGTTCAACTATGGAATTAATTTTTTCTTGTATGTGTTAACCTCTCAGCAGTTCCGTGATGCTTTTGTGGGATTATTCAGAAAAAATCTGCCTCGAGATACGTTCACATCCAGTACAAATAAGACAAAGAAAACTACAATATCTAGGTAGTTTTTCTGGAACAAATATTTAAGAAGAGTGTTGTATTCTATCCGATATTGGTTATGTGTCCATTAATTGTTTTCGTTTTGTTTTGTTTAAGAATAAAAAAAGATCACCAAAAACTGTCTCAATTTATTGCTAGTATTTGACAAAATTGATATGCATATGTACATGATGTATTCTATACCGTTATATATAATCACTTATTAAATATATTTTTTTTAATGTTGTTAAATCTGTAAATGAAAATATTTTGACAGTTACAATTTGAATTCCACATAGACATAAATTAATGTAACTAATAGTTTTTCAGTTTAAGAGAGAAGCAATACCTCGTAGCAAAAATAGAGGTGTGAGGACCTCACCATATAAACACGATTGAATTTAAAAGTTAAGTTAGATAAAAAATGTCTTACTTCTTAAGTAAGATACAAAGTGTGTTAACTCCTCAGTTAGATAAAAAGTGTCTTAACTCTTTTAAAAGTTAGATAAAACGTGTGTTAACTCTTAAGTTCGATAAAAAGTGTCTTTTTTTTTGTCTTGATAGTAGATTACAGAAGAACAACCTTTGATACGTCCTCTTACTTTCAATGCAAGAAATAGTTGATAAATTATCAAAGGTTTGATTGTCAAACTACCATTTTATTAGGTATCCAGATTGAATTAAAATGTGTGCATCTACCAAATTTTAAAATTGACGCTTATTAATTAGAAAATGCTTAGAAATTTGGATGAAATACAAAAAAAAATGTGTTATGATTGCCAACGAGACAACTATCCACAAGATACCAAATGACACAGAAATTAACAGTAATATATCACCTATCGGCCTTCAACAACAAGCAAAGCCCCTGCCCCATAGTCAGCTATGAAAGGTTCCTTAACCACAAATGTAAAAAATTCAAACGAGAAAACTAACGGCCTAATTAATGTACAAACAAGTATGTATCCCAAGTACATAGATGCCCCATCCGCACTATCATTTTCTATGTGCACTGGACCGTGAAAATGGGAAAAAATCTCTAATTTGGCATCAAAATTAGAAAGATTATATCATAGGGAACATGTTTACTAAGTTTCAAGTTGATTGGACTTCAATTTCATCAAAAACTACCTTGACCAAAAATTTAACCAAAACTTTAACTTGAAGCGGGACAGACGAATGGACGAACGAACAGACGGACGCACAGACCAGAAAACATAATTCCTATATATGGGGTAAAAAAATGAACGAAAACAAATGCGTAACAGTCAAAACGACTACCACTGAATGACTGGCTTCTGACAGAATATGGTGGGATAAATAGATATGATAAGATGTGACAAGACTGCCAATGAGACAACTCTCAATCCAAGTCACAATTTGTAAAAGTAAAACATTATAGGTCAAAGTATGGTCTTTATCACGAAGCATTGGCTTACACCGAATAGCAAGCTTTAAATGGTCCCAAAACTACTAGCGTATAACCATTCAAATGACTACGCATCCAAAATCCAATGGATTTAGTGTAAAGACGTCATAAACAGTCACACAAAAATACGACCGTGTGCAATGCCAAGATACAGGAATCGAAAAGTTTGTTTGTCAACTATGTTGAATGTGATTCATTTGTTTCAAAAACTCTCCCTTGAATAACATCTATCATGTGCATGTTTAAACCATTCGTACTTGAAACATACAAAATGTATTGATGACAATTGATTATGTTGATATTTTTTCTGTAAAAATAATGTTTCTTAGAATTTTACAATACGTTTGTTTCATTTCAGAGATAATGTTCACTTTGAATTTACTAATACTTCGCAAAATAAAAGATATTGATAACAAATGATAATGTCTCACTATTATACATGTTATATATTGTTTAAACCTTTGAAAATGTGAGATAAGTAGCTACTTCATAAAATGAAGACTACATTTGTAGTATTCAAGGACCTTTCTAATTATGTTTTCAGACTTTCATCTTATGCTGAAACAAAGTCTTTTGATGGTTACTTTACTTGATGATTCAATGCTTATTTGTAGCACAACTGTAACAAAACTATTCTTTTGTTATTTTTGTAATGCATTCGGGGACACGAGCTCGTTATCTTTCAACCATATTATGAACAATGTTTTTTTTCAAATTGTTGTTTTCTTCTGTATATGTCAAGGATTTAGAGACCTTGAAAGAACATTCAAAGTTCAGTATTTTTGTGATTTTACTGTGTATTGTGTTTTCTGGCGTTATAAGGCTGATATAATTTTTTTATTCAGAAAATCCATTTTACTATTGATTAAGAAAGATGTATGGTAAGATTATTGGTGTCAAAAGATCTGAAATCTAATTTTCGAGTACTCAGTAATGATACTCGCGAGTAATCAAGTACTAAGGTGAATCTTTTACGTATAGTGAAAAGTTTTGATTTTTGTTGGATTGCTGTGTTTTTGTTATAACCTTTCATAAACATTATTGTAATATGATGACTTCGCTTGCCATCTTAACAAAAGACATACGTATTATTACAACCTAAAACTCAATGTAATTAGATTCAGGGTTATGTGTATCGAAAATCCTTTTTGTTGGATGCAATTAAACAACAAACAAAGGCAACAGTAGTATACCGCTGTTCGAAATTCATAAATCGATTGAGAAAAAAACAAATCCGGGTTACAAACTTAAACTGATGGATACGCATTAAATATAAGAGACCTACGACACAACAGAAGCACAACATTAAAATGTTACAAACACAGAAACGAAATATCTATATCACACTGTACTATAATGAAATACTGACCATCGTTTTTAAAAATAACTAATTTTTTTGGCAATTGTTGTTTGTGTTTATGAAAAAAAAAATGCCAGTACAACCATTAATATGTTCATAAAGTCCGAAATGGTGAACAATATTTAACATATGTTTCCTTGGATGTTGTATTTCTGATATTACGACTCGTTCCATATTTGGTCTACAAAATATTGGACATGAAGTTACTGGTATGAAATGATGTTTGATTAAAATCTAAACAATGATAACGTTTCAAATACATCTCATACCAACCACGTTTACAAAGAATTCTTGATCAACACAAAGGTAATTTTACGGTTTGTGAGTGTTAATCTATGAACGTGCTACTCCGTGTACAAATGTGTCTTCTCGGTTGTGTAGTGTTCACCGCAGGACATTTTGATTTTGTTTTTGTTTAATCATATAATCTGATCGTCAATTTCAAGTAAAAGTATATTTTTCAGTTGTGTACCAACAAGTTCTGCATATGATTAAATACTATCGGAGGCAAAGTAAGTTGTTGGTACAGCTTAAATACGTTTCAATATTATAGATAAGCTAGAAGAAAAAAATGTTATTATAAGTATTGAATTCTTCTTTTTGTAACTTTATAGGGATGTAAAAGCGTTGAGCGTGAGCACATTTTTAGGATGAAGCGCTTCCGCGCTTCATACAAAATGTTCTTCGGTCAACGCTTTTACACCCAAATGAAGTTACAAAAAGAAGCATGCAATTCTTAAATAAATAGTTGCTTTATTTTAACAAATAAAGTGTTAAGTTTCTTTCATCTAAGTTAAACCATAATGATATTTATTGGGTTTTTTTTTTATTATTTATGTTGATGATCACTTAATTGTTGATTTCAGTAAGAAGTTAGAATTAATATGTTTGTTCTTAACCAGACTAGCTTTCCTTCCTGTTTCTTAAACCTCTTGATATTAAGTTCCTATTTTCTGACAATATGATTAATATATTGTATATTTTTATACAGATTAATTATAAACTCAAAACTGTTTGAAAGACATTGTCAACAAGCAACACGGAGAAAATAAAAAAAATCGTTAAAGGCGAGAAGATTCAAACAATAAAATGTAAGGTGATTGACATAGGGTCACCATTAATATACAAATGTATATACTTAAAACTTCAATTAACATAGAAAGTTTAACAATAATGCAAATAAAACATTTTTTTCTTTTTTATATAATTACAATACCATTAACATTAATATCTACTATTTTTTACATTTCGTTCGTTGAACAAAGTAATGTATTTTTTCAAAGGAAGAGTTACATAAGTATTCATATCATGACGAATGTTAAGATTGAAAAATATGATTTTTTTTCTTCAATCCCACAAAGAAAATACTCAAAAATTGAACAAAACTAATGAACTCCGAAGAAAGTTCAAACCGGAAATTCGCTAATCAAATGGCAAAATCAAACACTCGAACACATCAACCGAATGGGTAAAAACTCATATTCCTAACGGTGCAGGCTTTTTGTTATGTAGAAATTTGTGAATTAAACTGGCTAGCTAAACCTTTCAGTTGTATGATAGTTGCATACCACTCCACCAAATTAACACTGATGTGTAAACAACCAAACAGACATAATAGTATAGGTAAAAATGTAAAAAATAGGGGTGCAAATAATATACTCTTTACTCTACTCTAATGCCAAACCTAGCTAAGAGTTGTTCCAAGTACCTTACTAATAGTTTTCATTAAACTCTTATTAACACCTGATGTAAAAGCACGTACAATGTTTAATTTCCATATCATAATGATTGTCAAGGGATTTCAATATAAAAACAATTTATACAAATCACACACATGAATATATTTATTTGGAATTATCAGTTTAACTTACAAAATCGACGTTCTAGAAAATGCCTTCCGTAACTGTAGTTTCATATACCTACATTTATAAACCTTCATAAATATCGTATCAATCATAAACATTATCTCTATACAGAAGTTAACAACTTATAATGGCGGATATACACGATGTTCCCCTAAAAATACATAACGAAAGGTAAAATTAATTAATAACTTCTTATTTGTTATTCTAATGAAAGGTTACCTGCTGTTCATTGTAAAATACATGTTTATCTGATCTATGAATAAACTCATCATAGATACCAGATATATGTTATATATTATAATAAAATACAACTTACATTTCAATATTAAGGATGAACACGAATGCGGCCACTTTCGTTTTACACGAAAACCGTCTAAAATTTAACTAAAATGCTAGAATTGTTAAGATTTCAGAGTAATTTAGCATGACTTAATGGTGCTAGTACCCGATGCATTGTATTGTTATAAACAGACCATATAAATGTAGTAGAAGCATTCTACTGTCCAATAAATAACTAAAAGTTGACATTTTAACAATTTTGTAAAACTGTTATATTTTGGGGCCAAAAAGGGGTCTTACTGGACCTACTCCTTTAGTATATACGCCAGACGCGCGTTTCGTCTACAAAGGACTCATCAGTGACGCTCGAATCCAAAAAAGTTAAAAAGGCCAAATAAAGTACAAAGTTGAAGAGCATTGAGGACCAATATTCCTAAATGTTTTGCCAAATACTGCTAAGGTAATCTATGCCTGAGGTAGAAAAGCCTTAGTATTTCAACAAATTCAAAAATTTGTAAACAGTAAATTTATCAATATAACCATATCAATGACAATTAATGTCAGCACAAAAGTGCTGACTACTGGGCTTGTGATACCCTCTTGGATAAAATCTCCACCAGCAGTGGCATCGACCCAGTGGTTGTAAATAAACTCATCATAGATACCAGGACTAATTTTGGTTACGTAACAATAAGAATATTTAAGCTTTTCAAACTTAATTTCTCGATCGTTGGCAGTTAATGTATATATAGGGTGCAGCAATTTAGCTTAAATGGGAATTACAGTTTTTCATATATACATTTTGGGGAAATTGTTTTCTCTATATAGGTATTGAATTTGTTACGGTTGCGTATTAAGGCAACAATAATTGGCTTGGGTCGAATTATGGTCATTCCTTTGTTTTCTTAGGACCGTAGGTAACATCTCTTTTCTAAGTTGGGCTTGGGGTGTATAAATTTGTAGCCCCGACTAGTCGGAATGGTCATATAAATTATGATGTCTTGTGTAGCAAAGAAGTTCTGGACGGCAAAACTATTTTTAAAAATCTTTGAAGGGTATACTAGGGACCTGTTACAAGGCTAAATCTATATCTTTATTCATTAATATTTTTTGTTACGTCTTGTGTACTATTATTTGTCTGTCTACTATTTTGTTTTTTTAGCCAGGTCGAGCTATGGGTTTCACTGTCCCTAGAGTATTGTTCGCCCCTCTTTCATTCTTATTTTAACTGTATTCCAGATCGTCTGATCTCTGTTTGGTAAACTATTATTTAAGTAGTAACCTATTTATATGTATGTGTGTTTGTTTCCGTCTTGTTCATCAACGAGATGTTTGCCACGAAACGGTTTTCAAAAAAACAACATAATTATCAATACAATGAATGAATTCAGCTTTGTCAATGATAGAAATTACTTTTTAATAAGTTTGTCCACAGTACTGTTTTTATGTCGCTTCACAAAAAAATCGTTAAAAATAAATATCTTCGTTAAATAATTTTAAAGATTATCTATAACAAATTTTGTTGAAATAAACATTGCGAGTATCTTTGATTTTCCGTTACGATCTAAAATTTGAAGTTCAATTTCCCAGGATGTTGCTAGCAAACTACAGCCGTGTGTGATATTATTAAAATTCTTTATACGAGTTTCGAATGAGTGTAGATAAAACGCTGAGGACTATTGTAAGTTACTAAACAATTGAAGCAGCTCTGCAATCTTTATATCAAAATATATTCAAAGTCATGTATTTTAGACCATTAGTAGACATCTACGACAACACGCTGAAAACAGAAAAAGCTATGCATTTTTTTAACGATGTAAACAAATTTAGTAAGAACCAAGGAGGACAAACGATGTTTATGGTCTTATAATATTGGCAAAGAAAATATCATTCATTTATCAGAACAAAAAGACTGCTAACTTTTGATTAAAAAAATTGTATAAATTTATGGTAACATAACGCGAATGTCATTACATTAGCAAAAAATACGTATGAGGAAACTGATTTTACCATTTGTTGAACTAGTAGAAAATATCCACCAGAACATACGAGTTTGTTTTTGCTGGTAAATGTTTTAAGGGGGGTTGCTCATTTGTTTTTGTTGTTATTGTTGTATTACATTTTATAGATTTTTGTTCGTCTTTATTTTCTGAATCATTGCTGTTTTTTCTCTCTAAGTATATTTGGTATATTTTTCCGACCAGAAACGTGTCACTCTGTACGTAAACTGATATTCTACATTGAAGTCTTTCAGAAACCCTAGAGACATCATGCTATTGTTTTTTTCTTAGCATGTTCTTATTTTTTTCAGCGTTACCGATTCCAATTTAGTGATTTATCCGTTTACTCGACTAGGAAACGAAACATTCATTTCAGGTCCCGCCATCAAGGAACATGGTATAGAGAAGAATTTTAAAACCATTCGAACCCTTAAAACAAAAGACACAGATATACTACTGTGTACTGCTATGAAATCAGGTTTTTATTTTTGTCTCATGTATTTTCTATATAAATAATTCAAATCTTCACAAATTTTGATGTATTGTAATTGGGGTTGTCTCTCAAATAGGCAGCATTTATAACAGACTTTACTTGTCCGCTCTATTTACAAAAAGAAACCACCTGATTCAAACAGTTGAAATTGTTGTATAAACAAGATACATTTTTATACGATTCAGGTTAATTTAATTCTATTCCTTCCGTTATTCGGTGTTAATGGGTGTTTACAGATAATATTAGACAGAAAGTGTCCAATCCCATATAATATGTTAATCAATTAGTTCCACTCCTCATAAACCATTTCTTTACATTGATGTACATCGATACCTTAATATATTTTTTTTAAATCTGGATTTTACTTTAATCTCGCCAACACTCAAAGATAAAGGGTTACAAAATAATTAAACTATTGTCTTTAATAAACAGGTACACACTGGTGCCATGAGATATTGTCCATGTTACTCTCTCATACAACAGAGTATAACACAAAAGGTGTTTTACATCACATGTTGTTAGACTTAGCTGCACACTTCTTCGATAAACTGGACGATATGGAGGATCCTAGACTATTCACAACACATTTGCCTTTACATCATTTACCAGATCATCATGTGAAAAATGGATATAAAATTATATACCTAAATAGAAACCCGAAAGATAGATGGGTTTCTAATTACACATTTCTTTATGGGAAGCTTGGAATACCTGACTGGACATGGAATAAATTCTTTGATAAAATGATCCTTAAAGGTACATTTATCACACTTTTTCTGTCGTCTAACTGAGTATAACAGTTGTGAAACAGCAACATTGTACTTGAAATCATCAGTATTGAAACATGAGGCTCTAGACAAAACATCGAGTGTACAGTTCCTCTAACCATGTTGCACACTTTATTGAAAATCAGGAAATGTGGTGACATGATTACATAAGAGACCACTCTCCTCCCTTCCGAGTTTAAATAACGAAAACTGAAAATGAACTATTCACCCTACGGTCTTTAACAATGGAAATCCAAGTTGATTTAAAAAAGTTATTAAAAAAATTAAGTGTACTATCTCTATTTTGTACGAAATTTCAAATCTTAGTCTTTTTTACCTAGATTAATTTGACAGCAATACACCAAACTACATAATGACCGGGAATATATATCTAAGATAGGTGCCATTTGTTGAAAATCCAAGTTGATTTGAAAAAGTTATAAAACAAATTAAAGTGTACTGCATTGTAACTCTATTTTGTCCGAAATTGCAAATCCCAGCCTTTTTTATTGGATTAATTTAATTCTTAAATTTGACAGCAATACACTTAACTACACAATGACCGGGGAGTCAGTAAGCTTAATATATATCTAAGATAGCTGCATAGTTTGATGAAAATCCAAGTTGATTTGAAAATAAAATGCCCATGCCTATCTGAATTTAATCATTTTTATTTTTACGTATTGTAAAATTAAATTCTGTCATTTCACAGCAATAAATTAAACTACCAAATAAGCTTGAATTTTGTAAAATCAATATTAAATTTAGTTAGATGGGCTGATTTACACCAGTCAAGACTAAATTTGAAGGTCAAGACTAGTCGAGACAGGTCAAGACTGGTTGAGACTGAGTCGAGACAGGATGAGACAGGTCAAAACTTGGTCGAGACCATTTCAGACTACACCAAGATCATCAAGTACTGAATCAGACTAATTAAGTAAAGTCAAGACCTAGTCGAGTACACTTAAGTACAGTTAAGTACAGTCGAGACAATGTCGAGTAAAATGTGTGCTCGATTTTACTGGTCGAGAACAAAAACTGGTCCATTCAGACTCTGGGCAGTTTGTAGTGTACAGAAAATGAAGTCACAACTTGTGTAGGAAAACGTGCATTGGACACATTACTTGGTTGTATGCTTAAGTTTCTAAGAACTAAGATTAGAAGTATTTACCAGTAAGAAGATAAGCTATTTTAACCTTTTAAAACAAAATCGTAGATGTTCAGATATCTTTATTCAAAATACTTAATTTTCGTTTTACTTACCATTAATATCTACGGACTTTCTTTATCGACCGCAATGTTACTTTTGCTACTTTATCATTATTTCTTAAAGTCATGTTTGGTTAAGCTAAGTTAAGGACTACATCCACCGACAATTGTATAAGATTGGTTGATTGGTCCAGAAGAGCATATTTCTTTCATGTTCAGGACGACAGTTTTATCAGAGTAAACTTACAATTCTCTTTTGACATGTTTGACCCTGATTCGACTTTAAACGTGATTATTTGATCCATTTAAAAAAAAAAATGCATTTTTTTGAAATTTTGCATCTCATCAGAAGCCTTAAAAGTCTTCTGTTAAAAATAGGTTAAAACATGTGCTTGTTTCCTCGTCGTTTTTGTTTAGTTTAATTATATTCTTGGTGTTATCTAGATTCAGACAAACATTACAGCATCTCTCTAAAAATAATATAGAGTTATATTTTAAACACGAATATACAAAATGAAGATTTCTTAAATGAATTTTATCTTTAAACTTTTAACAAAATGAAACATAAATCATACATCTATACATCTTTTAAGTCATTCAATAATTTTAAATTCCGAATTTGTTGCATTTCAGATGACTTACAAGGAGGTTGGTTCAACTTTACAAAGGGATTCGAAAAGGCGGCACAAGTTGAGACATCAAATATATTACCAGTTAAATATGAAGATTTGAAACTAGTAAGTGTCTGAACAACATTATTTGCATGCGTTTATCATGTTTATATAAATAGCTTGAACAGTTCTTATAACAAAATACAACAATATGCAGTTATTCAAACGCTGTCTTATACCAACAGGTGACGTAAATGACGATTCAATTTCTTAAATAAACTCATCAAAGAAACCAGGACTAAATTTTGTATATACGCCAGACGCGCGTTTCGTCTACAAAAGAAACATAGAATCTTTCGAAGTATAGTGATACATGTATGTCTTCTAGTGATAGAAATCCAGTTCAGTTTGTCGATCTAGTCGAACCAGGTTTCATATCTATTTGCAATTTACATGTTCTAATCACTATTTCGCATTTAATGATTACCACTGATGTATACATCTTTCTATTTTAGCATCCGTTCTCAACAATTAAGAGAATGGCTGAATTTATAGATGTTTCTTATACTGACGACATTATTAGAGAGATAATAGAAAAATGCAGTTTCGTTAACATTAAACAACACAAGTATGACTCCTCAAGAATGATTGATCCAAAACATAAATCGACATTATTCCGAAAAGGTGATTTTATAACAATAGATAAAAGTGATATCTTACATGTCTACTGGTTTTTGTATTAGGTTACTGTCATTTAAATTTCTGACTACGTTCTGTGTCACTCCAATGGTACATTTCTTAACTCATAATGGATTAGCTAGTAAATTTTCATAGGGAAACAAATATGAAAACGATAAATGTCATCTATAGTTAAACGGAAATTAAAACTCACCTATAGTCGCCGTCAGGTAATATTGCTAGAGGTTTTGTGTTCAATATGTTAAAACTAGATAAATCAATATGGTACCTCTTGCTTTAAACCCATCTATAAAAAGTTAGACAACATTGAGATTTGAGTACCAATGTAATTTGTAAATAATTCTTTTTTGAAACGTGTCAACAAAGAATCAATAACTGTTCTCTAAAGGTTGTTTATAAAATATTCCAATAACTGTGTACAATTATAATTATATCAAATATTTAGAATAATTGTGTACAATTGTACAGACAAGTTTCAAGAAAAGAAAATAAGATTGTTAACAGTATACTCTAGAACATCAGTCGAAGAACACCACAATCGTCTGAACTATTGTGTGATGTACTGCCTTTTCAATATTGCAGTTCATTTGATTAATCCGAACCAGGAAATGACGAACTATTCCAGAGAGTAAAAATTTTCATATTTTTGTTTAATCGTCATATACATGATTTTTAAAGTAATACTTTACAATTTTCCAGATTTAAGGAGACTCGAGGGTACACAAATTTCAGCAAAATTTAAAACATTTTTTGTTCTTACAAATTTTATTTATTATACTATAAGTTGTTTGTTTTTGTATGAAACACTCTTTCAAACCATAGCTATTTATAACAATACACGATCGCGTTAAATAATTGTTGTATTACCAGATTTTATTTAATATCCAACAGGTGTTATAGGCGACTGGAAGAACTGGTTTACTGTAGCACAGAATGAGAAATTTGATGAAATGTACAGAGAGGAAATGAAGGACTGTGATGTTAACTTTATATATGAACAATTATAATAATAATAATAATGGAATCGAGTATTGCTTTTTATTTTCATTTCGTTGAATTTTTTTTAAGTTGGGCCAAAATTATTTGCTAGTGAACTAACTCCTTTCAAAATAAAACTTGATCAGTATTCCATTATATAAGATGATTTTGTCAAAATTAGCAATTTCAACATGAAAAGGTAAAATCACAAAAATACAAGAAAAATCTAAAGCTCAAACAAATCAAACGAATGGATAATGGATAACAACTGTCGCATTTCTTACTTGGTACAGACATTTTCTTAAATGTATGTATTAAACAGTGGATTAAACCTGGTTTTTATTGCGAGCTAAACCTCTCACTTGTATGACATTCACTTGAAGTTTCGCGTCATACGAAACAAAGCAACAGGAAAAGGCATATTTTGTATGATAGTGCCTGACCCAAGTCCGGAACCTGTATTTAAGTGATTGTCGTTTGTTGATGTGTTTTATATTTGTTTTGTTATTTGTTTTTACAAAAATTAGGCCGTAAATGTCTCGTTTGACTTGTTTTACAATTTTGTCTTTTCGCGGCCTTTTATGTCTAAATGTGCAATGGGTTTTGCTCACGGTTGAAAACTATACGGTTACTTATAGCTGTTAATTTCTGTCTCATATGGTCTCTCGTTGAGAGTTGTCTCATTGGCAGTCATACATCTTCTTTTTTATTTAATATATCGACAAAGCACATTAATTTAGCGAAAATAAAAGAAAAGAATACAACATATTACCACAGATCAATTACACATCGACGGAATGTATAAGTACAAAACAAAGCATGTGGGAGACAAGTATTGATGAACAATTTTCGTCCCTTACTAGGGAGAGCCAAATAGTAGGTTATTATAATTAGAAATGTTTTATCATCAAAAACTATAAATTCTATCAATTGGTATGTTGAACATCAGTTATATTGAATCTTTCTTCTATAGTGGAGTTAAGAACCACTCATATTAAAATGGATTTAACTGTAAAATAAAAAAAAATCCATCCTTATATATGTTGATCATAGCAATGATAATAGGGCCAACATTTGAAAACATAACTGTGTATCCATCTCCCCTAATCAAAATTTTTCATTCATTCCGATATTTTTACACACACATTTATATCATTTTCATCTGTAAATATCAATTTAACTAACATAGTCGGCGTTCCACCTATTGCCTTTTGTAACAGTTATTTTACTCTGTACCTATATGTAGCTACATTTATTAACCTTTGTAATCATACACTCACATGTAAAATAATGATACTATAAATATTACCTGTACATAAGTAAGCAACTTAAAATGGTAGATGCACACGTTGTTCCACTAGAATTACATAACGAAAGGTAAAATGTATTGTTAAATACTTATATAATTATAATTCGTATGAAGGGCTTTCTGCTGTTCATAGCATAACAAAATGTTAACGTAAAAGATTTTCTGACATCTATACAATAAGAAAAGTTTAACATTTTTGATTAAGGTAGATCACAAGTATATATTTTTTGAGACAGAATTTTTTTATAATATGCCAAAATAAAGATTTTACTATGCTCTTTTCAAAAATTAAGTAAAAAGAATAGGTCACCGTGCTATTTTACAAGCTATGAGTCGTTGAAAATTGCCAAAATTTGGTTAGTTTGTTCATATAAAAACACATTATTGTGCATAAAAAAAATTCTATGAGATAGAATTTTGAAATAAATTGTGAGAAGAAAGGTTTTATAAGATGTTTTAAGAAAATAAAAAGAAAACATGGTGTCACCGAACTTATTTTCTTGCTACAAGTAAAAATAAAAAATTTCCCTATTAGCCCAGTATAAATTTTGTACTAAAAGATTTATCTCCCCTTAAATGGCTTGTTTGATTTTTTTTATTATTTTAAAACCAAAAAATTGATATTTGTTCAAATATTTTGTATAATACGATTAATTAACAAGTTTTCTTCAAATAGAAAAAACAGTCAAACTATTGAATTGCAAATCTGTGTCTAAATTTGCAGAGTTAGTCAAATAACTAGACCGATTTTGTACTGTAATTGTACAATCCAAGATGGCGGTATACCATCAATCTACCTTAAGGTTGCACTTTGTAAATACAGTTGTTTCTCAAAACACGCCTGTTTTGGGGAGATCTTAAATATTCATGGAAAACTAAGTTTGTTTACATACTGGTTCCCAGTTATGCTCTCTGTGTTCCATCTCACAGAGACATAACATGGGAATGTTACTACTGAATAAACATGTGCATATTGTTTACATTAAAATCTGTGGTAGGCTTTCATTTGAGGCAGGGGTAGTTAAGAAAATTAGTGTTAGTTTAAAAAAGAGGAACGAAAGATACCAAAGGGACAGTCAAACTCATAAATCCAAACAAACTGACAACGCCATGGCTAAAAATGAAAAAAGACAAACAGACAAACAAAAGTACAATTGACACAACATAGAAAACTAAAGAATAAACAACACGAATCCCACCAAAAAACTAGGGGTGATCTCAGGTGCTCCGGAAGGGTAAGCAGATCCTGTTCCACATGTGGCACCCGTCGTATTGCTTATGTGATAACAAATCCGGTTAAAAGTCTATTTCGGTAGGTATTTCGGTAGGTCACATTCATGAAAGGGAAGGGGATTGTAGTTACGACGTAAGGAACAAATCCGATATCATTTGTGAAGCTGTAATTCAATAACGGTCAACCAACTCATGATGGCGTCCGTAAAATTTACGAAGGGATGATTTCAACTTCACCATTTGGAACTCTTGGTTTAACAGCTTCCTTGTGAGCAGCAACCCTCTATCAAGAAAATAATGATAGGAAATGCAAGCACGGGAATATCGTATCAATTGGAAGATATATAGCCCGTATGCAGATGCTGCTGGAATGTTGCTACTTAGAAATGGAAAATTCACAATTAGAAAGCTGGAATCATCTCTTTTGTCGTAAAGTTTTGTTTTCAACCGACCCTCATTGTCAATTTATAGATATACTGAGCCTTACATATGATGACTCAGCATAAATTCACAGTTTACAGTATGTATTGTTTACTTAAAGTCCCGGATACAAAATTAATTCATAATATTTGCATATATGTAAGTTGAATTGTTAAGAAGTGTAATTATTTACTCTTCGCAGTCATTTAAACTCTGAGCAGTTCAGGGCATGCATTTAAACGTTGAAAATATGCCGCACAGCTCTATAAATTGACCTTTGAAAAAAAATGTGTTGCATATGAACTTTCAATTTTAGGATAAGATTTTTTCAAAACTTCATAGTAAAAGTGGTTTTAGCCGTAAAAGGAGTTACTATGGGATTGCATTGTCAATATTAACAGACATGCAACCTATATAGGGTGAAAAAGGGGAACATTCAGATTTTAACCAAATTTGCTTTATTTCACAGATTTTAACATGTTGAAAGAAATTAACTGAAATATGAAGTTTTATAAATATTTAATGAAGATTGGTACAATCCTGGGCCTTACATATGATGACTCAGCACAAATTCACAGTTTACAGTATACATAGTTTACTTAAAGTCCTGGATACAAAATTAATTCATAATATTTGCATATTTGTAAGTTAAATTGTTACGAAGAGCATATATTTACTCTTCGCAGTCATTGAAACTCATAGATCCTTCCTGAATATTATTTCTGGGGTATTTGTGTCCTTTCGATAACCCAAAAGTAAGCCGCAAAACCTAAATCTGCTTTTTTATCACCACGGTATAATAAATACAAGCTAGAAAAACAAAAGTATCTCAAGAAAAAATACAATAGTGTGTTCTATCCTGCATCTGTACTAAATATTCCAAATTGCCAAAAACAGCAGAAAGATTTAAGAAATTTGAGGCCCCAGGGGCAAAAAACATAAAAAAATTGCCACCCCTTGGGTCATAAAACAAATAATTTAACTTGTAAATGCTATGATTTTATGATTTTAAAGTTCTTGATATTGAAAACAATAACTATGCTTGGAAGTTATGCAAAAATCAGATGTTAGCGGTCATCTCTACAATATTTTAAGTGAATTTATATCTCAGACTGGTATCCACATACATACAACTATTGCAAATATGGCTTTGTTTGAACACTTCTAGTATGTATATTAGCTAAATTGTTTCAGATATATGGTTACAGATGATACTGTTGTGACAAGAATTTTAAATTGACCATTTGTGGCAGAAAATTTGTTCTTTAATTGACAAATAGGCATACAGTAAGATGTGGACTGGAGACAGGTGCTGGATTGGATACTTTTTATAATCTTGAATGTTGTAATGATTGACTGCTAAACATTACATTTATAGTACTCTGATATGCTTTCTATATGTTATCAAAACAGTTTTAAACGTACTAAATTATAATCCTGGTACCTTTGATAACTATTAAACAGGTTCTTAGCATTTTTTATCAGAAAATATGCAATAAGGGTAAGCTGGCAATAATCAAAGTCTTGTTTTCAAATTCTTTAAAAAAAATTGAAACAGGGGAGGGGGTATAAAATGTATAGTAAAGAAAAACTTAGAGTATACTCAGTGATTTCTTTAAGACTATAATTCTGATAAATGAGTATTAATGTGAGAAAACTGTTTTAAGAGAGTTTTCCATTTGAATAGTTGGTTGTATAGAATGCACTTTGTAAATACAGCTGTTTCTCAAAACACGCCTCTTTTGAAGAGATCTTGAATATTCATAGAAAATTAAGTTTGTTTACATAGTGGTTCCAAGTAATGCTTTCTGTGTTCCATCTCACAGAGACCTAACTTAGGAAGGTTACCAGTAAATAAACATGTGCATATTGTTTACATTGAAATATGTGGTAACCTTTCATTCAAAAGAGGAAGTTCAGGGCATATAAACGTTGAAAATATGCCCCACAGCCCTATATTTTGACCTTTGAAAAAAATTGTGGTGCATATGAACTTTTAATTCTAGGATAAGATTTTTTTTCAAAACTTCAGAGTAAAAGTGGCACAGTTTCAGCCGTAAAAGGAGTTCCTTTTTTTGGTTAAATTATTTGTAACATCTATTCTATGCACGTTTCTTATAAATTTGTGTATTTTATTCTTAATAACTCATATTTATCAATTGTTCATGCATTAAGAAAAAAAATCTTATACATTTATTAAATTGAAAATTGAAAATTGGTACTAATAATCTTCATACGTAATCAAACAAAATGTCGTTTTAAAAGCGAGGGGTCCATGAACTCGTTTTCAAGTTAAACCAATTTGAATGATAAAAATCAGCCGAACAATGCATCTTTTCCCGATATGTCAAAGTACGACGTCGCGAAAATATAAATTTACGTTTGCAGCGTCATTACCTCCCCTGTTACTGTATCATATGCCTTTAAAGTGGATTAAGACAATAAGGGTTGACTGAGATATGGAAGTATAGTAATTCCATATTTTTTTTCGACCTGCAGTAATACTCTTGTCAGAGTAGGTCACGAAATAAAAACATGAATAACAAATAATTATCGTTAAAATGCTGAGGACTATGGTTAGGTAATGTTCTATAAAAGCAGCTTTGGAAACAAGTGCATCGACAAACTTTTCTTTTAGAACATCATAGACACTAACGACAACACGAAAAGGGAACATGATGAATGTTTCACCAAATTGTACAAATAGTTATATATAACCATTGAAATGTATGTGTCAACGGGAGGACAAATGTATATTAAGGATGTACTTAGGTGATCTTAAGTAAAATTAAACAAATCAAGAAATTAAAATTGATACTTTAAGCTGAAACAGTATTCGTTAAGGATCAAATTAAGCTAAAAATATTGATCGGTCCTGGAACTCCTTTTCGGGATATTTGATTTCTAAAATATGGCGGGAAAAGGCTGAATCGGACTATTACCTTATATTTGCATTTGTATGATTTGGATCTCAGATCAAAATAAAGAAAATCAAGAATCTGTTTAAATTGTGTCAAACTGTTGTGTACCTCCATGAAATCAGGTTTTTATTTCTGCCAATCGTAATAATGAATCATGTGCATCACGTACAAACAAAAATGAAATATCAAAGTAAAGTTGATGATTCTTATAATAGGTTTTTTTATAAACAATTATTTATAATCTATATGAAAAGGAAAAAAATATCACAAATTGTTTGCGTTTTCTCAAAGAGGAATCATTTATGTTTTTGTTTTTACTATATGTTCTTGTTTTTTATTTATGTTTTTTTTTTCAATTTTAGAAAGATTAAGAAAGGAGCGTGTAATATACGCAACTACTTACTTAATACGATAAATACGGTAAAGTGATGAAATGCATTGCTGTATTATAGTTGAGGGGTTTATAAGAGATGATAGAACTATCGTCTTTAGTATAATGTACAACGCATCTGGTCTGTTGAATATTTACATAGTACTTCGGTTAGGAGTCTTGAGAAAATCAGAATTTGTAACGATAGATGTTTTTAACAATTATCACTGTCAGAAATTTTGAAATATTTGCAAAGTTAGCTAATATTTTATTGTGTTTTGTGTTTATATCCTAATTTTTCAGATGAAATCGGTATTTGGTGGGTTTTTGTGTTGTCCTTTACTTTTTGGTGTTGTGTTTAAATACTTATGATTACAAATTTGAAAACATCACATCGATATTTTGAGACTCTTTTTAATATAATTTGACAATCTTAATGATAGTATAGGTAAATTATATTTTAAAAAGTCTCACATTTGTTTGGTATTTGAAGTGCAAGTCTGAATATTTTCATTGTGCCATTGTGCGTATGTGTCCATCAATTATGAAAACTAGATATGAATCAATTTCCTCTGCTGTTTTCTTAATATAAAATTAAAGTTTTGTATAAATTTGCACCTTAGATGTGATCCAGCAAACGCATGTACATAGAGTTCATCAAATGTGTGTTTTTTATAGGTACACACTGGTGCCATGAGATATTGTCCATGTTACTCTCTCAGTCTGTAGAATATAACACAAAAGGTTCTTTACATCACATGTATTTGGAATTTGCTTCTTATTTCATGGATAAGTTAGATGAAGTAGATGACCCTAGACTATTTACAATACATTTCCCTTTACATCATTTACCAACTCATCATGTGAAAAATGGATACAAAATGATATATCTGAATCGAAATCCGAAAGATAGATGGGTTTCTAATTACACCGTTCTCCATGGAAAGCTCGGAATTCCCGACTGGACGTGGGATGAATTCTTTGACAATATGATCCTTCAAGGTACACGTACGACACTTGTAGTCTTTATTCATCATAGAAATGCTGGAATTGCTGCATTTTACTTGAAATCAATGATATTTTTACTAAGGATGTGTCAGCACGGAGTGTCAAGTACCTCTGCACATCGTTTAAAAAACAGAAGATTGAGTGTGATAACCATTAAAACAATTTCCCGTCTGAGTTGAAATGACATAGTAAAACTATCTCAGGTGACCTTACGTATTCAAAAGTTGAATAGCTATTAATAGACACCTGTAAAAGTCCCATTTATGAAAAACGTAAAATAATTCAAACGGACAAAAATAACAGCAACCTTAATAAATAATCAACGAAAATCACCATTGATTCAGTAACACATTCATGTTTTTTTTAAATCAATTAATAATTATGAATTTTAAATTTAAAATTAAATCTTTTCAGACGATTTATATGGAGGTTGGTTCAACTATACAAGGGAGTTTGAAAAGGCGGCACACATTAAAACAGCAAATATACTACCAATTAAATATGAAGATTTGAAATCAGTAAGTGTGCAAACAACTATATTACATACTATCATGATAAACTTGAAAAGTCCTAAGAATTTAAATTACCAACATTTAGTTAGTCGATTTATAGATGCATTACTTGACATTTGTTTTCTTCTAAAAATTTAGAATCTTTTGAGGTAGCGTAATATTTTCGAAAATTTATTCCGGTCATAGACTTCATTGAAATTACAATAAGAAGGATTCAGTTATGTTATGAAAATAGATAATTGTAATTATGACACCAAATAATATTAATTTAAATATATATACATCTCATAAGAATCCCCATGGGTGTTGCAGGCACCTTACGTTTGTAAATCACTGGTATTCGTAAACCTTAAAAATATGATGAACCTCGTTAAATTCCCATTTGCGACATTTTAACTAACGTGATCCTTTATATTTGCCGAACACAAATATGAATAATAGAGCAAGCTAATAATACTTTTTTTTCGTTTTAAGGTTGTTCGATCCTCCTGTTGAATGTTATGCCGATATTCGGAATCTTTTGCTTTTATCAATGTAGTGCCATTAAAATTTTGCTACAAAACCCTCAAAATTAAAAGAAGAAATGAAAATCTTGTAAAATTATAGTTCCTTTTCACAGCTTCAAAAGATAATGGTACTCTTAATAAAAAATGTCGTCATCTCTATGTTTCAGCATCCGTTCTCAACGATTAAAAAAATGGCCGATTTTATAAATGTCTCGCAAACTGACGATTTCATTAGAGAAATAATAGAGAAGTGCAGTTTTGATAATATCAAAAAGCACAAGTATGATTCAACAAGAATAATTGACCCCAAACAACAATCTACATTATTCCGGAAAGGTAATTTTATAGCAATAGATAAAATGACTTCTTATATGTCTATTGGTCATTTGTATTTGGTTACTGTCATTTTGACTTTTATTAAAAACTGTATTTTTAAGATATACGAAATGAAAATTTGGCTGAAAATGATTCTTTTAAGATTTTTAAAGAACACGTAGTCTATACAAATCTATAAAAACAGATTTAATTAAAGAATTTCACAAATGGCTTTTTAAACTATATAAAATTGAGACAGGAAATGTGGAATGTGTCAAAGTGACAACAACCCGACCATAGAGCAGACAACAGCCGAAGGCCACCAACGGGTCTTCAATGTAGCGAGAAACTCCGGCACTCGTAGGCGTCTTCTAGATGACCTCTTAAAAAATATGTACACTAGTACAGTGATAATGGACGTCACATTAAACTCCGAATTATACACAAGAAACTAAAATTAAAAATCACACAAGACTAACTTGGGACAGGCACAAAATTGCGGCGGGGTGAAACATGTTTATGAGATCTCAACACTCCCCCTAGACCTCTAGCCAATGAAGAAAAGTAAACGCACATTAAAATTCAGTTCAAGAGAAGTCCGAGTGCGATGTCAGAAGATGTAACAAAAGAAAATAAATAAAATGGTAATAATACATAAATAACAACAGACTACTAGCAGTTAACTGACATGCCAGCTCCAGACCTCAATTAAACTGATTGAAAGATAATGTCTTATATGAATATCAGGCACAATCCTTCCCGTTAGGGGTTTAGTATCACACTATCATAAAATATGTGAGAAGAACATAACTCGTGTCATGCCAACAACTGTTATAACTGTTTTTTTAAATAAAGATGTTTAGTTCCAATGCAAAGACTATATGTTATAAAAATAAATGAAGGGAAACGTAGGGTTTACCAAGTATATTTATTTTAAAGGCACCTCCTAGATAAAATTAGATGATATTGAATATCTAACATCCTTAACTCACGTTTGACCTTTTTCTGCGATAATACCAATAACCTAGGCTTTTTAAGCAATACCTGATCATGGTAAGAATTAATTATAGTTGGTAATATACTGTGGACTCATTTATTTTCGTGGGTATCAATTTTTGAGGAATGCTGAAAACTTACATTTTCATGGATATTTGTTTTCGTGGTTTTGCCGATCTCTGTATACAGAGCCTATTGAAAATAAGTAATTCGTTGCACATTTGAATTCGTGGTTCACCTGTACCCACGAAACCCACGAAAATTGTAATCCAACGAATTATAATGAATCCACAGTAATATTCACTTTTATGGTTTTAGGTGTTATAGGCGATTGGAAGAATTGGTTTACTGTAGCACAAAATGAAAAGTTTGATAAAATATACGAAGAGAAAATGAAGGACTGTGATGTAGACTTTATCTATGAACAATAATAATGAAATTGATTATCGTTTTGTTTCTGTTTATTTTATCGTAGTGTTGCCGTAATTGGCTGGTAAGCAGTAATTATCACACACATGATAAGACAATTTCTTTGTAACAACTGTTAATATCATGAGTATAATTCAACTGTATAAGTCAATATACAAATCGGTCCAAGAGTTTGTATGATATAATGTATAGCTGTCACTGGGTTTTCTCCTTTTCTAGAATTTATACTATGTTCGAAGTCCGTTTGGCTCTGTAGGATGTATAAATTCGTAGATACGAAGTCGAAGTCATATACGTCTACAAATAAAAACAAAACGTATGCGTTTACAGTTCATGTCAGAATAAATAACATTATTTGATAGTAAGGATGATTTTATAATTGGATATAGCTCTCAACTTATCAAACAAATCAGAAATTACTTAAACAGATTATTAGGTATAATTTATGTAGGGACTACTTTAAAAAGACATCATTTTAGTCAATCATCAAGACTTTTCGTTATTGGCGACTCTATTTCTATTGTGTTTATTCATGTTATTATGAAATGCATTCTGGAAAATAGTATGTCTTTTTTTGTTTTGATATGTCATACATCAACAACAGGATACTTTTTAGGATGTTTGTTTCTTTGCTACACGTAACTTATACATAAAACATGCTTGGGAATATAATTAAATGCCGGAAGGATAACACAAGAATGTTTTACAAATTAAAATGTGGTTACCAGGAGTAGTCTTAAAGACACTGTCCAACTTGTATCTCTCAGTGTTCTTGTATAGCTCGAACTTCGCTTTCTTTCATAATATTATTTGAATTAAGTCATATCTCGTCCTGGTTTTCCTAATCCTTTCACGATTATGACATCATAGAAAGTAACTTCTCATCGAATTTTACCTGCCTTAAGCAAAACAGTGGAAGCCCCTTCGGAGACAGGATCTACTTTATCTTCATGAGCATAGGCGGTCACCCCGTTTCTAAATGGGGTTCGTGTTGCTCAGTCTTTACTTAAAGCACATGCATTTGAAATATGGAACAAATCATGTCTTATATATTAAGTAAATGTGTAAAATGTGTAAATGACAACATATATTTCATCCCATATTCACTACAGACAACTCCTTCTACAAGTTTAAGAGCTGTCGAATATATTATCTTTTCTGTCAATTCAAAAATTATTGCAAGAAACAAGAGGTCATTTGAAAATACGTTGTCTAAGAGTGGCGGTAAACTTTCTCATCTTTAATCCAGATCAATGGGTTTATAGTAGGGGGAGATTGCATCTAGCTATCGGATAGAATATTATATGCAAACTGTTAATACTAGATAGTGGAACCTAAATTGGTTGCAAATCGTATAGTTTGATAAGAATTTTTTTTCAGTTTTTTACACACTTAAACAGAATAGTTTCTATTAGAATTGAACAAAAAGTCTAATAATCCTGTCATTGGTCAACGTTAACCTTGATAAATTATTTTTTTCGAATTTTGTGTATATGGACTTTCATTCTAAACTTAACTTATCTGAAAAAATCAAAGAGATCACTAGATTGCGATAAGACTTTCATAAATGAATGGCGTGTGTTTGTTCTTTGATACTTGACAATTCACACACAATCTTTAATGTTTACTTATGATTGATTCTTCGTTAGACAGAACTGTTACATTTGTAAGACACATATTTTTGCAGAGTTGTTCAAGTTCATTACCGTACACGCTTACGATGTCTACAGTTTCAAGACTTTTTGGATAATTAATTGTTTTGAATTTTGATTCCAAAACGTTCATGTGAACTCAAACAATATCAAATTATCTCCAAGTTGAATCGCTACTGCGAAGTGAATGACCAGTCTTAAGGACAAACACACGTTTTAATTAGTCTATTAGTTATTGAAATAATATGCTTGTAATCGGAACCGAATCTTACAACGCGGCACAAGTTTAAATTGACATTTTGCTCATTGTGAAATAGCCATAAAAATATAGCCAGTCCCCAGTCTATGCAATTAATTATTCCTCGGGTAATACATATAAATACTCCGCTGAAGAGTGTTGTCATGATGATTGACTTGTAAACTTAAAAAATATATATTATTAAACTTTGTAATCAAAGCGTTCATATCCCTTGTTTGTTTGTTCACCATTTTACCATTTTCAAACTTGCAATGTTTTAATTAAACAGTCCGAGTAAAGGCAAACAATCATGTTAACAATTAAAGACAAAAAATAAAATTGAACAAGACTGTTGTCGATTTTTACTGCTGTCGTTTTAGATTCATAGTTTTACAAACATCACTGAATTTACTAAATGAAAGAGTACATAAGTAGTGTGGTGACTGAAGGCAGATTTTTTCAAACTTAATCTCCAAATCGCACACAGGGCATAACATGAAGACGATATTTTGGTCTTTAAGTTAAGACCATTTTAGCCGTGTGTTATTTGGGGAGATTAAACTTGTAATCTCGACGACATTTTACACTTCTGTCACCGCGCTAAAGCTATTTCACAAAACCCCTTGGAATATTTGACCGTTAGTGCTCCTCAACTTTGTTTGTTGTTTTATTGTTTTGATCTAAAAAGCTTCACTAATGAGTCTTCTGTAGACGACGTGTGCGTTTGGCGTATTAACTTGCATTGCCACCTGATCAAGAAAAAGCTAAAGATAAAACAAAAAAGCGTTATAAACTAAACACGAATATAATTTGTTTATTTGTCATTGCACTGCAATTGTGAAATTATGAGTTTGAGTGTGTATTTCGGTATCTTTTGGCGTTGCGCACAATGTTCGTACGAATTCCATTTTGATATAGATGATCATAAAAATAAATACGTAGACTGATCAGTCCGATTCCGATAAAGATATATTGAGTTCTGATTGAATTCATAACAATAGACTTGACAAAGAAAAATGGAAACCGAAATTTAAAATACCAAAATTTTAACACTTAATTATCCCATTCTTTTCGCAAAACCGTAATGTGCAAAGTTACAGTTTGTGTGCAAAAGATCGGAGTTCCGTTTCTTTCATATCGTATTTTTGCTTCTATCATCGCAAAACTTCACAAGAGTATGTCTATTGTTACAGTTATTTGCGTGTTAAAGAAAATCATGAGCACTGAAACTGTAAACTGAAAAAAATGTCCAAGCATATGCAAGGGAAGTATATATCGGACTTGCGCATTTATACCGTGAAATTGGAAAAGCTGAGAGGAAAACAAATTATGGTATTTTAAAAGTTTATCTTCTTCTTTTTTGTCTGGTTCACGGTATTTTTTTTGCCTGAAAATTACGTATAGTTTATATTGCAATGACTTCAAAAGGTATAGCCATCTTGTCAGAACATAAAACACTGCTGTATTTTCTTTAAAATTGAGGTTTTCACCGGCTGTATATCAAATATTGATAGTTAGATCATAGAAAATAAAAGTTGGCTGTAATTTTTTTTCTGCTGTTCTTTGTAAACAATATAGTGTTAAACATTTTTTTCGTTAGCCAACAAGATTTTGAAATCGTTTCAAAAAGTATAGCCGTTTTGTCACAAGGTTCACAAAACGTAAAGGATGTCACGCTCAGGTTTTTAAATTTAATTCATAATTTTTTGTTTCGAGTTAAATTCGAATGAAAATAAAAAAAATATATAAGTTATTTTATAACCAATGTGTGAGAAAGAAAAAGTTTAAGGTTAAATTCAAATGATGACCAAATGAGATTTAATAAAAAAAAAATATCAGGATCTTAGTTGTTATGAATATTTGTTTTATTTAACGAAAATTGTCTATCTACAAGTTGTAAATCGTCAAAAGCAACATGTATAATATTTTCGTTAATAAAATAAATAGAGAAAAACCTCCCGCTGATAATATATCAAACAAAGAATATGATCATGCCCCAAAAATACGGAAATAAGAACAACATAACTCCAATATTTGTTTTTATATAAGATCTTATCTAAAAACACATAAAATAATTTTAGAATATTTTGATATGAACAAAATACCAGATACAGTGTTTTCTAGATTTGAAGCGTTACACGTATGACTGTATGTGCATATCCTAAGTCCGAAACCTGTAAATATGTGGTTGTTGTGTTTAACTGTAGATCATGTTTGTTTTCCTTTTGCTGTTTTGTTCATATATCAGGTCGTTTATTTTCTCATTTGAACTGTTTTACATATGCTTATGTCGGGATCATTTGTAGCTTCATATGGGGTTTGATCGTTGTGCGTTTTCTTTGTTATTGATATCTTAAATTTAATGTTACAACTTATTTTTGCAGTAAGAAAATAAAGTATAAAAAGTAAAATGTAGATTTAATCATCCAGGCACAAAACCGTAACATCGTAAAACGGTGAAACTGTATTACCGAAAACATGATGAAATACGGTAGAATAGTCTAAACACAACACAAAAGGATCTGCAACACCGTTTGTTGACAGTATTTCAAAAATTGAAGAGGGAAAAAAACACGTAATCAATTTCATGCATTCTTATGCTTTTTTGGGATTAACCTACATAAGAACACTCAGAGGCAAATGATAAATGATAAATGGAAATATCAGAAGGTTTGATATAAAGTTGAGAATGAAAATGGGGAACGTGTCAAATAGATAACAATCCAGTCAAGGAGCAGATAGCAGCTCTAGACCATTATGGTCTTTATTAGAGCGAACATATTAAATACTTAACTAATGATACACTCCTGGATTGATTGTCCTCTAGCATCAGCATCGACACAGTGTGTTGTAATAAACAAAAACAATCAATGACTTTCGTCTTTATCTTTTCTGGATTAACCTTCATTAGTTATATAAAGTATGTTTATGTGCGTCAATGCTTTCAATTCATATGCGAATCACAGGCATGAACCACTAAAACGTATGAACCAAACTATGACAGTTCTGAGCCAAACTTTGACCTTAATTGTATCAGCAATCAAAATAGGTTCGCGAAGTAATTGTCTGATTTGAATACCAAAAAATTCTCTTTTAGAGTACATTCAATTTACGTTTCTAACTATTTTAATTTATATCAATATTCAACTGTTACACATCTTCAATTAGGGTCAAGCTGAGGACCACCCCTGGGTGCGGGATTTTCTCGCGGTGTTGACGACCCATTGGTGGTGCTTTTTGGTCGGGTTGTTGTCTCTTTGATATATTCCCCATTTTCTTTCTCAACTTTATTACAATATTTCTCATTCCAAACTAAAAGACAAACAAAAGGATCAAATTCGTACTTTTTTTTAAAATCAATTGCCAATGTAGTTATCTTGTCTAATGAAGGAGGAAATAGTACTATAATAAAAAAAAATACAGAATATTCTCTGAAAATTAAATTGTTTAGAATCTTGGTTTCTAGATTGATAACATATTTGTTACACATTGAGAAACATTTTGAACAAACCATCTGTATATTTCCATCATTATCAACTGTGTTCATCTCCTTGTCGACTTCTTTATTTATTCATATGAGGCAGATTTGATACAAGAGCTGTGTTCAAAGAAAAAATGTAGATAGCATAATTTTTTAAACATTTGTTTCGCATGCTATATAGATGTTGGCCTCTTGCTAAATAATTCAACGTTCGTTTCCTTTGTCAGACGCATCTAAGCAATCGTTATCGAAATAACGGATTATAAGGATACAGCTAAGTCGTACCTTGACTTACATCTTGAAACTGACAATCAGGGTCGGCTGAAACTACAAAAGAGATGATTGTAAAGTCCCAATTTTGATATTTAAAATTCTTTTTGAAGCAACATTCAAGCAGAGTCTGATGTATATATCGGCCAGTTGATACGATATTACAAAACTTGACAAGGAAGCTTTTGATCCAAGAATTCAATTTTGTGAAGTTTAAAATCTAAATTGTAATCCACATATCATTTCCACAATCCCTTTTCTTTTTTTCATAATGTAACCCACCTATTTAAATTTATCACCGGGTCCTAGTTAACACGTCCAACAAAATAAGAGCAACATCAGCACAATTTGCCTACTCTTTCGGAACACCTGAGAGTATCCCTGTTTCTTTAGAGTGGTTTAAGATGCTCAAGCTTTATTTGTTTTATATTGTGTTGTGCAAACTGCAAGAGTATAATAGTGTTTGTGCTCTGAACTTTTTTTTACGAAAGAGTTCATGGAAAACAACAAAACTACACGAAAATTCTATTGATTAAATTTATGTTTATTAATATGAAAATATATGTACAATGTAAACTTTTTAAAATAATCAATATATGACATATGTAATAGTTAAATAATACATGTGAATGATAGTAATAATTAGAACCTTATTTGCATCAATTATTCATGTTTGTTTCTGATACACATTCAAATATAGCCATGCTGATTATAATTTATACTAAGTTAAGTTATATCTGTATAACACAAGGCATTTAATAACCCAAACGATGCCCACATGTTTTTTCGCATGTAAGAATAATTCATGTGTACCAAATCTATAACATACCAACAGTGTCATATGAGGTCACACTCTCTGTATCTGTAATGTCATTAAGGTCTCGAATTAACTATTTTTTTGATACGGGTGTTCTTTAATAGTACCAAAACGTGATAAACTTTACCAAAATGTTTTTAAAATGTTTCAGCACCTATTCATAACGTTTTGTATTTCGTTATATTTGTAGTTTTTTTCGTTAATGTATAATTAAGAAAAAAATGTGTTTCAATTATTGACCAACAGCTTCTGGCAAACCAAAGGTGTGTTTGCTGCGTTTTGTGTTCTCTCGCTTGAATGCATTTGATTGCCTGAAATTAATAACTGAAAAGGCAGAAATATTTTAGGATTTTTTGGTAAAAAAATCATTTTTTTACGCTGACACGCGGTATTTATGTGGCAAAATCTGGTATCCATTTTGTTAATTGTTATTCTAAACATTTTATATATCAGAAAGGTCAACGATATGGATGAGTTCGTTCTGATAAATTCTGATTCTATTATATTCAGGTTATTGAATATCAGCTAGCTGTTTGTATAAATAAAAATAATTTTTCGGTCGAAAAGTCTTTTTTCGCGATTGAGTTTA
Source organism: Mytilus edulis (assembly GCF_963676685.1). Lineage (NCBI taxonomy): Eukaryota > Metazoa > Mollusca > Bivalvia > Mytilida > Mytilidae > Mytilus > Mytilus edulis. The sequence goes on along the minus strand of NC_092350.1, from coordinate 67,264,915 downwards.
ATACTAAAAATGTCCTTTTTACCCACCTTCAAAAGTTTATATTTCGAAATTACTATATTCGCAAAATATGTTGATGCTAAAGAACGTGTGCAGGTATTTTTGACATATTTAATATTTATAAGTGATAAAATATAGATTTTGTATTTGTGAATCATAATAGATACAGTTGTCCTAGTCAGTTTTCAGCTTTTTTATATATATAAATTATGTAAATAATTTTTGCACATATTTGTTTATTGAGATAAAATTTATCAGAATTTAAACATTTGACGTTCCTGTGTGTTCTGTAGGTGAATCAGCGCCTTTCGCTATACTACTCTGAAATGAGGTGTTCATGGGTCCTGTTTGTTCATTCAATTCACATACTACTTCCGAAATATCTGCTTTTTCATCACTTTCAATCTTACTTAAATTAGCTATAGGGCCAGATGTATCCTGCTCAGTTCTGATGTCTGACTGATTGTCGGATTGTGATGACCGGTTCGTCTTGTTTGGCTTTGTGTCCTCATATCCCTTAATAATATATTTTATGATAGATTTTTGTCAACGTTCTAATGTCAACTGAGACTGGATAAGCGAGGGCAATGCACTTGTTATAACAGCAGTAGTACTTTCTAGCACATCACTTATCTTTGTATTGTATACTGTTAAAAATGTAGTTACAGATGCAAACATAAGAATTACTGATGAAACTTTAAAAACAATATCACCAACTGATACATAAAATGGGCGAATCCTCTCCAGTACATAAACTACAAGTTCCTTGTTTATGTATGTAATACTACTTTCTTCATTTATATGTCCGTGAGAAATATTGTTTTGAAATACGCCCTCCTTATCTCTACATGCTTCTATAATTAATCCAAAACATCTTTGTAAAAACGAATCATATCCCTTACTGTCTGAATCAAAAATACAAAACCCCAAAAAATAAACAATAAATAGGTTGAAGTTTCCTTTGGTGACGTTACAAGTGCTAAGCACATGAAATATATAATATAGACAATAAGATAACTTGTGTATGATACAATTTCTGAAAATATGTACATAAACATAACTAAAATCCCGATTGACAAAACCAAGACAAAAACTTTAAAACAAAACCATAGTACATACATAAAACTATAATCTTTACAAGTTTTTTCGTTAGTAGGAGCTGTTTTGCTACTGAATAATTTAGTTTTGCAAAACTTTATCCAGCCAATCGAAGTTATAAAAATAAATGGAATCACAGGAAATAAAAATATTATTACCATTATCGCACCAAACAATTTGATAAGAAAAGAACAAAAACATGTTTCATGTTTCAAATTTTTCCAGTGCCTACAATTAAAAATTAGGAAAATGCCAGTTTTTAAAATTCTGTGTACTTTTTTATAATCTACTAAATCTGTACATCCTTGTGGAGCTATTTTATCTATATATCTATCTAAGCCAATACCTTTAGCTCCACCAGCAATGAGTGATCCAAAATTTCCAGGTAAGATTACAATTATAAATCCTAGAACATGAAATATCAGCAGTGCGAAAAGCGGACCACCAAGAAAAGGTATAAAAGTGTGGTTAAAAGGATCACCTAAAAGAGAGGTAAAACCAAATAAGAAATCATGCTTCACTATATCTCGAATATGAGATCTCGAGTGATGTGTTGAGACATATAATATAAACTCAATGTAAATTCCCAAAGGTACAAGAATTATAAAAAATATTTTCATAATTCTTGGCTTTAGAAACTTACAAAAACAATTCGATTGTTCTTTGAAACTTTCGGTAAGGGCGATCCAAAATATGTTTCCAAAAACAGACATCATAGTTTTATCAGTTTTATCACGAGTGCAGCCTGTGTTTGAATCAATTTCACCAGAACTATGCCAATGGGCAGGATGAAACACATCGCTGATATTTCCTAATTTTACCAGCATAAAAGGGGTATAGCAAAATAATAGGATAGAAATAATATAGGGAACCAGTCTATAGCCCTCGATTCTCTTTAGTTTATCATTACAACAAACAGACCCATTATAATAATTGCAGCACCTGTATCCATATTCCTGGAAAGGTATGCCAAAATGTTTCTTCAAAATCAACCATGGACTATTTTCAAACCAATCAAACTTCGATATAAAGCATAAATTTACCTTTGCATAATCAGTATTTTGATCAGAAACATTCAAATCTTTCAAAGTTTCAATAAATGATTTAACAATAAAGCTGGTTAAATCTTGTTTAGGATTGTCGATAGTGCAGTTTTTCATGTTTTCTTGTATTTGAAGGTCAACTTGGTCCTTTTCAGTGTATTGGTCAAAAAGACCAAAAGAGAGCACTCTGAAATCCGTTCGCCAGGATACATAGTAAAGCGGCCCATTTGGATCAAGGTAAGTTTCTAGCCAGTCATGTGGATGAATTACAGCTTGTGTCTCCAACTTAGAATCATTTATCATTAAATATATATGTCGAGTGGTTTCATAATGACATGTTGACATGTTGACATATGAGCTCTATCTGAAATTTACAAAAATACATTTCAGTTCCTTTTTTCCTATATATAGGAGAAAAATAACGCTGAAACGCTTTTAATATTTGAAGACGATATGCATCATCATATTTTAACAGCTTAATTGTCTATTTGACTCAGGGGATCAATAAAAAATATGACTTTGACAACTCGAGCTAAATATTAAGATATCAAAATCATCCCTTTTTATCACACTGAACATTGTAAAAGCGATGCAAAAGATACCAAATGGACATCCAACCTGACAAGTGGAAAATATACTGAGAAAGCCATGACTAAACGAAAAAAGACAAACAGTCAAACTATAGCACACAAAACAAAACATAGAAAACTTAAGACTGGGCAACTCAAACTCCACCAAAACCTGGAAGTGATCACAGTTACCATTTGCATTAAATGAGATATAATTAAAACAAAATAAGATATGATCCGTATAGAGTTAAAAATAATAAATAAAATAAACATTTGGACCTAACAGGACCAACATGACCATTTCAGATTGAAATCTTAGTACTAGTGTAAGAAGGTAAATATCTAAATGAATAACTATAGTGTAATTGAAAACATGATCTCACTATGACATTTCTTTGTACTTGATACGCGTATATAAAATTGAGAATGGAAATGGGGAATGTGTCAAAGAGACAACAACCCGACCAAATAAAAAACAACAGCAGAGGGTCACCAACAGGTCTTCAATGTAGCGAGAAATTCCCGCACCCGGAGGCGTCCTTCAGCTGGCCCCTAAACAAATATATACTAGTCCAGTGATAATGAACGCCATACTAATTTCCAAATTGTACACAAGAAACTAAAATTAAAATAATACAAGACTAACAAAGGCCAGAGGCTCCTGACTTGGTACAGGCGCAAAAATGCGGCGGGGTTAAACATGTTTGTGAGATCTCAACCCTCCCCCTATACCTCTAACCAATGTAGAAAAGTAAACGCATAACAATACGCACATTAAAATTCAGTTCAAGAGAAGTCAGAGTCTGATGTCAGAAGATGTAACCAAAGAAAATAAACAAAATGACAATAATACATAAATAACAACAGACTACTAGCAGTTAACTGACATGCCAGCTCCAGACTTCAATTAAACTGACTGAAAGATTATGAATTCATCATATGAACATCAGGCACAATCCTTCCCGTTAGGGGTTTAGTATCATACCATCATAACATATATGAGAAGAACATAACCCGTGTCATGCCAACAACTGTTTCTAGAATAAATGTGTTTAGTTCCGATGCAAAGACCTTATGAGTGACTCAATATTAACGCCAAAATATGCAATCTTTAATGACTTGACAACAGTATCGTAATTATATCCCTTCTTAATAAGTCTATTCAAAGGTTTTGTAAGTTTCTGAGGTGAATACTGACACCTTTGTGCTTTATAAAGAATATTTCCATAAAAAAATGGATGTGAAATACCTGAACGTATTAGAAGTCTGCATGTTGAGCTATATTTACGAATGATGTCTTTATACCGATGATAAAATTTAGTAAATGTTTTGACTAGTTTGTGATATCGAAAACCCTAGTGTAATAATTTTTCAGTAATACATAAATTTCTCTCGTTAAAATCTAAAACATTGTTACATACACGAGCGAATCGTACAAGTTGAGATATATAAACACCGTATGTATTTTAGTTGTTAGGGCATAAGGTAACAGCCACCCAGCCATGATGATTATGCTACCGTAAGTTTGGAAAGATACAATATTGTGCTTCTTTGGACAGAATAAAGAACAATAGGCAAAACAAATAAACATTAAAATGGGATCCAAAATGTAAAAAAAAGATATGTATATATGTATGATAGGTCATAAAATACTAAGAGAGAAAAAATACTCAAATCTTAAAAAAAATACTGTAATCAACACCCCTTTTCCATCAAAAATTTTTATTGGAACTTTGTCGATATATTATTATTAACAAACCGATCATTTTGCACATTTTTCAGACCTAAAAGCTTGAGGTAACCCTTTGCCACAACCAAATGTTCTGTAGCCAAAAATGATGACATTGCATCCTACGTGCGGGGTTTGAACTTATAACCTCGTTGATGGTAGGCTAGTGATACATTAGTTCTCCTTCTTAAGACCACTCAGACATCGAAGCGCAACGATGTAAAATGACGATATGTCATAGTTTATTATGACTTCAAGATTATTCGTGTCTTTTGTTATTAAGCAAAAACAACCAATTAGATTCAAAAGTAACGAGTAAAAATCAGAATATATTCTTACCAGATATAAGAAAGTGTTACCTTTAAATGAACCAAAGCTTATAAATAAAATATAAAACTGTAAAACAGTTAAATTGAAGAGATAATATTCCTTTTTTTCGTAGTAACAGAGCTATCTATTTAAGGTGGTACCTAACACTACAGGGAGATAACTCTGTAAAATCAGCTAAACGTTTTAATTACGTTGTGTTGTTAAGGGAATATTAAACTTCTCAATGATCAAAATTAGTGTTTGTCAAACTCCTATATAACCAGTGTAATATTCCTGATACAATGGTTGATTCAATTTTTTTGAAATTTTTATATTTTTGTCAAAGAAACAAAGTAAATACTTTGTCAAAGTTTTATGAAAATTAAACGAGCCAAATTCATTTTGGTGAAAGTGTTGGGTACCACCTTAAGATTTAAAAAAGAAAATAATCAATCGAATTAAACTTTCATCAAACTTTAATGACAGAAAAATTATTTATTAAAGACAATTGTAATGCAAATGATCCTACCAGAATGCTGACGGGGTCTTGAATTTATAGGAATTCTGATTTATTTTTATCCTATAAATAATGATATAAATAATCACGATTCCTGATTAATTGCCAACAACTGAATTTCAAAACAATATTTCGGTGTTGCAAAATTGATACCGTTTTACAAATTGTATTTATATTTTCAAGTCCAGTTTAAATGTTTAATAAAAATAAAGGTCCATCAAACTTTCGTGGTTGATACTAACTCTGTTAGGTACAGATTGGTTAAAATAAGTATGCACCTTAATTGTTTACCATGGTTATTGACACCTGTGATTACTTCTTCTAAAACTAGCGAAAACTCGAAATTTCGCTTACAACGTTTTAGTTACCATCAATTTTAACAAAAATGTACACCACAAGTCTTGGCAATAATACCCTGATTATTTCGAAGATACAACTTCAAACTTCAACCAAACCTATTGCTTCTTAAATTTTCAACCACAGGAAGGTATTATATACTGTTATCCTCATGATACAAACCTCCAGATTGATCTTTTGCACCCCATCGATTTATGAGATTTGAAAATCGATGAACTGCTGGCGTCCTTATTTACAAGTTCAAAACAAGTTTTAATGTGTTTTATTTGGCTAAATTAACAAGAGAGATTTTTTTTTAATTTTGATAAAAGCATGCAAGCTTGATTAATTAAGCTGAGGAGGGTACGAATTATCAAATATTTAATCTATGTAAATGTCATTATATTGATTTTACAAGCTTTATATAAGTGCTGAATGTATCATAAATCATGTATGTTGTTTACATTTAATTAGAGAATGATGCAGAAGCATCTAAAAAAATTGGACAATTTTGACTTCGTCATAAGACTTTGAAGTCTTAGGGAATGAAGGCAACCTTTTATTATGTATTACGTATACGCCTTTTTGTTCTCGTCCTTTAAAGGATACCTCAAAACTAGCCAAAACATGAAATACGACGAAGATTTTTGCAAATGATGCATTGCCGTCAACCTTTTAAATGGTGAAAAATAAACGAGAGAAAAATGTAAGAGAAACCAATACCTTCCCCCTTTAGATACAAATAAGTGCTGTCTAATGTTTGTGCTCATTGTTGCTATAAAAACCGTATTGATTTCATTTTGTTTTTCATTAAATGATTTTATATAGGGTTAATAAAAGATGTCATACCTGGTTTAATAACTGAGTAGACAAAGTGCGATTACACATTACAACCTTTATGATAAATTATTCTTTATCTCTTAATTATAGAAACACTCAAAAACTGTTTTTGTTGTTCCATTTAACTTAAAAAAACATATAGAATAATGACGAGATATTAGGCTTATCTATAATGTTAATGAGGCCGTTAATGAAAATAATATCTCTCATATTTGGCGATATATCTGACATGAAATTTTTGTTCAGATCTCACCCAAAAAAAATATACTATTAATTTCATCTAAGGCCCTTTTCATCATCATATCAAAATATTGTCAGAAACAAACTGAAGACTGTCGCTCTGATCCATAATTAATATTAATCAGTATTGATCGAAGTTTCGTCTTTAATCCGAACCACATGCTTTCAACTTCATCATGTTCTAAATCAACACGACGAATAATATTAATTAAACTTTTATAATACATAATTATGCCACCGCCGTTGGCATTCCGGTCTTTTCGAACTGGTGTCTCAAAACCGAATAATGATATATCAAAATCAGTAAAGTTAACATCTAAATGTGATTCGGTAAAAATACTATATCGAAATCTTCAATTATGTCAGTAATATAATACAGTGTGTTTCCTAGGCTTCTAATATTACCGTGGAAAATTGACAATGTTTTTTCGGGCGGGTCTGGTGTGCCTCCTGGACCAGGATTACTTTCTATATCGCCACATACTAACAATAAGCTATATTACAACATATAAAATGATACAATATCAGAGTATGATTTGTATTTACTTAGAATCCACAACTTACATTTCTCCAAATTTACACATATTTCAAAACGTACATCATGAAAATGTTGTATCTAGGTCAAATATGTCAATTTCGAAATGCAACAAATAACAGTCATATTTAATGAATAAGTAACAACAAGTAAATCATCCAGGAGTTTGGAAGTGTTTTAAGTTAATGAAATATATTAAATGCATGCCAATTTGATAAAATTCATTATTCTTCAATAGTAAATATACGAATATTGGAACACACTTTATTGTATTTAGAGTATGGATTTATTAACAAAGTGAAAGAAGCACGTCATATATGAATACAATACAAATCTTTTAAATACAATCTTTTCCTTTTCCTTCCACAGATGTACTCAAATTTCAAACTATAAAAGTACAATTATTGATGTATATGCCATGTTTTTTAGAAGTATCAACATAGTTCGATACAAACAGGTGATAAATGTGGTTAAATTATAAAATACGCCTGTATAATATGATTATTGTTTTTTGCATATATGTTGTATTTTAAACTTGTAGAGCAAATATATGTGGGTTCATTTACTATGGCTTATTCTAGAAACTTTACCTGACCATATAGGAAAATAGGTATTTAGTCGGATCTTAACACGTACTTGTGATTTGGTTAAAACCGGTTTTGTTCAAAATATACGAAGAAATGTCGAAATGTTCAGGACTTAATTAAATCCGTATTTCGGTAGGATGGTGCAAGCATACGATTTTTATTGCGTCTTACACTTTGAGAAGCGAATAATCTTCAACTACTTTATTCAAATATTGTGTAAAAACGTTAATTTGGAGCTATGAAAGTCAAGTGGCTCGAGTATTTTTCTGAGGAAGTTTTAAAAAATTGCAAAGAAATATTTTTACATTGGGTTAGCTTTCATTAGTCTTAACTATCTATAGATTAACAACTTTTGGTTATATTTATAATTTAGAATCATCATTGAAGGTGGGGGACGATTTCGCAGATAATTAATTATATTGATGTGCCATTTGTATACAGAGTGACATTTCGTTGTATTATGTGCCAATTCGAAAACGTTATGCGAGTATTCTCTCCCCTTAACAGGTTCATTATTTTATAATTAAGTTTAGGTTTCTGATATAATTTTGAATAATTACAAATTGTATCAATTCAATATATTTCAGTTTTTGTTATTGGTGTATCAAAAACATTGATGTACGAATATAATTTCATAAATTTGAAACGTTTAAAATGATTACATACCAATATAAAGAACCGTTCATCATTTTTGAAAAAGACTATGAACGGAAATCGATTTATTTATCTTCCCTTGGTGACAGATTGATTGGGAAATGAACCAGCGTAATATAATGGTAATCACAGAGAGGGACCAGCAAGCAATTTTTAATTGTAGCTTATTCAACGTTAAAACAATTTTCCAATATAAACGAATGTTACTTTATACAAATATAAGGACTTTGTTAGCTAAATCTACAAATTTTATTAGATATTATGATTTTTTATTGCAATAGATTAATATGCTACTTATTCGCCTTTATTGATATATCGACCACGTGTTGTAGACTGACTTTTTCATGACCACGTTCGATGATAAAATCTTAAACTCTACTTATCTTAACCAAACAAATCAATTCACAACCACGTACATATAGTTACAAAATAAAATAGGTTTGTCTTGCCCCCATGGTGTGATCGTTAATATACACGGTCGTGACTAGATCAACTAACATTTACCAATTTAAATCGGTCAATGAACGTAATTTTATACGGGAGATAAATTATGTAGTAATCTGTTTTAGACATATCTAGCAAATAACTAATTATTTTCTGAACAATCTCCCTGTTTGTTCAGCAAAACTAATTTTACATGGATAACATGACAAATCCTGTAGACCTGGTATTTTTGATAACAGCATATAGTGCAATGAACTTTAGATTTTAGAAAAGAAAAGAAAGACACTCAAAAAGGGGATTCAGTTGTCCAATATATTCTTTTCTTTTCGACGTGTGGGATATTTATTGAAACTCTTTTTATTAGTCTTATTTTGTTTTGTTTTATCAAAGCGAAAGTAAAGAACGGTAGTTTCACCCTGACTTTTCTATAACGGATGAAATACTCTTATTCAGGACTACCGTTTAGATAATAGGAGCGTATTCACTTGCAGCCAAGTAAATGAATCAATGTCTAATACAATGTAAGTTTGGTGAGTCTCATGATTGCTACAAGCATAGGAAATATAGGCGGTTAAAGAAAAAACATTGCAAGAAAATGCGTCATAAAGAAATACATTGTTTCGTGGTCACATTACAGTTTTTGTCTTAAATCCAGGTCAATGTCTTAACAAACTCTGTTTAACTATCAAATAGATAAATATGTCCATCGCGACATTGTAGAATCAAAATTATAAAAAAAAGACTAAAAATATATGTGCATCTTAAGCATTTATAGTTTTATGATTGGAATGTTAACACGTATACCTCTGTTGTATGACGACGGGTGACACATTTGGAGCAGGAACTGCTTACTCTCCTGGAGCACCTGAGATCACCCCCAGTTTTTGGTGGGGCTAGTGATACTTAGTCTCTAGTTTTCCATGTTGTGTCTTCTGTACTAATATTTGTCTGTTTGTATTTTTTATTTTTAGCCATGGCGTTGTCAGCTTATTTTCTATCTATGAGTTTGACTGTCCCTCTGGTATCTGTCGAACCTCTTTTTGAGATTCAGATATATTACTAATTATAACTCATATTTGGCTAGTATCCTGGTCATTCACTCTGAAGTACTGGTTAAACAGTTAACTCGATTCATTTGGAGTCAAGCTGAACTTATGGAATTAAATCTACAAAAGAATTAATTCTTGAAATATATATTAAAACTATATACATCTTAAGCGTCTAAACTATTATAATAACAGGGTCAAAAACTTATATATATTAGTAAGGTTCTGTTCTTTGCATAATAGTTCCAACAAACGAAGAATCAATTCGACTTTTCAGAATCTAAAGAATCATGGGTAATTTCATTGCTCTTACTCCTAAATGAAAATAACGTCACGTCATTGGTTGAATTTCCATTGTTTATAACATTTTTAACCAATCACGACGTTTTGGTGTACACTTTTGAAAATATTACCCATGATGCATTAGATTCTGAAACGTCGAATTAGTAGTAAATGTTATATATTATGTTTGATATGTCTTAAGTGTTAAGGAGAAAACAAACGGCATTCACTTGTGTCATTTATATATCTAACTTCATTTACTCAAATTATAATCTCTATGACTTAACTGTTTTAAAACATGTTTAGATTTTTTTTTTATTTGAAATGTGCATCATAATAACAAAAATTAGAAAACCAATTAACAAGATTAATAATCAACCATTATGGGAATATTTCGTTTTTTATTGGTGATTTCTTGTGAAAACTTCAATCATGTCAAGAACTAAATTATTGTGTATATGATTTGTCTGACGTTAAATCCGATGCATCATGTAATGAAAATGCCGCGCTCCTTTTACACGTCTAGAACCCTTGCATCAACCCTTTGAGGAGTCCGTTAATGGCCTGCTGTAAGGCTAACTGTCTATCCCTATTTAATATACCCTCATTTTCCCGTTGCAGTCCAAATTGCCTAGACATTCATCCCTGACGGCCACTTTGCAGGACCTACCTGTTGAATTTATTGTTAATTTGTTTCTAGTCCTGAACATGCTTGGAATATTTGCCATTATACGTTAAACAACCAACACTCAATCAATCATAATCAGTTGTGAGGTAGAACTGTATACATATTTGTTAAATAACCCCAATTATTAGTCGGGTATATAGACATGTTCACATTGGTCTTTATCCGACTGACAGTGAAAATCTTGCCAAAATTGAATGTTCGATTGCCTGTCGTAGGTGAATGCATGTAAAGTCACGTCAGATCAGAATTGAGGGTTAAATCCAATGCCTTGTATATAGTGTAACGTTCTCTTAACGTTACAACCTTTTTGTAACAACTCTTAAAGATCCATAAATAAACATGTGTTAACTATTTTTTTTCATTATTTTTTTGTAAAGAAATAAGGCAGTTGTTTTTCTCGTTTGAATTGTTTTACATTTGTCGTTTCGGAGCCTTTTAAAGCTGTCTATGCGATGTGGGTTTTCTCAGTGTTGACGGTTGTACGGTGATCTATAGTTTTTAACTTGTGTGTCATTTGATTTCTTGTGGAGATTTGTCACATTGGCAAATATATCACATCTTCTTTTTTATATTTATTAGCTCATAAAAGGTCAAATTCCAAAATTTAAGCAGATTCTTGTTTTTTTTTCTTTCGATTTGAGATTCAATGAAAACATTGCCATTTTTAAAAATTCAAATATCCCAATAAGTAGCTCCATAATCTATCACATGCATCAATATTTTTTGCTATTTTGTTCCTTAACAGATGCTCTTTCGACTTGATTTTTTTTTAATTTCACCTAAGTGCATCATTAATATATCTTCAAAACTTAGCTCGAGTGGGTATGTGTGTATGGTACATTGCGATGAATTGTTATTCTGAAGTACATGGTATGTCATTCAGAGATTATATCAACGTAGTAACTAGTTTAAACGCCACACATATTATTATGCGTAGATGTTATCGTGAAATGTTGGAAAGATTGTAATCAAGCTCACAGCATGGTTGATCAACGTTTCGAAATTTTGAAAGATTATCAATAGCAGAATGGCCATTCGTTAACACCTGAAACAATTAATCACATACAAAACATATATCAAGTATCACGTTATGAAAATAATAAAGACTCAGCACAAATAATTATTTAAAAAGGCCATTTAAACATCTAACCTGTCACTTTATTTGGTAAAACGTAGTATACTTTTACGTCGATATCTGCCTTCAAATCACCACATAAATGTTATGTTTTAACCATATCTACTTACTAAAAAACAACTTTACGTCTAATTCTGTATTTTTATTTTGTAAACTTTTACGTTTTCGGATATGATATTATATTGCAAAAGTGACATATAGGTCCAATGGGCCGGGTGTAAATATCAAATTGCTATGTATATAATTGTATAAATGTATGTTCTGATACACATGTCACTATAATAAATAATTACTTACTTACTTACTTACTTATTATGTTGGTAGCAGTAGAATATATATATGTACATGTACGACTTTCTTTTGCCTAAAAATCCTTAAGTTTAATTGTTTTTCCCATATGAGAAACTTACGTTATATCTAACATGTTGTCTAAAAAAAAATTAAATAACGAGAGTATTTTACGGAGAACATAATACATGAAAAAGGATTGTTGGTGGGAAAAGGTATACAACATTAACTAGGCTGTAATCTGTGCATTATATCAAATACCCGTTGACACCTTTCCGATTTTACATACGTCTGTGCTTATTTCAAAACTAGATTCTGCATACATGGTAGCGTCCGCCATGCACATTAGAACTTTAGATCTGCGTTTAAATCTATTAGATTTTGATTTTGTCTATATATTTCTTCTGAGTTCTTTCTTTTCATAAATAAATAAAGATTCACGATCCCCGAAGCAAGTCATTGTTAAACCTACAGTGGAAAGGAATTAATATAAGTTGCAAAACGTTTTTCCCAAATCACTATAAATAAATACATTTAAACTAAACCTACATGTAGTTGTTTTATCAATGTAATTATTTCATATTGATACCTTGTAGTAACTACTACTTGTACTTGTACTAATATTACCTAATTGTACCTAAATTGTGACACCTGATTTATTTTTGTCGTAAAGTTATGTTATCGAACATCGAATATGTGTCTTAGTGTGAAGAAGATAATAAGCGTTTTAAAGTAAAAAACACAACAACAGACTTTTATATATTATATTGTTCCTATTATAAGGCGTTGTATCGATACATGTATCATATTGAAAACGGTTAAAGTTTAAATGTCGACCTTTGAGATTTTAGTATATTTATGAAAGCAATAGAAACTTCTATTTTTTTTTTTTTAATTTGTATACTCTTGGGTTTTTTTATCGTTTCAGTATCTCACTTATTTATATTTAGCACTTAGCTTTTTCTTCAGATATATCATGTAAGTTTATATGCGATCTACAAATGATATTTTGTTCATTCTAGTATTAAACAAACTGACTGATATTTTTCTATACCGATTTGATAAGTTTAAAGTCATTCATAAGCCTTCACCGAATTAGGATAGTCATACAACAGATAATTTTAATATTTATCCAACAATGGTTCTTTTGTTATTTCAAATACCTTCCGTGTTTGAAATAATTTTTGCACAATAGAACATGTTACGCAACAAGCATAGAGATACTTGGAAATTAAATCGGGGGTGTCCATAGGGTTTACAGATTCGAAAAAATGGGCGATATAAATAATACAAATGTGCGAAAACATATTGCCACAAATATATAATCATGTGCCAGATTATAAGGAATATATAGTAAGAAACAACTAATTTAAAAAGCTGGACATGAATTTTAGAATAGAAAATGCAGACACTTTTCCCATTCTGAAATTTTATTAAGAACGTCCTTCCAAAATAAATAAATTATGATACACATAAGGCAACAAAAGGAATCACCCAAAGATTGTAACTAGTTTTTAATCTGAGGAAATACCATGAAGTGTTCGATATTCATTTCTACGAAAGGCTATGAGACGTGCATTTCTAAGAATTAAACACAGAGGAGTGACAAATAAAAGAAATACATTTAATTGATATATAAATATCGGTTTTGTAGGCAAATACTTCTATCGCATGGGTTTTCTACAAAGGTGTCGTTACAAATATCCACATAATTATCTAAATTCTCTAATACATGTGATAGGAATATTCTGAGTGCATTATTGCCTTGACTGGTAAGATTATTATAAAGTAGTTTATAACATTAATTGATACTGTTCAAAGCATACTGTTCAAAGCAAGATCTAACCCTCTTTTTGGTTTTATACTCATCATAAAAATACCTAACATAAAAAAATGAAAATCAAACAAATTGAATTTGAATAAGTTTCTTGTATGAAAATGAATATTACACATAAGTCTGGGAAAAAATAAATTATTTCTTAGTTGTTATAAATTTTGAACATACTTTAAGCATTTGTAACTACTTTAAAGTCGACACTGTGTGTAGTTGTTTTTATTCTATGTATTGTGTGTTTCATATCGACCTATAAAGTTATGTCATTTGCAACAAATGTTAAAAGTTTGGTCTTGTCTTGTGCTGTTGTAAATCTTTGCTCCTTTTAGAGGAGCAGTAAGCCTTTACAAACACAAACACAATTTGTTATTATTTTTCGGAACTGTCATGGTATCATAAATATAATATAATATTTTTTTTCAGATTACAAAACCGTTTTTGTCATAAAGCTATTCTTGATTCTGTTGATCATATTGTGAGTGTTACAATGTCAGCACTAGGAGAGGATCTCGATGAGGCAACATATATAGACAGTAAAAAGACGAATCATGAACCAGTGGATTGTTCCAAAACAATTGACTCGATCAAAACTAGTATGAAAGTAATTAAAGAAAACCAAAATAAAGGAACCAGAGATGGCTTTGTTACTAAGCAATTTCAGGATGCTGCTTTGTTATTGAATGACAGTAGATCAAATATCACTAAAACAGAATCTTCCAGTGAAAAGTCAGACATGCTAAGACAATTAATAAAGCTTTCAAAAGATTACCAGACAGTCGAAATTTATTGTAAAATATGTGCTGACATATTGGAGACAGGAGAAGGGTTTGGGTATCCAAAAATTAACACAGAGTACATTAAACCATTGTTAACAATGTTCGATTTTTTGGTTCATTGCTCAGGTGTTAGCGAAAAACTGAGCGGAGTTATTTCTCAGGACAAAAGCTTTCTCATCAAAGCAACTAAAGAGTTAGAGGACTGGAAAGATTTTCAGCGTTGTGAAAATGACAGCACGTCTAAGGTAATAAAAGCAAAAGTATGTATAATCGACTAAAATTTGGTTGCATATTGTGGGTCTATTTTCTCCTTATTTGCTTTTTTCTCTATTTTGTAACTAATAGTATATGAGCTGTACGTTAAATATTAACCATGAAAAGAGGGGCGAAAGATACCAATGGGAGGTTCAAACTTATGTTAAAAATAAACTTACAACGCCATAGCTAAAAAGAAAAAAAAAACACAAATATTAGTACACACTACACTACATAGAAAATAAACGTGCTTCTTTCCAAAATGCACAACATCATATGACGAAGTTATAAGGATGTTCATGAAATTAGAGAATGACACAAAATGACCAAACGAGGGATTAAATAAATGAAAGACTAACTTTTTTTAACTCATTACATGACAAAAACACAGCTGAATAAAAATCTACATTATAAGATTCATAGTAGTATATATTTGTTTTGAAACATTTTTTTTAATGATTTTTGACAAAATGCTACTGCTGTCGGATTTTGTGGAAAAAATATATGTACTCTACAAGTCAAAAATATAGATTAGTAAGTGGGAAATCCTCAAAATAACGATGCAAACTGATGGAACTATCACTAATGAAATTATTTTGTATTCTGCCAGATCAAAACAATTATACTTTGAACATTCTTTCTGTATTTCTCCTTTAAGAAGCCTATTTATCTATCTTACACCATTTAAAAATTAATAAAATCACAAAAATACTGAACTTCGAGGAAAATTCAAAACGAAAAGTTCTTAATCTTACATCAATATAAACTTGTTTTAATATGTTTACATCTTATTCATATTCGTGAAGAAAGAGGGAGAAGATATTGTTGAAATGCTCTGTCGTTTATTGCATAATATATCCATGTTTGAGAACAATGTTCCAAACGTTCGAGGCGCAAACTGCATTGGAGCAATGAAACCATATTTGGAATCAGAAAACAACATAATTCAACTTCTATGCTTAGCAACCCTCGCTGACCTGGATAAAGAATCTGAATGTGGAAGCAAATCAAATATCATTAAGGCTTTAATGTCGACAATTGCGAAGGTTATGGAAATTGGTATTGATGACGACTGCTCTCTTAAAGAAATAGCTAGAAGTAAGTACACATACATTCTTAAAATTTTAACTAGTATGCTGAACCAGACACACGTAAATAACAGTTATTTATTAGACTGTTTTAATATTACCGACTTTATTATTTATTTTCATCTAAATAGTGCCCAAATTTGATTTGATTTTAAAAACTAGCAGGCCACCACCTCAGATTCAAATGATTGTCCCCTTTCATATCTTGAATCTGATTTCGTTGAGATATATGATAAGCAGATGAATACATGACATAATCTGTATCGCATGCTTTATCAACACTCGGGATCTGCGGCCCTTGGGACTGATATTGATTTCTCGTGGTGATACTTCATGCGATACGGATTTTCCTATGTACTATTCTATATTATTGTAGATGTACTAGTATGACATGCCTTTAATACTTCCGCGATAAACCGAATGATAATTATGAAACCTGTATAATTATCGGTTATTTTCTGTGTTATCGTTTTACAATGTTTTAAATACAAAACCATTCAACTGGATTTTTGTATTAAAGAGTGTAAATACGTTGTACAGTTTCGTATTACAAGTATGTCATTTTTAGTTCTATTGAGAACCACGACATCACCTAAGATATCATCATGGATAAACTACTATTTATCATGATGGTTATTATATGTTACAGTTATTCAACAAGTGGGGAGAAATGACAACAATAAAAGATTGGTTGTAGAGCATGGTGCTATTCCACTTCTAGTGAAAATTACTGAAGATGGCAACATTGAGGAACAGCGTGGTAATTTAATAATACTAAAATGTTCTTTTTTAAATTGAATTACAAATTCCTAATATTATTATTAGTAGTTATTTGTGCTAATAAACTAACTACAGAATAATCCATAACATTAGTTTGTAATTAAACATGTTAAAGGAAATTTAAATTTTTAAAATAATAGAATTTATGTTATTTAAATATATGTAGTCGTTAAGATGTATAATGATGACGTCAATTTGACGTTAACGTTCTTTTTAACTTTGAGCTGCAAGAGAGCAGACGTGTATAATTACAGAGAGAAGTATTTTGAAAATATCAAGTGGATTAAATAGTGGATATTTAAAGTTGGTATTTTATAGATGTATAATAGACAAAGAGACATATGGATAATACGTAAAAATTGTTTTAATCATAAAATTGTATAAATAGTTAAAAATTGATTAATTTCGACACGGCATGGTCGCCATATGATGACGATTATGCTGGAAAAGAAAAATTATTAAATCACAATACGACTACAGTTAAAAACAATGATATTTTTGTTGTGACTATATATTTGGTGAATCATTCATCCAGTGATTCTGCTGCAGAAGTAATTATTTGGTAGAACTGATAAATTTTTTTCATAAAGAATTACATGTTTTAAAACGAGTACAACTATTTTGAATAATTCTATGTAAAAAAGAACCAATACATGTACTCGAGATTGAAAGTATAATACATTAACTTTGATTTTTGTTTTCTGTTTACAACAGAGGCCGTCTATGCTATCTGGGGGTTATCGTTTGATAACAAGACAGAGATGATCGACAATAAAGAATGGAAGGTGATATCAACATTAGAAAGATTGTCTAAATCCCCAGATAAAAATGTTAAACTGCTTAGCATGAAGACTTTATGGACGATCAGTAACTACCAAAACAGATGTAAATATATTATAATAGTGTTCATATATTTCACAATCCTGTAAGAAGCAATATCATCTTGTGACATATTTTCTATTCGCAAATTTAAAGTATCTTTACGATACAGTCGTGGGTGACATTCAACATCTTTCTTTAAATTGTTAAATTGAAACTATGTGTTTTAATAACGATGGTATAATCTGAAGCAGTTTAAGTATGGCATTTTTTTTTTTACATTTTTATTGTTCGTTATTTCCAACAATAAACTAATTACTTTTCTAGATGGTGAGCAAGAAGAAAAAGTAACAGCAAGTGACAATAGACACATTTTGATCAGTCACAATTGGGGGAAGCAACCAATGGTAAAACAGATATATGATGGTATAAAACAGAATTGTATCAGTGTATGGATGCATGTCCATAATATCCAAGGTGCCACAGTCAAGGCAATGGTTGATGCTGTTGATCAGGCAGAAATTGTACTTGTATGTCATTCATATAAATTCAAGAACAGTTATAACTGTAGAGCGGGTACGTTTTTGTTTATATGTATTTGTAGATATAGAAAAAAACCAGATATGAATCAATATTAATAGAAATTAAGAAATTTCCCTTATATAATTTAGAAATATATTCATGGAATAAAGACGAACATTTTATAAAACAATCGGAATATTCAAATTATGATTTACTTGAACAAATGTTGAAAAACATGATATACTTTCAACTAATAAAGAGCTACCAACTTTATTGTATCTAAAGCTTTGCAGCCGTCAATCAATAGCATTTGAGCTAACCTGGAGACGCGTAGCGTTACGTATGTAAAACTACCGAAAAAAAATATAATTATTCAATTTTTATCATTATTTCGAGCTTTGGCTAATTATTTAAGAAATTACATGTCATTACATTCAGGAATGGAAAACATCAGGTTCCTGTAGTAACAGACAGGGAGACAGATATTTCTTTTCAAATATTGTCAAATTGAGAAAGAAGGTACATGTAGCATCAACAGACTGAAATACAGAGATTATACATCTATGTACATTACATAACATATCATATTGGCTAAAGCAGTTATATCATCAATGTTGTGTTCTTCTTTTGTTTTACTAATATTTGTGTGTACTATAACAGAGACAGAATATGCACATCAAACTAAGAAAAAGATAATACTATTGAAAATGGAAAGTGGATACGAGCCTGATGGTTGGTTAGAACCTATAATCGGTAACAATCTGGAATTTGACTTCAGTGGAAAAGATCCACTGGAGAAAACAGTCAACGACGTTATCGGAGCCATACAACAGGAATTGAACAGAAAGAATGGAGTAGTAGTAGATGTGACAAAACCTATAATTCAATCTGAGCATGAGGTAAATAATTGGCAAATGGCAAAAAACTACACTTGAGAAATTTTTATTTACTTATTGGTTATTTTGAACTGAACGTTTTAAGTAAAATATTTAACACATATTCAAGGGAAGATTACATCGACTTCATATCATAGTCTAGGGTCTGATAATATTGATGGGTTGGAGAAGGAAAGATATTTAGATTGATACTGGCAAACCGGGTGTATAGAGTATTAAAAGAAAATTGTAACCAAAAGCGAATCTTCTCTTTCATCAATTCACGATCACCAATATAACACCTTTCTTGTCTGTATATGTACAGAAAATTTATACTCTTAATTGGTTCATATTATATAGTGCCCCAACCTTGTATCTTTAAAAACGATATCTCATTGTAAGTGCGATGAAGCTAAATCCTTCAAAACAAGATATGCAGTGAGAAAGGAAAACACATTTGTATTATTTTCGGTGTATGCCTTCTCTCCGACTTCTATATATTCTATATTTTTCTACGTTCTATACTTATATGCGTAATAGTGAGATTATGTAATCTAAGGAAAATTACTGAATGTGTATTATCTTTTTTTTTCGAACATGAATAGTCGACCAGAATGCTTAGAATATTGACTATCATTTCAAAAATTGTCATAGACTGCAATAAAATGAAATAATATCTGACAACTGAATTTAAACGTCGTTATCATACATGTATATACTACGATGATGTTTTTTTTTTGTATTTTGAAGGTTATAATAGCACAACGACCTTCTAATCAAAGCAGTGGTAAAAGCAAGGAGATACCAGTTCTACCAATATGTCTCTCTCTATCTTTTATGCTGTTCCTGTTACTGTGTCTGTTGATAAACCTTGCTTGCTTTAATTCTTCAAATACAGTATGTCCATACAAAGAATGTGAGGTAAGTTTCATTACATTTCTTTAAAAATATTTGTAAAGCATTCTCAACTTTCATCACGAGAATTACATAATTATGTTTGTAACATTCATTTTGCTGAGAAAGTGAAAACGTAACCTATGGTCATGCATACATACAATATGGAAAACTATTAAATGTTTAAAAATATAAAATGCAATTGCTTTAAAAGAGGTAAAATGCGAGGCAATAGAAATAATTTCTCTTTTTTAAAGCCAAGTACATGATAAGATACATTTAATAACTGTTTTTCAGTGAAGATGGTTGCACAACAAACTGAAAAAATGATGACCTATTGATAAATCACAATTGGTCAATTACTACCTATCGATGTATTTCCCCTGTAAAATTGCACCACGTTGATACATAAACACATCAAAACGGAATCAATTCCAGCGGCACATATGTATATGTTAGCGGCAATAAGTGAAATTAGGCATTAAGCTTAAATCCTAGGCAATGAGCTAACGCCTAGGCATTAAGTCTAATGTCTAAATGATGTTAGGCATTAGTCTTAAATCTTGAAAAATGTGTCCAGGCATTAAGCTTAATGCCTAAAATATAAATGCGA
This sequence comes from Mytilus edulis, assembly GCF_963676685.1. Taxonomy (NCBI): domain Eukaryota; kingdom Metazoa; phylum Mollusca; class Bivalvia; order Mytilida; family Mytilidae; genus Mytilus; species Mytilus edulis. The sequence goes on along the minus strand of NC_092350.1, from coordinate 67,244,122 downwards.
GTAAATAAAAGATTTTTTTTCCATTAAATAAAAAATATACATTTGTTACATAATAGCATAACGAGAATTGAAGTTTAAAATATCATCTACTGGAAATAAAATCAAAGATAATCCTGGCTATCATAGTGTTTGCCTGCTTCAGTTGACTTTCCATGGCCCCAGAACGATGGCGAACTCTGTTTGTATCAATTGTACAATTTGGACATAACACCTTCCAACCGTATCCCTCTTCACTAACAGTTCCACATATACCATTAATGTGTTTGTCACATTTACTACACATATGAACTCCCAATGTATCTTTTTCACATACATCATGTACATAGAACTTTAAGACATCCTGAAAAATAGTTTGAAAAAAATAATAAGATAAAACATTTAATTTGGTGTAACTATAAATATTAATCAAGCCAGACTAGAATAAATCTGTTTTTAAAATTTAGTTACAATTTTTTGATAATTATGTTTTTGTTCATAATGATCGTTCGACTTAACACTCAATCTAAAAATATGTTATACATTAAATTTTACACGGAAATACTGTAATACTTTAGTTAAAGCCCTCCAAGATTAAAGAGTCGTTTTAATATTTTTAAAGATATTTCTTATTACTTTTTACAACTTACCCTTTGCTTTTCATCAGTGATTGAAGAAGAAGTTTCCACATTTGGTTTTGAATTTGATTAGATGGTATATAAAGGGCATTGTCAATGTTTTCTGTAGTATTTGAAATTATATGTTGGTTATTTAAAGACTCGGTCTTTAGCTGAAGTAAGTCCTCCTCCGTTTCTAAGGTCACCAATCCTTTTTTTCGGAATTTTGGTTTCTGATGTTAATCCAATTGTTGCACATTTACCAAACATGGCTTCATAGTCCAGTGCCTTTTTTAGAGCTGAATTCTTTTGAATCTGGAAGAACTTGATACCAATCGACCACTTTGTTAATTCATTGTCCCTCAGCCATGCAGTTAGCATGTCATAGATATCTCCATTCGATCGCTCAAAGCTACCCTGTGATTGGGGATGTCTCGGTTTCCCATGAACGATAACAAGTTCTGGCCACATTAATTTTAACTCGGTATGACCAAAGCTGTGAATTCCCGACCATTGTCTCTTTGCAGTATATTGGGCACACCAGATATTGTAAAAATATCAATTAGATTAAAAGCCACTTCTGATGCACATTTTTTCACATTTTTTAGGTAAGAGCTTTAATGTTACAAAATTTTGTAAGGTGGTCTTGAAACACCATAATAAATTTATAGTTTCCATCTTGGTTTGATTTAAAATCCATCAAATCAACTTGTCCTCTACTGTTGAAGACTTGAGATAAAATGGGCTTTACTACTACTCCTTTCCCTATATGTTTTTTTCATATTGCAATTTTCACAAAGTGGCAGAAATAATCCAATTGCAGCATATCCATTATTTAGTTGTTTTATCATGCGATCTCTGTCGCCATGACCTGTTTCTTTATGTGCCTTTTCCAAAATACCATAGAAAAACATAAATTTTGAAATTTCCCTCGTCATTCTCGCTGACTTTAGTTATCAACCTCTCAAAACCATCAATGTTAAAAAATGTCATACCTTCTTAAACTATAGTAATCTTGTGTCGCTTTCTTTTCTTATGATTCTAAAAGTTTAATCTTTGCTAAAAGATCATGGTACTTTACTCTTAGATATATGCTCCTTGTTTTCCCTGATTCAAATTCATCACTGAAGAGACATGTATTGTCGAAATGCGCATCTGGTGCAGAAAAATTGGTACCGTTATTGTTATTAGACCTCATAGACTCAAGATATGTATCCTCTATAGACATGGTGTCACGTGATGCAAATGATCCAGTTAAAGAAGTGAAAAAATAAATATCTAAATTTTTGTCTACTTTTTACCAGCTTGACTAGTGAAGTGTAAACATTTTCAAAAAAATATTATAAAGATTATATTGAGTCTCGCCCTTTTTTTATTGGATACAATCACTTTTTAAAATGGTTTTTAATGTTTGTACTTCCACACAAAAGTATGAGTTAATTATGTTTTGAATAAGAAAATTACTAAAATTTGAAGAATTGTCAGATTAATATATATTGATATTTGGAATATAATTAAGAAACAACTTTATTTCAAGAAAAAAAATACTTAATATACATAAATTACAGATTTCACTTATTGCCTAAAATCATGTTCGGCAATAGGATGAATAATCATCATAAGAATTCAGGTAATAAGCTTAATGCCTGATAATTTCAGGTAATAACTTAATGCCTAGGCGTTAGCTTATTGCCTAGGATTTAAGCTTAATGCCTAATTTCACTTATTGCCGCTAAAATATATACCTTCATATAGGAAGAGACACCGTGCATGTTACGTACTGTCTTTGAATTATGTTCCCAATTTTCAATTGAAAGATCGATTTGATAGTCGATAAAATGGGATATCTCTCTGATAATAGCATGAACATAAAGTGCTGATTAAAGTACTTTGTTTTGGGGTCATGACATACTGTACCCTGTTAAAAAGAACACAGATCCCAACAATGAAGAAACAAGATGATGATAACATTACAATGCTGGACTTTTTGAATGACATCATATTTGCTAAGTTTGATGGATGGATATTTCAAAGGGTATTAAAGCAATTGTTTTCTTCAACAGAAAACTGTTGATGAACGTTCGAATAAGATTCGTTGTTTACAAGCAGAAAAATGATGCCCCTGCTAAGCAAATTATTCGTTTTTACCTGATTTGAATTTTAAGGTTAATAATTTCACAGAATCTACTACTTTCAACATTACGAGGGAAACGTGTGGACCAGGATTTGCTTACCCTTCTTCAGCCTACAGCACCTGAGATCACCCTCGGTTGTTTGTTATTTTAATTTATGTATCTATTTTTTTTATTGGGGGGATTCGTGTTGCTCAATCTTTGGTGTCTCATGTTGTTTTTTGCAAAATACTGTTTGTCTTTTTTTTTTTTGTCCTAGCATTTTCAGTTTGCTTTCATTTAATATTCCGATTTGTATCTTTCGTATGTCTTTTACCATGCGCAACTGGTTCGTACACACATATCCTTTCTATTGTTACAGCCAGCTTTGCCAAAACCGCAACCTGGTATGTCAGATAAAACTTCAAAGGTAAACTTGACAAATGGAATTGACAGTGCCATGAATTGGACACTTTCTCAAGTAGATGAATGGCTTAACAAAAAGATTCTTCGGAAAGATATGTTTCTATCTACGCAGTATGTATTCTTTTCATTTTTCTTTCTTAATCACATTTTGTAACTGAATCTGATCCGGGGTTTGATTGTAAATGTGAATTTAAAAACGTTCTCATGTTCATCAAATATTTTTAATACAAGTAATATACATATGTTTAAAAATAGCGTAAAACTATATGAATTAATAGGAGTTAATACAATGTCATCATATTTTTATTGAAAAGATTTTTTTATACAAAACACATATCTTGTTTCAATATTTGTGGACGGTAGTATTGGTTGACTCTATCGAAATCTATTAGCCTTCTGCAAAGATTTCAAATGTTGTTCAACATCTGTTTCATATATAAAAAAGTGTAGTTATTGTTTCACTTGACAAAGTCAAAAAGCAAGAATTAGGTATGCTGTTTCCGGTGTCGTCGTCGGCGGATGCGATGTCAACAATGTATTAGTTTGTGATTAGGACAAGTTTATGGTGCACCACTAGTGGTAAGCAAAAGATATTTAGTATGCAGTTGTATAAATATTGGCACATTTTATTATCATGGAGATTATTTGACCCCACCCCCTCAGTTATGATCTATTGACTCTAAAACATTTGCTTATTTTTCATGATTATGTCAGTTTATGGTGAACCACTAGGGTAGGCCAAATATATTTGGTATGCAGTTGTATAAGTATTGGCACATTTCATTATTTGACCCCACCCCCTCAGTTATTGTTTATCGACTATGAAACTTTTGCTTATTTTCTATGTATTAGTTTGTGATAAGGTCAGTTCATGGTGAACCACTAGTGGTACGTTAATGGTAATTGGTATGCAGTTGTTGTAGAAGCATTGGCAGATTTCATTACCATGGAGATCATTTGGCCCCATCCCTCATTCATGGTCTACTGACTTTTAAAATTTTGCTTAGTTTTAGTATTAGGTTGTGAATAGGTCAGATAATAGGGAACCACTAGTGGTAGGTTAAGTATAATTAATATGCAGATGTATAAGCCTTGGTTTTCTCATTTTCTTGGAGATTGTTCGCCCCGTATTAGCATTGGCACATCTCTTAATAATGGAGATTAGTTGAACCTGACCCCTCAGTTATGGTTTATTAATTTATTAATTTTGCTTAGTTTACAAGTATTAGTTTTTCTTGAGGTTTGTTAAAGAGAACTACTTATGTTACGTCAATGGTATTTGGTTTGCAGTTGTTTTAGCATTGACACATCTCATTGCAATGTCATTTTTATGCATGTGCCTTTATTCGTGGTTCATTAACTTTGAATATTTCCAAAACGTGCACGTTAAAGTGTTGCTATTTAATTTCAACATTTTCATTATCGATATTACATAAAAAGCGAGTCATATCTCTGTGATAACAGTTTTTATACGTTATTTGTAGAAAACAAAGAGAAGTTGTTATCGTTTAAATGCTAATAATATCTGAAGATAAACCCGTCTCGTACAGGCCAACATAATTATAACGTCCTTCCCTAAATGCAATTGTCCTCTAGCAAACATAACAGTATAACTGTGTATTGGTCAGTTTTTTTCTCTTATTGCTAAATTTAAAAGTCAGCGCGATTTACGACTTTATTATTTAAACGTCTTTGTTTGACCATTAGGTATGGGACAAACAACATACTCCACTTAAGGTTGATATTTTACCAAGATATGTGTCTTAGTGGCATACTCACAGACCGTACATTTAGTACATTAAAATGTTGAACACTTTTATCTGGTTTCTTTTTTTTCAGAAGACAGCTAAAGACTTTAAGAGGAAAGGACATTGCATTTCTCAAGCTCCTTGTCAACGAGGTTAGTTTATACTTACCAAAGAAATAAACACTACCAAACATCAAGCAAACATTTTGAACCGACAATATCATCGATACACCTGTAAGCAATGGTTTCCTGACATATAAGGAGACATTTGGTTATCTGTTTTCTGTGTAGAAATAAAAAGCTAAATAGAAAAGAAAAGCAATTTTAAAACAATTCAATTTCAATTAGGTAACGGGTACCGTATAATAATCCCATGTATATGTCTCTGTTCTTCATTTTGATAAGATTATAAAAATATATTGTGTCTTGTAAACAAATGTTTGTCGGCACAAAATCATGCATGTTCACTGTCAAAACATATATAGCGGTGTTAATTCTAATGTAGACAAGGAAACGAGTAAGAATTAAAGAAAATAATAATTTTTGTATTTTGCTTTTCAGTGTCCAACTACTTTCTACCAAACAATCCGAGAACAGTTAGGGATGAAAGATATTCAATCAATGTCCGATTTCCGATTCGCTTTCGAACACATTGATACCACTGTGATTGATACTGATTTGCATTCAACTACCCAACAGTTTACAAGTACCAGTACGAGAACAGTTGAAACAACTAAAGTTCGCTTAACTGTATAGAAAATTATTGTGCATTCTTCACTATAAAGTCCGTGTGAACTATTATTAGTCTAGCCTGCTTTAGTTTTGCATATTGGTTTTTTTTAGTCAAGGATATTAATACATACATGCATGAGATTTATCAAATTTTAAAATTGAAGATAAACTACGATATAAAACAACTAAGTTGAAAAAAACGTATGAAATTCGTTTTTCCTGTATAGATGATCAAAATCAAAATAATTGTATGCGTTCCTTTTTTTTCTGTAACCAAATTTATAAGTTATAAACACAAAACTTTATTATTACAAACGAATTTTAAACAATTAATCCTTGGTCTATTTTTTGATCACATTAAAAACAAGAGAAAGCATTCCTACTAATTAGTCTGATCTCTTATTTACAATTATTTTGCAAACATCAAATGTGTCTGTATAATAGTAAGTTTTGTTTTGCCATAATAAGTAGTAAAATATGATATTTGAATTCTTATTCCTGTACCAAAGAAAAAATTATCAAAGTGTGATAATTTTATATAGTAGGCCAGTCTCTGTCTTGTATTCAATCGACTCATTGATTTTTGGAACATCGAATTTCATGAGTGTAATATAGAAACGTGAATTTTAGATAATTACGTTATCAAGATATATACTGAAATGATATATTATAAGGAAAATAACTATTGTTAACAGTTATGCTATTACACAACGCATTCTTTTAATGTGAGTAACAATTATATTTTTTACATTCTATGTGTCGATGTAAATAATTTCAAGCGCTACGTCTTTCCATATGCGGTATTTTGGAAACAAAATCAAAGAGCTATACACAAGAACAAGTAACTTTACTTTTGGTGATCAAGTTTTGTTTTTGTTTTGTTAAATGTCGTTTTATTTTAGAATTGCTTAGGTTTTTGCTTTTGATAATGACTTTTGCTTGTTTCTGTGAAGTGTGTGCCTCCTTTCATAATATAAATGGTACATCATAAATATATGATATATATTTTTATATACATTTAATATCACAACTGCATAGAAGTTACATTTACTTGACTGTGATAGCTTTTTGTGTGTTTTTTTTATCACGTGCTTTAACTTAATAAATCATATTTTATATTTCATGATTTTTTTTTCAATACACGAGTGATTTTCTCGCTTTATTGAATATTTATTGGTGGTCTTCGAACTTTTCCACTCTATGTTCGGATAGTTGACTTGTTGACACATTTCCCAGTTCCACTCTCAATATTATTTGAATTTGTGTTGGATTTTCATAATTTCCAATAACAGAAACACACACTTCCATGTAAAAGTCTTAAACTTGTAATGGTGGAACGGAAAAGAGTCTCAGGCAATGCTGTTTGTTTTTGTCATTTGCTGTTTTCCAATCCTATTAGGTTTTCGTTTCAAGATTTGATTATGAATCATGCCATTGTCTTTCCCTTTTGTACTGTTTCACACTAATCATTCGGTAGACTTATATACATAAAGTGAGCTGATGCTACACGTTTCAGGTCAAATTGTTCTTAGGTGCATACATCAACGTCATTTGTTCAGTGGAGGATATTTGGTTTTCTGTTTGAAGCCATTTTTTGTATATGAATGGGTCCGTTATATTTCTCGTTAGAATTGTTTTACACTGGTCGTTTCGATACCACCTGTTGCTCCTTATAATATACCATTTCGGAGTAAGTTATATAGGTAATCTATAATTAATTTAACTAACGACGTTTAGTCATTAAGAGACTTATATCAGTGGTAATGACATAATAATACATGGAGTCGCTTGTTTACTGTATTGTTCACCCGTGTCCATCTCTTTCACAGACACGTGTGTCTAAGTGCTGACACGACTAATGACATAATTCGAATAAAAAGTTGATATAAATAACGACATTCAAACTCTGTTTTTTCAAAGACTGTCATAGGCATTTCTAAATAAATTCATCATGGATACCAGGATTAAATTTTGTATTCACGCCAGACGCGCGTTTTGTCTACAAAAGACTTATCAATGACGCTCGAATTCAAAGAATAATTTGGCGAAACTTTTTGGAATTGTTTGTCCTCAAAGCTCTTCAACTTCGGACTTTATTTGGTCTTTTTTACCATTATTGATGCGAGCGTCACTGATGAGTTTTTTGTAGACGCGCGTCTAGGATAAATATGAAATTTTAATCCTGGTATCTATGATGAGTTTATTTGATGATATACAGTGAAATGCAGTGAAGTCTAGCATTTGATAGTTCATTGATAACATTCTGGCGTATCATAAACAAACAACTTGTAACGTCTCATTTCATTGGCCGAAAGATTCAAATACAAAAACAATGTAGTCAGTGTGCACGTGAATTGACACAGGTGACCAACAATGGAATGTACTATGTTACTACGAACGTAAAAACAAGGATTTGTTTAATTTACAAACCTTTGGTCAAAAGAATTAAATTAATCTTTTGTTAACTTCAAATAGTGGGGTCGAACTTTATACTGATATTTTGTATTAAGTAATATTCTAAGTTCTTTATGCATGCAGCAACTCAATTATTGTGTACCGCATAATGAGAAATATAAAGATAAAATAAAATGCATGTGGCGCTTTTATACAAATGAATATATGAACCACTTTTAAATTCTTTCATACTGACGATAGGTTATAATCCTAACAATGTCGTAGTCACTTATAATAAGTATCTCATAATACTGATCCATTACAATAATTAATGATGGGTTGCACTGACATTCCTCTTTTATTGTTTTCATGCTATAAAAAATACACACAGTACCATAAACAGAGGAAATTGTCCCCTAAAATAGAAACAAAATAACTTTAATCGTATCATTTGTGCACCTAAATGAATTCAGTGAAGGCATGTTGTTGTAATAAATTGAAAAGTTACATCGGCGAAGATTATTCAGTTCTTTTGCATGTGTTGAACAAAATAATAAATTAATACTTGTGAGAAATGTCGTAGTTTAAAGCAACAATTCTCGTTTGAATTATTTTACATTGTCATTTCGGGGCCTTTTATGGCTGACTTTGCGGTATGGGCTTTGCTCATTATTGAAAGCCGTACGATGATCTATTATAGTTGATTTTTGTGTTATTTTGTTCTCTTGTGGAGAGTTGTCTCATTGCCAATCATACCACATCTTCTTTTATATATGTATTTATAGTATACAAGGTATTATCCCGCAGTTAAGATTTGTCCACTTTTTAAGAACACATCCGTAAAAAACGGACGCCCACCGGACAGAAGGGGTCAGAAGTGCAATCATACCACATCTTCTTTTTTAAATATAAATGTACTGTTTTCAATTTTAAATGGATGAACATTTATTTTTTAATGTTATACTGTAAGAATAGAGCTGCATAACATTGTTGAACTATTCGCTAAAGTACATGTAGTATGTATTCGTATTTAAAATGAAATACAAAACGAAACATGTATGATAAACTGATAAACAAAATATCAAGAAATTAAGGATGACTAAATGCATGTACAAGAAGAAACTCACCTTTTTATCAAAACATTTAATGAATAAACACTTTTTTTTTAAACTGATTGTTTCTATTTACATGTACATATTTACAATTATTATATACAGTTTACGTTCGTTTTTCAACCGAGAATAGCAAAACCTAATGAAGTATAGCGTTGGAGTTTATAAACTACATTTAATTCCCCTGTGCCATGGTTTGCCATCTGCGCTTTTTTTTTAACAAAGCATGGTTGGTTACATATTATAAATTTACTTACAATTTCGGAATTTTTTTTCTCAGAAAAAAAAACACTATCCTGTGTCGAATACCTAAAACTTGTCAAAGAAAAGTGTTTGTAGAAAAGTACGGTTTCATTTTTCAAGTACAACGCTAACTCATCGAGTCCATTGAGTGAAAGAAAAGGTAGGATGAGCAATTTGTGGGGGGGAGGGGGGAGTCAATGAAAAAAATATGTGCATTGAGTTTTTTTTTAGTTTTTCATTGAACTTTTGATGTCGTCCCTTGATCCAGAGGACAAATTTGAATTAAATATTTCGATGTGAAAACTGTTAAGATTTTAAAGTTTAAAATTTTACTATCAATTGCAGAAAATTATAAAACCAATGAATTTCACAAAAAAAGTCATGCACATTTATAAAAGCTAGAATTGTGATTGCTTAATCAAGAACACAATCATGTACGCAAATACGACGATGGAAGCTTTAAACGACCTTGACCAGCTACGTGAATACTGATCAGTCCATTCAACGTTATAGTACGTGTGTTCTATTTTCGCAGGTGTGAGGTCGAAGGTTTGAATTGACAAATGAAAATGATCGTTCCTTAAAGAGTTAATCTAATAAAGTTTGTTTGATTGATTACGTCGCAATACCTTTCGCTAAGCTTTACCGCATATGAGTATATTTGCTCTCAATAATGACGACTTCAGTATGTTCACTAAAGAAATTAATCCTGTTGAACTTACTTTAAATAAAGCTAATACTAACAATAACCTCGATCTTGATATCTATATCATTAACGGGAAGCTTGATACATGTACAAAAAAATCATGATAAAAGACATGATGTTTCATTTCTTATCGTTGATTATCCATTTTCAGATATTTCTCTTCTTTTGTCACCATCTTATGGTGTTTATATATCTCAATTTGTACGATTAGCTCGTGTATATAACAACGTATTAGACTTTAGCGAGAGAAATGTATGTATTACTGGAAAATCATTACACCAGCGTTATCGATATCACAAACTTCTTCAAACATTTACTAAGTTTTATCATCGGTATAAGGAAATAATTCGTAAATTTAATTCAACATGGTAATATTCTTTACCAAGCATAAAAAAAATCTGTATTGTTCTCAAAAGCTAACAAAACCTTTAACCAGTCCTTACTAAGAAAAGATATAGTTACGATACTGTTGTCAGGTCATTAAAGATTGCATATTTTGGCTTTAATATTGATTCAATTGTAGGGTATTTGCATCGGAAATAAACACATTTATTAAAACCAGTTGTGGGCATGACACGGGTTAGTTTCTTCTTGTCTATTTTATAATGGTGTTATACTAAACCCCTAACAGGAGGAATTGTGCCTGATATTCATATAATGAAGAAATAATTGTTCAATCAGTTTAATTGAGGTCTGAGGCTGGCGTGTCAGTAACTGCTAGTTATCTGTTGTTATTTAAGCGTTATTGTCATTTTGTTTATTTTCTTTTGTGGTTCATATTCTGACTCGGACTTTTCTTAATCTGACTTTTTACTGCGAGTATTGTTGTACGTGTTTTTTTTTCTACATTGGCTAGAGGTTTAGAGGGGAAAAAATGTTTAACTATGCCGCAACTTTGCGCCTGACCCAAGTCAGGAGCCTCTGGCCTTTGTATGTCTTGTATGATTTTTTATTTTAGATTCTTGTGTATAATTAGGGGTTAAGTATGACGTCCATTATCACTAAATTAGTATACATATTTGTTTGGAAGCCATCTTAAGGACATTTCCGGATGCGGGAGTTTCGCTACTTTGAAGACCCATTGGTCAACTTCGGCTGTTGTCTGGTCTATGTTCGGGTTGTTTTCTGTTTGACACATTCCCCATTTCCATTCTCAATTTTTAGTTAAAATGGTAAAAAAAAAGGACAAAGCTGAAGAGCATTGAAGACCAACATGTATACGTTTGACGAAAACTAAAGATGATCAACTAATCTTGTTTGGAGACATAATGTATAGAAAATCATAAGCGGACCCAATAAACAAAGTGAGAAGGCATTTTAACTGATTATCTTATATAAAAAAGAGTGTTAACTTTCTAGATATGTTTAATGATAGATACTTAATAACAGAGCGTGTTTTCATTGTGCCTATGTGTGCCTCTTTTTGAATTGCAAGTTCCCATAGCTTAATTTAACTATGATATTTGATTATTTGAGACAGCAGAAGAGTAGTGTGATCTGTACATTTATCGATTGTGTCTCGTTACTGATTTTTTTTTTTGACTGAGTTAGGATTCGCAGGAGCAATGAGTACTTGGATTATCTCTGTCAATGATAGTTTCATTTTCATTTTTAGTAAATTTCATTTGAATAGCGATAACTCGTAGATCTATAAAATACAACTACGTTGACAACATTTGAGAGTTTTCATAAACGAATTATTCAATTTAAAGTCATACGAAACCTCAAATTAAAACAAAAACCCTAAGGAAATGTTTTCATAACAAAATGGATAGTTTTCATTATTAGATTTATGTTCATATACTTTTTTTGGAAGAAAATTCTTTAATTTTTCCACTATTAGAAGAATTTAACTTTATTTTACTTGATTGCTTCCAGGAGACAATTTGCTGGCATATTTTCCGCATGTAAGTGACCTGATCGTAACTCTTCTCGTAAAAATCCGATAACCACACTACGCATAGATCTGTCACTAAAATAAACTATTATCTGATTGAAACAGCGATTTTGCTTTTACCGAAACAATGAAACCGATAAAATATTCATTCTTAAACAATTATCAACGCCAATCACTAAATCACTGGCACCTGATAACATGAGACAGACCAATGAATAATATGATAGTGATAAAAATAGTGTTTTAGTGCTACAAATAAAAAAAAACCAATTTCATATATGGCTCATTCATTAGATTAAAACGACCAATTAAAATGAGAAAAAAAGATTAACACAAAAGACACAAATCTCCCATTAAAAACACTGCAATGTGTATTAGCTACGTCGAAGCATATTACAGATAAGAAATGAATCATGTTATTTCAGGCTCAAATATTTTTCGGTACACATCTTGTATACCATACTAATTCCTAAGGAATCAAAACCTTGTACATTTAAAGTAAATGTGTTGACATGGTGTATTTCAATCAGTTATCATAGCTGTAAGACACTGTTTATTAAACTAAGCTGCAGTGAATAAACTCATCACATATACCAGGATTGAAATTTTATATTTACGCAAGACGCGCGTTTCGTCAACAAAAAACTCATCAGTGACGTTCGAATCAACAAATGAATTAAAATCCATATTGTCATAAGGTTATGCATATTTTTTTCTATCCTTATACAGTTTCTGGTTTGAAATATGCAGATATATAATGACAAAAAATTATTCCATTATAACATCATAATGAGACGACATTACTTCTTTCATTTCTCCAGTGTAGCTTGAGAGTTCTGACTTTATACAGACTATACTTGTGTGTTGACCCTGCTTCTTCAGATCTTAAAAAATGTGTATTTTGATGAAATACGGATAGATCACAATGAACGTATTGCAATATGTCAATCATTTAAACTATTATAATATTTCTTTCGTTAAAGACATTAATTCCTTTCAACCAATAAATCTTTACTGAATACTTAAACGAATTCCTTTTAAAAAAATATGTTGTGTTATCTTCATATACATCTTTTCTTTAAATATATCAATTACTATCTTTTTAAACAAAATTCAACATGTTTGACATGAAAGTAGATTGTTAACTTACACGAACACTTGACGTAGATATAATCGTGATGGGATATCCCTTTTAGATTTCTATACCATATAGTACTTTGGCTAACTCCGTGGTCATTTATGTATCAACTTTTTGATATGTTTTATAGATAAAAACTTTACCATTTTACTTGACACAAGACAATAAAAGAATATAATAACCATTCTAACATGACGTTCTTAAAACGCTTTGAGTACATGGCAAAATATGAATATATTGTTTGGGCTGTTCCGATCGTACTACGCGTCATATGCTTTTATATGAATGAACTACTCGACGTCATAGATTGATGACGTAAGAATATAAGCATTTTACGGGAAAAACACACGCTTGTGAAACCCAAAGATATCACAACAATAAAACGTAAACAAACGATGCCAAAATGTCTTATATAAATCGTTTTTGTATACATATAAGACATATAAATACAATTATCATTTAGATACATCCAAACCTATCTCAATATGTTATTGTAAATAGTTTAAGCATGCCACTTATTCAGTTTGCTCATTTCTTTTACGTCAATTTAGTAGTGCGTTTATTTATGGGAACGGCAAATACTGCATTCACCTAGAGTTCTTCGATCCACAACCATTGCTGTATTTGTACTATTAGAAACGAAATAACTCATGGGGGCTTGAATATCGCTCAGGGTAAAATATTTGTCATAAAGGGCCAACCCGTTGTAAAATCACGATATGTTCAAGCCCCCATGAATTATTTCTTAAATAGAAGCATGACTCTTTACGAATGACAATGTTGTCTTACATACAATGGCTTGACTCATTTAAAGAATTTCTTCAAAAACATTTATAATTGTTTGTTGATATAATTTGGACTATCTATAGAGACCCCTAATGATATGGCCTTCTACAATCCAAGACACTTCCTTTTACAGATGTAAATAAATTCAAGGTCGTGGTTTTTTTTTAATTACTATCTAACACACAAAAAGTGGTTAATACCGTACATATATAAACTGTGTTGTATTTTCAATTATTTAAAAACTCACATTATTAATAGTATATTGGTAACTAAAATTATGTCTGTTTAATTTTCTAAAATTTAAAAAAAAAAAATACCGAATACCAAGGCAAATTCACAAGGAGGAAGTCATTAAAAATCTGACAAAATCAGATGCTATTAGTGAATATTAACTGTCCAATTTCTGATTTGGACTGAACTACTTTTGTGTTAGTAAAATATTTGAAATACTTGCTATCTAACTTTTATAAAAGAGTCAACCTTTTATCATCAATCAACATTTTGTTTTAAAAAAAATCATTATTGAAAATGCATAATAGAATTTGATAATATATATAAAAAAATAATAATAATTATTGAAATTGCATCATAGAATTAGATATCATAAAAGTACAAAAAATCAAAATCATTATTGAAAATACATTATAGAATAAGATATGATAAAAAAAATCATTACAATATATTTTAATATGTGAATATTTCAATCCACCGGTTCTATTTCTGTTGAGTGAATTTAGAATAAAATGTTTTTTTCTCATTTTGTAGATAAGCTGTATAATTTGTTTAATTTTCTTTTATAAATCTTAATATTTTTTGATAATGATAACTTAACACCGAAAACAGGAAGACTGATAAAATACAAAGACGTCTGACAAAGACATAAACTTAATCACTATCGTACTTGTATTGCATATATCAAACGTTATAGCCTAAGTATTCAAAATGCATCTGTGGTAATTGCATGAAATATAATAAACCATAACATATTTAATGCATGTAAAAAGAGCATTGATTTATGTTTAAATAATTTGATTTCTACCTTAAATAAATCCTAATATACGTCCGCAATACATTTCCACGAAACATTATAAGCCGTTCTTTTCTGTTGATTTCTCCGAAATAAATTCTAAAGGAGTGATGCATGATTGCCGATTCGTTCGACGAGTATATAAAGCGTATAACCAAATATAGATCGTACGAAGCTCAAAATTTCATATTTTGTGGTGATAAGTTGTCGTTGGGAGAACAACGTGTATAACTTTGCATTTCAGATTGACCTGACCGCATTACAAGGTATGATTTTTAACATTTAAAGTTCAGTATATATTTTTTATTCTATCAATAATGAAAATTAGCACTCAATGAAAACTATATTTATTTTGAACTGTAAAATTCAATTCAAATCATATTGGATTACTTCATTTGTATAACGAAAAACATTGTTGTAAAAAAATACATTATGAATACGTTCTGGAAATGAATTTTCCAACTCAAAACAATAGTGAACATTGCAGCTATTTAAATGATAAGCACCTATTTCATTTAATTTATGCGCAGTTAATTATCCAAAAAAGGGGAAATTATTGACATTTTTAAAAGTCATACAACCCATTTTAAAAAAGTATTACATTTACTTCCAACACCATCATAAATGGTGACCATCATCTTATGCACGTCTACGTATGCCTTTATTTTCCGTCATATTTCCAGAATATAAAAGCACAAAGGTGTCAGTATTCACCTCAAAAACTAACAAAACCTTTGAATAGACTTATTAAGAAGGGATATAGTTACCATACTGTTGTCAGGTCATTAAAGATTACATATTTTGGCGTTAATATTGATTCACTTATAGGGTCTTTGCATCGGAACTAAACACATTTATTCAAAAACCAGTTGTTGGCATGACACGGGTTATGTTCTTCTCATATATGTTATGATGGTATAATACTAAACCCCTAACGGGAAGGATTGTGCCTGATGTTCATAATTATGATAAAATCATTATCTTTCAGTCAGTTTAATTGAAGTCTGGAGCTGGCATGTCAGTTAACTGCTAGTAGTCTGTTGTTATTTATGTATTATTGTCATTTTGTTTATTTTCTTTGGTTACATCTTCTGACATCAGACTCGGACTTCTCATGGACTGAATTTTAATGTGCGTATTGTTATGCGTTTACTTTTCTACATTGGCTAGAGGTGTAGATCTCACAAACATGTTTAACCCCGCCACATTTTTGCGCCTGTCCCAAGTCAGGAGTCTCTGGCCTTGTATTATTTTAATTTTAGTTTCTTATGTACAATTCGGAAATTAGTATGGCGTTCATTATCACTGCACTAGTATATATTTGTTTAGGGGCCAACTGAAGGACGCCTCCGGGTGCGGGAATTTCTCGCTACATTGAAGACCTGTTGGTGACCTTCTGCTGTTGTTTTTTTCTATGGGCGGGTTATTGTCTCTTTGGCACATTCCCCATTTCCATTCTCAATTTTATTACTGAAGGAAATGTCCTCATGAAAGCAGTAGTTTATATCATTCTTTTAACAAAATGTTATGGTACACATGGTTTATCTGTAAATTTTACAGTCTTTTGAATAATAGGCCGTATAGATAAAACATGCTCTAAGTATGCAGTGAAAACGTTGTTTGATTTAAAAAAAAAAGTAAACATGAAATATCTAAAGTATCTCTCGGATACATTATTGAACTACCAAAAAATCAATCAAATCATAGAAATATCAATAAAAAAATAGATAACCTTTATGTCCATATTACTTCACATTGTTGATCAACTGTGTACCTTCCACCCCTTCTTTTAAAATCAAGTTATTGATTACAAACTAAGGTTGTTAATATATAATAAGTCTTGCCATTTTGCAGTTGTAAGATTTTTTTTATTTTGTTCTGATTCCATTTGTTGTCCACACTTTCGTTTTACAACCATTTAAAACATGTCGATATATATTTTATATATCATGAATATGATATCGTACAGTTATTTAGCTTTTGAAACTTACTCTGTTTACGAGTATGGGATTTACCTCCTCGTAGAATAATTCTCTTAAGAAACTGTTAAAGCTTCATTTGTTCACTAAAACATGTTCTTAACTTCCCGCTATTTACCAAGATCTTTAGTCAATATAATATCCTAGGGAACTTAGATTGTAATCGGAATTCTCAAGAACCGAGAGGGTTATCAAAATACAGCGTTTGTCTATTTAAAGTTGTGACAGAACTTTGTAAATTCTAGTGTGATTCTTCAACATTCAAATTTAAATGTACTACAGTAACTGTAATTTATTTTTTTAATTTATTTTGAAAAACATGATTTGAATGATGACTTTTTTTTACTGTATTGAAATTACTAACTGTACTTAATTTTTGATTCAGAAAGACTCACGACGACGTACTGCCATGGAAATCCAGTTATCTTTGCAGTAAATGAACCTGTTATACTGCAAAACGATGTAAAGCCATGTGATGGTTTTGAATCGGACAGCGAAAATGAGTTAGTGGATTTATCAAATCTTATTGTTTCAGCCGAAGAATCTATGAAATCTATAAAAGAAAACGAAGCAAAAAGAACCGAAACTGATTTTGTTACCGAAGAGTTTCAGAAAGCTGCTTTATCGCTGGTTACAAAGCACTTGTTTGTCATTGAAAAGATATCTTCTATTGAAAGATCAGACATGCTTAAACAATTATCAAAACTTTTGATAGATTATCGGATCGTCGATTTTTTTTGCAAAATTAGTGCTGAACTATTGGAATCTGGAGAACGTTTTAAATATCCTGGAATAAAACCAGAATGCATTGCTCTCTTAAGTATAATGTTGAGATATTTAGGGAGCTGTTCAAATAACAACTGTGAACTGAGTGGCATTATTGCGCGGGAAAAATACTTTCTAAAAAGAGCGACTGATATACTACAAGAATGGAAATGTATTTCTTTTGGTGACAATATTGACATGAAGGTATTTAAACGTAATGAAATGATATATTTTACTAATAGATTGAATTTTACAAAGAGACATAGTACAATTTATTAAAGCCCACAATTGATATTAAATATTTTTAAAATATAACAAATATTAAAATCTGAAAAACTCAGACTAAATCTTATGGTTGATGGGCCTCCCATACAATCCAGTGGCGCCTTCATTTTATGACGAGAACATGCTACTTAGTATTCAGATTAAACAGTTTGACTAATCCTATTGTGGTCATTGTGTACACAAAGTATTTATGATTATTCTTCTTTACTCTTTTATAAATACGCGCAGAATAATGTTTTTTTATTTGTATTATACAAATAAGAACTGTTTTCTAAAATTTGAAAAAAATAAATATACATTTTATGTTCAGATTGATAGGTAAGGGAGCTTAGTAAAAATTGCGAATAAAGGTTTGGAGATTTCTTTTCATAACACCGCAAAAAGTATAGTCAAATTGTCTGTTTTTTTATATAGAACTCCTTATCAACAATTACTAAAAACAGTTGTATTCTTGAAACTTAAAAGAGAAATGCTTTCCAGGGAAACAGTTGAAGGTTATCAAATGATTTGAATAACGACTTCAACCATCATTTCCAATTGTAAAAATTGAGTTTAAATTTAAAGGTATAACCCGTTTAATGTAATCCTATGGAAACTTTTCACAAATTACCATTTGTCTCTGTATATTGTTTTTTTTTATAACATATGCAATTCCACGAAACCTCTTTATTATTTCATTCTAACAATATGTTTGTGTTCTGTTCATTTTTTTTCTGTCTATTATACAAGTCAGTAGAAGGTGGAAATACTCTCGAATTGCTTCTTTCCATCCTGTATAATATATCCATGGTTGAGGATAATGTTCAAAACGTTCGAGATGTTGAATGCATTGAAGCACTGAAACCATATCTGGATTCAAAAGACAACACGATTCTACTATTATGCTTAGCAACACTAGCTAATCTGGTGGACGAAACTGAAAGTGGGATTTTAAACAGAAAACCTGATGTTATTGAATTTTTAATGTCTACAATTACGAAGGCATTGAAATGCAAAGAAAGGATGTATTACGGATGGTCTCTGATTAAACTAGCTAGAAGTACGTCCCATACTTATTTTTCCTCTATTTGCTAGGCTTTCAGCTTTTTTAGTACAGAGTGAATTCAATATTGTTTAACAAAACGGGATATTGATTATTGAGGAATCCATATAAGCTCTGTTTTTTTCTGTTTTACCAGACTTTTAAAATGATTTTCAGTGTTACTAGACTAACACATGTATGTTGTTGTTAAAAACGTTTAATGCAAAATATAAAATTGTATATGCATTATTTTAAGATCGAAGGATTCCTTTAACCAATTTAGACGTTTCTCAGAGAAAAAAATTTCGATGGTTTTGTTAATATTTTTGATCGCATTTGACTTTTCCAAACATTTAAGAAAGGCGAAAGATACACATTGTACATTCAAATCTTTAATTAGATATGGGAAGATGTGGTATGAGTGACAATGAGACAAGTCTCTAACCAAGTCAAAATTTATAAAAGTAAACCATTATAGGTCAAGGTATGGTCTTCAACACGGAGCATAGGCTCACATCGAACAACAAGCTATAAAGGGCCAACAATATAATCGTTTAATGATCGAAAAAGAAGCGTGGTGTTCGGGCAATGGATCGATAAGATTGTTAAAGATAGAAACAGCACAGACATACAAAAGTGTCAAAAACAAGGAATTTTAATTTAATACATAAATTCCGCCCCCCCCCCCCCTCCCCCACCAAAAAAAAATACTAGTGTAAAACCATTCAAACGGGAAAACCAACGATCAAATCTATATAAAAAACGAGAAACGAGAAACACTTATGAACCACATAAACAAACGACAACCACGCGTTCCTTCTACATTTTTTTAACAACATGGATGCCATCGACAAGTGTATCTATTTCACCTGCAAAAATATCAATTGAAATAAAAGCACAAACAATATAGTATTATGCATTATTTTGTAGAAAACACAATTTCGAACCAACATGACAGATCTTTTGATGCAAAAAAAAAGTTCAAAGTTTGCTTTTTAAATTACAACTCTTTTTGTCTCAATGCTCTTCAAATTCGTACTTCATTTGGTATTTACTTTTTTGGATTCGAAAGTCACTGATGTAGACGAAACGCGCGTCTGGCGTAAATAAAATATTTAATCCTGGTATCTATGATGAGTTTATTGTCGTATAGTCTACAAGTTTCAAGCATATAAACATCCATGGTTTTTAGTTTTATTGGGATAAAAGAGAACTTTTGATGAAGGTTCAAAGAAACACTTAAATATCCGTTGATAAAATAAAGTTCCGTTCCCTATGCCTAATACACATTATAGGTAGACTATCATATTCTCTTTATGTTCTTATTACCTACATATCCCCGCCAAATTGAAACGGATCAGTGGAAATACAAGGGGGAAATTGGTAAAACAATCATTTTTAACAGAATATAGACGAAAACACTAACTTTTATGTAGATTAAAGAGAGTGCATGTATTACTCTCAACACTGCAATGATGTCTTCTTACATAACACAATGGAGACAAAATAAAGATTAATCGTCCAAATTATCGTTCTATTTCAATTTTATTGATTTTTGTGTTTCTGTAGAAATAAAGTATCAAATATTTTTTTTTTAATAAAACAAAATAATGGGAAATCAAAAACGTGTGTGTATCAAAGTCAGAAATTATAACCGAGTACTTGATATAATAAATAACAAACTAGTATCTATATTTGTAACAGTTGTTCGTCAGGTGGTAAGAAATGATAGCAATAAAGGGACGGTAGTACAGCACGGTGCAGTTCCAATACTTGTAAAAATTATTGACACTGGAAACGTCGAGGAACAACGTGGTAAATATATTGTACCTAAGTTTACTTATCAAATGTTAAACATTTTGTACAAAATGAATAATAAAGAGTAAGTGTTGAAATGAAAGTTGAGGAAATGATATATATGAAGTTATATTCTCAATTAGTATTATTATTGAATTAAATATTTCCATATCTCAAACAATGTCTGAATTAAATTGTATTATATATTTTATAACTTATATCATTGTCTTATTAAGAGGCCGTTTGTGCCGTTTGGGCGTTGTCGTTTGATAATGACAACCGAAAAGAGATGATAGAAAAGAAGGAATGGAAGGTGATAGCGACATTGGAAAGATTGTCTAAATCATCTGATCAAACTGTAAAAATGGTTAGCAGAAATGCTATATAGACGATTAAGATGATTAAAGACCATAGGAATACATGTAATTATATTGTTATTAGTAATCAACAAAATATCACGGAATTTGACAATCTAAAACAAAGGAGTGTTTTCTAGACTTTTAAAACGAATGAAACATCAAACTTATCTTAAAAACATAACCATGATCTTGCTTCAAAATCATGTATGACATGAATCGTTAAATCAAAGCTGCAATGATAAAAAATGTAATATGTTTGGAATATACAAAGAAGATGTGGTATGATTACCAAGGAGACAACTCTCCTTAAGAGACCAACTGACACAGAAATAAACAACTGTATGTAATCGTATGGCCTTCAACAATGAGACAATCTCATACCACCTAGTAGTCAGCTATGAAATGCCTCGAAATGACAAAATGTAAAACAGTTCAAACGAGAAAACAAACGGTCTGTTTAATGCACAAAAAATCAAAGAAAACAAATACGCAACTCAACAACAGACGACAATCCCTAGATTCAAGGCCCCTGACTTAGGACAGCACATGCATACATAATGTGGTGGGGTTAAACATGTTTGCAGGATTTCACACCTACCTTGACCTGGCATAGCGGTGTAGTAGTACACCATTACTGTAATGTAAACTAGCGTACTGTAAAAATCAGTTAAAAAAGGCTTAACTAATCTGATGGATACAAAAACACTGAGTGGAAGTGGCCGGGTACTTATACACTCCAACAATAAAAAAAGACAGTAAGTACATATCTGATAGTATACTCGCAGTTACTTACAGCAAGTTCAAAGCCAATAGCAACTTAAAACATCATACATCTAAGACTAAAGTATCAAGCGGCATGTTTTGTTTTCGTGAACACTTACATAATAACAATGAACAATGCTAGAAATATTTTGCATTTGACTGAATAATTTTATCAGTCTGTTTGTTTTAATAAGAGTTTATCGACATCATTGCCGGTCAATCATATATTCGTCCTTTTACTCTCAATGTATGAATGAACGAATGAATGAATGAATAAACAAAATATTTATTTTCTATGCAACTTAGGTGATTTGCAACAAACCGTGGTCGGAGGAAGAGGCGAAAGGCACATTGTGATCAGTTACAACTGGGGACACCAAGAGGTAGTTAAAAAGATATCTGAAAGTTTGAAAAACGAAAATATCAAAGTATGGATGAATGTAGATAATATGCAAGGTTGCATAGTCGATGATATGGCTAACGCTATTGAGCAGGCAGATATTGTACTTGTCTGTTATTCGTCTAAATACAGGAACAGTTATAATTGTAGAGCTGGTATGTATTGCTCATTAAGTGAATTTAAGAAACATATAAATATTTACATGATTTGATGAATTAAAAGTGTTAATTCCAATCTTTTCAAACAATAAGTAGCTTTACATTGTATGTACTTACAAAGTAAAACCTTTTCGATATGATATGATTAACAGACGAATATACTTTTTTCCATATAAACAATGCATTTTGATTGACCATGTATGTTAGTATGATATAGTCTTGTAATAAAATTGATTGTTTTTTAATGTTATAGAGGCAAGATATGCGTATCAATTGAGGAAAACTATAATACCATTGAAAATGGAAAAAGGTTACACGGCTGATAGCTGGTTAAGTTTTATAATTGGCTCCCTGCTCTATTTTGATTTTGGTGAGGAATTAAACCTGGAGGAAAAAGTAAACAAATTAATCAGAGCTATACAGCAAAACCTGAGCGAACAAAATAAGGCAAACACAGGAGCAATACAGCAGGATCTGAGCGAACAAAATAAGACAAACACAGGAGCAATACAGCAAGATCTGAGCGAACAAAATAAGACAAACACAGGAGCCATACAGCAAGATCTGAGCGAACAAAATGAGACAAACACAGGAGCAATACAGCAAGATCTGAGCGAACAAAATGAGACAAACACAGGAGCAATACAGCAAGATCTGAGCAAACAAAATAAGACAAACACAGGAGCCATACAGCAAGATCTGAGCGAACAAAATGAGACAAACACAGGAGAAATACAGCAAGATCTGAGCGAACAAAATGAGACAAACACAGGAGCAACACAGCAAGATCTGAGCAAACAAAATAAGACAAACACAGAAGCAATACAGAAAAGTGTGAGCGAACAAAATAAGACAAACGCAGAAGCAATACAGCAAGACCTGAGCGAACAAAATCAAACAAACACAGGCGCAACACAGCAGGATCTGAGAGAACAAAATAAGACAAACACAGGAGAAATACACCAAGAACTGAACGAACAAAATCAGACAAACACAGGAGCAATGCAGCAAGATCTGAGCGAACAAAATAAGACAAACACAGGCGCAACACAGCAGGATCTGAGAGAACAAAATAAGACAAACACCGGAGAAATACAACAAGAACTGGGCGAACAAAATAAGAAAGACACAGAGGTAAATATAATGATAATGAAAGAGATAATTTTATAAAGAGTGAATACTGGTATTTGTTAAGTGAAAGGTTATCGGAAAATATGTCTCTCGTACTAGTGATTCACAATAGGTGAATGACTCCACTTCGAGTCCAAATATGCGTCAAAATAATACAGATTAAAAGACCGGTACAATCTCAAAATAATACAAATATAGTAAATAATGTACAAAAATCCGAATAGTTTTACTTTAAAAGTTTTGTTGGCGATTGACAATATTAAATAAAAGTTTGTAACGAGGTTGTCTCTAAGGAATTTGCATGCTTCATTTCATTTTAATTCGGCAATAACATACTGAACGGAGATTAGGGGTTCTGTAATGAGTCAATTGAGCTTCCTGCGCTTTCCCTTTATATGTTTTGGTCTTTCTAGTTTTTATATATCTCCTGTGCGGTTAATGCAATAATCCATTTTCTTTCCGTTGCCAAGAATCAGGAGCCAAATACTCCTGTACGAGCAGTAGAGGAAATTGAACTTGAAAAAACGTATTTCAAACCTGTCAATAGAGATCTCAATGAAGACGAGGATACAGCGAAAGCTTATTAAAGAAGAGGGACGAAAGAAACCAGAGGGAAAGTCAAATTCATAAATCGACAATAAACTGACAACGCCCATGGCTATATGATATATTAAATTAGTCTTAGAATTTTGTTATTAGTTTGTTAGTGGCTAGTAGCTTTTAACTAGCTGTCACTAACTGCGAGTACTTTAAGATCTGTACTTAATGTCTTTTTGCTGTTAGGATATACAAGCACCCAGCCACGTCCACTCTGTATTTTGTTATATGTATTTCTACGTGTACTCATCTGATGATTTAAGCCTTTTTCAACTGATTTTTATAGTTCGTTCTTATGTTGTACTGTTACACAACGGTCCTGGGTTAGGGGGAGTGTTTGGTTCCCGCTTACATGATCAATCTCGTCATATTCTGTGTGTATGTGCTCGTCCCAAGTTAGGTGCCTGAAATGTCATGGCTTCCATGAATGATTTTAATTCGAATAAGACGAATACGATCATTAAAAATGAAGCGAGGGTGGGAATGTCGTGTGTTTGGCTGATCTATTTTATCCCTCGTTGGATAACTTAAAGCTACAGATTTCTAATAAATTATCGCTTGCATGAATTATTCCTTAAATAACCATGATGACCGTTAAAAATGTTTGTAATTCTTAAATTCGAAAGCCCAACATTTGCCATTTTTCAATATACATTTTTTTTTCGTAAGTTACCATCAAATCCACAGTTGAAATTTCGTAAATAAGGAGCCGCTATTTTGACTCCCTGAAAACAGTAAATGTGCGAATAATGCAATAGAATAGAAAATAAAACTTTACCTACCAAAAATCAAAAATATTATCTGAATTTTGAGGGTTAACGTATTGGAAATCCTTCAGCTTATGTGTGTTCATTTGTATGACGTCATGTTTTAAATTAATGGTCTTTCGCGGAATGTCATCTTATTCTTATTTTTAAACTTTTTACCGGGCTCTATCGCATTGATTCTTTATGTTATACCTTGGAATAAGAATAAAGGTTCCGCAGTTTTCATTTCAATTTCAACTTTTAACACAGCGAAATCGGCATAGTGTTTGCGCACAGGTTACGATACATGTGGGAGGTAAATTTCAAAAGCCATTCTAATGTACATCTCTGAGTCTGCGCTAAGTAAAGATACATCGAAAATGTTAACACAATGTTGTTAACAAAGCGAAAAAAGCACGTCATATTAAAATAATGTGTTACATATTTATTGTTCGATCATTTTTTTTGTACATAAACTAGGCCGTTAGTTTTCTCGTTTGAACTTTTTAACATTTACCATTTCGCGGCCTTTTGTAGCTGACTATGCGATATGGGCTTTGCTCATTGTTGAAGGCCGTACGTTGACTTATAGTTGTTAATTTCTGTATCATATTATCTCTTGTGTATGGCTGTCTCATTGGCAGTCATACCACATAGTCGTTATAAAAGCAATATTATTTTCGTATGTTGCAGGTTCTACAGAATCAACAACCTCTGCGCAAAAACAGTTTCAAGCCTTCAGAGATACCAGATCTGCAGACATGCTTATGTTATTTTTGTATCCGTATGCTGTTACTGTTACTGTTAATAGGCCTTTCTTGCCTTTATTTGTCAAGTAAAGTATGTTGCTACAAAGAATGTAGAGTATGTATTGTAAAACCGTGTGTAGCATTACTATGGTAACGTTCAAACGTATTCTAAGATCGTGCATATTGGTGTTGGTGTGGTTCATCAGTGTTTTCGGTTTCTCGTTTTAGCCAATATTACCCTTGCGCATTGTCCATAGGGCCAAGTGTGATTTTCTCAACTCTTGACGTCTCTCGTTCGTCGTCGTCTGTTTACTTTTCCAAACATCTTCTCCTCTGAAAACCGGTATGGCCGATATGGCTAAAATAGAGTATACGTATAAAATGCAAGTTTTGTCTATCAGAAAATTATCTTTAAAGATACAATATAAATTGAAATTTAATATTTAGTTCCAGAAGAAGTCTTCCCAGATCAGCTCTTGCACCTAAATTTAACGAAGATCATCTGCAAATAAAAAAGACTCAATATTGGAAGAAACCTATGTTACAGGATCTGAAAAAGTGTGATGGTCATTTGGATTTGATTATTTCGTTCTTTTTATAATTTGTAAGAAGTTGCTCGAAGTTGGACTCACCAAAATGTCTTGTTTTAAGCAAATAAATATCGTCTGGTTTACACGATTTCCCCATATTATACATGTACCAAATGATATACTATTAGTCTTCATGTTGTTTATTTTTTTGTATAACAGATTACATTTAATTCTACCATACGAAAATATCATATATGTTACAGCCAGCTTCGCCACCAGCGACCCCTGATATGTCAGGCGACAAACCAAAGGAAGAACAGACTAGTGAAATATACGATGCGATGAATTGGACACTTTTACAAGTAGAGGAATGGCTTAACGATAAGATATTTCAAAAAGATATGCTTTTATCAACGCGGTACGTGTCTGTTTTAATTGTTTGTTATTTTACTTATTTTTCACAACTGATTCTATTTCTGATGCTGAATATGGTATATATATATATACAAGTACATGTGTATAGAAAAATCCGTTTTTTATATTGCATATAACTGTTTAGTGTCTTTAAATTTCTGATGTATATGTACAAGGCTTAGAAACATAATATGTAATGCGAGTTTCTTGGAATTTGTACGCACATTGTATTATTTTTCATATTAACCATTAAAAGTCTGTTATTTGTTTTGCGTTGGGATCATCTGATTTTGATATTAGCAGATATTGGTCTATTCATCGACATATTTTGAAATTTGCTCTCCAAATTTCTTTCCTTGGTAGTTATGCAAAACACACAATACTGAAATTTCACACGGTAATGGTCCCCTAGAAGGTGCTATAAATCTGGCTGTTAGCTGAATAATCTTTACTTTTACTGGTTAAGTCAGTTTTAAATTTGATTGTTAATATTTGGTTTTAACATGGCGGGAATAGAATCAACGACTTCCTTTCCTCAAGACAGAAACTCTACCGAGCGACCAAAAGCGGAGTCTTGGTTAATTTAGAAAATAATTGCCACTTATTTCATTACTAGTATATGTTTGTTGGACGCACAAGACGCACAATGTATATGTATATAAACTTTGCTTTATTATAGAAGACAGCTAAAGGCTTTGAGAGGAAAAGACGTTGCTTTTCTCAAGCTCCTTGTTCGTGAGGTTAGTCCGTATTATTAATCAAAACATGCACTACTAAGAAAAACACCAAGAAAATGTTTGGAATTGAAAGATTAGAATAAAAAAACACCTTATCAAATTCGTACGTTCGAAGATAGTAATTTGAAGAGTTTAGAAAGGTGATTTAAAGAGTTTAGAAAAAGAAAGCAGTTATTGCACGAATTTGAAATTCTCTTGACGGTCCAAAACGAAAAGTGGTAGACAATAATAAACAAGTCAAATAGGAAATGCAACCATACTTTTTGAGTATTTCTTATTTATTTTTTTATATTATAAGAACTTCCGAAATAATACATTTATAGGTTTACAATGTTACTGTGCAATTTCTGCAATCGAATAAATGGCAAATAAATCACAATATTTAAGATATATTGTTATTTGTCATATGAGCCACCAAAGGGACAATTTTCAAATCTATTTATGAGGAAATAATTCGTTATTTCTTAAATCAACATGGTCGGTGCTTTGTTTCTTTTCTCTGAATTTCTTTTTTTAAGTTTTTGTTTTTTTTTATTGTGGTTGCCTTTGGCCGATCATTTGAGTTCAGCCAACTGCAACTGACTTTTACTGATTATCATCATGGTGTGTTGTAACACCACCTAATTTGAAAACTAGCATTGGTGGGCAGGGTAGTCAAATTAGCAGTTATAACACATTTACTTATTAATTATTATATAAGACAAGGAGATCAAGAAACATGTTATTGTGCAAAATAAAACACATAAGTGTTTATTTTTGTCTTTCAGTGTCCGAATACTTTCTACCAAACAATCAGAGAACAGTTGGGGATGAAGGACATTCAATCAATGTCCGATTTCCGTCTCGCTTTGGAAGACATTGGGCATGTTGATAATTGTCTGCATTACTCTTCGGAACAGATAATAAGTTCAAAAACAGTTGAAACAACGAAAGTACGCATAACTGTATAGATCTACATAATGAACAGATTAGACCTAAAAGTATATAATGTACTGCATAATGAAGTCAGTGCATGTATACCATCACAAGTTAATTTCTGATATATTGTGGTTTATGGTAAAATCATGAATATTTTTTCAGCTGAACCTAAATGTTTTTGGATTTGAGATTTTGTATCAAGTCTATAGTTAAGATCAATTGAGAATTCAATGTATAATCAGTGTTCAGAAAGTGAAAATAAGATAATTTTCCATGCGTCATAACGCCGATCTGCATTTCACTTGCGCAGATTTTTTTCTTTCACTTGCGCCTTTTTTGTCTTTCATTTCCGCCTATTTTGTACATGCATGTAAGGTGAATGTTATTTTTGTATTTATCATTATAAATCTCATCTGTTAGCCAGATGTACATTATGTTAAGCCTCGGTCACACCTTTACGGATAGCTCGAACGGATGCCAAACGGATACCTTTTTTTTCAATCCGTGCATGTCCGTTAGACGTCCGTTCCTTTCCGTTAGATGTCCGTCCATATCCGTTTCATGTCCGTTAGACATCCGTTCATATCCGTTTCATGTCAGTTAGACGTCCGTTCCTTTCCGTTAGACGTCCGTCCATATCCGTTACATGTCCGTTTAGCTTACGTTTTATCCGTCGACGTCCGTTCTGTCTGGTGGAAAATTTTGAGCATGTTCAAAACTTTGAACGGACGTTCAACGGATAAAGTGTCCGTTGAAAGTCCGGTAGGCGTCCGTTTTATACGGTATGCGTCCGTTTCGTTTCCATTTTGTATCCATTACTTGTCCGTTATACATCCGTTGGAGGTCTGGTAGACAAATTCACCAACGGACTTCGACCGGACGTTTAACGGATAAAACGGATGTTGAACGAATTGGAAACGAACTTCTACCGGACGTATAACGGATAAAATGGAGGATGAAAGGATCTGAAACAAATAAATGCCAATTGAAAATTTCGTGTCAGAAATACCAATTACTGGTATGTCAGATTTCTTGAGTCATGAATTTTTATTATTCATAATCAATCTTAAAGTAAGGGTACGTCTCCGATATCAAGAAGTTCTTATTCAGGCCAGACACTACCCTTTGGTGGCATTTTGAAGTACAAAAACAAAACCAGTTACAACTTTTTGAAATCTATGCGATTGACGTGTGTTATTATTGTCGTCTTTAATTTTTCCGTATATCTTGTTCATCCGTTTTATCCGGTACGCTTCCGTGAGGTGTCCGTTTTATGCGGTACTCGTCTGTTGGATTTACGTTCGGCATCCGTTCTGTCCGGTATTTTTCGGTCTCTCGTACGTTGCATATCCGGTGTGTGTCCGTTATGCATTCGTTACGCGTCCGTTTTATTTGGTCAGCGGACTCCAAACGGATAACAACTTTGTCAACGGACAACTTTTATTTTCATCAGTTAGGCGTCCGTTCGTATTACCGGATAGCACGGTATGGTGTGACCATAGCTTTATGAATCATAGTCAATTATAACATGTATATAACATATGTCATCTGCTCACCAAAGGAAAGTGGAAGTTGGATTTTGAGCAGAACTAGTCAGTTTAAAAGATAAAAGCATATTGTTAATTTACATCCATTCAAATCACGGAGTTCAAAAGTACAAAAATTGAAAACCATAAAAACGTTATAAAATGAGTAATAAATCTGTTCTTGTCGAGATTTAAATATTACACGGTTGATGCATTCTTTCCTTGTTATATACTAGTTTTTTCACGTATTCGTGTTGTACTTGGCAACAACGAAATTCTGGGCAATATGAAAACGACAACAATCTATTTACAGGGAACAACAATTATATACTAGTACATGTTTTAATTGACATTTCACAAAATATGTACAACTGCATGGCTAACGAAAGAGGTGTATAACGATAACTAAAAATTAACATTAACCTGTAATTTACTTTACACAAATTGCTCAAATTGAATAAAAGAATCAAATCGGCGCAAATGAAAGATCGAAACAAATTTAAATTGCCGCAAATATAATTCAAACCATGATGACACCGTTCGTGCTGCTCTTAAGTTTCTTATGCATGGAACGCTGTATAGGCTGTTTGTTGTATCATAGTCGTTTTCGTTTTTAAAATGTTATTGTTAGTTTTTTTTTTCGATCAATAATGTTTGATTTTACTTAAGTATTTTCTTTTTCCGTTTATCCTTTATATATTTGTCTGCAAGGATATATAATAGATACTATAGTATTGTTTTATATGTGAATTATAACATAACAGAGAGCACATAGAATATGATATATTCACTTGGTTATGGTTTTTCGTAATTGTTTCATTTAGCATATGTTTCAATTAAATAAATCATATTAATACTTATAATAGTTGCTTATAAGCCATTATTGGGAATATTGCTTATTTTCATGGTTCATATTCATGCAACGATTGCGTAAACCAAAAATTCTAATTTATCAATTGGTAACCTCACTTAAAGGTCATCGTTTAACCTTAAGCAATAAGCAAAACCGATAACGCAAAGTCATCTGTAAAAGGCCCGAAAATTGGCAAATGTAAAACATTTCAAACAAGAAATCAAACGGTCAGATTTATGAACAAAACAATGAACAAATATAATATACAGCAACACTTTGTATGCAGAGAAACTAATGTCGCTGTTCTTCAACTTGCATAAGTATAAGATTGAATTGTCACTCTTTTAATACTCTGCTGAGCAAGTCTGTTCTCGTTAAACCTAGTTTATAATAAGGTTATTTGTCCCAAAAATTAATAGTGATTTTTGCGTTTACAAAAATTCTTAGCGGACATACGACTGGAAAGACGGAGAGAAAAAAATGGAAACTACAGTTCTACGCATGCTTTCAATGCGTGGCCCTTGATACCATTTTTTTTTTCGTGAACATAGACAATAATAGTGCATTGACTCGAAATACCAACGATATAAGGATCAGGCTTAGAAACGGGGAAATGCGAGGATGTGCCGAGATTTTTCCCCGTTTCGGGCCGAATCCTTATATCGTTGATATGTCAAGTCAATGCACTATTATTGTCTTCATACTGCAATCTAAAAAAAAAAAACATTTTCAATTGTTGTTTAATGTGTTAATGTCATCATTGATTGAAATATTGGGAAACTTCCCCCTTTTATAAAAAGGCATCATATCATGCAGGCGGAGAAATATACAACACGATGAAATGTACATTTACCTGTTGAAATTCGCAATCGATGGTGAACGAATTTGTTTAAGAATGAACTAAAATATCCACAATAAGCATAAATATAACTATTTATAGTATGCAGACCAAACATATTAACAAGTGAAATATGTTTTTTTTTATAAAAATTGCAAAGGAAATAAGTTTGAGTCGTTGTATACATTGAAAACAAGAACAGGTTGAAAAGATCGTATGAATAATTAATTGTATCTCGGCAATATTTAAATATTCATGAGGAAAAGTGATATCATGTCAGTGACCGTATATGACATATAGAAATATACGGTCAACGCAATTTGGCTGCTCAAAAAGAACGAGTGCAGTATAAATATAATTATATGCCTAATCTATTAACATTTTGCACCCAATCGATGCGACCCCGGCAAAAACAAACACACGATGGGGTCAAATATACGGTTTTGATTAAGGGTTAAAAGTTCAAAATTTACTGGACAAAAAGTCACAAACATTTTGCAATCGATGCGACCCCGGCAAAAAAAAAACCACATGATGGGGTCAAATATACGGTTTTGATTAACGGATAAAAGTTCAAAATTTTACGGGACAAAAAGTCACAAATAATTTGTCATAAGTTGTAATTTTTTTAATATATATTTGAAAGGTCTTGAACAAACTACTATTTATTACATTTATTGATGTTACAGTTAAGAAAATTGTTCCTAAGCCTTGATAAATGAAGATTTTAAAATTGAAATCATGCTTAGTCAAGTAATATTTCTTGGCACGAGGTAGCCATTACGTACATGTACATACACATTAAGCCACTATGACAAATTGTTTAATTGTTTTCTGAACAATTATTTGATCAGTATTGATTTTTTCTAAATACATGTTGTTTAAAAAAAGTTGCATTAAAAACAAAAGTCCAAGAAAAAAAGTTTTATCTTTTAAAAGAAAAATAATCTCGAAACTGAATTGTTTCTTTCTGTCCTGTGACTTTCTGTCCTACAATCTTATTTTCATGGGCGATATGGCAAGCACAAAAAATAAAAAGTGGATTAATGGCCCATGAGACAACTCTCCACAAGAGACAAAATGACACAGAAATTAACAACTAATGTTCACCGTAGGGCCGTCAACAATGAGCAAATCCCATACCGCATAGTCACCTATAAAAGGCCCCTAAAATTAATGACAAATTTAAAGCAATTCAAACAATAAAAACTAACGACCTAATTAATGCACAAAAAAAAAATAAACGAAAAACAAATATATGTTACACAACAACGAACGACAACCACTGATTTACCGCGGCTACTGACATAGGACAGGCACCTACAGAATGTAGCGAGGTTAAACATTTAAGCCCGCGGGATCTCAACCCTCCCGTAACCTAGCTGAGGCAGTGGTGTAACAATAAGCATAAGAACGAATATAAAAACCCGTTGAAAATGAAAGATTTTCATTTCAACCCCAACATAGAAGTCAGGTGCCGACTTACGGTACATACATTATGTACCCCTTCCCGCTTTTCCCCAAATAAAACTAAAAGAGACAATAACTACCTATAATTACATTAATTTGTTATCAAGCATATGTCAAAAGCCTTCGAATTTAAATACATATCTTGTTTTTTTAACCCGTAAATTTTGTTAAAAAGTTACTATCATGAAATTAAATTAAATAAAAGCAGAGACGTACATCATATATAATAAAATCAAGGATTTGTATACATAGTTATCCTTGATACAATTGTATTATATATAAGTCGGCAAAAATAACAGGCCAATGAGCAAATCACTTGGTTTTTTCATAGTTAAAGTCATAAGAAACCTCAAATTAAAAAAAAATAATGCATATGTTTTTTTATAACTCAATGGATAGTTTTCATTATAAAATTTCTGTACATATACTTTATTCATATTTAGAAGAAGTTTACTTTATTTTGATAGCAATTCCCCCGACATATTTTCCGTATGCAAAGTGACCTCAGTGTGACCCATCTTGTAAAAATCCGGTGATCGCAATACGCATGGATGTCCTTAAATTAAAATATTATCTGAATTTACATGTTAAACACGTGCTCAATTTCCATACTTTTTTGTTGATTTTTTGTCGATTGTTGACAAACAGGTGACAATCGTTAAACTTCGGCTTCAAAACACGAACTTAAATTACCTGCCATATTTTCACAATAACACTGACCGATTGAAAAAAAAAGTAACGATTATACGAAATTTACACGAAATAAATTCGTGCACAGAAGACTTTAAATTTATAATGTTTGTATGCATTGGTTCAAGAATTGGAAGAACATTATTTTTCACCGGTCACTCGTTTCTTAGGACTTTAATTTTTATTCTTTATACTGTTCTGAGTTGTATTTTAGTTTACGCGATGACGGTACTCCTTCGTTGGAAAGATCTTTAGACACATAACTTCTTCTTTTGTATCTCCCTCCTATTGTAGGAGAACCACCGTCCTTGTATAACGGCGTAGACTTTTAAAATCCCAACATCATAAAAATAAACACTCACATATTACGGAATAGTTATATATATATACACACAAATGTAAATCTTATCACACGGTATTTACATTAAGTCATAAGGTTAAGAAGGATCCCTATAATCGCTTGATATTTACATTGATTCAAGGAATATCTGTCACTACTGTTACATCTTTTAAGTCATTCACAATAGCTCCTGCCCATAATCTGTGATAATTACGCATTTTCGGCCAATATAGTTGCTCGCCTTTGGTATAGTTTGTAGCATAAGCCTCTTGAGATTGTTTCTATCCGAGTTTTCTCTGTATTTTTGAGAAAGTGGAAAAACGAACAGTCAATGATCAATCTAGCTAAATACTCGTTGTTATTGAACAATTCATGGAATAATGTCTCGTCATTCTCTCCTCTCAAGCATGTTTTGACAAAGGTTTTTAACTCCTGCAAAAATGGTGATCTAGTTGTTTTCAGCACTGTGCATTTAATCAAAAAGTGAATCATATCCTCCGTCTCAATATGACATAACTGACAAATTGGTGACACTTCTGACTTTGAATGTTTTGCTTTTGAACTTTGCAGTACGATTGTTCCCACTGCAATTTTGGCTTTTAAGTGTGCCATAATTATTGCAAACGGTTCATTACCACAGCTTGTCCAGATGTTGTGTGGTTTTCCTGGTACTGTATCACTTAAGTTCAAATATTTTAAAGTAGATTTATTCTCTGCTTCTTGTTGTAGAGTTAAAATGAAATGACTGCTAATTGTTTGATTGACCAGCTTGTTCCAAGTTTCTTTTATTGGTGGGTTGTCAATGAGATCATGCGGAGAAGGTAAGTTATATTGATCTGCAATTTCGGCTACTTTTGGAAACCAGCTTCCAGAGCTGATTGATTTCATGGCAAGCTGACGGATCGCAATATCTTTTTCCACTGATTCGTCGTTCCTGATGATATTCCCGAATGTTTTAAGGATTTTCTTGTGAATTTCACCTATGATAGGAATTCGTCCTAGTAGAAGGAGAGATGCTGAGTTGGCTGATCTTATTGGAAGGTGTTGAATTTGTTTCATGAGTTTCCTGTGGTACACCTCTAGTTTCTCCATGTCATTTCTTGAAATGTTTATTACATCTAGGCCATACAGCAATCTGGGTATCACATAAATCTGAATAAGGTGTGCTGAAACATGTGGATTTACACCGTTTAGCCCGTGGAGCCCTGCACCCATTAGAGAGTAAGTGGTCTTTCTAGCTGTAATCACTCGCTTGCATATCACCTCTTTTGAGCCTGATTTCGATGTAGAGTCTCTCTCAATTCCTAAATGCACAGCTGATTCAGAAGTTGATAAGTCTTTGTTGTTTAGTGACCATGATCTATTTTCCTTGTCGTTGAGTACTAGAATCGTCGACTTTTGTTCACTTAGTAAATATCTTTGTTTGTTCGCATAATATGCTTGTATGTCTAACATTGTTTGGAGCTCAGTGGGGCTCTTCGATATGAAGGTGACATCGTCCGCCACAGTTGGGATGCCGCAGTAGGTACATCCAATATATGCCCCCAATTGGTTTTTCTCAAATGTCTTCAACAGTTTATTGATAAAAATTTTGTAAGCAGTGGGTGACCATAACATGCGTAAATAATATAAAGTTTTAACACATGGTGCTCCGAAATCAACGGAGGAAATTACAAGCTGTCACAACAACGAATATGGCGTTGCTCTCCCTCCTCCGCAATCTTCGCAATCAAAACAAAATGAAAAAAATGCGATATTTAGTCAACACTAATCATGCTAATGTATTACTACGACAGACATTTTCGTCGACATGTACTAATCAGAGATGTGGTATTAGTGAACCCCAAAAATTGCAATTGAAATATGAAATTGAAAACTACATAAACAATCACAAATACACTTTGATTGCTGCCACAGCTGATGTTTGTAAACAAAAGTTTCACGAACACGTTATTGGAAATAATCTAGGCGAATCATTTACTAGTAGGAGTAGTATATGGCAATTTCCATGGAATAGAACTGAAAAAGACAAACCATTTATTTACGAAAATTCAGAAAATATATTTGCAAGAGGTTATGATGCACTTGAGGGTTATTTACATGGCGAAACAGTTGACCATCATAATTGTGCTGCTTTCACAGCGCTGGAAAGATTTTATAGCAATAAGGGTAATAATACTAATTCTTAAACTGTGGCATGATTTTCTTAAAATTTTTGGTCCATGTGCCCAAAATCAGTTTCGCACCTTACACATTTTCAACCTAGGTCTGTTCACATCCTTTTTGTTGTGTTACAATGTATGTGGAATAGATATGTGAAAGTTTATTTGGGACTCTTTGTAGCTTGCTTTTATGTGTGAGCCAAAGCTCCTTGTTGTACTCTAATCACATGATTTTGAAATCCTAGCAATAATCATGACAACAGTAAATACAATTTATCATGTCAAACTGGACTATCACATGTATCACAAACAACAAATGGAAGTTTTTAACGACTTCGACTGGCTATACAGCCCTTGCATGGTCAGTAGCAACTATCACAGTAGCGCTTCTCTCTAATTTAAAGAATAATTTGGAGCCAATGAACCTAGTTAATCATGTTAATGATGCATGTGAGATGCGAACATGAAGGGTGTGAATTATGTGAATTGAGAGTAAACTGACCCACTAATCACAAACATTCTTTTGGCTGTCTACCTCTTGGACATCTGCTTCTTCAATGATCTACTATTCATTGAACAAACATAATGAAACTTTATGCATGAACTCTTTGGCCCCACAAGGGCATTTCCCAAACCATATAGAGACTGTCTAAATTTCGGCTACTGTTAGTGTCAAATTGGTTAAAATATACTGTGATTCATCAAAATATTCTTATCATGTATTGCCATAGGTCTCAAATAATTATCGTTACTGTAAAAAATTAAAGTGAATCGTCAGTATCAGTTGATTTTTAATTGTCTAAAAGAAAGTGTTCATGTTATCACCAGGCATGAAAATTGACTGCAAACATCATTTGGCAAGAATTTTCACCGTTTTATTTGCCATGAAGGTACATGTACATGTATTTGTACCCCCATTACAATCCTCATGCATGTCATGTATATAGTTTAAAATTCTAAATTTGTTGGAAAAAAATGTTACATCATGGTACATTGTATATTGAAGGATTAACATTATGATATCTACTATAAGAATAGTACAATGTAGTAGGGAGACAGTTTTTGTGTTAGTTTATCATGTTTGATAGACTTTAATATAGATATGTCCATCGATCAGTAAAACTTCTAAATAGTTAACAAACAATTTTGTGGAACTCAAGATTTTGAATTGTTTTATACCATGTATACTAATGATATGTAGATTCAGAAAAATTTGGATAGTTGGCAAGCCTACATTCATTGACATTCATCACATTGGTTTGTTTTTTAAAATTTATATGCAGACACTGAATCAATATGATTGCACTTATATTTTTAATTCCTTTAATTAACACAATTGATGTTATAATCAATTGACCATCAGAGGTTACAAGCAGTAATTATAGTGACTACAAGTCAAATGTTTTCAAGTTGTTCCATAAATACAATAAATAAACATGATTTGTCAAACATTTACATTGATTTCCAAACATTCATTAAATTAAATATATATTGTTAAATTTTCTTTAGAAATCCTGAAGTATATTTTCAGGAATAATACAAATAACACTGCCAGAATAATTTTTGTTTTAATTTTAATAATTTGAAAATAAAATAAAAAAATGACAAGTGAAATGAGCTGTGTAAAAATAGGAGTTTTTTTCTTAGATGAGATTTGATAGCCAATGAGACAAAATGATAACTTTAGGTCACTATGCACCCTTCAACAATGAGCAAAACCAATTATTGCATATGTGATGTATGTTTACAGTACTACCTGTGACTTTAACTTATTAATGGTGGCCATAAAAAATATGTACACCATGGTGGCCCTATATGTCCATCATCATACCCCCTGTTGCTTTTTTAATACACAAGGTATTACTCAAAAAATAGTCAAGGCTAAAGGGAAATCTTGAATGCATTGAAGTGTTAAAATTATATAACTTACAGGTCAGGTGTCTCAGGTAAAATATACATGTATGTGTTTGTCAAATTTAATAACTGTGATTATGACAAGAAATTCAAAAATAAAATGAAATAATGAAACTAATTGAACAAACAGCTTAATTAATAAATAATTGTCTCCTGACTATTAGTTTTGTTATTATACCTTTTAAATAATTTTTGATCAATTTAAGTTATTTTTTATATTAAGTCTATTTTTTGGTAGTGAAGAATAAATGAATATCATTTTTAAATATACTGCAAACATTTACAATGCCTGCCTTTTTCTTTTGACAAAGGTGTTTCTCGAATTAATTTTCTAAAATCAAAATGGTTCATTATTGTAGATAGACTGATCTTAACATATGAATAAGATTGTCTTACGCTAAATACAATTTAGGCAATTTATTATTTCTTTATTGAATAAAATTTTGATAAGTATTAGAAATATTTATTACAGCAAAATTTGATAATATTTTTATTGTCATATGATATTTTAAACATGATCCATGTTTTAGAGGTTAAGCATTTCTTTTACTTTTTGTTCTTGGGTTAGAGACATTATAATGAGAAGGTAAATAATTTTCAAATGGATTATCTTAAAGTTTTTTTGTTAATTTTACAATCAAGGAAGGAGTGTTCTCCATTGACCTACAAGAGGCACAGTTTACACATTCTATCCTTTCTAGGAATTTTATATTGTCCAATATTTTCTATTTCTAAATTATGACCAAAAATTCTCTACCTAATTGACACAATCAAGTTTACAGTTTTTATCATAAGTTATTATTTTTAGACTTTTCTTTAAATTCATTTTTTATTAAGGACTTTAAAAGTCTTAATTCATTCAAGTCCCTGCAATTATTATCTTTATCTAAAAGGCCTAGGTTAATTGAAATATTCTTTGTAAATGTATACCAAGAATATATGTATCATGCCAGTCCAGCAATATCGACAATATAATACAATGGCCAACATCTCAAGATTGAATACCCCAATAAATGTTCACCATTGGATGTTGACCATGCAAGAGGGTGGACATAACTAAGAGGAAGTCACAGGCTGTACTGTATATTATCATATAATATATATAATATATATACAAAAAAAGTTTCTTTTCAAGCAGTGTACAGAATTATATATTAATAATTAAATACACAAATAGAGAGAAAATTCATAAAAGTGTTTGACGCCAAGCTTAATGCTTAGTAGTTACATGAACAATAACGTCGCGTCATACTACTAATATGTTACGAACAATGACGTTACGTCATAATACTAATGTGTTCCCCATAACGACGTTCATAGTCTTGAAAAGTCCCAAGATGGATGAAAGCGCTAGACAATGCTGCTTTTAAAACTCTTTTTGTGTATTTAATTTTTAATATATATATATATACAACTCGTCTAAACATCAACCCAACAATGTTAGATCTGTAAATATGCTTTCGCAAATTTTTGGTTCTTCCCTCACCGGGATTCGAACCCATGCTACTGTGATATCGTGACACCAAATCGC
Organism: Mytilus edulis; assembly: GCF_963676685.1. Classification (NCBI taxonomy): domain Eukaryota; kingdom Metazoa; phylum Mollusca; class Bivalvia; order Mytilida; family Mytilidae; genus Mytilus; species Mytilus edulis. The sequence goes on along the minus strand of NC_092350.1, from coordinate 67,204,538 downwards.
CTGCACTGCAGCCGTCCCGCTAGACCACACGACCACCTGGGCTCTCAAAAAAAGAGCTTTCGCTGGCCGTGTGTTACCTTTCCTCGTCAGTTTTAATCTAGCGGCGTACTACAGTACATGATATATAAGGCATGAAGATGTTATTGTTATATATATAAAAAGAAAACGTGCTATGTTGGTTGCCAATAAAACAACTCTACACAAGGGACCAAAATGACAGAAATTAACACCTATAGGTCACTGTACGTCCTTCAACAATGAGCAAAGCACATACCACATAGTCAGCTATAAAATGCCCGGAAATGACAATGTAAAACAATTCAAACAAGAAAACTAACGTCTTATTTTATGTACAAAAAATAAACGAAAAACAAACATGTACATTTTGTTACACAATAAACAAACGACAACCACTGAATAACAGGCCCCTGACTTGGGACAGGCACATAAATACAGATTGTGGCTGGGTTAAACATGTTAGCGTGATCCCCCCACCCTAACCTACACCTTTGCTATAAAAACCCTGAAAATAGAAAAGTTTACAACATGTACAACATTGTACAATATACATGATATATAAGAAGACATGTTTTTTTTATTGCAATTATCAACGATAAACATGCAGAATTTTCAGACACAGCAAATGCAGGTGCAAATACTTAACCTTTTACAATGTATTATAACCATGATCACTGGTATAGGTTAATATGATAATCCTGTTAGTTATTTTTAAGGTAGAGTTGTGTCCCTTGTATATAGCATGACTAGTATATTTATAGAAATATCTTTTTTCAGAACTCTATGAAAGACACCTTGCTAAACTGAACAGCATGAAACTTACAAAGACAGAAACTGCATCATTGATAACTGGTCACCTTCTTTCACAGCTCCTGTATAATCCAACAAATCATATCATAGATTCAAGCTTGTCTGGAGACCAACCACATGACTGCGGCGCTCCAGTACAATATGGATACACAAATTTTGGTAAGATATGTCATGTACATGATGTACCGGTATGTACATATAAACATTATAAAAGAGAAAGAAAAGATCAACAAATTCCTAAATGAGAATAGAAAATCTCTTCTGACTGTTCAAATATATTATCATAAACCACATATACAAAACATGATTAATCCCGTCTGGTGAGAAGAACACAGTACATGTACATTGATGATTATGAACATCATATACCTGTACATGAAATAACATTCATATTTTCACATTTGTTTTATCAACATGCTAGAGGGTAACCTGGACATACATGAAATATTTGCCACTGGACATTAGGCAATTAACAATGAATAAATGCTAAGGGTCCTTTAAACACTTTTGTAATTTTAAATTTTTTTTTTCAGGAAGTACCCGTCTATTTTATGGAAGTGCAGATATCACATTGTTTCCAACAACCAAGGACATGTATTTAGATTCTCAAGCAAATACAGCTGCTGTGTTTCATATTGGAGAACCAGAAGACAGTCCTGATGCAAACAGAATTCACCCAAAATGGATTACTAATGATGAAAATAATGATAACGATGACAAAGACGAGATCTGTGATGAAAACAATGGTGAAAATTTTAATGATGTAGATATTAATCAAGTTTGTAAACAAGCCATCTCTTTATCAATGTGGAAGCATAAACAAAGGGTCTTGGCCTACAGTGGAAACAAGGATTATGGTTCTTCAATGGTACCTATCTGTGCCATTAATAGACACAAATATATGGTGGTTTTGTATAATGCTCAGCATGATTACCTGTTAAAAATACAGAAGAAAGACTTTCTTAAAGTTTTTAACAAGGACAAGTTAGAATTTTCAACAATTATTGATCTCTGGATGTTAATCCATCACAACTTATTCTGCACAGAGCTGTCTGATGATGCCATTCAAATCCTTAAAGGCACTGGTGGCCTCATACAAAGATTAGGAGAAGACGTATTTAAGGAAGTTGTTAAAACTTCAAAATTTTATTACGATATAGATCCCAGTGGAGATGAGTTTGAAGTAGATGTGGAGAATGATTCAATTCCTGCTTCAGGGTAAGTTACATATACCCCTTAATCAAGTCTTGAAATTTTGTGCACACTATACACAATAATTGGCATATATATAAAAACATATACATGTAAGATATCATAGTATGACCAGTGTTTTGTTAACATGTACAAGACTCATAAGTTGCGCTTAAGGATGTACTTAGTTACTTAGGTTTAGGAGTTTGTTTTAGATGTTTAGACTCCTTTGTTTTTTAATACATTACAAAGTAAAAAAAATTGCCCCATAACACCCATTGTTTTTTTTTCATATAAGACTTCAACAGCTCTTAAAAGGTCATGTATCATAAGTTGAGTCGATTCTAGATTTCTTTTCTTTTTATTTTAGACCCCAAAAAGACCAATGCAAATGTATGGTGAACGTCCAAGTCAGCCTTTTCCTGCCAATTTTTTTTAATGCCCATATCACAAAAAGGAGCACCATAACCATTGATAACATTTTAACATATATTATTTTGTTCATTATCTATTTTATCAATTTTAATATTCTGATTTTTTTTTAATTTCATCATGTAAATATCTCTACATTCATGACATTTGTAATCTGAGAATTGGAAAAAAATCTGTCAACCTGTTTTGGAGTTTCTGGCCTTAAAACATCTGCTTTTTTGCAGTTTTTTTACTGTATTCATTTTTATCATAAGAGCTAAAATGTACATATATGTTAAACATGTTAAAAGTATGAATTGAAAAATTTTAGGAAAACAAGAACTTGTAAAACTACTATAAACTATACATGCTATATATCTTGGAAGATATGGTGTCTTTTTTGCATGATTTGTGTTGCTGAGAAAATATTGAAATTATTTTTGACTTACATAATGTATACACTACCATTTAAAACATTTGCATTTTACAACATTAAATATATATATTTTGCATGTCTAAACAGGGCTCACGCTACCAGGCGACTTGGGCTAAGAAGTCGCTTTCCCGACCCTCAAAAGCGAAAACAAGTCGCCCTGTTCTTGACGATACTCGCTTTCAGTCGCTTCCGTCATCGGACATTTTCAATTTTTACGAAGATGATGAAACATCAATTTTTTATTGATAATTAAAAAAATTTAGACATAAACAATTCATTATCTTAAGAAAACAGGTTGAAGCATTGTCTTTGCAGTGTATAGCAGGTTATTTGATAAAAATACAACTTTTTATCACTTCGTGCATTTCCGCAAGTTCCGGTGCTTGTTACTCGAAAACGTACATCAACCTAAATTTCGGCGGCAAAATAAGTTTGTTACTTCATTTAAACGTGATAAAAGTTGCCTCCAGTCAGGGTTGGCAAAATATTACCCGCCCGGGAAAACCCAGGTGGGAATTCCTGGGTTTTCCCGGGCTGGGCAATACTCCCTGAAATGGGCAATACTGGGTAATACTGGGCAATAAGACTTTTTAAGCTTATTTTAACACAAAATAGTAAAGTCTTGTTGTAGTTTCAAAGTATTATAGCTAAACATATACATTTTATACAGATAACCATTGAGAGTCATGTTTTTAGAAGATTGAAAATTCAATTTCATTCTTTTCTCCACTACTTCTATAAATTTAAATGTCTATGCAATCATATTGCTAAATAAACACCCTACAGGGTCAAGTCATTAACCCTTATAGAAATGAAAAGGCTGAATATTGTTATATAAACATATCAATGTCCTAATTTGAATAATTATTTATTAATTTGTGATGTACATATATATTATGCAAAAGTAATTTTTCTTACATTTTCTTGTTAATTCTTAATGCAAGATATATACATTTGAAAAATGAATTCTTTGAATAACTTATTTATGTTAATACAGTTTGACCAATCTAGACGGGAGGGTGATTTAATAGACTTTCAGAAGAGAATTATTGAAAAAGGCCTTTTCCATTAATATTTGTGTAATGTGTGCCTACATGTTTACTTGTCTCATAGTTGCAAGAATAGTACTTTTTCAAATGTATATACACTTGTATTATCACTCTCAAACAAGTAAACTAATTTATAAATCAAAATGTGTTTATTAATATCTTAAATGTATTGCAATTGAGTTTGATCACTGAATCCTCTTTAAAATTCAGGCCAGTATTTTATATTACCCAGTATTGCTCAGTATTACCCATTAAAACCCAGTAAAACCCGGGTTTTCCCAGTATTTTCCACTGGGCTGGGCAATACTCATAAAACCCGGGTTTTTGCCAACCCTGCCTCCAGTAAATTTTTAATCCATTTATTGCATTAAAAACGTCATGTTCCTTTCCAAATAACTTGTCAAACATCGTTTAATTTTGTAAATTTTCTTGCATTTTTCCGCCATTGACCGATTTCTAAACCACGGATCTGAACCTAACCAGCCATGTGTTTGAGACATGTAGTCAAGATGGGATCCATTAGTAGTTTCCATGTGGGAAACTATCAGACCAATCTATTTGATGTCTGAGGGTTTTAGCTGTTCCCCTAATGGATCGGTAGTTTCTTTCTGAGATCCTTTATCATAGGATTTTCGGCTTTCCTCTACCAGGAATACAGCTGGGCATTTAGTGGTATCGGTTTGGATTCCAAGTATGTCCTCTCCGGTTTCTCTTTCGTTGTCTAGGCATTTGTACGGCATCCGGGGTGACCTTATCCTTTATTTTGTATATAATGTTTTTTCATATTATGCATTTTTTATATTTTTGAGGATGAGCGAGTCAGGTGAGTGGGTGTGTTCGTATGCTTTATTACATTGTACTTATTGTTTTGGGGAAGTTTAACTTTCTGGTAGTAAGACCTGTCACGGCCAGGCAGGGAAACTGGATAGGCAAATGCTCACATTACATCTGTATCTATACAGTGTGTTAAATGTCTTCCTTTTTACACCATAACCCATGGTGGTGCTCCTACTAAAGGAGGGAGATACAGAACATACGTGTACATACCAGCTATGAGCGAAATCCGTACTTTTACAATAACTACTACAGACGCACTTATGGAACAGCTGACAGAAGAATATTGATTCCAAAGGGAAAAATTACGTATTCCTAGAACAATTGAAGGTCTTTCCACCAGTTAATATCTATTTTAATATTAAAATATTAAAAATCAGTCTAAAATGTCAGTTCATATGGCTTTATGATGTATAGATATATGAATTTAAAGCAAAGGTCAAAATCTAGAACGTCAAAATATCCTATGACCTTGACCTAAATTTCAAGGTCACAAACTGCCGATCTCAAATCAAAGACCCTAGGTCTCTAATATGTATGGTAAATAAGTTATATCACTTTAAACAGAATTTTAGATATGATAGGGCCGAAAACTGCCATTCATTGTCTACGCACCCTTTCAACTAAAATTATTAAGTTACGACATGTCGCAACTAACAATTAAGTCAAAATAATTTGTAGATATCTTATAAGGTTAATGAAATGAGTGAAAATAAGCCAAATTCAAAAATAAGAATATGACTTTGACCTTTGACCTTGACCTAATATTTTTGGACCAAGGACCTCAAATCAAAAGATCCTAGGTCTCTATCACTTATGGTTTACAAGATAGAAATGCATATCACTTATATCAAATGCATAATGGGAAATAACTCTCATATGGAGTGTTCATATCGCTTCAGTCAAAAGAGGACAAATCATGCTAAGGATATAACGAGCAATTTTGTAAAATAAATTTGTCGTAATCTTTTAGAAAGAGTCGTGGACACAAGGAAAACAGTGTTTGGGGAGATAACTCCTACAAAGAAAAGTATTCGGTTATGCAGGGTAAATTTCAAAAGCGCATAAACTGTTCGATATCATACATGTCATATACCTAATATCTAAGCGACATATTGAGAAACAAATGTTAATCGCAAGAACAAAATTTGGCGGCAGAAAAAAAAAATAATAATCAGAAGAAAAACAATAGGTCTGTCCACAGAAAAGTGGAAAGACCTAATTATGTTATAAGAAATGAAGGTGCATCTAAAATGCAGCCAAAATATTAAGTTATAACAGTTAATATATATGTAATATTTTATACTATTTTACAGAGCAGGAAGATCAAGGAAATATCCAAATATATATCAAGAACAGTAACAAGAATGAAACTCAAAAGGTATTCATTATGTACTGGTACATGTATTGTAGTCTTTAAGTATATCATGTTGTTTGTTTTTAGAATTATCACTCCCCTTGCTTGTTCAAATTAAGAATATTTTAACTCTTAATTCAATAGACCATTTTTGAGATTGTCCGTCAAGGAAAAAACACTTCAATTATGTGGGCCTTTATGATGACATTAACCACATAGAGGAGAACGCCTATATCCTTGCATTATTTATGTTCATCAAGCGTCTTAGTGATTGTCATTATGCAGGATAAACTAGAAATAATATTTGTTCCGGAGGTACCTAATCACAATTCCCTTATGATAGCAGTGCTGAATATCAATTATAAGAATTTAATTTGCTGAATAATTCGTGTAATATAGCATTAATTTATCTTTTTCCAACCTATTGCTCAACAAAGGAATGGAAGTGACAACATCCCTAAACGCATGATTGATGTTCATTAAAACCAAAGTTTTTGACGGATTTGCAACAAACTTAAAAGTTGTCTATTGCATGGTTATAAACAAGACAAACACAGAAATAGGATTAATTGCTTGCAGTTACATGATATTTTCTCTTGCCATACAATTTTCAGGCCCCATATATGGGCATTATGTTTTCTAGTCTGTGTGCCAATTCATCTGTCCATTTGTTTTTTTGTTCTTTTATTTGTCCGTCCGTCTGTCCCTCTTCAGGCTAAAGTTTTTGGTTAAAGCTTTTGGTAGAGGTAGTTTTTGATGAAGTTGAAGTCCAATCAACTTAAAACTTAGTACACATGTTTCCTATGATATAATCTCTCTACTGTTAATGCCAAATTAGAGATTTTACCCAATTTGACGGTCCACTGAACATTGAAAATGATAGTGCGAATAGGGCATCCATGTACTATAGACATATTCTTGTTATTTTCAATAATTGTACATATTTTATCATTCAAACACATATAAATACTTATGATTAACATAGGAGTCACTTATTATATACATTGTACTAATTTTGAAAAAAAATTGGAATTAACTTAACTACTTACACATCTTGATCTGATACTAATACATTTAAATGCTAAACTTTATACAGTACGATAAAACCCCTCCAGTAGAAACCACAGAAACTTTTTTCATGCCTTATTTACCTTATTTACCTTACATAAACTTTATAAATAATAAGTACTGTTGCTGAACTGCTTAATATACTACATGTAGTTCCCATGTAAAAAAGTATTGTTCGATGTTAACATTGTTTTCTTGAAATAAGGGTGATAATTAAGTACATCTAGTTTTCACAATTTACTTTTTGGGCCAAAAGAATGGTTAGTTGACACTCAGTCTATAAATATTTAGTTCTAGTATCCTTTCAAAGGTTACTTCAAGTTCACTTTTAAAGACATGTTTAATATGAAAAAGACCCCATGATTGTATCATGTACTCGGACTACACGAAGTACTTGTTCTATGAAGCTATAACCAATAAATCATTTATTCAAGTATTCCAGGGGAAAGAACTCTTATTAAAATTTAAAGATTTGTTTTAACCAAATGTATTTACTTCACATCTCCCTTTTTTTCATGTGCTAAAAATACATGCGTTGGTTGCTAATTATGAAGGTCATATCAGCCAACTTTTCAACATGCCCATGGGGGTTTCACGAGCAAGATGGCTCTTATAGTTCTACAAAACCTTCAAGGGGGCCTTCAAATACATTTTAATGTTGTTTTTTGGCTTCTTCATACTTTTACAACCCTATAGCCATTGTAAAATTAATTATTTAGTATTAAATTGTGGACAAATTTGCTCTTTGAAAATTTCCATTTGGGAGCCTCCATGGGGGAACTCCCACGCATAGAGTGCAGTTGGCAGGTATGGAAGGTCATGAACAGTTTTGTTTACACCAAAACATAAAAGCTATAATTACCAGCCAATTTTTATCATCATATATATAATCACCAAAAACAGGCTTCAAATTGTTTAGATGACAAATTTTTTCGTCACTTTTCAACTTTTTTTTCCCCGAGTAATTTTTTACTCTGATTCCAAACAAGCTAACTTTTTATTTTGCATCTAGCCATTGTCCCATTTCCATATGCCGATCTTGATGTAATAATAAATATGAACAATCATTTTTGTTTACATTTGATATAATTATAATGAATTCTGTAAAATTACATTTCAAAAGGAATTTATTTTTCCCAACTGTCACCAGAGTGGCAAAGGTTACATTTGGATGGAAAACATCAGTAAAATTGAGAATGGAAATGGGGAATGTGCCAAAGACACAACAATCCGACCATAGAAAAAAACAACAGCAGAAGGTCACCAACAGGTCTTCAATGTAGCGAGAAATTCCCGCACCCGCAGGCGTCCTTCAGCTGGCCCCTAAAGAAATATATACTAGTTCAGTGATATTGAACGCCATACTAATTTCCAAATTGTATACAAGAAACTAAAATTAAAATAATACAAGACTAACAAAGGCCAGAGGCTCCTGACTTGGGACAGGCACAAAAATGCGGCGGGGTTAAACAAGTTTGTGAGATCTCAACCCGCCCCCTATACCTCTAGCCAATGTAGTATAAAGGAGCAAAGACTGGCGTCCAGAATATGAACCAGCATACAATCATTTGAGTTATGTAAATTTGATAAATCTGTTCGGCTATAAAGGAGCAAAGACTGGCGTCCAGAATATGAACCAGCATACAATAATTTGAGTTATGTAAAATTGATAAATCTGTTCGGCTATAAAGGAGCAAAGACTGGCGTCCATAATATGAACCAGCATACTATAATTTGAGTTATGTAAAATTGATAAATCTGTTCCGCTATAAAGGAGCAAAGACTGGCGTCCAGAATATGAACCAGCATACAATAATTTGAGTTATGTAAAATTGATAAATCTGTTCGGCTATAAAGGAGCAAAGACTGGCGTCCATAATATGAACCAGCATACAATAATTTGAGCTATGTAAAATTGATAAATCTGTTCGGCTATAAAGGAGCAAAGACTGGCGTCCAGAATATGAACCAGCATACAATAATTTACACTACAAACTAATAAAAGTCTGAAATGGCCTATATCTGTACTCGACTGTACTGATTTTTACTCGACCAGTCTGAATTGGTCTGAAATTTACTTGATAATACTCGACTGTAGTCTGAACCATACTTAACAGTCTGAATTTGTACTTGACCAGTTCTTAACCATTTTATACGAGTCTGAACCATGCTCGACCTAGTCTGAACCTTACTCGACCTAGTCTGAACCGTACTCGACCTAGTCTGAACCATGCATACTGGACCTAGTCTGAACCATACTCGACTAATTCTTAACCAACCTAGACCTATTCTTTGTATCTATCAACTGAATTTGATCAATTGAGGAAATCTTTAATATAAAAAATGAAATTTGAACAACAACTTGATATTAAAAATGTATTCCATATAGAATTGAAATTAAAATTTCACAATAATCAATTATAATATAACTTCAACACCATATTAATCAACACTTACATATTAATATATATCAACTTTTAAATATAAATAAAACAAGCTGATCAAATTATCTAAAAAACAAATTTATGAATATTTCTGAAGTATTTTAAGCTAACTAACTGGACTATTTTCACCATTAACTTAAGCCTAGTTGTCAGTTGACTTTAGTTAATAATGCAGTGAATGTTTTTTTTATTAATATTTATATAAAATAGTATATAAAACAACTTAATAAATAAAAAAAAAAATGATACCTCAATTGTTTTGTTTTATTAAACCAAGAATTTAATATAATTATGATAATAGAATTTCCATAGCGTTCCTTAAAAGGAAATGTGTTCCAAAGTAACAGTATAAATTTATTTCAATTGATTTTAAGTATTTTTTGTCAAATTATAGACATGGCATTCATTAAGCACTTTAATATGGTCTAATTGCCTCAGTACATGTGTGTTATACCTGTAGGTAAAAATAAAGTCCTATTTTCTTTTAATTATGAATTACTTATCTTGTATATTCGAAAGGCCTTGTTTTTTTTTAAGTTAAACAGGATGTTGCAATTTTGAATAACTGTTATTTAGAATTTAATACCTCTGACCAGGTGATATCTTATTTATGAGTTTGCCCCAAGCAGAGTTATACTTTATATTTCACCACTACTCAGAAAAACAATTTTATTTATTTATTTGATTTTATCCCTTTTTGATATAAATGATATATAATATTTATTTTTTATCCTGAATATAATAATAGATATATTTCTAATGTAAGGTTAAACAATTTATACATTTTGTTGGCTGTTGTTCATGTTGTTATATGTGTCAGTTAAAAAAGAAATTTATTTTAACAATTGAAAAAGTAGAGGTTATTTGGTCTAGTATGGCTCAGACTGGTCGAGTATTGTTCAGACCTTTAGTTAAGTATGGTTTAGACTGGAAAAATAGGTCGAGTACATATCAATAAAGGGTTAAGACTGTTTCAGACTGGTCGAGTAATAGTTCAGACTATTTTCAATGGCAAAGATAAGGGTCAAGTACGATTTAGTACAGTTGAGTATGGTTCAGACTGGGGTCGAGTAATATCAAGTAAAAGTCAGACCAATTCAGACTGGTCGAGTAAAAATCAGTACAGTCGAGTACATATATAGGCCATTTCAGACTTTAATGGTTTGTACTGTTATAAAGGAGCAAAGACTGGCGTCCAGAATATGAACCAGCAGTAGATATGTCTTCAATATATTCATCAGATAATTTCTATTTAGTTGAAGAGCTTCCAAGATTTTTCTTGCTTTTGTAATTGTCTCACTTGACAAAGTCAAAAAGCGAGACATAGGTATGCTGTTTCCGGCGGCGACAGCCGCGTCAACAATGTATTAGTTGTGATTAGGTCTTGCTTATGGTGAACCACTAGTGTTAAATCATAGATATTTGGTATGCAGTTGTATAAGCATTGGCATTTTTCATTTCCATGTAGGTTATTTGGCCCCGGCCCCTCAGTCATGATCTATTGACTTTGAAATTTTTGCTTAGTTTTTATGTATTAGTTTAATTTGTGATAAGGTCAGTTTATGGGGTACCACTATTGGTTAGTTAATGATAATTGGTAGCAGTTGTGTAAGCATTGGCATGTCTCATTTCCAGGGAAATTATTTGGCCCTGCCCCCTCAGTGATGGTCTATTGACTTTGAATCTTTTGCTTAGTTTTCATGTATTAGTTTGTGTTTAGGTCGATTTATTTAGTATGCAATTGTATGTATATATATATATTAGCATGGCACATCTCATTACCATGGATATTTTTTTACCCTGTCCCCACAGTTATGATTTATTGACTTTGAAATTTTGCTTAGTTTACATGTATTGGTTTGTGTTAACTGTTTAGGTTGGTTTAAAGGGAACTTAACTTATGATAAGTCAATGCTTTTTGGTATGCAGTTGTATTAGCATTGGCACATCTCATTTCCATGGAAATCGTTAAGTCATTTACCTTCAGTCATGGTTCACTGACTTTGAATATTTGCAAAACTTACATGTTAAAGTGTTGCTATTTTAATTTCAACATATGCATTAGGGCTATTCCAGAAAAAAATGTATGGGGGGGAGGGGGGGTTGGAAGGCACAGTGTATTAATAATACATGGGTGATGGGTATCAGAGCAACTTTTCACACTATAATGCACTAAAATTCTCAATTACAATTGGTCGGGTGGCGGGTGCTGACAAAAACTGCCTTCCAACCCCTCCATACATTTTTTTCTGGAATAGCCCTTATCAAAATTACAAAAAAGCCAGACATATCTCTGTGATAACAGTTAGAGTTAATTGTTTAAGAATCGCAGCTACTTTTTCCAGTCAAAAGTTAAATTGTAAAAATATCTTTAAAAAAATGAGCGATTAAATGATTCCCAAGTGCAAGCTTCAAAGCTACAGTACACACAGGGAGGATGTAATCTCATACTCCCAACACTGATTCTGGTGTAACACAGTGTCACACTGTTTCCTGTGTTTCCTATTTCAAACATTTCTCATTTAGTTATATTTCTGAAAGCTATAAAAAAGGTTAATGAAATGATTTTTAAAAGTTATATCCAAAAAGTATTTTTAGATTGGAAAATTATTTACATTCTTTCATAATCTCATAATTAAGAATGGCAACTTGATATTTACAATAAGTTGTATTTATAGTCAGTTTAAACATGTAGATATTAATATATACATAGGAAAAAATAATAGTAATGAGACAACAAAAAAAATGAATAAAATAAAATAATGTAGATAAATTTCATACATCTTCATTTATTATTTAAAGTTATAAAAAAAAATCGAATGAATTTAATTAAAATATATATGTCTTTATTTTCTATTAATTATACTCAACTTACAAGTGATGTTTTGTTTGTTTTAATTATGTTATTTAGGTATGAAAAAACAACACTGTCAGAACAAATGCTGAATATGTTTTTAATAAATAAAGTTGTGCAGGATTCTTTAATAAAATCATATTATAATATATCTCTGATTAAATTTAACAAATCTGACACTTTTCATCATTTTTGTGACTGGAAACACAAGAAATGTTTATTGTAGTCATCAACTCCTTGCACACTTTAAAGGTAAACATAGCAATAAAAATCATGGTGTTGGGAGAAACCACACCAAGATAATAAACAATTAAGGAGTTTTAGGGAGGAATTACTCCAAGTTTCTCCCAATTTCCTCCCAAGATTTGGAGAGTGTTGCTGGAGTTTCCTAGTGTGACACCAAGTTTTTACACAGTGTATGTAGTATGAGATTACATCCTCTCTGTGTGTACTGTATATTTTTATAAAAATTAAAAAAAAAATACCTGCTTAACTTGATTAAAGTTAAGCTGCAAAAAAAAAAAATGTTTCAACAACCTAAAAGCACAAAAACTTAAGAAAAAAAAGAAGAGAGAAATAGTTGTTCTTTGGGGTTCGTGTTGTTTATTCTTTAGTTTTCTATGTTGTGTCATGTGTACTATTGTTTTTCTGTTTGTCTTTTTCATTTTTAGCCATGCGGCCTAGCCAAGATCAGATGTGCATTTCATATTTGGTCTATGTTATAGGCTTGTAAAGACAAGAAGATAAACTTTACATAAGTAATACATCTTTGAACTGAAGAAGAGAATGTAGGGTTTCACAATGAATATCAAATATCGTGTATAGGTGTTACCGTTTTGAAAAAAAACACTAAAATACACGCTGAAAATGGGCCAATTTTTCATTTATGTTGTTTCATTTAAAATTTCGCTGTTTTTATCAATTGATAGTTAATAAGTGAACTTAGTTTTAACTACCTTATTGGTTCACTGTTATAGACAATTTATTCATCTTTCTTTTACTGGTTGTTGCAACAAAAAATCTTCAGTGGTTACAAAGTTATGATAAAAAGTTGAATACTATGCGCATGTTATGGAATTTTGTACTGTTGTTTTTAGCTTGCTCAGTGTAGTGATAAAAGAGAAAAATAAATCAAATTTATGCTATTATGTGTTTTGTTTTCTCTTCTAGTATATACATTATCAAAAACTGCCTCATTTATCAAAATTGCAGTACCCTAGCTGGAAATATATGCCATCAAAGTTGGATATACAAATAAAGTGAAAAAATGTCTTGTCCGTAGACATGCATTCCCTAGTAAACTGGAAGCATGATTACATTAATGTTGCATTGCTAAGTTCCTGTTCTTTTGTAGATATGAGAACACTACTAACATTTTTTTCTACCATCTATTAATAGAGGAAAAAAATCAAAAATATGTCAGAATGTCTTGTCCGTAGACACATGTCTTGTCCGTAGACATGTCTTTTTATCAATATTTCTTGGCTTTATGGGTCTTATTAGTCCTATGTGTTGTTTAAACTTAGAAATATCTTATTTTTAATAAATAAATGGTAATTTAAGTGTTCTCAATTTCTGTAAAATTACTTTACAGGAGTGGATTTTAAAAAGTGTCAGATTATCAGTCATAAAAAGCATACCTTATTTTACTTCAATATTGTTTATTCCAGTTGCTGCATACCTTAAAAGATTAACTAAATCAAATGAAGAAAAAGTATTTCTCTCTCTCTAACTTTATCTTTTGCATTTCAGTATTAACAGCAGATGGGGACGTGTCTACGGACAAGACACTTGTACATAACAAGTATTAAATTCGATTATTTGTCTGTTATGGAACTTACATCTTATTTATAAGTGATGAAAGTTATCTATTCAAATTAAAACTCAGTATTTTCAACATAAATATAGTCACGATTAATTCTAACAGATTTTGTTTTAACTGAAATTGTCTTGTCCGTAGACATTACCACAATATATTTGTATCCAATTTTCTTGAGTTCAGCCTAATTTGATAGGTAAAATGTATGTTATTTTTTCAAGAGAACACATTCAACTATGTCAAAATTGAGTTTTAATAATAATTTGATTGTTTTAAACAGTCAGATATATGGATTTCAGTTAAAAGAATGTGTCTTCATTTTGGTTTAATCAATAATTTATTGAGATATGTAAAGAATTATGGGTACATTTTTATATTTTCCAAAATTTCAAAAACACAGCTTAAAATTTAATTGCTAACTTTTAATCTTAACTTTAACAATCATCTTTGAAAGCATTTAATTGAATATCAATAGAATGTCTTATCCGTAGACAGTATCAAAATGTATTTGTTTCCATTTTCCTCGAAGTTAAGCATCATTTGATAGATAAACCTGATAAAATGGCAACATGTACAGGAACACCATTTATTTAATAAAAATATGATTTTTTTTCTTCTAAAAACTGCATGTAATTATATAAATGCTTCCAGTGTTAGCCTAGCGATGGCAATTTTTCACAATTTAAACCATTTTTGAACCAAAATATCAAAAGGGTTTTTCTCTGAGGTGATACTCATTTTTGACTTCATGTGAAACACAAAATGCACATCTGATCTTGGCTAGGCAGGCGTTGTCAGTTTGTTTTAGATTGATGAATTTGACTGTCCCTTTGGTATCTTTCGTCCCTCTTTTAGAAGTTAAGACACACAATATATAGTGTAGAATTATTAAAAAGTGAAAATAAAAATATGTATATACATGTATATCTCTAAATGACTTTAAATCCAGAAAAAGGTATATAACTTAGCAATTTACAAAAAAATACCATCTGAAATTTTCCATTATCTAATTAGTATTAATTAAACATTAATACAATAATGACTGTGTAAACTTCTTATTCAAGTATATTGTAGTCACTGGTTCTGTAATGAAATATACGAAAACAAGGTTTAATTCTAACATTCAAGGTTAAAAAAAAATCCTTAGAGGCTAGACAACATTTATTGTTATTTTTGTTTTACAACTTTGATTTTAATTACAACTTTTAATCCTCTTCCCTGGTCATTAAAAAAATTATGTGATTAGGTGAACATTACTCAGATATACTGCACAGTTCAAATCTATTTTTACCTTTAGGGGCGTTTTCTGGATTCTGAAAGGGGTGTTACATGCATTCTATAGAATTAAAAAATATCAGCAATTGTAGCGAGACTAGAAATGCTATGTTGACCAATTCAAGGATGGACAACCTATCCCCCCCCCCCCCAAAAAAAAATCCTGAATCCGCAATCTGACTTGATGTTCTCGTGTGACCCTTTAACCCGAACGACGTATCGACGTATCAGGGTCACACAAGCAGTGCAGATGAAATCCAATATACTGACTTGCTTGGTCAATAACTAAAACATATACATTTAATTTGATAGTTCAACGTTTTATTTTATTTTCAAAACCTGTGAGTCCATTGTTTAACTTATTTTAAAATATTTTATGCAATAAAAATTGCAATGTTTATTTCTTTTCAATATTTAATACCGTTAAAATGAGTTTTATTATTTAACAGGTGTCTGGAAGAAACTGGTATAAAAAGAAATTTTTTGAAATGTACAGTACAGAAATGGAGGACTGTGATATTGACTTTGAATAAAAAAAAAATATTGAGCATTTATTTTAGATGATTTTGTTAGTTATATCGTTTACTACAGAAGCAGTATAAAGTGACTTTAAGACATGTGAAAGGTAAAATCACAAGAAAACTGAACTCATAGGAAAGTTCAAAACGAAAAGTTCATATTCAAAGGACAAAATCAAAAGCACAACCACACCAAAGGAATGGATAACAACTGTCTTATTCCTGCTTTGGTACAAAATGATGGATTAAACCTGTTTTTAAAGCTTACTCAACCTCTCACTTAAATGACAGTCATATCAAATTCCATTATATTGACAACAATTTGTGAACCAAACAAACAGACATAAGAGGTAAAAAAATGTCAAAAATAGGAGTACAGCAGTCAACATTGTGTTACAATGTATAATCCTAATTAAAATTAACATCTTACTTATAAAAAAATAATTTACAAAATAAACATGACTGACGAAACTATAATTAATGAACTATAGGTTTCCAGTTTCCGTTCAAGAAATTTCTTATTCTCAAGCTTATTATAATCCTGTAAACAATTGACACTCTATAAAAGCAATATCAAGGGAGAAAACAGTTAAATGGAATAGAAAATGTGACAAAAACTAAACAAATAAGATATTAATCAAGAGAAAGTGGTAATTGAATGCATTAACAGTTTAAATAACAATGGATAGAACAGTTGAATAGTATGCGGACTAATGTTATATCACATCAATTGTTCGTTAGATGATAACAAATGGCAAAAAATAATGAGGGGAAAACTTATGTCGAAGACCGTCAAAAGCTTATTCAAACTAGGTGCTCCGCAGGGCGCAGCTTTATACAACAGCAGAGGTTGAACCCTTAACAGTTGGGGCATTTATGGCTCTGCGTTTGGATTGTGATAAAACAAAATTGACATAATATGAGTTTCTGACACAAAACAAATGTCAAGATCTTACAAATTTATTGTTCAATATTGTGCAATTGAAGATTTCTTCTTTAAACTTTTCAAGAATTTGGAATTTGAGAAATTTTGAAAAAACTAAATTGAAAACTACTACCAGCCCCCTTTTTTTGCAATTAGTCAAAAACCTCTTTTATACATAATTTACAAGAAGTGTACGGGAGGTAAATCCGAACATATCCAACATTGTATGTTTTTTTATTTTTGAGTTATCTACCTTAAACTGTTTTTAAATTGTCTTAATTGTCCATTGACCAACAAACTATTTTTTTTCCTTTGTTTGCCCCTAATTCCAAAACATTTTGATCTGTTACCCCCGAAAGTCAATACTAACCATCCCTTCATGGTATGGAAACTTGTGGTATAATTTCAGAGAGATTCATACACTTAAACACAAGTTATTTTTTGAAAACTACAAAAATGCTTATTGTGGGCCCCCTTTTTGGTCCGTAATTCCTAAACCTTTGGGACCATAACCCCCAAAATCGATCCAAAACTTTGACCTGTGGTATTAAACATTGTGGTACAATTTCGGAGCAATTAAAATATTATAACACAAGTTGATATCCTGATAGTAGAAAAATAATTCTTTTGGCTCCTTTTGGGCTCTTAATTCCAAAACGGTTTGGACCATCATCCCCAAAATCAATCCCAACCTTCCTTTTGAGGTGTTGATCCTTCTGATAAAATTTCATAGAGATCCATTACACTTAAACTAAAGTTATTGTACGGACACCTAATTTATCTTCGGACGACGACGCGGACGACGCAGACGACGACATCATACCATTATACGAACGCCAAAATTTTTTGCGGTAGTATCAAAACGGAAAGGACGAGACCAAAAACAAAATATAGTTTATGGAAAGTTTGATTTGATGCAGGAGCCAATGTGAAGTCTTGCTAAATTGTATCTATACGAATAGTGTTAATTAATGTTTTAAAATTGCTTGTTATGTTAACTCAAACCGACTTTGAAATATGATATCATGAAAACCGGTTGAATTTCAATAAAAGCAATAGTTCAGTGACTTTATATAGAAAAAATATTTAGTTTTCAGAAAGCTTTTTGTCGCGTCCTCATTGTCGTTTTAACAACAACATATCTTCAAATACGAAAAAGTCCATCTTTAATATTCCTCGGCCATTATAGCTACAATAAGAGCTGACCACCCGGAGAATGGATGAGCACCTTTTCCCGCCCCTGTTTTATCATCGTATTGTTCAAATAAAAAACCTCTTTTGCTATATTCTTTGTAAACATTCGATATAATATTCCTTCTTAATTCATTATAAACATCAGTTGCCAGCTTTTGATTTTTCCCAGGGGTTGTACGATAATAGTAAAGTCCGCTTAAAGTCAAGTAATTCATGTTGATCCATATTGATCCTCTCCAATAAGGTGGGTCTGTAACTGTATTTGGCAGTTGATAAAAAGAAGAATTTTTCGCAAGAGATCTTAATCCATAATCTGTCCACAGCAATTCATGTTTTTTCATATCTGATAACATTTGTGTTAATCGACCAGACTCAGGGTCGATAATTTTTAGCATAATTGGAAATAAGCTCGCATATCCAAAAGAGTTAATATATAGTAACTTTGGTTTATGCCCCCTATATTTAAGAGGAGCATGTAATCCTATATCACTATACATGCTTTTCAAAGATGACCAATGATACTTGTCAAGGAGATCATTATCTATCAAGAGCTGATGTGTGTCTTCATATATTTGCCATTCTTTCTTTATTTTCTTTCCAATGTCAGACATTGCTCTGGATGCAAGAGCCATCCAACAACGAAGGTCCAAATGAAGTTCCTTGGAGCTTGGATGTGATGCTCGTGGGTAGTCATCAAATCCCGACGAGGGTGTTAACGGATTGATTTGATGGATTACATTATAATGTCTGCCTCTCCAGTAGTATGTTGAAGGTAACAGACCAGCTTGGCTAGTATTATACCAATCAAACATAACTTTAAGCCGCGGAAAGATCTTTTCCAAGAAAGTTTTATCGACAATTCCTCTCCTCATAAGATATTGTATAGTAAGAAATAATGTTGGTGGATTAGCGTTTTTATTTTCTTGTACAATGAATTCGTCTGGACATCTAGCTTTAGCTTCCTCTCCCAAAATTTGCTCCCGCGGAATCCATCCTTCTTTATTTAGTAAATCTAACCAGTGACCAATGATATCCTCTGTTATTTTTGGATCCCATAAACTAATAAGCAGATTATCAAATCCAACATTCCATAAAAATCCTCTCGGGAAATTTGACCTTGAAGGTATTGATGTATAAAGAGCAGCTGGCCAATAATCAAGAGGTGTTGTGCTATACTTTGATTTGACACGAGACGATCCGTAAAAGTAACTTATTTCACCAAGCAGATTGCTGATTCCCGCCTTCGCAAAATCGATTTCTTTTAATGTAAATCCTTTGCTTTTTAGATCGAAAGTAGATGCAAATCTTTTATCAAATTCAATAGAAGCTTCTTTCAAACTTTGGGTTAAAATATGACCCTTCATACTGTAAGAGTTATAATTATAATCTCCTGTCTCGTATACCACATCAATCTCTAAGGGTATTTCTCCCGTAACCTGATGAACAAATAGGTTTGTTTTTTTGTGTGGCATTAGCTGTCGGAGTGCAGTAAAATAATGGGTGTTGTTCCAATTGGCGCTGGACATATATTGCAACAAAACATCTTCTAATTGTGTAAATCCTTCATGTTTTGTAACAAGTCGCGAATACTTAACACGTTTTGTCTTTTTGACTGGTGGAAATGTAATAGAAAAATTTCCAAGCTCTTCGGAATATCCACCAATGCATGTTATCCGGTCGTTTTCTGTATAATGATATAGTTTTTCGTCATCTTCCAGTGCGAAATAAACAAACAGAGACACTATTGTTGATCTTTTTTCTTTCTAAAAACAATGAATATATATGAGAACAATAATGTATTTATGAATTTGACAAGTAAATAAGTCTTTTTTATTATAAATTCTTGTTATTTGTTAATCAGACTTTTGTTTAGGAAGTTGCTGTTTCAAATTTGTCCTTGACATAAAGTATACTTAAATACATAGCACAAGCAAATCTGTTTGTTCAAAGTTGAAAAGATTACCGGAATGTCTTTCATGTTTCAAATTTGCAATTATGTATAAAAAT
This sequence comes from Mytilus edulis, assembly GCF_963676685.1. NCBI lineage: Eukaryota > Metazoa > Mollusca > Bivalvia > Mytilida > Mytilidae > Mytilus > Mytilus edulis. The sequence goes on along the minus strand of NC_092350.1, from coordinate 67,184,328 downwards.
AAAATTTATTATCATCAACAAACATTAGGCAAGCAATTGTCAATTATTTATATCTTAAAGGTTTATAATTCTACATCAATAAATCATGTATATGTTAACGATATAGAATACTGCGTTTTTAAAACATGAAAAGGTTATATAAAGTTCATTTAACAAAATATGTCTTTAAACTCGTACCTTTGGCAAAACGGAAATTCTCCAGGACCAGTCATCTGCGCCGTTTTTACTAGTGTGTTTTAAAAAAGATGTTGTCAATGAAAATTTATCATCGACAATTTCTTGAATTCCAAAGCTTTTGCCATCGTGTTTTTTCCAGCCATATATCAAACCGTCATTTGGCTTGCACCAATGTCGTATATTAGGCTTTGCACGATTTTTACCTCCTGGGATTTCTTCAAACCACATTAAACCAATAACTGGAGACCTTGGAGATCTTGTCTTCATACCAAAATATAAGTTAGCACGGTATGTTCCCCAGTACATTTTTGGATTGACATGCCGCATGGTTGAATTCTCTGCGTTCACTTTTGGTACGTGTAAAGGTGTAACCAGTTCCCTTTGATGATGCTGTTCAATCCAATGATACGCTAACAGTATAGATAAGCATAAGAGTAACACAGTTATAACAGCAGGGTAATACGTCATACATACACGCATACAAACTTTAATAAGTGTAAATTCGTTTACTGGTGGCTTTTTTAATCTTGTTAAAGATTCATGTCTGCTTAAATCCCGTGTTTCATTTTCTATTTCTGCAAATAAAGATATACACATAGATTAATAACAATGATGTCTAATACACTACTAGTTCACGTGTCATTATATTTTGCTTTGCATCTATCACGCACAAGTAACCAAAACTTTTGTTTGAAAGCGAATTCAATGACTATACCAATTATCCTAATGTTTATTTGGCGATCGTTTTAATCAGTGTTCTATGTTGTGCAATACTACGAAAAAGCATCCTCTCCAATCGTGTTTTATACTTTTCATCACGAATCGGCTGACCTGTATGGTTATTTAGTAATCTATTGCGACATGTTATTGCGGTCGTTTGTCAGAAGATACCATTTTAGTCGTCTGAACTGTGATTTTGCAAATTATTTTCTTTTCCTTATTATTATATTTTGACTAAAAGTGAATCTGCTTTATGTGTGGTGCATGCATAGCAGGAGACAATAACGTTTGTGTCGTACCCGTTTCGCTCCTTGTAGTTCATGCGGTTCCTCACGTATTTTTTGTGCTTTGCTCTATTGTCTCTCTTATCAAGCTTATATTTTTATGGTATCTTACAATTGTAAATTCCTGTCGTCCTAATTAATCACAAAAAAAAAAAAAACCATTCGAAACAAAAACAAATAGGTTGCACATCAGAAATCTATTTTTTTTTTATCCCGTTTTGTTTCTTTATTTTTGTAGCGATGGATACACCCGTTTCCACTTTGCTTTCGTAGGAAGAGAAACATCACTCAGTTTCAAGTTTTACGGAGCACTTAATAGGAAAACTATATATTTCCCCTAAACGTAACATGCGTAATGCAATAACAAAATAAGTAGAAACATGGAAAAACAGTACGACCTTTACAACTTTATCAACATTTTGTTTCTTCGCATCATTTTGGTTACTACACATTTTCTATAGTGTGTGATACCATTTTGTGAGAGAGAAAAAACGATGTTGCCATATCACGGATCATTTCAGTGTATTTTATATCCATACCACAATACCAATCTGACTGATTATGTTGCAGTGTCAAAGGAAATGCTTTCACTTTGTATCCATGTATTAGTTATGAAACATTAATTTTTTTTTAAAATGGTGTATTTTCTGTAATAAGTCAACAGTTATATAGACTTTTGACGACTACACTTTCTAATACTTGTACCTTAAATACGCAATTGCATTTCCCGAAAACTATACCAATACAGAACGACCTTCAAATTGTATTATTTTTCAAACACGTGTATTGTTTTAATTTGAAAATGCATGAATATGTACTGTAACTTAAATGCCACTCCCACCGGACACTGCAGGAGTTCATTTTATGTTATCAACGAACTAAAGGTGTGTAATGTCAGAACTGCCACTTTTTATACTTTCCACAAGTTTCCTACATATAGAGTAGATCAGTTATTTATTTTGGAGAAAAAAAAGAGAAAGTTTACAACTGAGATGTTATATTCGATTACACAAATCATTTTCGAAGAGACATGCCGAATTACATTATAAGCCCGCCTACGCTAGGTAAAATTATTGTTAATCTCATAAATTTTTTTCTTTAGCCTTATAACAACATCTTCGCTAGCCAAGGGTTACGATCCACTTCCCTCCTCTCCACCCTTGACGGGTGGAGATAGAATTTCGGAGACACAAGGTACAATTTTCGTTGGTTGTAGTCGAAACTCACTGCATCCAATCAAAAAGCGCCTATAACATGATCACGTGTAAATGTAAAAAGTGTAGGTAAACAATTGCCACTTGCTAATTGTGCAACATGTCTTTACATTCCTAAGCATCTAGTGACAATTTGCATGTTTTAATCAACTAATAGAAGTTCCTTTGTTTGTTTTTTGCAAAAAATGCATTAATGTCAACGTATATTTTCGTTTCCGGCTTTACAAAGTGCGTAGAATCTAGCCGCTATCATGTTTAACCTCCAAATTGAAGAGTACAAGTGCTACAATTGGTCAACAATAATGTATTCGGAAAGGGCGTGACTTTAATCTACCGATAGATGGCACAACATTGTTTTCACAAATGTTGGCTTAATCTGCCAAGGGTGAAGAGGCGGGAAGTGGATCGTAACCCTTGGCCAGCGAAGATGTATAAAAATGGTATAATAACAATTAATGTTAAACGAAGGTAGTCGGTATTCGAAGTCAAAGTATGTCCAATCGGCCTATATTTGAACTTCAAAATTCAAGATGATCGTTTGAAGGTCAATTTCGTGTAACTAACAAAAAAATGTTAGGTACTATGGTATGCAATATCAGACATTAATTGCGCCTGTGTGGTACTGTGGACTTAATACATAATTATATATGTGTTACCCCCCTTAGACCCGTTTTTCACGTGAGTGCATCTCCCCTTTAACCAGAATACTGAATCTGTTATCCTCTTTTGCAAAAAACTTCTGATCTTTTCATTAATAGAATCTTGGTACAACCCATTTTTACATAGATCGTACATTCCAAAATTGTTTTTATTCTTTATCGTATGGGCATGAGTTAAAAATTCTTGAACTATCTTAAATGAATAATACGTGCTTCTTCGGTATACTTCTCCTGCTTTAAACATCAATACAATAACGACGTTTAGCAATCGCCGATTAACATTATTATGCCAATCCGCCTTTTCAGAATCTAAAGGACTATGGACAATCTCATTGGTTGTACACGAAAATCAAAATAACGTTACGTCATTGGTTGAATTCACATTGTTTAAAATTGAGAATGAAAATTGGGAATGTGTCAAAGAGACAGCAATCCGACCATAGGGCAGACAACAGTCGACAGCTGGCCCCTAAATAAGTAAGTATACCAGTTCAGTGATAATGGACGTCATACCAAACTCCGAATTATACACAAGAAATCAAAATTAAAATTCATGCAAGACTAACAAAGGCCAGAGGCTCCTGACTTAGGACAGGCACAAACATGCGGCGGTGTTAAACATGTTTTAGTACGTTTTAAACCAATCACAACGTTTTGGTGTACGTTTTTTTCTAAAATATTACCAATAATGCATTAGATTCTGAAAAGGCAAATTGACATCTGATTAATCAAAACACTGCAAAGTTATGTCAAACTTGTCCATGTTGTCTACACAGTGATGATATAATAATAAATTGAAGCATTTCCTTTACTCTATGGCTTATTTGTTGAAAGTTAATAGTATTAGTTACTAGTAATTACCAATTTTTGATTTTACTTACGCTCTTGTTCTCTTTTAAGTGTATTTTCTTCATACAATTGCGCTATTTCATCTCCCTTTTCAGTACATTTATAACATTCAAACTGTTTGAGACAGTGTATACACACTACAGTATTATCATCCAATGCAGTAAACTTATTTTGTATTTCTATTGCATCACTGCTATTTTCTTCTCTTACTTCTGCATAAAATAATTCAACATTAAAAAACAGAAATATAATTTAATGAAATAAGGATATTCATATTTATCTAGAAATAAATCTTATATTGCGGAAGATATAACGCAGGCAGATATAAAGGGGGAAAAACAGAACTTTATGAACTTTACACGATATGTCAACAAGCGTAAAACGTATAAAATCAAATTCAAACTGAAATTCTGAAAACAACTAGCAACCTCTGTAATTTTTTTTTAAATATATTTTTTTTACTATTGCATAATAAAAAACAATTCACAATATATCTTGGAACAAAAGTTTTTTTTAGGTACATTTAAGTTGTTTGCTCATACTGAACCCATACTTGTAAATATAGTTAATATCATTGTTATACAAGACTAAAATGTGGAAACTTTCCTGCAACTGCTTAATTTTGTACACTACAACGGAATCGTTTCATATGAATAGTTTGTATGTCATGTTTCTAAATTTCATTTTAAATTTTACCTATTGCATCTTCACGGGACAACAGTGCAATACTCATCAATACGTTTTCAGAAGAAACAATTTGAAGGTTGCATTGGGTAATAATTTTGTTCACAAACGTCTTAACAACGAATTCTGTTGTAGAAAGAGAGCTGAAAACTGTTCTTTGCGTTTTGGTGCGTATTGTCAGTAGATGTTCCTTTTCATCACTACTGGTGGAAATTAACTCAGATGATTCCATTAGGTACGAACTCTCGTTCAGAAATTCAACTATTGATGACAATTTCCAAGTGCTTGGACAATGCATCATCCATTGGACAATGTGTACATCTGTGTTTTAAAAACATATCAACTAATATGATAAAAGATAGGAACAGTTACATTTAGTTAGTAAATACAACATTTATTAAGACATCTAAGTATAGTATAATATTTTCCTTTATAAACAACAATGTCAAGGATAGTGTATAGGTAATGTATACTATCACTATGTGTGATCTAAGAAGTGCACCGAATATTAATTTTTTTAACTGGGACATCTAATACGATCATGCTCATCGGTTTTGATTGAATTTGATGTGGTTTAAATACTTTCTTTCACATTTTTTTCGATGACAAAATATTTCAAACTGCTACTTTACCTGCTAAATTTTACAGACGCCATCACAAGTTGGTTGACCGTTATTGAATGACCGTTTCACAGATGATATCGGATATGTTCCGTTTGTCGTAACTGCAATACCCTTCCCTTTTTAGAACGTGATCTACCGAATAAGACTATTTTCAAGATTTGTAATAACATAAGCAACATGACTGGTGCCTCATGTGGAGCAGGATCTGCTTACCCCTCCGGAGCACATGAGATCACCCCAATTTTTTGGTTTTCTATGTTTTGTCTTCAGTACTACTATTTGTTTGTTTGTCTTTATCTTTTTTTAGCCACGGCGTTATCAGTTCAATTTCAATCTATGAGTTTGATTGTCCCTCTGATATCTTTCGTCTCTCTTTTTGCTAGACAATTTGACTGGCTGTGCCTGCCTCATTTGTCTCTCATCACACGATAAATGGGTTATACGGAAAACGTGCAAACTACTTATAGAAAAGATTGGCTTTTAAAACAAGTCATCTTAAAATGCACAATTCCTTGGAGGATCAGTTATCTCATTGTTAATCATACCACGTCTTTTTTTTTTAAATCATCCTTTAACATTCAAACATTGGTGAGGTATGTAAGGAACTCTTAAAATTGATCCATATTGCTCAATATACATAATTGGACACACAAACTTTTGACTCCAAAATAAATACGAATCACAATCTGTTTGATAATCATTCAATTCCAAATAACTCTCTAAACTTTTCAATCCATTCCCGGTTCTACCGAATGTTGTTCTATCCCTACATCGGTTTTATTTTTTTCTATAAAATCAGATAAATGTCTTTGAAAGAAATAAAACAAAGCAGGTTTAAAGATTAAACATGGCGGACACAAGTACACATCTAAAAACGCTCACAAGCAAACACAAATAGCACGCTTGTTATACAAATTATATATAAAATAAAATTTACCAAGCAATTTGTCAAATATATGAATTCGTAAACATTCGATCACGAACACCCTTTTTGTCGTAATGAATAATAGTAAATTTCAAAAAAACATGAACTGAGTTATTTAAAAGGAAAGATTTTTTCTTCGTGTACTATGTACATTGAACAATGTATGCAGTTGATTGCTTGTTGTTTGCACTAACCCCAGTGTCAAATATATCATGTATGTTCTTGACGAGAACACATACATTTTCATACAATAGGTGTATTTTGCATAGGAGGTATACATTTAGTAAGCACGTGAAAATTGGAGTATCACTGGAAGCTGAGGGTGTAATAAATAGTTATTAGCATTGCAACAGCTTGCAACATCCATACTCCTTAAATAATTAGTGCAAAAATAGTTAATTTGCAGTATCTTGACCGGGTCTAACAAGGATTTAAAAATTGGTGCATGTATTTGCTGTCTCAACACTAACCTAGCGGTATTTAACAGAAAGGAAATAAGACACGGGCTTATTTTGAAAATGAATTTGCTTTTGCAACCTGCATTTCCAGGTTTCGAACATGTTTGTATTTCCACTAGCAATACCGTTTGATTAATGACCAGATATATCAAATCAACCAAAAGCACTTTGATTCTTGGAAATTGAAAAAAAAAGTTTTCCAGTTAATGATCACCCGATCTTATGTAGGACACTCCCCCCCTCCATTTCTGTAAAATTGCTTGTCTAATTAGTCATTCCTGGTTGACCTGACTTTAAGTTAATAAACCTGCAGCAAAAATACCTACATCGGGTTAATAAGTTCGAGGTACAATGTGTAAACAAAATATATATTTGTGTAGTGAGATCATCCCAGGTATTTGAGATAATTATTTTGCTTTGCATAAAAATGGAAAATGCAGGTTTGTAAGTATGTTATGAATCAAATACAAAATACAAGTCAATATAATTTTTACAGCTAGTGCTCCTACACACAGAGTTCTGTTAAATACATATATTATAACAATATTGACAATAATATAAAGTAAAATAACAAAAGTACTGAACTCAGAGGAAAAACCTATCGGAAAGTTCATGGCAAAATCAAACGAGAAAACACACCAAAATCAAATGGAAAAGAACTGTCATATTCCTGACTTGGTACAGGCATTTTCATACGTAGAAAATACTGGATTAAACTGGTTTTATAGCGCTAAACCTCTCACGTTGTTGACAGTTTCATCATATTCCGATATATTTACAATGATGCCTGAACTAAACAGACATCATGAATAAAATAGTCAAAATATGGGTACAGCAGTCATCATCGTGTAACAATTTTAAAAGGAACATTTTAACAGAACACAAACACATCTATCTACAAACACATTCTTCGATTCACGTGTCTGACGTAAGAAAATTTTATACGTCACATATTTTTTGTCGTTCAATGTTTATACAAACAAAATTTCACATGGGCAATGTTAGCAAACAGGGTTAAAAAAGTATGTAAGAATTAGTTTCAGAAATGGACCGAGATTTAAAATAGATCAAAAGTTCTATGGAATGGATATGAATCCACAAATAGTTAATTCCACTACGTGATTGAATAATTTTGACGTTTGTGGTTCAACGTATTTTATAATTCATAAAAGAAATATATCTAAATGACATATTATAGAACAATAACATACTGACAGGATATTTTAAAATACATAATCACGTTATAAGAACCAAAGAAACACAGAAAGTCGTATATACAAAACACACCAGCAAAACATGAAGGATAATACATTCACATTGACGGGATATTTTAATACCGAGCCACGTTAAATGGATATCAGTGTTGTCAAATATAAGAATATGTCTATTTATGTATCCTTTTTCCTTCAATATTAATATGTTTTTTGTAATAATGATCTATTTTCAAATTCTGACCTAAAAACATAAAAAGATTGATATTCTTTGTCCTTTATTCTGACACAATAACGTATATTGTGTATAGTAAACACAATAAATGTAATTAAAAAAAAATCCTAAAAACGTTCATCATCAGTTTTATAATCCCAGATTATTTTTTTACAGTGAGCATGTGTCTACCAATGTTATCTCTTTCAAATATCTTATATACCCCCCCCCCCCCCAAAAAAAAAACAAAAAGAAAATCATCTAAATACTTTGAACGACAAAATTATGTTTATATCTGTACCTGTGTACCGATTACATTCTAACGTCAAACAAGCGATTCTACACCAGTTGAAGTGAACCTAGCCATTCAGTCACCGGAATTTCAATTACAACCTTTTATAGGTTGATTTAAAATACGATATTTAATAAGTAATGAACGTGGTTGTTAAATTTGATATATGCTTTTTTTGTGCTTCTTGTTAAGATCGTGACACGATGATAACTGCTGTATTCCTACTTTGACATGTTTACCAATAATATCTGTTTTGTTCACGCATTGTTGTAAATATAATAGAATTTGATTCGACAAGCATACAAGTTAGAGGTTTAGCACTATAAAACCAGGTACAATCCCCCATTTTTCTGCATTTCCAAATGCCTGTACCAAGTCAGGAATATGACAGTTGTTGTCTATTCGTTTGATGTGTTTTATCATTTGATTAGGGTCTTTCCGTTTTGAATTTTCCCCGGACTTCAGTATTTATGTAATTTAACTTTTATCTAATAAGTGGCAAGTTAACAAAAAATCATAGTTTTCTGTAAGATTACAAAATTACGTGTATTGTTAAGGCTTATTTTCCATTGTTATTCATTGATATTTAATATTTTTATTTCTTTGTTTACCTATTTTTTCAGCTTCTAAACTTTGTTCTAGATCGAATGACATTGGTTTTAGGATCAGTTCACATTTTATGTTCTGTAAGCTTATGTGTAGTACATCTGCAAGCATAAATGATAAAAATACCTACATTTAGAAAATCAATCAAATGACAAATCACTTCTCTAATGAAAACCAGTAATTCAGATGTTGCGCTTGCGCATTAGCCTTGTCCAGTTATGTTGCCAGCCGATGCCAAGTTGCAAGTCAAACGATTTCTGAGCAATATTTTTTTTATCCTAATACCAACAATGACAATACAAAGGCGGTAGAATTCGGCATACGGACTTTGTCCTCTTACACAGGTAACACTTACCTCATAATAAGGGCCTGGTCAAGTTCTACGTGGGGTCAATGAGTCGTTTTCAATAAAAGAAAGAACATTTATTTGTTTTTATGATATGGTAAAATAATGTGAATGATGTATATTATTTTTTTTTTACCTTGTTTGTCATTGTCATTGTCATAAAATTCTGATTCTAATGCAATTCATTCGTAACGATAATTTTCATTGGACTTTGACAAATATTTTGAAGGGGTAAATTCCACATATCGTTTTACCACTCCGTAACTAAGAACACCACTTTTATTTTGGTATAGAATTTCTCACACCAAATATGAAAGTCGCACTTTGAGCCTCAAAATCTTCTTTTTGTCAATATTGAAAACTTTCTGAAGCGTACGAAAGGTATAAAGATGTCTAGTGTTTATGTTTGACATCGTTAGTATTCACATGACGTCACATTGTTTAAATGCTAAACACAATACAGGATATTCGCGGACTTTTTCATTTCTGTATTTAAAGCCAATACATTTATTAAATTGTATTATTTTAATATCCTACATTAGAATGGAGATAACTGTATTGTGTTTTAGGCTTGCATTGGCCTTAGCAAAACTTTAATTTACTGTCGCTAATATCCGTTACGCGTCACTACGTAAACTTAATTTGCGACAGTAAAATCTACGTTTTACGAAGGCCAAGCTTAAAATACAATACATGTACAGTTATCTCCTAATAAGGTAAATTACAATCAACAATGAAAACGTATTGTGCCATTCTTTTTTGTATAACATTGTGTTAGATTGATCCATACAAATAGATAACATGCCTAATATCACTCCACTCATACATAATAAAGGGTGATGAGATATGACATGTGTTGTTATTTATTATAAAGGGGATCGTTTCGTTACCTTGCTTGTTAGTCATTCCGTGTAATTTCTTCTTTTCTTCTTCTTTTGGTATTTTTAAATTTTCGTCTTCTTTTATATTAGATTCGATTTTGGAAAAGTCATCATGATCTGTTTCAATCAATTTCAATGAAGTATCTTTTTCTTTTTTCATAATTGTTGGCGGTTCATCAACTACATTAAGATAACATAACAATGGAATGTTGAATAGAAACATGGAATGTTTTAAAAGTTTTTCTTTATGCTGATGTTTCAATTCAACATTCGATTTAATGCACTATGTCTGATTATTCTGTGTATCAGAAATAAAATAAACAAAAGTGCATATTCATTGTTTATATCTTTAATGCGATTAAAAACTACACGTAAATCATTTCATGTTGTTCATTGTGGGTTTTTTTCAGAATTTGAACCCTTTTTTCTATAACATGTACTGATAGTTATACATGGAATAGAACATTTACATTTGAAAAAAAAATCCGATATAGGGCCACACCAATTTAATTTCTTGTTCTACGGATTTTTGGACTCCAAAATTTGAAGCGATCGAGCGATTTGAAAATTTTAATTAAAAAATATTTAATTTGCTAATTTTTGAGGCGAAGCTTGAAAAGTTAAGGCGAGCGATTTTTTTTTTGTAAACATAAAATAGTAGGTTTTGACAATAATTAAAACTTGATTTATCACTTGTACTTTGACATTTCATTAATTTATGAAGTTATTTTTCCCTGCTCACCAAGAAATAACTCAAAAATTAAATCTGGTCTACGTATGTGTGACTGACAATGAGACAATTCTCCATCCAAGTCATAATCAGTTTTGGAACGACTCCCTAATTTTATAAATATCCCTTTTATGAAGGGTCAAGATAAGCGGGGACTTTCTATACTAAGTAAGTAAGTATAGAAAGTCCCTGATATAAGTTATAATATATTTTTTGTAAAAAAAAAAACACTTTTTAGGGAGCTACCATTTGATTTTATATGGGGAGGGGGGGGGGGGGGGGGGGCTAGGATGAAAAATTCTGTCCTGCATGTTTTTTAGCTGTAATTATTGTCCTGCCTTTTTATATTTCACTCTAATCGGTCCTGCCTTTTTTTTTTTAGTTTATCCTGACTTTTTTTTACCTAAATTTTTTTTGCACTGTCACATCCTGCCTTTTTTTTACTCAAAACTCCTGTCCCCCCCCCCCATAAAAAATCAAATGGTTACTCCCTTAGTACAAAGGGCCCATATTTTCCCAAAGAACTATTTATCTATCTGGTATTAAATGGTCAAAACATGTCCAAGAATTTTGTTATATTCATGGATTTTTACCATGTATAAACATTTTTATTTTAACAGTTCAATATTATTTTGTTACGTTCGGAGGACGTGTTTTTCAACAGACTGTCGCCATTCCAATGGGAACAAGGTGTGCCCCTCTACTTGCCGACTTGTTTCGTCATTATTATGAGGCTAATTTCATGCAGGAACTTCTCAGGAAAATAATAATAAGTTAGCGATATCCTTTAACTACTTTCCGCTATATAGATGATGTTCTTTCACTAAATAATTCAAGATTGGTGACTCTGTGGAACGCATCTATCCCATCGAACTGGAGATAAAGGATACTACAGATACAGTTAAGTCGGCCTCATATCTTGACTTACATTTAGAAATTGACAATGAGGGTCGGTTGAAAACCAAACTTTACGACAAAAGAGATGATTTCAGCTTTCCAATTGTTAATTTTCCACTTCTGAGTAGCAATATTCAAGCAGCACCTGCATACGGGGTATATATCTCCCAATTGATACGATATTCCCGTGCTTGCATTTCCTATCATGATTTTTCTTGATAGAGGGTTGCTGCTTACAAGGAAGCTATTAAACCAAGAGTTCCAAATGGTGAAGTTGAAATCATCCCTTCGTAAATTTTACGGACGCCAGCACGAGTTGCTTGATCGTTATGGAATAACCGTTTCACAAATGACATCGGATATGTTCCTTACGTCGTAACTACAATCCCATTCCCTTTCATGAATGTGACCTACCAAAGTAGACTATTTACAGGATGTGTTATCACATAAACAACACGATGTGTGCCACATTTGGAGCAGGATCTGTTTACCCTTCCGGAGCACCAGGGATCACACCTAGTTTTTGGTGGGGTTCGTGTTATTTATTCTTTAGTTTTCTATGTTGTCTCATGTGTACTAATGTTTGACTGTTTGCCTTTTTCATTTTTAGCCATGGCGTTGTCAGTTTATTTTCTATTTATGAGTTTGACTGTCCCTTTGGTATCTTTCGTCCCTTTTTTATAGACATGATATCCTGAATAGCATATTGTTTTCTATTGCTGTCGATGATATTACCCTTTCTTTATCGTGCATATTTCTGTGTAAACATATTTGGCGTTGTTGTTAGAATATAATGTATTTATATAGCTATACAAATCAGTAATTCTTTCTGTATGTTTTGTTTGACATGAAAATAGACATTTGAACATAACTCTTCCTCGAGAAAAAAATAATTTAATTGGTACATAATTGTATTGTACCAGAAGGTAAATTGTTTAAAGCTGTCTCTGCATCAATATACCTATTGTCTGTAGGTCTTTTGTTTGCTCCTCTGTAGGGTCAGAATCCTCTGCCACCATGCACATTCTAGATGAAATTACAAATTCCACTTCATTTTTGCCTTCTTGGTAAGATGAAGCATATTTAGCTTCATTTAAAATTCCATACTTTGACAACATGAAACAGACAATATTTCTCTCCTCTGAAATATATACTAAAAATTTTAATTCATATTTACAGATATTGCTCGTTTAAATATTTTTATTTACTATTTTTTCCTTTTAAACGATCAACATATGCATAGATAAATAAACGGATTCGGGTTGGTTGTTTGTTTTATATAATTGAATAATAGAATAATTTTGAGTAATTTCTTTGAAATGATGTTGATTTCTGTTGCTTAACATATAGGGGAAATTTTTCATGCATGTTCAGGGCAAGAACAAATAAACAATAAATATTTGTTGCAAGGATTCTGAACGCGCGGAGAATGTCGCATTCACTCCACAGTGGATGCATCGGATTTAAATTAACGTGACTGCGACTTGATACAACCAACCACACGCCCTACGTTGAAAATAGTTTAACTGCCGGTCGGAAGAAGATCAGTAATGACGATATTTCCTTTTATCAGTCACCTGCCTTTAAGAATTACTTGAATTGAATTAGGAAATGATTATATTCCAATTAAGATGCTTTTCCAAATATAGAAGCAAAAGAACACATTTAAGAATGTATTATACACTGACAAATGAATAAACTTCATGTCAAAACCTTACAAAATTATGTACAAGCCTCCAATTTTGTTTACAAAAAATATATATAAGAACTTATTGAACATTGAGGTTTAATGTAGGGCATACCAACTACATTCAATGTAGATCACAATGTGACTTTGAACCAAGATATTGTATAACGAAGCGAAATCTTAACCAATTGATAAAACAAGTATTCATGATAATGTTCAAAAATGTTATATCATTTAACTTTTTCGATTATTTAGTATGTTTAGAACTTTTGTTCATTAAATTTTAGCTTATACCTAAATATTTTTATTAAGATTTGAATATTTCTTAAACAAATCAGGAAGGATTATTGACGTGATTTTCGTGGGTAAAAAAAGATCAAACAAAGAACAACAACGTCCGTGTCAAACATTCTCTTCCTGTAAATATGATGCCATCCTTACCATGCTTACTGTCTGCTTCAATTGGTACTGTATACTCACTCACGTATCTGATTGTTGGTGAGTACTATTTAGTTCGTTCCCGTCAATAACATATCTTACAAAATATGTTGATAATGTGGGAAAAAAGGTAAAACATTCAGCTTTAGTAAGTTCTCAAGCATATTTATAAGGAGAGGATTGGGTTAGATTTGGTTGAAACTTCTATTAAAATTTGCTCTTAAGGATAGATTTGTTTTGTTTTGTTGCAAGATAAAAAGAAATTGCAAAATACACACCAATTTCTAGGAACATAATGTAACGAAATGGGGGTCCTTTGAAATGGAATTTGTTTTCCCTAAAATTGTGTGATGATGTTGTTAAAACCTTACCGTTGATTAACTGTTTTTATTATATATTTCCTGTGTAACTATGTTTGTTAACTTTTTATTATTCTTGTCCATGTTTTTACAAACGGAACAGCTGTGAATTGTTTACTTTAAATGACGTTCAACACAATGACGTCATAACCTATTTTTGTTATGACGTTGGCTCTGGGTTTGGTAATTTAGGTGAATGGTAAGCCGAAATGGTAAATTGTAAACCATTTCGGTAATGGTTTTACCAAAGTATAAATACGGAGGAGAGAAAGGATAAGACTTCAGTACGACTTTACCCTGGGCAAGTAACACACGCTAATTCCAAGCGATTTAAATATACATGCACCGAAGCCATTTACCAGACTAAATAATAACCAGACTATTTCCGTATAATGTGGGCTTGTTAGTTCCATAACAAGTTGTATTTTGAGAATAACGTCTAGAGAGAAACGTTATCTTTTGACATTGAATTTCGGTTACCATTTGCCGATTACCAAACTGACCATGCTGACGTTCGTAAACTTTCTGGGTATAATATAGTTCCGCTATCCATTTTCTTTAATACATGATATTCTAATAAAGTAGGGTATTTATTTGTTAGACTAAAATACTGTTAAGTTATTTAATATTTGTACGTATTGTTGATATTTAACGCATCTTAAAGTTAATACAAGTTGATTTTTATTTAACGAGTCTGTTATTCTTACAAAAACCTACACAGAACCAAACTAAGATCTACCAGAATACCACTAAGTACCACAAAACCTATACAGAACCAACCTTAGATCTACCGGAATACCGCAAAGTACCACGATACCAGAGTATCACGCTACCAAAGAAGGGTCGCCAGTTGTAACTTTAGTTTATATATACTTATACATTGTTATAAAACACATTCTTATAGCAACACACTAAGGGTTACACATTTATAGTTTAACATCAAAGCCTGACCGCTCGGTTTTCGTTACAATAATACAATTATTCTTTTGTCAATTCAGACATTCCTGAGTAAATTCAACGCTACAACTATCCAAGACGTTCCCCTCAAGCAGTTAAGCGTTATAGCTTCATTATTAAACGAATTAAACACATTGAGGTGAATTGTTCACCTGACATTAATGTATCCGACAGTGACTTGTTTAAAAAAAAATTAAATCAAAACCAAAAAAAAAAGTATATATAAGCAAAAACGTATTCCAAAGCAAGAAGATCTATATGAATTATGTTAATATAAATGCATAATCATAGCATATTTAGAGATAGTTAATCTTTGGCTGCAAGGGGAGTTATTGACTTAAATGATTTTGTTTTTAGATTTGAATTTTGTCATGAAATGCATTTACATTTTCTTTCACTGCTCTCTGAAATGTTTACCAGGATATGTTAGAGGAAGCATAATGATTTCTTAACACAGTTGTTTATAAATATGTACTTAGATGGACAAGAACATTAATGGTGAGGAAAAACGATATATTTTCCAATTCTTTAAAGTGTGAAATGTTTACAGTTTATACTAAGAATTGGACTGATAATATTGAAAGATTGATATTGCACGAACACTAGAAGAATGATAAACTCTCAATTTGAACATCAAAGGAACTTAAGTGCAAAGTTTGTAAATCAGCGACTCGTGCCTGTTGACACATCAATAAAGCTGTTTAAGCATTATAGTTCTTAACCTAAACATTTCCAAGTTTCTATGAACATGTTGTTGTTCTTTGTCTACTGTTACATTCAAAGGGAAATTAAGGTGCTGTAACTGAGGGGTTAGCCACAATATTTACTTTATAGATGTTCGATAAATGCAGTGGAATCTAAAAGGAATGATACATACCTCTAAAACTTCATTTAAAGCAGACAGTATTTGCATTTAAGGTTGAGAGTTTTTCCTTGTTGAAAAAAATGTTTCACCTAGACATTTAATATTTAACAATCGAATAATGTATCCAACCCCAAGATATAAAAAAAAGTTAACAAAATAAAAAAAAAGCAAATATAAATACAAATGTAGAAGAAAATTGAGAATGGAAATGGGAAATGTGATAAAGAGACAACAACCCGACCATAGAACAGACAACAACAGAAGGTCACTAACAGGTCTTCAATGCAGCGCGAAATTCCCTCGCCCGGAGGCGTCCTTCAGCTGGCCCTAAACAAATATATACATATACTAGTTCAGTGATAATGAACGACATACTAAACTCCAAATTGTAAACAGGAAACTAAAATTAAAAATAATACAAGACTAACAAAGGCTAGAGACTCCTGACTTTGGACAGGAGCAAAAATGCGGCGGGGTTAAACATATTTATGAGATCTCAACCCTCCCCTAATACATCTAGCTAATGTATTAAAGTAAACGCATAACAAAACGCACATTAAAATTCAATTCAAGAGAAGTCCGAGTCTGATGTCAGAAGATGTAACCAAAGAAAATAAACAAAATGACATAATGCATAAATAACTACAGACTACTAGCAGTAAACTGGCATGCTAGCTCCAGACTTCAATTAAACTGATTGAAAGATTATGTGTTCATCATATGAATATCAGGCACAATCCTACCCGTTAGGGGTTAAGTATCATACCATCATAACATATATGAGAAGAACATAACCCATGCCTTGCCACCAACTGTTTTCTAAATAAATGTTTTTAGTTCCGATGCAAAGACCCTATAAGTTAATCAATATTAACGCCAAAATATGCAATCTTTAATGACCTGACAACAGTATCGTAACTATATCCCTTCTTAATAAGTCTATCAAAAGAAGTTCATTAAACTGTCAAAATCAAACACTACCAATCAAAGGTACTAGCAAAAACATATTTCTTACTTGGTACAGGCATTTTTTTTTATTAAAATGGTTGGTTAAACCCTTGTTTTATAGCCTCAAATAACTCTCATGTGTATGACAGTGTTTTTATTGTTCCGTTATGTTTAGAATTTTATGTAAACACTCCCAACAGATATCTTCCTATTTTATATAAAATATCAATTTGACAATAATTGGAATCAAGCAGTAAAAACATTCAATTTCAAATTTTAAAGTCATTTCATTAGAACAAATCCCTGATGTAATAAATTAGTATTAAAAAGGCAGACCGAAATATTGGCTGAGGAATTAAAATTTGTTGTAACTGAAATGTATTTATTAGTTGAAACTATAATTTAAAAAAAAAAGATGATTCCTCGATAAAGTATTATACAATATGCAAATATACTCACAATCAGGAAACTTATATACAATTTCTACCTTTTCTTTGTATCTTTATAATGGAATTTGATGCAACTGTCATACAAGTGAGTGCTTAAGGTAGCATTAAAACCAGGTTCAATCCACAGTTTTTTTACACAAGAAAATGACTTGGCTAAGTCAGGACTATGACAGTTGTTATATATTCGTTTGATGTGTTTGATCTTTTGATTTTGTCATTTGATAACGGACTTTCTTTTCTGATTTTTTCCTCAGAGTTCAGTATTTTTTTTTATTTTATATTTTGTACTTCTGTGGCACTAAAATCTTGTCTATAACACGTTTGTTTTGTGTGTGTGTTTTTTTTTAAATATGTCCTTAAATAATAGTTCTAACATCAGTAAAACTAGTTGATTAATGGAATGTTGCAAAATTAAGTCATGCATCATGCATCAATTATAAACATTTAATTAACACTGACAATGAAATAAGTTCTTAAACACAACAAATTAAGTGATCCTTTCAGCCTTAAGAAATTTACAATATTCAAAGTTTGTAAGATATGATGAACTCTTTCTTCTTGAAACGTACTCCCGTTCGCTCTTACTTAATCAAGAAGAAAGGGATTATCATTCTCTTCATTTAAAACATACTCCCCCCTTCTCGTCCAATGAAAAGTCAGTTTTTAGCCCTCTAATTTTCATAGTACATGGTTTTCCATGCACTATGAAATGCTATACATGAATGACTTTTCATTATCAGTTAATTATGAAAGTGAACTCTTAAAGTTGCACTAACGAAGTGTTCAATCCCCTAAGGCATTTTTCTTGGGAAAATAGCCTACTGATTAAATATGAAAGAGCAAAGATTAAAATATTTTTTTTTGAATTTTGCAAAATTTAATGCATTTTCTTATGAAACACATATATAGAATACACGAAAAAAAATTGGTAAGGATAGATAAAATGATATTTATTTCATTTATATACATATACCATGTATACCTTACATTTGAGAGAATTATTTCCTTTTTCTTTCAAAAATACACAATGCCAGACTGCTGATATATAAAGCAAAGGACTATTTTCGGAGAAACACAATACATTTAAATTTATCAATAAAAAGTAAGCATTTAATGTTGAATGGTCTGAATTCAAATACCCATACAGACAGTTTTATACTTATAAAAAAAAATCAAATTTAAAAAAAAGGATTTTCATAGCATTGTGTTGGTTTTTAAAATAAAAAAAATCTAAAGATATATAGTAAGTATTAAATTTTACCTGAAGCAGAAGAAAAACAATTTATCCTTCATAAACTATGTCAGTGCTATTTCATTTCATCCACTGAAATGATCACTACCTATGTTTTATATTTAGTTCATTATAAAAAGTGAACTCTTATCTAGGTTTGAATATTACAATTGGAGAAGATAGTTATGTAAAGTCACTCAAAAGTGTGAATATGTTCTAAATTGGTCAGACAATACTTGGGTCATGTTTCATAAAGATTTAATCACTCGGCTTCGCTTTGGGTTTAAATCTCCATAAAACCTGACCAAGTATTGTCTAACCTATAAATAAAAAGAAAAAAAAAACAATCACGTTTACATATTCGGTTTGATGTTATCAATTGTTTTAACTTACCTTAGATTTTGCATAAGGACAGTCTATATTCAGACGCGAATAATATAGATGACTACTGTTATAATAGTTTGTATTTCTTATTATCTATCATTGTTAATAGCAAAAAAAAAAATCAAAAAAATTAGCGAATGACATTGGAAGGTTAAAATAATTAAACAAAAATAAAGTTTATATGTCGACCTATCAATTTAAGAATACAAAAATTTGAAATCGGAATGAAAATTGGCGCATTTTGTTATTTATTTAATCTGCTATATAATAATACAAGATAAGTAGTTATAATCTTGCACCAAAATACATTTTAGTAAAAAAAATTAAAAAAAAGAATGATGCATAAACTATGTATCTGTAAATTACAAATTTGAATACCCGGTATTTATCTTGATAAAATAATTTTATAACATTTTAAGGAGGTAGACCTAGGTTAAGGGAAATAATTCTTAAAATCATCAGTACGTTTGTGTCAACCATTTTCATAAATATATTCTAAGCTTCTAGGTTACATAGATTATTTTCAATCTGTTTCAGGTAAATGCTTAAAATTCATTGAGGAAACTTGACTTTTACAAACACATAACTGATTTAAAGAGTTATCTCCCTGTACCGAGGTCTACCCCCTTAATGTGTTTTTCTAGATCTTTGTTGTTTTTTTTATGTATAAAATGTAAAAAACAAATTTCCAGTATTGAGTAAAATCTCTAAAAAAAAAAAACACCACCAAATGAAGCTAAAAGGGAAATATTGTTTCGCATTGAAAAAAAAACGTTACGCGACCTACTGATATATAAATAATATGGTGTTGAATTTGGACAGGTTACATTATTACCATCGTTATATACCGTGAATATATTAAAAGTTTGGATAATACAATATTTCGTATAAAACTTGTGCCAGTTGTAAAATGATTAAGGGTTGCACTTTGTATGTACAATATTCATAGATAATTTGATTGTTGACAGTGGTTCCTAGAAATGACATCGGTGTTTCATCTTATAGAGAAATGTAAGGACTGTTACCAGTATAAAAGCCCACTATTGTGGTGAAAAACCATTCTCAAGTAGGCAAAAAGTAGGGGTAGTAAATAATTTCAGTATAAGTTGAAACAAAAATTCTAGAATATTATATTTTACGAAACTTCCTAGTAAGTGCCACAGTTTAAGCCACAAAGGAAGTTCCTATCGGAAATTGCATTGTCTATATTTACAGAAATGCCACCTATAAAAATGTATTACATTTGATTTACACAATTTATTTACGAAAACAAATATATTAGAACACTGTATTTTTCCTTACATACAATATGCATTAAATGAAATCAATAACGCAGAGGTAATCAATATAACCCCCATCCCCTCCCTCTCCAACACCCGAAAAAAGCCTATAAGATAAATAACAAAGACAACAATTAACCGCTTTCGGGATTTAACAGAAGTTGATTATAACGCGAAAAGACAACATTCCTATCCATATCTTGCCATCTCCATAGTTTAACCAAAGTAGTTCCATGACTGCATTAATAAGAACATTTGTTATTGTGATGATCTTAAAGTATTTGTTTAGAATGGTACTGATCTGCATTATCAAACCAATTATACCCCTTCATTGAATAAACATACATTTTTAAATGAAGTTATATCTCCTTGTAGTTTAGGTGTAATACCACAAAATCATGGTACGTCTCATCCAGATGCATACGAAAAAGACTCGGAAAAATATTTTCTTTAATTTGACAGAAACCCTCTCCTATTTCACTGTTTGTAGTTTTTTTATAACTTATTTCTATAATGGGATAATATACTCAGATCTGATTCTGAGTTCATATATCACAAGTTTTCGAGTTATGAACAATTGATATATGCTCGCACACTCTCACAGAAGAAAACCATCACGAACACCTTCTATAAAAAGACGGAAAGATTTTATTTAATGCAACTTATAGATGATTATATTTGTATCGAATCTTATGTGAAAAGTCCGAATTTAGAAATGTTAATATGCCAAGGTGAATGATATTTAACAGCTGAATGGACATTTTAAATGTGCACCGAATAAGAAGAAATATCAAGCAAGAACGATATTTAGCAACAGAAACATCAAAGTAGTCATAAATATATAGAAACTATAGTCATAATCCTTTGAGTTATTCTAATTTATTTAGCTATAAACGCATATTTGAAAATTGAATCTGTTTTTTTTTTTTTGAAATATCAACTTTGACCATTGACCTCAATTTAAAACAATCGTGACCACAGTAACAATATTTAGATGGGACATGTTCTCCTCTTTCCATTGATATAAAATACAGCCGATTGTTACATTTTGTTTACCCAAATTGATCAAATTCGAAGGGCACCCTTCTATATATTGTCAACTTTGGATACTGTTAAGGTTCAAATAATTCAAATTAATAACTTGTAATTTTCTTCTTCTAAAAGTCCTTAACTTTGAATACATCTTACGAACATGTGACAAGATGACTAGCCTTATCTTAATTATATAGAGAAAACATTTGTTAAATAGTTTTACCTTTAGTTATTGGCGACGTGAATGTAAGAACAATTGTCATAGAACTCTCTACAGAAGTGTCGATTTCCCCCGCTTCTACTATTCTTGTAGCCAGTGACCTGATTGCCGAACGGAGCGATTCTTCATTGATGAAGATTTCCTTATTTGAAGTCATCTGTAATAGTATACATCCTTTCCCAGCATAGTTTAATTTAAATTTATCTTGATCGTCGTCTGCCGTTGTCGCTGAAAGTCGTTTAATAGCTTCATTCTCATTTGGAAAAGACCCGGTCACTTTAGCTTCCATGGAAATTGGCTGGTTCACTAAACAAAGGACATAAATAGGTAAAAAAAGAAAGAGTTTCAAAGAGCATAATCTGTTATCTTTCAAACAAATAGCCTAATTGATTAAAAAAACAAGATGCGTAAATGTAATCAAACTACGTTTTTGACTGATTTTACTATGAAAGTGTAAGGATAAGAGAAAATTCTAATTCCATATTCGAAGCAAAACAAAAAATTCGTTCGACCAGCTTAGTAAGGTGTAATACCAAAGCATGGCCGACTAAAATAAAATTTATTTGTTGATTGTTGGTTCAATAACTCCAGAATGAAATAAATAAAGATCAGACAAACGAAAGTTAAAAATACATTCGATAATTGCCAAGTGCATTTCTGTACGGTATTGTATTTATTTCGATTAAGGAATTAACGTCTTAACAGTTTCATTTGTATTAAAAAATTTAAGTTTCATTTTTTGACAGAAAGTCAAAATTTACAACAGTACCTTAAAATAGTAAAAACTAGCTCATTTGATTTTCTTAATATCTTAGGCACTGCAGTATTGTTCGTTCACGTACTGTGAATACATTTATGAGCTTAAATATAAAGAAACTTGTTCTTAATTAAAATTTTGATCAATTAGTTGACATGTTCAATATACAAATAACTTTGAAATGCTTATAAAAATAATCATAAAATGTAAATTAAGATCAAAAACTATAAAAAAAAAAAATAGTCATCTTATTTTTTTGTATTACGAAAGTTTAGGATTACTCTAAGTGCAATCGAGTAGTGTTATATATTTTCACATAAACAGCAGTGATCCACAACAACATTTGAGCAATTATTTGATGGGTAATCATTGAACATGATCAATGTACGGGATGAAAATGTGGTACGAGAACACGCGATAAAAAGCCTCATATTTACTATCTGTTATAACGATTGGGTTTTAATGTCTGAAAAATAAAGGGAATAATAGTAGAAGTGAAGATTTGTACTTAATACATACAACATAAATTACCTAGTTCCTTATCATCAATGGGTCTTTGCCAGACGTTGCTACTCACTAACTCGTTGAGTTCTATACTTTGTTCTAGTCGTCCTATCCTTTCATTTAGTTGTCCTACAATTTATAGATATGTGATAGGACTATTTGTTGGAGAAATCATAGTATACCGTATTGAATTTAAATAACACTACTATCTCTTAATAGTTCCTGTGTGGTTCGTTTGATCTTAGTTTGCCATTGGTCAAAATTCAAGTATGTCGTCAAATGTCCTTACTTTCCTCTAAAATTCCTATTGTGATGCCACAAAAAAGGTGAACATGCCTGATTAGCGTACATGAAAGAATACAAATCTTTTGGAGATCATTCTAGAAGAAGGATTAGTATTGTCAGATGTTCGTCTAAAAAATCAGAAGAGAAACAGATTCTACCGCAAAATCTCATGCAAAACAATATTTATTCACTCTCGACAGTTAAATTTTAAATATTTAAAACGCGCAGTGCGCCTCGTATTTTAAAGTTGAAAATGAAACTGTCTCGAGTGGAATTATCTCCAAAATGTGTGTTTTGCTTGATATGTTAGACGAAACATATGTATTTTTAGTAGTTTGAAGACTTTCGGTTGCCTATTTCTGACTTAATTTCTTTGGGTCTAATAAAGAAATTGGAAATATACATCAGAGGTTAGAATCATGTTCTTAATTTGAACCATGGCACAGCATTACATAATTGATTATTTATATTTTGAAACATTAATTTCCATAATCAATTTGGGATATAATCCCAAGCTGAATAAAAACTGGGTCAAATGTCGAAACTCAATATATTACGACGTAAAATTATAAAAGACGTAATTTTAAGATTTCCTGGTTGAGCCTTATGAACTCGGTCCATACCAAATATAAAATATGAAATATATACCGTAAATTGGGTTAATTTGATTATATTGTTATTTTGGTTTATTTGGTGCCTCCGATGAAAGTGCCAAAATAAAACACATGGAAATTAATCAAGCAATACAAATTGAAACGCCAAAATCGCGTGTCGGTACAACAATATTGTTATGTTAATTGTTAGGGGAAAATGTTATGTTATCATATCTTCCGTTTATTTACTACAATACTATACAAAACCTAATCTGCAAATACATACCTGATACACTTTGACATCATTTCTATACATTTCTTTTTTTATCAATTTCAATTGTCAATTTTCGGAATCTTTTAACACAACATTAAACTTTTGACACATGTCATAAATATACAAAGGTATTTCTGATTAGACGGCGTTTTTTTGTAATAAGAATATCAAAACTAGAATCCTTTATCTTCAATTTTAAAATAAACATGTACTGCCAGAGGCATGAGGATTAAAATTAAAATCCTTGATCGTCAATAGATTAACATGTATACTGCAATAGAGATCATTACACCAAATTTACAATAACCTTGACAAATCTCACAACTAGCCTCGTTAATAGACTGCTCCACTAACTTTTCTACTACTTGATTGTCTATTATTGTCATTTGTGTCCCAATGAAATCTTTAGAAAACTATTTAGTAACGCTTCGAATACCAGATAATTAGTTTGTTTGGTGTTTCAAGTTTACTTGATAACTCTTTGTTGCCTAATCTAGTTTGCTAATGAATAACACGTAACTCAAAATGCATGTTTCTTTCGTGTTGATCTTTTCGTTTGATCTAGTCTACAAGGTATCGGGACAACTTGTTAAGTTGAAGGTCGTATGATTATCTTTAGTTTTTATCTATAGTAATCAGCTTTATTTTGACTCGGTTTGTCTTAGGACGACCACTGTATATTCAGGTGGGGCGGGGGGGGGGGGGGGGAGTGGTTGAATTTGGCTATCTTTTTAAGTTTTTTTTGGACATATAGCTCTTCAACGGTTTCGGTACTTATACATCTTCGGATTTCAAATGTTTGGCTTTGAGCGTTCCTGATGAAGGTACATCAAGAAACATTTACCTATAATTCAAATTTCCTTGTGGTGGTGGTTCTTCTATAGGCATTCCCAGTTGTCTAAGACGCCGTTTACACCACAAATTAATTGAATCGATATCTTTATTTGAATCTGTCTTAAAAAAACAGTTTGTGTTTACATTGCTTACGGAAGATCGATCGCGATCGATCTTATTAATTCCCTTGCGTTTACACTACAACATAAAAAGAACCGGTCTGACCTTTATTTTTGTATCTAAATATAACATTCACCCGAAAAAAAGATCGATCGCGATCGACCTAAGCGTTTACACCAACAAAAAGATCGGTCTTTTTAAAACCACCTCTAGAGGCAGACTTTTTAAGTCCGATTGAAGATCGATCTAACCCGTTTACACTGGACCAAAGATCGATCTAAGTAAAGGTGGATTTTTTTGTCAGTGTAAACGGGGTCTTAGTTGGTGCTCTTAATCTGACAGTTCTATCTTTTTCTATGATAGTCTGTCTTCAACCTTTCCGGGAATTTTGTTAAGTATCGAAGATTCAAGTTCAAATTTTCCAGTTTATTTTTCTTTTACGGCGACATTTTTTAATTCCATGAGGGCATTTTCAATTTGTCTCTTTCTCTTAATGTTAATACAATTCCAATAATGAATTCATGTCATCCGGAATGTGATTACAGCGTACCGAAAAGACATTCAGAAATTCATGTTGAACGAAATAATCCGAATATTGTACAAATTTCTACCAAATTTGAGAAAGAAATTCATTCACTGCCATATCATCCATTTTGGAAGTATATAAATGAATAAGATTAGAAAGGATGGCATGTGAGTGCTTTTTAAAATAAATAGATAAATTATATACATGTACTTGTACTTGTAATGGTGAATATGTTTGTACATTGTACTTATAAGTTGAAAAATAACGGTTTTCAAATATAACGGTGCTCAAAGTAAAAAGATGAACAGTTGTACATATTCCATCACAGTACATGTAATATGATCAACCAAAATTCATTTGGAAGATACTATGAAGTTAGAAAGGCTTCTAATGTTGTAACAAAAACAAATATTCTAGACATGTTTATTCAGGAAACCATACATTCTTTAAAACACTATGCCGTTTCCCACAATACGGTTTGCAATGTCATTGATAAATATCAATTCTATGGGTCTGTATCTCCGGTAACATATTAACATGGTGCAACAAGGCTTAAAAGTTCCGAAGACATTGTTCAGGCTATAAGATACTGTAAATTACGCCAGCCATCGATTTATGGGAAAGAAATTTAAAGTAAGTTATTTTCTGGTGGAGAAACGACAAATGATCGTTTGCCAAGTCTTTCTACAATTTCAATAAATTTGAGAAATGACTGCCTAATGTCACACAAAAAGTTAAAAGTATGTGCTAAGGAAGCTTTAAGTGCTGAGAACCAACGACGATTTGACGAATATATAAATACTATCTTTGCAATTAATGCTTATTCTTTACATTTCTTTGACCAATCATCTGTCATAAAAACAACTGGAAATATACTTTATGGACATGCAACAGTAGGGGAAAGGCTATAGAGGTACAAAACTATGCTTCCAATACTACCCACATGGTAAACTTCCTTCATGGGCCATTTGGAATTGATTATTTTAATGTTTAAGATGGCCCTTCAATTATTGCTTACGTCCCGGGGACACTGTTGTTATTGACAATTGTGGCTTCCACCACCGTGACGGTAGATTCGCCGAAACTACACTTATATTTATTCCGGGACACCGTCACATAGACTTATTATATCAACCTCCATATCACCCAGACTTGAATACGTGTGAGGTATGCTTTAAAGTAATGAAAGACTATTGGAGTATAAACATATGATTTACGTAAGTGAATTGACTGTGATGGCTATATGTGACGGTCTAGGACAAGTATACGCTTCAAAGTCTATTTCTATATTTCGTTGATATGGTTATTTGTAAAAACACTTATTTAGTATATCATATACATATCTTTATAATAATGCAATAAAATGCGTTCATGTAATTCTTTTGCGCTATGTAAACTTTGAGGGGGGAGTTAAACAGATATATTGAAATTAAAATACTGAAAAAGAACATTTTTCTATTGATTATAGCTGACTATGCGGTATAGAATTGCTCATTGCCTATAATTGATAATTTCTGTGTCATTTTGTCTCTTGCGAAGAGTTATCTCGTTAGAAATCATACCACATCTTTTTCATTTTATTCAAATGATTGTTTATTTATAATTCGGACATATAATGAATACCAATATCATGCCCTGTCCAGTTAGACAAATGAAATTTAGTTGTAGGCTTTTTATGACATACCAATGACTTATCAACTTAATGACGAGTTTATACGACCAAGCCAACTAATCATTTAGTATCCGAAGCGTTACTAAATAGTTTTCTAAAGAATTCATGGGGACACAAATGTTATTTCACCAAATTTACATTAACCTTGACAAATCTCACTACTAGTCTTGTTTGTAGTCTGCTCGACCGTCTTCTATACTACTTGATTGTCTATCATTGTTCTTTGTATTCCAATGAGTTCTTCGGAAATTTAGTTAGTAACGCTTCAAATACCAGATAATTAGTTACTTGGCCGTATAAACTCGTCAATGGGTTGATAAGTAATTATTCTACTATAAATAGCCTAGAACCAAATTTTATTTTATTTAACTGTTTGGACATAGTAGTGTTCACCTTATATCAGATCTATAAACAGAAATTATACGAAGTTCTTTTTCCCTATTATACTTTCAATAGATCTCTGCATGGCCTCAGACCACACTTAAATTCCTCTATTAGTTCTTTATAACGTTTTGTCTGATTTATTAAAATGCACCATATCGTTTTGTCAAATATTGTGTGTGCGGTAAGTACAGTGCTAGTCCAAAAATGTATCCAACATTCAGAAAGATTGAACTAATAGGGCTCTTCACGGTAATAGTTCGGCCATATTGAATAGGGGCAGATTTTTTTAAAAGATTATGAAATAATATGAAAGTATGGGAAATCCACTGCATGTTTTCAAGCAAGTGCTCTGATTAACTGATGTTTTCCCTTATTTTTCACACCATTTTTACATCCATTATGAAAATCTGCCCCCTATCCAATATGGCCGAACTAACCGTGAAGAGCACTATTCGTCTTACAAATTTAGCCAACACACAATTTATATCAAAATAATTTATAATATAACATCCAAAAAATGTATTTCTCCTCTCTTCTTTCGTTTCCATCCAATCGAAAAAAATGAATGAGGTAGGAAATGAAAACAAATTTAGAAAAAAAACACGTTAATTAAAAGAAGCTTAATGCTGCAACTTGTTCTACACCGTCGCATATCTATATATATAAGCTGTAGTGTATCAAAGGTGTGAGTTCGAATCCCGTTGAGGGACGGACAAAAATTTGTCAGTATAAAATCTAACTCTAACACTGTTTGGTGTAATTTTCAGACTTATATATATATATATATATATATATATATAACAAGTCAAAAAGGGTACAACATCACCATTAAATAATTATCCAAGATCTTTCCCAATCCTCCTGTCTTAGCTTTTCGGAGACCAGCAAGTCTGAAAGACTTATTTGTTAGAGCTGACGTCTCCTTAAATAAAAGCTGTTCAATTGCAGGATGGTGCAAGTCATGTGGTAACAGACGTTGCCTGACTTGTCAACAAATACTGAATACTCAAACATTCACTTGACACTCGACTGGGTCTGTGAACACTATATATTGCAATGTAACTTGCAAAACCCAGAATGTTGTATACCTCCTTCAGTGTCGATGTGGCATGCAGTATGTTGGCGAGACAGAGCAGCCATTTAACAAACGCATGAATGGTCATCGAAGTGACTACACTTGCAAGCCCGACCTACCCGTAAGTCGTCATTTGAGATCACCTGAACACACACAAGCTGATCTCAAAAACCTTACCATCACAATCATAGACCACAACGAGGGTTGGTCGAAGGTCGACAGAGTCGCTCGGGAAAGATTTTGGATAAGAAAGTTACGGACAGTTTCCCCAGAGGGCATAAATGAAAAAACATAGAACGAGTCCTTCATTTTCCTGTGACCACCTGTTTCAAACAACGCCGGATTTAGTACTGGCTTTACAGTTCGAAATTATTTTTAAAAATAACAGTTTAAATTACTGGTTTCCATTGATTCGGGATGATGTATAAGTACGTTGCCACGTTCAATTATTTTACCTCATTATATAAAACTTATTTTTTCAATCATTATTAGACTGCTATTCGTTTGGGAGGCTTAAATATGTAGTTTCTGTTGTAATTGCCCTACCGTTGTCTAATTTATACCATCCTGGATCGGTTAGCACATTTTTGATATTTTTGTTTGAGGACTGCCCTCAATGCAGTTATAACATCTCAACTGTCACAACCTTTGGAAATCTAGAGTTGTGCCAGTTCACAACGAAAATAACTACTTTCATTTGGCATATCTTATTAATCTTTGCGCCGTGTTTGGAAATTTTAAAATTGTATCAGCGTCTGTGGTGTTCGCTTAAATTGTATAAATTCAAGATTTAGAAAAAGTATCTCAGTTTGAATATATTGACATGATTCATTTGACATCGTGCTATTATTGAAGAAGGATATCTGTTATCCGAAATATCTAATATTTGTATATTTTATAGTTATTTAATGGTGATGTTGTACCCTTTTTGACTTGTTATATATTATATTTTGTAGTGTACAGAATCATATTACATGATCCATCGCCCTGTAAGATTGATCGTTGACTATTTATTCAGTCATTTTATATATATATATATATATATATATATAGCCATCTCAGTCAATTCACATGCGGAATTCATAAAACTATGGAAATAGTCCTTAACTTTAAAACATTTTTTCCATGTATTCAAGTCTCTGTGATACAAAGGTTGGTATATGATAAATCTGTATGACGGTGTCCAACAATACATATGATGGTATTTTCGGCGAATCTTCTGTGGTGAAATCCACTATGGTTCATATAAAGCACCAAAAACGAGACAAAATCCATTTGAAGGTCCACTGTATCCATAATATTGAAATATTCAATTTCAAATGGCCACTGAAGGAGGTCTTCCGTATGTAGTATATAGTAGTATATATGTAGTATGATTGTCAATGAGATAACTTTCCACAAGAAACCAACTGACACAGAAATTAACAACTATAGGTCACTGTACAGACTTCAACAATGAGCAAAGACCATGCCGCATAGTGAGCCATAAAAGGCCCCAAAATGACAAAAGAAAAACAATTCAAAAGAGAAAACTAACGGCCTTATTAATGTTCAAAAATGAACGAAAAACTAATATATGACACATCAACAAACGACAACCACTGAATTACAGGCTCCTGACTTGGGACAAAATGTGAAATAATTCAAACGAAAAAATCTTGAACTCGAAACAAACTTGCCTTCAGAGTTACATGTGATTCATTAGCAAACAAGATAAGGCAACAAAGAGTAATCAAGTAATTGATGAGTTATATACACCAAACAAACTAATTTCTCGGTATTCGAAGCGTTACTAAATATATTTCTAAAGAATTCATTGGTGTACAAAGAACAATTATAGACAATCAAGTAGTAGAGAAGACAGTCAAGCAGAATACAAGACTACAAACAAGACTAGTAGTGAGATTTGTCAAGGTTATTGTAAATTAGGTGGAATAGACAATCAAATAGTAGAGAAGATAGTCGAGCGGTCTATTTTACAAGGTAAGTAGTGAAATTTGTCAAGGTTATTGTAAATCGGGTGTAAAATTTAGTTCATAAGATATTTGCAACAAAAATAATAATCTATTTATAAAGTAATTTTAATGTTATATATTGTATTTCCTATTTTTTTTCAGCTTGGAACATCGATATACGGCATTATTTGCAGTTGCATCCGTATCCAATTCCATCATAAGGGTAATTTTGTTGTGTTTCTGGTTTGAGAAATTCAATGATATTTTGTCAATAAACTGAATATGAATGAGCTTGCCAATGTAATTGTTCCAAAATTAAACATTTCAATTCGACGAAGCACCAAAATTTCTCACCCCAAAATAAATAAAATTGAGAATGGAAATGGGGAATGCGTCAAAGATACAACAACCCGACCATAGAAAAAAACAACAGCAGAAGGTCACCAACTGGTCTTCAATGTAGCGAGAAACTCCCGCACCCGGAGGCGTCCTTCAACTGGACCCTAAACAAGTATATGCTAGTTCAGTGATAATGAACGCCATACTAATTTCCAAATTGTACACAAGAAACTAAAATTAAAAATACAAGACTAACAAAGGCCAGAGGCTCCTGACTTGGGACAGGCGCAAAAATGCGGCGGAGTTAAACATGTTTGTGAGTTCTCAACCCTCCCCTATACCTCTAGCAAATGTAGAAAAGTGAACGCAACACATTTTATTTCAAGAGAAAACCGCCAAAATATCCCGACGCCAAAATTTCAAAATTTACGGTAATGCACATGCTAACGATGACTATATTATGGGCATTTGGTATTACATGATTTGCAAGCACCTTTAGGTATCCTTATCGGAAGTGTAAATTTATCTATTGGATGTGCAAAGATACTCATGTTGTGCAAATGTATTTATATGATGATGTGCAAAAATTTCTATTTAATGTGCAAATATTCTTATATCATGTATGGTATGCAAATATCCGTACATGATGTGCAAAGATCCTTATATGATGTGCAAATATCCGTGCATGTTGTGCAAAGATCCTCATATGATGTGCAAATATACTTATACGATGTGAACATATAGGTATATGTTGTGCACACATTCTTAAATGTTGTGCATTCATTCTTATTTTATGTTCAATTTACCTTATATTATGTGCAAACATCTGATGTATTTGCATCATTATATTATGTGATTGTAACCTTATATGAAGTGGTTCGGTTTACTACATTTTATGATATAGAAACGTTATTATATAATGTGCTTTTATCGTCGTTATGGTCAATGAACATGCTAAGGCTTGGTAAGATTATTGTCAACGTAATAAATACATCCGATCTGCTTCTGTGGCATTACTATTAACCCGGTTAAAATCTGTAGCCATCGTGACTAAAAAAATGGAAAATAGTTAAGAATTATAAAGAGATAAAATTTGACATGTTGGTAACTCGTCTTAGTTTTCTCGTTTGAATTGTTTTACATTGTCTTATCGGGGCCTTTTATAGCTGACTATGCGGTATGGACTTTGCTCATTGTTGAAGGCCGTACGGTGACCTATAGTTGTTAATGTCTGTGTCATTTTAGTCTTTGTGGATAGTTGTCTCATTGGCAATAATACCACATCTTATTTTTTATATTAAGATGAAAGAAATCACAACTGGTATTGTTGGAAAACTGTTAAACAGTGAATTAAAAAGTTTAGTTTTTTTATAGATTGATCTACGATAATGAGCATACGGTTTAAGTTATTAGATTCAAGATATAATTCTTTTATGCCAGGCTCTATATCTAGAATTCAGAATTTAATAAAAGAGAACATAATACTGTACACCTTTTTCCAGAATAAGAAATAAACCTCAAGAATTTTCAAAGCGGTTTGTGTTTGTACCTTTTGATAAAGCAGCCAACAATGTGGATGTTGTATGCCGTTATTGCTACAAAGATGTTCTTAAAAATGAAGTTTTAAATTCATCAACATTCAACATGTTCAAGCCCGTACGCTCCACATAGAGTAATATAGTAAACAAACATATCATAACCACATCACAACTTCAGACTTCTTCTGAACATTTGAATGTACCTACAATGTATTGGTTACATAAACTACATACAAAAATTAGTACAATATCGTTTCATCGCGGCCTCTAGTTAGTGTTCTACAACTAATCTGTCTGTGCTATTAAAAAGTTCCTGAACTACTTTTAAAGACCTTATCATAAAGTATTGTAGTAAAATATATGAAATAACTTTTATTTAGTGTAAAAAATTCTTTTGATGTTTCAGATAAGTTACGTGCTTCTGATGGTCCTTTTGATTCCGTTGACATACCGTTAATTCTCCTACTTTTTACACTACACTTC
This sequence comes from Mytilus edulis, assembly GCF_963676685.1. NCBI lineage: Eukaryota > Metazoa > Mollusca > Bivalvia > Mytilida > Mytilidae > Mytilus > Mytilus edulis. Next base: position 67,151,369 of record NC_092350.1, on the reverse strand, counting down.
CACACAATTTTATAGTTTTTCTTTTCTCATTTAATCGTCGTGTAGTAAATCTGAATGCAAGTATATTTGCTGCAATTCAATTAACGCCTTCTTCTCTAACGAGAAAGGTATGTATGCTAGATATACGTACTTGAGGTGGGATGAGATGATTGAAGCTATTAATTTTCGCCTTGATAATATGTATTTACGTTCGGCAACAAAGTGTATCGACAGGTTGTAGGTATTCCCATGGCCATTAACTGCGCATCTTTAATAGCAGGCTTGTTTTTGTAATGTTATGAATCACAGTTTGTGGCCAAACTCAATAAAGATCTGTCTATATTGTGTTTAATTGACAAATTTAACAACTCTTACCGTTGTCTTGATGATATTTTTCGTTAAAAAATATAAAAATTTCTTAATATACTGCCGGAATTTACCCAAAAGAACTTACTTAAAATAAATCTAATATAAACGGTAATAACTGTTTTTTTCCTAGACTGAAATATTTCGGTTTTACACGGGAAACTTCATACTAAAATTGACGACAATAGGGACGATTTTTCGTTCCCTATTGCTTATGTTCACTTTTTGGATCGTGATGTTCCTTAGGTACCATCTTACGGTGTTTATATTTCACAACTACTTCGCTGTGCCCGTGTCTGTTGAGACGTTTTTTTTGTTTTTTTATTTCAAAGAACGTTATCTATGTATAATTGATAACTTATCAAGCTAGGGATTTCGTCACCACACATTACTTAACATCTTTACTAAATTCTTCCATAAATATAAAGATCTGCTTTCGAACTTCGGTTGTACCTTTAGAAAACTGGTTCCAAACGGGATAGAACTACCGAATTATTACGGAAATGTTCTTAACCGTGCTAGGAAATTTCGAAGCGATCCTGGTCAACTTATCGATCCTTGAAATAAACTTATTCTTAAAGGTTACAAATTCAACACTGTAGTTATAACATTGAACAATGTTTTTATTGATATTAATATTGATTTCTTTATCAATAATTTAAAAGCCAACTAAATATTATTGTTATATACATACTAGTATACACATTCATGGATCTACAATATGTCGATACCTGCACAATGGTCATGATTTTCTCTGACTGTTTATGACGTCTTTACACTAAATTCTTCGGATGCGGAATGTGTACTGATTGATAATTCAGTCTGATGTTTTTATTAGTTATTTGTGGCTTTGAACTAGCTTTCAGTAACTGCCAGTACTCTCAGATCAGTAATTAGTGTCGTAGTGTTGTTTGGATATACAAGTATCCGGCCACGTCCACTCTGTGTTTTTGTTAGATGTATTTATATTTGTATCCACAAGATGAGTTAAGCCTTTTTAACTGATTGTATAGGTCATTTTTATGTTTTACTGCAACACCAATGTCCCAGGTTATGGTAAGGGTTGGGACCTCGCTAACAAGTTTAACACTGTCAGACTCTCCACGTACGTAAGTAAATAATTAAGTAGATTATTTATTATAGTGACATGTGTAATTACAATAGTATGTACATAAACATAGTTAAACAATTATACAACTTCACCGCCAGAAAATAGCACGGAAGTGTTGAAAGGGGAGTTTAAAACAAATCAATCAACTAATTAATCAATAAATCAATCATCTATATCGCTATCATTATATAAGAGTAGATGATGTTATAGATATTGTTCATTGGTGTGTTTGAAATGAATAGAATTAAGAAAATGTGGTACAGAAAACACAACCAAAACAAACCAGCAAATAAAAGAAGATTCCGGCATAGTGGTGTGACTAAGCCCTCAGTTACAGACTATATAAGACTATGTAAGAAAGGTCGATGCCATCAGCCAGCTATTGAAGACGACTCATCGGATACATCTAGTTGGAAAGAACAAATTCTTGAAATGATTGGAACATCAAAGCACCTCAGTCCGAAGAATTTGACTTGTATAATATCTATTAAGATAAAAAGTAGTTACAACTGTTTAATCTGAGAATTTCTTTGAAATCAAACAGTGAATAAAAGATATATCTAAAATCAATAAACGTGTTGAAGCAATTGTAAGTGCTGTACAAAGTCAAACAAGGCAAACAAGGCAAACACTGTCACCAGCACAGCACAGTACAGCAACAAAGCATCGATACAATATCTATGCAACACCAATCTGTAAGACGGACAATATTATTTATTTCTTACTTGTGGTAGGTGCAAACTGCAATATGTTTGCGAAACAAAAACTAAAGTTACCATGACACTAAATGCATTAACGGTGAATATATACTAAGGATAGACAGTGCACTATATAAACGATACAATTCATGAAAACAGAACTATGTTTTGAAAATAATATCCCCTTTAAAACAAAAAGGGCTTACCAACAGAAATGGATAGATTTTGGATTCACCAGCTTCGTAGTCTTGATGCCGATTAAATGAAGGAAACAGAGAGAAATCTTTTTTATAACTTACAAAAAGAAATACATTTTGAACTTGATCAAACTTAAATAATAATTCATCTGTTTTAATTAGCTAGCGATATGTACAATATATCACAATATATATCGCGTATAAATTCGTGATAATTTGAATTACGGTCAAAAAATTTATTTCAGTTTCACTATCACATAAAATTGAGAATGAAAATGGGGAATGTGTCAAAGAGACAACAATCCGATCAAAGAGCAAATAATAGCCGAAGGCCACATTTGGTTATCAATGCAATGAGAAAATCCACGCACCAGGATGCCTGCTACAGCTGTCCCCTAAACAAAAATGTATAAATGGACACGTTCAGTGATAATGAACGTCATACTAAACTCCGGGATATATCAAAGAAACAAAAATGCAGGATAATAGTAATCTGAAATATTTGACACTTGTTCATGATTTAATTTCTGTTTTGGTGATTTTCTACCCTGTTAGCCTTCCTTATTATATATATTTTGTTGTGTACTGTATCATAATGTTATGAATCATCGCCCCGTAAGATTTATCGTTGGCTATAATTCAGACATTATATATCTATATATATATATATATATATATATATACAACTCGTCTAAACATCAACCCAACAATGTTAGATCTGTAAATTTGCTTTCGCAAATTTTTGGTTCTTCCCTCGCCGGGATTCGAACCCATGCTACTGTGATATCGTGACACCAAATCGCCTGCACTGCAGCCGTCCCGCTAGACCACACGACCACCTGGGCTCTTAAAAATAGAGCTTTCGCTGGCCGTGTGTTACCTTTCCACGTCAGTTTTAATCTAGCAGCGTACTGCAGTACATGATATATAAGGCATGAAGATGTTATTGTTACAGATCAGCTAAATTATCTATAGTAAAGGATCCTACAAATTAATGTAAGATACAGTCACAGAAAATAATTATATTTATAAGTACGTCTGAGTCAGTGACAACCCTACAACAGATGTATCCATCGGATCGCCATCAATGATGGTGATACATGGCTGTGTACATAATGCATATACAACTCGTCTAAACATCAACCCAACAATGCTAGATCTGTAAATTTGCTTTCGCAAATTTTTGGTTCTTCCCTCGACGGGATTCGAACCCATGCTACTGTGATATCGTGACACCAAATCGCCTGCACTGCAGCCGTCCCCCTAGACCACACGACCACCTGGGCTCTTAAAAATAGATCTTTCGCTGGCCGTGTGTTACCTTTCCACGTCAGTTTTAATCTAGCGGCGTACTGCAGTACATGATATATAAGGCATGAAGATGTATATATATATGTAGGACTCCACAGTGCGATGGGGACGTTACAGTACGATGGTCACGCTAAAATGTGGTGGTCTACGCTAAAGTACGATGTCTACACACGCTAAAGTGCGATAGTCTGCAAAAGTATAGACGTAATAAACGTACTATGGATTATAACGTGAACAGTCTTTTATACAAAAAAATGAACATGCCGACTGATAAATGTAGAATATTTGATTAGCAAATGTCCATGACTTACTTAATTAAACATGATAACCGTGTTTTGTCGGCTGAATGTGATTTTATTCGGTGCTAGAAGAAGAGTCGACCATTTTACTAACCAGATACAAAAGTATACGCATAAATACTCTTTATCCAAGTTCTATTTAAAACTAACGGATACATTGAAATCATTGTTTATGTTGCAGTTTACTTTGCCGTCCCCGTTCAAGTTTTGTCGATTTTAATGAAAAGTAAAGTCGGTAAAAAAGGGTACGTCATGTGTCATGCGTAAACCATAAATTGTGGGCAAAAAAATTAGAACGAATTTTGTATTTGTAATTTGCAATGACGATTTTGAGAGGAGATGTTCACATTAGTGATAGACTGTGTGAACGGCAAGCTACACTAATTATCCAAATATGTGATACCGGCCTGATTAAAAAAAAATATATACAGGACGAATACATTTTTGGCACACCTGAATTACCATTTTATCAGTTATTACGTGGTCGTTCTTCTTAATTTAAAACAATGATCACTTAAGCCTACCGGTAATTATAAAGCTTATCAAATATTTCATAAAACCTTGTACTAGCTTTCGCAATAAGACTATTTTTTTAAATCCGTATTCTTTAATACTTTAAGCCCTTTAACATAACCCTTTTAGTACATCGCACTTTTGCGTGATAAACAATCGTACTTTAGCAAACAAACAGCGATCGCACTTTAGCGTGATACACCATCGTACTTTAGCGTAGACCATCGCACTTTAGCGTGACCATCGCACTTTAGAGTACTATTGCACTTTAGAGTTACTGTCCTACATATATGTAATAGTACAGGGCATATTACCAACCGAAATATTTAGTGCATATCAAACACTCAATATCTTGAAATGACTCGTTATTTATGCATCCACATGTACAAATAAAAAAATCCCAAAAGGGTGTACACACATTATTCTCCAAAACAAACTTGTAAATGAACTATATAAATGCAATAAATAAATCTACCATTTTTAGTGAAAAAAAAACTATTGAATCAATTTCTTGTATGTCAGAAATGTTATGTTGAGTTAGTATAAACCATAGTAAAAGTTTGTATCGCTTGAATATATTTAAACTGTTTATCAGCTTCTATATTTAAGGACAAAAAGCATAAACCTGTCCGGTAGTGGTGATTCCTTTATTTTAAAATCGAACCACACATTTTTGTGTTATCTTTATTTTTCATTTCAGATTAAATGCAGTGCAGAAGCATGCCATGTTATTTAAACAAACTATTACATATCAACCTCTAGAGTTAAGCTTACAGTGAGTGTATATTCAATACACAAAGCGTACAGGAAATGCATTTTTCAAAAATTGTGTGTGTTTTTTAACAATTATTATGTATTACCTAGAAGAGAGACTATCTCTGTATTCTGTTCTTTTATTTCAGATATTTGACGTAGTCCATTTCGGTTTGACTGCAACTGAAATGAATTTGTTTTACTCTATATGATTGCATAATAAACGCATTTAAATTACTAATTAGAAAAAAATCACCATTGAATGGAGAAAAGCTAGAACAGTCACATATTGCATTTCAAACTATACATTGCATCAACTCAGATGAATATGATTTGTTGTTTTACAAGTGATATATTTTTATCTTTTTTAGTGTTAACAACTTTTACTGTTACAGTAAAAAAATACATGACACTTTTATGACTTTAGGATTTAAGGTCAATGTGTCAACCAAGTTTTACGCTATAACATAGGAATACCTAGCTCTTCACCTGTAAGTATACTTACTCGTCAACTGTTTCGGTTCCTATACATCATTGGCTTTTAAATGTCTTGATTTAAGCGTTCATGAAACGCGTATTGGACGCATTACATTTTTGAAATGTTTCGATTTAATTGGTTAATACATGTTTATCTCATAAAATAAAGGATAATTATATATTAAAAACGATTTTTTATCAATTTGAGAAAACATGCATTTATGAATTTCATTAACAGTCATTGAAGGTCAAATCGAAAAGGGTGTGGAGTTATACAACGACTTCCTATATTGGACATGTTGGAGGAAGATAACTAAACATTAAGCATCAAATCCGTCGCAATCCATTCTCATTTACCATTTGCCGTTGCAAATGTACCTTTCTTTTATTTCATTCCAACATTGATATACGCTTATTATGGTTAGTTGATAGTCATGAGCCAATGGTGAAATCTCGACAAAACTTGATGATATAAAAAAATACTTTAAGTTGCAATAAAGAGTACAAATTCAATCTAAAACCATTTCATGATGTCTGATGTCAATATTTTGTACACACTTTAACAATATCAGTATGTTATCTTTATACCTATATGTATAAAAAATCGGCGTTCGTCCAGGCTCTGTAGACAGAGGGAGAGAGTAAAGTGAACAATAAAAGAAATCAAAATCGAAAAGAAATCAACGATATGAAACTTTATGTTTGCAACAACTAAATCAAGTGTCGTACCGGTACCGTTAAATCAGTTAATCATAAGCACAAACATATTATCTGTAGACTAGTGTGAAGCTAGCCGGCGTTAATATTCACATTAATATGATGAACGATACGTAGTCAGCACTTCTGTGTTGACATTTATTACCATTTGTATGGTCATAATTATATATTACCTGTTTCAGTGTATTCAATACATTTGTAACACTTTGAAATTAAAAAAAAGAAGTATTCTATGCCGAAGGTATACTATTAACGTATATGTATTTAGTGCAACCTTTCGGAAAAGTTCTTTAATACTCCTCAACTCTTTAAATATTTTGGTTTTATAACTGCCTCGAGCGTCACCGATAATAGACAAAAATCACAATTTCCATACATAATTTAAACCTGGTTACGACAGACATGTATGATAGTTTCTATTTACTAACTTACATTATTATCGGTATGTGACTGTGCGTCTTTGGTGGCAACCAGTACCTTTTCTGCTGTACTTTTAAATTCTTTAGCAATTTTTTCTAGTTCATCCATAGATATGTTGTTTTTACGTGTTTCTATCGCGTCTTTAATTATTATTTCATGCATTTCACCCACCTCAGCAGCGAATCCTAATGTGGCACTTTCTAGTTTTTTCCATAAGTTGTCGAACGTGGATTTATCCATGGTGTCTGATGAATGGTGAAAAAGATAATTTCGTATTTCCTTCATTTCGTGAAGCCAATATTTGTTTAATGCAACTGATGATTTACAATGATGGTTAATGATATTTATTAATGTAATATCAAGCGAAGACACCTTTGTTGTTTGGTTTGCTGTTATTTTGCAGATACAATACCGTTTAACGGTTTGTCCTCTCTTTAATTCATGATTAGGGGTAGGTGGATTAGTGTCGTCAAAAAGTAGTTCAAACTGAATATCGTTTAGACAACCCTTTTTCCCGTTTGCTGCTATCGAACATGGCCCAATACACAAGCAGCAGGGTATCTCAGGAAAACGTTGGTGAAATAATGGGTGTTTGTTATTCCTGTCATTAAGAAAGTCTTGCAATTTCTTTCCGTTAAGAATTCGAGATTCGAAGTTCAATCGACAGGCATTAATTGAAGGACCAGTCAAAAGTGCTATAAGTTGAAGATTTGATCTTTTTCCGTCCATTCTTTAATATCTGTAAAGTTAAAGTAATACATGTAATACGAAACTTCAAATTGAAAATAAAGGACTGGTTGAATATTATGTTCACCTGCATAGTTAAGTTTTACTATACAACAGGTTTATGTGTACTTTCTTGTAGAGAAATTCTCATTATCATCGCTATCTTCTTAAATGTTCTGCCACTATTATTATCTTCAAGTTCAGTAATTCTTCAATATTTTTCACGTATGCATAATTAGTGTAAAATAATAGGGGAATCCCTCTATCGAACTACTAATAGCAATCAATAGACCAAAACGTACCTGGATTATTGAGCTATTTTACAAAAACAATTAAAAAAATAAAAATATTGACATTAAAAAGGTTATTTGATAAGTCGAAATATTTGTCAACATAATTTTATAACATCATCTTCGTGTATTACCATCTCATATTAATCAGTTAGTCAAATCTTTAGACTTATATATGTAGGACTCTGAACCGCGATAGTACTCCAAACCGCAAAGGAGTGCGATGATTTGACGCTGAATTGAGTTTTTGATTACGCAGAAGTTAAATGGTGGCATAGTGACGCTATCTTGTGAATAGCTACGCCGAAGTGCGATGGTGGTAGCGCTGAATTACAATGAAATGCAAAAACTACACTTTCAAATCTTTGCATGTCGATGTCGATGTGCTTATTCGAAACAGTTTTGATAAAGTTTTTAAATACATATGGAATAAAAGGGATACTCGAAACCTGTATTGAATATATTGACCCAATATATATTAGATCAGTACCACACTTTGTAACAAATGTATCTTACCAACTATCTTATCTTTTGGCAATTAGACTAATGACCTATATATGAAAGTGATCAAGTCGTCGACAGAAAGAACTCACTCCTAGTGGTCTATTCAAAAACAAATGCAAGTAACACAAACGAGTAACCTTTTAATGTGTTTCTGTTATTTATTTCAATTGTTTATCATCAATTTCCTTATTTCTAGAAACGTTCATGAATTTTCACCAGCACTGTATTGTTTTTTTCAAGAGTAGTTTTTACACTACTTACTAGATATAGAAAGATGTGGTGTGCGTGCCAATGAGACAACCCTCCATCCAAATAACAATTTAAAAAAAGTAAACCATTATAGGTCTATGTACGACCTTCAACACGGAGCCTTGGCTCACACCGAAGCTATAAAGGGCCCCAAAATTACTAGTGTAAAACCATTCAAACGGGAAAACCAACGGTCTAATCTATATAAAATTCAAAAAAAAAAAAAACGAGAAACGAGAAACACGTATAACTTTATGTTATAATGAATGAATAAGCCCCATCACACTCTATACAAATAAAAACATTTATGCGGTAGCTTTCAACAAATGACATTCATAGAAATGTACAGACAGTAAGATGCTCATTTATAACATGTACGAAAACTAATATTCATTACAAATATAACGTCAAATTGATGATAAATTGCTAATGGCAACAATATAAAATTTATGAAAAATTTAAGAAATACAAACAGTCAGTTAACCAAAAATTGGCATACGTTACAAGGGCGTCATTCGACTTCTTGACAACCCATTTCATTTATTATTGCAGAGAGTATGTCCGTTGAATAATAAAGTTCTTTTTTTTTGTTTATGCAATACACACGTGTTTAAGATTTCAATGAATTTAATCTATATATAACTAATGAATTATTCAATGAGTGAATTCGATACCACTAATTGACTAAACTTTTAAGAATTTCTTCTATAGCTACAAAGATGGGGTTGGGCATTTCGGCTGTTCGTATAGAAAAATATTAAAAAAGAAATATAACATTTTTTTTGTACGGCAATGTTATTTATAGAGCAAGTAATGTTCATTACGATTCATTTGCACTAATTCATCATTGGAATATACTTATTCTGAATTGTTATTAATTGAACAAAGTAAATTATATCACAATTTGTTTATCTGTATGTGTGTACTTATATTGATTTTGAATTCTAATTATTTAAAACATTTCTTTAGTATAATGCTATACATTAGTTTATAAGTACCCATGAACCAATAACATCTCAATACTTATTATTGATCTTTAGGCTTGCAAAAACTTGATTTTTTAGCCTGATAATGACGACCTCACACTAAATCCGTTTTATTTCAAATGAATAATATTTTGATCTCTTTCCACGTTAGGAATCATTGCAACACCTCTTTGATGGGTCCGTAGGTGGCCTGTTGCAAGGCTAAGTTCTGTTCCTATCGAACAAACCCTCATTTAGCAGTGGCAGTCCCAATTTCCCAGACCATCATCTCTGATGGTCTCTATTACAAGACCTATCTATCATATTAATTGTTTAATTATTCTCGTCCTGAATATGCATGAAATATTTACCAATAGACGTTAATCAATCAATCAATTAATATTTTTTATCTTGTAGAACATGATTAATTCATAAGTCGAAGGTGGATTTGAAATATATTTCATTAACTGCAAGCACTCGGTATACCGGTGCTTATTGGTTTTGTTGTCTACTGCCTTAATTATTTTGTGTAAGCGATTCCATTATTTTCTGTATAAAACTGCTAGTTGAGCTATTCCGAACTGATGATTACAGTGTGTTCATATGTTAAAGTGTTACACCATCGCTTAGATCGGATGTTGGTAACAAGTTGAGCAGACACAACCAAGTTCAACCTCGTAATATTGAATTTGTCTCAGTCCTAAACAAGGTACCGGAATTCATTGGTTGCAGGCCACGACATACTTATGAAGTGGTGTATAGTACTTATTTGACTTAAACTGGATCTTTATCACCAAGATGAAGAGTGATAACCCTTTGCACTTTGTTCCAATTTAAACAAGTCCGATAAACCGATGTGTTTATGATCTCCCCTGAATTGATTCCCTTTAGTATACACATTTTAAAATGCTTTCATTGAATTTCATAGCATATTTCTATTCGTTTACAAAATACATTTATTTATGTTTTTTATACATTTATTTGTTATGAATCGTTTAAAAATATTATATACAAATACAAAACTTCTTTCATGATTGTATTATGCTTATTTTCTGATTAGAAACCCTCTAATAACTTAAAGATATGGTATTTACCACAAACGAATCTTCTTTTTATCTTAATTTCGGAGTTCATTAGATAATTACACTAGATATAAGAAGATGTGGTATGAGTGTCGCTGAGACAATTCTCTCATCCAAGTCACACTAGGTAAAAATAAACTATTACAGGTCAAAATACGGATCTTTAACACGGATCCTTGGCTCACAACGAATAGCAAGCTATAAAGGGCCCTCAAAATGACGTGTGTAAAACTATTCAAACTGGAAAACTAACGGTTTAATGTAGAATGTTTGTTAAATTCTCTTTTACGAAGATTCAGTCGGGGGGTATGCTGATTTTCATTTAATTTGCATACAAGTAGATACTTGAAAAGATTATTGCATTTGGTCGGACTTTGTTCCGAGTTCATCATCTTATAATCATTTTTTTAACGTTAACAGATGCTGGACTTCATGGGATTACAACCTGGCGTATGGTAAGGCAAGATAGATATGGCCCTAATAATTGTAAGAACATTCCTAATTTCTTATGACACATACCCGTCTGAGATGTTATTCCACCAGCATAAATCACAAAATTGACCTGTAACATAATATTAAGCTGTACAAACCAAAAATAGAATCATTTGGTCAAAGCATTTCCAAACTGAAACTGAAGTGTGATGGACGGACGGATAGTTGGACAGGCAAATTGAATACATTTTAAGTTGATGGTGACTTAAAAAATGATAACAGTCAATTGGTGATCGCTAATACAACTCCTTTGTTGTACTACTATCCCGCAATTGGAATTCAGGATCTCCGAGATAGACAAATATAATAATTATGCTATTACCGGCAAAATTTTCAAATCAAAATTATCAAGCAAAATAATTGTATCAAGTATGAATCATTCCTTACTAATTTAAGCGACGTTCTACATATATCTCATAAGTTCAAGATTCCCATAACAATATATCTTGTTTTGTGTGTGTGTGTGTGTGTGTGTGTGTGTGTGTGTGTGTGTGTGTGTGTGTGTGTGTGTGTGTGCGTTGGGGACTATCCTCCTGAAATCCCCCTCCTCTCCTTTAAGATAGTAAAAAAGTGTCACTTTTTTTTAGGTTGAATCTTCCAAAAAAATGTTTTGCTATTCTAAACGTTTTTCTTTTACCCTTACATGAACAATGATGAATTAGGCCCCTATTTTCTGTATTTGTCTTTGTAACCTTTATGAAAGACTGTGCATTAATCCCGAGATTTGGAATGAAACCACTAAGCTGAGAGTGTCTGCATAAATACAAGATCAATAACAATAACAATTTGAGGACAAATTCAACACATTCTATTTCAATTAACTGCAACGCTATAAACATCGCAGTACATACCAATCTTATTTTTCCTTGTTATTATCAATGCTTTCTAGTAACAAGTTGTAATCATTCATGAAATTCAAACAAGACTTTAGTGTCCCATGTGAAATAAAAGAATAAATGTCCAATGTCTCACTCACTGCACACATTTGATAGATTCAAGGTACAAGGGCAAAAACTAAAATAAACACTGTTATGGCCGCGCAGCAATTTGGGGGGGGGGGGATGTGGAAGGTTTAACCATGTATGCCAGTACATTAATCGGCACAAAGTTGGTAAGTTGGTTTCCATTTTCTAATTTTAGTTTGCCTCAATCAAATCTTATGAAATATGTATACACATATACAAGTTTGAATGTTGTAGGTGTCACTGCTAACTGTATAATTTTCCTTAAATAGCCTGGTTAACTAAAGAAATTTCTAAAAGTTACCATTTGATCTTAGGAGAACCTTTCTGGAGGCCTTTTTATTTAGTCAAACATACAATATTATATTTTATCGATTTTCATGTAGATTGTTTCTTATCTTTTCTGTTATTTTAAAAAAGAAGATATGGTATAATTGTTAATGAGACAACTCTCTACAAGAGACCAACATGACACAGAAATTAACAACTATAGATTATTATACGTACTTTAACAATTAGCAAAGGACATGCCGCATAGTCAGATGTAAAAGGTCCGAAATGACAATGTAAAACAATTCAAACAAGAAAACCTAACGGCCGAATTTTGGTTCTGGGTTTATATCTATTAACATAACCTCCCCTTAGTTTTTCATGAATTTGTGATATGACATTGAGAAGTTATTGAAATTGATTCTTTGAAAAATCGACGGGTGTAATAAGCGCTCGTGGTGCAGCTGTTTATTTTATTTTATGGAATTACACCACTTTCAAAGTCTAAGATCAGCCCCTATAGGTATGGGTACATTTGAACTGTGCATTTTATCTGAGGTAGTTAATGTCACCATAGCATTGCATTATCCTGGTTGTAGCACAGTAATAACAAAGAGATTTTACCTTTGTTATGTGTGAAGTGTTCTTCAAAGACCAAGACTTTATATGTTTTCTTTTGGCCTGTCAATCCATCTGTCAGTCTTTGTTACTTCAGTTTCAGTTTGGAAATGCTTAAACCAAATGTTTCTATTATCGGTTTGTACGCTTATATTTAAAAGTAAGATTTCAAGTTGTGTATCTTGCTAATTGAAATTTGTGATAATAATTGCGCTAGGAAAATTAGAATTTTGCCAAAATTTTATATTTTTTTCCCATTTGTAAAGGACATTATATTGACGGAGCAATACGTTCGAATTTTATACGGACCTTGACAAAAGCTAGAATGTACAATCACTATGAAGTCCATCACCTGTTAATAACATTTTATCAATAATTATAGATTACCAGATTTAAACCAAATGTGGTAAAAAAAAAGTAATATAACAAATATACGGAACACTAAGGATAATTCTAAACAGAAAGTCTCTAAGCAAATGCCAAAATCATAAGCTCAAACGTATCAAACTAATAGATAAAAACTGTCATATATTACTGACCTGGTACAGGCATTTTCATATGTAGAAAATGGTATATCAAACCTGATTTTATATCTAAACCTCTCAACTTTCCTTATAAGGATTTATGAAATATTCAAACAAACACTACCTAACCTCCACTCCTTCCTCACAGTGTATAAATTCAAATGTGTTGAGTCTTCTCAAGGAGCAAAGACAGGACTGAGAGATAAACAGATTAAACATGCAGTTATATTCCCATTAGAAAATTGAAAATTTTTGACATAATTATAAGTATTTTTAACACAAAATCATATTATATATCTAATGATTGACTGTTGTTATGGGTGATAGTTGTTACCATGACAACTTTTGTAATAATACTTAACCGTTGTATTTTAGATTTAGAATATATATAAGCTTATGTGCATTTTCATAAAGGTTTGGAAACAATTGGGAACATGGAATTACCTATACTGCAGAATTCAACAAATAATAACTCTGTTTCCAATGGCAAATACACAATGTACGTTAATATGGTGATACAATTCAAGAGAGCCCCAAACAATATTCTATCTATTTTGGTCAAGTTAGTATTCAAACTTTGTGACTACAACATGTACAATGCTAGCTATGCTTTTTCAATAATAAAAAAAACCACATGGGAAAATTTGATAATTTAACAAAACTCCATGATTCAGAAAAAATGAAAATATGTGTTTTTTTTGTATATTTCTTTGTATATTTTAACAACAAATCTAAAAGTCGGTTTGAACTGCAATCTGAAGGAAATACGCTTATCAGTTTCAAATTAATATTAACTAATTAATATCGATAGGAAATTAATAAAGAATTCAAAAGAGTAAAAAATATATACAGGTCAATGTGCTTGTTTTCGTGATATTAGCCATTGAAATTTTGGCAGGACAATATTCTCTCTTGGCGTTACATAGCTTTATCATTGACAAGTTAACATTCTCAAAAACTATCAAAGAATAATTGAAATTTTATAAGACGTTTACAAATGGCTTATCATTATACATGTAAAAGACTTATAAAAAGATAAGATGGGAGTCAATGCCATTTTGTTAAAGGCATTCAAATAAATAAAACCTGAGGTTTCCGAAAATCTGACAAAAATCCCAAAACAATATAAGCGAACTACTATGTACTTTTAAGGGGCACTAGCTACGAGATATATAAAAAATCTAAAGTTTGATTTTTTTTTGTTGAATCAATAATGAAAGTGAAATAGTGAAATAACAATTCGCTTTTTTTTCAGCCAAAAAATGGTTCAATTTTGTCAAATTACGCTAAGATACATTGATAATTAGTTATTCACTTGCAAGTTAATGAGTCGACCTCCTTAAATCCGTATTCCAGTGAATGTCAATTTAACCCCTCGCTAGAGATTGACAACGCATGCATTATACGTGTTCAGGTTATTTAAAGAAAACAATGACAAAAATGAAAGTGAAACTACGGTAAATCATTTGATTACTAACTCGATGCACATAAAATCATTCTTATACGGTTACAAGCAATGAGAAACATCTGGTTTTAATCTATAAAATAAAATCAAACAGACCTATAAAAATCCAATTGCATGTGTTGGTTTAATCTATTTATATCTTTACTTATGTTTACATCGCTTATATGGTCATCTGAGGTCAAATCGATTGTTAAATAGATGGCGTCTGAACTAAAATACACACGAAACGAACCTATGTATTATCTACCCCATGCTCCGTAAACTGTTTATTTAAGACTTTTGATAGTTTAGATGAATGTTTTACATTGTTATAAATTAAATATCAATTTGAGTCAAATCGGTGACCAATAATTTGACAGCTAGTGCCCCTTTAACTAAGCTCTGAAGCTAAAATCAAGTTATGTCGATGTTATATATGAAATTTCTGAAGAAAAAAACAAAGATTCTCTTTATAACCAGGCTCTCCGACCAAACGTTATCTTTTCAAGAATCTACATGTATGATATCTTTAAAATATAAATCTACAGCCCCCCTTTTTTTATTACCCCAACCCCAATTTTACATTATATATAACATTTGTTGAACCTTATGAAAAGAACAGAACAAACTGTAAGTGAAGCATAGCATGCAGTCATATTCCAATTTGAAAATAAACATCCTCTTTTTTTGTATTTTTTCTATGCATTTTTAGAGTAGATATGTTGCTATTGATAATATGTGTTTCTATGGTAATAAATGAAGTCAACAACACTTGACGATAGTAATTTAAAGTTTTCGTTAGCTTTTATGTATTTTCCTATCGATTATAAAACAATTCAGGACATTTAAGCTCTTTAACTGCGATATTATGCAAATAAAAACTCCGTTTCCAAGGAAAACATCGGTTGCTATGGTGATAAAACTAAAGAAAATCTCACGCATTTTTTTATTCAATTTGGTAAAGAAGTATCCAAACTTCATAACTACAGTGCTAACTATTCTGTACACATTTGTACTTTTCTGAAAAAACACCAGAAAAAAATTGATAATTTCGCAAAAATCCCAATTCAGAAAAGTTGAAAATATACATTTTTTTCCAAATTTTTTAAAAAATTTACAAATTTGGTTGACATGCAATCTTCACTAAAATGAAGCTTAAACCAAGTTGTATCAATCTTACATACCACGCTAATCAGCCAAAAAATAGTGATTCCGTTACCATGGCAACCACTCATATTTTCCCACTCAAATTTTTTTTTTAGCAGTATTCAATATTGCTTCTACTAGGCCAATTATAGATAAATCTGAAACCTTCATGTATCGCACTCTGCCTTGTTCTTGCAAAGAACTGATAAAGTTTTTTTTTGGTGTGTATCAATGGAACATATTGCATATATCTAGCATTAAATATTGCAAAAAAGGGGTGGAAAAGTAACATGTTCCCCAAAATTGGGTTAAAACCAGAATTTTAATGCCGTTTAGTGCTACCTTTTTTGAAACTGTTGACAATAATCGACCAATTGATAAAATAAAAAAAAAGGTGTCCTTTGCATCATTTTTTGGTAAAATTTGTTCACAAACGAGACAATAATTGGCCGGCTAGTACTTTGTATTGATATGGAAATACAGACTGTCATACAGAAAATAGCTCATATAACATATTCTCATATTATCGTGGGATTTTGTCTGATGCTTGGTCCGTTTCTGTGTGTGTTAGTTACATTGTAGTGTTGTTTTGTTGTTCTCCTCTTATATTTATGCGTTTCCGTCAGTTTTAGTTTGTTACCCCGATTTTGTTTTTTGTCCATGGATTTATGAGTTTGAACAGCGGTATACTACTGTTGCCTTTCTTTATACATTTTAAAATCTTGGTGTTCCCAAAAATCCACGATGAAGGCCATTTTTATCTTCCGCTATCCAGAAATGACTTGTTTTGCAAACTAGCTATCATATTTGAAATATCAAACGGGGTAAATATGCAAAACTACACACCTAACTGTGATGTGCTTCCTTAATTGTTAAATATAGCATGGCTGTGTCCAGGCCTTATTTTTTCATGGCAATATTTTTAGCAACTTTTATAGAAATAAAGACAACTCAAACATTATGCAAAGAGCGCAACTATCAAACGCAGGCAATTGGTACAAGTATGTTATCCAATCCCTGACAGGATGTTATAACCACAAACAAATGTTGACGTATAGTTCCCCGTTAACTACCTCTGAGAAGACTCATGCTAGTCAAATGTGTCACGTTCCGTCCTATAAATGACCAGCGAGTAAATGTAGATAAAAAAACCCTCTCTTGGTCAAGCCGTCTAGGTATTCTAAAATTAATATCATTCCGGAATTAAACAGTTAGCCGCCACATATTGGTACACAAACACCGTGATGTACTTAACAACACAACCAGAATTTGCTTCAAGCAACTTCACAGTATGCGATGGTTGGAGTGAGGTATGACGAATGAAACCTACGTCAAGCATTCGATAATTTTTTAAAAGGAATAGACATGTTTTGTATAATAATGCAAATTTGATTGACATCAACCACAGAAATTGTCTAGCAAATATCATGTATATTTTTATTCGGAATAAACGTGACTTTAAATCAGTTTTGCCTGAAACCAAATGCTACCTTTTCTTAACTTCATTTCCCAATTCATCTTTTTGGATAGTATAAACTTTTATGACATCCTGAACATAAACTATACATTATGAGTTATTGTTTTGATGTTTCTGTTAATACACAAGCGTTTCAGCTTAGATAGTCTGAGCATCACTTAACTCCTCATGTCGATGCAAAGCAGATAACAACCCTTACAAAACAACAAATATAAGATACAGATCCAATAGTAAATGCAGTTTCTGAAAGCTGCTTTAAATTATATTATAACTAATAAAAACTGAAGTTTTTAAGACTTTTAAAATATTTATCAGTACGCATCCAACATCAAATGTATTAACTGTAAAGATGTAATTAACGCTCACAGACAAACGTGATTTGTTATTTTAAGATTTTCCTTTGAAATGCAGGCGGGTAATTAAAATATTGACGTGTTTTTTTTACATGTCAAACAAACTATATTAATAATGTGTTGTTTTCATACTTTTTAAGATTAAATTTTATCCGACTACAAATTTTTACATGTAGCAAGTATTTCAATAATGAAATGGGCACTTTTGAGAGGATCCATTATTTTAATGTCTTAAGCATGTTAAGTCTCAACATTAAATTATCAAATGTAAATATTAATCTAACATGTTTAATATAAACAAGACACCAACAAATACTTTTCAACGTACAAGTGGTGCTTGTAAATGTATGCATGGGTAGAGTTTTAACATTTAAACTAAAACTTGTGCTATGAGTAACGTATCACACATTTTTCCATAATAGTTTAAGGTATAGTATCCTACCAAAGTTGTAAAAAGGAGTAATCAACCGTGACGATCTCAAAATAAAACGGATCAAATTAAGTCATTTCGCCTTTAACATTTTTTCAAGGAACATATGAATATTATGCCATAATAAATTATTGCGTTTATGGGTAACAAGTAAAACTGTCGAAAATACAAACGATATTTCTTTCATAACCACACCCGTATGCTATATATATTTATATATACAATGTGTTGGTATGATTAAAAATTATAAGACAAAAGCCTACAAAAAAGGTACAAAGGTAACTATCGTAAGTTACCATTAAAGAAATATTTATAGTGCTTTGGCATAGTATAATGAAAATTAATGCATGAAACGCCTTACCTTTTTTAAGCGTATTCCGACATTATTCGTCCTTGACGATACATGTCAATATAACATATAAAGGATAACAAAAGAAACAAAAACGAAAATTGCGATGGAATTATATAATTACTGTTTACTTCATACGAACATTATAAATACAATCATGTATAAATTATGTAATGTGTTTATAATTTACATTTCATTTGAATTACACTTGATCATATTGATCTGAATCTTATTACTTTACTATCCCAATCAGTGGCCTCATTTACGTTATAGATTTTAACATGTCTATTTTAAGAAAAAAAGGTAAAAAAAAAATCAAACTGCCATATGAAACCAGTTATCAAAGGTATAAGGATTATAATTTAGTACGCCAGACGCGCGTTTCGTCTACATAAGACTCATCAGTGACGCTAATATCAAAATATTCATGAAGCGAAACAAGTACGAAGTTAAAGAGCATTGAGGATCCCAAATTCCAAAAAGTTGTGCCAAATACGGCTAAGGTAATCTATGACTGGGATAAGAAAATCCTAAGTTTTTCGTAAAAATTCAAAGTTTTGTAAACAGGAAATTCATAAAAATAACCAAATTATTGATATTCATGTCAACACCGAAGTGTTGACTACTGGGCTGGTGATACCGTCGGGGACGAAACGTCCACCAGCAGTGGCAACAAAATTGTAAACAACGAAAAGAAGTAATAAAATAATTTTAATAGATATAGGAAGATGTATTTTATTCTCATTTCATATTTGCATAAGTGACGGAAAACATTGGTGTAATGAACTGTTGATATCGAAAACCATTCTATTTATTAGTAGAATAATGTAGTCCGTATATTGAGAAACAAGACTTAAAAAGCAATACGTGGCGTTGATAAGATATTTATATTTCATTGGAATCACTAGTAAATCAGTATTGATTAAACATATGATTTTGACATGAACCGCTATCCAAAAGATTAAATTATAATGTAATTTTCGAGCTGGTAGTAAACTTACAGATTAATCAAATTTGGTAATCTTGAGATTAATTTTCTTGCATTCTATTAAGACCTGTTTATAGTGATCAATAGCTGTTACGTCCCTGTATACACCATCATCATACCAAATGTCTATACAGCTACTGAAGTGTACTGAATTGACAATAGGGAAAAATGATCTGAACAGAGCGTAATCTACCGCTGCACAGTAGATTAGTTTTAATATTTACGGATAGACCAAAAATGACAAACTAACTTATTGTTTAGACTTTTCAGATTTAGATAAAGTAAAATTACAACTCAAATCTTTAATTCATTTCCTGGAGGAAGCAAGTAAGCGGATGTTTTCCCCGTAAAATAATAATAAAAAAAGACACATAATAGTAATGCTGAAACTGGACTTCCACCTTTTAAAATCTTGATCCTTCCAAAAGCGCACAGAAAAGCCCTGCATGACTGCTGAAACGCCGTTCTATATTCCATCAATAAATCCAAGTTTTGATTTACCGCTAAAATGTTATCGGTCAAGCGATACAAACGAGATTAATGCAGGCAATTGCTGCATTTTCTTCTGTTTTTTTGAAGATGTGAGCTGTTAAAACATGAACATGTTATTTGTATATATAAACTATTTTGTAACAAATGACGATTTTTTTATTGAATCATCCGGCTATAATTATATTTTTTTTTCATATGATGTAATTTTGTTCGCTTTAAAACAAAGTCATGTTCTCAATAAAAAAAAGAGCACGATGTGTGCGTGATTGACGCCGTAGTTGAAATTGCAATGTAACTTGTATTCTGAATACCAACGGAGACCTAAATGGACAGGCATGTTGGTTTTGTTCCTTTAATAAAGTTACATGTCTCTGTTTGTTTTTAGTCGTTAAACACTTGATTTGTTATAATATATGTTTTACATTGTTCAAACGCAAATCTCTGCTTCAAGTCTGTCAACATTTTACAATTCGTTATCGGTTTGTAAAACAGCGATTGTTTGCAACTATCTTAAGTCAGGAACCTGATGTTCAGTAGTTGTCGTGTTGATGTGGTTCATGAGCTTTTCTCGTTTCTCGTTGTTTTATATAGATTAGACCGTTGGTTTTCCCGTTCGGATGGTTTTTACACTAGTAATTTGTTGGGGCCCTTGATAGATTGCTGTTCGGTGTGAGACAATGTTCCGTGTTTGAGACCGTACCTTGACCTATAATGGTTTTCTTTTATACATTTTGACTTCGATGAAGACTTGTCTCATTGGCACTCATACTACATCGTTTGATTAAAAAGATTCACACCTACTCATCGACAAATACTAATACTCATTAAACATGTCATTTCTTTTGAAGTTTTTTACTCAATATGTTTCTTAACGTTTCTAGCCGACTACTCGATACAGCTGAATCTGTTAGATACATAACATGTATTGTAAGATCGAGGAAGCAACATGATAGCATTTAAATCATGTGTGGTCGTAAGCAATTTAAGAAGTTTGCTTTTTAAAATAAAAGTCATAACATTATACGTAACGGATCTATTTTCAAATATTGCATGATTGCCAGGCTTTTTAATAAGGAAACACGATTTCTAGACTATGAAATAAAGTAAATTATAAAGCACAAAAAATACATTGAACTAGACTGTAAGGGATTTCATTTTAATTGTGTGCTTTTTAGAGAGATGATGGGTGGCCACTTTCAACTTGTTCAATGCAGGTTTGTTTCACATTGCATTTATCTGATTTTCACTGCTGTCTCTTAGTTTTCTCAGACCTTTTTAAATCTCCCGAATTAGGCACTGTGTATATATCAATTACTGATGTTAATTCATTTAAAAATAGAAACATGCAAAATGACAGAATGAAATGAAATTAGAAATATTAGAAGTCCTCTTCACTTCCTTCCAATGACCCGCATGTTTCAGATAAAAAAATTCCTCTGGATCATTCAGTGATTTCATATACATCAGTATGCATCTAGTGTATGGTAAAATGTTTTCATTACATTCACTTAACATACGCTTGATGAAAGTTCATTTTTTTTTACATAATAATATATTTTGTCATTTATTTTGAATATGATATATTTCCATTTGAATAATTACAGTTATAATCTAGATTTCATTTGCCAGCATTGCCTTTTTCCTACTCTTTCTGTAATAATCCTCATAGTTAAACAACCAAGACATTTGAAAGAAATATCCTTAAAACATAAACAGCATAATACAATGCATTTAACCTTAATTAAAATGTGAATTAGGCATCGCATGTGCCTAAATTTTGTATATGGAATAACACGAGTTATCATGAAAACTAGTCTACTAGTTTCGAAAAAAAGTGAATCAATCTAGTTGTATTTAAAATCACTCGAAAAAAATGGCAAAATTCATTCGAAAAAATACGATCCCAGACGGGAAGTATTCCAACCGTGATCACATTGAATTGGAATTATAAAACGTATTTGTGTCCATTCAAAACAATCCTATCTGGTTTTTAAATATCATTTTGTAAACTCAGTATCGCTTCCCTGCACATAACGTTCTTTCAGTAAAACTATTTATTGAATATCATCGTTTGTCAATCGGCCAACCTATTGTAGACAATTTTGTTTAATAATGTGTAACGAAAACCCAAACACATCTGGTCGGCAAGCTATGTACATTTCCGATTAAAAATATTACTAACGTGTCAAATTTACCCCTTAAAAAACTTTGAGATTAATCAATCTCTAATTTTCAGTACAATTTATTTCCACCAAACAATACAAACCGATGACTTTTCTGTTTACTATTTCCTGTGCATGAACCTGTAGAATTAATTTGCATATATACTATTTTTGGTTGCAGGTTTTAATAATTAATTTTACAATGTTACAGTCAATGTTTTTGAAAATGTGTTTATTGAATCCAATCCTTTTTTTAAATTTTTTACAATGTGTATTTAGAAGCAAAACGAGAAATATAGAAACAGAAATGAATAATGAAAATTGCTTTGTTTGTCACGTACCTGATATAATTGATATCATTAAGAATAGATAGAAAGAATATCTCATTTTTTAATAAAAAACACTTTTGCATCCAAATACCACGGATATTAAAGATTCAAATGCTCCATAAATAAGATAAATGAAAGCATTGTTTTCCCCTTTCATCATTCAGTATTTACTGTTTGATTTTTGTATATTTTTGTAATAATTCGAACAAACTAACTTAAGCGAAGTACGGTATATCTATTTAAAGTGACTTGAACCTAAGATCTTCAATTTACAAGATTATTATTTGATTCGCTTCATCTTTAATTTAGTGAATTACACTGTAGTCAATAGTGTATTGCATATAATTATTATCAGACGAGGGAAATAACTGTTGACAAATGTAAGATGATAAAACTCGTAATTGATCATTTTAACTAATTTCGAGAAGCATAGAAATGCATTTTATTCCGACTGGTCTGAAGAAATCAGATAAAGTGAGTAGTTGAATTAGTCTGTATAGTTCTGAATCATATGTTGCAAAATGTGTATGTATAGCTCCTAGGTTAAAGTCAGCTCATTGTAAACCTATGATTCGGAACAACTCAGGAAATGAATATCGTTAGTTTGTTTCACACTAAGTTTTCGTGTTTAGATAACGACAGTCATATTACTCAATCAATTACTCAATCAATAGTCATCTTTTTAGATTCAATTGTTCGTTCTAAGAGGTCACAATCTATTATATTGTTCATTGCAATTTTACTATGAGATCAAGAAAGTACACATTACAGACAATACCTTACATATACATTTTGGGGTTTTAATAAAGTTTAAATATCTACAAAAGATTTATAGACGTGAAATAAACTTAAACATATTAGACGTTATATGTAAATACAGTTTTCTAATCTGGAGAAAGGTAGACATCTTTTGGTCGTTTTTTTTTAAACAAATACCGTTATCATTTATCAGAAAAAAAAAATTATTTTGCCATAAAAAGAGACAAGATTGTTAGGCGATTATGATTGCCATACAGAAGAAGATAGACGATTTCAAATTGATGACATATTTCAATCTATGCCTATAAAACATATTTAAGAAGTGTTACTGCACCTGGAAAATTTGATGTAATGACAGTTTTCATATACAGAGAATAGTCATTTATTCAATCTTTGGCTATTTTGCCATAAAAAGAGACAAGATTGTTAGGCGATTATGATTGCCATACAGAAGAAGATAGACGATTTCAAATTGATGACATATTTCAATCTATGCCTATAAAACATATTTAAGAAGTATTACTGCACCTGGAAAATTTTAAGTAATGTGAGTTTTGATATACAGAGAAATGTCATTTGTACAAACTCTCCATATAAAAACTTTGCGTTAGTATATTTTTTGTGACAGGTACGTAGTTTGTTTTTTCTCAATGTTTTCCTAACTTTATTGCAAATTATTGGAACTTGATCATAAACGTAACCGTATACTGTTAAAGTATATTTGGTTTCGCTCAGACGAATATTTTGGACCTTATATAGTTAAGCGGTGACATCGGTGTTCCTTTGTTGGAGATGTCCATTGTGTCTGTGTATGTATGTCCTTTTCCTTTTAACCTCCTATCTAAATCTATTGACACTGTCTTCTCGTCTCGTTTGTTTTAACCCATAATCATGTTCAAAGTGTCCTTCAGAAAATCAGGTGCAAATAACAATACATATTTATATCCGCTTGTCTTAATATTTTGTTTTTGATGTCAGATTTTTGTCTCTACCGAAACATGTCATCTACACGCGACGGAAAAGAAATAATAGCGCATTTGGATGCAAATCAACGAGAAGAAATTGTAATGACATTTACAACTGAAATACTTATTTCCAAATTGTCTTGGTAGCAGGCCACCACCCTTCACAAAAACAAAATCATGCAGAACCTGAATACTGTGAACAACTACATTGTCTTAACTTTTCTAATTATACTTAAAGATCTTTATAATTTAGAGAAGTGTATAGCAGTAAGAAACAACAAACTTGAAAGTTTGAACAAATTGTGGTTTCAATTTACTCATGTGTTCGATTGTAATTTAAGTCCTATTATAGTTCATATGTAAAAAAAAAAAACAAAAAAAAAACATGATAGAATGTTAATATTAATCACAACATTATATTTATTTTCAATTTCCTTTTTGTATGTTTTCATTTTTTTTATTTTTTTCATTATTTTAAAATTTGTTAGTTTCACTTATTTTTCCTCAATATTTCCATTCTTAGAAAAACTTTAAAACTTAGAATTTCTGTATGTTTGTAAAATAAATATTCAAATATCATCATACATTTATTTGTGGTCCTTTTTTGTAACATTTATTATGTTATTTATTAAAATGCAAATAAAAATGAGGTATTATATTATATTAACTACAGTAATATTATGTCTTGTAAAATGAACTGAAAAACAACCCGGAAAAAATTAGAAAAAAGAAAAATAATGACAATAATAATAATAATAATAATAATAATAATAATAATAATAATAATAATAATAATAATAATAATAATTACAATCCAGCTGTTCTGAGAACAATTGAGGGTTTTTCCACATCAATTTTCAAAATTATAGAAAAGAAGCTAGTTCCTGTTTACTCACAGTTGAAATTGGCATCAAATCATAAGTTTCTTTATACTGATGCGAAGAATAAGTGGCTATAATATACTTGAAATACGGCATATAATGTGCTACTTCCGTTGAAGTAAGTGACACTTTTGATGATAGCTTATGTCACTCTGATTCAAAAAATATATAGGTTCTATAAACTTTTGCCTGTAAATTAGGAGATAATTGGCCACTTCTGGTTTTTCGAAAGTCACTTCTTGTCTTTAGTAATAAGTAAACGTATTTGAATTACAAAACATATGGATTCCGAGTACTTATTAATGAAAGAAGTGCAAAATGGCTATTTCCGGTTTTTTCCAGGTCATATGTCACCCAACTTTTTGAAGAAGGTCATACGGCTTTATAATGAACCAGGTTGAAGTAATAATCAATTAACCACACAATTATACATTTCGTGGACACTAACATGACTAAGTCCCTTAAAATGTCATTTAAGTTTTTCAGACCAAATGTAACATATCTTTCTTTACAAAAAAGCAATCATTTCATTTATATATATCTTTAAAAGTGTTAAAACCAGGTTTGAACTTGACCCTGACGTTTGACCTTGACCTCTATGTTAGATAGTATATGCCTGAAAAAACCCATTCCAGTGATATACGGTCAACGGTTTATGAGTTAAAACAAGACACCGACAAATTTGTTGTGTAAACTTTAAGGTAGATAATACCTAATAAATTTCTTGGAATCGCTTCGATACAAATTAGACAAAAACTGGATGTAACCAGTGTTTTCCATTCGGCATTTAAGCTGGGTGTGCCAACCACCTTCTTTTGAAAGCCGACCAGCTTTTGATTTTAGGAGGTGGTCGGCTTTTTTTTCAAAATCCGAATTTTTTTCGGTTCCGTACCGTTAAAATTTGAATACTAATCCCGCCTTGTTTTCATTGACAAAGATGGCGTCCAATCGTCAAATTTCAATGTTTTCATTAATCAATCGGGGGGAAGAAAGGAAGATGACGATAATGATAAAGAAAATACTAGACCAAATAAGTTAAATAAAATTGATAGTAATGTTGAAGTTGTGGAAATTGAACAAAAATCAACCAAACAACGGAAAAGACACGCAAGTGAAGACAAATATGAGCAAGACTTCAAATGACTTATAGTCACAGAGGAAGGATACTACTGTTCTGTGTGCCAAAAATACGGCACAAAAGCAAGAAACAGAACAGAAACCTAGATCGAAAGGCCTTAAATCCATGCTGATGCATAAAATTGTAAATGAAAGAGGAGATAAAAGAGATAAATTTTTGAAAAAATCAAATCAAAGAATATTTGACAATTAATATGACTACTTCTATTTATGTTTGTTCAACTCCATAAAATGTGAATATAATACTAATCTTTATTTCTGTGACCCCCACGTGCACCCACAGTAAATTAAAAAAGGTTGGACATTTAAAAAAAAAACCACCCGGTTGCAAGTTATTTTTTTAAAACACCCACCTTACCTTAGTGAAAAAAGGAAAACACTGGTAACGAACAATTTTTAAAAATAATTTTGTCAATATGTTTTTTTTTACGAACGGGATAACACATGCTAAACAGTGAATATGAAGATAACTCTTACAAAAAATATGGTTCGGCTTAACAGGGTGAAATTTGAAAGCGCATAAACTACAAGTTTTGAACCCATATACAGATATAAAGACATTACTGGTACTGAGAATCTTTTTCTTCTGAAGATTCTTCATGTCACTGCTTAAAATTTAAAAACATTATCGTTTGAGACTATATTTAAAATATTTAAAATATTTAATTTTTGTAATAAAATCAGTTTTACGGAAAAAAGGATGATAATTATCAGTTAGCTGTTGAATTGAAATAAGGACATTTATAATATCTTTTTTTATCATATATTTGGAAAATAATATATATATCTTGTTTATCATTGGTCTGCATATATTACAATAAATGCTTTAAAGTCTCCTTTGGAGAAAATCATTTGTTTACATCAGACTGCATTCATAGAATTCAATAATCAAATAGTATACATATTTTAAGACAAAAACATAACTGCTTGAAATGTTTTTAGATAATTTTAAGAATGTAACATTTGAGAATGGCACTCATACCACATCTTCATTTATCTATATATGATTGAAGACACATATAGGCCGAGTTGAGATTGTTACATTTTGATTAACATACAAATGCATAATCAGAATAATGAAGAATAATAAGTCTTTTACTATTTTTGCAGAATATTTAGACAAAACATAAACAAATCCAGACGTAAATTCATTACTTTATCATTTAAGAGGGTGTTCATTGAAAAACCAGGCAGTGGATGGCATATGACATATTTTGTTTTCAAGTTTTTTTCATCTATTTCATTTCACAAATTCATTATTTCTCCAAGTTAAATTTTGTTTTTTAATAACTTCAACAAATAAAAGGAAAACAAATACATAGAAAGCACTGAAAATTCATTGAAAAGGGGAGATAACTCTTCATTTTATACAAAATTTTGTTGCATTGTTAGTGAATTTTAAAATCATTTTCTGAGCCATCCACTGCTGATTTTAAAATATCTTTGACATATATGTCCTTTGTATGATATAAACATTGCATTGGAACCAAAAATTCAGTGGGATAACAATTATGTTGTGCCACCCATATCATAGGGTTGCCTGATATTTATTTGTTTTGCACTAACTACTTTCTTTTCATACTACGTAAATATACAAGTTATAGTTCAAATACAACGGTTTTAACCTATATTCTGTATTGAATTTCTCCTGGGTCAAATCGAATAGCGAAGAGCCAATAAGAGACGACGGATTAACGAGAAGTACAGAAGTATTTCCATAATCTGCCATGTACTGTGAAATGCTTAAAGGAGAGGTCAACGAAAGTGGAAAACAAAACCTGCTTCTTTTTTGTTGGTAATTTAATGTGCATGTCTGGAATAAGTGGCATGATTGAAACCCGATTTCTACTTGTAACATAATTATAAAATATTTTTATAACAAAAATTGTTAATTCTACAAATATGCATCATATTATTGAAACAGTACTTCGGTAAAAGAAAATTCGATAAATAATGAATAAGCAAGGCAAAAAAGATTGAAAATCATGAGAAATTAATACTTTTCAGACATGATTGCAACAATAAGCGCTGACCAACCAGAAAACGGATAACAACCTTGCCCTTCGCCTGTAGTATCATCATACCGTTCATATATGTAACCTTTTTTGTAGTACTGGTTGATTACATTGGACACGATATTTGTCCTTAGTCTACAATAAATATCAAGCGCAAGTTTTTGGTTTTTTCCGTGAACATTAGAGTAATAATGCAGACCTCTCAATACGAGATAATTCATATTAATCCATATTGAGCCTCGCCAATATGGTGGATCGTTAATTGTATTATATTTTCCATAAAAGGGAGAATCATGTGAGAGGGATCTTAAACCAAATGATGTCCAAAGTCGATTTGTTTTGGTAAGATCAGAAAGAATTTCAAATAACCGAGTTGTATGTGGGTCGATAATTTTTAGCATAAGTGGAAACAGACTGACATATCCATATGCGTTTATAAACTGAAATTTAGGTTCCTCTAATATTACTCTGGATTTGCTCGTTCTATTAAGTGTAATGTTGTCTGCATGAAATCCGTAATCGCTATAAATTCTTTCCTTTGTTGAATAATGATACTTGTCAAGTAATTCGTTATCTATCAATGCTTGATTAGTTGCTTCATATTCATGCCAGTCTTCTTTGATTTTTTTTGCAATATACGTCAATACGTCAGTTGCGAGAGCTATCCAACATCTTATATCAAGGTGACGTTCTTTCAAATTTGGATGTGACGCTCGAGGAAAATCATCTAACCCTGATGAAGGTGTTCTTGGGTTTACTTCCGTTGTTATTTTGTTATCTCTGCCTCTCCAATAGTAGGTAAAAGATTCACTGCCAACTTGTGTTCTATTTATCCACATAAACCAGACTTTTAATCTTGGAAATATTTTTTTCAGAAAATTCTTATCTGCCAATCCGTTTTCGATCATATGCTGGAGCGTTAAAAATATCGTCGGTGGATTGGCGTGTTCATTGTCTTGTACTATAAATTCTTTAGGGACCCTTTCTTTCGCCTCTTCTCCTAATATTTGTTCTCTTGGTATCCATCCTTCAATATTTTGTAAATCTAACCAGTGGCATATGATGTCTTCGGAAATTTCATTATTCCATAGACTTATCAAAAGGTTATCAAAACCAACATTCCACAAAAAACCTCTCGGAAAAAATGATCTTGATGGTATGGATGTATACAGTCCAGTACTCCAGTATTTTACTGGTTCCTCCTTGTATTTAGATTTCACAAGAGACGAACCGTAAAAGTAACTAATTTCGCCAAGCAAGTTACTAATGGCTGCCTTTGCAAAAGCAATTTCATTCTCATTATATCCTTTTTTATCCAACTGAAACACTTGACCGAACCGTTTTTCGAATTTATTTGAATATTTGTTCAGTTCTTTTGTGAAAACATCATTTTGCAATTTGTTAGGACTGTTACGAAAACTACCAGATTTGTATATAATTTCGAATTGAATGGGCAGCATAGCAGTTATCTGGCAAACTATAACTGTTGGCCTAAATGCATCGCTTAAATTGTACTTCCCATTCAAAGAGCTGTATTTATGGGTAATATTCCAGTCAACATAAAACATGTTTTTAGAAATCAAATTTGTTATGTCAGTTAATTCAACTGTGTCTTTGATTAAGTAGCTGTATTTTACTTTAGGAGAATGAGACGCTTCTGGAAACTTTAATCGAAAATCTCCAAGTTCTTTAATATAGCCATCAATCATTACAATTCGATTTCTTTTTAGCTTTGGCATAATGTGACCGTCCTTGTCTAGTGCTAAATACGTAAAAAATGATACCATTATTCCACTTTTTCCCTGTAATTAAAAACAAAATATACATCACTCATCAACAATTCCATTTATCCTAAGTATAAGTCAGTATTACACTTTATTTTCACTCGAGAAATGAATCCGATATTGGCAAAAAATCACTATCCCAAGAAGACACTTTACCTACAGTTGTGATTTAATTCATGCACGAATACATTTGTGAAAAAAATTGGCAGTTTAACAAATGAATAATCAATTCAAATATGTGCACACTTATTGACACTGTTCGAAAAATAGCGTATGGTATTTAAGCTATCTAACTTGATGTGTAATCAGACTATGACATTGGTTGAGTGCTTATCAAGGTAAAATGTAAATATGTGGCTTGTCTGCCGACAAGAAGGGCTTCGTGATGTTTCGTTCTTCGTCTCAAAATAAGAATGTTAATTTTGGGTGCAATCTTTTCCTATCTGTAAATTAATTTTATAACTAAAAGCATTCCGTCATTTTACGGATACATATATTGACAAAACACTTACCGTTGATACGGCTGAAACTCTGGCCGACCAGTCACCTCCATGTCTCCCACCTGAGCGTTTAACGAACGAAGTAGTCAGATTAAAATTCTTTTCGTATATTTCTTGGATACCGAAATTCATACCATCATGTTTTACCCAGCCATATTTGAGAATATCATCTGCCTTATTACACCAGTGTCGACCTTTGTTGTTTAATCTAGTGATTTCTGTCCACATTAGACCAATAACGGGTGATTTTGGTGACCTAGTTTTAAATCCAAAATACAAATTAGCACGATATGTCCCCCAAAACATTTTGTGAGGGAACGTTTCCGACAGGCTCGTTTGAGGTATATCTTCCTGACTTCCTAAACTAGATGCTACTAGTGTTGATATATTTAACGGTGAAACTGTTTTATTTAGAAGGTATTGGTTGTTGACATCAGTGTCTCCATCATAGTAGAGACCTACTATTACACAGAAAACTATAGAAACTATAGGAAAAATGATCCATAAATAAATCCTAAAACTTCCTCTGTCAATGTCCGATGATTTGAATATATCATCTTCAGAGTCACTTCCATTGTCAGATTTCTCCGTACCCGGTTTTAAACCAGATTTTGTTGAGGAAATTTGCATGTCTGTCAAGTTTTATGATGTATATTATAACTGTTTTAGTTTTTCACCCAAAGGTATCCAATGGTGAATATGGATTACATGGATTAATAATCATCTAAAAATAAATCCGGGAAGTGTTTCACATTTATAATTATTCTTAGTCGGTATATTTATAGAAAAACCAGTACATTAAGGAAAATGAAATAAGTATTTTACATTTAAAAAAAATTGTATTCTAATTAATATCAGTCAGAATGTATTTTTTGCATCCTTTATTTTTTACTCCGCAGTTTACATTTTCTGTTTATAAATTATTATTTTTTTTTACATTACAGGTTCAAACGCTCAAATGTGCCTATAATTACTATTAAGGAGGTATACATGGTATAGGTGCCTACAATTCAAATGAAAGATCTAGAGTTTCTCATACTTTGAAAAGTTGATTCCTCCAATATGTATATTGAAACTATATTTGAAAATAAGGAGAAGGGGTCACCGGCTAAATAAGATAGTTTTCTCAAAAGTAACAACATTCTACCCATAGTTTTTTTCATCTTTTTATTTTGGCATCTCTCATGCAATAGTAGTACTTTTCCAACCTTAATTTATATGTTGTATCTAAATATAAATTGTAACATTTGATAGTGACTTGAAAGGGGAGCATATACAATCAGATAACGAAGAAGACACATCGAATCAGCAGAATATCATTGGGCTACATTGCTATTACAAGAAAAGTAAGGTTTGTTATTTTCTATTTTAAAAGTAAATAATGTTCAACTTTTGTGAAATGGAAAAAAAAACTGAATAAAGGCAATCACTATTAATTAATACACATTAAATATCGTGATTGTATCTGTATTGACAACGTATTTTTTATGACCAGCTGCTTTGGTCTTTTGCTTAGCCACAGAGCAATACAATAAGCAAATATTACAAACAAGGAAGAAATATATGCTCTTTGGTATTTTTACAGTTATGGTACATGTATATCGTGTGCAACATTCCTCTGTCAACTATAGGACAGTTGTAAACTAAAATTTTGACAAGACACACACCACCTACTCTTGGCCCTCAGACCGTACTGCATGTACTGCACTGGTTACCTGAATTTTAGATACACCAAACCATGCACTTCATATCTGGGTCAATATCACTAGGGGAGCATGAGATGAGGAACTCAGATAACGTTAATTAAAAAAAAATGTTAGTCCGCGATACAACTGTGGATGCTGTGATTTTACAAATGGACATAAATGAATAAAAAAAAAATGTTTTATAGAGCTGTTGCGATGAGAAAAGAAATATGTAGATTTGACCTTAAATGAATTATGAGAAAAAAATGATTTTTTTTATGAATTTAATGATAAGAATTTTGGGATGATTTAATGAAAAGAGTGACATTGGAATATTCCATGGTTCAGTGATTTCAATTTATGATAATTACTGCTGAAATCAAGGTCAGTAACACTCTTTCAGTACGTTTTAATAAAAAAAACCAATACAAAATAGCTTCCAATACTTTTGATTTTATTAAACACATACAAATTTTATGTTTTTTAACAGTAAAGAGGCAAAAAACGGGACATGCATTATTTGAACCGGGACCACTCAGAGGAGAAATACTTATATTTTAGGGATGATTAATGTTACATACCAAAATGCCAAACGAACTAAAATAAATGTTGCACGTTTAGAAAAACAAATTGTAATTGAAATCTCCTGATTTAGACAAAAAATATTAGATGCTTCACACCTGTGTCACAATGCATTGTGTATCAATTCAGACCATATTGTTTTATAACCTAGTAACATTTACAATCACAGAAACATATGTGCAGTTTCACACCAATGCACCACACATATTATGCATGGCACAAACTATACTAACTACATGTGGAATCTAAAATTGTGATTTGATATGAATTTATATCAAAGAAATTCACATGGACGTAAACATTCCTTGCACATTTTACCTCCACATAAATCATTATCCAGAATTTCTGATCTTCAGAGTTTTTAACACAAGTAAAAATGAAAATGGGAGAAAAAGCCACCTTTATACCCCAAGACATTGAGACAAACATGGTAGCATGTTTATGCAAGATTATAAGCTCACGGGAAAATATTCATGCGTTGTGTTTACCAGTCTTTACTTTTTCCACAGTGCAAGGGGAGTAACTCTTGATGGTTTCATTCACTGTGTCAGAAAATTAGGTCATTCAACCAATAGAAGTAAACATGCTTAAATAGCTAAATGAAAGTGAAACATATAGACTAATAAATGAACAAAATACAGTCATTATTAGAATAAGACAACACAAAACAAAATAAAGAGTAACAGAATGAACATAATTGCTAAGATAACATCAAGTTACAAATTAAGGCAAACTGTGACTGTTGTAATAGTCATTTTACATGGTTTATAATTTGTTTTCATGTCATTGTATGTCTTTTCCAATAAATGCATGTACTGTGACTGCATGCACGTATGCATTGGGAAATACGAAGTGGTCTTTGTGTCTGATACAAAGTTTATTTCAGTGTCCAATTTTCATAACAAACTTAAAATGAGCTTTTTAATTAAAAAACACAACTAACTAAAAACATGCTGATACATTTCTGCAAAAAGTGTTTGTTTTAATACATGATAAGATATTTAGAATACTAGGTAAATAGATAAACTAAAAATGCAGTAGCATCCTAAAAGGATGAAGAAAAGAAAATTGTGTAACCTTTAAATGCCAATGTTAATCTGGCCAAAAACTACAACCTGGCTGTGGAGCAATGTTTTAGGACTTGCATTCTGACATAGCTTTGGTTCTAACTGATGTTTTTTTTTATATCCACTCAGCCTTTTTCTCACTATCTTATTTAACAAGAAATTGATTGCATGTTTTTTGCGAGCCTTTAACCTGTCAAGTTCGACCCGTAAACTGTGTTGATATGCACAATCATATATTTCATGTTTACGTATTTTTTTTAAGAGCCACTACCGCACGAGACTTTCTAACTAGACCACAATCTACAGCTTTTAGAGTTTTTACCAATACAGCATCTCTTTTATTACTGACGTTCAAGACTGCTGCAGATTAACAGTCTATGGCATTGCTATTGACGGACTCACACTTATTAGTATTGCGGGAAAATTGCATCTAATTTAATGCGGTCTGACAAAGTTTCATTTTTAACAATGATTTTATTAATAATTTGTCTGTATTGTTTGGTTTCAAAGACCCGTTTTG
Organism: Mytilus edulis; assembly: GCF_963676685.1. Classification (NCBI taxonomy): domain Eukaryota; kingdom Metazoa; phylum Mollusca; class Bivalvia; order Mytilida; family Mytilidae; genus Mytilus; species Mytilus edulis. The sequence continues at coordinate 67,116,781 of NC_092350.1, read as the reverse complement.
TTAACCATGACTGCTAAGGTTAATAGATTTGTTCCACAGGCTAGTGTTTATACTACCATAACATAGTGGTATGCTCCATCTACATTTATCACTTCAATTACCACTATAACAATTTACACCAGACTTAACAATACGGGGCAAACATTTGAAATTTGTTGTCGGTCACTATTATATTTTGCAAATAATGATTCCATTATACCGTGTAAACGTAATTTTAAATCATTGGCAAAATCTATTTTATTATCACTCCTTTGTGCCTTTGCAACTCCAGAGAACATACCGACACTAAATGTTGCTCGGAGTACTGACTTTGACTCCTGTGTATAGTATCTGCAAGTCTATTAACTGTCCATAAAGGGTTAAATATTTTTTTTGCATTACTTCATGTAAACCTTGTACACTTTTTGCATCCTTATCAGTAGTACAATAATCCACAAGTAAATCAAGTTTGGTCAATTGTTTTTACCTATTTCATACCAAAGAAACTTCTCACTGAAAGGATCATATATACCTTCTAGTATTTTCTGTGCAGTACTCGTGATATGGACATTAATGTCACAACCTTGCCGCGTTACCATGCACCACCTCTAAAAAGTGTGTTTACAAGGTGAAAACCAATGATATCAGGCAATACCAATGCTTTTGATGAATTTTGTCCCATTGTATGCCTACTTTATATATGCACACCCTGATCGGTACCATCTATTTGTAATTTTACGGGACTATTTTCATTAAACCCTAGTTTGATTTCACCTTCTTAAATTCTAAACCACTTGTTCTGTTTCATTTTCAGCAAGTTCTACAACCGTCTTATAAACATTATTGTTATTCTCCGCATTGTTTCTTTTGACATACATGTAGGATATATACCTGAACTAGTCAAAAGTAGTCACGCGCTATCATTACCAATATCACAGTTTATCACGCCAGACATATTCAGTGGTGGTTTTAGCTGTCAAATCTGTATTGAAATAAGAAAATTTAAGTTTAGGTGGTGCAGGTGAAATTTATACAGATGTTTTTTTTCCAAACTTGTGTAGATGGAGCTGTAGTTGTAGCAACACCATCAATAACACCACAGATTTGATATGTTGCAAAGGATTCAAAACGCAATAAATGTCTTTGGTTACCAACCTTATATTGTTTGTTTTTCCTTTTCCCTTTTATTATAGAATAAATATACACTTCGTTACGTTTGAATAATTCTAAATTATAACATCATAAAGACATGACGTCATAAAAGCACTATGTTATCTTCACCCCTAAAAAGCACCATTTCCCCCTATTTGAACACTCAAAAAAAACCTCTAAAATGGTTATTACTGAATAGATTTTAAAACAAAAACCTGTTTTTGAAAGCTCTGTGAATGATCTGAACAGATAAACAAAAGATAAAAGATGTTTTATTCATTCAATGAAAGAAACAAATATCTGAGTGAAAAAATCCTTAAATCTACCGTATTTACAGGATTTTCATTTATCATCTAAACATGATGATTTTTATAAAGTCAGTAAGGTAATAAAGGTTTTTGAAAGGCACTCTCAACAATGAAAGGTATAATCAATGTTCAAATTGTGTGTTTTTTGTGCTTTTTTTCATTTCAAGATATACGGAACAGTAAAAATATAAAACAACACGTTTAATAATTTATTGCGTCCGAAGCGCTTTTTTGGATTTACCTTCATCAGGAACACTCAAAGCCAAACATTTTAAATCCAAAGATGTATAAGTACCGAAAATCGTTGAAGAGCTATATGTTAAAAAATATATATTATACATAATTACATTAAAATACCAATAATGCGGAAAAAAACTGCACAGAATTGTTAGAAAAGGTGTACCCAAGGAATTCTAAATAGTGAAGTTCAAATTATCCGTATGTAGACTTTACGGACGCCATCACGAGTTGGTTGACCGTTATTGAATATCCGTCTCACAGATGATATCGGACATATCTTTTATCGTAACTACAATCCAATTCCCCTTTAACGAATGCGACCTACCGATTAATACTATTAACCGGATTTGTAATAACATGAATACCATAAAGGGGGCCACGTGTGGTGCAGGATCTGATTATCCTTCCACAGCACTTGAGATCACCCCCTGTTTTAGTTTGGTTCATGTTGCTTAGTTTTTTAGTTTTCTATGTTGTGTCGTGTGTACTATTATTTGTCTGTATGTCCTTTTTCAGTCATGGCCTCTCTCTGGTTTCTTCCGCCTCTCTTTGAGAAACATGCTATATATGCCCGTATTACCTTAACGTCTTTCCCCCTAAATACATAGGCTTTAATTAAACAAAACAATATATTCATATTGTCGATAACCCAGACGGTTTCAAGGACACCAGATTTTAATAAGTTGAAAATACAATTCATAAGCATGAATACTTAAATAAATAATTACAATTAAATGATTACTAAATGCTGATAAATGTTGTATATTTAAATTAGATACCAAATAATAACAAAGTCTCTATCAACGACGGCCAGGAACACCAACTAAAACGAGTTAACTCGGTCAAACAACATCAAATACTAGATATGTAGTGGACAGGAGTTATAAACCTGCGTCCGAAACCCTATGATTGGAAGACCGCCAGAGGTATACTTGGACAGTATAAAAAAATGAAATAAAGATAATTAGTCGAAACTTTACACAAATAATCATGCACAGAAACATGAATTAAACTAAAAATGTTACAAACAAAAATAACATATCTGAAATATGTAGAAGATGTAGAAATAAACTTGAAACTATGACTGTTTGGTAGAAATTGAGGGCTTTCAAACTATTTTCCCGCACTTTAACATTTTGACGTGATTTAAAGAGGTTTAATTATAGAATAAAAAACTAGCATGAATAATATCAGACTTAACGGACTCATTCAACAAAACAACTGTAAAATATAGATTTATGTTTGTGATTTAACATTTATTTGATCATGTAAATATGATTTTATTTTCCTGGTAACAAGTCTATACATCTTTTGTTATTTTTGGAAGATATATAAACGTTAAAAAAAAAAAAAAATTGCCGGGCAATGACACAAAAATGCTGTCTTCAAGAAAAAATAGTAAAACATAAAATTATAGAACCAATTTATAAGATCATTGCATTATTTAAAAGTTAGAATACCTTGCACAATATTGCTTCTATGTATTTCAAATAAAGTGTGCACAATCCAGACCCATTAGAATTTCTACATTTGGCTTTTAAAATTACATAGAGTTAAAATAAAAACGTCATCTGTATATATCCTGCATTTCCTAACGGTTGAAATACATATTTAAAGGCAATTACGGTTAAATTTTACGTACAAATCACTTATGAAATGGTATAAATTACAATTAAAATTTAAAAATTAGAAGTTGGTGCATTCAGATATGGTACAACTAAAGCGACCTGGCGAAGAAACGAGCAATTAAAAAGCAAATAGTAGGTTTGAATCTGTTTTGTAATCTAACGATCTACATTGGAGTTTTCAAGAAATTATGGCAGAACAAGTATACTATCGAAATATTTAGGGTTTGGTTATGCGATTGACATAGTTCAGTTACATCTAAGTGTCTAGACGGTCGTCATGGTTTCTACGAGTGTGTTGTAAAATCATAAGAATTATTTACCCCTTATATATTCCCAAATACAAAAAACATCAATTAAAAAGGATGAGATTTTGGTGAATTATATTCAATGACCATTGCATTGAGTACTAAATCGGAGGACTAACATTGTTTGTATTTGATACCAAAGTTTCAACACGTTCATAACACCACCGTGCATTGTCGCCTCATCAGCACGTTCGATTTATGAGTTTAACTGTCCCTCTGGTATCTTTCTTCCCTCTTCGACTTAATTAAAATTACAAATATTTTTTCACCAGTGATAGAGAGTCTTTAGAAAAATTGGGAAATTGTTACTAGCGTGGTGCTATTTACTATATGTGGATTTTTAAAACAACTCTTTGGAACTTCTTGAGGATTTTTATATCTCGATCTTTCCCTGAAATTAGTTTTATCAAAATGTATATTTTCAACCCTGTACTCCCCATACCCCATGTGAAATTGAAAAATCGTCTCAAAGAACATGAAGAAATAATCTACAATGCTTTTCAACACAAAACTTGTAGCATACGCTATAGCTGTATTACTTTGGGATACCATACGGCATATTTTATTAAAGGTGAACAAAAGCGTAAAACATGCTACACTGAGGAACAAGGGATCAGTATGCTAGGGTTTCTTTTTGACAACGTATTTGTTGAATTTGGAGGAAGACTTTTTAAAGAAATTGTCGAGTTTCCTAATTGACGAACTGTGCTCTCCCCTTGTTGACCTCTTCTAACTTGCATATGAATCGGCGTTCCTTCAGACATTTGTCAAAAAACAAGATCAAAGAAGGCAGATCATCTAATGTCACATTCAGATATATTCATGATGTTCTCTTTTTCTTCTTTCAGTTTCTAACGGTCCTTCGATCATTGAAAAACATTCGTCGTGCCTCGACTATACATTTTTTTATAATTTACAAAGTGACCACAAAATAGGAAACACAATCAAAAATTTAAATCATGTACGTGCATTTAACAAAATAACATTTAGATAAAATTATTTACATTTAACAACAATAATAACTAAGGTTAGAAAATATGGATGAGAGCAATTCTGGGATTATAGTCTGGAATACATTAAGTGTACTGCATGACACTGTTAGTTGTGGCAGATGATTCCAATCTATAACTTTACATGGATAAATTGAATATTTATAACTGTTTTTACATGTTCGTATTTGCCTAAATGAGCATTGATTGCTTAACACAAAATAGAAGATGTGGAATGATTACCATTGAGACAATTCTCCACACGAAACCAAATCACACAGACATTAACAAGTATAGGTCACCGTATGCCATCAACAATGAACAAAGCCCAAACCGCACATACCTGATTCTATTGTATATTCTTTTCATTAACAATCCAAAATAATGTAATTCGGTTCCATCCATATATTTCCACAAAACTAGAATGCAAAGAAACCATAAGAGACGGCTTCATCTGCTTATAGATTTATACCCCGAATTTGACATCAGCAGTCATCTCAGTACCAGAATCTATGACAAACGAGACGATTTTAATTAATGAATGGCTTTTATTTATTTTTAATTTATTGAACCATAAAATTAATTTTTGACTCTTCACATTGAATAATCCGCGAAGAGGATTATGTTAAATGTGAACAGTCAAAAATTAATTTTATGGTTCAATAAATTTAAAATAAATTATTGCCATTCATTATAAATAAATTTCTATCAACAATAATGCTCAAAGATATATATTAATACCAATAACAACGTACACAGATGTTTGCGTATAAATACACAACGTTAGAGTGGGCGTGTCTCCATAAAAATTGATAACATTGAAAATAAAGCCAATTCTTTTAGCCAATCAGAAGACAGTAAATACACCAAATTTATTTATTTAAACAAATTTTAATTTCCCCCAACTCATTCTGTATTTAATCTTTTGCAGCTTAAACTCAGACATCAATGTCTGAACAGAATGTTGATGACCCAAGGGAATGTCAGAGAAATTCTCGGCCTTTTTTAAAGGTTCATCGGAAGATACAAAGACCGTCCTTACCAACTTCACAAAGAATAAACGATGGTCTTCATGTATATATTCTATGTATTTTGTTTGTCATCTTGACCTATTTCAGTATTCTTTAATTTCTCTAAAACTATTAAATTTAACTGTTGAGTCTTGTGTTGGCAATAGCCATTCGACTTGGCTCGGTACTTATACATCCCGTCATTGTGTTATTTTGTTATGGTACATTTTGTATTCTTGTCTTTTGTTTTTGTTATGTGCTCTGTCTATATGTCTTATTGCTGTGGATATCGTGGGCGGCATTAAGGTATTTTCGTTTCTAAATTGTAATATATATGAGAATGTTGTTTTTCTTGTTTGAATTATTTTACACAAAGTCTAGTTATGTTAAGTCACTTTGTGTTGAATGCCGTACTTTAGTACATAACTTTTTGTTAACTTTTTATACATTGTTACAAAATGTACTGGGATAGAGAGTTGTCTCAATTGCGTTACAAAATCTTATTCATATACACTACATAAACTGCAGTTTTTGTCTCTCATAATACAGTTCAAAAGTACAAGATAACAGAAAAAGGTTGTGTAATTTATTGACACGTCACGATCTTCTGCCTTTCTAAACATGAAGTGCATGTAAGAAAACAAATGCCTTTGTTGAGATGTATAGAACAGAAATGGTTGATTTTTATGTTGATTTAATAATGACTAATAACATGAATAACGAGATTGTTTGTCAATTTTGCAGCTTTGAAATTAGTTTGTTAAAAAGTCAATACTGCTGTTGGTAGACTTAAATGTTGACATGAATATCAAATATATGGTCATTTTTATAAATTTACTGTTTTAAATAGTATGAATTATTCGAAATACTAAGGATTTTCTTATCCCAGGCATAGATTATCTTAGCCGTATTTGGCACAATTTTTTGGAATTTCTTTTCATCAATGCTCTACAACCTTGTACTTGTTTGGCTTCCTAACTATTTTGATCTGAGCGTCACTGAAAAGTCTTATGTGGAATGCGCGCTGGCGGACTAACTAAAAAACTTGTACTATTGATAGTTATTAAATGGCATCCATGCCTCAAGTTTTCAAGTGGGGGTAGTGTTATGTGATTGGATACTCGTAGACTATTTGTTTAAAGTTTTATATTTCAGAAGCCATCACATAATTATGTAAAAAAAAGAACCACAAGAAGAAAAAGCACAATAGAAAAAATGAAAGACAAGAGCATAAACATTTACCTTAGCACAAGAACACAATGACGAGATGTGTAAGTTCAGAGCCACATGACATAGATATCACTAAAAATAGACTTAACAATAAAAGTAATATTTAAAAAGGCAAACAAAATAATACTATAAAACGTGCACGTCATCAAGATGATAAACAGCGTCAATACACAGAATCTATACTTCAAAACCATCGTGTATATTTTTTGAAATTGATACGGAATATTTTACAAGGATTTGGTGTTATCCAATGAACATTTTTTCAGAAAGAAACGCGTGAAGTTCTTTGACTCCTGGTTCATCGACTTTCTACTTTCTACTTTCAGACACTGGTGACGTTTTACAAAGTTTTGGAAGCAGCTGCATGCTCTTGAATATCTTGGAAATGTTTATCCTTCATACAGGTGAAGTTTGTTCATTGCTATATATAGTTTGGGAGAAATTGATAATTTCAAAATTAAAAACGTCTTGTTTTTCATTTTAGTCTAATGCTTTATACCGTATGTACATATATGAACAAAAGTATCATTACAATTGGTATATAAGTTGCGTACAAGGTAAATATGTCAGTAAGTCAGGGTTCAAATGACGTTGATCTCTTATGATTAATCAGTGATCAAAGTTAAGTTGTCTTGGTCATGTTTGTATCTCGGATACTTTAAGTATAAGATCAACTCTTTTTTTTTGTATGGAATGGTTGTAAAATATGAATTTCTGACTAGCAGGCTAGGTTTCATCGAAACTTGACCTCATTTTCTTGGTTCATTGATCAATATGATTTTTTTCTAGTATTTATCTATTTGTCAGATACAGAAAGGAATAGTGTGACTATATTTAATGTATATATGTACGTCTTACCTGGTCCTTTTATTCATGGTTTATTGATCAATGTTAAGTTTTCTGTCTTAAAATACTATAGTCAAAATGGGATGTATGAAATAAACGTAAGATGTACATGTCTGTCTGGCTGGGTGTATTTTAATTTGACACCCTTTTCATCGTTTCGTGTCTTGCTGCTACTCTTTAATAAGCAGCAGATGCATGAATAACAAATATTTGTTATTAGTATACTGTGGATTCATTTATTTTCGTGGGTACCAATTTTCGTGGATTGTGGAAAAATAATGCTTTCGTGAATATTTAATTTCGTGGTTTTTCAAATGTCTGCATATCAACGTATAGAAAATTTCTATTTCGTTGAATATCTTTATTCGTGGTTAACATTAACCCACGAATTCCACGAAAATTGGTATCCCACGAATATTAATGAATCCACAGTACCCAATAACCAATATCAAACGGTCTAATGGGCATCGGTGGCCGAGTGGTCCAAGTAATTACTACGGTTATCACCAGCTAGTCAACACTGAGGTTGTGAGTTCGAACACCGCTCGTGCTTGTGCACTCGACTTCAATCTTAAATTCCTTTTATTGTCAGTTTTCCTATCGAAGGTCGGTAGTTTTCTCCGGGCACTCCGGCTACCTCCACCTACAAAAGCTGACCGAACGGCATAGACTAACGAATAAGTTCCATTCTAACCTTTTTAAAGTACCTTTGTTGCATATTGCACAGTGAAACATTTTCTTGTGACACTTAAATTATAATGCAAACTGAATGCTGTATTAAGTATGCTTGCACTGAATATACTTGCAATTGAAAGCAACTCTGTAACTATAGGATGAGGATAAGAAATAAGGGAGATGGTAATGTATCTTAATTTGTATTTATGTTTTATGTGGTATTCTTCCTTGGTTTATCTTAATGGTCATGGCCCAATGTTCTAGTCAACCATTATGACATATTTATTACGAAGTATATAATATAAAATTTCGATTACTCCACAGGAATCGAATTGATTGATTTACACTTTTTGTTCATTATATTATTAATGTAATACTTATTTTTGAAATGCACTAGAAGGATAAACTTAAGCTCACTGATGACGTACAATGTATATAAGATAACTTGTTCAAGCAGTCGAGCATATTTCATAGACAAGGAACTTATTCCAGCAGGTAAGGAACAAATCTCACAAAGTCAGAACTTATTTTATCAGATAAGGAACAAATTTCATAAACCCGGAACTTATTTCATCAGGTAAGGAACAAATCGCATAAACCCAGAACTTATTTCATCAATTAAGGAACAAATCTCATACACTCTGAACTTCTTTTATCAAATTTCGAAAACCCACAACGGATTTTATCAGATATGAACAAATCTCACAAACCCACAACGTATTTTATCAGATAAGGAACAAATCTCAAAAACCAACAACGTATTTAATCAGATAAGAAACAAATCTTAAAAAACCCACAACGTATTTTATAATAAAATAAAATAAAGACAGATAAAGAACAAGTTTCATAAACTCTGAACATATTTCACCAGGTGAGGAACAAATTTCATCAACCTGAGATGGAACAAGTTATATAGAAATCCTCTGTAGAACATTTCCCCCCAGAACATATTTCCTGTGATATTAGGTTTACTAGAACTTGTTTCACAAGAGCAAATTTTGTCTCACACTTAAAAATGGCAAAAACACACCAATAATTAAAATAAATCATATCAAACTGTCTATACAAGCATGATACACATGATAAAATTTCACGACCTGTAAATTCTTCGATTATTGAACGTAAAATAATTCACTTTTATTAATCCATGCTTAGCTTATCTATTATGGGTTATGGAAATTTTCTCTTACAGCGATTAACAAATATAAAAACACATTGTAATGTTAATTATTGTACTCTCCCGAGAAACAACATAGACAATACTACAGATTTTCTATCAATCATTTACTATTTGTCTTGCGAATTTTATTTATTAAATCTTAAATTAGCTTGCTCTTTATTCTGTTTTTTTTTTCTTTATTTACTTTTTGATTGCACGAGAGTACGTTGTCGGTGGTTCAAGTCGGTTGTTTTTTTGTTTTTTTTTGTGGTGATAAACATGATAAATTTGTCAGCACGTTTTCACGTTTGAATTGTATTTTTATTGCCGATTATACGGTATGGTTTTTATATAATTGAAGTTGGAGCAAATTCCTGACATTGCTTTTAGTTACTATATTTGAACTTTGGTTGATAGTCTCATAACAAATTCCTAATTTTTATAAAAATAAAGATAAATATTGTTAGTCTCTAATACGAGACATGTGGGTTATAATTCATCAGCGACAGCGACGCAATCTATTTGTAATAAGCTTTAGATTTCAGAAGCTTGGAGACATCGCTAATTCATATCTTGTACATATATGATTAAATGTTATGTGAATTTTCCGTTGTCATTGACCTCATATGTGTGTCAGCTACTGCCAATCTAATTAAAAACCGATCTCTCATGCTCCCGTTTTCTGATATGTCGCGTGGGAGATCTAACAAAACCCGCTTTGGGGTCACATGTGAGTGAACTTAAGTTATGAATTTTTAATGATATGCAAATGAGTTGACGACCTATCAGTAAGCCAATCAAAAAAGTTTTCCTTTAGCGTTTTTGGATTGAATGGGAAAATGGCGGACGATATACTGGATTCGATGATTACAGAAGTTTGTGCATTATTTGGAGTAGAAATGTTAAAATTTGAGCAAAGAGAAATAGTGTCATCACTTTTAGCGAGAAGAGACTGTATGGCTGTATTACCAACGGGATTTGGAAAGTCACTCCCGTACCAGATTTACCTTCCTTTGATACGGAGAATGAAAGCTGAGCCTGAACCAACTGAAGTGTTCACTCCAGAAACTGTCAATTATTTAGAGAAGCTTGACGTAGAAGAGAAAATAATTGTCTGTTGTCCACTTGTATCACTTATGAACGACCAAGTAAAGCGTCTAGAAACTGTACCTGGATTGAAGTCCGCCTTTAAAGGTATATAACATAGGCTACTACATGTATCAAGTTTTTGAAATATTGAGGGGGGATAGGACCTTCATCAGAAGACAGAACTCCAGGATCGGGATTTCGGGATTGACCCTTTCGGGATCCGGGTAATCTTTTTTTCGGACTTCGGGACGTTGTGATTTACTTTATTTAAATACGGGATTTCGTGTTATTAAGCCCGGGATTTCAAGATCATGACCCCTCCTATCCCCCCTCAATATTAACTCACTGAAAAAGTTTTATCAATCAGATTCTACATCAAGCGTCTCTTGTTTCTCCAAAAGCCTGGTTTATTTTCGCAATCTATCAGTATTACTTATAAGTTGTAAAATGTGGATTATGGCCAAAGCCGCCATGGCTAATAAATGAAACATCAGTAAATTTAACAGCGCCAATACTAAAAAGCCAGAATTGGGAACTACAATGTAACCATACAGATACAGATATAGCTAGTATAGATAGTATAGACTAGCTATAGATGTTTATGTATAGACAAATCGAAGATGTGGTATGATTGCCAATGAGACAAGTCTCCACAAGACTCTATCATGTCTATCAACAGACCAAATGACACAGAAATTATTGGTTATTGGTTACGGTTCAACTTACCATAGGGCCTAAGCCCTTCAACCATGTCTATGAGCAAAGCCCATAATATATATATACCATTGTCAGCTATAATAGGCCGGAAATGGCAAGTTTAAAACAATTACAAACAGGAAAACTTACGACCTAATTTATGTACAAACATAACGAATAAATGAACAGAAACAACTATGTAATGATAATAATATCATGAATATTAGACATGTAAGCCAGCTGATGTAAGTGGGATCCTGACCCAATGATCTGAGACTGAGAGTACTCGCAGTAACTGACAGTTCAAAGCCACTTTAAACTAAAGTTCATATAAGATGAGCTACATGTTATCATGTAGTATGATTGCCACATCAGTGAGACAACTCTCCACCAAAAACCAAATGACATGCAAGTTAACAATGGTCGACAACACACCTTCATTAATGATCAAAACAAATAGGCAATACTACATTACTGCATGTAGCTTTAAAGTCCCTGAAATTAAATATACATTTTAACAAGTGAAAAACAATTCAAATTTAGAAAAACTTATCGTGTGATTACATGTACATTGTACAAAAGAAATAAACAAAAAACAATTGATTATATTCATCAAACAAATGTTTAAATGATTACGCCATTTCATGCTCATGATGTTTAAATATATATTTCTTGTGTGGATTTTATATATTTCTTTTGTGGGAAATTAAAAAGAATTCAAAAATAGTTTTTCCTTTCTCAATTTTGCAGGCAACTCTGAAGAAGGTGATCAACAGATAAGAAACGGATCAATTGACGTCATATTTGCATCTCCTGAGACACTTGTTGGCGATCCTTATTGGAGGTCACAACTCCAACAACTTTCAGTAGGGTTGATAGTTCTAGATGAATTTCATACCATAACAACATGGTAATTGTTATATAGTCATTTGCTGCAAAACCTTATTCTCAAACGGGGGTGGTGGTGGTGGTGGTGGTGGTGGGGGGGGGGGGGGGGGGGGGTTAGATTACTTCTGATATACTGCTGGAATAGGTAACCTTTCAAGCTTCAAAATAGGTCTAGGCAAATATTGGTAATATATATATGACTAGGTTAATAAAGTTCCCATATCTTCTTGGTCTGTCAATCTTAATTTTGTCTATCAATCTATTAAAAGTAAAAACCAAGCTGTCATTGCTTCTGTTTTCTTCTGTCCTCTGTTTTTGGTGTTCCTCTTTTGACACTTTGGTATACTACTCTTACATTGCATACCACATGCATTAAAACCCAACAATATGGGAAAAGGTAACATTTACTTTTGCAACATATAAAAAGGTATTGTGGCCCTCCCCCTTATTCTAGTATTGAGGTATATGATTATAAATGTCTGATAAATGATCCATAGGATGCCTACAATCTTCTGAGTGGAAGTACATTTTATATATTGAACATAAAAAATATAGTACAACTATAATTAATATAAAAAAAATTAGAATGAAGCATAATTATTTATCATGTTTATTGGGTGGTGATTTTTGTGCAAATTTTGTAAAACAACTTTTTTTTTGCAGGGGAGGTGATGAAGAGACAGATGAGCAGGAAGCATTTAGGAAGTGGTTCAGATATATAGGAGAGATGAGGGCCATGTTTCCGAATGCTACTGCATTAGCATTAAGCGCTACTTGTACCAACAAGATTAAGAAGCAGGTCATGAAAATCCTGAACTTTAAAACAGACACTACTATGTTTCTGAATGTCTCTCCAAACAAGAGCAATATTAAGCTTGTTGTTAAAAAGATTGAAAATTCTGTTGACACTGCCATGTTTTGGCTTATAGACTCTCTTGAACGTTTAGGAAAGGATTTTCCAAAAACATTGATATATGCCAACAGCATCAACGAAGTTTCCAAATTATATACATACACTACAACTGAGGTGCCAATGTGTAAGTCTCTGGTAGAAATGTTTCATTCTGAAACATCTGACAAAAATAAAAAGAAAATAATAGAGGCTATGTGTCAAATATCTAGTGATATCAGAATTGTATTTGCAACCACTGCATTAGGAATGGGTATTGATGTTGTAGCTTGTCATAGCATCATACTTTACGGGTCACCCCGAAGTATTCTAGATTTAGTTCAGGAAATAGGAAGAGTGGGACGGGACAATTCCAACTCTGTTGCAATATTAATGCACAACTCCTATCATTTAAGAAGTGTCAACAAGGAAGTGAAGACAGTCTTCACAACAAATACATGCAGAAGACAGGTTCTGATGAGTAATTTCTTGCAAGATACTGAGTTGGAAGAACTTGCTAAAAAAGAATGTAACAAGCACACTTGTTGCGATAATTGTGCCAAAAACTGTTCCTGTGGGGATTGTGAAATTCTGCAAATTGAATCTTTGATTGAAAATGTTGAAACTGTGCCACATGACAGTGATAGTGACACAATTGAGTATGAATACAATGCTGCAGCTGATGATGGTGTTGAATTGTTTAGTTCTGATGATGATTTTTTGGCAGAATTAGATGAAAATGTTTGAAAACAAATGTAATCAAAATGTGTAACTACTATTTTTTCTTGTGTTGTGTCAAGGTTAACTGGGATTGCGTTTTTAAATGTGATGGTAATTGTTTAATGTTTACTATTTATATATATCTTATCAGCATTTGAAATGAAATTTAGCATCAGGAAAGCTTTGAAATGAAAGTGCATTCCCAACTGGCTGCTACACTTTTTAGTCATTTAGAGTCCATGATTAAACTTTTCATATGTATAGTGATCATATTAACAGAAAGCAATCAAACTTGGAAAATATATTTTTATTGACCTGATTATTTTTATATTCATGTACATAATTTTCAGTGAACAGAATAGTTGTAAGTTGTACAGAGTGTGACAGACTTCAATTGCTCTCCGTTTTGTGGTCCATTGGTTTTGTGTTCGGCTTGTCTCTCAGAAACAATTTACATGTGCATTACAATCACACCACATCCCTTTTTTATACAACTCTTTTTCATGGTTTATGCAAACATATATTTGACATTTGATCATTAAATTTATCTGTAACTTAAAATCCAGTATATATATATTTGCACAGTGACAGCTTTATAACTTTTTGAGAATATAATTGATCTTTAACATATTTGGCCCATTTAGTGATTCATAAGCCTATGGAGGCTGGCTGATATTTGTATTGTAAATTTTACAACTGTAATATATGTATATAATCAAGTTGCACTATAACATGTATAATAAACAAATATATATATATATATATGATCATTTATTAAATTTTTGTGTTGTTGTCTCAGATACTTGTCACAGGTCAACTTTATTCAAAAAATAAATCTAAGTGACTGTGAAGTGCACAAATAAATAAAAATGAATACATGTGGTATAACTGCAAATGAGACATCAATCAACCACAGACTGAAAGACAAGGAAGAAAACAGTGGCAATTCACGTAAAAAAAAAGTTAATTCCGTTTCAGAAACTAAACCCTCCCTCCATCTAAAATTGGAAATTGGCTCCTGACTTGCAACAGGCACACTGAAATTGTTTAGTGGATTACCATATTTTACAAAATTCCCAACATAATCAGTCATTTTATGGGTTAAGATTAACCATTAAATTTGAGTATGTACCTAGAAAATAAATGAATCAACAGCAATGAGGAAAAAATAAATAAGCTATACATGTTTTAGGAATATTAAATATCCCCAACAACTAATTTGCAATCGGATACAAGGACAATGAAAAGTACCAAAATTATTCAAAAGGTGCATGTGGGACATAATTTATACATGCTAGTATATATAGCTGATAATGCCTTTTCATTTTTGCTCATTGATGAAGGTCATACGATGACATTGTTGTTTTAACTTCTATGTTATTTGGTATGATGGGGAGTTTTCATTGGCAATCATACAAATCTTTTTATTTTTATATATTCTTACATGGGTTAGGAAAATAGTACATGTATGCAATCAGGTATTTAGCTTTAATATCAACAATTATCCTCAGGTTGCAAAGAAGAAAATATCATCAAGTTCATAACCATCCTTAAAAATGTCTCATCACTTCTGCAATGTCAGAAGAAGAACTAAAATTAGCATTCTATGCTAGGTGTGAATAACAGGTTAAGAGTCTTGTTTCATAAACAACAAAAATTTATTTTGAAATGGAAATTAAACTAGGTTAGAACTTTACACCATGGACTACTAACAGTTGGACATAAAAAAAAGCGTCGAGACACAAAATGGACATACAAGTGTAGAACTTTTTTAAAGACATTTAAATATGTTTACATAATAAATCTGATAATATCATAAGTATTAACTTGAAAAAGAAGTTAATTCATGAACAATGATGAATACAGATCACAATTATCATTTAATGCAGGCAACTGTCCTATTGATGTTTGTCTCTTAAACGGCTAAAAGGTTCTTTTGGTTTGTGTCTGTTTATCATGGTCGATAAGCCTCTGTAGGAATTAATGAATGGATTTCTTTCGGTGGACAAGTCTTTACACACAAATTTTCGTTTTGGTGTATGTTCAAAAGCCCTTATCTCTATCAGTTCTTTTGCTACCTTCATTACGTCTGCTTTATATTGTGGTAATTTGTGGAATCCTTTTCGTTGTCGGATTTCTGATATTATATCAAAGTGTTTGATGTAGTTTATCAAATGTGGATATTGTTTTGAGTGTGCAATAATGCTTTCCTTTGTTTGGTGACCTGTAACTATGTCCTTACTATCTCTGTTCAGCATTTCAACATATTCGTCCAGAGCAAGGTTATTGTTCTTTCCCCCTTGAAGGTTAACTGTTCTGTTTAATATCAGTCTATCTCTTTGTTCTGGTGATAGAGTTTCTTCTGAAAGAGCAGTTAAATGAATGCAACCAATGACATATTTTAATTTATTTGTTGTATTGAAAATTGGAAGTTCATATTTTGCTGACCTCACAGATCTTCTTCCATCTGCCATATCAATAGCAGTATCTAAATTTTTGAGAAGTCCAGTTAATTTAAATAACAGAATAATGTAGTTAAATAGCTGATCATCATTTGCCGAAGTTTTTGCTTTCTTTTTCTTTTCAATTTTTGGTCCATTGTGCTGATGACAAATTCGTTCATGTGTTTTTAGACTTCCAACATGAGAGTAAGTTTTTATACAAAAATGACAGGGAAATCTTCCCTCTTCATTCAGAACCCAATAATTCTCTGGGTGATCAGGGTCCTCCAAAATTTCTCTGAGCTCCTGAAACATATCAGTATTTTCAAAAAACCACTCCTCAACAATACTGGAACATACATTCAATAACCACTGGACCTTTTGTTCACTGTTCCTTTCTTTGAAGTCAGATGGCATTTCTATAACTCCCTCTAAGTCATGTGTATTGAATCGTTTCATGAATAAAATACAACAGCAGGCATCAAATATTGTATAGTACAACAGTTTATATGCTCGAAAAGCATTTTTAACTTCAGCTTTGACGTTCCTAAGATTTAGAAAATTTCTAAAATAACAGGCTGTACCTCTATCCATCGTTGATTGGGCGTATGTGAGTTTACATATTGCCTGAAAATAAAAGAAACATGAATAAACAGAGTCCTACATTATAAAAATATTTTTAACATGTTATCAAATGAAATTGAGTAAATATATGTAAAAAATTACATTGATGGATGTTTCTATTCCTTCTAATAGTACAATTAAACTGCCATAGATATAGGAAGATGTGGTATGAGTGCCAATGAGACAACTCTCCATCCAAATAACAATGAATAAAAGTCAAACTATATAGGCCATGGTATGGCCTTCAACACAGAGTTTTGGCTCACACTGAATAACAAGCAATAAAGGGCCCACAAAAAATACTAGTGTAAAACCATTCAAACAGGAAAACCAACAGACTAATCTATATAAGAAACTAGAAAAACGTATAGATTGCATAAAAAGTGACAACTACTGTACATCAGATTCCTGACTAAGGAACAGTTAAGAACAGCTTAACAGTTAAAGCACAAATCAATGAATTACCTGTCATTAAATTGATTGATTAATAATTGTTTAACACTACTGCTATTGGCGGTCAGTTTTTATTGGTGAAAGAAACCAGAGTACCCGGAGATAGTCTCTTGTTGGATTCAAAATCAGTTTTTGCTAGAGATACTAACTTAAACAATTTCAGCCCCCACACCTCTCCCTATAATGAAACATAAAATGCCCAACTTAAGTTGCAACTTAGGTTGTATACCTCCAAAAAATTCATCATTCTATGCCAGTCTTCAATTTTGGAAATGAAACCTTGCAGTTTCTCTTTTGGAGTATCACCATTTGACATGGCTTGCTGAGCTGACTGGATTCTTTCGTCTGTTAATCTGTCTCCTGAAAATGATTAAGTTTTTTACAAACAGTTTTCCTTCATATCACATATGCTTCAGTCCTCCAAGAAATGAATATTAACAAAAATGAACCATTATGCATAGGAACATATTTTTTTTTAATCACAAAATTGAACATTTTTAGCTATTCCATGTCTAACTATAATAATGCTGGTATCCGAAAATATTTCATTCATTTCTGACGTTTAAATAATCCACATTGTCACTTTGCATAATAATGTAAATTTCCAAATTATTGCAATGTTTTTATCATTGCGAAAAATGAGACAGGGTTATCATCGCAATAGTTAAAACTAGCATTTTGAAATTATTTCTTTGAATCAAACATAATTTTTCTGATTATTGCAAAAAATAAAATCATATTTTAGTCTAAAATGACAAATTCTCTTTAAAAGCAAGCAATAAATTAATTTCTGAATTTACAGTAACATGAATAATGTGGCTTTCTTATTTGAATTGTTTTACATTTTTTTCATATATTTCTATCTTCCTATGCAGTTTGGATTCATCTGTTTTGATCATTGTTGAAGGCTTTATTATGAGTAATACTATAGTTGTTAACTTGTACCTCCTTTGGTGTCAGGTAAGAGTTTCTCATTGACAATCATGGCACATCTATACATTTTTCTATAGATCTGTGGATCAAAGTAAATTGTTGTTTGAACAGAATATATTAATGTAAAATTACCTCCAAAGAAAACTTCATCAATCACTTCTCCATTGTCTTTTAGTGGCACATACTTTTCAGTCAGCTGCTTAAGAAGTCTTATCACCTGTTGGGTCTTGTTTTCATTACAGTCGAATAAGCCCAAAGGAAACTGAAAAGAATACATACCATTAAATATTTTATAATTTTCCTTCACTTAACTTAAAACAACACGATCCTGTATGTAAAAAAGAAGATGTGGTATGATTGCCAATGAGACAACTTTCCACTAAAGACCAAAATGACACAAACATTAACAACTATAGGTCACCGTACGGCCTTCAACAATGAGCAAAGCCCATACCGCATAGTCAGCTATAAAAGGCTGTATGTCTGTTCAATATGCTATATATTCATGTATATGTATACCATTGAAGATCAGTTAAGAAACATAGAGTGAAACTCCATTGTGCTTGTAAGGATGTTTATGACAAATCTCATCATACATATGCATGGCCATGTTAACTTGAACTATGATAAAAAAAATCAGTATGATTTTTACCCTTCTGATACTTTATAATAAATACCAAGCTCTATCCTTTTAGTTACAATAATATGTTTATGATCTGAATTACAATACTTTTAAACCTGTTTATACATTATATATTCATAACTCAATTTTAACAAACATATTTTCCAAACCATTAAAAGAAGTAATCATACCTGTTTTGTTTTGATTCCAGATGAATCACTATAATCATGCTCTAAGTGTGATGGGAAAATAGATTCAAACTCAGTTTTCATTTGATCAATATTTTGAATTACTGATGTTGCTACGAGAAAGGAGAGCTCTTTCTTCAATTGCTCTTGTTCTGATATTGATGGTATAAAATCAGCATGATTCAGTTGTACCTCTTCTTCAACAACGGGTTTATTTTCTGGAACAATTCTATCTACAACTGCAATAACTTGAAACAGGTGCAGAGATAGCGTTTTATCTTGGGAAGTCCTGTAGGATGGTAAAATATTCTTGTCCCAATTGTCACCAATCATTTGGTACTTGACACCAACACCTTCTTTCCACTCCTCTTTTAACTGAACCAAATCTGTGTCTAAAAAATCTTCCCAAGATGATAGCTTATTTTGAACAGATCTGGGGTTTACAGTTAAGCCCAACTTTGCCAAGCGTTCAATGTCCTATAAAAAACAAAAGCATGGTTAAAATCAAGAATATTTAAGATAGGATTTCTATTTATGACATGAAATCAGTACATGTACAACAAGAAACACAACAAGTAAAGGAACAGCCTTTTATTGCTGTTCTTCATCTCAAAATCACAGTGAGGCCTTTAACACATAGCTTTATTACCACCCGTGTCACCTGTATCAAAGTCCTCACTGTGATTCTATGATAAAATTTATATATACATTGTATTAATGAACTTTGACACATTTTTGTTCAAATCTAAATAAAAAGTAATTTTTACATGTATGCAATACTTCAAAATTATTGACCAATGTCAGACAGAGGGAGAAATTCCATATGATCTCCATGAAAATGAGATATTTAAATCCTATATCAACTGCACATGAACATTTGTTTGTGCCTACAGTATATCACTAATTTATAATGTAAATATTCAATTTACTAGACCGACTCACAAACTTCAGCATATATATATATATATATATATATATATATATATATATATATATACAGCTGATGCTGCAAGTTGCATCATGCAGTCTTGTTTGGCAAATTAACTTTGCAAAGACAAAAATTATGTATGTAGCATGTTAGTTTTAAAAAAATAAGAAACAGATCTTTCAGGCATATTTCAATAACCATAACAAGCTCTGTATTCATGCAAAAGCTTAACAGTGAGGGCTTGTGGGGGAGTTTTTTTTCTAATGAGCAATGCATTTGAATAGGCACATATAGCATGTATAGTTGGAACTTCCCCCCCCCCCTTTCTTCACCTTTATTTTATAAAAATGGATTCACCCCTGATTTCATTAACTTTTTTTCATAATTAAAAATTTAGTCATATAGCATTCAATGAGTTTATATAATTACCCTTTGTTTGCAGGCACCATGTGTCAGAATGAATCCAATTTGATAATGAATAGAGGACATCTCTTGGTTCCTTCCATGCAGTGCCATTGAAATTATGTGCATTAGTGTTGTATACTTTTTCTCTCCTGGTGCTATTGGTATATTGTTTAAAGCTGAAGATATTACTTTCAATGTCTGTGGTGCTTTAAGTTGTATTTCATCATGAAATTTATCCCAATGAAAGTTAAATATTCCAGAGTAGGATCTATCTTGTAAAATAGAACCAGATCCCCGTTTGCAAATGGCTTCACATTCAGCGGAAATAATATTGGATGTAGCAGAGGTCAAAGTTTCTGGATGGGATTTACTTATTATATCTATAATACATTTTTCAACATTTTGTCCTCTATAAATAGCCCTGCAAATATTTCTGTGTCTAATTTCTGGTACAAAAGCGGTCCTTTTCCCACTGGGGTAATACACTGTCATCTATAAAATAAAGAGGGACCTTTAGAGACTTGGGGTGATTGATAAAACATTATTATGATTAATTGATTTTTTTCTTTATTGAAATAAAACGAGATATCATATTTATTGGTTTTGGAGAAACTATATAAATTTTAAAAAATTGATCACATTATACATGTTATATTCCATTGAGAAATATTCAGCACTACTTGATGAAACTGAAGTGATCTTTCAACTTGTTCAATGATGGTTAAATAGAATGCAAAATATTATCATTTAACACAATATGTATTGCTTTTAATTTATTAATGATCGATATCTAAACAGATTTAATCATGATACAGTTACTGATCATTCCATATACATTTTTTCAGTAACCATGATAACAGTGCCAAATCAAATTTCTTATTAAGTATGAGGCACAACTCCATTTTCAGATGCAATATGAGTTCTTCCATTTTCCTTTAACTTATTGAAATCAAAATTCATATCTTTTTTAATAATTAACTGTCTTGACATTTATTGATCTTGAGAAAAAAATAACAACTTTACCTGTTTTCTGCAATAACATTTACTGCAGTCAAATGAAAAGTCATGTAAATCCAACCACATTTCAAAGTGTAATGTTCATATATGTTAAAAACAAGTTCTGTACATGTATGTAGACCTGCAATAAAAACTAAAGATGCAAACTGCAATTGACATGCAAAATTTAACAATTTGACCACAAAAAAATAACTGTGTGCAGTGTAGTTAAACAGATCTTTTGAAAATCAAAGCTTATGACTACAACACTAAATACAAAATGTATCACCATGTTATCCATGTCTGTCCATCTGTGAAAAAGAGTTTTCTGTACCTTTTTTTAGGCTTATTATATTTTCTCTTTTTTTCTTCTGTAAATGTAAACAGGATGTTTTTAAAGTTCCCATGTAAAAATGTAAGCACTTTTTTTGCATTCAAAGGATTGCAGACAGACTGAAGTCCTCTTACTTTCCCAAATTTTGATACAATTAAAATTAATCCAGTTTCCATACTATACATGTACATACAAATGTATATATATATAGTCTTTTTAAAATTTGACACAACTATATTATCAGTTGATGCTTTTGTGGTCATTGGTAACAAACAATTAATATAAACAACAAGCAAATTCAATTGAACTTATAACATGTTAAAGTAAACTGAAAAAAGAATGACAGCAACAGTTTACCTTTTAGCACATAGGCAAAAAGTGTACTTGGACGGAACAAAAAAATGAGCAAAATAAATGTATGACTCATGAAATTTCAATCCTTTAATCATGTTCATGATGTTAATGAAATACAAATGATTCAACTCAAATCAAGTGTGTTGCTGTCATTTTTATCGAATTAGTACAAAATTAAAATTTTCTAAAAACTACAAACTTGAGGAGACAATCATTTGATACTGATGTGGGTGTTCGGTGGAGTTGAAACAAATACATTTGTATTTATAATTTATGGATCATTGATTTTTTTTACATGCTGAAAACCATTAGAAAAGAAATAATGCTGATAAAATCATCACCCTCTGACAGTATCAAATGGTTATACCTTTTTAACATTTGGCAACACAGCCTTTATTATCTATAAACTAAATGATAGAAAACATCTATCTGATCCAACTATAGTTTAATTTGTAATACTTAACTCATGTAATTTTAATATTTGAAATAAGAAATTATGAACATATGTTTCAAGATGAATATAAAATTAACATGTACATTTGTACCTCAACTTCTCCCACAAGACTGCTTTGCTCATGTTTCTGTTCCTCCTGTGATGCAGTAGTCTTTGGCGGACTAGTAAATGACAGCGATCTTCTTGTTTTTTTTGGTGTTGGAACTATTTCAGCCACTGTATGGTCCGTCTGTCTTCCACTGAGAATCTGAGGAAAGGTTGGCAGTGTCATCATTGTAACCACTGACACAGCAGTTGGAAAGTCTGTCCTTTGTTGTTTACTTGGCTGTTGTGACAGTGGTGACCTCAATAGTCGTTTTTCATAACTTTGTCTTTTACTTTCCGACTTTGTTTTTGAACACGTCAAGTTGTAGGTCATGCGTACACCACTTCTAGTGTCATTTAAGTCTTTCTGTAACGAACCCAACTCTTCCTGCAGTTTAAGCACTTTCTCAATGTGTCTATAACATTTTTTACATACACCATTTACTTGTTCATGTTCATGTTCAAATACCTCAATAACCTTCTTAATATTGTCTACCCTTTCTCTTGTCAATTTGAGTTTATGGTTTGTTAGCTTTTTCTCAACTTTGTGGCCAGATGGGGTAATGTCAGTCTGGACAAATGAAAAACCACAAATTACACATATATTTGAGAGGTAATAAACTCTTCTGGGGGTGGCAGGACTCTTCAAATCCATAGCGATAGTTTTATACTTCACACATGTGCAATGACAATGTATTTGACACTAAAACAGTCTCCAACCTCCATAAACATCTGGTTTTGATAACAGAAGTTGCATACAAGGTAAAAATTTACAATTGAGATCTTGGTGGCTACTCATACATTATAGCAAGACCATTTAAAACGTTATCAGAATTGTTAAAAATATACGACGCCAAAAATTGAAGTAAACAAATCCTTTCGTAATTTCGGGTGTGATCCAATAATTAAAGAAAACCCGAATGAATTGTTTTGACTGACGATTTCTTCGTAAAAAAATGAGTTACATCCCTTTACCTCAGGATGAACTTCTATAATCGTGGAAGAGTTATTTTCATTGGTCGAAAAAGACACACCTACGAGGTCACTCACATGTGACCCCAAAGCGGGTTTCGTTAGATCTCCCACGCGACATATCAGAAAACGGGAGCATGAGAGATCGGTTTTTAATTAGATTGAGCTACTGCTTGAAGAAAAGCGTTGATTCTTTTTGTTATATGGAATGTTCACCTATTAATAGTAATTTGATGACTATATTTGGTAAAGGAATTTCTTTCAAGGGTTTAATGACCCTTCAGACATAATTCACCTGACCTCCACTTCATTCCATTGATACAATGTAGATGATTATAGATAATTTTGCATGATAATAAGTTTATATATCAGATATATGCAATAGGTCATACATATTTGTGTACGGAATAATCAAAAGATGAAAATTTGCAGGTTTCATCCGACCTTAGTTGATAATTGTTTAGTGTACATTGTTCGTGTTGTTGTTATGAACAGTTATCTGACCTTAGTGGTGTAGTGGTCAGGTCATCAGACTACTAACACAAAGGTTCCTGGTTCGATTCCCGTTCCGGGATGAAAATTTCAGGGACTGAATTTTCGGCTCTCCCTTGACACCATTTGCAAGTATGGTCTTGAGGAAACGATGATAGTCCGTCGGAAGGGAACGATAAATGGCTGACACATGTTAAGAGAGGGCAATATCTCTTGCACGTTAAAGACATCCTTGTAGATTTCGAAAAAGAGTAGGCTAATGCCGCTACAAGGCAGCACTCGCAACCCGCAAAGTGGAAAGGGATTAATATAAGTTGCAAAACTTGTTTCCCAATCCACTATAAATAAATATGTTTAAACTATAAACTATCTGACTTTAACATCGTTTCATTGGTCAACATAAAGTTTTCCTAGTTGAGTCTGCTTTAATTTTAAGTTGCTATTAACCATAATCTTAAGTAATTTTGATGTATGTAATGATAAAAAGCTTAAGGTGAACTTACCTTTGTTAGTCTTGTATGATTTTAAATTTTAGTTTCTTGTGTATAATTCGGAGTTTAGTATGACGTCCATTATCACTGTACTATTATGCATATTTTAGGGGCCAGCTGAAGGACACCTACGGGTGCGGGAATTCTCGCTACATTGAAGACCCATTGGTTGCCTTCGGCTGTTGTTTGCTCTATGGTCGGGTGGTTGTCGCTTTGACATATTCACCATTTCCTTTCTCAATTTTATTATCACACAAAAGAGAATAGTACCGCATGCGATCTTGTGTTGATAACCCACGTAACGTGAATAATTAAATGAAAGATTAATCTTATTTTAATGAACAAATTTTCAATATGAGGGTTGTATATTACAGTCAATTTCTTACTTGAAAATACGATAACAATAACAATTAGATGGATAATCAAGAACTTCAAGGTAAATTCAAAATGAGAAAGTCATTAAAGTCATTGTTATCAGAACGATTGAAAAAAAACAATTTTAAATTCAGTTTGTCGATGCAGTTGACAGTCATTTTCCTTGTTGGATATTTTTCACAATACCTAGTATTTTTATTTATGTATTATTGTCATTTTATTTATTTTCTTTTCTTACATATTTTGACATTGGACTCGCACTTCTCTTGATCTGAATTTTGATGTGCGTATTGTTATGCGTTTACTTTTCTACATTGCCTAGAGGTATAAGGGGAGGGTTGAGATCTCATAAACATGTTTAACTCCGCCACAATTTTGCGGCTGTCCCAAGTCAGGAGCCTCTGGCCTTTGTTAGTTTTGTATTAATTTTAATTTTAGTTTATTGTGTATAATTCAGAGTTTAGTATGACGTCCATTATCACTGTACTAGTACACATATTTTTTAGGGGCCAGCTGAAGGACACCTACGGGTATGGGAATTCTCGCTACATTGAAGACTAACGGGTGGCCTTCGGCTGCTGTCTGATCTATGGTCGGGTTGTTGTCGTTTTGGCACATTCCCCATTTCCTTTCTCAATTTTAATTTTACGTCTTCAATTTGACATAAAAAAATAAGACTAGACGTGGTATGATTTTCAATGAAACAACTCTGCACTATAGACCAAATGACACAATGGATTATAGGCTCCTGAAAAGCACATATATACATAAAGTGGCTGGGTTAAACAAAATAGCGAAATCCAAAACTTCTCATAAACTTGGGACAGTGGTGTAGCAGTAAAGCGTATTAAGAACGAACTATAAGAATCAGTTGAAAAAGATTTAACTCATTAGATGGATTCAAATAGAAATACAAAAGTACACCACACAAAAACACGTGCCTGGTACTTGTACATAGCAAGAACATAAAGACATCTTGTACAAACCTGACAGCTAGTTCACAGCCAATGACAGCTTATAAGAGAATCATGTATCTAATACTGATTTTCAATTATTACACATCTAATACAGCTAGTGTAAAGAGTAAAAACACAAAAAACTGATCTCTGATGAAAGTTCAAAACGGAAAGTTCTTTATAAAATTGTCAAATCAAATCCTCAAACACATGAAACGATTAAATAACAACTTTCATGTTCCTGACTTGGCTAACAGGCATTTTCTTATGTAGATAAGGGTGGAATGAACTAGGTTTTATAGCTAGTTAAACCTATGAACTATATGACTGTCGCATAAAACACTATTATATCGACGAACATAATAATAATAAAGACGGTATTATAACAGTTAGATGTTAATAGTATGTTTAATTCAAATGAATTATATCAGTATAACTGATTAAAGAAATGAAAATACAAAGAAAGCACAGTCTGTATTGTTTCAAAAAATACAAACAGTGTCATTGTCAATCAAAAATTTGATTGGATAAAGATCTTTCAATATATCAGACATAAATTCAAAGAATGGGAAATTAAAAACCAAAAACCCATTTTATCAGGATCAATTTATTTCTGCTTAAATGCTTCCTGTTATAATTATGATCCGATGAAAATGAGTAGCTGATAAAATCGTCCTGAAGTGTATTGTAAATAAAGTCGATACACATACACCTATATCAACATTGTGTCTTTTGTATGATTTAAAAAACAGAATGATAGTTTTTATTCTCAAATATTTTATAAATTTTATGAGAAATATATGGTGAATTATACCCGCCAAATTGTCAAATGACTTTAAAACAAGCACACGAACCTATAATTTGTTTTTTTGTACTTTTCATATTATATACATTTAGTTATATTTTTTAAAGCACTTGATATTCTTAAGGGCATACGATACAGTTACAGGGAAGGTAATGACGTTGCTAACGTAAAATGTTATTTTCGCGACGTCAAACTATGACATATCGGGGAAAAGATGCATTTTTCGACTGATTTTTATCACTCAAACTGATTTAATTTGAAAATGAGTGCATGGACCCCTATTTTTTAAAACAGCAATTTGTTTCATTTTGCAAGGAGATTATGTGACCCAAATTTTATAAAACTGTAAATAGCGCATTTTTTTAAATTTTGATAAACATGCAGCAAAAAATGACGTTTTTTCCTCTATTCATGAGCATTTGATAAATATAGAGTTATTGCGGAATAAAAATTACATTATTTTCAATGATACTTATAAAATACAGAAATTACCGATTATTTAACAAAAAACAATTTGTGTTTATCTTTTAAAGCAAAAAAGTTACGTCGTTCTTTCGAAAAAGAAAATACGGACACAAATCTGAATTTTGAGCAAATATACAAAATTTCGACCTCATTTTACTCAAAAAGTAGCACATGAAGGTATATTTTTTATGACATATTTGATTTAATCAGGTAAAAAATAGCCTATATGCAAATTTTAATCAACTTGTAAATACAGGTTCAAAACTGTATCGTATGCCCTTAAACAGAGATCGAACGTCGGTTAGTCAATGTAATAATTTGAACACAATACAACACAAGTTATTCGTTGAATAGTAAGTTTACTGTCCCTCGGATACAACTATTGCCCTCGGCTACGCCTCAGGACAATAGTTACTCCTCGGAACAATAAACTTACTATTCAACGAATATCTAGTCAGTAAGTGTTTTATTATATCGAAAAAGACAACAGACAAAAAATGGCGGTGATAAATCAACTATCGATATATTTAAAAAAGAAACCAAACCATAACGTTTACTTCATAGATATGTTTAATTTATATGTTAATTTAAAAATCCTCCAATCGCGTAGCTGCATTTAAAATTCCGCAAAATATTATGACGATTGCGGTCAAATAGTTTCATCCAGGTCCAATAGTTGGAAATCTTTGACCGGTCCAATAGTATAAAGCTTGTAATTTGCAAAAAAGTGAAGAAATTTTGTACTTATTTTTTATGGAAAGTGATAACTGAGGTATAATAATTCGGAATATACAATACTTACGAGTATATCTATTTGAAAAAGAAATGTAACTGTAATAACGTAAAAACTAGTGATAATGATAGATGTATCAATTATAATAAGAGAACCAACGTATTAAATCTATTCAATCGATTTTATTCTGTTTGTAAGTATGAAGGGCCTGCCAATGATTTTAAATCATATTTGCGAAACATACAGATTTTGTTAGCAATATGATAATTGATCATGTTGGTTGAAGTTTGGAATTGCTTTTAAAAAATCAGAAAGGTTGTTGCATTTTTTAATTGGAAAATATAACTGTTATATGAGTTTACAAATGTGGTTTGCAGTCATTTTTCTTTTCGGATGTTTTTCGATATGCTTAGGTAAGTTTTTATTTTAAGAATTTCGATACAAATAAATGTAATAACATGCGACTCATTTTTGATAAACGGATTCAAAGAGTAGAAATACTGAAAAAAAAGAAAACGAAAGGTTTAACAAATAGAAAAATAGAAAAGCCCAGACACTATCTGTGTCAATTGAAATGTAGGTAAGCCAAACCTCATTCCGAAACACTCCTAATCATTTGAAATGTTGATCAAAGAGAATCTAGGAATTCATGTTCTTGAGAATAAAGCATTTATGCTACAAAAGTGTTTAGCGTCATGTAGTGTAGTTTTTATGAAAACAACACGTTTAATGCTTTTATGAAAACAACACATTTAATGCTTTTATAAAAACAACACGTTTAATGCTTTTATGAAAACAACACGTTTAATAATTTCAACGCTTTTCTTGATTTTCCTTCATCAGGAGGGCTCAAAGCCAAAATTTGAAATCCAAGGATGTATAAGTACCGAAACCGTTGATTAGCTATATGACAAAAATACCTAAAAGAAAATATCCAAATTTATCTAAAGTCAACTTTGCCTGAGGGAATTGAAACCTCAGTTTCTTAATAATTTCAAAATTTATAAAGTTCAACGTACAATTTTAGAAAGGTTCGTTTTATCATGTCAGTCCCGAAATACTGACTACTGAGCTGAAGATAACCTCGGAGACTTTCCTTATTGAATTTTCCTTGGAGTTCAGTATTTTTGTGATTTTACTTTATACATTAAACGAATACCAGGAAATAAAAAAACGTATCAAAGGACATCATTTTATATAGCAACGTCTGTTATATACATATTTCAGTGTATATTCTTTTTATTTCCAATCATATCAAACATTCTGACTCCATCAACCGCCATCAACTGATGCCGCTATCATATAGAACACCTACGATCTTGATTGAATTTATTTACACAAACACAGTGCGAGAGTTTTAAACGTACACAATCAATCGAGTATACACCAATAATTTCATAACATAAACGAGTGTTTACGCCATGTTTTTTTTTTTTTTTTTTTTTTTTTTTTTTTTTTTTTGCACGATTACTTAAAATTCGCGTTACTTTAACTAGGTAAAATTGATAAAATTAAATGAAATATATGCACCTGGCGTTAATGTACGTTTAGTTTATAAAATGCTTATTATGTAAATGTATCCGATCTAATAAACGTAATTAAAACATATATCCTATTTCAGCAACCTCTCTTCTCTGCCGATTCTGTTCTATTTAAATTTGAATTGCATGCAAAAAGTAAAATCACAAAAATACTGAACTTAGAAGAAGATCAATTGGGAAAGTCCATAATCACATGGCAAAATCAAATAACAAAACGCATCAAAAACGAATGGACAAAAACTGTCATATTCCTGACTTGGTACAGGCATTTTCAAATGTAGAAAATGGTGGATTAAACCTGGTTCTATATGCAATTGATTTAAAACTAGATATTGCAAAAAGTATAAATTGTGTCAACAAAATTTTATATGATTTGATATTTGAATTGCTTTAAAGAATACCTTTTGAACAGAATGGTGCTTAAAACACATTCATATGTGATTTTTATACATTGATATTAGTTTAAAAATACGGTCTCTCGTAATTTTTCTCGTTGGGTGTTTTTCGATATGCTAAGGTTATTTTTTTTCAAGTATTTGAACTCAAATGAATTGAATAACACCTGAGTCTTCTCTGAATACACATTCAATTTAAAAAAAGACGAAGGCTACCAAAGGTATGATTACAACAAAGGAGGCTACATCTGATTGATAGGTGCAAACGCAATCGCTCAAAAAAGACACTAAAAAATGTAAGCACGCGGTTTATGTAAAAAATATGCCAATCTACGAAACGGTTGAATCAACAACAAATTTTTACAATAATACATAAATTAACAAAGGACTACTAGCAGTTACTTACATGCCAGCTGCAGACCTCAGTATCAGCAGATTTCATTGAGTGTGTAATGAAATTTAGAATCCTTGGTTAGCTTGCTTGTAAGCGGAACCGTAAAGTCGTTATTATGTAAGGTATACTTCCCTCCTTTCGCATTAGTCTAGATTTACAGACATGTAAATTGGCTATACTCGGACTTGTCTACTCTGAAAGGATGGCAGTTTACCTAACCTGCAATCGGCTGTAAACGGATTGAAAGATTATGTCTTCATCCCTCGAATATCAAACACAATTACTACCCTCTTTTATAACACTTATTTTAACATGGGTGAATTGTATGATGTTCTCACTTATAGTTCAGGTCCTGATAAAAAAAACTTACACATCAAGTACAGATAGACGTGTTTCTAAGCCAGTTGTCTTGTTTTCGAGGCAGAAATGTTTTTAAATGACATTATACAGGTTTCAAGAGCTCAAAATATTTACGTTCTGAAATTCCACTGTTTCACGCCGTGAAATTAGTCCACAGGTACAATACATAACTATGGAACAAACCTGTTCAATTACTTTTACAAGGCGAAAAAGAAAGTCGAATTGTGAAGCCCGTAAGCAATACATTTTTAATCTGAGCTTGCAAATTGAAGATTGTGTTATATATATTTCAATACAAATATTTGCAGAACAAAAACATTTTGAGAATCCCAGACACTATATTAGTTTTCACTTTTTCCATTAATTCCAAGTGTTGTCAAGTGATAGTACACTCGTAGTAGCCCACAATGCATTGTAGTTCATTGAATCGATAGGTCAGATTTCAAGGCCATCATTTGCCTTGTGTTTGGGAAATTACTATGCAAATATATTCTGACGTCAGAAAATCTAGAGTTCTCGACCTGTTATACATATACATGTTTTGTAAGGTTCAAACATTAATACATACTTTCTATATAGATTTTTTTCAACCCGAAATAGGTATCATGCATATAAAGGTTTATCTTGATAAAACGTTTATCGAATAAATCGACATAGAAGTGTGTCATTACTATTCATGTTGCTAAATGTCATGCATGTAAGTATATGTCAAGGAGAAAGCAACCTAAGGACAAGGAAACCCAAAGTGAAACGACATCTAGAGGGCATTGTTCAATCTTCAACAATAGACAAAATTTAGAAGTACAGCCAATTGTTTTTTTTTTTAGTATTATAATTTGGACACTGTAAGATATTTTTCTACAAATGTTTGAGTTTTACATCTAGAGTGAAACATATACGCAATAAATTGGCATTATGTGTTTAAGTTGTGGATTGATAGGTGCAAACGCAATCGCTCAAAAAAGACACTAAAAAATGTAAGCACGCGGTTTATGTTAAAAATATGCCAATCTACGAAACGGTTGAATCAACAACCAATTTTTATCAATATCACCTGTCTGCCCAGCAAGCGCATGACCTTATAACGACGTTGGTTGAAGGTCATATGAACGTTGTGTCATAAATAAAAAAACGCTATAAAGGATAATTATGCACTTCCGAGCCTCTTACGTTGTACAATAATGTTCCTTCGACATTGATTAAAGATACCATTGATGATTTTGTTTCAAACGAAAGGTTGTTTTTATCTATAATATCACCAAAGGGGGACTGCCCTGAGATGAGATGTAGCCGAGAAACATCTTCGAGTTGAAAGTCAGCGAGCAGAATGATGTGAAAAATCATCGCAAAAAAGACGAAAGTAAAACTAAACATTTAAGCTTCTTTTCAATTGAGTTTTGCTGTGCGTATCACTACAAACTACTTAGAGTCTTGAACATGTTGAAAGCTATATGTTGTGCTCGCCCAATAGATCGAGCACATGTTTCATTTGATAAGACTCGACATATTCTCGAAAGTACTACAGCTACTGAACCACTCAAGTTTCCCGTTTTTCCGTTTTCGCTCCGTTTTTCATTCGTTCCGTTTGCGTGTTTCGTACATTCCGTTTACGTGTCATTCATTCCATTCATTTCGTTCATTCCATTCCGTGTTCCATTCCGTGTTCCATTCCGTTTATACACGACATAGCATGATAACAAGCGTGTTGTTCGGTAAATTGTGAAGCTAATCATTTCGTTTTAGAACGTTTACAGCGTGTGTGAACGATTATATCATTCTAAAACCAAAGGTAATTGGGTTCGTTTCACAGATAAATTTCGTATTTTATAATCATATCATCACATGTATTTTTCTTTATGAAAAAAAAACGACAATCACCACATGATGGTCACTGGATAGACCGTCTGTTTTTAATTAAATGATGTGAAATTTTGTTAAAACTTTTTTGTTCGCAGTATAGTCATTAAAAACTTTTACTTTCATACTGAGATTAATTGTATTCACAGGTTCATTATTTATTTTTTGTAAAAAGGATGTTTAAGAATATCCCTATAATAAAGTGTACTCTACACATGGCTTACTGGATATACCGAGTTGCAAATATCTACATGTAACTAATTTACAATAAAACGAATGTAGAAAATTGTAGTACGGTAGTTTGTAAATAGTATTCTTTCTATTTTAAATGATTAAAAGTAAATGCTGAATAAAATGTTTCTACGATTGCTTAAAACATAGGGACAATATTTCAGTAAGTCTGTGTTTCATTTAATTTGATTTAACAAGCTAGATTTATATTTTTTTTAATACAGCTACTGTAATCTTAGTATTATAGGAAAATATTTTTTATTTGCATATCATAAATACAATGAAATATCATGCATATGAAACATGTATATGCAGCCTTGTGTTTTAGTTTAGTGGACTATTGACAATAACATATTTCTGTAAAGTTAAAAAGACATTTTATTGCAACAGATGTGTATTAATTAAAGTGGTGACAACGTTTTCGAGGATTTCATACATTTTTTAATCAATCCAAATAACCAGCGGGCGTACTCTGCAGGTCATCTTTTGAAAACTTGCCAGACATTTCACACTTAGCTTAGTTGTTTAACAGATAATTATTCTACTGCCAATCATTAATAGATGGAACTTTTATTTTTGTTATTTTTAGCAAATGAGACTAATAAAGATGTTTATATATTTACATTGATCTTGATTTTTTTTGGTGTTTAAAATTTGTTCAGAAATATAATTCAGTATTTTTATTTCCTTTATTTGAAATGTTTACGCTTTCAGCTAATCTGACAATAACAGTGTAGTTATAACGTGATACCTATTAAGAGAATGATAAACGGAAAAAAAAGTCACGGGAAAAAGGTCACAAAGTCCCTAGAAAATAAAGTCACCGGAAAAAAGCCACAAGAATAAAAATCACAAGAAAATAATCACAGGAAGCTGACAATGCGGTATGGGCTTTTCTCACAGTCGAAGGTCGTACGGTGACCTTTATATATAAATTTGTTAAAATTTCTGTGTCATTTGATCTCTTGTGGAGAGTTATCGCATTGCAATCATACCATAACTTCTTTTTTTTATATATGTGTTGTGCAAAAAAAAAAAAAAAAAACCATTACAAGTTGTCGATTTATTCATTGACAGTTGCTTTTTCAGTTAGTGAAACTGTTAATAAAAACAGTCACGTACTTTGACGTTTAAAATTAATTTGAATAAGCATAGCATACTTTATATAGATACATGTATGTAAGTTTGACACTAGTAATTTTAAGGCCCTTTATAGCTTGTTGTTCGGTGTGAACCAAGGCTCCTTGTTGAAGGCCGTACTTTGACCTATAATGGTTTACTTTTTTTAAATTGTTATTTGGATGGAGAGTTGTCTCATTGGCACTCACACCACATCTTCCTATATATATCTAAGGGCTGTATAGCCAGTCAAAGTCTTTGAAAACTTCCATCATCATCATCATCAATGACTTTGGGGGGGGGGGGGGGGGGTAAAATTATAGATTATGATGATATTTCTAAAAACTTGTGATCTTTTTACAAATTTCCATTAACTAGAAATTCATATTCAGCCTTAAACGTTGCCGATGAGAGCATTTTAGAGAACCATAAATAATATAGTGTAGATATTTCAGCTTTGTCTTAAAATTTGCAATAAAAAAGTACCTTCAAATATTGAATCAAAACTCTTTTGAAACAAAGAAATTTGTCCAGATATATACATGTTGTATAAAGAATTTTTTTCCGTGTTCTATTCCGTTTATGCACGACATAGAATTTTCCTTTCCTAATCAATTGTACTCATGACTTAAAGTAATGTGAAATTTTACAACAAATCATCTACAAAATTGTACTTTAGTGTCAGTAAGGACAAAAAGTCATATTAAGGTGTAAAGTGCAAAGTCCCAAAAAATATAGTTAGAGTTATGAATTTTCGTTAATTCATATATATCACATTTTATAAGAAATATTAACATGAAGCCGGGATAAAAAAAAATCTCAATTATACTAAGAAAAGAATATTCAATGAATATTATACAATATGCTTCGTCGCAAATTCGTGTAAAACCTTAGACAAATAGTACAGTTGCATTTTATCGACTGGTCAGTGTTCGGAACTTATGATAACAAATAGTTATAGCGTATAAAGGACGAGAAAACGAATAAAAAGCTATGTTTCGCAAGAAACAAATATCCATCAGAGACAAAATGACTTATAGATGTTAAACTGGTCCGCCGTTCTATCTATACATGTAGCTTTGCACTTCGAGGTGAACACAACAGGGGTCCAGTTTGTATAGATGTGAATTATTAAAGGTCACCGTCTCAAAATCCTATGCACGTTTGAGTTTCAATCCCGCGATAATTACAAGGGTACATCAAAGTGACATATAATTAATATTCGTTAATTTTATATACTCGGAATAAATACATTAGCTTGATCGTTTATACAGAGAATAACATAAATTTAAAAAAAAAATATTTGGTATGATTGCAAACTAGACAACTATTAACCAGAGTAGATGACAGATGAAAGCAACCATAAGTAACCTATAGAAAATCCATACCGAATAGCAAGCTCTAAGAAGGTTCCAAAACAAAACAATTAAAACCAGGAAATAAGTAATCCTGTTGATGTAAAGACTTTATAACAGTTGTGTTTATGAATGAAATGGTTAAAGAAAGCATCAATCTGTCGATTGCTTTCTTTTGCTTACTGCGCTACATCGATGAGTGTCAATTTCATTTTTCGCTAAAACAGAAATATTTTGTTAAAAAGAAAAAACAACATAAACATCAGAGATACATTTAATTTCTTCAGTTCTGTTCCTGTATCAATTCGCAGTTTTTCTTAAATATTTTTTTCTTATATGCGAAGGGATTCCGTGCCTTCAGTTAGGTTTAGTATCATATAACCGAACTTTTAATTATAATATAATATACTATTAAACCTTTTCAACATCTCTCGACACCGACTAATGACACCTACAGTTTACAGGTAAAATGGATGGGTCGTCTCAAAGACAAAAACCATCATGATTATCAATACGTAACATATTGGATTGACGGATTGACGGTTATATACTGTCTTGACTATATAGCTTCAGAATATATGTGAACCAAATAAATAAATGAATATATGTCTCTGTCATATAATATTCTTATTTTGTATGTATTTACACGATATTTCATGTTGAATTGATTAAAACAAATACAGCACCCATTCTGCATCCTAATAAGCTTTCTCTTCAATTTTATGATTATATGAGTCTTTTACCAAATATTTGCCGCATGTAAATAACGATTAATTTGTTGGTGTAAAAGCTTTTGTGAAATTATCCAAAATTTACGAAAAATAATTACTGGACTGTCCGTACGTCCGTATCACACTTGTGAACACGACCAAATTGGTATTTTTCAACCGATCTTCACCTTAGTTGATGACCATCATGTACATGTTCAATTTCTGGTGGGATAATTACACATGTTGATTTTGAAGGTCTTATAGGAAAATATCACATCTAATTTTTTTTATCAATAGCGGACTTCTCCGCTTCAAGATATTTTGTTAGAGTTGATGTTTTTCATGATAAATTTTGAAAAAAAATATAATTGACTTCTCGTTTTAATGTTACAACATCTTAAGCAGTACATTTTTTTTACATACCTTCGTATGGAATATATATTTCAAGTTGTTAGTTTATACTATAGAGCTTATTGACATTGCAAAATCAATATGGACAGTGCTAAGCAGGGGTTTGGAGACCAACGGCTGATGTCCCGAAAACAACATACCTTGTCCCTTCGTCATAGTGTCCTTCCCCTGTTCCTAAAAATGACTTTTGGGTTTCTTACTAGAAGTTGATCAAATTTCGTTGATTTTATTTATACACTGTCATTGCTATATCATTTTGTTTTATTTTCATCGGGTCAGAATTTATTTCTCTATATCCAATTTCCGGAACAAAGTTTTGTACCTTTTTCAAGTTTTTTCGTACTTATTTTTTTGTATCTCATCTATATCCATGCATAAGGGAGGTTTTCAATCAAAATAGGGAGAAATAATCAGCTGCGTTTCCCTGAGGACTGTGTTCTCCTTAGAGACAAAGTTTATCAAAATCGTCATCCTTTAGTTACTGTAACACCTCAAATGATTCATAAGCCATAACATTTGAGAGAAAGAGCAGTAAATTTAATCGCGTGATTGGTGAATACAGAATTCAAGTGGAATACCAAATTGGTGAATTGAAAATATACAAAGTATTCAGTAGATTTTGAAGGCACACAAGGCCAAAACTAACAGACATTGTGTAAACAAATGCCGCCCTTGTCAACAGACATAAAACATTGTTTAATTAAATATCAACTACAATTAATCATTCTTAAGTTGTTTTTTTTTTTCATTTTCCAAATTCCACCATGACAGCTAGAAGCTCAACGTCCAAAAAGATGAAATGTGACTTAAAGTCCATAATTTTTCTTTTCATTTATTTTTTATTTTTGAGACGACCCCAAACATTTTACCTGTTGTAGTCGTTCTCAAATGTAGTTGTCGAGAGATGTTGAAAAGGTCTAGTAGGAACTAATAAATAATTCGGTCCAAGCTTAAGGCCTGATTGATGAAAGGGAATTATCGACAACACAAAATGCAGGAAATAGTTGTGTACAAGAATTGAACCACGCTGAAGTACATCCATTATTTATAGTTCATTATCTATTAACTAATCAAATGGTCGCCTAGTTACAGTAACTGTAAGTAGAAAAGGGTATAAATTTGCATCTGCAAGGATAGTAAGATTGTACAAGTAAAAAGTAAAACGCTGAGTATTCCACATGCCTTAGGTGTTAATTGACTTCTTAATTTATGACTTAATAGTATTATATTATGTAAACGAATTGAGAATCTGATTTCTTCTTCCCGTAAAGTGGACAACCTTAGCGTGAATACAATCATTCTTCGTGACAATTACAGCTAATTTCTTTATTCATGCAGGGTAAGACTTTGGTAAGTTTGATTGCTTTGTTTGTATATTGACAATTGGAATTGGGATAACTTTCAATCAAATTTTAATATAACATATACTTGCTTTAATAATGCCTGTCTATATTGTTTGCAGAAGTCGATCTTTATAATAGTGCTCGAACTAACGTTAATACAAACAAAGCAAGCAAGCCATCTGAAGTTTTACTCTACAAGCATTAGGAAATAAGCTGTAATGGTACAATTAAAGCCAGGAGCATTTGAGATCGTAAATAAATTACTGCAACCTAAAACATAGCCGTAGTCCGTTTTAAAATCGTTTAATGTGTCATTGTAAATAACGTTGTCTTGTCAATATAATTTTTATTTCTTTTATTGAAATGATTCTCATATTGCTTGTTCATGTGAACTTAAACACTTAATCGGGAGAGTGTGTGTCCATGTCTGCATGGTCACTGCTTATCAATCGTAATCCTCAACAATTTAGTGAACTTTCGGGAATTATCATGTGATTTAATAGCTCGGATTTTTAGATTAGATATGCGCCGTTAAATGTGAAACTGATCTTACTAGGACCATTTTTAGAATAAAAGTGCCTTAACCTTTGTTAAGTTATCGCATGCACGTGAGTAACTTACTTAAAAAGTACATGATTTCGTCTTCGCCGTTTTACTTAACATACAGCTTTTTAGTAATCACTATACTGCATATAAGATATATACATGTACCCTCCCCCCCCCCCCCCCCCCCCCGAAAAAAAGAACAAACAAAAAACAACAATACACCAGTGCATCATTAGAACCCCAATTTATTCATCGTGGAAATATTGCGCTTAAAAAGAGGGCAAAAGATGGCAGATATCAGAGGGACATTCAAACTCATAAATCGAAAATAAACTGACATCGCCATGGATAATAAAGAAATAGATAAACAGACAAAAAATAGTTCACAGAACACAACATAGGAAACAAGGACTGAGCAACACAAACCCCACCAAAAACTTGGGTGATCTCAAGTGTTCCGGAAGGGAAAGCATATTCTGTTCCACATGTGGCACCCGTTGTGTTCTCATATTACCCATAATACCAATTTGATTTGATAGCTTTGTTTTAATTTCTGTTTCAGACGCGAATTATTCAGTTTTTGGGTAAAATGCACACCATTGATTTTGTTTTACAAAAATGTTTTTGAGGAGAATAAAATTATTAACCCGTATGCAAAAATTCTTAAAACATAGGAAACATATAGACAATAACTGTTTAGTGTCTTTTTAAAAATATCAGCTGTATGTGTTCGAGGCTAAGACACCGGTGTAATGCGAGCTTTAGCGAGATAAAACTC
Organism: Mytilus edulis; assembly: GCF_963676685.1. NCBI lineage: Eukaryota > Metazoa > Mollusca > Bivalvia > Mytilida > Mytilidae > Mytilus > Mytilus edulis. The sequence goes on along the minus strand of NC_092350.1, from coordinate 67,077,833 downwards.
CTGTTTCGAGCCGAGTACAAATACAGATTAACATTCAATGACTTTAAACAGTTATTGTCTTTATCCTGCATTTAATTCTGTATTTTGTTCGTGTTTTGAAAGACACAAAACTTCACATTTTTTTGCATTTATTTTCGATTTGAAATCCCTTGCGTCCCGCATAGTAATGTTAAAATCACAAATTCAGCTGAAGACGGGTTGAAAAAAAAGAATCTCGAATGGTCAACAATAATACATCGTTTAAGGTAAATTATTGTTTATTTTAACATAGCAACTAATTTCAGATCTAGATCTAGGTGAGGCCGTGCAAATATGATAATTTCACCGAGGGGAGCAAAACGAAACACACTGTAATATGTGTTTATGCCAAAAAAAACGATACCTCCTGCTTTTAAATTAATCCTTTAAAAGTTACAACATTGTATAGTAATGCAAGAATATAAGGATGTAGGAATGTACCATCTTTCAATGTATTTTGTCCTTCTGTATATACTACGTTACAGTAAAGGATTTTTTTTTTTATCGTAGGCGAATATTATTCTCTCAAAATGTATGCCCTCAAAATATTTCTTTATTGTTCAGTAGCTGTCAAAATTCTTATTCTATTTTGATGAACACATTTTAGTATTGTATTTTTTCGTTATAACTACTTTTTCGTCCGAAATATACATTTGTAAGTGAAATACTTGCCACTGTACGTTAAGAAAACGTAACAAAATAAGCTAAAAATCAATTCACAAAGCTATCATACATTATAAAATAAAAAGAATATATGCTAATTTGTTGCTATTATAAGTATTTTTTCGAAGTTATATGTTTTAATATCAATTTTGAATAAGTACCTGTGTGTCGTAAGTATAACGGTGTAATTCAATTTTTATTCAGTAGGGGTTACGGGGTTAGGACCAACTTTTTTTTTTACGATCAATGCCTTTGAATGTGGTAATATGATTGGAACTTCAATTTATCCTGAGTTGGAACCCACTTTTAAAAAAATGCTGGATCCGCCCATGAATATTTCCTAATTTCATCATAGATACTTGTATTTAATAAGACTATCCTTGAATTATCCTGGATTTCCAACTTAACATGACGTAAAATTGAGAATGGAAATGAGGAATGTATCAAAGAGACAACAACCCGACTAAAGAGTCGAAAACAGCCGAAAGCCACCAATGGGTCTTCAACACATAGAGAAAATCCCTCACCCGGAGACGTGCTTAAGTTTGCCTCTAAACAAAAATATGTACTAGTTCAGTGACCTTGGACATCAAGCTTAATCCGAAAATTATAAATAAACAAATAAAAACAAGTGTACAACAATTAGCAATTTTCTGATTCATTACTAAACTAAATCGTAAATCATAATGATGATAAATTTTGATTAAACTGTTACATTATCACGATTTTGTTTTGACTGTTCAAACAACAGAAAAGTTCCCAATTGTGAAATAGATAACGACTTGTTATTTTTCAACCCAGATGTGAAACTTCAAAGAGTGAAGGTATGATAGACGGATGCTAAATATCAACATGTAAATTATATGGACGAGTAATAAAAAGGTGTTACATGTATGAAGTTATTCTGGAAACTGTTATCAATTAGCGAGATTCCGATCAAAGCTTTGTATTTGCAATCTTCGAAGAACGTAAAAAAAAGGCAAAAATAAAGAGTGATATTATAAATGTAAAAGTTCAAAAAGTTTATTTTAACATATTTCTATTTGCATATTTGTGAATTATAAAAAAATAATGCAAAAAAATCACCAAAATTTAGGTACTTTTTAAAGGTCTGAATAATTGATATATCTCTTAAATATAGCATTATCTTGTTATATTTTGCAAAGAACATTATAAAAAAAAAGAAAAAATGCATTTTGACACACTTTTTACCTTTTGGCAGGTTGCCAGAGAGATTCGTGCAACAGATGTATTAGATAACTTGCATGTAGTACATGTACTCAATAGGTGTTTTCTCTCAAGATCATATTTATTTTTTTAAACTTTTAGGATTTTTATAAGGGGCATATCAGTTCTAAGAAAAAATTTAGCCTGGCAAATAATGGGAAGTTAGTAAAAAATGACCCCAAATATCTATAAAATGCACTATTGTAATAGTTTTTGGCCCTTAACATTTAAACTAAAACTGATCAAAGTAGACTTATATTTCGGACAATAACTTTAGTTTAAGTGTATAGATCTTTATGATTTTTTTTCAGAAGGTTTAATACCACAAAAGGAAGCTTTGGAACGATTTTGGGGATGATGGTCCCTACCGTTTAGGAATTAAGGGCCCAAAATGGGCCCAAAACAAGCATTTTATAGTTTAAGGATAATAACTTGTGTATAAGTATTTCAATTGCTCTGATATTGTATCACAATGTTTAAAACCACAAGTAGAAGGTTTGGATTCCTTTAAATGGGTCATGGAATCAAAGTTAGGAATAAAGGGCCAAAAAGGGGCCCAAAACAAGCATTTTTCTTATTTCAAGAACTTGTAACTTGTGAGTAATTGTATGGATCTCTTTCAAACTGTACCACAATACTCCATATAACAAAGGGGAAGCTGGGATTTAGTTTTGGATTAATTGCCAAGAATATGTAGGAATAAGGGGCCAAAAAAGGGCCGAAAAGAAGCACATTTCTAGTTCCCAAACAATAACTTGGGTTTAGGTACATGTATATGGATCTCTCTGTAATTGTACTACAAGGTTCTAAACTAAAAAGGAAAGGATGGGATTGTTTTTAAGGGTTATTGCTGAAAGGGGGGTTTCAATAAGTTTCGGGGGGGATTTGTTAAATAAAATTAAGGGATTTCTTTTTTTCTTTTTTTTTATTTTTCAAATTTCAAATTTTGAAAATTTTCAAGAAGAAATCTTCAATTGCACAGTATTGTGCAATAGATTTGTTGATCTTTTGCCACATTTATTTTGTAACAAAAACCTTTTTTTTTGTCAAAAATTTAATCACAATCCAAATTCAGACAGCATCAAGCTTGAACATTGTGACCATATTTAATTTGCCCCAACTGTTCAGAGTCCAACCACTGCGGTTGTATAAAGCTGCGCCCTGCGGAGCACCTGGTTTTCACATACTTTCAATTGATGACAGTCTTTTAAAAAGCTTGTTATATGAAACAGAGTTGTGAACATACATGACATACTTGTACTTCAAAAAATTTTCCTCTTTGAAACTTTTGATTGGAATGTAACCAATTATAGGGCCAATCACTCTTTGAGTGTCTTGATTACAAAGTTGTGTCTATTAGCGCGTATGTAAAAAGAATGTGGCCATTTTTTTTTCATCTACGAAAAAAGATTATGTTTGCATATATAATGAGCCATATAAAAGTTTTTGATATATATCTCAGATTAAATCAAGATAAAAGAAAGACATTTGAGGTAACCCTACTTCTTCAAAAATCGAAAGCTTTTCCAAAAATATCTTGAATGTTCCCTCTCCAAAGAGCATCTCTTTTGTGTTTGTTGATACTTTGAGATTTTGATTTTTAGTCCCCTAACGGCTAACGTCTAAGTGGACTTAGGTTTGCACTGCGTGTCTGTCAGTCTGTCTATCTGTCAGTTCGGCAAATCAGACTTTTTTGTGCTTGTAGATTTTGATTTGATTTATCATGACAAGTTACAGGTCAAATTCATTATTCACGCTTTAAGCTTTTCTCTTTGTTCAGTTGAAGCCCTTTCTCTAGAATTAAATTTTTGATGAAATACTTATTCATTAGAAGACTTCTGTTCAAACGGAAATAACTCATTTTTTTAAAGACAAAATGACATTTTGAATGTTTTTTCTTTTCTTCGGTATTTAGTGATTCAATTTTGTTCCAGTCTGATAACTGTGTGCAAAGTTGTTGTCTTTGGACATAGAAAATTCACTGAGATAGTCAGAACTCAACAAGTTTTTACATTTTGCTAGAAGATTTTGTCTCGATATTTTTATGTAGTTTACATTATGACAAATTATAGATCAAATTTTTGTTCCATTACAATGAATTTGTAACGGGTTGGGAACTGTATTGCCATGTATTACTCGCAGAATGCTTGTTTTTATCAAAAAATGTTCAACTCTGATGCTGCAAAATTGTTTAATATTTAGTTAAAATAGACATTGATGACTTTATTATGTGAAACTTTTTTTAGATCTATCATACTTTTACTCTTTTTTGATAATACCTTCATCATGTTCATTCATGACTAAAAACTTGTATTTAGACCATTTTGCACGTTTTTCTTTACGGTAGACCACAATAATATTACATGTATATGAACAGTAAAATCTTACCATTTTAATGACATATATAAAAAAGATGATGTGGTATGATTGCCAATGAGACAACTGTCTACAATTAAGAGACCAAAATGACACAGACATTAACAACTATAGGTTACTGTACGGCCTTCAACAATGAGGAAAGCCCATACCGCATAGTCAGCTATAAAAGGCCCCGATAAGACAATGTAAAACAATTCAAATGAGAAAACTAACGGCCTTAAGTATATAAAAAAGGAACGAAAAACAAATATGTTACACATAAACAAACGACTTTCACTGAATTACAGGCTCCTGACTTGGGACAGGCACATACATAAATAATGTGGCGGGGTTAAACATGTAAGCGGGTTCCAAACCCTCCCCCTAACCAGGGACAGTGGTATAACAGTAAATCATAAGAACGAACTATAAAAATCAGTTGAAAATGGCTTAACTCATCCGATGGACAAAAATACAAGTGGACGTGGTAGGGTAATTGTATGTCTGCTCAACAGTTTATCTGTGTATATTTGTTTTTATACAACCGCAAAAATTGAAAAAAAATTGGTCCTATATTGGTATGACGTTGTCGTTGTCATCGTCGTCGTCATCCAAAGACATTTGGTTTTCGCACTATAACTTTAGTATAAGTAAATAGAAATCTATGAAATTTAAATACAAGGTTTATGACCATAAAAGAAAGGTTGGAATTGATTTTGGGAGTTTTGGTTCCAACAGTTTAGGAATCAGGGGCAAAAAGGGTCCAAAATTAAACTGTTTGCTTTCATAAAAAAATGAATAATTGGGTTTTTTTGATATGCCAAGTCTTAGATTCTTAATTTTTGGTCCTGTTTTCAAATTGGTTTACATCAAGGTCCAAAGGGTCCAAAATTAAACTTAGTTTGATTTTAACAAAAATTTAATTCTTTGGGTTCTTTGATATGCTGAATCTAAAAATGTACTAAGATTTTTTATTATGGGCCCAGTTTTCAAGTTGGTCCAAATCGGGGTCCAAAATTAAATTTTGTTTGATTTCAACAAAATTGAATATATGGGGTTCTTCAATATGCTGAATCTAACCATGTATTTAGTTTTTTAATATTTGGGACCGGTTATCTAATTGGTCCAAATTGAGGTCTTATAAAGGGTCTAAAATTGAAAATTATTTGATTTCATCAAAAAATTGAATTTTTGGGGTTCTATGATATGCTGAATATAACCATGCATTTAGATTTTGGATATTGGACCATAATAGGTAAATGTTAAATTAAATTTTTTAAAGCTTTTAAGTTTAAGTTCTTAGACCACACTCATTGTGTTGTGTCAACTATTTAATCCCAAACCAAATTCAGAGCTATATCAAGCTTAAATGTTCTGTCCATACTTGCCCACAATGTTTAGGGTTCAATCTCTGCGGTCGTATAAAGCTGCGCCCTGCGGAGTATCTGGTTATTACATGAAATAAATTTTATTGTAATTTGAAATATTTGTGTTTGTCTCAGCTGGTAGTAATAGGCCATCTATATTTTCCATGTCTTATTCCCAAGCCTCAAATTGCTAGAGATTACATTATAGGAGGAAACTTGACATTACTGTTATGTCCACTGTTCTTCCAAAATTGACATAGGGATAACTAACTGGTTCATGTCAGCGTCACAAAATTTCAGTTTTATCAGGAACTTCTAGGAGTAGTCTCTTTATATTTGGCATAAAGCTGTATCATAATATAGAAAATATAGCACTTTTCTAGGTAAGAGGCACAATTCTATGAAATTCACAAAACTATTAAATCTTCCTCTTTTCTGGAAATAAATTACATGAATGTACAAGGCTTTCACATTTATGATTCATTATCAAATACAACATGTTTTAAAAATTTAAGACTGAACTCAATTGTGGCCACTTTGAATTTAGACAAAAAGCGTCTAAAAACTAGACTATTATAAAATTTGTGAAGAACTCATGGTGATATTACCTGATGAGTGTGCATAGTATTGGAAATAAAACAGCCCATTTTTAAGTTACTAAAGTTATTTTCTTTTGAATAGGTTAATATTTTAAACATATTGTAAAAATGCTCAGTTTAGGGGCAAAAAATGCAAAAAAGCGGTCTCCCCAGGTTTACTCCTTTAGTATATTTTCTAATTTAAACTTAGTTGAACTTGGTTTATTCAATTAATATAATCAGTTAACATTAGTTCAGTCATTATTTTTCTTATATTTTGACTATCACATACTTTTGAAAAGTTTCTATTGAAACAGATAAAAAAATCAAAAAAATCGGCAAAATGGCCATCACGCCTATCTTTAATTATTTATTTTATCGTAATAAGATATCATTTGCTGAGCACCATTTTGTAGCATTTTGTAGATGAATATATAAGCTTCATAAAATATTACATTTTATTGAAAATAAAACATGATCTTACAAGATTCAAGCCTTTAAAAATATACAAATTTTGCTGAATCGGCACTTTTTCAAAACCATGCAATTTCAACCTGCCAGTAGGGGTATTGAGAAATCTCACAACTTTTTGAATTATCATAATTTCCTTTCATTTCAAGTTGTTTGTTAAGATATATGTTATCATTAAGCTAAATTTTTTCTATAAAACCAAAAAAAAATCAGGTCAAAATACCCTAAAATAGGCTTAAAATGGCCATTTGTCAGTACAGAAATGGACAATTTTCGAATGTTCGGCATACACAAATAATGGCTGAATATTTTTTCAAAATATTTTGCACAAATAGTTATTACATATAAGGTATCTAAAATACAAAATATCAGCCTGATTGGAATATTTTGGATTTGGACCATTTTGCATGGTTTTATCACAGACTGGCTCTTAACATAAAACAAATATCTTTTAAATATTTCTTAAGAATATATTGTTTTTAATATTTGGTCTTTATTCTACTTTTCAAGACATTTCCAATATTTGCATATATAATTATATATATATTTTTTTTAGATATTCAAGGCAGTTTTATTTCTTTTTCAATAACTTTTACAATGATTCCCTTCTCTTATTTGTAGTTAATTTTCTGTATTTTATAAACGTCTTTTTTTTTTATGTGCGTTAGATACATTTTCTAATTAAATCAACCGTTTAATGGCGGTTGAGTCATTTAGGTAAACAGAAAACACAATATAATAAATGATTATTTTCTTCGCTTAATATTCTTGCTACATTATGTAAGTATATTTGTGATCGTAATTCGTCCTGAACATTCATGATATATGTGCCACTGGACTTCAAGAAACGAACAACCAATCATTACTAGCTAGTGTTTGCACTTGAATAAAAAATAAAAACAAATACACTGTACATGCATATGATAGCGGACTATGCGTGCACTTACAGATAAGATTGACTTTGGAAGTACTAGGATATTTTGAAAATATACTGATCATACGCTAATGTAAAAGACGGGAAATGATTACACTAAAGTCATCGAAAAAAATTGTTTTCCCTCCGTGAAACGAAATAAGAATATTTTTTATCTATTTTTTGGAAAAACTTAATGGGCGTTAGTTTTAAAATAATTTACAAACACGAATAGGGTCGTTCATTTCTTTAATAAAGAAAACTATGCAAATCGTTTGACGTGGATAACGAAAAAGATTGACACACACACACATGTTTTGAAAGCATAATATAATATATTCTATTTATTTTAACCAGGGGACTGCCACTAAATTATGTTTCTGAGATACTCCTTAAATTTTTCACGTCTTTTACTATGTACATCTCACTAACTTATATGAAAATAAGTATAAAAAATGACAACTTTAATGATAAAATTAATATGAAAAATAAAATAAAGAATGTTTCCATCCTATTTTTTTAAGAAGAGAAGGTATTTTGATATTTAAATTGATCTTGTTTGCCTTTCATAATTTAAATATTTTTTTTTATTTTACTATTTATCGATCTATTCATTTCAGAGCTATCATTTTTATTTTAAATGCAATATCGAAGTAATGTAATGAATTTTATTCATAAATACACAATGAGAATTACAATATACCGATTAACTTTGGTATATTTATTCGTTTCATTTGGAAATTTGAAAACTAGCATAATCGCCAAACAACCAATCAGGTGAAATAGTATCGTTTCTGAACGAAACAATGTTTGTTTACACGGAATATATTGATCGTTTCGTTCGTTTCGTTCACACACGACTTTGAGCGGAAAAACACGAGTTGACTTTAATAAACGAAATGAGTGGAGATACACGATTCTGACTGATTTAACTCGTTCGTTCTCATTTCATTCCATTCGCGTGTTCGTTCCGTGCTCGTTCCGTGTAAGAGGGAACGTTGAGTGGTTTAGTAGCTGTAACCTGTAATCGTTTCAGTTTATTCTAGACTAGTCTGAATCAGTCTATTAGCTCAATTACTGTGGATTCATTTATTTACATGGAAATAGGAAAACGATTTTTTTTCGTGGATATAAGATTTCAAGGTTTTGCTTTTCACTGCATACAAAGCATACATAAATATTTTAATGTATTCATTGAACATTTGCATTCTTGGTTCACCTGTACCCACTAAAGAAACGTAAATTTGTATCCAACAAATAATAAAATATAGGTCGTACACAATGCCAGTTAGAATAAAAGTGGTATTACTTTTTTAAATCACATTGGATGATCATCTATCTCAATTACATATTGATCTTACACAATACCAGGTTAATTGGTAATTTAGTTTATTTTTGTCAAATTTAAATATTTAATACAAAAGTATCTATCTGAAATTAGTAAAAACTAAAAAAAAAAATCGCTTCCTGTATCTGTCAATTAAATCTTTGAATTTGACAGCAAGCAGAAGAGTTTTTTGAAAATCCAACTTGATTTGAATAAGTTATAGAAATAATTAAAGGTGACTATCTGACTTTCATCATAACCTATTAATTAAATCTATTAATTTGACAGCAATGAACCAAACTAAATATAACTTTGATTGTGTAAGACATGATCATCTGTTCTTTGTTAGATATGATGTTTTAATTTTGGTTCTTTTTATTCTTTGGAGTTTAGTATGATGTCAATTTTCACTGAACAAGTACACAATAATATATATAAATACATACATACAAAACTTTCACAGTATATATGTTATAATTATAATCAGATCGACGTCCGGCCTCTAATCGACGTTCGTTCCTCAAATTGACGTCAGTTTCTCAAATTGACGTCGAAATCTGACGTCACATTCTCAAATCGACGTCCAATATTTCGATACTCTAATCTACGTCCAATGTGACGTCATGTATTGCCAAAACTACGCCCGATTGATTGTAGTCGTAGTTAATCGATGTCTAATATGAATAAATAATAAATTAATGGACATAAATAGGGCTTTTTTTGTCGTTTGAATTGTTAATGAGTAGCAATGCATGATGGACAGTTACGTGGTTACAATCAAACAAGAACACGTGTTATTTACTGAAATACAACACATTTTTTCGTGCAATGCGGGATTAACAATTTTGCTTAGTTTTTCATTTTTTGTATCCACATTTATAGTTCGTGATATCAAGTATTCGTTTCATGCACAGATTAACGAAGAGTTGTTTCTATGCGAAGAAACAAGTGTTTAAATTATCCAATATATAGCCATAAATATCACGGTTTGGTGATGACACGTATATTTTATGTAGTCGCCCACCAGACAGCAACAAGTGATACACACAATTACCCCATAAGACAAACTTAGTTTGGTAGATTACATCTTGGGTGGAAAGAGATCCCATTTGGCACTCATACCTTATCGTCTTCTTTCTATATACAAAGCACGTTTTCAGGAAACTTAGAAGGTAATATAGCATCCAATTTGATCCACAGGGTTTAGATAATTTGAGATATTGCACATACGTCAATAGGACAGCAGCCGAACGATTAAAATACCTCTGAGGTATATTTTGGGATAAAATACTCAACCGACGGACTTTATCCATAGATGAAACAATACAAGATATGTTTAAGCTATAATTTACCGTACAAAATTGAGAATGGATCGAAATGGGGAATTAGTCAAAAGGACAACAACCCAACCATAGAGCAGACAACAGCAGAAGGCCACCAATGGGTCTTCAATACAGCGAGATTCTCCGCACCCCGAGAAGTCCTTTAGCTGGTACAAATATGTATACTAGTTCAGTGACAATGGACGTCATACTGAACTCCGAATTATACACAAGAAACTAAGATTAAAATCAGTCAAGACTATCAAAAACCAGAGGCTCCTGAAATGGGACAGGCGCAAATATGCAGCGAGGTTGAACATGTTTTTGAGATCTTAACCCCCCTTATACATCTATCCAATGAAGTAAAAACAAACACACAGCAATATTCACAGTAAAACTCAGTAAAAGAGAAGTCCGAGTCAGAATGAATAGGTTACAAAAGAAACTAAACAAAATGACAATAATACATAAATTAACAAAGGACTACTAGCAGTTACTTACATGCCAGCTGCAGACCTCAGTATCAGCAGATTTCATTGAGTGTGTAATGAAATTTAGAATCCTTGGTTAGCTTGCTTGTTAGCAGAACCGTAAAGTCGTTATTATGTAAGGTATACTTCCCTCCTTTCGCATTAGTCTAGATTTACAGACATGTAAATTGGCTATACTCGGACTTGTCTACTCTGAAAGGATGGCAGTTTACCTAACCTGCAATCGGCTGTAAACGGATTGAAAGATTATGTCTTCATCCCTCGAATATCAAACACAATTACTACCCTCTTTTATAACACTTATTTTAACATGGGTGAATTGTATGATGTTCTCACTTATAGTTCAGGTCCTGATAAAAAAAACTTATACATCAAGTACAGATAGACGTGTTTCTAAGCCAGTTGTCTTGTTTTCGAGGCAGAAATGTTTTTAAATGACATTATACAGGTTTCAAGAGCTCAAAATATTTACGTTCTGAAATTCCACTGTTTCACGCCGTGAAATTAGTCCACAGGTACAATACATAACTATGGAACAAACCTGTTCAATTACTTTTACAAGGCGAAAAAGAAAGTCGAATTGTGAAGCCCGTAAGCAATACATTTTTAATCTGAGCTTGCAAATTGAAGATTGTGTTATATATATTTCAATAAAAATATTTGCAGAACAAAAACATTTTGAGAATCCCAGACACTATATTAGTTTTCACTTTTTCCATTAATTCCAAGTGTTGTCAAGTGATAGTACACTCGTAGTAGCCCACAATGCATTGTAGTTCATTGAATCGATAGGTCAGATTTCAAGGCCATCATTTGCTTTGTGTTTGGGAAATTACTATGCAAATATATTCTGACGTCAGAAAATCTAGAGTTCTCGACCTGTTATACATATACATGTTTTGTAAGGTTCAAACATTAATACATACTTTCTATATAGATTTTTTTCAACCCGAAATAGGTATCATGCATATAAAGGTTTATCTTGATAAAACGTTTATCGAATAAATCGACATAGAAGTGTGTCATTACTATTTATGTTGCTAAATGTCATGCATGTAAGTATATGTCAAGGAGAAAGCAACCTAAGGACAAGGAAACCCAAAGTGAAACGACATCTAGAGGGCATTGTTCAATCTTCAACAATAGACAAAATTTAGAAGTACAGCCAATTGTTTTTTTTTTAGTATTATAATTTGGACACTGTAAGATATTTTTCTACAAATTTTTGAGTTTTACATCTAGAGTGAAACATATACGCAATAAATTGGCATTATGTGTTTAAGTTGTGGTATTACACAACTGTTTTAGGATAAGTGCTCACAACCAGTTTACATATTTAGTCTAGTATGTTATAAATCTTCATATGATATTTTTTTGAATAGATCATATTTGTCACACATAATATGTTTAAAGGTCTAAAGGTTTCAGCTTCTGTCGGTTCTGGTCAATTTCGTATTCTGTGTCCAAAACGGACGTTCATTAGAGAAGCTAAATATTGAACGTCGATTAGGGAAGCCAAAAAATTGACGTCGATTAGATAGGCATAAAATTGTCGATTTGAAAGGATATTCTATTGTGACGTCAGAATTGGACGTCGATTTGCGGAACGGACGTCGATTAGAGACAGGACGTCGATCTGAGTCTTACATATATAAACAAATGAAGTTCAAGTGTTTAGCAGAAAAATGAAATAGTCTATGTAAAAAGGATGCGATGTCCACAATTAATAAAGTCAATAAAGAGGGGTGAAATACACAAGAGGGACTGTCAAACTCAAAGATTGAATATAAAATTACAACAAGTATAAGTAATAAAAAGATTTTACAAGACCCATTTCTAAAAATGATAATAGTAAGCATGTACCAGTGTCAAGTTGCTTACAATAGCGGGAGAAATAAAACAAAACATTAGTTATTCGATTATTTTTTTCATTACATAATCATTTATCGTTTTAGATGTTGGTTCAAACCCATTTGTCATGATTCAATATGGATCCAAAATTAAATTGGTGGAACTAGAATGGTACAATAATTACAATGGAAGCTTTTGTCTTGGTTATAAATTAACGTAGGCGAAAACGCTGTCAAATTAGGTGCTATAAGCATACACTCCAATAATAAATTTTGTTTAATGTTTTCATTTATATTGGTCTATATGAGCAATTAAGGTCAATATAAAAGTAAAAATATGTTAATAACAGCAGTGAGAATGTAAACAAACTCACAAAGAAGTGTAAATCAATGATCAGTTTTAATACATTTCCTATGTTTTTATGTTTAGGTAATGTTCTAAATGAAATATGGATAAAAACAGAGGATGCTGGCAATTTCGATGCATGGAATACTCCGAATATTTATGACTATTGTACCAAGTTATCTGATTATGAACTGTTTTATTCCGAGTTTCAAGAATTCAGATTTAGTATCAAGGCATGCAGTAATGTTTTCATTCATTTGTCATCTTCAGCAAATTTTGAATCTCCTAATTTTTATGAGATAGCGATAGGAAGTAACAACGGCAAGAATTCAAACCTTCGACGAAAGTTCGGAACAGGTGACAGTTATGCCAAAACAACCCCTGGTATAACTAGTTGCATAGATTTCAAAGAGTTTACCTTGACCTGGTCAGGTGATGGGCTCATTCAAATGAAGGACTCATCTGATAATTCAGTCATTGACTGGACAGATATATCCCCATTTAATATTACAGGATTAGGAATAAGAACAGGTTGGGGAATAACCGGGACATGGAAAATAGAATTTAAAGGTGAGTCAGTTACATAAATATAACACAAAATCTTATTTCATACAAAGGACGTGGCTCTGCACCTATACATCCCGTCATTGTGTTATTGTGCTAAAGTAAATTTTTGAATTCTTGTGTTTCATATTTGCTAAATATGCTTTGTCTTTATAGCGTTTTGTGCTACTTTGTTACATATTTGTTTGTTTTTATAGTGAATCAAATTATTACACAATGTTGACTGGTTTCTTTTTTTATATTTATACCTTTTATGTCTATTTGTTTTGTTCGCACATCATTGTCAATATAATGGAATTAAATGCTACTGCCATACAAGTAAGAGGTCTAGGTAGCTGTAAAAGATGTACCATTGTGTACATAAGAAAATGTCGGTTCCAAGTCAGAAATTCGTTTGATGTGTTTGGGCTTTTTCCATTTGAATAGGGACTTTCCGTTTTAAATTTTCCTCGGAGTCCAGTAATTTTATGATTTTACAAATAGTGTTACATGTAATGCATTAGAAGCTTATGTGGATTTTACAGAAAATGTATTGATTTACGAGTTTCAGTTAATTTCGTGTATCTAAGTGAACGAATGTCTAAGATACAACAAAATATGCTATTAAAACATATTTATGTGACAAAACAACATGAGCTTGTACTGTAGTACATGTAACAGTATTCGTTCATACCATTTTAATGAATTAAAATCGTCTAGCAGGCCTCCAGATTTTATGGAAAATTTAGTGTTCATCCCAAAAACATGTTTGGCCACCACATAACAATTTCAATTGTATTTGCAATTTACATAGTGTGTATATGATAAGTATGTTTAAATGAACAAATGTTCCCATAGTTTATGACTTTATTCATTATAGGTTGAAAAGTACCGGCACAGTTCAGAAGTTTATGAAGTGTCCTATATTTTAAATTTAGTCTGCCATGCGGTGCTACTTCACACCTGGTCGCATCTATATTGATACCGCTCATTCAATCTATTTACAATCTGCAATGATAATGTGACCATTGTTCCAGTTTTGACAATGTCAAATTCAGCAATTCCGTCCGTTGTAGGGTACATTATTTTAAAGTTAAATGTACACACTGTGTATGATAGAGTATAGCGAGTCTGGCAATCTAATAGAAGTTTAAAATAACCTTTGGTAAAGTTTTGTGTGACCATCAAGCCTACCAATCCTGGATCTCACCACATGACACACCACAGTTAAAATGGAAAATTAACACTTAAGAATACTACTTAGAAAATCATCTTACCAGATTGCGACAAATTGATTTGAATTTCATACATAAATCTGTGTTATGATGTATATCTTCAGCGGAAATTAAAATCTTTAAATATTTTTTATACATTAAATAAACAGGATTTGGTATTGTTGTTCCTTTTTTGACCTAATCAAACACGATTTATGTTTTGAACTGGTTTGTCATTTGAAATTTATCAGTTTCAAAATGTTTATTTTCTATTATCATGATAATCTTTGGTTTATATTTGTTCAAGTGTCCTGCTTTAAAATGTATAGTACATTCTCATAATGTCACAGTTTACAACTATCTCCGAAAATCTGTGATTTTGTATAAAGATTTATTGGCAACCAGTCTAATTGTATAATGTAACGATACGGATATTTTAAGTATTGAAAGTATATGAACTCAGAAATATGTGTAAAAATAATATTTTCACAAAAATTGTCAACTATCATATCTTATCTCTTAATAATTCTTACTCGTTTATATTTTCAGGTCAGTATACTGGGCATTTTTGTGGAAAAACCAATCTGTATGGCAATATGACCTTGCTTAGAACAACGACAGCCATCAATAGTGTATTTTGTTCCACACTTTGTTCCACTTCTGGTACCTGTTTTGGTTTCAACTTTAATAAAAATATCCAGGAATGTCAGTTAATTGCAGGGGGTCAGGTGATGACCACATACCATCGTTCAGATTGGAAACTTTACTCAAAATGTCTGATAGGCCGGAGTGTATGTATGGGCTGTTTATCATAAACAATTAGTGTACTTTAATTGTGTACTGAACATGCTGAAATTCTGCTTCATCTTGTCCGATCAAGGTTTATGAATTCTCTTTCATTACAACAAAAGAGGGGCGAAAGATACTAGAGGAACAGTCAAACTCATAAATCGAAAGCAAAATGTCTTGAAAAGCATGTCAGTAATATTGCTTTTTCAAAGTAAACATTCCTCAGTTTATCATATTGATATTGACAACTTATCTTACTGGCCTATACTTTTCCAAATACGTTCGAACACGTACAATAAGTAAGAGATGTCGATTCAAAGAGTAGGAATATCCAACAAAGAAAATTTTAATACAAATATAAACTTAGTATAATAGAAAATGATAAAAGAAAATATATAATGTTTGTTTGAATTTTTTTTACTGTTGTATGACATGTATAATAGATGTGTCAAATACAAAAAATCACAGCAAAAACAATCATCTTAAAATTTGTAAGGTGTCCAACTGGAAGGTTTTATTTGACATTGACTGCATTTTCACAGTTCATTGCTCAGTGTTACGATTATGTTTTTCGTATGTTTATTTTTACACTATAATTAATCAGTCACATATATTTGTTGTATAACAGGACTGTTACCTTTCCATGTCTGCCTTGCATGGACCATCTGACCTTGACCTCATTTTCATATTTCATTGGTCAATTTTTAGTTTTCTTGGTTAAGTCTGTTTCTTAGAAAGCATAAGCAATATGTCAACTGTATTAGTGTATTCAATGATTGTAAGGTGTACATGTATTTATCGTTTGGTTTAAATGACATTGACCTTATTGTCTTTTATCATGTTAAGTTTATGTAATTGTTGTAGTAAAATATATCAGCATAATATCAGTGGTAAGTAAAGAAGGCGAAACATTTCTGCGTGAGCCCTCTTGTTGATTATCAAATAATTGAATATAGATTTAAGAATATGTGGTATGATTTCTATTAAGGCAACTCTTCACCAGAGACCAAATAGCACTGAAATTAACACCTCTAGGTCGTCACCGTACTGCTTTATTCGATTCAATTTAAAGGACGTTGGAGAAAGAAGAATTTTTTTCTTTTAACATCCAAATTAGAAACAAAAAACAAATCGTTGACTATACTGTAAATGTTAGACTTAGGCAACCGTCGTGCATGTAAAATACGCAAAATAACTTTGACTGAGAAGCGATGCTTAATAACTTCAATGGAAAGGAAATTTAATATATATCAAGTGCATAATGATTTTTCACGAATATTGTTTAAATGAACTCGTATGAGTAAGATAAAAAAAATATTGATGTGACATTTTATCTTAAGACGTCGCATTGATCGAAATTCCAATATTACATTTAAATTAAGTGAAAACAATAATGTCACCGATATCGTTGAAATATTGATAAAGGAATAACCGTGGTCTAAAATGACTTTGCAACATCTAGACATATTGTTTATTAATGCATTGTAGTTCATAAACAATGATTCTTTCATAAACCACACCAACAAACTAACAAAAGTCGAAGCTATTAAAATGTCCTTAGCTTTTATTATTATCAAATTATACTGGGATTCTATTTAATGACGTAACACAATACACTCGTCATTGATACAAGGATTGATATTTTGTAATTGCACAAGACTACTGAAGACCCATCACTGACGCTGGTATAAAAAAAGTTAAAAAAGCCAAAATGAAGGACGAAAATGAAAAGCATTGAGAACACAAAATTCTCAAAGTTTTGCCTTAATACAGATAAGGTAATTTGTTCCTGAGGAAGAAAAATTAGTTTTTCAAAAATTCAAAGTTTTGTTTTATAAATATGAACATATCAATGTTTAAGGAATGACTGTAATATTTTTTCTGTCCATGAAGAAATAACATAAAAAATGTGGTGCATACTGAGTAACGCGCGTAGCGGGTTATTTAACAGTGTGCACCACATTTTTATGTTAATTCGAATAGACAGAAAAAAATATTACAGTCATTTCTTATAATTTAATTCTAAATTCCATTTTAAACCGTAGAAAACCTTAATAAAACGTTAATGACGTCACGGTCACATGACTAAATTATGTCTATGGGCTAATAACAAAATAACGTCAGCCAATCAAAAGACGCGTTACATCCAAAATTAAATTATTACAAAATAGATTAACTAGAAAATTTTAAATATTATAATGTACATATAACACAAATATTTAAATGTACATATGACACAAATATTTTAATGTACATATAACAAAAATATTTTTATGTACATATAACACAAATATTTAAATGTACATATAACAGACATATTTTTATTTACATATAACACAAATATTCTTATGTACATATAACACAAATATTTTATTGTACATATAACACAAATCTTTTTATGTACATATAACACAAATATTTTTATGTACATATAACACAAATATTTTAATGTACATATAACACAAATATTTTAATGTACATATAACACAAAAACTTTAATGTCCATATAACATAAATATTTTAATGTCCATATAACACAAATATTTTTATTTACATATAACACAAATATTTTTATGTACATATAACACAAATATTTTTATGTACATATAACACAAATATTTTAATGTACATATAACACAAATATTTTTATGTACATATAACACAAATATTTTAATGTACTTATAAGACAAATATTTTAATGTACATATAACACAAAAACTTTAATGTCCATATAACACAAATATTTTAATGTACATATAACACAAATATTTTTATGTACATATAACACAAATATTTAAATGTACATATAACACAAATATTTTTATGTACATATAACACAAATATTTTTATGTACATATAACACCAATATTTAAATCTACATATAACACACATATTTTTATGTACATATAACACAAATATTTTTATGTACTTATAAGACAAATATTTTAATGTACATATAACACAAAAACTTTAATGTCCATATAACACAAATATTTTAATGTACATATAACACAAATATTTTTATGTACATATAACACAAATATCTAAATGTACATATAACACAAATATTTTTATGTACATATAACACAAATATTTTTATGTACATATAACACAAATATTTTTATGTACATATAACACCAATATTTAAATCTACATATAACACAAATATTTTTATGTACATATAACACAAATATTTTTATGTACATATAAAACAAATATTTAAATGTACATATAACACAAATATTTTTATGTACATATTACACAAATATTTTTATGTACATATAACACAAATATTTTAATGTACATTTAACACAAATATTTGTATGTACATATAACACAAATATTTTAATGTACATATTACACAAATATTTAATGTACATATAACACAAATATTTTTATGTACAAATAACACAAATATTTTTATGTACATATAACACAAATATTTTAATGTACATATAACACAAATATTTTAATGTACATATAACACATTGTTTTAATGTCCATGTACATATAACACATTGTTTCAGGTATCGGAATGTAATATTTAGTAAAATACATGCAATATAAGATGCTAAATCCCTGAATTAAATTAAAAGTAACATAGTTAGCGAAGTTTACAAAAAATTGGAAACAATATTAAAGGAAGCTACAATATCAAACAAGCAAAATACTAAAAACAATTTAAAAATTGTATTGTTAAAAATGACACACAAAGACAAAAAAGTTCTATACTTCTCTGACATCTAGAGATATATAATCACAAGTTTGGCAATACTTTTGGCACATTTCAGTTTTATAAGCTCTTCAACATTTTATCATGTGTCATGCGTTTCGTGTGCAAATAAATAGCTAAGACCAGTACTATAGAGACATGAATTAGGTTTAGCAAGACTTTGTACATCTTATAATTATATAATCTTCAACGTTTATTTTATGCATATTTTGTAAATAGTGTACCTAAGACCGGTACTTAAGAGACACACATTTGCTAAATGTGAATCGTGTGCAGATAGAAGTGTGCCAACCTCTTTCGTTTATACAAAAAGTTAATAACAGGCTCTTGACGTGAGACAATCACATACAGAATGACACGGAATTAAACACATGTTTTATAAGGTATCTACGTTTTCTATACCAGGCTAAGTTAGTGATAACATTCTTTTCATTGTACGTAAATTTCATGATATTTCTTTAATTCAAGTGTTAAGATTCAAGATATGACTCTTTTTTTTTAAACTTTTCTTTTTTGAAATGTTATGGGGATAAATGTGAATCGTATACATCTAGAGGTCTACCAACCTCTTGGTTTTAAAACAAAGTGAATAAGAGGCTCTTGACTTAAGACAAGCTCACATAGAATGATTCGGGATTAAACATATGTGTTATAAAGTAGCTACATCTTCTATACCAAGTCAGTGGTAACATTATTTTCATTGTACGTAAATTTCATGTAATTATCTTTAATTCAAAACGTTTAAAATTTTGACATTTGACTTTTTTAACTTTTCTATTTTGAAATGTTTAGGTGATTACTGTGTCAAAATAAAACTAACATATACAGTAAGTCGTTTACTAAATATTTTGTATAACTTACGGATGGGTGCCACATGTGGCGCATGATCTGCTTACTCTTCCGGAGCACCTCAGATCACCCCTAGTTTTTGGTGGGTTCGTGTTGCTTATTCTTTAGATTTCTATGTTGTGTCATGTTTTCTATTGTTGTCTATTTGTCTTCTTTCATTTTTAGCCAGACGTTGTCAGTTTATTTTCGATTCATGAGTTTGACTTTCCCTCTAGTATCTTTCGTCCCTCTTTTACTATGGATCATTGACCTAGTCACCATTTTTGTCACAGAGGAAATAATAAATCTGACCTTTTTGTTGATATTTACAAATGCCTTCACCAAACTCATAGATTGCTAGTAGTTACACAATCAATATCAACAAAAAGAAAAAAACAACATAAATACCAAAACCAAGGGAAAATTTACAAACGGAAAGTCCTATAACAATAGGCAAAATCAAAAGCTTTAAAACATCAAACAACTGTCATATTCTTGACTTGCCACAGGCATGTTAAATCGAAGTTGTTTTCAAACAAAAAGCATTTTGAGAATATTTGCATTTCACAAGATTTTTGATATCTCCGCGTTGGAAGATACCCGCTATGCATTTAAATTAGTGGGATTAAATAGTGAATAAAAGAAATCAAATCTCTTAAGTTAAACCGACGAAATGTATTTTTAATATAAAATATCTACAGTGCATCTGTTTATAATTTTTTTTTCGTAAGACGAAATTTAAATTATTGCAAACAATAAAACCATCAAACATACTATCTGTATGATTAAAAAAAAAACTACATTTTTTTTGGTAATTTCAAATATTTGAGTAGAGTTTAACACCTTTTGATATTCTCTATTTCAGGGTCAATAATAAATCTTAGAATATAACCAATTACACGCTTGATATATCTGATTACATCATTTGATACGGAAAGTTTTATAATTGCTTTTCTGAATTTTTGAAAAAAATAAGGCTTTTCTACCTAAGGAATAGATTACATTAGCTGTATTTGGCAAAACTTTTAGGAACTTTTGGTCCTAAATATTCTTCAACTTCGTACTTTATTTGGCCTTTTAAACATTTTTTTATTTGAACGTCACTGATGAGTCTTTTGTAGACGAAACGCGCGTCTGGCGTAAATATAAAATTTTAATCCTGGTATCTTTGATGAGTTAATTCTGCCTATTTTCGGTACCGGTTGTTGGTAAGTCCTCCAAAAAATGATATGCTTTGGAACGTATGCAACCTCAAACATCTGTACACCTTCATCAATTTTCATTGTATCTCTGGTGAATTTTCGTAGATCATCTTCAGTGACACTTGCCCCTTTCTGTGTAAGTACTGACGCACATGGGACATAATCATCAGTCAGTGTATGGTAAATAGGGAAAACTACGACGTCCTTGACGTCTTTATGTTTTTTCATTACTGCCTCAATAAAAAAACAGTGCAACCTTAGCACCCGATATTTCGATGACTTCTGAAATCCTTCCAGAAACCACTTTGGAATTGTCAGCATCTATGTAACTATAATCGTCAGTGTTATAGCAGCTATAAGGAATGATAACATTTTTCGTTTTATCTTCTTTATTTACGTATCGTTCAAATCGAACTGGGGTTCGAATATAAACTTCACCACTTGCTGGCGATTTCACTATCAAACCCTTTCAAACAACTACTTTTAAGTCAACCCCTGACAGTGGTGCAACTCAAAGAGATGTTTGCGACCAGGGTGATGATGCAATTCATATGTTCCCTGCTCCTACTCCAAATTCAGTAGAAGCATACCCAACAGCTAGATTGTCAAATGTCTTTCCCAAGCCATCACACAATGTCGATGGCACAGGTTGACCTACAGTCAAAACAGAGCGTATTCTAATTTGAGTATCTTCTTTATGCAGAGTTTGTAGTAACATCGGCGTAACAAAAAATTTCTATCACATAGTTATATTAAAAAAAGATGTGATATGATTGCAAATGGTAGTCCCTTCTGACGCCGATTCCAATTTCACAATGTTGATATTCACCCGCACAATAAAAAGGTCGATCATTGAAGTAGTGTAGTGACTAAATTCGACCGCGTCTGGAAATCCTGTACTTCCAGATGTTGACAGTATAGGTGGTGTATCATTTGGATCAATCTGTAGAAGATGAACATCATTTCCATCATTGTACAGGTCCTGTAACATAAATCGTTCTACTGCTTCTGTCGGTGATGATTGCAAGACGGCTATTTTTAAATACTGAATTTCGCAATGAGTCACAATACCGTTTTGCGGATCAATTGACATCAAAATTACGGACTATTTTCAAGTGTCTGTTGCCTTCCCTTGAATCAAACGTAAAATTTTTGCAGTTGCGACAGAGCTTCATCATTTTTTTTTAGATCGGAGCCATCTTACATGTAAAATGTCAGATGCAGTGATTTTGCCCTTGCCATCTGAATGGCAAATATAAAAATTAAATACACTGCTGTGTTATTTCCACCAACACTAACGACATCCCCTTATTGAATCCCATAACAAACTAGGCATTTAGCCAGACTGACGGATTTGTCGTATAGGTCACCATACGTTATTGTTTTTCGTACATGTCCCTTGTTGTTAATAATATAGGCTAGTCTGTTTGGATTTCCAATCGTATAGTTTGCAAAATTAATATGAAAATAATTCTTAAAAACTCAAACAGAACAGTTGTCATTAGAAATGAACAAAAAGTCAAATTGTTCTCATATTTGTCAAACACCAACCTTATTGTTTTTCTAATTCTTTGTTTGCTAACTCTCATTCAAACTTGTACGATCTAAAGAAAAACATAGAGATCACTAGTTGAGTAAGTAACGTTTTCAATATCACTGACCTAAGTGAATGACGTATGTTTTCTCTTTGATACTGGACAAGTCACACCCAATATATCTATAACATAAACTTCTAATTAATTCTTCGTTTGATATATGGAACTATAACATTTTGTTATGCAAGGAACATATCCTTGCAGAGTTGTAAAAGTTTTTAACCATAAATGCTTAGGATTTTTACAATTTCAATACTTCTTTCAATAATTTAATATTTTTTGCATTTTGATTTCAAAACGTTCAGGTGGACTCTTACCTTATCAAATTATCAAGTTAAATCGTTAAATGGTTACTGTGAAATGAATGACCAGTATAAAGGACAAATAAAGGTTCGAATCAGTCTATTAGTTATTGAAATAATATACTTGTTATCGGAACAGAAACTTTCTAAGCGGCACAAGTTTAAATTGAAATTTTGCTCATAACGAAATAATCATAAAAAAGTAGCCAGTCCCAGTCTACTAAATCAATGAATCAACCTTCAATCAATCAAGAATATTATCCATATGTTAGCATAAGAATTCGACAGAGGAAGTCGAGGCGTATGGCTTGTAAATTTATAAGGACAAAAAGCAAGGACAATTCATCTGAAAATAATTGTAACTTACAATAACTATGTAAACAAAGTGTTCATATTCTTTGTTTGATCGTTCACCATTTTCGAACTTGCAAATTTTAAATGAAACAGTCGGGGTGAAAGCAAACACATATATTTATAATTAAAATTATATTGCAAAAGGCTTATTTATTGCCGGTTATTACTGCTGTCGTTTTAGAGTCAGGGTTCTTTTTATAGATTTGCAAACGTCACTAAAATTACCCCCATTAATAGATTACATTAGCTGTATTTGACAAATTTTCTAGGAAGTTTGTGACCTCAGTGCTCTTCAACTGTGTTCATCCTTTTTAACTTTTTGATACGAGCGTCACTAATGAGTCTTTTGTAGACGAAGCGCGCGTATGGCGTATATAATTGCAGTCATTGTATCTAAAATGAGTTCATTACGTGCAATGACTTATTATGTATTTTTACCTTAACTTGGAAATTGAAATAGGCCAATACAAGAAAATTCAAAGAGAACATTCAATTAAAACCCATTATCTTTAGTTGAACTACCTTCAATTGAGCTGCGTAGAATAGAAATCGACCGTATGCAAATGAATATCAATACATACGTTAACCTATTTTGGGTTGAAAAAAATCTTTAAGTTAATTCTGTAACTGTTTAAAAATTGAGTTTTTATAAGAACCCTACAAAACGAACCGAAATTCCTCTTTTATTTTATATTTAACTGTTCCAAAATTAATCAAAATCGTATACATTTACAACGTTTACGTACACTCTCATTAGGTCGATTTCTATCCGACGCAGCTCACTTATCTCTATATATATATATATATAAGTACGTCTGAGTCAGTGACAACCCTACAACAGATGTATCCATCGGATCGCCATCAATGATGGTGATACATGGCTGTGTACATAATGTATATTCAACTCGTCTAAACATCAACCCAACAATGTTAGATCTGTAAATTTGCTTTCGCAAATTTTTGGTTCTTCCCTCGCCGGGATTCGAACCCATGCTACTGTGATATTGTGACACCAAATCGCCTGCACTGCAGCCGTCCCGCTAGACCACACGACCACACGACGATATATATATATATATATATATGCTTATATTATTAACTTGGCTTGTTTAAAAACTGTTCGTGTGTGTTATTTGCAAGTATGATAAAGATTTTTTGTATTGATAAAATGAAAAATGGAGTTTTCTTATGAATTTTCTTGATTTGCATGTTTAATGTATGTTTCGTGTTTGATATTCAAACTCAGATAATAATGTAAAGCCTTTAATTCAGGGGTTACCGTATTTTGCTGTATTGAATTTTTGTTAATCATTAGTTTTCTTGTTTTCTTGTTTTATATTTGTTATGTTTGGGCTATTTGTAGCTGACTATGCGGAATGGGTTTTGTTCCTTGTTGAGGGCCGAAAGTTGACATATAGTTGTTTTCTACTACATCAGTTGGTTTGGGGCGGTAAGTTGTCTCTTTGGTAATTGAACTACAATTTCTTATTTCTATATGGTTATTCCTCTTTGCATTGCCACCTGACCAAGAACAAAAATGAAGAGAAAACAAACAAAGTGATATAAACATGCGTAGAGTTTTGAAATTAAAATTTTTGTCTGTTCCAGATTTATAATTAAAGTTATATGAAAAGTAATCTTATTCATGTAATTATCGTTTCTTGGAATATTTAGGGTCCGACCAAATGCATAAAAACATTAAACCCACACTTATATCTTGATATACATAGAAAGAGTTCATACTCTATTCACCCCCGGTTTTTGCTGCTCAGTCTTTACTTTTCTATACTGTTGTTTTTCTTTCTATTTTTTTATTTGTCATAGCACTGCACCGTGAGTTTATTTTTGACTTATGAGTTTTAGTGTGCCTTTGGTATCTTTTGGTATTTTTTTTATATATTCCTTAAGTTGGCATTTTTAGAGATGTAGAGAGAAATAGGCGATCAAAAATAATAAATGGAGGTATACAATTTTTGGCTATCATTAAAGGTACATTTGGTAATATAGCTCTTCAACTGTCTCGGTTCTTATACATCCTCGGCTTTCAAATATGCAGATAGTTCCTGATGAAATTAAATCCAAAAAAGTGCTGCGGACGCATACAAGTTATAGCGTATTATTACATAGATCAAAATATGGAAAAAGGAATATAATAAAACAGATTATGATTCAAATTAAGCAAAATCATTTTTAGATAAAAACAAAATGTGTATATTTGTTTGTGCTAGTTTGTTCGTGTAAACACTAATTAATGTAATGATCTTATATATATTGATTCGTAAAGTTTTAAATAATCGAATATTTTAAAATATTTTCTTGAAAATGATGCCCCTGATTCTCAGCAAAATGAGCTGATGAGTGATTATGATTTAGATTGTAGTATTATCAGATATACACGTGATAACATTTTAAGTATTTAATGTTAATTTCAAATAGACAACTGCATTACATCCCATACCCGTGTTTTAAATAGTTGCTTCGTCTCTGATGTTTCGTGACAACAGAGATACCCGTGCTTGGAGAATAACTGTCTAGCAGTATTGACCTGCATGATATGGTGCATAAAAGTGTGCTAAGATGTGTTATTAAGTGGTCAAACAAGACTTCCATAATATCTAGGGAAGATATGGCGATGGGCTTTACTCATTGACGAAGGCCGTACTGTGACCTGTAGTTTTTGATTTCTGTGTCACTTGGTCTCTTGTGAAGAGTGTCTCATTGACCAGCATGTCACATATAATAGAATAGAAATATGTCTCTCTTTGTCTTCTTCCTTTGTAATAAAACCCTTGCCAAAGTGGACCGTATGTTTGACTGTTCAGAAGATAAGTTTGCAGCCAAATCCGCATACAACCAACAATCAATTAAAGCCATTAAACAATATTTTGTATATATATAAGTACTTATCTAAAAACTTAAAGAATAATTTTAGAATATGTTGATATGAACCAAATACCAATAACAGTGTTTTTTTGTGTCGAACATGTTGAATAAAATTAACGGTACCAATGTTGTTGCACCAGATGCGCATTTCGACAATACATGTCTCTTCAGTGATACTCGTGGCCAAAATATTTGAAATCCAAAGCTTATATAAAAGATGAAGAGCTATAATCCAAAAGGTCCAAAAAGTATAGCCAAATCCGTGAAAGGAACGTTACTTGTTTTACTATTTTGTTTTCCCTAGGATAGCATAACTCTCAATAATTTAATTTTTATATTTTTTTTCTAACTAACTACACAAATGTTGTTTTTATTTTGAACCACATTATGTCGATATTTATAGGAGATATTGGAGTATACTCTTATGATACAGAAACCACAATAGTAGCCACACGATATCGATAAGACAAAATATAGGTGTCAATACAATATATCAAGCTCTTAGTCGGCCCTAGTGCATAAAGCTGTGAATAGATTTACCTGACACGATAAAAATAATTTAGGTCAAACACGTGACTAAATTAAACCTTGAATGTGGAAAAAAAAAATTTTGTGACACGTCGGTTATGTCCGCATCTAAGTAGTTGGAATGCTAACAAATAATTCAGTTAAAGAGCAAGGAAAACCCAATTATCCATCAAGTTGTGCTTTGGGGAAAAAACAAATGTATTTTAAACTTAAGTTAATTTACAAAACATGACTGCATGAATTATATTTAATGTCGACCTATGAGTGTGGATTACTGAGCTGGTAATACCTCTTGACGAAACATCCGACATCAAACACATATCAGCCAACGTTTTGTTTTGGATACATGATTTATTATAAGCCTTTATTGACATCAAAAGCCTTACGAAAACCAGCGTACGCTCAGATCGGTTCTTCATATCTTCAGTATTTACGCATTTACCATGTTTAGTTTAATTATTGTTTTGCTAGGTTTTTATCTGATGAGTCAAATCTTTATCAGCCAATTTTGGTAGTGTGTTCTTTTATTGTGCTATAAGACCACTGTTATGAAAATGGCTGGACCCCGCAAACGTGTATAACTCCGCCACAACCTGTATGTGCCTGTCCTAGGTCAGAAACCTGTAATTCAGTGTTTGTCGTTTGTAACTGTATATCATGTTCGTTATACGTTTGCAGTTTTGTACATTCATCAGGTTTATTGCTTTCTCAATTTAATTGTTTTACATATGCTTATGTCGGGCTTTTTGTAGCTTCCTATGGGTTTTGCTCATTGTGCGTTTTCTATATTACTGTTGACAACTTATTTTCGCAGTTAGAAAATCAAGTAAATAAACGTGAAAAGTAAATTTAATCTTCCAGGTACAAAACAGCAACATTATAAAACGTCGAAATTGTATTGTCGTGAAATATGGTAGAATGGTTTTAACATGTTTAACACCAAAAAAAAGGATCAGGGACAAAACGTTTGTTGACAGTATTTCAAAAATTGAAAAGAACATGATATCAATTTCATGCATGCGAGGGTTTTTCTGGTTTAACCTATATCTATAAACTTTACTACAAAAGAGATGATTGCAGCTTCCCGTTTTGTAGCAACATTCCAGCACAGTCTGCATATGAAGTATGTATTGCCCAGTTGATACGATATTACAGAACTTGCATGTCCTACTATGTTTTCATTAACAGAAGGTTGCTGCTTACGAGGAAGCTTTTGAACCAAGAGTTCCATGTGGTGAAGTTCAAATCTAAATTGTGATCCACATGTCGTTACCAGAATCCCTTTCTACTTTCTCCGAATGTGACCGACCTATTCAAATTTATCACCGGGTTCTAGTTTACACTTGCAACAAGACGAGAGTAACGTCTGCAGCAGGATTTGCTTACTCCTCCAGAGCACCTGAGAATACCCACTGTTTCTTTAGTGTGGTTTGAGATGCTTGAGCTTTAGTTTTTTTATATTGTGTTGTGCAAACTGCAAGAGTATAATTATGTTTGTGATTTGTACTATTTTATACGAAAAAGTTCAAGGAGTACAACAAAAATGCACGACATTTTTTATTAATCAAATTTATGTTTATTAAAATGAAAATATGTGGAATGTAAAATTTAAAAAATTATCAATATATGACATATGTAATAGTTGAATAATAGTAACAATTAGTACATTATTTGCATCCATTATTTTTGTTGTTGCTGATACACATACAAGTATAGCCATGATAATTATAATGTTTTATTAAGAAAATTTAAATACGTATTAAAGAGGGTATTAAGTACCCCAAAAAGAGCCCATGTTATTTTGCTCATTAAAGAATAAATCAAGTGTGAACAACCCATGAATACCAAATCTGTATCATAACAACAATTTCATATGAAATCACATTGCGTGTATATGTCAAGTCATTCAGATTATAAATTAACTATGTTTTGATAGGGTGTTCTTTAATAGTAACAACACATGATAAACGTATCAAATTGTTTACTACAATGTTTTAACACCTATTGGTGAGGCTATTCATAACGCTTTGTATTTCGTTATATTTGATTTTTTTCGTAAATGTTTAATTAAAAAAAAAACATGTTTCAACTATTGACCAACAGCTACTGGCAAACCAAAACTTTGTTTGCTGTATTTTGTGTTATCTTGCTTGAATTGTTTTGATTGGCTAAGATGAATAACAGAAAAGGCAAAAATATTATAGTTATGTTTTGGGAAAAAATATGAAAATAATATTTTGTTTTTATTTTGTGTCATCCTTTTTTAGCTGACACACGGTATTGATGTGGCAAAATCTGGTATCCGTTTCGTTTATTGTTATTCAAACTATTTTAAATATCAATCAGGTCTACGAAATGGCTGATTTTCTTCTAATAAATTCTGATTTTTTCTATATTCAGATTATGGGATATGAGCTAGCATTTTGTATAAACACAATTAGTTTTTGTCCGCGAAGTCCCCTATTTTTATGTTAGAGTTTAATACAAAACATATTCAAATCTTCAAACAAATTATTCCTTTGAATTGGTTTCCTTATTCTTGTTTCAATCTTAACAAAACTCTTACCATCAAGATGTACAAAATGTATGTGCCAACCGTGGAATTTATCAAATGTATACTTGATACGAACAAATGTGTATTTGTATTTTGCGAAATTTAAAAAAATGTTAGCGAAAAGATTTTAAACTTTGTGCATGATGTGTGAACCATACAAAAAACAATAGTCCTGGCCTATTTTCAGCTTCTTTTCTTAAATACCTGAGTAATTTTTGCACATATGTGTTAATTGGAATAAATTGTGAAAGCGTTTAAAGAGACGTGTGTTCTGATGGCCAATCTTCGTCATTTACTATCATATTACTCTTGAATGAGGTGTTCATGGGTTCTGTTTGTTCGTTCAATACGACTTTTTCTTTCGGAATATCTGCTGTGTCATCACTTTCAATTTCACTTAAACTAGGGAAAGATATATCGTTCTCAGTTATGCTTCCTGGCTCACTATCGATTTTTGTTGAACGTGAGTTAGTCTTTTTTGTCTCATACTCCAAAATAAAGTATTTTATGATAGATTGTTTTGGACGTTCTAGTGTCAGTTGAGACTGAATGAGCGAAGGCAATGAGCTTGTTATAACAGCAGTGGTATGTTCTAGCACATCGCTTATCTTTGTATTGTAGATTGTTAAAAATGTTATCACAGCTGTAAACATAAGAATTACTGATAATACTTTCAATACAATATCACCAACTGATACATAAAACGGGCGAATCATCTCTTGTACATGAACAACAAGTTTCTTTTTTATGTATACAATACCCTTTTCTTTTTTAAAATATTCCTGCAAAAATTCTTGTTTAAATGCACCATCTTGATCTTTACCTGCTTCGATGGTTAATTCAAATACGTCTTTGTAAAAATGCAACATGTCCCTAACTGTTTGAATCAAAAACACAATACCCCCAAAAATAAACAACAAATATGTTGAAGTTTCCTTTGGTGTCGTTACTAACGCCAAGCACATAAAATACGTAATATAGACAACAAAATAAATTGTGTATGATACAATTACTGAAAATATATACATAAATGTAATAAAAAAAACGAATAACACAACCCAGAGAAGCAATTTAAAACAAAAACTTATAGCATACATCCAATCATTTTCGTTAGTAGGAGCTGTTGTGCTACTGAATAATTTAGTGTAGCAAAATTTAATCCAGCCAATCAAAGTTAAAAAAATGAATGGAATCAAAGGACATAAAAATATTATTACCATTATTACACCTGACAATTTTAAAAGAAAGGAATAATAATTGTTATCATGTTTTAAATTTTTCCAGTGACGAGAGTTGAAAAGTAGATAAATGCCAGTTTTTAAAATTCGGTGTACTTTCTTATAACCTTTTAAAGATTTGCATCCTTTAGGAGCTCTTTCTTCTATATATAAATCTAAGCCGATACATTCGGCTCCACCCTCAAGGATTGATCCAAAATTGTCAGGTAAGATTACAATTAATCCTAGAAAATAAAATATCAGTAATGCTGCAAGCGGACCACCAAGAAAAGGTAAAAAAGTGTGGTTTAAAGGATCACCTAATAGCACAGTGAAACCAAATAAGATATCATGCTTCACTATATCTCGAATTTGAGATCTCCAATTTTGAGTTGAAACATATAACAAAAGCTCAATGTAAATCCCTAAAGGTACAAGCATCATGAAAAACACTTTTACTATTCTTGGCTTTAAAAACTGAAAAAATTTCGACGGTTTGTCATTGTTCGGACATTCAGTGTCGTCGATAAAAAGTACGTTTGCAAACATAGACATCATACTTTTATCAGCTCTACATGTTGTTTGATTATATTCAGTAGAGTCATGCCAATTTGCAGGATGGGACTCGCCGTTGATATTACCTAAATTTACCAGGATAAAAGGGGTATAGCAAAATAATATGATAGAAATAATATAGGGAACCAGTCTATATCCCTCGATTCTTTTTAATTTATCATCACAGCAAACAGATCCATTATAATAATGACAACACTTATATCCAAATTCCTGGAACGGTATGCCAAAATGTTTCTTCAAAATAAACCAGGAACTATTTTGAAACCATTCAAACTTAGATACAAAGCATAGATTAAAATCTTCATAATTAGTATTTTGTTTGAAAACAGTTAAATCTTTTAAATTTTCAATAAATGCTTTTACAATAAAGCTTGTCAAATCTTGTTTAGCATCGTCGATTGTGCAGTTATCGATATTTTCTTGTACTTGAAGGTCAAGTTGTTTCTTTTCAGTGTATTGATCAAGAAGACCAAACGAGAGTACTTTGAAATCTGCTCGCCAAGAAACATAGTAAAGCGGTCCATTCGGATCAAGGTAAGTTTGAAGCCAATCGTGTGGATGAATTACAGCTTGTGTCTCCAATTTAGAATCATTTATCATTAGATAGATATGCCGAGTAGTTCCATAATTCCACTTTATATTTTTCATTTGATGATGGCCTTTCGTCGCATCTAGTAATTTATAAGAGCAATTACCATTGGACATTTCTAAACTGAAACCTTGTCGACATATTTTGTCTTCACTTGCTACTGGTTTGATACCATAACCACATACCAAGAATTGAATCATTAAAATGCATTCAATACTTGTAACGTTAGCCATGTTGATATATAAAAACTATCTGAAATATACAAATATGTCATGTGTTATCGAAATGTAAGCTTCTTTTCACGTTATTTTTCTTTTTCTATTTTTTAAATGTTTACTCAAATGCCAACTATATACATGTAGCTTTGCCGATTTTATTAATGCAGAAGTAATCCTTCATAAGCACCAAGAAAGTTTCGCTCGTTGTTGTCATATTAAACCAACTGAACATAATGTGGCAAGTAATAAACAACATTAATAACTTTGGTCTAAAAAAATCTGACAATGTTGTCTGATTGAGTCAAAACAGAACAATAGAACGACCATTTGGGTTCGTGTTGCTTATTCTTTAGTTTTCTATGTTGTGTCATGTGTTCTATTGTTTGTCTGTTTGTCTTCTTTCATTTTTAGCCAGGCGTTGTCAGTTTATTTCCGATTTATGAGTTTTACTGTCCCTCTGGAATCCTTCGTCCCTCTTTTCTTCTTCTTTGTTTTGACATGTTTTAATATGTCCTAAATACCAGTAGTCACTAACGAAAGGAATGCCGACTTAAAGATGACGAAAACAAATCTAAAGCAATTTGATTTTGTATATATTCAGTCGATTAAAACAAAAATAAATGTTTTAGATTCAAATCTACTTCTAGTGATACGAAGTAAATAGAGATATAATTGAACATTGTAGATGACAAATTGATCTTATTATGCCAGAGCATTTTACTTGGTATGCGTTTCTGAATTTAACGTGTAAGGGCACTTTATATCATAACTTGATAAATATGATTATGCAAATTCATCTTGGTTGAAATCAAAGATTGGAAAAATATGGTGAAAGGGGTCAAAAGAACAGAGAGCAATAAACAAAATAATTAAAAAATCGACAGAAGAGTGACGAAAAATCGCAAAATATGGGAAAATATAATATTGTTTTTGAATGATATGCTGACAATTGAAAAAAAATGTAAAGACTGAAGAAAAGAACACCTCCTCACCATCCCACCTCTCTGATGTGAACTAATGAAAATATATGTAGAATTACTGTTTTTGTCGAGTAATTGTATGCAATCGTTTGCTTGAATAACCACCTTGTTTTCTTAATTGAACAATGCCAGACACAATATTGGTCATGACACATTTATAACACAACTATTGGGATATGCATTCTGAAATTGAGATTATCGTTGAGCTTATCTATCAAGGTATTTAATATTCCAATACATGTTTCTATTCCCATTGTTTTTACATCCAACTCAAACCAAAGGTTTTGAAACCAATTTTTTGTTTGTTATTAAATGTAGTATTTTTTTTATTTACCATATTATTATCATCATTACCATTATCACTATTAATATCACTATCATTATTATAAGTATTAACAAATAGAAGTTAGTATTATTATTTTCAATTATTGTTTTTTTTATATGAATATGTCCTTAAACTTTCTTCAAAAGGGGTGAGGAATGAAAATTTTATTTTTGTAACACATTTTGTCAGACTTTTTAGATGTTAATTAAACATTATGATTCGTTAGAAAACCTCAGAGAAAATGAGCACGGATCAAGCAAGTATGTATTCTTAATAGATGTTTACTTGATCAAAACATAGTGAATGGTTCAAGTCATTTAAGAAGCAAGAAATGTGTGCCTCTATTTAAATATAATTGTTTTGTTATTCGAACAAGAGACCGCTCCTACAGGTTGAGACATCAAAAACAAATTGTTACATTTCCACAATTTGAGGCTCAATGAAATAAAGTTTTTCTCAAATGCATGTTGTTTACAAATTTTTAATTATAAGTGACATTAATAAATTATTCAAGATATTTTCTGTTTGACCGAGTAGTCCAGTTGTATAGTTCCGAAAGGAAATTTTCAAAATTGTTGTTTAATAATTAAAAAAAATATTAGATTGTATAAAATTACAGCTAATAAGATTTATATATTTTATGCATCGGAAGTGCCTATCTGTGATTTTTTTCAATCAAGAATGCTGTAAAAGAGAGACGAAAGATACAAGACGGATAGTCAAACTCATAGATTGAAAATAAACTGACAACGCCATGGTTAAAAATAAAAAGACAAATAATTGTACAGAAGACACAACATAGAAAACTAAAGACTAAGCAACACGTACCCCCCAAAAAACTGGGAGTGAACCTGTGAAACCTGAACATTTATAAGCTGGGGATGTGTTAGCCCGCTGCAACATAAAAAGGACATTAACAGAACATAGCAACTCATTAAATGTCACATTTGCTTGGAGGTTGTTTGAACCTTAGTAAATAAATCACTTATACTTTGAACTTGTGTTCGCATAAGATCACTTTATGTTATATTGATAAATTTATTGATTGATGTTTGATTAACGTCCAGTCTTGAGCTTCATCTGCAATTTGTTTACACCAAAAGTATATTGAATCTTGCCGACCATGTTTGCTATATATAGTTTTTCTCTATTAATTATAGCGTCCAAGATAACAAGTCATGGTCAAGTCATTTTTTTAAATTAGTCATTGTTTTTGCGCAAGCTTTTCGCTTTGTAAGACTGACGTATATTTTATAAAATTAATTGTTTCAATGATTGAAATAAATGTTTTAATCAAAACCTTAATACTTTGCTGTTGGGTTATATTTCTTATATTTTAGTACGATTGCCTTGATTGATCGGTGTTTAATACCACTTTCAGCACTTTTGTGCTATTTCTTAGTGGTGAGTTTTTTTCTTGGTGAAGGGAGTTTCAAAAGAGAATCATTGACCTACTATATGAAAACTGACAATAATAGTCAATTATATTCTTTATCAATTTAACATATAATATTTGAAAATAATCAATTTATTTATCAAATAACAATTCATGTTTATCGTATTTAACGTGACAATCGTATGTATATGTTTGTAACGCTTTGAACTTTACCTCATACAATCAGCTGATTACGTCTTTTGAAGGTCAGCTGTCTTATGTATTCAGAGATTGAAAAATTTAACCATGACCGTTATAATGTTTACACAGAATCCCAGTGAACCTTGCTCGATGCAAGCTTGATAATACATGTGTTAACTGTTACAATTTAAATCATTTAGATTGAATGTGAGGGGAGGGGAGGGGATGAAATAATATTTCTTCGTTTGTCATATTAAAGTATGTTACAATACTTACACTATGTACTGACTTTTAATGGGCTCTAGATATTTGGGAACTTCGACTTGCTGAAATATAAAATATAATTTAATTATATACTTTATAAAAAAGATATAGAAATATCACAAAAGGATGAAACTATTCTACTTTTATGTTTTCTGTTAGTATGAAAAAAGAATTTTAGGAAATATATTTTTTAATCCCCTTCCTAAAATTACAGAAATAGACTTTCTACAACAAAAAACAAAAAGTAAAACTGGTATACAAAACATAACACAGAAAGCTTCCACTGGAGCAACATAAACCCGATAAATCCTAATTTAAATAAATATAAAAAATACTTGATGTAAGTGTCCACTCCCAAACTAAATTAAAACCGAACTGGGATAGATGAAGTATACTAGTAATACAAGAGACAGAAAATGGCGATAAAATCTGCAACTAAATGTTTATGAATGATGTTATCAATGGTGTTGAATAAAGAATGAAACATCAAAAAGTCTTGTGTACAAAGCATATACTGGCTAACCAAAAAATTGTGTACAGAATTTATATTGGCAAAAAAATAGTGGTTAAATATTGGAAATGTTTTTAACAATTTATTATGGTTTGATGCAATGCTGATTTCAGAAAAAATATAGGCAACACGAACAAAGAAATATTTGACCTGACTAGAAAGATCTCTGTATCGTGAACATATTTGTGTACACAGAAATCAATAGAATATTTCTAAACAGTTTTCAAACTGCACTGGATAATTGTTAGGTTTAAAAATTCAGACAATTTTATTTCAAATATTTTCAAATATTTGATTTCTACCGATTTGAAAAACATATTAGTTTGAAGATAAGTATGCATTTCTTGATATTTTTTCATAGTTTCTAGAATAAAATGGTAACACCTACATTATTTTATTGAGTATTTTGCCGTTATTGAATGTTAAAAAAGCATATCACTAATCTTTGTGCTCATGATGTCAATATCTGTATGCCATGAAAAAGAAACTAGAGTAATTTAGCAGCTTATAGTTAATTATGTAATATTTATCCCATGAGGACGCGGTGTGTCAGTGTCAGATCACACCGATGGCCGGAGGCCGGAGGGTGATTTCACACTGACACACCAAGTCCGAATGGGATAACTATTTTACATCCCAGCTGTTTTAGATTAAACGAAAAAACATTTACAATTCTTAAAATCTAGTTTATAACGCCACACAACCATTATGATATACTTTATATATTACTTTATGATATATATCCTTTATGACCCCCGATCACGATGTTTAAATATGAAACCATGTCAACTCGCCCAAATCATAAAAAGGGTAAAATCCCTTTGAACAAACAGTCTTACAAATCGCCTTATTTATGAAAAGGGTTAAAATCCGACTGAATAAAGGTCTGCCTACTCGCCCTACTTATGACAATATCTTGCCTCCTTTAAATATGTTAAATAACTGAGAGATGGTACCAAGTCGTCCTGGTGTAGGGGTATTAGTCGTGGGTTGGTATGCTAAAGTTTGAGTTCGAATCCCAGTATAGACAATAGATTTTTTCAACATAAATTTTGAAAGTGTGTCTTCTCTCAATATATATTTCTAAGTTTTATTGTGGATTAGGCATTCCCGCCAAAATGTTACAAAACAAAGGAAAGCATGCAAAACAAAGAAACTCAAGCAGGGGTAATCTGGTAGGGAAAATCCGGCTCAGATCACCCCTGATGGAACAAAGCTGGGATGTAATGAACCTTACTATTTTGTTGATGTTACTATTTTTATGTATGATTATATAAAATTTGTTATCACAACATGTTCAATACTTAAATACAATAGAGTCTTTGTTTCTGCATCACACAAAATAAATTACCTTTTATAATACTAAACCCTGACTAATTGTATAAAAAAGGTAATAAGAGTGTGGTCGCCGATCCTCTCCGAAGATAATTGGATAAGTTTGAGGGTCATAATCTTTATAAGCTCACTGGATGAATATAAAAAAATTGATCTATGTAAAAGGCACTCGAATTTTTCGTTTATCAAAAATGAAAATGTATTTGATAATCATAAGACAAACTGTTACTCTTGGATTATCGGAACTTTTCGATAGTTAAATTATCAATTTGATAGTCCTCGCCAATTCAACTATGTCATTTGGATAAATCCGATAATCCACTGGTATCGATGGAAGAACCAATAGTTGTTATTAGTTTAATACAAAATCTATCAATGACAGTTCAATTTGATATCACAAATGGTAATTTTCTCAATAAACTATGTTTTAGTACGGAACTGATTTAATTCTTATTTTTACAGATCATAAAATAAAATATATATAATGATATTAACATTACAAATATAAAAGTAAACATGTTCAAACACTACTGTAACAGACTTGGTGCAGTTTAAACTCACTTGCAATAAGGTGTGCATTCTATATGTTATAAATATGTATTAGAGTAGATAGTGGCATCTTTATTGAATTTTACATTAATTCATATCAGGCTGTTTGTTGTTTTATGTTGTCGAAATGTGTTGAGGTATATAGACAATGACATTGAACTTAATATGCGGTTTGTCTTTTTCAAAACACGAATATGGACTTAAGTTAACATGTTTTTGAAAGCGAAATGTTAATTAAAAAACTTTTTTTTTCTATAGTACTTTTTTATGTATACAAAACCAACAACAACAAAATACTCCGGTACAAGTTATTGGTTATAAATGAATCACCCGTTG
Source organism: Mytilus edulis (assembly GCF_963676685.1). Taxonomy (NCBI): domain Eukaryota; kingdom Metazoa; phylum Mollusca; class Bivalvia; order Mytilida; family Mytilidae; genus Mytilus; species Mytilus edulis. The sequence continues at coordinate 67,039,901 of NC_092350.1, read as the reverse complement.
CAATATGAACTTACTTAAATGCAACTTCTTTTTACTTTTTGAATGCAATTTAATTGTAGAAATCGAACCTATGTTATTGTTTATTTTATATTTCGAAAAATGTCATGGCTTAATATTATTAATCGATTTACTTATCCGAGAATCCGAGTATAGATAAATATTCAGAGATGGACAAAGCACCACATGAATTCAGGAATGAAAATAGAAGGATATCTTTTAATACGCATTCCCACTTGTTTTTATGCAAATTCATTGACAAAGTCCTCACAGTAATATGGTTGGAAGACTTTGACAGAGTTTCGAAAGATTTTTCACACTTGTGTAATTATTGGATTTTAATTCATTGGTAAATCACGGTAGTTCTCATTGCAATAATGGTAATAATTTATAGTAATGCAGACCCTGTAAATCAATCTATGTGATGTTGTTCTTGGAAAATTCTTTTATCTCTATTGTTTATTAACGTAAAATGTGAAAGTACTATTAGTTCATAGAACTGTGTATAGTATAGTGTGTGAATTGAACATTTCAAATTACATCATTTTCTCTCAAAAGTTTCCAATGATATAGAAATAACAAAACCCTCATTAACTTCATGTCATCAAAGAATTTTTATTTACACAAAATGATTTATGGGGAACTACAAAATTCGAAAAATTCGAAAGAAAAGACACTTTATGTGTTCTGAATCACAAATGGATTATGGAAATATGTGAACAGCAGCATAAATAGCAAAATCGTATGTTGTTATAGGAAAAGTTCCGTTTTACAAAATTACATTGTTTTTCCCAAAACAATGATCAACTCTAAGCAATTGATGGGAAAAGTCGAACAAGTATAATAATTTATTTATTTTACCTTGCAATTTAATGTTGTCTTGTGTTTAATCCCCTTCAAGAAATGCGGACTTTTTTTGATTTTATATGTATTTAAATTGATAAAAAGCACTTGACTATTTGATAAAGTTCTTGGAATCTTGAATTTATCTTGTTTACAGAAATGTACGTACATGTTTGTTTAATAATTTTATCATCATAGAAATAAAACTTTGTACATTTTAATTTTCATAGTCAAGGCCTTTGTATTTAAGTCACGTCCATTCAAATCAATGAATGGTATAATAATGATAATGTTCAACTTTTCTGAAAAAAATTAAAACCTTTTTTTTATTCTGTGGTTTATTCTTAGCAGATGTAAAAAGGATTAAATGGACTAATGAAAACAATCCCAAAAATAATGTGTAGGCACTGCATTGGTGTGACAGTTTGTGTTATTTAAGGCACATCTCATTGAATACGTCTATCTCATATTTCCTCGTCATTCATTAACGATACTACCGAAACTAAAAAATCTGCATAAATTTTTGACATTTTCCAGTTATTGGCACCAATAGCTGGATTTACATCTATGACAAACGAGATGATTTAAAATCTCAATTGTCAATGTGTTATTTCTCAACAGTAAAATATACATTATGTCTAATTGCATAACGTTTACATGTATGAATCAAAACGTTATGCTAGTGCATCTTCGCACTATACAATTTTTATCATAGTATTAAGTAGTGAACTTAACTAATGTGTCTTTGGAAACACTCACAATGTTTTTACTTTTTAAAATATCAATTGAGTCAAAGATCAGTTTATGCATTTGTCTTCCCTTCATTTGATAGAATCATTTTAACAGACTGAGTGAGGATTCAACAATGACTTATCTCGGTAAAGTTTCTTGTCTGCATCAAAGAAATCTTGTTTTTTAAGGTTCATATATTATATACAGGCGCCCGTCATGTTCTGTACTCATTTTTATATCAAACGCCGTCATCTACAGTTTTGATAAAAAATGAACAACAAAACTGATTTATTTGCAAAATGATGCTTTTCCTTGATTTTGCCTGCATCTTTCAAGTGATTAAATCACTCATTTTACTTTGTTTCTGAGTTGTTAATGATGTTTGCCGATCTTGTTTTTGACTTTTTATCAGATATTCGGAATCCTCTTGTTTTATCCATGCAGTATCATACGGAATTGTGTTCGCTTACTCCTACTTTTGTTATAATGTTATTGCATAAAGTTTAAATTCATTTTTATAAATTCTGATAAAATCCTTGTTACTTTTTAAAAAAAAAAGGATCCAATGATAAATATATGAAATATAATCTAGAGAAAATTAATATCCTGCAAATTTTTCAACGGCTTAAAGGTGCACTATCTCCGATATATAGAAAAATCTTAAATACGATGTGTTTTTTTCAATCATTAATTTAAAAGGAATAGTGAAATAATAGTTCTCTTTTCGCAGCCAGTATGGTTCAATTTCGTCCTGTTATATTTCTTCCATTTGACATACTATTACAGAAAATGTCTTCCGTTTGACATACTATTACATAATATTTCTTCCATTTATAACTTCTATTTCACGACAGAACTATACGTCAAGTTCGACAAAATAATGCATTCATCTCTTTTATTACCTGCAATATTACTGAGGGAATTATCTAAAAAACACACATTAAGAAATAAACCCACAACAAAATATGATGTTAATTTTGACATTGTGAACTTTTAATTTTCGGTAGCAACGTCAACATCCCAGCAGCGCCTGTATAATACATTTTTGGTGAATATGTCAAAATATGTTTGACGATATGTCAAAGCTGGCATTTCTCTTATGATTGATTTTTTGCCTCTATCTCCGTGTTTGGTTATACCATGGTAACTAGTTTGTATTGGTGAAAGAATCTGGAATACTGATCTCCAGGGTTTCCCCTGGGTCAATAATTTTTTTCGCCACCTCTTACGCCAAAACAATATATTTTTCGCCACTTTATTTTTTTTTCGCCAAATAACAAATATTTTTTTCGTTTAAAATTTACCTTTGTTTTCTACCCACCGTCCCCCTCCTTCCTTAAATAAGATGATTTTGCCAAATTGTGTCTATGATTATTCTCTCAAACTTATTTTAGAGTCTACAGTTTAATGAATAAACACTAAACATTTACTTTACAACAACAGAATTTTTTTTTTTACTTAAAAGAGAAAAATATTCATTGTATTTTAAACAACTTTTCTAAATGAGGAGGCCACTATACTTTTAATAATAAAGAAGATATAAGTCCTGGAATATAACAAAATTAATGGACATGTTTTGATCAAATAATACCAGTATAGTTGGAAGGGAACGTTTCTTTAAAAAGAAATACTGATGTGCCCTTTTGTATTATAGCTAAGAAGCGATTTGACAACAAAAAAAAGATTTTATTACATGAAATTGATTTCATTCGAGGGGTTATTCCCAACCTTTTGGATAGATTTTTTTCATAACGACAGTTTTCTGTTCTTGACCATCGTAAATGAAAAGGTTGAGACGTAAAACTATGCTTGAAACACGTGTGTCACTCAAACTACTTTTAAGTAGTCTCCCTAATCAATTACCTATATTAAAGTACTAGTCAAAAGATTATTAAAGTTTAAAATGATTTTATCGGAGATTTTTCTTGCTTTTGAACATGTTTCGTCTCAACAACAGCTGTCTTTTTTAAACTACCTTTAAAAAGAAAAGGAGACGTCAAAAGTTTGATTCAAAAAGTGGTAAATACATTTTGTATGTGACATTTAGCGGAAGCCATTTAACCATATCATTTTGTCAAACAATTCAACCAACACCTTTATTAATTAGTCCTTTGTTGTCGAAAGCCATAAAATGCAATCAGCTGATTATTGATTTTCTGTCCAAATCTTAATGAGTATTGTCTGATCGGGTAAAGTCCGAGAAACTCGAAAAAAGTAAATAAACAAGATGGAGGAAAATAAATCGTTATAGAATGAAATTCAAAACAGTGTGGCTGTGGCCATTGATTGACACATTAAATTCATCCATTGACTGGGACAATTTAGGTGAACGTTTGTATGTAACGACCACTGTTCACGACGTACCTACGATAGACATTTAAACTGTGGGGTCACCAAGGTTTCTTAACGCCTTTTATTATAAAATAATTCAAAATTGAAAAAAAATATATTATATATAACTTATATGAAAAAGGGATAAAATTAGATAAATAAATAAAATTGTTTTTCTGATTAGTGATGAAATATAAAGTATAACCTCTGCTTGGAGGCAAACTCATAAATAAGATCACACCTGGTCAGAGGTATTAAATTCTAAATAACGTTGATTCAAAATTGAAACATCCTGTTTAAATTAAATAACAAGGCCTTTCGAATATACTAGATAAGTAATACACGAATTTATGAAAATATGGCTTTCTTTTTACCTGTAAAACACACATGTACTGAGGTAACTAGAACATATTAAAGTGCTTTATGTATGAATTTTTTTTTACTGTTACTTTGGAATACATTTCCTTTTTTTTAAAGGTTATCAAGGATTGCTATGGAAATTCTATTATCATGATTATGTTAATTTCTTGGTTTAATAAAACAAAACAATTAAGCTCTCATTTTTTTTAAATTTATACTAGGCTTAAGTTAATGGTGAAAATAGTCCAGTTACCATAAGATACTTCCGAAATATTCATAACATTTTGAATAATATTGAAAATATTAGTCACAATTCATTTTTTAGATTATCTGATCAGCTTGTTTTATTTATATTTTAAAAGTTGATATATATTATTATGTAAGTGTTGATTAATATTGAGTTGAAGTTATATTATGATTGATTATTGTGAAATTTTAATTTCAATACTATATTAAATACATTTTTAATTTCAAGTTGTTGTTCAAATTTCATTTTTATTAAAAAAAAATCCTAAATTGATAAAATTCAGTTGATAGATACAAAGAATAGGTCTAGGTTGGTTAAGACTTGGTCGAGTATAGTTCAGACTAGGTCGAGTATGGTTCAGACTAGGTCGAGTACGGTTCAGACTAGGTCGAGTGCGGTTCAGACTAGGTCAAGTACGGTTCAGACTCGTATAAAATGGTTAAGTACTGGTCAAGTACACATTCAGACTGTTAAGTATGGTTCAGACTACAGTCGAGTATTATCAAGTAATTCTCAGACGAATTCAGACTGGTCGAGTAAAAATCAGTACAGTCGAGTACAGATATAGGCCATTTCAGACTTTTAATGGTTTGTAGTGTATTGTCGGCCTTTTTTGTTATGATTAACAACATGGTCATTGTAGGTTTTTTCTTCTTTGAAGACAGTACTTGTATAGTGTGGTGTATCCTCATTTAACGTTGCTAGTTATAAACTAACATTTCACAAATACTGAACTCAGGAAAATTTAAAAACAAAAGTCCCTAATCAAATGGCAAAATCAAAAGCTAAAAAAAGGTTTACAACTTTCTTTACTCGTCATATAAGAAGCTCTGATTTTTAATCATATTTTATAAGCAAAAAATAAAATATTTGCATTGGGAGTCTTACTTTAAAGATAATTTTCTTAATTGTTTTTGACAACCAATATAACTAACGGAATTATAGATAATCATTTGCCATCTCAACGAGATCGATTTTCACATTTAAACCGGTACGGCGAAAGAGAGAAAAGCAATCTAGTTGAGTTGAACAATCATAATTTGTTTTTCGCTATTTTACTATGTTAACCTTTGATGACGATTTTTCTTTCATAGACAACGGCATGTGCATCCTTAGTTTCTAGCGATAATTTTTTCAAAAACTCTAATTTGCTGAGATGGGAAATTATCAGTTAATCAGATTAAAGGACAAATTCGTAAAATAGCGATAACTATGATTATGTAGCAATTTTATATATTAAAGTTCTTGTAATCTTAAGAATATCTTAAAAGGTTAGTATGAGTGCGTATGTATGTATATTATATAGTAATGAATTTTTTATTCTATAGTTAATGAAATACGTCAGCCATATTTCATATCCATATAGATAACTAGTTTAAACGCCAAACATATTATTGTACGTAGATGTTATCGTGTAATGTTTGAAAGGTTGTAATCAAGCTAACTTCAGGGTTGACCAACGTTTCGAAATTTTATATAATTATCAATAGCAGCTTGGCCATTCATAAACACCTAAAACAATTCATCACAAACAACACAAATATCGGGTATCACTTTATGATAATAATAAAGACTCAGCACACATAATCAATTGTAATAAAACCTGTATAGGACCTTTAAACATTTAAACCATCACCTTATTTTGTAAAGCGTAGTAAACTTTTACGTCGATATTTCACTACATACATGTTATGTTTTAACCACATGTACTTACTGTGTTGGTAGCGGTAGAATATATAAATATACATGTACAACTCATTTTTGCCAGAAATTCCTAAGCTTTAATTGTGTTTTCATTTAACGTTAGATCTGAAGGAATTAAATAACTTTTATAAAATTAACAAATAATTTAATGTAAAACATATCAAAAGATTCACGAAATTTCAATATTCCGTGAAAATCACTCACAAATGGAACAAATACAATACACTTGATAAACTCACATAAATAATAGGAGTAAATTTTGACCAATACAAATTAACATGTGCTTCATTGCTGAACATTGAACAACTTCCAAATGTGTATGTTCAAAAACAATATAGTGAATTATCATCCAGAAACAATTATAACCGCAGTCGTAAAGGAATATTAACTTCAGAATATTTAAAAATAGGAAACGAAAACAATTAGTTTTACAAATAAGTCTAGGATTACACATTCCAAAGGAAAAACGACTATAGTCGAATCTTAAATATCATATTGACCATGTTTTACAGTTATTAGACAATATACCGATCTCATATTGAAAAAGATCGAACGGTTTAAAATACTCAGATCAGAATATGCTTTAACCTAGAACCTCCTAATTTCTGTTTACATGTTATGATATTTCAACTTTTCCCTATCAAAGTTTTTTGTTTTTATATTTGATCTATTCGATGTCTTTAAAACTAAACAATACATGTTATTTAGTACGTATTGATTTCTTCGAATATATCATGAAACTATTAATTTGATTTTACAATTATTTGTTTCTCGTATTCACGCCGACACTCGGCTAACCGAGAGATTGGTCGGTTAATCTTTATTGAGTATGCGGCTATATCGGCGGTTGGTCTGTAAATCGCGTTGGCTAAAGTCTGTTAATCAGGTGTTATCGAGAAAATCATTGAAAGTTCAGCATGTTTCATTGTATAACTTTCTAAATATATTTTCATCATAAAAAGTATTCATGTCTAACAAAACAATTCAATGTACTGAATTCAGTGGTGTAATTATTATTTTTCTAGCTTCGATGTACGATCTATAAAATGAAAAGGCGGGTTACTCATCACTAAATTTATACACATTTTACACACATAAAATGTACACAAAATGACACATTGTTTAAATTTACTTGCATTGAATATTTTGAACATCGAAAAAAGAAAGGCATTATGTTTGTTAACCATATTGATATCATTGTGTGAAAAATCTACACGAAAATCTGTATTTTGCTGACATAAATCAATCTTTATTTAAAACCTGGTCTGTTAATGAGTCGGATGTATAAAACCCGGTCTGTTAGTTGGTCTGTTAAGAGTTATGAATGGCAATAAAAGTATAATTTTATTGCTATATGGGGTGTTATCGGATCAAATGAGTAGGCTCAAGACGAGCGGCTAAAATATACGAAAACAACACATGAGCAATGAAACATAACATATCAATTATATGGAAACAACACATGAAATTGAAAATTGATAAAAATGGTTTTAAAAAGTGTAGTATTAAAGTAATATTGATTTCATCCAAAAATGATCGCATATATCATGTTGATTCTGTTTAATTGTCATAAATGACCCAAATTATCATCTACATTGGTAACCAGTATATAAATTAGAGATAAACGTCGTAATGTAACTAAACATCAGTAAGTAAAATATATTGGGATGACAAAATATGAAAAATGAAGAAAGAATAATGAGTAAGATAAATAAAATGTAGAAAAAAATGACATAACAATTTCAAGAATGCAGAAATAAACAATACCACCAATCCGGACCCTCATGGTATACACGAGAATCTGGGTGGAAACGCAGAATATAGAATAATATATAAGGACAGTAGAGAGTTATACATTACTAAAAACGAGAGAAAAATAATACTTGTTTAAGAATACACACATGAAACACCGATGGCTGTTGAAACAGTAACGGATTACAATGTACTTATATTGGTGAGAAATTCTAGAAGCTTACATGCAGACAACTATGGTGGCAGGTTAATATCATTTTGCGTTTTAGCGCTTTAGCGTTTTCGCCTTACATAATCTATATAGCAAAAACGCGAAATTGCGAAGTCGAAAACGCGAAAACGCGAAACCGATTTCTCGTTTTCGACTTCACGTTTTCGACTTTGCGATTTCGCCTTTTTTTTCGCGTTACCGCCCTATAGAATATGAAAGGCGAAATCGCGAAAACGCGAAATGGACTTCACCGGCCACCATAGACAACTGTAGTTCTTCTCTGCACTTATGTAGAAAGGAACTAAACGGAATAAAATGAATTGAAACTTAAAATAACCAAATGTAGCTGCATTCGCTCCTTTCCGTTTACCTATTTAGAGTGATTTGTTAACAACATATGATTAAGTAATAGAAGAAAAGAACGAATTGGATGATGCTGACGAATAAGGGTTTAACGTCCAGTGACAAATATCATGTTCATATGTGAACGAGAACACGTTATGTGTACCCTGTGTTGCATTAGAAAGACACTTTCAGTCGTAATTGAGAACGTGCTACTTCAAACAGACACAAAAATTAAGGCTGATTGAAAACGTCAATAAAAACTTCATGCATATTCCAGAGGCCAATCCATATCACGCTATATTGAAGTGACACACCCTTCAATAAAAGGCAAAGAAATTCAAAATAAAAATACTCTTTCTAGGATACTGTGGCACCGTATTGTCATTTTTGTTTACTCAGGAACATCTCATTCTTAAATTTTTCAAGGGGAAAATATAAAGGTAGCTAAATTAATATCGTGGCTAAATAACTCTTAACTGACACAATTTCAATTGTCCAACCCATTAACATTCCTTAAAAACAATCCGAATCAAGCTCAAATATGAAAAATCTACCAAAAATGCCGAAAAATGTCACTTTTTATATGGTTTTTGTCAAAAATGAAAGTGGCCGCATCCGTGTACATCCTCAACCTTTATATATCTGTATATGTTATGTATTCTCATCAAATATAACTTACGTTTCAATATTTAGCATGTTTAGGATGAACACGAATGCGGTCACTTTCGTTTTACACGGAAACCGTCTAAAATTTAACTAAAATGCTAGAATTGTGAAGATTTCAGTAATTTAGCATGACTTTATGGTGCTAATACCCGATATATGTGCATTGTATTGTCAAAAACATCCCATATTCATGTAGCAGAAGCATTCTACTGTCCAATAAATAACTAACAGTTTACATTTAAACAATTTTGTAAAACTGCTATATTTTGGGGCCAAAACGGGGTCTTACTGGACCTACTCCTTTGTTTGTTTCGCCTTTTATTAAAAATGTTGCTATGCGTATAAACATAAATACTACATACTTGCGAGACGCCTTTTAGTGTTACTGAAAACTGCGCAAACTAAGAAATGTTTTTACAAGTGCAAAATGTTCTATGATAGATATCATTTTGTCAGACACTTTTCTTTTTTTGATTTGGTTCTTATAACATGCCAAAAAATCTGTATATTTAATAGAGTTTAACATTAAATTAAGCGTTTTCCTCTTAACAGACGTATAACCAACCCGATTAACAGACCAATCGCCCATATAGCCGCATACTCAATATAGATTAACCGACCAATCTCTCGGTTAGCCGAGTGTCGGCCGTGGTATTATACAAAGTCATTGATTTTTTCTTTACAAATGTAACAAGTTTAAACAGGTCGGGACCACTACCTTATATGGAAATGCATAAATTAGCATACTTATGTTCTCGCACATGTAATTGTTTATTTACATGTGACGCAATTTATTTTTACCTAGGTTTTGACCAATCCACTAAATGAGTCACAATGCATGATGGACTACTGCGTGTTTACAATCAAACAAGAACACGTGTTATGTACTGAAATACAACACATTTTTTCGTGCAATGCGGGATTCACAATTTCGCTTAGTTTTTCATTTTGTGTATCCTCATTTATAGTTCGTGATATTAAGTATTACTTCCATGCTCAGATTAACGAAGAGTTTTTTCTATGCCAAGAAAAAAGGGTTTGAATTATCCGATATATAGCCATTAACATGTTTGATGATGGCACAGAGATTTCATGTATTTGTCCACCAGAAGCAACGAAACAACAGCGAAAAGACACAATTACCCATGAGACAAACTCAGCAAATGTAGTTTCAGTTTGTTCGTTTTTTAACGGGCTCGGACATTTGCCAAACTGAATAAAATCATTACAGCTGATTTCTTAAACCTGCAAAGTAAAACTTTGGTTGACTTGCTTGCTTTGTTTGTATAGTTGTTTATACAAGCTTTGAAAATAAGATTAACATCTTTAAACAATATATATATATATAGGCATAGTTTAACTTGTATATTTTATATTTTGTACAATATACAAACAAAGCAAGCAAGCTAACCAAAGTTTTGCTCCACACGCATTAGAAATAAGCTGTAATGATTTTATCCATATGTATGTGCGACAAGGTGGAAAATTTGATATGTTTTGTGAAAATTGCAGCGTTGGATCTATAATAAAAAAGAAGATGTGGTATGATTGCCAATGAGATAGCTGTCCACAAGAGACCAAAATGACACAGAAATTAACATTTATAGATCACCGTACGGCCTTCAACAATGATCAAAGCCCATACCGCATAGTCAGCTATAAAAATCCCCGATATGACAATGTAAAACAATTCAAACGAGAAAACTAACGGCCTTAATTATGTATAAAAAAATTAACGAAAAACAAATATGTAACACATAAACAAACGACAACCACTGAAATACAGGCTCCTATACAATATTTTTTTATGGGATAGGTTTCTTGTCCTTTTATATATTTAATTGGGCCGGGTTTTTTTTTGGTTTTTTTTTGTTTGGATTGTTTTACACGAAGTAATTGGGTCATTAATAGCTTACTTTTCAGCATTGGACCTATGACTGCTTACTTTACTAAATTATGTCTTTGTTGGAAAGATGCCTCATTTGGCACTCATACCTCATCTTCTTATTTTTATATACAAAGCACGTTTTAGAAAAAAAATAATAGGTAATATGACACCCATTATGATCCAGAGACTTAATATTGGAGATATTTTACATATGTCAACAGGACAGCAGCCGAACGATGTTCTTACTATTAGTTCAGGTCCTGATAAAAAAATACACATTCAGTACAAAAAGAAGTGTTTCAATGAAAGTTTCGTGTTTTTCTAGGCAGAAATGATTTTGCGATGACATTAAACGGGTTTAAAAGAGCTCTAATGATTTTCTTACTGGACAGTGGTCACTTCATTGGATATTTCACTGTGTCATGTTGTGAAATTAATGCAGGTTCAATTCATAACAATGCACAAAACCGGTTCAACTACTTTTGCAAGGCGAAAAAGAAAGTCGAATCGTGAAGCCAATAAAGAATATTTTTTTAATCTGAGCATGCAAATTGAAGATTACGTTATATATTTTACATTAAATATATTTGCAGAATAAAAACTTTGGTAATGAGAGTTCCAGACAATATATTAATTGACTGTTTTCCCACTAATTTCACGTGTTTTAAGTAATAGTTAACTCGTAGTAGCCCACAATGCATTGTAGTTCATTGAGTCGATTGGTCAGTTTTTCAAGGCCATATTGGCCTTGTGTTTTGGAAATTACTATGCAAATATATTCTGACGTCAGAAAATCTAGAGTTCTCGACCTGTTAAAGTCATTCAAAAGATTTTACCGAATTAGGATAGTCATACAATAATGCATTAAATTATTCAAATAATTAACGATCAATTGTTCGATCTTTTGTTATTTCAAATACCTTCTGTATTTAAAATACCTGTTGCATAATAGAACAGGTGGCACACATGTCACGCAACAAGAATAGAAATACTTGGAATCATAATGAGGGTGTGATAAGGGTCTACCTTATGAAGAATAGAGAGTAAGGGATAAACAATTTAAAAACTGGACAAAGTAATTTTAGAGTCGTAAATGCAGACTCTTTTCCAACTATAAAATTAAATTAAGAATGTCCTTCCAAACTAAATTAAACATGATACATACAGAGCAAATAAAAGATTCACACAAAGGTTGTTTATAAATTAAAGGTAAATCAGACATTTTGTTTAAAATAAAGTGTTCAACTAGTTTATAATCTAAGGAAAAATCATGAAGTGTTCAATACTGTTTTCTACGAAAAGCTATGAGACGTTCATTTTCAAGAATTAAAGAATTAAATCACAGAGGAGTGACAAACAAAAGAATACATGCACTAGGTAAATAAATATCGAATGTGTAGCAAAATACTTCTATTGCGTGGTTTTCTTCAAAGATGTCGTTAGGAAGATCCAAATTTCAATCTGAATTTCTTAAGTGCATTTTATAATTTGGACATGTAAGTTACTTAAAAATAGTTTTAAAATTTAAAGGCTACTGTTTAAAGCAGGATCGAAGCGCTTTGGTTGTTAATATCATTATTAATTTCCTCCACATTAGAAAAACGAAAGTCAAAGTTGTTTAGGTTCTTAAATGTTTTTAATTTGAAATAGATTTTTAGTATCAAAAAGAATAAAATATTTCACTAACGTATGTAAAAAAGATATCTTTCTTAATGGTTATTATATTTGAACATGGTTTCAGGATTTTCGAGAAATCTGATATCAATAATGTCTGTGTCTTTATGTATTTATTTTGTTATTGTTTTTGTTGTGTGGTTCGTATTGATATATTAAGTAAAGTTATTTGCTACATATGTTTACAGTTTGGTTTCGTGTTGTTCTGTTAAATCACTATGTTCAATGTAAGGAGAGTACTTATTCCTGACAAAAACACCCCCCCCCCCCCCCCCATTCATAAAAAAGATTCGAACTGACATGATATCTTAAATATAATAAAATATTTTCAGATTAAAACAACGCTCTGTCATTAAACAATTCTTGAATTTGTTGATCAAATTGTCAGTTTTACAATGGCAGCGTAAGAGTCTGCACTTTAAAAAAGAGTGTATATTCTGAAGCAATTCAAGTACGGCATTGTTTATGTTTGTATTGTTCGTTAATTCAATTGATAAACTAATTATTCTGTTACACGCAATTGTAGGTGGTGAGAAAACGGACAAAGTAACAGGAAGTGACAATAGACACATTTTGATCAGTCACAATTGGGGGAACCAACCAGTGGTAAAACAGATATATGATGGTCTAAAAAAGAATTGCATCAGCGTGTGGATGCATGTTCATAATATCCAGGGTGCCACAGTCGAGGCCATGGTTGATGCTGTTGATCAATCAGATATTGTAATTGTCTGCCATTCATATAAATACAAGAACAGTTACAATTGTAGAGTAGGTACGTATGTGTTTATATATTTTGTAGAAATAGAAAGTAAAACAGGTATTAATCATTATGAAAACTAAGTTATTTTCCCATATCATTAAGGAATATAATTCATTGAATTATGACGAACATCGGAATTTTCAAATTCTTATTTACTTAGTTAAAACCAAACAGTTAATGATTTAATAGTAATAAAGAGCTACTCACTTTACTGTATTTAAAGCTTTGTAAATTGAGTTTATCTGTTTAATTTTCATTGAAATCGTTGACTATTTTCTCCCGTTGATCTAAGACTTGCAACAATCGCTCAATCATGTAAGTCATGTTGATGTCTCTAAAATGTTTAATTGAATATTTTAGTGCTAAGGTATGTATATGTTCACATCGATTTTTGACAGGTCGATATCAGCAACAGACTTAAATACAAATATCATTCTTCTTTGTGCATTAAATTGCATATCGTATTTGCTAAAGCAGTTATATCACCAATAACAATGTTTTGTTCTTCTTTTGTTTTACATATATTTTTGTGTTACTGTAACAGAAACAGAATATGCACATCAAACTGAGAAAAAGATAATTCCGTTAAAAATGGAAAGTGGATATGAGGCTGATGGTTGGTTAGAACCTATGATTGGTAACAATCTTCAATTTGACTTCAGTGGAAACGATCCACTGGAGAAAACAGTCAATGAACTAATCGCAGTCCTACAACAGGAATTGAACAGAAAGAATGGAGTAGTAGTAGATGTGTCAAAACCGATAATTCAATCCGACCATGAGGTAAACATTTGGCAGAACACTACACGTGAGAAATTTCAATTTACTTATTGTTATTTTGAAATGAACGTGTAAATAAAAATATTTACCAAAAATTCAGAGGTAGAACATCCATTTTATATCAGATAGAATGAATTGATAATATGGCTGGTTTAGAGAAGGAAAGGGGATTAGGATTGTCACAGACAAAACGGGTGTATTGCGTTTTTAAATAAATCTTGGAATCAAAAAGAGTTGTTGTCTTTCATATCAATTCAAGATCACCAATATGACATCTTGCTTGTCTGTATTAAAACAAATAACACTCTAAATTAGTTGTTATAACAATTTATTAGAAGTGGTAGTGCTTCTAATAACAGATTACTACTGTGTATTTTTAATAAAATATCCGCTTTTATGTAAAATAGTACGGTGACCGAGTAAAGAAAAGTCGCTTATTTAAGGAGTTAAATTGTCATTCGGACTATACGGCCATAAATCACAGTATTGGTAGTTCAAAGGTTACACTTAACGTTTTGACTTGTCGTCAAAAAATCGTACGGTGCAATTTTCGTAAAATGGGCTTTGAAGTACGTTAGTTTACTTGAACGAAAATTCGACTAAGAAAAGTTTTGAGGTCAACATTGTAAATTTACATCCGTGATATGATTTCTATTATTATATACATTGTTGTTACACCTTATTCATGTTATTTTAACGATTTCAACTAAAGTTTAGCAAAATTGATTCGTTATTAAAGAGTTTTTGTAAAAGTTTAACACTACGAATACTTTGCATTTGATAGAGTACGTTTCAATTTAATTTCATAATTTTTTTTAACGCAAAATGTAAAATAATTAACATTTATATGATATTTCATACATTTGTACCTTTATTTATCAATAATATCAAATTCATTTGTCTCCGAAGCACTCCTTCAGCAATTCAAGCCAGACAAAATTCATAACGCTCATATGACGGAGCTATTCGAAGTTCATAAACATCCGCTTGTAGATACATATACGCAATTGGAATGTGATGTATACTTACATTTACATACTGAGATATGTTCCTTGAAGCAGTAGACATTTAGCTGTCAAATGTTAGAGCAGAACGAGAGGGACATTGATCTCTTCCTTGAGATCGTAATCTCAAATGTAACATTATATTTTTGAAACCAACCGTACCGCACGAAGGTGGATACTCGATATACTTCAATTTTCTGAGAAAATTCGTTCACCTTTTATAGATGGCTACTTTGCTTTTTAGACAGATTCCTGGACATTTTTACAGTACTATTACATGGCAACAGAAAAGACCGTTATAAAAGCCTCAAGGGGATTAGGTGGCACTGTAGGCATAACAAATCAAAAGTCTGCGCTTGTTAGATGGACCCTTACTAGACATTTCATAGAATCCATTAGTCGTGTAAAATGGAAAAGGGATGGAATTGCTGCAAATTATGCAAATTCACAAGAAGAAACAAAGCTAACAGCAGAGAAAAGAGATGAAGAACATGTTATTGTCATTGTGAACCATCTAAATAATCCATGACTGATCTTTTTGGTGTGGAATCCCACCCTCAATGTCTTATCAATATCTCTTCTTAAATGTATGCTTCAAGACATATTCGAGGTTCTTTGCTCACAGTTGTCAAGGAAGGCTTGAACATGTCTAAATATTATGTCACTAGTGCTCTTTCTTAAGACCACAAGGAGTTTTTATAGTCCAATATCAAAGTCAAACACAAACCTTAAATATAAATCGGGGGAAATACTTTCAGGTCGCATAAATCCATAGTTTGTGATTAGACGTGCACTGATTTCGACAAAATGTAGAGATGATTTTATCATAGAACAGGTGTTGTCGCACCCATTCCATTATCCCCTTTTCAAAATGACGGCACCATGAGAAAATCATGCAATTCGGATTTTGTGAAGCAAATCGAATCTTAAGTCTCTTGTGCACTTTCCCTACCTTCCTTTAAACCATCACTCACAACTTACATAAGAGATGGTATGGCATTGGTTTAATTTTTAATAATGCTAAAAAAGGTAAAACATACGGCGACCTAGCAGCTTATTATCAAAATATGTCCCAATGAATTTCTATGGCGAACTTTGAAGCACATGTGTTTGACCGCTACGACAGGAACAACTCTATAAAGCCTGCCGAAAGAGAACGCCACACAGAGACTACATGCATCAAAGTGTATCAGATTATAGAGCGGAGAAGTACTCCTGAGTGGAAACTTTGACAAATCCCATAAGATTCCACCTGATGAGAGCTTTACATAGTCAGAACGATTGTTAATTCCGAAATTGTCAAAGTTATTTATACCAACACTGTTTATGGCTGTCGTAGCTTGTTCAGCACTCAAGATAAGGCATATACCCAATGCTTGAAACTTTGACACGGAGTTTACGGAAATGTGAAAGAGTGGAAGAACAATCATACGGACCTTTTATACAATTGTAATTGTTCTGTGTATTCGCTACCATAAAAATTAGGACACATACAAGCGAGTTGTGGTTGCAGATGTGGAACATTAGCAGTGTACATGATGGGCGGAGATGTTCACCAATTCAATAATTATGTGTCTGTCTTTCCCCAACAATTTGTAAACTATTGCCTGCTGCACATGCACTTGCCCGATGCGACGCAACTTCGTCTCTGTTTGGAGTAGGTATACAAACTGTCTATAAGAATTCGAAGGACACGCACAACTATTTCCGTTATTTTTAGAGTTTCGGTAATATTGACAATGATGAAGCCCCTGTTTTGCCATGAAAGATAATTTCAAAGGTTTATGATCACAATGTATCTCTTTAAAACCACTCCATCATTATAATTATTCAAGTATGCCACTAGTAAAGATGTAAGTTTAGTCAGGTTACCTTCCTGTGAGACGGCACTGGAACAGTATGTTTTACGTACTTCTTTTCCAACTGAAAATTTGGACCGCATTACATACTGCTAAACCCTTATCCGGTCACCTTTAGAATACGGTTGGCGAGAGTAAAATGATGCATTACACCCCGTGTATTTTAAAAAGTTTATTTCAGCAGAATTCTTGCAGGATCTTGTGTCTTCATTGAACGGAAAATCTGCATGTGAAAGAGTCATGTGTTTGTTCACTACAAAACCTTACATGTCCGGGGCTTTGATCCTGTAAAGGGTCAGAATTACGAGACAATTTCAAATCACGTTCCTTGACAATTAACCAGAAGATATAATTTTGTTGTGTGGATCTCTTCGATTGGAATGTTGAATTGTAACTATTTTCGAAGTATTCAGTGCTTTTAAGTTTTAATGAATTTCATCAATGATCTTATGCAAAATATGCCTTCATGACAGTAGGATGCAGGTAAAAATAATATATATCATTTATTGATGAGGTTGAATGTCAGCCGGCAAGGTAACTACTGTAATTTTAACAGAATATGTGTTGATCTTGTGTAATTGAAATTTTTTTGAAAAACCCCAATTTCCAGAAAAAAATCGATTTCTTATTCTTTTTTGTTTAACATTTTCGAGACAATTTATTGATAATTGATATAAGAAAATGTCTGTATCTAGAATTAAACCTATTTTTTTATATATTTCTTCAAATTTTGATGGTATGGGAAAAAAAATAAAAACAGAATTTGATCTTTGACCTCATTTTATGCCAAACTGTTACCACATTTCTTTTTGACGACATCGATATTTCAATAGTTCTATTTTTTCCGAATCCAATGATATATAATATAGCCATATAGTATGTTTGACGATTAAATCTAAAAAACATTGGGTCTGGTCACCGTACTAAAATGAAGCTTAATATTTTATAATGAGGAATATAGTAAGAAAGGAAACAATATTTTTATATAAAAAAAGAAGACATTTTACGTGGGTGTCTTTTCTAAGACTTCAATATTGAATTTGTTTCTTTTTTCTATGTCCTATACTTATAAGCAGAGTAGTCAGCGCAGGTTATCTGAGGCAAATTACTGAATGTTTATTATCCTTTTCCCGACATAAATAGTCGTATAGAATGTTTAGTATATGGGCTATCATTTCAAAAATGTTAAAATTGCAATAAAATTAAATAATATCAGAAAAATTAATTTAAACGTCGTTATTAAATGTATACTACGATGTTTTTTGTTTTTTTTTTGTATTTTGAAGGTTATAATAGCACAACGTTCTTCTATACCAGTTCTACCGATATATGTCTCTCTATTTTTCATACTGTTCCTGTTATGTGTCTTTTGATAAACCTTGCTTGCTTTAATTCTTCAAATACAGTATGTCCTTACAAGGAATGTGAGGTAAGTATCATAACACTTATTTAAGAATTGCACATATTTTGAGAGCAAATCTGAACTTTCATCACGAGAATTACAGATGTTGTTTTGTTATATTTGTAAAATTCATTATGCTGAAAAAGTGAAAACGAACCTATGGTCATGCATACATGCAATATGGAAAAACTATCTATTGTTTAAAAGTATGAAATTCATTTGCTTGAATCTTTGAAAGAGATAAAACGCGAGGCTATGGAAATCAATTCTCTTTTTTGTTAAGCTAAGTACATAATAAGATACATTCAGTGACTGTTTTTTGCAGTGAAGATCGTTGCAAATTGTGACCATTTGATATATCACAGTTGGTCAATTACTAAGTAAGCATGTTGACTTATTAATATATGATATTCTCTTAAAACAAACAATACACAAATTTAAACATGAAAATCGAGGTACAAAATGAAGCTTTCACAGAACTTTTTTTATATATCCTTTAGTTCTACTTTAGCACAAAATTGTTTGCTCAGTTTATTCATACTATGATGCTCTCGATAATTGTTTTGTTTTTTGGTTGGTTTTTTTTTGGGTGGGGTGGGGGGGGGGGGGGGGGGGGGGTGGTAACTTTAAGTAAAAAATTGAAACATTGGGAAAACACTTTTACATACAGATGCACATGTGTACATGTATGTTTTGTTCTTACTGCTTGGATATATTGGGCTTATATATATTTATATTTATTATTATTAAAGCTGTTAATTTTTAACCACTTTTTTTTATATTATGTCGACTATAACTATTGGCAGTGTAAACTGCAGGGGTCTATCAGAAACAGTTCAAAGATTTGATATATTTACAAAATATAAGGACTTGTATTATATGATTATAATAGTAGACGCCCATAGCACATCTGAAAAAGAAAAACAATGGTTGCATGAATGGGGATATGTATGGAAATTTAGTTCTTTTTCTGGTAAAAGTAGATTGTTTGATTGACTGTTGGTTGCTTTACGCCGCATTAGCACAAAAAGGCTTTATCGCGACGAGAGCCAATTCAAATATTTTTACAATATAAAGCATATTTTTAAAATAAGACAAAAAGTCCTTCAATATACTAAAATTCTAGACTAAAGCAAATTGATTATTTACAAATAAAAATCAACAGTAAGATAACGTAATAAAAATTAAAAACGACTTAAATATAATAACATTTTTATATTTTATTATAAATTCCAATTTCTTTTAAATATGCAACAATATTTGTAAATGGAACATTATTAAATAAATCATACATATTATTGACTTTGAAATGCTTCTTACGAATATCAGCAAAGTCAATACAATTAATTAAAACATGTTTAATAGTATACTTGCAGTTGCAAGGTACACACTGTGGTTCATCTCCATTTTTTTAAAAGATATTCGTGTGTTATTTTAGTATGAACAATACACGACATCTAGAAATAACACACTGATCTTTTCTGCACATAAAATTATTAAAAGGTTTGCCTAAATTAGGTTTAATTTCATGTAATTTATTATCATCTTTTTTACTCCATTCATTTTTCAATATATTAAAAACCTATTCTCTAATATTAGATTTAGAATCAGTATATGATATATCACAGTTAGATAAAGGGTCACCCAGGGCATTCTTTGCCTCAAGGTCTACAGCTGTGTTTCCAATGATTCAAACATGACTCGGAACCCATATAATAATTTCTTTCAGAAGAATTTTGAAATTCCTCATTAGATATAAAATTTTGAGAATTGTTGGGTTTTTAATTTTAGTATTTTGTATAGCTTGTAAGCATGAAAGTGAATCAGAACATATAATCAATTTTGATTTATCTGAAGAAGCAATAAATTTCAAAGCCAAAATTATTGCTTCTGCTTCGGCAGTAAAGATGGATGCATCGTTAAAAGTAGAGGGGAAGCAGTTCTCTTCAAAAATACTTTTGAATTTAAAATCCATGGGGAAACTATAGATTTGTCTGGTAATTTTATTATATAATATATCACCATTTAGATCGGATCATTCTCCGATATTTATTATTGAGAATTTTCAAGCCAGATTAGAGGGAAGGGTACATGGAAATTTAATAACAGACTTTTGAAGGAAACTGAGTTTTATGAAAAGGTTAAAGGGGATTAAAGGGGATATCAAAACTGTCATTGAAGAATACGAGTCTGATCTATCTATAGATATTTAGGCAGAGGATAAAAAATGTAATATAAGCTATCAGCTTTTATGGGATATGATTAAGATGAAAATTTGCGAATCTGCAATCTCATTTTCGTCATTTCAGAAGAAGAAACAAAAGAAAAAAAAAGAAAAAATTATAATATAAGATATTATTATTAGATCCAAAATTCATAGAGAATAACTTGCCATCAATACACCAAGAAAGGGAAGAATTGGAACTAGAATTAAAAATAATAAGACAAAAAATGATAAAAGTATTATTACAAGAGCAAAGGCAAGATGGCAAGTAGAGGGGGGAATTTTTGTTATTTAGAAAAAAAACATTACACCGAAGAAAAACATTATTCCCAAACTTATTCTTGAGGACGAATCTGAGATAACAGATCCATGTACTATTAGAAATGAACAAAAAAAAATGTATAAAAAATTGTATTCTAGTTCTAATCCATCGTTACTTGAAACTCACAGGAGCACATTTTTTCAGCATGACAATTCTTTTATTAAAAAACCTATCGAGGAAAAGGTGGCTTCCTGTGAAGGGCCTTTATCATTGCAGGAATGTCTGTCTTCTCTTAAACATATGAAGAACTCTAAATCACCTGGTAAAGATGGATTCACCGTAGAGTTTTACAATTTTTTGGGGAATGATATTAGAATACCACTAGTAAGATGTATAAATGAGGCTTTGGAAAATGGAAAGTTCTCTATCACACAAAGACAGGGACTCATTACCTGTATACCAAAGGAGGATAAGTCAAAATGTTATCTAAAGAACTGGCACCTATCACACGTCTATGCTATAAGATAGCTACAACAAGTCTAGCAAATAGATTTAAAAAAGTCTTGGTAAACATTATTAGTCAAACACAAAAAGGTTTTCTTGAATGTATGTATATTGGCGAATGTACAAGATTTACATATGATCTGATAGAAAAGATGGAAGAAGACGACATTCCTGGACTTTTACTTTTAGTGGATTTTTAGAAAGCTTTCGACACAGTTGAGTGGTCTTTTATATATGAGTCTTTGAAGTTTTAAGGCTTTGACCATACATTTATAAGTTTTGAAGGAGATCCAAAATATGTTTTTCAACTTTTTTATGGAAAGGTAAACCGGATAAAGTGAAAGGGCAGTGCTAATGTCCGAACACTGTGATGGTGGTCTTAATATGCTTTATATTATTTTTTTTTGCTATAGTGTAAAAATGTCTTGGCTGTAAAAATTATTAGACCCCCAATATTACTCTCCTTGAACAGTTTTGCTACTTAGTTATATACAAAAAAAAAAATTGGCGGGGGACAAAATTTTACACTTAAGTCAAGAAGGCTTGCTTTATTTAGCAGAAAAAGTTAATCCGTTTTGGCATGATATCCTAGTAAATTTTTCCAAGTTAACAAATAAGCTTAAAGCTGAAAACAATGCTGAAATTCTGGCCCAGTCCTATGACTGAACCCGAACATCAAAATATATGGCAAGATGATTTTGAGGTTCATATATTGAAAATAGTATATTCTTCATTAATGATCTTGTGTCAGATAATAATACCTTATTCACATATGATGAATTTAAAAACAAAATATGATATTAATACAAATTTTGTAGATTTTTATGGTATTTTAAGTGCGATTCTGAACAGATGGAAAAGTATGATATACGGTAGTTCAAAACTGTAAATTATTGAAAATAATGTAATATATAGATAAAGTTAAAAAGGAACAAAAATCTATATATAAGTAAGCTTTCGTTTGAGGACTGTGTAAAGTTGGTTAAATGCAAGCAAGCTACCCTTTGATAATATATGTATAGAATGAAATTGTTTTATTAATAAAATTATGTTCTCTCCATTCAAATTGCTACCCAAGCATGTTAAAAATACTTCACTATATTGAAAAAAAAATCAATGACTTTCGTATCAAAGAATCTTTATATATATTATCATATTCGGATATTTAAAAAATGTTTCTTTATTAATAATTCATTTTGAGGCAAAAAGATCATTTTGTCTATTTGACTTGAAAGTTTCACAATTGTATGACATTATTTTTCATCTTTACATAATATGTTATCTATTTTCTTGTTAAATTATATACTTTTCTGATGCACAAATCATTCTTAATTTATGTATAATTGCACTTCAAGTATTACCTTTTTCCAATGCATATTTATTACAATGATGTGGCCTTGTAATAATAATTATTCTACTAATAATGCGGGAATGTATTCTTAAAATCTAATAGATACAAAAAAACTTAAATACGAAATTATTCAGTATAAGATTAAACGAGAGACACGCATATATTTCTTACTGAACAACTTAATTAAAAAATAGATAATCCCCGCTATACACCAATCTGTATAGTTATGAATCTATATTCATATTAAATTTGTTATCCCTTGTCACTTCCTGATTTCATCTGGTTCGAAAATCGAAAGTAAACATTATAATCTATTCTTGATAAATTTAAACACAGTATACTGTAATTCTACCGACTCGTTCCAACTTGGTAAAAATGAATTTCAAAAATCGATTTGATCGGGATAATGCTTATGCAGTGATACAGATGTTACACTTTTAAGAGAAACTTTTTCTATACATTATTTGGAGGATAATAAAGTGATATCTTTATCTTCCCGTGAAAAGTGGGAAAGAGATTTAAATATGCAGATTGAAGATCGGAATGCTATGTATTCAATGTCCTTCATTATAACCAAAAATTCTTTTTTACACAACTTTCAATTTAAGGTTGTTCATAGGATTCTACCATGTAATTCATTTTTATTGAAATGTAAATTAAAAGAAACTGAACTAAAATGTATGTACATTTTATTCAGAAATTAATGAAAATATTTTTCACATATTTTGGGAATGTAATGTATCACAAAACTTATGGCTATCCGTTATAGATTGGATATGGTGGAATAGAATAAAGTATTTGATTAGTATAGAGAAATACTCTGTATATTTATTAACTAACCCCTGTACAAAAAGTAAAAATGGATCAGAAACGGAATTTGTTAGAAGCAGTTTTTATTTAATTAATTAACAAAATAATTTGTAATATTTATATTTATATCTTATTATATCCTTTTGACACAATTGATCTTTCAAGTATTACTTTATTTTTTATAATGTGTATCAAATACTGTAATATGTAATTTCACATATGTTATGAAAAATAAAATAATATAAATTACAATGCTGGACTTTTTGCTGGGTTTGATAGATTGATATTTTAGCAGACATTCCAAAGAGTATTAATGTAATTCTGTTCATAAACATGAAACTTCTGATGAACGTTCAAATAAGATTCGTGATTAAGAAGCCAAAACTCAAAATAGGCTGCACAGAACAATGTTGCCCCTGCCAAGCACATTGTTCGTGTTTATCTTACCTTAGATCAACCGCGTAATTTATTAGGATTTGTGTTGTTCAGTCTTTAGTGGTTCATGTTGTGTTTTACATAATATTGTCTTATGAACACACGTTTGGCCCTAACATTGTCAGTTTGTTTTCATTGAATACCAGTATTGGGATCTTTCACATTTCTTTAACAGTCAGCTTTGCCAAAACCGCAACCTGAATGTCAGATGAAAATCCAAAGGCAAACTTGACTAATGAAATTAACAGTGCGATGAATTGGACACTTTCTCAAGAAGAAGAATGGCTTAACGATAAGATTCTTCGGAAAGACATATTTTTATCTACGCAGTACGTATTTATTTTTAATGTCATCTCGTATCTATTCTGGTCCTGGGGTTTCTTTTAAATATATATAATAAAAAATCTCATTTTAATCAAATACTTTTATGCAACTAATATATAATATATAAAAAAGAAGATGTGGTATGATTGCCAATGAAACAACTATCCACAAAAGACCAAAATGACACAGACATTAACAACTATAGGTCACCGTACGGCCTCCAACAATGAGCAAAGCCCATACCTCATA
Source organism: Mytilus edulis (assembly GCF_963676685.1). NCBI lineage: Eukaryota > Metazoa > Mollusca > Bivalvia > Mytilida > Mytilidae > Mytilus > Mytilus edulis. The sequence continues at coordinate 67,015,184 of NC_092350.1, read as the reverse complement.
GTCAGCTATAAAGGACCCGATAAGACACTGTAAAACAATTCAAACGAGAAAACTAACGGCCTTATTTATGTAAAAAAAAAAATGAACGAAAAACAAATATGTAACACTTAAACAAACGACAACCACTGAATTACAGGCTCCTGACTTGGGACAGGCACATACATAAATAATATAGCATATTTTAAAAACGAATATAAATTAGTACGAGTTGATACAATGTTATAATCTTTTTATTGAAAAGACTTCTTGAAAACAAGACACATGTCTTGTTAGTTTTGATATAAGTGAACATGTGGACGGCAGTATTTTCTAGCTCTGTAGACATTTATAAGCATTCTGCAAAAATAGAATATGTAAATGTGGTCAACATCTGTTTCTAATAGAAATTTGTAGTTTTATGAGTAATTTAAACAAGAGACTTTATTAAAGTTTCATACACAACTTTCTGTTATTTTCTTTTTTGAGTATTTCATGTTTTAAAATTGGCGGAAGTAAGTATTTGCTAGCGCTATCGTAATCTATAATAATAATGCAAATATTAGAATGGGCAAATGTTGTTCAACATCTGTTTCATATAGAAATGTATAGTTTAATGAGTAGTTTGTAGAAAATAAAAGGAAGTTGTTATCTGTGAAATTATAATGTTAAGTGAATATAAATCCTGTCTCGCACTGGTTAACATCATAACTGGAACTCTACTGTGCTTAATTAAAATGCAATGGTACTCCTATAAGACACTATGTATTGATAAGTTTATACTTTTATTAATGAATTACGTCAGTGGGATATTGGATCTTATTATTCAAACGTTCTTGATTGACCCTGACGGTATAGAAATAACGACGTCGGTTCAGATCACATAAGGGGGTTAACTCTTAAAATCAGCTGAGCAGTTTAATCAAATACTATTCATGCTATTAGTAAGGAGAAATCAAGCTTTTTAACGATCACATTTAGTCTATGTGCAACTGCTATATATTCAACCAAATTATTCCTGTACGTTGTGTTTCAAAATTTTAAACATTTTCATATTTTTGTAAACGGGTCAAAGTAAATATTTTGTCAAAACCTATTGAAAATTAAACGTGCCAAATATATTTTAGTGAAAGTGTTGGGTACCACCTTAAGGTTGTTATTTTACCAAGAGATGTGTCTTAGTGTCACAGTCATAAGCCGTACAGGACGAACATCTTAATACGTTAACACTTTTATTTCAGAAGACAGCTAAAGACGTTGAGAGGAAAGGACATTGCATTTCTCAAGCTCCTTATTCACGAGGTTAGTACATATTAATCATACACTACCGAAACATCAGCAACCTGGTTTGAACCGAAATTAATTCACGAAAAATATTTATTGAATGTTTGATTGTTTGTGTTTAAACAAAGTCGTAATTGCATGTTCGAATGAAGTTTAATGTAACGGAATTATCGTCTTCATTATATCTTTATGGTGTATAATGAGAGGAGAAATAACTATACAATTCTTTCGAACATAACTACAATCATACTAATATTCCTGAGGTCGAGCAGATATTGCTTTTTAATGTAACAGTAAAACTTCAAATGAATAAATGGCAAATACACCATTTTCATAGATAAGCAATACTCACTGATGAGTCTTTTGTAGACGAAACGCACATCTGGCGTGAATGCAACATTCAATCCCGGTATCTATGATAAGTTTGTTCCTAACAAATATTATGGAACTGTGTGGTTATCTGTTTTCTGTAATGTGTAGTAAAGTAAAGAAACGCCTTTCACAGCATTTCATATTTATTTAGCAAACGGGTACCGTATAATAATAATAATATCATGTATATGTTTTTTGTTCTTTTTATTGGTAAGATTATAAAAAAAAAGAAAATGTGGTACATGTATGATTGCCAATGAGACAAATCTCCACCACAGACAAAATAACACAAAATCCAACAAAGAGCAACGCCCAACGCGCATTTTAGTTATGCAAGGCCCAAAAATGACAAATGTAAAACGCTTCTTTTAACGAGAAAAATAACGAATGAAACACAAATATGTTGGCTTGAAATAACATAGCAACGAACAATAACCACTGAATTCATTCTCCTGAATTGTAACAGGCATATACAGAATGTAGCCAGGTTAACGACTCGTTTGAACCAATCTGGGAGAGTGATGCAACAGTACAACATCAGAACAAACTACAGTTGAAAAAGGTTCTATGCACCAGATGGATACTAATAGTAATACATCTCACAAAAACACAGAGTGGACGAAGACGGGTATTGCCTATAAGATACAATGAAATGGACCAAACTGAACTCCGTGTCATCTAGGACATAATATATTGTTTGTTTACGAGTCCTAGATGTCAATTATGTCATGTCTTATGCGTGTTATGTGTCTTCATACATTTGTTGAACACTTTGATTAAGGATATTTCATTTAAAGATATTTTAGGTGTGTATTTTAAACAAATAGAATGTTTGTCAACACAAAGTCGTGCAGGTTCTAATTCTAATGTAGACAAGGAAACGAGTAAGAATTGAAGAAAATCATAATTGTCGTGTTTTGCTTTGCAGTGTCCGACTTCTTTCTACCAAGCAATCAGCAAACAGTTGGGTATGAAAGATATTCAATCACTGTCCGATTTCCGATTTGCTTTTGAAAACATTGATACCAATGGGATTGATAATGATTTACATTCATCACCTTTAAAACAGTTTACATGTACCAATACGAGAACAATTGAAGCAACTAAAGTTCGCTTAACTGTATAGATGCATAGTGTGTATTCCATTAATAATGAATTCCATATGTACAATCATTAATTTGCCCTTCTATATTTGTTTTTTTTAGTTTTAAATATAGTTGTTGATATAATGCAATATAAAATAACATTATTAAATAAAGAAATGTTGTTTTGTGTGAAAACTAATAAAAATTATTAGTGGACGATAACATTATTTTGATAAGGAAAAAGATGGGATAAAGAGGGAGAGCAAAGGACTCGTAATTAACGAAATCTCTACCACTACACGTTTTAATTAGATAATACTCCTTCTTTTTCATGTCTTTTGATTTACAATTTTATATTGAACTAAATTATATTTGTAACATCATCATTACCAACGCACATAACGTAGGAAAGATTTTTTTAAGAGAAGGCTAATTTCATGATTGAAAGTCCAAAAATACAAAAATGCTAATATGCTTCTTATCTATTGTGAACATTTTCCTTCATATGTTTAAGAAGTAGATATCTAATGACACAATGCAGCATTTATCAAATTTAGATAGGTTTTTCTGTGCATTTTCAAGAAATAGCATAACCCGATATCCCGCTGTAAATGTTTGCACCTGTCCTAAGTCAGGAATCTGATGTACAGTAGTTGTTTATGTAATTTATTCGTGTTTCACGTTTTTTTTTTTATTTTTTATATAGATTAACCCGTTGGTTTTCTCGTTTGAATAGTTCTACACTAGTAATGTTGAGGCCCTTTATAACTTGTTTTTCGGTGTTAGCCAATGCTCCGTGTCGAAGGTAGTACCTTAACCTTTAAGGGTTTACTTTATAAATTGTTATTTGGATGGAGAGTTGTCTTATTGGCACTCATACCACATCTTCCTATAGCTAAGTATATTTATTTCTATTACAGAGTATGTAAAGCAAAACTTTTTATGATGTTAGGATTGGAAACATTCACGTATAGTATATACAACAGTGTTAAAGATATTAAAACCATATAAATATACTACGATATAATACAAGGGAAATAACTATTGTTTACATTTATTCTTTTAAGTAACGTGATTTTGTAATTTGAATATTTAACAATTATATTTTAACTTGTCAAGTTTCGATCTAAATATTTTTAGGGCTTTTTGTTTTACTAGTGGGTATTTAGAAACCTTTAAAAAGGCTATATGCAAGAACAAGTACCTTTCGTTTTTGACGATCAATTTTGTTTGCTTAATGTCATGTATTGTAATTGTTTATTACAAATGACTTTTGAGTATGCATTTGAATCGTGTGAATCCTTTTATGATATAAATTTTACCTCAATAATATATGATATATATTTTTATATAAATTCAATATAACACGTGCACATTTACTTGGCTGTGATTGTTTTTGTGTATTACTTTTATTATTCAAGTGCTTTCACAAAATAAATTATATTTTACATTAAGGACATTTGCCTGTTTGCCATTCTTAACATATTTGTTGGATATTCATTAGTTCCATTAGAGGTACACATGTCCATGTAAAACGTTTTAAACAAGCAAAAAGTAAAATAACAAAAAATACCGAACTCCAATGAAAATTCAAAACGGTAAACCCCTTATCAAATGGCAAAGTCGCAATCTCAAACACATCAAACGTATTGAAAACAACGGTGTATTGGCTCACACAGAACAGCAAGATATGCAATGCCCAAACAACAGTAAAAGAGTTCAAACAGGAAAATCAAAAGTTCAATCTATATGAGAAAAAAAAAAAGAAACACGAGAAACTCCGATGAACCAAACCAACAGACCTAGTTTTATAGCTAGTTAAACCTGTCACTTGTATGACAGGAATGTAAATTTACATTATATTAATAACAATGTGTGGGCGAAACAAACAAGTATAAAAGGTAAAAAATTAGGGTAAAGCAGACAATCTAAATCGCTAATAAAAAAACGAATAAGCATTTCTAAAAAGAAAAGGAAAAGCAAAATGACACTCTATAGACAAATTACATAAGGAAAAATAAAAGATTAAAATAAAAAATGACACTAACTTAACAACAAAATAGGTGTATGTATAAATACCTAGTCACACCAAAAGTATATATCAAAAATAGATTAAACAGTAAAAAACTGAAAAATATGGAGAAAGAAAGAAAAATAACACAATCACACGTAATTAAGACGACATTCAGCTTTCAGTAAACAGAATCTATACTTCAAGACCATCATGTCCAAAACAAAATGTATAATTTGTGAGGTTGATACAACAATGTACAGGTATTGTCAATGTATCGCATGAAATTCAGGGTAATTGGTGGATCGCATTTTAGACGCTGAACCCAAGATTGGCCTAGAGATATGTTCACCCCTATACCTCCCTCGTCTCGGTAGTATATATGCTAAAATACTGTGTGTGATGTGTAAATACGCAGTCACGCCCGCTTGGAACTTGGATTTTTTACGCACACATTTATTAATTCCCTGTACACGGAGAATACCACTATTTTCACACTTTAATGAACTCTTATCATATTTGTGCGGGAGCCGTTGAAGCAAATTTATTCCCTACAAATTGTATCTTCATTTGCTAGTGGCAGTGCACATTTCCGACCCTTTGGAACATGCGTACTTTTATCTGCCGTTCTTTATTAATTTCTCTTTTTTCTCAATATACAAGAAATAGTTGCCACTGAACAAGCAACACTCAAATAATAGTTCAAACTATACGATAGAACGTTATCCTTGACCTTATTTTTGATATATAAACCACGGCAAATTATTTACAGTGATGGCGGTATACCTTTTAATGTCAAGCAGATGTTTTGGAAGAGGGGGTCCATTTCCACACACAATAAGGAAAATTTTAATATGGATGCATAAAAATAAATTCCTAAAACAATGCTTAGTTGCAAAAGAGACGCAAAATATTCTTAACGGACATTTAAAATTATAAGTCGAAAATAAACTGACAAAACAATGGCTTAAAAGAAAAGGACAAACAGATAAACAACAGTAAACGAAAAAAAACATACAAAATTAGAGACTGGGCAACACGAACCCCAAACAACTACCGGTGACATCATGTGCTCCGGAATGATAATCATTACCTACTCCATGTTTGGCACCGTCGTGCTACTCGTGGTAGCATATACACGGTAATAATTGTTATTCGGTATGTCAAACTCAGGGAAAAGGTGGCGGTATTGGAGTGTTAATAGTTAGAACAAACCCGCCATCATCAGTCAAACCGATATTTGGTAAACAGTTATGCTAAAGGTCAACCAATGCGGAGGGATTATATCAACTAAACTCTTGGAACTATTATTTTAAAATTATCTTGTGAGCACCAATCCTATAGTAAGGACATAATGATAAAAAAAATTCAAGCACGTGAAAATCGTATTAACTTGGAGATGAATGTATATTCTCAGTATGCAGGCGCTGCTTCAGGAATGCTAAATGAACAAGTGTCATCAAGTTTATTATCAAACTACCCTCACAGTCAGTTTTTAGATATAAGTCAATGGATTGTCTATTATATTTTTATCTATATTTGACGGAATAGACGCGTTCAACATAGTAACTAGATTTTGTTTCATTATTAAAAAAACCGTCTTTATAAAGGGAGTGAAATTAAATGAAACTGCTTACTTTTTCTTTCTTCTAAAGAATGTCTTGGATGAATTCGAATTCCTTTTAATGAAATGAACGAGTCGGCTGGGACAAGAGCACATACTGTTCCCATTTGAATACCGATTGTTTGAAAAACACTTCCTAAAAACGAGGTTATATTATTTTCAGAATTTGTATTGTTTAACTCTTAGTTGTCATTTACGTCAGATTTATCACCCTAATTTAAAGTATTTGTATCTACGGTAGGTTTTCTTTTGTATGAATTAAACCCGTACCAATTCTTTAAATTTGTCTGTTAGAGTGAAGCTATTTGACCAAGAGTTCCAATTGGCGAAGTTTAAAACTTACACCCCAGCTCCTTTGTTCTAACAGGGGTGATCTGAGCCGGATCACCCCTACCAGATCACCCCAGTTTGAGTTTTTTTGTTATAAAATTGAGAAAGGAAATGGTGAATATGTCAAAGCGACAACCACCCGACCATAGAGCAAACAACATGCATGCTTTCCTTTGTTCTGTCAATGTCAAATCCACTATAAAACTTATAATTAATTATACGGAAAAGACTATCTATCAAAATTCATGTAGAAAAAATCCAGTGTATATGCTGGGATCCGAACTCAAGACCTTTATCATATCAAGCCACGACACATACCACTACACCAGGACAACTGGGTACGAACTATCAGTAATTTAACATACTTAAAGGAAGCAAGATAGTTTTATAAGTGTAGGGGCGATCTGGCAGACCTTTATTCAGTGGGGTTTAAACCCTTTTCGTTAAAGTGAGTTTGAGTGAGTTGTCAGACTAATTGTTCAAATTGATTTTGCTCTTTTTCAAAAGTGGGGCGAGTCAGTACACAAGACTGAGCGATTTTTGTAATACAGTGACGATATAGTGTGGGCCGATTTGCAAGTGGGGCGAGTTGACATTGTTTGATATCTACTCATCGTGTTCGGGAGTCATAAAGGGTATACATCATATAGTAATATATAAAGTATATTATAATGGTTGTGTGGCGTTCTAAACTAGATTTTATGAATTGTAAATGGTTTTTCGTCTAATCTAAAACAGCTGGGATGTAAAATAGTTATCCCATTCGGACTTGTGTGTCAGTGTAAGATCACCCTTTGGCCTCCGGCCATCGGGGTGATCTTACACTGACATACCGCGTCCTTATGGGATAAATATTAAATCTCATTGTAAATTTTACGGATAATATCACGAATGAGTTTACCGTAATGCAATATCCGAGAACTACCGAATGGATCATATTATCACTAGTTTGATTTAAAATGAGAAACGTGACGGATGCTAAATGTTGATCATCATCGGCCTACCCTTTCGGAGCGCATGAGTTTTTTGTAGGGTTTGTGTTGCTCAGTCTTGAGTTTTCTATGCTGTTTTCTGTGAACTGTTGGTTGTCAGTTGATTTCGTTTCTTCTTCTTTTTTTTTTAATTGAGTTGCCAGTGAATTTTCGACTTTGAGTTGAATGATCCTTTGGTATCTGTTTAAGAACTACAAAGTCTAAATTGACAATCCTTGTACCATGGTCAAGAACGAAGACATATTATATGTTTGGATCCTTACAGAACTGGAAATTTCTAAGCTAATGTCTTTTCACCAAAAATAAAGCAGGAACCATGTCGGAATCAACATTAGACATACGTCATTAATGATAAGTGTATTTTGATATTTTTCTACCTGATAAAACTGTATCATTTATATCTTTATGATTCTTATAATCTCACTAATGACTAGTACGAAAAGAGACAAGGTCCGGAAAAACTACAGGGTTAATGACAGGCTAAAAACACTAAAAGTTTGAACACAGTTTTAGCCTGTCATTGTTCTATCTATGTCACCATTGTTTTAATTGTGTTGTTTATGGGTTGGATTAAAACATTTAATAAGAAGGCTTGAAAAGTAAACTGTCATAAACGTCTCAGCAGTAGAAATGCCTGTTCCAAGTCATGAATATGACAGTTGTTTTCCATTCGTATGATGTGTTTTAACTTTTGATTTTGCCATTTTAAGGAATAAGGAATTTTGGGAATTCGGTATTTTTGTTATTTTACTTTTTTTTTCAAAGTGTAAATGTACGTTTCTATGTACCATGCTTAAGCCAGCACGACGATATTGGCGATCAAATTGGCAACAAGGAACATGTTATAGGTGTGGATTTTTTCAGACCTTGAAATTTCGAAGCTGATGTTTTTTCAACGTAAGAGTAGGCACCGAATGATAATTACGAGTAGGAACAAGTTAACTAAAAGATAAATGAAAGGCTTAAAAAAAAGTTATTTAAAAAAAATATAGGATATGTTTTTCTATTTTGGGTACCATTTTCAACGATTACAATAGTATCCAACTCTAAATATGCACGATAGATATGTTAAAAAGACAAAAGACCAACATTCATGTACAGCGAGCTTCTTACATGATTTATGTTCAAGACCTTTTAATAAGTGACTTGATTGAAGAATATGACATTCAAAGTATTGTAAATCAAAAATTAGTTCTGCTTATACAAGAAGACACTGTTTATATTATCTTAATCTTTAATAAACTAGTGTAGAATTCCACAATATTTGTAAATCCATCCGATTTATTACAAGCAGCATTAAGACTTGCGTCTCAAGTTGTCATTGTATCACCAAATTATCATAATAATAGGTTTATGGTTTATATAATAAATCAAGGAATTATTTCGAGGTGATTTTTGTAAATGCAAATAATTCGACTGGATTTTACTTACTAACAAGAACTCGCTTTCAGATATTAAAAACTTATAATCTCCCCAAGTTTTTGGTGGGGTTCGTGTTGCTTAGTCTTTAGTTTCTATGTTGTGTCTTCTGTACTATTGTTTGTCTGTTTGTCTTTTTATTTTTAGTCATGGCGTTGTCAATTTGTTTTCTATCTATGAGGTTGACTCTCCCTCTGGTATCTTTCGTCCCTCTTTTATAAGTGTATAGAGATTTTCCTGAAATCACATTAATCGATCTCGCATATTTCATTTTCCTAAATTACAAAAATACACGCAACAACTATATCTGCGAGATTTCCATCGATGGATATTAATATTAAAATATTTTTTTATTGATTAACTGTGATAATGTTTTATGTCTTATTTACAATTACCCAAAACCACTGTTTATTACATAAGACAACCAAATATTCATGCTTGATGATTTATTGAAATTAATAGGAGACAACTAAACATCTGATAAGTCTCGGATAATAACCAGAATTATTTCGTCTTTACTCCGTAACCAGCTGGATATGCAAAGCCCTTTCCATATATCCACAATCCAAACGGTGCATCGTTTACAGTTTTAACTACATGCCTGCCTGCACTGACAGAGACTGAATAGACTGCATAATTGATGTTTGGATTTGTAGGATCTTGAAATATTTCGTATTGGTTTGGGGAAACAACTGAATCATCTATTCTGATTTCTTTCATATGGACAGTTTTAATCATCACATAAAGTGAGCTTGTGTAGTTTGGAACCATGAAGCAGTAATACGAAAGATATTTGTCGTTCCCAGGAACAAGTACCATGAAGGATGGACCCTTTGCCGTTAAATGTCCATAGAGCTGTATCATTGATGGACATGATGAAACGACTGATGACATTGCTTTGTGTTCTATTTCAACAAATTTTGTATCGCTTTTTACCGTAACGAGAGATAATTGATTACTACGTCTGTCAAATACTTTTATTCTGCAAGTCGTTTTTGCATATAAGCGTATTGTCCATCTTCCCACATTTTTGAAATGTGGTATATAAAAATCTTTGCTATAATCTTTCATAGGAACAACCATATCAGAAAAGGGATGGCATGCTGAATCATCATTTAGGACACATACTATGTTTGAAAAAAGAGCAACAGGTGTTGTGGCTTTTACATATGATCCACTTATGTCAATCCTATAATTGTTGTATTGATGCCATGATTTTTCCTTGTTGAGAGTTACTGTTCTGGATATTTTTTTAATATCTTTACCGACTATTGCTACTGTGGTATTTGAACTTGTTGCAACAATTCCGATATATGTTCCTGGAGTTGTTTTCGTTGTTTGGATGTATGATGGAATTAAATATTCTGTTCCCAAATATTCATTCGGAATTGCGATATAGCTATCCATAAGGACATGCATGCTGCTTTTTCTCTGTGTAAACACTATTAATTTTACTGGAACGTTACAAAGCAATTTGAAATGCTTGCCAGCAGAACGTTTTAATGTTTTGATGGTGGACTTATCTTGCAAAGTAATTTTGCCACCACTTGATGTTCCAAGTTTGTTTAAATTGCATTCCCCATTTCTTGTTGATGCAAGTAAAAGATCAGCCGAGTGAATATTTGGTGAAAACATCAGATAAAAAGTCTGTCCTATAACATCTACAAAATGATGGAGAAAAAAAATTACCAAAGTACTTTTATGTTTATATTGAATAAAAGATGTGGAATTTTTACATCGATACGTTCTATAAAATGTCTGTTGGAAAAATTCATAGATTAAAAAGGCATTCTTCTATCAATGATTTAACTATGTGCACATCGGTTCAATCCATATTTAAACTCATCAATGTTAAAAACTGAATCTTGGAAATGGTAAATGAAAACAGAAGTTGGATGTTAATCTTTTAAAAATTCTACAAAAATGACGTCTAATTTAGATGTTTTTGTTGATGAAATCTTACGATTTTTTATGATATTATCCGATGTTTGCAAACGATGACTATTACTCCCATTGGAGCAAACGGGTAGTCATGCAATGATTGACCCATAAAAAAAAGTTTAGTAACTAAGGTTGTAATAAAAAAAACTCCAAAACATCAATAAAAAACCCTTTGAATGTATCTGCACTTTTAAAGACTACATAATAGTATACTACCAATATGATGTAACCTAGTGTGCGCAATGGTATTATATGAATAGTTATCAAAGGTACCAGGATTATAATTTTATACGCAAGCGCGCGTCTCTACATAAGACCCATAAGTGACGGTCAGATCAAAATAGTTAAGCCAAACAAATACAAAGTTGAAGAGCATTGAGGACCCGAATTTCCAAAAAGTTGTACACAATACGGCTAAGGTAATCTATTCCTTGGATAAGAAAATCCTTAGTTTTTCGACAAATTTAAAGTTTTGAAATCAGGAAAGGAGTAGGGGCAATAAGGCCCTTATTTGACCCAAAAATTACTGCAAATTTAAAAGTTATCATGCATATTCTTAAATAGCTGAAAACTTGACTAAGGTATAAGGTACTAAGAAAAACAAAACAAATTTAACATTGAACAAGTTACCATGGCAATAAATCATGACTTAATTGTATATTTTGCTAAATTTTGTGATTTTCTTTGTTTTTTCATCAAATTTTAAGTATATTTTAGATTGAAAAAGTATGTGCGCATCCAAGAAACAACTTCATATTTGGTGTGATTATGCCAATAGTTATAAAAAAGCTTCTGTTAAATTATTTTGTTGTTTCTTGGCTGCGCAGGATGTTTCCACAACGGAAATAAAAATAGAAAACTGCATACATTCTGTAATTTTCATCGTTTTTGTGAAAAAAAAGTACATATTATGACGTAATTGTGACGTCATCAGATGAAAATCTTTATCTTTTTCATTTATATTTCTTGACCCTATGCACTTCTAAACATTATGTGCCAATTTGAAATGGTTATCAAACATTTTATTTTCTTGGGCCAAAACTAGGCCTAAATGCCCCTACTAAAAAAAACCAGTATAGTTGCTATACATATGTCAAACGAGATAATGATATACATGATACATAAGTAAGTGGAAATATCATTTGTCCATTTAATTGCTTTATTACATTACACTGCCATTTTTGTTAAAATTTCTTGATCTATGTATTTAGAACCGTTAAAGAAGAGGCTTGTACTCGAAAAATTATAAAGACATCTATGTCAGCCCTGTAATACGATGTGCAAAACAAACAAAACTGTGTTTGGTCATTCGTTAACATGATTAACTCAAAGATCGCTTATGTAAATTTGTATACAGACGTTACTGATTCTTCAGGGCACCACATCTAATATGACTTTGAGTCCCCATCAAAACGTAATCGAGTTTATACTTTTAGAATGTTCTATCACTATTTTTAAAATTATAAAATAGTACAATCAGTTTAAACGAATTTCTGTTTAAAAAAGAAATAGAAAACATTTATAGTTCAATTTACCTTTTAATCCACTTCTTTCATGATCATTGCCGATATTATTTAGGAGTTTGGTAATGTTCTTGATGTTTTCTTCTTGGAGTTTCTTCATTTGTTTGATCTCATCGGTTAACTTTTTTACAGTATCTGAAAAAGGTTAAATCATGAAACATTACTTATGTTCAAATGGTAAATGTTTGAATGCAATCAAAAGATCACAAAATATACAAAATGTACAACCCCAAGGTTCAAACATGACATATTAGCAATAAACCGATAAGTAATAGTGACTTTAACTTTTAAAGCATCCATTCAGTTAGTTCTTTTCCATATTTGTTGGCGTTGTTTTTTCATAGTAACACGCACCTGATAATCAATTGAAACGTATCAATTCAATATCATTTCTAAATAAAACATCAAATTCGAGCATTCCCTCTGTCATTTGTGTTTCAATTTACAAGGAACATATATAAAACAGACAAGTCCTATGATTGGTAAGAAACTTATATTAAGGATTTGAAATGTAATTATGTATAACGGATAAAAGATAACACGTATCAATAAATTTCCAAACACATAACTTTGAAATACTGTGCTTATACTCTGACTTATTTGGAAAACACAAATTACAACTTTAGCAAACTAATAATTTCTTAAAAAAAAGAGATTGTCCTTATTGGCCTACAATTCCTCAAAAAAAGCGAACGGGAGGAATAAAAAATACGTATGACAACATGGAGAACATTGTTTTCAAAACATCAGAAAATATGATTAGCATCAAGGAAATCGAATCATCAATTTAGAATTAATCCACTAAGGTTATCAAATAATATAGATTTAAAGAAACAATAGTACATCAAACACAACTATGATATAGGCGTATAGCTACACGTATTTAAAAAATGATTATATGTAGAATATTGCATTTGATACTTTTTTATAATAAGTGATTACAGAATCTCTGCAAAAGTTAAAATACGATCCAGAGGCTTTATCATTTAAATATTTCTTCTCACCTGTATCTTGAATGTCATATAATTGCTTTGATAGATTATCTTGTAGATCAGACACATTCTTGAATTTGGTTCTTAGAGAGGAAAGAATGTCTTCCAGTTTCTCAACTTTTGATTCGGTTTCAGAAGCTGTAATTACAAATGTTTTTTACGATTTCACTGCAATATTAACGTTTTTTTTTCAAATTTTCAAACTATAAGTATAGTTTATTTGTATAAAGAAATAGAAACAGGCAGGTTGATCAAGTGAACGTTAGAAAACAATATGATAAATTATCTAAATGTTATTCGAAAACAAAACCTGCCGACAACATAGAGACTTGCCGTTATGACTTGTCGAACTAGATCAGAATAAACAAAAATATAATAGGTAACAAACATTTCAGTAGGTCGTAGATTTAAGACAAGATTATTATTGGAACTGTTTTCAAGTACTTGTTTCCAGTTTTATTCTATAGTTTAAACGTATATTCTAATATCTTTATATGTACGACCTCAAGCATATATATCGTTGGAGGTAATATACGGTATCAGTAAACCAATATGTGACGGTGACGTTAAGACATTCAATTTTTCTTCCAAGTAACCTTGCTGGAGTTGGTTTCTACAGGTATGAGGAACACGCGCCTGATGATGAAGTCCTATAATGTGAACTTGCCACATTTACATTATCTCTATATGAGATAGTTATCTTTTTATAGTGAAGGAATATTCTCTCCGTGAATTTGTTTAAAATTCAACAAGAAGATAAAAACAGACCACTCCTATGATTAGTAGGAATTTTTAAGAATGAGTTAATACTAATATATATAACGGATACGATATTGCATATTTATAAATTAATCTCCAAACAAACACATGCTATAATCCTTCTCATGCTTATCGGGAATACATAAATATTACCTTAAGTAAATAATAATTAAAAAAAAACAACTGAAGTTGCCTTTATCTGTCTTAAGTTCCTAAATTTAACTTAAAAGAAGGCGCAAAAATATAACACATGCTAAGAGAGAGATCATTGATTAAAAACATTACCGAATATTAATAAATTGAAAAGAATTGAATTACCAAATACGAAATCCTCTTTTAAAGTTTTCAAGTAATATATATTTGAAGAAAAACGACACGATACAATCCAATATTCCTTAAGCGTATAGGTGTTTGGCGACAAAATATCATTTGTGTTCCTTGTAATAGTTTTTTACATGATTAAAGAATCGCTAATATCTTTTTCAAAAAAAGGTCTGGATACTAAACCATTTAGATTATATGTTCTCACCTGTATCGTTAATCCCATCTATTTGCTTTGAGAGAGTGTCTTGTATCTCACACATATTCTTGAATTTGGTTCTTAGAGATGAAAGAATATCTTCCAGTTTTTCAACTTTTGATTCGGTTTCAGAAGCTGTAATAATTATATTAAATTTAGTAAATCTGTATATTTCATATATACCTTAGGAATAGGCATAATTATCAGGTAAACTTTAGACAAAATAATATTTTTTTTTTAATAAAAACCATATGATTTAAACGTTAATGGGTATTTTTAAATCTCTGGAAGTAAGCATAGAGACTTGCATTAAAAACTAGTAGATTTAAGACAAAAGTTTCATTATGACAGTTTTCAATTTTCCTTCAAGAAATATTTATTGCAAGCCGTTTTGCTATTTATTCTTTCTTTTGGGAATTTTGGATCTCAATGCTCTTGAACTTCGAACTTTATTTGGCCTTTTTTTTTACTTTTTTGGATTCGAGCGTCATTGATGAGTCTTTTGTAGACGAAACGTGCGTCTGGCGTATATATAAAATTTAGTCCTGGTATCTATGATGAGTTTATTTATATAGATTATAAGATATCTTACATAGTTTATGAGATATGTTATATAGTTTATGAGATATGTTATATAGTTTATGAGATATCTTATATAGATTATTAGAAATCTTATAAAGTTTTTATGATATCTCACAAAATTTTCTTTATAAGATATCTTCTAAATTATATAGA
Source organism: Mytilus edulis (assembly GCF_963676685.1). NCBI lineage: Eukaryota > Metazoa > Mollusca > Bivalvia > Mytilida > Mytilidae > Mytilus > Mytilus edulis. Next base: position 66,999,621 of record NC_092350.1, on the reverse strand, counting down.
TATCTTTAAAACCATATGATATATCTTATAAATTATATAAGATATCTTATAAACTATATATGATATCGTATAAAGTATATAAGATATCTTATATAAAATGTGCGTATAAGATATCTTATAAAGTTTAGAAGATATATTATAAAGTATATAAGATATCTAATAAATCTTATGGGATATCTTATATAACATTAAAGTATAATATCTCCTATAATATATCATATATCTTATAAAAATGAAATTATATAAGATATCGTATATATTACAGTAGATATTTTATATATTATCTTACCTCCAATGTTTATGGGGATATGATTGGTTAATGGACTACACGTGGTGACTATGTAGATTTGATATAGGGTGTTCTAAAAATACATGATTAGTTACCATATAGGGATAGCAACCATATAGGGTTAGTTAGGAGTTACTTCCCTTTTCAAAACAAAAAAGATGACACAACCCTTTATAAAACAACACGTTGTTGAGGAAAACTCTGAAATGATTCGTCAGACGAAGAAATTGATGATGACAGGTTGAAATAAGTTCATAAAACATAATAAAAGCTAACAACTTGTTGGCCGTACGGAGTTACTACCCATGCAAAACAAAAAGAAAGAAATCTGAAAAGATTCAACAAACGAAGAAATTGATATTAATTAATGATCGATTGAAATAAATTCATAATACAAATTTAAAACTAAAAAGTTGTTATTCTTGGCATTTGTTTTCTGTATAGACAAATGTAAGTAGCTAGGATCTTGATACTAAGTATTGAAGACTTGATCAGTTTGATGAGGCCGCTTATCAAAATACCTCATGTGAAGATAGTCGGTAAGATAAATGCGTTTAACGGTGGGCTAGTAACCTAAAACGATATATATATGGAATTTGCTGACCCCATATATATAGTAGTAGGTCACTAACACACCATGTAACTGATATTATATAAGATATCTTATATATTATAGGAGATATCTGATATATTATAGAAAATATCTTTTATAGTTCATAATATATCTAATAAAGTTTATGAGATATCTTAAATATTTATAAGATATCTAGTATAATTTATAAGATATCTTATATAATTTATAAGATATCTTATATTATTTATAAGATATCTTATATAATTTTCTTTATAAGATATCTTATCTTACCTCCTATAGATGTATGTGGAGATGATTGTTTAATGAACTATACGTGATGACTATCTATATTTGGTAATGGGTGGCCTAGAAAATACATTGTTAGTTACCATATAGGGTTAGCTACCATATGGGGTAAGTAAGGAGTTACTTCCCTTTCAAACAAAAGAGAAATCTGAAAAGTTAAAACAGATAAAGAAATTGATAATGAACGATTCAAAACATTCATAAAACAAATTTAAGGCTAACACGTTATTATTGTTGGCATTTGTTTCTTGTATAGACAAATAAAATAGAAGCATGTTTTTAAAAATGTTAAAACTAAGTATTGAAGACAAGATCACTTTGATAGGCCGATAGTCTTAATACAACATGTGAAACCAGTGGGTAAGATAAATTCGTTACACGGTGTGCTAGTGACCAAATACGATATAAATGGGGTCAGTCAATTCCACATGGGGATGCGAGCTTCGCATTCTTCCCATATGACTGACCCCATATTTTATAAACTATATAAGATACCTTTTAAACTGTATAAGATATCTTATAAAATTTATAAGATATCTCATAAACTTTATAAGATATCTTATAAACTTAATAGGATATATTATAAACTTTATACGATATCTTATATAAAAATGTTTTATAAAATAGCGTATAAACTTTATGAGATATCGTATATAACATTAAAGATATCTTATATAGCATTAAATATATCTTATATAATATGTAAGATATCTTATATAATAAATAAGATATTAATATATAAGATATTAATATATAAGATATTAATATATTAGATAAGATATTAATATATTAGATATTAATATATAAGATATTAATATATAAGATATTAATATATAAGATATTAATATATAAGATATTAATATATAAGATATTAATATATAAGATATTATCAAATTTCAGTAAATCATGTTCAGTTTAGTCTTCAGTCGTAAGGGGTTTTATTTTCTATTCTCACTGACCTTACATTCAGCAGTTTCTGAACATATCTGGAAATATTGTCAAACAAATGTTTTAACGATGGTACTTCATACATGTAGTACTTAGAAAGGAATAGTAAAAACGCACCTTTTTTCAATTCTTTACTGATTTTACTGTCAATATATTCTTTCAAATTTGTCATGCGAAAATCTGCAACAATTGGAACCTGCATATTCAATGGTACAGTCTTTGCATTTGATTCAAAAACAAAATTGACCAGGCAAAGACATAGTATTGCATAAATCTGCATCCTATTGAATGTTGTTTACTGAAAAACAAATTCATGATTCACATTAAAATAGACAAATAAACAAATTCATCCAAAAATTTCTAGAATTAAACAATTTTTCTGAATCTTGTTTTTTTTTAGTTTATATGATTGTAAAAAAATAATTGGTGAAGAAAAAATCATATAGTGCTGCACTTATTTTTTTTGCTACGGTCCTTTGAAAGTACCCATATTAGAGGATTTCCCCCCATTTCCATCTATTTTTACCCATTTTTGGGCTACTTCGTGAAGATCACAATTCCACAAATAAACTTTTTCTCATACTTTAAATGAAGAAGAAGTGGACTAATCTAAATACATGTAACTTAAAACTATAGTTAGGTATTAATATTATAAATTTAATCATATGTTGATGCTTTTTCGTGTCAATTTTGTAAATTTGTGATTTTTCTCTGTTTTAAGAACAAAAGGCTTACTATTTCAACTTCTTTTTTATAAATGATTGAAAAAATACATATATAAGAAATTTGAAAAGAAAAAGGTGATATGTGCATGTTTCTAGTAAAAAAAAACAACGAACAGGTAAACCGTTATTGTGTGATGCAAGAAAAGAATTAAAAAATTTCTTTAACAAAATCAAAGAATATATTATTTCAAATGTTAAAGTTAGTGTTTGTTTACATATTCACAGATATGTACACATGTCTTTTTCTGGATAATTTGACAACCTGCGCCCTATACAGTCCAACAGCTATATATATCGCCACAGGTGCATAAATAACATGTCCGCTACCAAATAATGTCGTTATTCATAACTTATATTGGTCAATCAAAAAGCATAAAACTATATCGTTGTACCGTTCTAAAATAGGGATATTTAAAAACAAACATTAGTAATTTTTGTAAGCTGTAAAAATGATGTCTTAATAAACAGACCTTTCAAATATTTGGTGTAGAGCGAGCGTTCCTAATAAAGGTGAATCCAAATAGGAGCTTCGGACGCATACAATTAAAAACATATGTATTTGCATGTGTAACTTAACAAATATATAAAGTATTTTTGATATGCACAGAATCTAATTATTTTACATAATTGGTTAGTATTACTGTAGAATATTTTTGGATAAAATTAAGAATGGAAATGGGGAATATGCCAACAAGGCAACAACCCGGCCAGAGACCAGATATATATTTTAAAGAAATTTCTGGAATACGTTTTATAAAATTTTACTAAATACAAAAACCTTCAGACTTATTAAGAAGGGATATAGTTACAATACTGTTGTCAGGTCATTAAAGATTGCATATTTTGGCTTTAATATTGGTTCATTTATAGGGTCTTTGCATCGGAATTAAACACATTTGTTTAACAAAAAAAAACAGTTGTTAGCATGACACGGGTTATGTTCTTCTCATATATTTTATGATGGTATAATACTAAACCCCTAACAGGAGGGATTGTGCCTGATATTCATATTATGAAGACATAATATTTCAATCAGTTTAATTGAGGTCTGGAGCTGGCATGTCAGTAACTGCTAGTAGTCTGTTGTTATTTATGTTTTATTGTCATTTTGTCTTTTTTCTTTTGTTACCTCTTCTGACATCGGACTCGGACTTCATTTGAACTGAATTTTACTGTGCGTATTGTTATGCGTTTACTTTTCTACATTGGCTAGGGGTATAGGGGGAGGTTTGAGATCTCAAAAACACGTTTTACCCCGCCGCATTTTTTGCGCCTTTTCCCAAGTCATGAGTCTCTGGCTTTTGTTAGTCTTGTATGATTTTTAATTTTAGTTTCTTGTATAATTTGGAGCTTGGTATGATGACGTCCATTATCACTGAACTAGTATACACTACAAACTGGTCAGAGTCTGAAAAGACCAGTTTTTGTGCTCGACTAGTAAAGTCGAGCACACATTTTACTCGACTAGTCTTGACCTTGTCTCGACAGTACTTAACTGTACTTAATTGTACTCGACTAGGTCTCGACTTTACTTAATTAGTCTGATTCAGTACTTGATGATCTTTTTGTAGTCTAAAATGGTCTCCACCAAGGCTCGACCAGTCTCGACCTGTCTCGACCTGTCTCGACTAGTCTTGACTTAGTCTCGACCTGTCACTTCTTGACTGGACCTTCAAATTTAGTTTTCACTAGTGTAAATCAGCCCATCTAACTAAATTAAATAAAGATCTTACAAAAATTCCAGTTTATTTGTTAGTTTGATTCAATGCTGTGAAATAAAAGCATTTAATTAATATGTAAAGAAAATGATTAAATTCAGATAGGCATCTTTAATATTTTGTATAACTTTTTCAAATCAACTTGGAATTTCATTTACTGTACAGCTACCATGGTAATATATTAATCTTACTGAATCCAAGGTTGTTAAGAAGTTTGGTGTATTGCTGTCAAATTTAAGAATTAAATTGATCTGGGTAAAAAAAAGCTACGATTCGCAGTTCGGACAAAATAGAGATAGTACACTGTAATTTTTCTTACAACATTTTCAAATCAACTAGGATTTTATTAAAACTATACAACTACCTTGGTAATATATTGAACTTGCTGAATCATAGGTCATTATGTAGTTTGGTGTATTGTTGTCAAATTTAAATTTAAGGATTAAATTAACCTAGGTCAAAAAAGCTAGAATTTGCAGTTCGGACTATATTCAGATAGTACACTTTAATTCCTTTAAATTTTTTTTTAAATCAACTTGGATTTTCATCAAAATTTTCGAGTGCATACGGGTTTGTTTTTTTTCTCTGGTCGGGTTGTTGTCTCCTTTACATATTCCACATTTCCATTCTAAATTTTATTAAATCTCCAGTAGTTGTTTGATTGATTGATTGATGTCTGTTTAACGTCAATTTATAAATTTTTCAGAAAATTCAGAACGAAAACAAATTAGAAATAAATACACGTGGCAGGTCCTGTGATTGATGTTTACTTCATTCAGATTTTTTTGCGTTGATAACAGTTCAAAAAGTAATAGACAAAACTTGCATTTTACCCCTATGTTCTATTTTTGCCATGCCAGCCATGTTGGTTGGTAGACGGATCTTTCTTTGTTGAACATTTATGTTGTTTATCGTTTATGTCTATCTATAATAACACTCGAGATAATAACCAAAAACTGCAAAAATTTCCTTAAAATTACCAATTCAGGGGCAGCAAACTAACAACAGGTTGTCTGATGCGTGTGGAAATTTCATGGCAGATAGATCCTAGCTTAATGAACACTTTAACATATCAGATTTGTTCTAAATGATTTATATATAGTTTCAGAGATATAAGCCAAACTACATTTTACACCCGCCCTTTCTGTTCTATGTTAGCCATGGCAGCCATCTTGGTTAATGGGCATGGTCATCTGAAACTTTTTTACACTGGATACTCTATGGATAATTTATGCAAAGTTTTGTAGAATTTATCCAAGGAGCTAAATAGGGGAAAATTGATAAAAAAATAACAAAGATTTACGAAAAAACGGTGAAAAATTCACTTTAAAGGACTCATTATGAGGTCAATTGACTTGTTGGTTATGTTGACTTATTTGTGTTCTTACTTATCTCTATCTATCACAATATTCAATATTCTTATTAAAGTACCATTACAGAGCAGCAACTTAACAACCTGTTGTCTGATGCGTGTGAAAATATCGGGGCAGAGAGATTTTGACCTAATGAGTAGTTTTACCCATGTCAGATTTGCCTTACGTACTTTAATTTCAAAAATATTAGCCAAAAACTGCCTTTTACTCCCATTACAATGGCAACCATCTTGGTTAATAGGCTTGGTCATTGGATGCGGTTTTTTTTCAACTAATCCAAGTTTGATTTTTCTTGGCAGAGTAATTTCAGAGGAGAAGCATTTTGTAAAAGTTATCGGACGATGATTTACAATAGTAAACAAGAGTTTTAAAAATAAGTAAATCACTCATATATCAAAATGTGAAAACAAATAAAATATGTTTGCGCTAATTATCTGTACATGGGTACTCAGTTTCAATTGTAACGAGCATCACACTTACTTTTTATTATGACATTACAATATCAGATTACTTTTAAAAAATAAACATTATAATTTTATGTAACATTATTGTTGAAAAAAGTTCATAATCCATTAAATTGTACAGTAACAATCTGATTTTGCATATTTAAATTATTTTGTTCAATTATGTCATTTCAGTACAAGGACTCTTTAACAGTTTTTTAAACAGGGAAACTTAATAATTTAATGAACTATTTCGAACATTCCGTTGCTTGGGGCATTTTTAAATTTTAGCGAGATGTCAGCTATTTCTCAAATTCCAAATACTTATTGGGAACTTGATATAAAGAACATCATTGAAAGTCCTGTTTCTTTGCTTTGTGTCATTTAATTTCGTGTTTAATTATGTATTTTTCATTTCATTGATGTATACACCAAATTTCTTATTTTTGACATTAACATACAAAGATAATAGATATAAAAAATAAACAAAACAAACTTACCAAAAACACCTTCAATTGGAAATCTGCAAATGCGTTGGCAAACAGATGTTGCTGGAACTTGATATCGAGAATTTTCCGTGACAAATTGTAACAGTAATTAACATAATATAATTTTGCTGTGTAAGCACACGTAATTCAGATAACATATTGATGTTTTCCAGGAATTCATAACTGCTTTTAAATTCAATTTCTTATAATTAAAAAAAAAATGAATGAAAAAAAAACGAACTCCAATTTAAAAGTAAATTTTAAAAAAAAACTGGAAAGTATATACAAACTGACCTTGCAAATTGACACTTTACACTGTATCAACTAACAGCACAAATTAAAAACTACTGTCATATTATTGACCTGGTACATTTGTACAAACATTTCCCGAAGAAAATGATGGGTAAAGTGTGGTCCTAAAGTTAGCTAAAAAAACTCATACTTGATAAGCAACCCAAACCAACAGACATGCGACAATAGTTGTAATTCAGCAGCTAAAACTTTGTAAACAGATATCACAGACAGAAGACACAACTGACCAAACCATACAAATAAATCTTATAATGACGCCGAAAAAAAGTGTTAGCAGTTGATAGTTTATACTTTATAGATCATAAAGTTATGTTATAATACATAGGGACAATTTAAGGGTTAACACAATCAAAATAATATTATAAAAATGAAATAATCTAGACTTAAGATTTATGTTAAAAAAAAAACATTTCTTATTATTTAAAGTGATTTGACATTTAAAGCTTTTTACCATGTGTATATAGTTCCTTATATATTCGTGTAAACTAAACATGTTAAAGGCTAGCGGAATACTAATTTTAGTCGACGTATATCTATGTAATGCCAAAACATGAAACACAGGGTACTATATCTTGTAAGCACATATTTTTACAAATAAAAGTGTTTCACTCTTCAACTTAGAAAACGATATGTGAATCGTTGAATTTTGTACTGTAAACAGTCTACATATTCTAAAAAGTCAATTCAACAGATAATGCAATACTTTTCTTCCTCAATCTAAATTACATTATCCGCTACATGTAGCAAGTCACCTGCACAAGATTGTATTTTCAGCGATGCTCCTTACAAAAATATATTGTCATGAAATATTTTCAACTGAACGTTAAGCAACTAACAATCGATCAATCCGTATTGAAAAGCATAGATCCACCTACTGGGTTACCGGACAGATGATACCCTAATGGACAAAATTGCAGATTTTTTTTAATCAAAACTGTTGCATGAAAAAAGATAATGAGACATCAATTAAAAAACTGAAAATACCGAAGAGGATATCAAATATTTGTCAAAAGAATATAGAAAACTGTTATTTCTGTTTGTAAAAGAGCTATATATATATAGATAATTTAGCTGATCTGTAACAATAACATCTTCATGCCTTATATATCATGTACTGTAGTACGCCGCTAGATTAAAACTGACGAGGAAAGGTAACACACGGCCAGCGAAAGCTCTTTTTTTGAGAGCCCAGGTGGTCGTGTGGTCTAGCGGGACGGCTGCAGTGCAGGCGATTTGGTGTCACGATATCACAGTAGCATGGGTTCGAATCCCGGCGAGGGAAGAACCAAAAAATTTGCGAAAGCAAATTTACAGATCTAACATTGTTGGGTTGATGTTTAGACGAGTTGTATATACATTATGTACACAGCCATGTATCACCATCATTGATGGCGATCCGATGGATACATCTGTTGTAGAGTTGTCACTGACTCAGACGTACTTATAAATATAATTATTTTCTGTGACTGTATATTACATTAATTTGTAGGATCCTTTACTATAGATAATTTAGCTGATCTGTAACAATAACATCTTCATGCCTTATATATCATGTACTGTAGTACACCGCTAGATTAAAACTGACGAAGAAAGGTAACACACGGCCAGCGAAAGCTCTTTTTTGAGAGCCCAGGTGGTCGTGTGGTCTAGCGGGACGGCTGCAGTGCAGGCGATTTGGTGTCACGATATCACAGTAGCATGGGTTCGAATCCCGGCGAGGGAAGAACCAAAAAATTTGCGAAAGCAAATTTACAGATCTAACATTGTTGGGTTGATGTTTAGACGAGTTGTATATATATATACATATATATGAAAAATGTATATAATAAATACATACACAACATGTTAATATAAAATCAGTTGAATATAGAAATCATAGGTCTTTAGTATATAAATGACAAATTAATTAGCTTCATGTGTTGCTTACGTACAAATCAAACTCACGAAGAAGAATAATATATCATGGTATTTTTAGAACTTACTGATATTTCTTTTCAAAATAAAATGTATTATGGATATGATATATGCCCTATTCCAGAGCGTATATCACAGCTAAGTCTATATTCAAACATCGCTGTAAAAGAAGAAATATGTATTCCTTCAATTACAAGAAGTTGAAGATTGGGTCATTATAATATGGCTCTTCACGGTATCAGTCGGAAAAGCATTGCACACCACTTAATCAATCAAAACAGCTATAAAATGAAAGGATTTTGAAAGATTTACATGAGGCAATATCCCAAAAATATAGTCCACTTTTGGTATTTAACATGAAAAAATGGAAACAAAAATATACATCTTAATCTTCAAACAACCGAAAATATGCATGGTTTTTGACGGTATCCATTTTCCAAATCTATAGTTCTAGACAGTCGTGTTATATACAGTAACACGATCGGCGTGTGCGTTTTACAAAAACTATTCATATTTTTTATGTTTTATTTTTAAGTTAACATATAAACTTGACTGCTCTTTTCCGAGATATTTTCACGGGAAAGTATTTTTTCACGAAATGATAATGTTAGATACATTTGCGAGCGACATTTACATATCATCCTCAGCAACTGTGCAAACTTTCTTAGACGTTCTATCTACCTCCTTTTGTTAACGTTTATACTAACAAAAAAAGCGAGCGGACAGAATGTTCCACAAAAAGACAGGCTAATAGGCTGGCAGACGAGAGGACACAGCCTGACAGGTGGACTGACGGATGGATAGATAGGCATACTGGAAGACGGAAAGAAGGAAATAAAAAAACCTAAAGACCTTTATGCATGTATACATGTCCCTAAAATATGCATTTCTTTATTTAATATAAAATAAAAGTTTACATAATCATTTTGTGGCCAGAATATGTATTTTCATGGGTAATACGACTATATCTATATTTCGAACTAATGAGGACCAACTCATTTATTTCAAACTTATAGCAAGAACGTATAACTAATCTAATATATCTAATGTACGTCCTAGCTTGCTTATAGGGACTACTGAATATGTATTTTTAAAATTTACGTTCCCCGGCCCTCTTTTCCAACAACAACACACTTTTGGATGCAAGGGGGATCCAGAAGGATCATGACGGCCGGAAGACCGTGGTCTTTTTTGGAAGTTGAGGGTAAGAACTAAGTTTATAAAATGGCACTGGCTACGGTCACATGGAAATGTAACAATAATACAAATATTATTGTTACATTGGAGACTAAATACCGGAATGCATGGTCGGGTAAGGACCTGATTAATTACGAATGTAACAATAAATATTGAGGCTACGGTTACATAGCGTTATTGTTACATGAACTTGAAACATCAATGTACGATGGGACTTGTAATATGTACTAAATAATAAAAATTGATGACGTTTATTTTATATTTACAATACATACAATTATTACATACAATTTCTTTATTTTTGTATTTACAATGACAGTTTCTACATATCCCGAGTAAGTGGTTTTGGAGCATGTTTAAGTCCGACGCATTTTTGATGAATCCACTCCAAGCAGCCATCACACACCAGTGATGCCGCATTACGAACGTCTGTATTGCATACCATGCAATTCTATTCTGCAATATTCCTTTTAGAAGATAAGGCAACCTTTAATGTTTGCCATGCTTCTTCTCATCCAATATTTTGGTTGAAAGCATGTGGTATAGTTTCATGTCGTCTTTCAATATGATCGCATTGCCGTCCATTACGGATTTTAGGTTAACCTCAAATTTCAGTATCCAACTTAGCAGTTAGCAAACCTTGCTTTTGATGCATCAGTTTTTTCAGAGTTTGTTCCTATAGCTGTAAGAAATTTTGTGTCTTGATATTGTTTCAGTTTCGTTTCAAACGCATCCCAAGTTTTAAATTTTTCATCCAAAACAAAATTGGTAATAGGAATCTCTTCATCCATTGTTCAAAGTATAATGACAGTAATAAGAGTAGATGTGCAGTTTAATACTTAAAACAGTGAACACTTTTCCCAGCCCGAATTCTCAACAACAAACCATTCGCCTTTTGCACTACTAATCTTAAGTTGTACCTTTAAGAACATCAAAACCATTAATACGTAAAACTACATAAACGCCATTTGTTGAATAATAATATTTATTATTTATCATTATTAGAAGTATAATTGTTTATTACATATGAAAGAATTAAGCAACATAACTATAGAAAATTTAAATTTAATAAATCTAGCGTACATTGCTGTTTCTCATGTAACAATAACACAATGTAACCGTAGCCTCAATAATTATTGTTTTTTTGTAATTAATCGGTTCCTTACCCAACTTTGCATTCCGGCAATTAGTCTCCGATGTAACAATAATATTTTGTTTATTGTTACATTTCCATGTAACCGTAGCCAGTGCCTTATAAAATACTACTAGTTAAAGCATATTTTTTTTAATATGCTACCAGTTTAATAGTCCCGCCGAATTGCCGTACACCAAGGCTCTCGTGATACAGTTTGTATTTTATTCAATATGTTTTCCACTGATTTCTTTCAATGTTTTTTTCATAATTCCGCTCTGCGCTTTGATGATTTGATCTCGAGTATAGATAAGCTTTTTACCGTGACAGTCGAGTAATTTTTGGGGCCCTTTATAGCTTGCTGTTCGGTGTGATCTTACGACCTAGCCAAGATCAGATGTTCATTTCATAATGGGTCTATGTTATTATAAGGCTTGTAAAGACAAGAAGATAAACTTAACATACGTAATAGACCTTTTAACTCAAGAAAAGAATGTAGGGTTTCACAATGAATATCAAATATCATGTATAGGTGTTACCGTTTTGAAAAAAGCACTAAATAAATATACATGGTGAAAATGGGCAAAATTTCACGTGATGTTGTTTCATTTAAATTTAAGCAGTTTTTATCAATTGATAGTTAATAAGTGAACTTCATTTGAACTATATTATTGGTTCACTGTTATCGACAAATTTATTCATCTTTCTTATCCTGCTTGTTGCAACACAAAATCTTTAGTGGTTACAAAGTTATGATAAAAAGTGGAATACTATGCATTTGTTATGAAATTTTGTACTTTTGTTTTTAGCTTGCTCAGTCTAGTGATAAAAGAGAAAAATAAATCAAATTTATGCTGTTATGTGTTTTGTTTTCTCTTCTAGTATATACATTATCAAAAACTACCTCATATATCAATATTGCAGTACTCTAGCTGGAGATATATATGCCATCAATGTTGGATATACAAATAAAGTGAAAAAAATGTCTTGTCCGTACACATGCATTCCCTAGTAAACTGGAAGTATAACAGCATTAATGTTGCATTGCTAAGTTCATGTCCTTTTGTAGATATGAAAACACTACTTACATTTTTGTCTACCATCTATTAATAGAGGAAGAATTTGAAAAAAAATTCAGAATGTCTGTAGACACATGTCTTGTCCGTAGACATGGCTTTTTATCAATATTGCTTGGCTTTATGGGTCTTAATTAGTCCTATGTGTTGTTTAAACTTAGAAATTATTTAAGTGTTCTAATTTTTTGTAAAATTACTTTACAGGAGTGGATTATCAGTCATAAAAAGCATACCTTATTTTACTTCAATATCTTTATTCCAGATGCTGCATACCTAAAAAAAGACTAACTAAATCAAATGAAGCAAAAGTATTTCTCCCTATCTGACTTTATTTTTCGCATTTTAGTATTACCAGTAGATGAGGAAGTGTCTATGGACAAGACACTTGTACATAACAAGTATTAAATTCAATTATGTGTCTGCTTTGGAACTTAAATCTTATTTATAGATGATGAAAGTTATCTATCCAAATTAAAACTAAGTATTTTCAAGATAAATATAGTGACAATTAATTCTAACAGATTTTTTTTTTTAACTGGAATTGTCTTGTCCGTAGACATTACCACAATATATTTGTATCCAATTTCCTTGAGTTCAGCCTAATTTGATAGATAAAATGTATGTCATTTTTTGAAGAGAACACATTCAACTATGTCAAAATTAAGTTTCAATAATAGTTTGATTGTTTTAAACAGTCAGATATATGGATTTTAGTTAAAAGAATGTGTCTTCATTTTGGCTTAATCAATAAACTATTGAGATATGTAAAGAATTATGGGTACATTTTTATATTTTCCAAAATTTAAAAACACAGCTTAAAATTTAATTGGTAACTTTTAATCTTAACTTTAACAATCATCTTTGAAAGCATTTAATTGAATATCAATAAAATGTCTTGTCCGTAGACATTATCACAAGGTATTTGTTTCCATTTTCTTCAAAGTTAAGCATCATTTGATAGATAAACCTGATAAAATGTATGTTTTTTTTCCCAAGAGAACACTTTCAACTATGTCAAAATTAGGTTTTAATAATGCATTTCATTAAATATGAATGCAATGCCTTGTCCGTAGACAAAACATATCAATTGTATTGCTAAGTTGGATTGTTTATTGTAAGAATATGCATCAAATTATTTTAATGCTCTATACACCAAAAGAAAGGGATTTTTTGGAAGTTTTGTTATTTATAGATTAGTTTAAGTATTATAATAGTTTGATCAGATAAGATTAATGATCAAAGACAGCTACTGTTGTTCGAAATATTTTATTTTTTTACAACAATTGATCACCCAATATTATTGAGATTTTCTACACATAAACTTTGGTATGTTCGGCAAATTTAATGTCAATAATTGAGTCAATAGCATGTGTAACAACCTCTCTTCCGGTACAGTTTCATAACACGACGTATCATTCTTAAATGCCTTAAAACATTGTAGTCCCTCATTTTAATAATCCCCCACTTCCGTCAACATTGCCAAGACCCTTGTACATGGACGACAACGCTAGAACACACAGGGCAAGGATTTTAACCGAGTCCAAAGAGCAACAAACTATTTACACTATTGTTAAGCCTTCCATGTCTCCATACATAAACCCTATCAAACATGTCTGTGATGCCATTGGCGGAAATCTCAATCGCAGAGATCCACCTTCACAATATTTTGTCGATTTAAAAGTGGCATTTGTTGTTTAATGCAACAGATTTCCTAACACCAAACATTAAAATTTTTTTCGCAATATTTATAAAAATATTGCCAGTTATTTTTCGGTGGTGCTTAACTTTTGGCGGACTGTACATATTCTTATTTATATTTATTGACTTACTTATATACAATTTTGAAATCTAAAATGTAAAAATGAAACAACACTTTAGATGTAGCATCGTACATATCCCCATTTATATTAAGGACAAAAAAAATCAATGATTATTTTTTTTTAGGGAAAGAAATTATTGTCATAAACTATTATTATTGTATTCTCCCGGGCGCTAATTTTCCTTCCCCGGGCGCTTTTTCTTTTCCCGGGCGCTCCCGCCGGGGCGCTTTTTACTAGGACCGCCATGTCTTGAAGGCAACCATTAAAGAAAGTCAAATAAAAATAAAGTTTTTAAAGACCATTTATTTAATAAAAATATTAAATATTTCTTCCAAAAACTGCATATTATATAAATGCTTCCAGTGTTAGCCTAGTGATGGCAATTTTTCATAATTTAAACCATTTCTGTACCAAAATATCAAAAAGAGTTTTTTCCTGAGGTGACACTCATTTTTGACTTCATGTGAAACACAAAATGAACATCTGATTGTGGCTAGGCCGTTCAAGTAGTAACACTCATACTGGCCACATGTTCTTATTTCTATAAGTCATAATCAAGGATTTTTTTATTACTATACAAATATTTTTGTCTGATATGTGTACAAGTTTACGTGCTCCTTCGTCTGAGATAATTATCTTTAGACACACAACATTTGTTAACAATATTAAGTTTTAACACAGGGTGCTCCAAAATAAACGGAGGAAATTACGAACAACAACAAAAACAGCAACAAATATGACGTCGCTCTCCCTTCTCCGAAATCTTTCCTGTCAAAACAAAATGAAAAAATTGCGATATATAGTAAATGCTAATGTATTACTACGACAAACATTTTCATCTTCATGTACGAATCAGAGATGTGTCATTAGTGAACCCAAACAATTACGCTTGAAAGAAGAAATTGAAAACTACATAAACAATCACAAATACACTTTGATTGCTGCCACAGCTGATGTTTGTAAACAAAAGTTTCA
Organism: Mytilus edulis; assembly: GCF_963676685.1. Taxonomy (NCBI): domain Eukaryota; kingdom Metazoa; phylum Mollusca; class Bivalvia; order Mytilida; family Mytilidae; genus Mytilus; species Mytilus edulis. The sequence continues at coordinate 66,984,331 of NC_092350.1, read as the reverse complement.
AGAACACACGATTGGAAAGAACATAGGAGAGTTATTCACTAGTAGGAGTAGTATATGGCAATTTCCATGGAAAAGAACTGGAAAAGAGAAACCATTTATTTATGAAAACTCAGAAAACATATTCGCAAGAGGTTATGATGCACTCGAAGGTTATTTACATGGTGAAATGGTTGACCATCAGACGTGCGCTGCTTTCACAGCACTGGAAAGATTTTACACAAATAAAGGTAGCTTGATACATAACTGCTGTAACGCCCTTTTTACTTGATCGCAAACATTTCCATCTTAGGAATTTTCTTCAACATGTTCAATGTGACAGCTAGTGTATAGATCCCCAAGCCCTGTCAGCAAATCTAGTCCAAATAATTATGGCAAGGCTATTTTTAATTTTTTTCTGGGACGCCTTCCTAATTATTTGGACTATCAGCAAATCATGCTAATATATAATAGAACATTCCCTCTTTGCAATTTGACTACAGAATAAAAACAAACTAAGCTTTCTATATGCCATATGGTATAGCTATATAGCCCATATAGGTTTTGTTCATTGTTGAAGCCTGTTCACTGTCTTATTAGTGGGTCTCATTTGGGTCTACATGTTAGAGTGATGCAGGATTGCTGATTTTTTTTAAGCGTGACACGTGAAAGTCTAATTATTGTGCTGTTAGAACGGGAAATGAAGTGTAGCGGGACACTGGAAAATACAAAAAAATATGTATATCAGCAGTATATAGTGTAAGCGAGATACAGGAATCTGACAAAACAGTAAGCGGAATCCGGGATCAGAACCCCCCAATGAGACCCCCTTATTATTTTTACTCCTACCATTTTGTCTATAATTAGAATTTTTTTAAATATATAACATGTATTAATTTAACACCAAACATGTACATGTAGCAATACATTATTTATACCAATTAGCTTTGTCATGTTTGTAAATACCAATGGACAGCATGGACAGTAATCTTAAATAAATCTCAATAATTAATCATCTAATTATAATAAAAAAAAATGGTTTAAAAATTCACTACTTTATTCATCATGTTCATGAAAACAAAATTATTTTGATATGATATACATCATGTACATCTATATAGCTACATCTTTTAATTTAACCATGTTAACTTATGTTTAAATGCAAATAGTGCGTGAACTGTGGTGGTCAAAACGTGTAGGGCAACAATTCATAACAGAATGCAACAAATTTTCAAAATTAACTCATTAACTAAAAACGTAACATCACTGTTTATTTTACAAACACTGTTACAACATGTAAAATGGTGAACTTCCGGTAGAGGCATGTACAATATTGGAATCAATTTCAGTAAACACACACAATTTTTTCCAGATTTGGACCATCAAACATTTCAAAAATCAAAATTTGGAAGAAGAAAAAATTGCAGACCAACCGACTCTATTTTTTAATAGTATGTAAATGGAACCACAAATATAGTTTTATTTGGCCTGACAGTAATGAAATAAGAACATGTAGAAAGACCTGAACACTAGTATGACTAGCATACATTTTTGTACATGTTAATTGTATATATATGACTTTGATCTGATAGCTTTAGACAATAAGTCGTGAAAATTGGACAATCACAGATATATGTACGTACATGTATGCATTATAATAAACACAATATCATACACTTCAGGACATATATATACAATGATATACATGTACATGTACATGTACAAAATGTATGTGATTAGTTTCTTTGATAAAACATGTTAAATTATTTGGCTGTTTTTATAATTTTACTTCATATTTGTCTATTTCAATGTATTGCTATTTACAGTGTATAATTAAACACACTATAGAACATGATAGTTACATACACATATACACAAATGTATGTTATTATCATAGTTTATTTATCATGACAAACATTTATGACATTAAATATTATTTTGTTATGTTCAAAAAACCCAATGTAAAAAATTCCAAAAATGATTTTTAATACAAATACAAATTACTAAACTAGTATACAAACTTTGAAGAATATTTGCTATAATTCTATTAATAAAATTGCAAAAGAAAAACATTATTATAAACAAAATGAGCTGTATACACAGAAGGTGTGGTATGCATGCCAATTATACAATAGACCAGACATGCCCAAGACCAAATGATAACTATAGGTCACTTTGCACTTGGCAGTGACTTCAGCAATGAGCAAAACTCATACCGTATTATAATATTGTATAAATAGTACATGGTATAATATGTATCTTTACAATATATTTGAAGATGGGCTTATTTTATTGCAGTTTTAAAAAATAGACATGCTAAATTTTCAGACAGAGCCATTACATGTACATGTATCTAGCTTTAAAATGAGGAATTATTTGAATCTGGAAATATTTTTAACCCTGGGAAATTGATAAAACAGGTAAGTATTTTTGAGGTAGAGTTATATCCCTTATATCATGTATATTTTCAAAATAATGTCATACATGTTAATTATATAGAAATACTTTTTTTCCAGAACTCCACGAAAGAAACCTTGCTCCACTAAACAGCATGAACCTGACAAAGACAGAAACTGCATCATTGATAACTGGTCACCTTCTTTCACAGCTCCTTTATAATCCAACAAATCATAGTATAGATTCAAGCTTCTCTGAAGAACCACCATATGATTGCGTTGCTCCAGTACAATATGGATACACAAATTTCGGTAGGATATTTCATGTATGTACAAAAAAACATGACAAAGAACAGATAGGGGCAAAGCAGAATAAATTCATTGAAAACATGTAAAAACTTCATGCACATTTCTAATTCTTTTTAAGACTTAATTGCTGCAATTATTTTGATACCTTAAAGCAAAGCTTTGATAATGCAACTAAACATAGCTAAATGCAGAGGTTTATATCAACAACTTCTTGGATGAGAATAAAAAATCAGTGCTGTTCAATTATATAAAAATAGTTATTCCCCTTGGCAATATACATTCTATGAAAAATTGTATTGTAAGGGCTCACACACCATGCACACAAACATTTCCTGTCATACTTTTTTTATGATTTTAAATTTGTGTCAAATATTTACATCAACAATGCTTCTAATGATTATGATCGACAAACCAACATGCTGCTTTATGATTTATTTTAAAGCAGTTATCATGATTATGTCCCTTGGAAATGGTAATTCTAAGAAAAATAAGGGCTAATCATTTCTTGTAGGACCTTCGTAAAATTTATATCTACATGCTCTAAGGTTTGTATCAGCAATGTTTCAGACGAGCTTCAAAACTCAGTCTTGATCATTTATTTTAGGAGCGTGCATGTTCCTTTGAAAGAAAACAAATATTTTGAAAATTGCTAATTTTTGTTAGCATTTGAAGGGGCCAACATTTCTTTAATTTCTTGTCAGAACTTTATGAAGTCCATATCAAAGGTTTATATCAGCAAGGTTGTGGATGAATGTGATAATCAGCATTGATTGATCAATTATGTAAACTTGAGTTATGCCCCTTGGATATAAATATTTTATTGAAAATATCAGCATGATCATTTTACATGTAAGTGATGTGATACCTACATTTCTTGTATGATTTTTTTTATTAAAGTTTCATACAAGTTTATAATTGAGGCTATGCCCTCAGATGGAATCAATATGTGCATCAAAAGTGATGGTAAATTTAAATGCTGTTCTGATATTTTTAAGGAAAACAAAAATTTGTTTTTGACTTGAGCTCGCACTCAGCATAAAGCATGTAAAGTGAAAGAAAAATTTGTATAATTACATATACAAGTGCCTGTACATGACATAGATTCAGCTTCATTTACATGTACATGTATTTCAATTAGGGTTCATGTTCTTCTAATATTTTAGGAGTAGTTGAACATGCTACTTTTTTTTGCAAGGTTTAAACAAAAATATATATATTTTTTACCAATTTTTGTTGAAGTACAGTTTTCATGAGTATGCAAGATTAATTTTTCATTTTCTGACGTTCTTTTGCAAAAATCTGCTTGTGTTTATCTTTTGAAAGAAAAAACTCAGCTATAATAAAAAAACGAAGGATAAGGGGTACCCATTCATGACAAAAAATCAGTACTCGCACAGCAAAAACACACAAAAACCAAAGAAACAGCCATTTATTGTTGTTCTTCATCTCAAAGTCACAATATGTTGTCCAATTGATTAAAAGCCAAAGAAATCACAATCTGGAGTAGATGTCTAAAAATTTGGTCTTTAATCATGTTAATTATCTCTAAAAGTAAGGCATGAAGGCATATTTTTATGCCCCACCTACTATAATAGAGGGGCATTATGTTTTTTCGATCTGTGCATCGGTTTGTTCTTCTGTCCGTTCGTCTATCCGTCCGTCTGTACTGCTTCAGGTTAAAGTTTTTGGTCTAGGTAGTTCTCGATGAAGTTGAACTCCAATCAACTTGAAACATAGTACACATGTTCTCTATGATATGATCTTTCTAATTTTAATGCCAAATTAGAGTTTTGACCCCGAGTTTTTCACGGTCCATTGAACAAAGAAAATGATAGTGCGAGCGGGACATCCGTGGACTGTGGACACATTCTTGTTTATAACATATTTGAATTAACTGCATGTAGGTGAAAAATATTTGAATAAAAACTAAATGTTTTTAAAAACTCAATCTAAAATTGCAGGATAAAACAATATTGGTACAGATAAGGAAAAAAAACAAATTTATTTCATTGTATTTGTTCTTGATACTGTGGATACAAAACAGGATATAAGCTGATTGAGCCTGATTTTTATGCCCCACCTACGATAGTAGAGGGGCATTATGTTTTCTGGTCTGTGCCTCCGTTCGTCCATTCGTTCGTCCTGCTTCAGGTTAAAGTTTTTGGTCGAGGTAGTTTTTGATGAAGTTGAAGTCCAATCAATTTGAAACTTAGTACACATGTTCCCTATGATATGATCTTTCTAATTTTAATGTCAAATTAAAGTATTGACCCCAATTTCATGGTCCACTGAACAAAGAAGAAGATAGTGTGAAGCTCAGGTTAAAGTTTTTGGTCAAGGTAGTTTTTGATGAAGTTGAAGTCCAATCAACTTGAAAGTTAGTACACATGTTAACTATGATATGATCTTTCTAATTTTAATGCCAAATTAAAGTATTGACCCCAATTTCACGGTCCAGTGAACATGTAAAATGATAGTGCGAGTGGGGCATCCATGTACTATGGACACATTCTTGTTCTCTCTGTTTCTAGAGCTCTTTAAATAAATGTCATATTTTTCTACACTGCACACATATTGTATAATAACATTTCAGTTGATTCACCAAGTGAATGTGATTAAACAGTGATAGTGCTTATTTTCCACTAGTAGCAGATGTGTCATGTTCATGGAAGAACACTGTACATTGGTGATTATGAACATCATATACATGTACATAAAATAACCTTTATATCTTCACAATTGTCTTTTCAACATGCTAGGGGACGTCTTGGACATGCATGACATATTTGCCACTGGACATTAAGCATTCATTATTCATTTAATTTCATTAATGCTAGGGAGCCCTCTAAAATAATTTTTGTAATCTAATATTTTCAGGAAGTACTTGTCTTTTTTATGGGAAGGCAGATCTAACATTGTTTCCAACAACCAAGGACATGTTTTTAGATTCTCAAACAAATGCAGCTGCTGTGTTTCATATTGGAGAACCAGAAGAGGGTCCTGATGAAAACAGATTACACCCAAAATGGAATACTGATGATGATGATGATGATGATAATGATGATGAAGAAGAGATTTGTGATGAAAACAATGGTGAAAACTTTAATGATGCAGACATTAATCAAGTTTGTAAACAAGCCATCTCTTTATCAATGTGGAAGCGTAAACAAAGGATCTTGGCCTACAGTGGAAACAGCGATTATCATTTGTCAATGTTGCCTGTGTGTGCCATTAATAAACACAAATATATGGTAGTTATGTATAATGCTCAGCATGATTACCTATTAAAAATGCAGAAGAAAGACTTTTTAAAAATTTTCAACAAGGACAAACTAGAATTTTCTACAATTATTAATCTTTGGATGTTAATCCATCACAACTTATTTTGCACAGAACTGTCTGATGATGCCATCCAAATCCTTAAAGGCACTGGCGGACTCATACAAAGATTAGGAGAAGATGCTTTTAAGGAAGTTGTTAAAACTTCCAAATTTGATTATGATATAGAACCCATTGGAGATGAGTTTGAGGTAGACGTGGAGAATGATTCAATTCCTGCTTCAGGGTAAATTGCCCCTTAATTATGAATGTCTTTTGACAAAGATATGTAAATTTTGTGCACAATGTATAAGGACACTTAAGATACTAGAATTAAGTGTGCAAGACCCATTCGTTTTACTGGAAACGCATCAGTTGCTTGTATGGTCAAGTTAAAGTAAATGGGCTATAACACAAATTTCAGTGAAATGTTGTATACAACTTTGGCTCGATGATGAACTTCAACTGAAAATCGAAAAAATAATGCATTTATCACATTTATCATTTGAAATATTACTGCATTGGGGTTCATAAAACGTTGATTTTGGACATTTTTCACTGCCAGCACAGTAGTAAATTGATTATTATACAAAAAACTAAGTTGATGACCATATGATTATTTAATCATGTTAATCATGTTAATATCAGTAAAACAAAAATTCAAGTGTCAACAACATATAGTTTTTTAAGGAAAAATTCTTCTATAGACATATAGAGTAGAATTAGAGATTTTATGATTTTAACACAAATTTTAGAAGAGTTTTGCTGATTTTTTGTGCTTTCTATACAAATTTTCATCCGTATTGAAAGAAATCAATCTGCAATATCATGAATATTTCAGGTAATAAAATAAAAAAGATAAGTACATATACATATTTTTTTCGAGCAAAATCTGCTTCATAGTCCATTTACTGTTCCTTAATTGACTAGAAATAAAAACAGTATATACATGTATCTGTTATGAAAATTAGAGAAGAATCTGTCACCCTTTTTTTAGCTCACCTGGCCCGAAGGGCCAAGTGAACTTTTCTCATCACTTGGCGTCCGTCGTCTGTCGTCCGTCGTCGTTGTCATCGTTAACTTTTTACATTTTGAACTTCTTCTAGAGAACCACTGAAAGGAATGAAACCAAACATAGCATGAATGTTCCGTATGAGGTGCTGACCAAGTGTTGTTACTTTGTAGCCAATCCATCATCCAAGATGGCCGCCAGTGGGGGGGACTTACTTTTACATAGGACCCTATGGGAAATGCATACAAATGACTTCTTCTAGAGAACCACTGAATGGAATGAAACCAAACATGGCATGCATGTTCCTTATGAGGTGCTGACCAAGAGTTGTTACTTTGTAGCCGATCCATCATCCAAGATGGCTGCCAGCGGGGGACTTAGTTTAACATAGGACCCTATGGGAAATGCAAACAAATGACTTCTTCTAGAAAACCACTGAATGGAATGAAACCAAACATGGCATGAATGTTCCTTATGAGGTGCTGACCAAGTGTTGTTACTTTGTAGCCAATCCATCATCCAAGATGGCCGCCAGCGGGGGGACTTAGTTTAACATAGGATCCTACGGGAAATGCATACAAATGACATCTTTTAGAGAACTACTGAATGGATTGAAACCAAACATAGCATGAATGTTCCTTATGAGATGCTGACCAAGTGCTGTTACTTTGTCTCCGATCCATCATCCAAGATGGCCGCCAGCGGGGGGGACTTAGTTTAACATAGGACCCTATGGGAAATGCATACAAATGACATCTTTTAGAGAACCACTGAATGGATTGAAACCAAACATAGCATGAATGTTCCTTATGAGATGCTGACCAAGTGTTGTTACTTTGTCTCCGATCCATCATCCAAGATGGCTGCCAGCGGGGGGCTTAGTTTAACATAGGACCCTATGGGAAATGCATACAAAAGTCTTCTTCTAGAGAACCACGGAATTGAATGAAATCAAACATAGCATGAATAGTCTTTCCTTATGAGGTGCTGGCCAAGTGTTGTTACTTTGTAGCCAAATTTTATCTGTTTTTATATTATTTCAAAAACCCAAGTAGAGTCAGGTGATCGATACAGGCTCTTGAGAGTTTCTAGTTTTAGTAATTGCCCCAGAAATATATCTTTTTGCAGTTTTGTCAAGCCTTGGACTTGGCGAAAAGGCGAGACATAGCGATCCTACATTCTGTTGTTGGTGTCGTAGTCCTCAACACAGTAGTGTCCACAAATATTCACTCTGTGGTTAAAGTTTTTGTCCCCTGACTGAATATATAATGAGATGTCTTCTCAAATTTTTAACGTTGTTGTTAAAACACATGTATTTCTAGGATACCTCATGTTCCTGATTTTTGGCTAATTCCAATTTATATGTATATATGTAGTAGGAATTGAAGGTGCATGTAAAATGCAGCCAAAATGTCAAGTTATTACAGTTATTATGTACTATGTAATATTTTAAACTATTTTACAGAGCAGGAAGATCACCGAAATATCCAAAGATTAATTAAGAGCAGTAAGAAGAATGAGACTCAAAGGTATTTAAAATCATTAAATCTCTTAATGTTCTTAGTGCATGTAGTGTATCATTTGTTTGTTGTTGATTAATGCCATGGATCATGTCGCTTAAAGAAGTGTTCAATATTGGATTTTTCCCTTTAAAAAAAGGGAGATAATTTACCACGAACTGTTAACAAAATGGTGTCATATGAAAGGTTACTTCACACTGATTCTATGAACTTTTCCATTAAATAGATTATATTTTCAAAAATTTCAGAAGAAATAACTCTGATAAAGACTAAAAAAAATTGTTAACAAAGACTAAAAGCTATAACTTACAATTAATTTAAAGACATACCATCATGCCGCCATCAAAGTTAAGCCTGAAACATGATTACAATTATTACTATGTTTAAAATCTTATTTCTGCACATTCTGTTCACTTTTCTGTTACACATTGTTAGAAAATATATGAGTTTTAATTTTAACAATCTGTTATATGTTTGTGTATATTTCGCAAACGTCTTTGATTCTCTCTGGCACTTTGGTTGCCCTCACCAACACAAATTGACAGCCAAAAACAGAGCACATCGATACCTAAAATCACTTAAACACCAATCAATCAGACAAATCCCTTAAATGCTTGACAACATTTGTTTATTTTGGTTTAATTTTTTTTACGCCTGAAATTTATAACATGCTGTATTTATTTTTTTATCTTTACACTGGAAGAATGGTTTACTTAGTATTAAAAATATTCAAATCCAGTTTGTGAATCAAATATTTGACTTATCTGTTGATATAGTACTAATGTTATTATCTCTTTTTCAATATTTAAATATAACTAATACAGTTTACAGTTTTATTATTTTACAGATGTTATCTATAGATGACTGGATGAACTGGTTTACTATGAATCTTGATGAAACATACAGAACAGTAAAGAAGGACTGTGATAGTGGCTTTAATATATTAATCAAGAGAATTGATTTATTTTACAAAGATTTTATTTAGTATTTGGCTATTTATTTCACAGATTTTGATAAAAATTGCATACAGCTTTGGCTCAACATGTCCAATGTATTATGTACAACAAAGTTGGCAATCCAACTGTTTTATATTTTGCAATAATTAAAAGGTGACTGGTGCGACTTGTTTTTGGTATCATTTGACTGAAAAATGCTTGACACTGACCAGAAACATTTATCAACTTGTGTAAGTTCTTAGACCAATTCCAAATTTTCATTTGCCTTATCTTTAGCTTACAGGGCTCATGTGAGTTTATCTCATCACTTGATGTCCATGTTAGTCTGTTTACTTTTACAATAATCTTCTCCTCTGAAACAACAGGACCGAAAACCAAACTTAGCTACATAATAATAATAGCAGACATGATCAAAATCAGACGACTTCTTATAGGAGTTTTTGCCCGCCTATTACACAAATGTATTTTTAAAACTATAATTAAAAGCAGATTTATGGGGGAGGGTTAAGGGGGCCTGATCCCCTTTTGCTTGAAAATTTGGATGATTATTTAAGGAATCACTGAAACGTGACTAGAGCAGTCCTCCTCTCAGGTAGTAACTGGTTAGTTCCCCTTACACACATTTCTGGAACCAACACTGATAATAGATAGAGAGAAACTTTAAATTGTAAAAATTATCAGTGAAACAAGCATTGTCGAAATTGTGCTGATATAATAAGTCGACTGTCACTCCTTAACTTAGGAGCAATATAAAAAAAGATGGTATCAGGTCTGTTTGCTTAAAAACATGTTCACAACCTATCTGTCCCCCCTCCCCTCTTAGATTTTAGATGTATTAATTAACATATTTGAATTTTTATTGATAAAAAATTCCAAATTTAGATATAGAAAAATTAAACAGACTAAATAGTTTTAGTTGATTTTAGTCTCTGATGCATGATTTTTTTATTATTAATTGTTTTTGGCTTTTAACTAGCTGTCAGTAACTGTGAGTACTCTCAAATCTTATTTTCTTGTTAATTCGACCTGTTGATACTGTTCATAATGCTTTTTTGTTATTTTATATTAATATGGATCTGGTCTATATACCAGCTTCGATTATTTGGTATATCTTCTAATTTTCACTTATTTGTGCTACATTTGTATAAACTTCAAGATTTACCTGTATTATTAAAACCGTTTTTTTTTCAAGGGTTAAATATTTCGCAGTGGTGTCTTGCCATGGCTTTGTTTGGACTTGTTTGTTTGCTTTTCGGCCTTGAATGTTAGTCCCAAATATTTTATTAACTGCATTTGCATTCAGATATTGCAGATCAAATTTATTCGTTCATTGTGGTAATTTATGTTTTTTGATTGAGTTAAGGTGGTACCTAACACTACAGGGAGATAACTCTGTAAAATCAGCTAAACGTTTTAATTACGTTGTGTTGTTAAGGGAATACAATGTATTAAGCTTCTAAATGATCAAAATAAGTGTTTGTCAAACTGCTATATATCCAGTGTAATTTTTCTGATAAAACGGTTGGTACAAATTTTTTTAAATTTTTATATTTTTGTCAAAGGGTCAAAGTATATACTGTGTCATAATTTCAATAAAATTAAACGAGCTTAATTAATTTTAGTTAAAGTGTTGGGTACCACCTTAAGCCTGCCAATTGATATTTTATCTTGTGTTTTTCTATGTTGTGATGTTATGTTATTGTTCAGAAAAAGGGAGAAGGTTTGGTACCATGAAAACGTTTAATCCCGCTGCAAATGTTTGCACCTGTCCTAAGTCAGGAATCTGATGTACAGTAGTTGTCGCTTGTTTATGTAATTTATACGTTTTTCTCGTTTCTCGTTTTTTTATATAGATTAGACCGTTGGTTTTCCTGTTTGAATGGTTTTACACTAGTAATGTTGGAGCCCTTTATAGCTTGTTGTTCGGTGTGAGCCAAGGCTCTGTGTTGAAGGCCGTACATTGACCTATAATGGTTTACTTTTATAAATTGTTATTTGGATGGAGAGTCGCCGTCTCATTGGCACTCACACCACATCTTCCTTTATCTAAATAATCATAAATAATGAAAAACTAAACAGACTTAATAAGAAGCAATTCAAAATCAACAAAACAGTGATTTATGTCCTGAATTTCAAGAACATTGTTGGAGAGTATCCAGAGTTAAATATACACGTAGACAAATGAGAGTGACACACGCTATTTCTAGAATGTCTTGTTTTATGCTTTTGTTAAAACATGAAAACTATGAATTTGGATTTCAGAGTTATTATACAAGTGGTCAATAGTGAAGACTCTGGATTTTTGAGTTTTTTTGTCGAGCCTGCGACTTTTGTTGCAGAAAGCTGGACATAAGGATAGTGATCCAGCGGCAGCATTAGCTTACTTCTTTAAAAATGTTTTATATTTTAGACCTGGATGCTTCATGCTTTGTATGTAGATGCCTCATGTTACGAAGTTTTCGTCACTCACATATCCAATGTCCTAGACCTCATTTTCATGGTTCAGTGACAACTTAAAAACAAAGTTAACATTTTTTGTAATGTTAAATTCTCTCTTATTTTAGGGACGACATCAAAAGATCGATGTAGGATGAAAAACTTAAATCAAATAGTTTGGGGGTGGGGGGTCAACATTGCTGCAAGTTTTGTTAATCTAAAATCGATTTTACATATATCCCTATTGGTCAATCAATTTTTCCCAAATTAAGTTAAGAGGGGGGTGTGGGGGTCAATGAAAAAACTATGTGAATTAAGTTTTTTGTCCTTCATTGAACTTTTGATGTCGTCCCTTAAGTAATAGGATAACTATATTCGGTATGTGCGTACCTTATAAGGTCCTCATGCCCGACGGAGAGTTTTCATTTGACCTGGACCTCATTTTATTGATTCATGGATCAGTGAAAAAGGTTAAGTTTTTGATGGTCAAGTCCATAACTCAGATACTGAGGGGGAGGACAGGGGTAAGGGAGACAGGGAGAAAGGGGGTAGGAGAAAGGAGAAAGGGGGTGGGAGAAAGGAGAAAGGAGAGGAAGGCTGGGAGAAAGGAGAAAAAGTTGGAGAAAGGAGAAAAAATAAAATATCTCTCCTTTTAAAAAAATTTCTAATATTTTCAAGAAAAAATATCTCAAAAGGAGATGTTTTATTCCAATGGGAGAAAGGAGAACGGGGGTAGGAGAAAGGAGAAGAGGGGTGGGAGAAGGGAGAAGGGTACCCCCCTGTCCTACCCCTCAGATACTCTAAGTAATAGGTCTAGTATATTCGAAGGGGCCTCGGTGGCCAAGTGGTCTAAGTAGTTACTACTATAATCATTAGCCAGTCAACACTGACGATGTGAGTTCGAACCCCGCTCGTGTTGGTGCACTCGACTCCAATCTTAATTGACTAGGATTGTCAGTTTTCCTATCAAAGGTCGGTGGTTTTCTCCGGGCACTTCGGCTTCCTCCATCAATAAAAACTGGCCACCACGAAATAGCCTATACGCGGTGCTTAAAAATGGCGTAAAAACACAAAAAATTAATCAACAACAAAAAATATCAATTCTATTTTCGGTGAATGGAAGGACTGTAAAGTGTATATGTACAACTGGCAGGTGTCATCTGACCTTGACCTCATTTTCATGGTTCAGTGCTTATAGTTATGTTTTTGTTTGTTTTTCATATACTGTTTGCACAAGGACTACTATATTTGGTGTATGGAGTGTTTGTAAGGTGCGCATGTCTAGCTGGTAGGTGTAATCTGACCTTGACCTCATTTTCATAGTTCAGTGGTCAAAGTCAAGTATTTGAGTTTTGGTCTTTTTATCTAAAACTATATGCAATAAGTCAACTATATTTGGTGTATGGAAATATTTTATGATCTATGTGTCAGTCGCTCAGATTAATTTGACATTGACCTCATTTTAATGGTTCTTTCCTCAGTGTTAATATTTTGTGTTTTGGTCTGTTTGTCTTAAACTATAAGCAATAGGTCAACTATATTTGTTGTGTCGAAGACTTGTTAGCTGTACATGTCTGTCTGGCAAGGTTCATCTGACCTTGAATAAATTTTCATGGTTCATTGGTCATTTTTTAGTTTTCTTGGTTTATGTTTAGTTTATGTGACAGTTGTAATAAAGTTTATATTTAGGACTATCAACATATTAATATCAATGATTAGTAAAGAAGGCGAGAAATTTCAGCGTGTGCTCTCTTGTGTTCAAAAGGCCAAGTGAACTTTTCTATCACTTAGCGTTAGTCATCCGTTGTCGGTAACGTTTACAAAAATGTTCTCCTCTGAAACTACTGGGCCAAATTTAGCCAAATTTGACCACAATCATCATTAGGGCATATAGTTATAAAAATGTGTTCGATGACCCCGTATGTTAAACAACATGGCAGACATGACAAGATCTACAATATTTTTTTTTGAAAACTGTAAAGATTGATACACTTTGAATGGCAGTAATGGTCAGAAAGATCAGATCAACAAATAAGTCAAAGTTTGACAATAATGTTGGTTCACTTAATTATTATAGGAGTGATTGCCATGAATGATAATCTTTTTACGGTTTTCATGTTATGGAAAAGAATTCAAGAGAATAGGGAGAAACTATAAACGGAAAAATAAACAGCAAGATAATTTAAACAAAATACTAAAAAAAGTGTCGTGAATTATATTCTAGTTCACAATGATGGAGAGTGTCCATGGTTTACGATGCGTCTAGACCAATGAGAGCCACACACGTACCTTAGAGACTCTTGTTTCATTTCACAGTATGTGAATCTCAATTTGGATCGCAAGGCTGCAATAATGAAAAAATATTTGAGTGGGTCAGTATCAAATTGTAATGATCTTTATAGAGTTATAAAATTGGGTGGTATTTGTGCTCCTCATACTTTGTTTTTCTATGTTTTATTAAATTTGTAATAAGCTTATAGCATATTGTAACATACACATGATTTACAGGATACCGGGTATATAGCTATAATTTTAATTGAAAGGGGTGCAAAATGATGCAATTGAAGTAAATGATTGATGTTGCTAGTTCATTCGTACCCTGTAGATCCCATGCAACTTTTAAAAGATGAGAGTACAAAAGATAAAAACAAAAACGTCCCATTCCTGTTTGATTGATATTCCCAAAGTTTGACTGAGGAATATAGATTTGGTTATTTTGGTATTCTTCCGGCCAACAAGGGTTCTATTTCGGTATGCGGGATGTTAAAGTATGCAGTCAAGGCGTGTCACAATAGGGACCGATTAAATATGATGCCTAGTGTAGAGCAAGTGCCGTGTAGAGCGAGTTTCACTGGTCGAATGACGGCAAAAATTATGTTTCTACCCAACATACCCTCACTTTGCCAATGACGGTTCATATTTCTCGACCTTCATCATGGAATGGCCTCTATAACAGGACTTACGTATAATATTTATTGTTAATGTGTTCTCGTCCTGAACATGCATAAAATATTTGTAACTGGAAGAAGAGCACACAGAAATAGCAAATGATGACTTTCATCATTAAAGTATTTTATTATACCTCAGTACGTTTTTGTCTTTATCACAAATAATGAAAAAGTTGTGCTATTTCATTCCACAGACTATTTGCCAGTCAATAGTTTCAAAGATTATTACCCCGGTTTATAGTTTTAGAATCATCTTTCCCGATTTTTTTCATGCTTATTTTTCATTGGACAATAATGATGACATTGACTATTCTGTTTGGATTTGTGTGCTCCGCAACGTCAAACTTTAATATCGTAAACGGTATAATAATCTGTGTGTGTTCATTGAAATATCACTTACAAAAGCAATTATAAAAGAGAAAGAAAATCTTCGCGCGCATTTTTTAAAGATCTAAAATATAGTACCTTTTTAATAATATAGGTTTGGTTGTCGTATTCTAAAACTGCATTTGCGTTTGGTATATACTTTAGCTAGAATCTATTATATGCACGGAAAGTTTAACACAAGTGTTTCTAGTCTTGATTGCAATGAATGAAATATTTACAAATATAACACGAACTGAAAAAAATCATTTTGTGCATGTCAAGTTATGGGACATTTTTCTTTTCTTTCATGTGATATATGTACACTTTTTGGAAACTAGTTAATTAATGGAATATAAAACACAAAATGACTGTGTTGTTCAGTAAAATAAAACACCTAATGACTGGTTGTGCGGGTAATAGCAAGTTTGTTGTTCCTTCACATACCAAATATTGCTCTCGGCTGTGCCTCGAGCAATATTTGGTATCTCGGGGACAACAAACTTGCTATTACACTCACACCCATTCAATAGGTGTATAATATTTAACATGCTGACCATCTGATATTTATTTCCCTTCTCTTTTCTTTGTCTTGGCTATCACTTAACATCACATGCTCGAAAACAAACTAATTGTAAATAGACATGACTACAGCTTGCGTGCCTTTAGTTCGGAGTGAAATTTTACCCTAACAGATGCTTCAAATTAGATTTCCAATTCCTTTGTTCTAATTTTCATTTTTTATGCCCCATTTGTGGGCATTTTGTTTTTCGGTCTGTAGGTCCATTGGTTTGTTCGTCCGTCTGTTAGTTCGTTCGTTCGTTCGTCCGTCTCATCCTCCCGTATGTCCTGCTTCAGGTTATTGGTTAAAGTGTTTGGTCAAGGAAGTTTTCGATGAAGTGGGAGTCCAACCAAGTAGACCTATCATATGATCTTTCTAATTTTAACAAATGAGAGTTTTGACTCCAATTTCACGGTCCAATAAACATAGAAAATGAGAAAGTGAGTGGGGCATCCGTGTACTATGGATACATTCGTGTTTACTTAAACTATTTTTATTATTAAAAGTAGCTCTTTTTTCTTTATCTGTTCATGCACATTAAAACTGAAAACATACCAGACAAAAACACGTTGTAAATGTAAAGAAAAACATTAATTTTCCGATTCCCCGTTATTCAGATTCTAGTCTGAGCACATGTTTGCTCAATCTTGTATGCGTCTTGACTTTTAAAGTAAATGTGTATCATCCCCTTTGTCAGGTTCAGCCAGAAGGCTCTTTCCGTCATTATTGAAGTGCACATTGTGCCCAGTTCCAAGTCCTCATATTTTACGAACGCTCTCATTTGTACAAGTATTGCCTGATTTTTATGAAATGTTAAAATTGTAGATTTAAGGGACCGTTCAATATTTATCAGATGGATGGGCCGGTGCAAAATGGGGTGGGGCAAACACTTTTTTGTGTAAATATTTGGATGGGCGAGATCTTTTTTCAATATGCATAGTGGATGGGCAAGAACTTGTTTTATAGGGAAAATATGTTGCTATAAATTTTGTCGGTGTGTCGAAAATTTCTTTTGCAGGCATAAACAAAAATAAAAATTTTAAAATGATTTTAATGTATCTTTTAGAAATGGTTAAATCATGTAACATTAAATAGAAACATTTAGAAATAGTTAAATCATGTAACATAAAGTAGCAACATTTAGAAATAATTAAAACATGTAACATTAAAAAGCAACATTTAGAAATAATTAAATCATGTAGGTCTAACTTTAAATAGCAACATTTAGAAATAATTAAATCATGTAACATTGAAAAGCAACATTTAGAAATAATTAAATTATATAACTTTAAATAGCAATATTTAGAAAAACTTAAATCATGTTACATTAAAAAGCAACATTTAGAAATAATTAAAGTATATAACATTAAATAACAACATTTAGAAATAATTAAATCATGTAACATTAAATAGCAACATTTAGAAATAATTAAGATCATGTAACATATTAGATAGCAACATTTTATAACTTTGACATTCACACTGTTAATTCCATATATATATATATGGAATTAATATATATATATATGGAATTAATATATATATATATATATATATGGAATTAATATATATATATATGGAATTAATATATATATATATATATATGGAATTAATATACAACTCGTCTAAACATCAACCTAACAATGTTAGATCTGTAAATTTGCTTTCGCAAATTTTTGGTTAATTAATATATATATATATGGAATTAATATATATATATATGGAATTAATATATATACATGTATATATGGAATTAATATATATATATATATGGAATTAACAAGCACATTTGTATTTTGTATTCCAAACGTTTTAAACGTACATGCACGGACAAAATACGTTTTTTAAGACATGATAGATTTTTTTTCACACTCGACAAAAGAAGGACGCACTTGGAAAAACACTGACTGCTCTCGAAAAAAAACCCAACCCCGAACATATGAAGCGAGATAACGCTTCAAATGTCTTTTTCAAAGCAAATAATAAAACTACACGTTTTTCAACACCGATATTTTACTTCTTTTAGTTTGGGAACAGTATACATGGTATACACGTTCCTGTTTTAATCTAAAATTATTTATTATTATTATTAATTCTGCCAAAATTTAAGTTTTTATAATTTTGGCAAATATTTAATTAAATCTTAAAATTTGGCATTCTTTTTTAACGACCGACCCACGCCAAAGTTTGAAGTCCATTTGACTGTGTAGACTTTTCAAGTACGCAATTACGTCAGTTAATAATTGAGCGTGTATAGAGGGTGTTACACATTACAAACCCTTGCAACAGCTCTTTGAAGGATCCGTAGGTGGCCTGTTGCAAGGCAGAATTTCTGTCCATATACAATATACTCTAATTTTTAGTGGCTGTCTAAATTTCTCGACATCTATCATGTTTATCCCGAACGTCAAGAAATACAGGAACTACTTATTGGATTTATTGTTAAATTGTTTTCGTCTTGAATATACTTGACAAAGGAGTAGGTCCGGTAAGGACCGATTTTGGCCTCAAATTTCAGGTTCATTTTACGAAAGATTTTGACCACTTTTTAAACACTTAAGTGTCTATTTGATTTGAATCAATTAATTTATGTGAAAGATTTTAACTGATTTAGTCATGAAAAACAACCCGATTCAAGCTCAAATATGAAAAATCTACCAAATATGCCGAAAAATGTCACTTTTCAGATGATTTTTGTCAAAAATGAAAGTGGCCGCATCCGTGTTCATCCTCAACCTTTATATATGTTATGTATTATCATAAAATACAACTTACATTTCAATATTAAGGATGAACACGAATGCGGCCACTTTCGTTTCACACGAAAACTGTCTTACATTTAACTAAAATGCTAGAATTGTGAAGATTTCAGTAATTTAGCATGACATGACTTAATAGTGCTAGTACCCGATATATGTGCATTGTATTGTCAAAAACAGCCCATATTTATGTAGCAAAAGAATGCTACTGTCCAATAAATAACTAAAAGTTTACATTTTAACGATTTTGTAAAACTGCTATATTTTGGGGCCAAAAAGGGGTCTTACTGGACCTACTCCTTTGTCACGATGCAACGATGAATCATTTAGAATTGTTTGTTTATAAATAAAAAAAAAAAAAAAAAAAAGGCTAAGGTCTCAACTCCATCAGGCAAAGAATTTTAGTTGACATACAACGAAATTGTGCGTCTTTTGTTTTCAAAACATGTATGTGTCTTTCTATGTTGGGATGTATCACTATTGTTTCAGATAAGGGTGAAGGTTTGGTGCCATTTAAACCCGCTGCGATTGTTTGCAACTGTCATAAGTTCGGAATCTGATGTTCAGTTGTTGTCGTTTGTTGCTGTGGTTCACAAGTGTTTCTAATTTCCCAATTTTTTTTTTTATAGTTTCGAGAGTTGGTTTTAACGTTTGAATGGTTGAGGTTCTTTATAGCTTGCTGTTAGTTGCGAGCAAAGACTCCGTTTTTTGAAGGCCGTACTTTGAACTGTGATGGTTTACTTTTATATATTGTGACATGGATGGAAAGTTGTCTCATTGGCACTCGTACCTCATCTTCTTATATCTATGTAGTATTTAGAATAAGATGGATAGTCATGAATAAAAAATACTGTGAAAAGGGGACCAATTCACTCGATTTCCGCCGAGCACTATAACTATCGTGTTGTACGTTAAAACTAATACATACTAGATGATATATTCTAGAGTTTTTGCTAAATAAGATATATCGGGTTTTTTTCGCGTATTATTATCCGTAAAGTGAAAAATCACTCTTTTAATGAATAAAACCCCAATACTCGGAAAAGTAAATTCTATTATTGTCCGAAAACTGGACAATTCGGTTATGTTAAATCTAAAATTTATAAAAATCAAAAGGGAGTTCACGTCAGTAGATATAAACAATTTACCAAAGTTTCCTGCTAATTGGTTAAAGAGTTTTTGAGTTATTTCCGGACAGGTTAAAGACGTACGGAGGGACTGACGAACAACAGTAAACCATAATACTTCCCGTAAACGGGCGTATAAAAAAGAAAACAATTGCATAGTACACGATAAGATCTGTAATGATGTGATTAGTGTTAATCAGAGCTGTATATCAATTATTCCGACTATCGGATATACATGTAGTGAATCAAAACAATCAACCTAGAATTAATCAACAGCAACTAATTCTTTCTTCTCCTTTCTATGTTAAAATTCTGTACACATTTTAATATATACATGTATTTAAAGCACATAGTTGTCCTTCAAGCAAATTACTAACAACACGGTTAATGCAATTCGAACATCCATCTCTTTAAGATTTAGCTATCGGTTACCCATATACAATAATTATCACCCTTCATGATCAATTTGGTCACACATTTTTGCAAAACGGAACTAATATATAATGCGTTGATGGTTACATGTAGTTAGTTTTAGTGCTTATTATGCATGCATTATATTCGCAACTATCCGATAATCAAACACTAATCAGTCCAGAAATTATATTTACAATAATGGATTTATAAGGCATGATAAGCAGATTAAAAAATTTGTTTCATTTCGCTACATTCTTACAATCCATCGTATAGGCCATAGTACACACGAATTTGACAAGAAAAATGAATGCATTATTTTAAAGTAGTTTAACACTTTTGAATCGTTGTTTAAAACAAAATAACTTTCAAACCCTTAGCAAATTGTGATTTAATATTCTTCGGCCATTATTGCAACTATAAGAGCTGACCAACCTGAAAATGGATGAGAACCCTTTCCCTCTCCTGTTTGATCGTCATATTGTTCAAATAATGAACCCTTTTTGCTATATTCTCTGATTACATTTGATATAATATTATTTCGTAATTCCTTATAAGTATCTAATGCGAGTTTTTCATTTTTTCCAGGAGTTTTACCATAGTAATATAATCCACTTAAAGTCAAATAGTTCATATTAATCCATATCGAACCTCGCCAATAAGGAGGATCAATACCCGTATTTGGAAGTTGATAAAAGCTAGAATTTCTTGCAAGCGATCTTAAACCAAAATTTGTCCATAATAACTCTCGTCTTCTAATGTCAGTTATCATTTTCGTTAGTCGAATTGAATCTGGATCAATTATTCTTAGCATCAGCGGAAATAAGCTCGAATATCCAAAGGAATTCATAAACCATAAATTGTGATTTTTATTTGGGTCTTTTGTATGTTTCTCTAATCCAACATCACTATACATTCCTATATAGGAAGACCAATGATACTTATCAAGAATTTCATTATCAATTAAAAGCTGGTGTGTGTCTTCATAAATCTGCCACTCCTTTTTAATTTTCTTTCCAATATCTGACATAACTCCGGATGCAAATGCCATCCAACAACGGAGATCCAAATGACGTTCATGAGAACTTGGAAGCGATGCTCGTGGGTAGTCATCAAATCCAGACGAGGGTGTTAATGGATTTTTTTGCTCTTTTGTCTCATAATGTCTTCCTCTCCAGTAGTATGTTGAAGGTATGACACCAGCTTGACTTGTATTGAACCAATGAAACATCATCCTTAGTCGTGGAAAGATATTGTTCAAAAATTGTTTATCCGTCAATCCTCTCCTCATAAGTTGTTTTAAAGTGATAAAAATCGTTGGTGGATTAGCGTTTTTATTGTCCTGTACAATGAATTTTTCTGGAACTCTAGCCCTAGCTTCCTCTCCAAGAATTTGCTCCCGTGGAATCCATCCTTCATTATTTAGTAAATCTAACCAGTGAGCTATGATGTCCTCAGTAATTTTAGGATCCCACAAACTAATCAGCAGGTTATCAAATCCAACATTCCACAAAAAACCTCTTGGGAAAAAAGTTCTTGAGGGTATTGATGTATAAAGTGCAGCTGGCCAATAAGATAGAGGGTCTATGTTATATTTTTCGTTAAAATCAGATTTTACAAGAGATGAGCCGTAGAAATAACTTATTTCACCAAGCAGATTACTTATTCCGGCCTTAGCGAAGTCAACTTGTTTTAACGAAAATCCTTTACCTTGTAAGTTAAATGTAGATGCAAATCGGGTATCAAATTCTTGAGATGCTACTTTTAGAGCCTGAGTCAAAACCTCGTCCTTCATACTGTAAGGATTAGGCTTGTTGTGAAATTTCCCTGTTTCATAAACTATATCTATTTCTAAGGGTAGTACTCCCGAAACTTGATGGACGATTATGTTTGTTTTAGAGAGAATCTTCGGTTTACGAAATGCCGTAAAATAGTGCGTATTGTTCCAAGAGTCACCATTCATATAAAACATCAAAAGATCTTCTAAATTTGTAAAACCTTTATGTTGTGCTACAAGTCGGGAATACTTGACCTTGTTTGTCTTTCTTGCTGACGGAAATGTAAAGACAAAATCTCCTAAATCTGAGGAACTACCATCTATGTGTTTTAGCCTTCCTCTTTCAATGATAGGATTTAGTTTCCCGTCATCATCTAATGCAACATAAACCAATAATGATACTACTCCTTGCACTTTTCCAGCCTGTAAATGTACATTAGTTGGATTAAACCTAATTTCCGTCCGTGAATATATGTAAAAAGAAAATTGGCGGCCGATTCGGTTTTCGTTATTCGTTATTCTATACCACACTGGTTGCTATCAGTTTATTTAAAAAAATTATTACTCAAAAAATTACCTAGTATACAATAAGAAATATACAAGCTTTTTTTAATTCGATGCTAAACACTTTTTTCTTTATAATTTATAGATATATGTCAACTATTTGTTTTGATGTCATCGAATATTAAAATTTAAATTTCTTTTACTTGGAAAATTAGAATAGCGAAGCAAGATCGGAATACCAAAATATGAACCAATTAAAACATACATTATTATTTAAGAAAGAACGAAGAACGTAAGATAACTCATGAAAATGTGATTTTACTTCTGTTAATGTTTAGTACTTGGGACTCGGACAACTTTTTATTTTTCTGTCAACATTATAAACAGAAAGGGGGATTCGAAAGGAAAATTATGATCCGCAATACCAGTCTTACAAGTACTGAAATTTTATTGATGCATAGAACTTTCATTCTTCAAAAGTAATGTGTATTGATACCTACTATTGGCATAACTGAAATTCTCCATGACCAGTCTCCTCCACTATCTTTACTATGACGTTTTATAAATGATGTAGTCAATATAAAGTTCGTGTCGACAATTTCCTGAATTCCAAAGTTTTTGCCATCATGTTTTTTCCAACCATATCTTACAACGTTGTCATTCGGCATGCACCAATGTCGTAAGCTAGGGTTTGGACGCTTTTTGTCTCCAGGGAATTCCTCAAACCACATCAGACCTACAACAGGAGACCGTGGCGATCTTGTCTTCATACCAAAATATAAATTAGCACGGTATGTTCCCCAGTACATTTGTGGGTTTACATATGGCGTTGTGGATGTTTGTGTGCTAACTTTCGGTTGGTCTAGCGGTGTTATAACTCTCGAAATATTTCTTTCTTGTAGATAAGTGTCATACAAATTGTACGTCAATATTCCTAAGAATAATGAAATTATTGCCGAGATGAAATACGTGTTACATCTAAAGTAAGAAAGCCAAGAGCTATTAGATTTAACTGGAGGACTTTTCAAAACGTCTCTACTGGAATGGACACTGCCAGGTTCCTGTTCTAATCCCTCATTTGCAATTTTATCTTCAAGCTTTGCAAGCATTATTTCATTTTTTTCTAAAAAAAAAGGACTAAATTAAAATTAAATAGTTACAAAATGTAACAATACAATTTCATTCATGATTTTATATTCAATCAAACAACATTGGTATACCCAAGTGTTTATTGCAGCTTCTTGCAAGTTAGAAAACAATAAACTATTTATGATATTAGGTACTAGTCAGAACATCAGTACTGACATGATTTAAAAAAAAATGTCAGTTTATAAATTTACAGATAATCAAGAAACTAAGTTTTCAACTCCCGTAAGAAAAGTTTACCGTAGACATATTTGGCTATTATGTTTAGCTCCTTTAGGGTCATTTAGCTAACCTGTATCGATACTTATTGATTTTTGACCTTCGAATATTCAAATTTAAGCGTTCCTTATTAAGGTTAATCTATCAATTTTTTTGGACGCATGCAATGTTTAAAGTATTGGTTTCATTTTTGACAGTCATGAGTCAAAACCGTTTTTAGTCGACTATCAGTCCCCGAGGGCATCTTCGGCTCGGTAGTTAGAACTTAGATATGGCATGCAATGATTAATAGCAATCTTTCTTACATTGCCCGTTTAAATTTATTATGAAGTACAGAGAAACTATGGTTTAATCTTCTACTGAACAAACTTGATGTTAGATAGATTAAGGTATTATATGCAGCTCCTCTTTGGTTATATATCTTGGAAACCGCTTCCGAAGTATGTTATTTATAATTTATTCGGTTTTTTTTATACAAATTATTTCTTAAATTTAAATTTATTGTATTTAATCGTGTTTTTAATGTTTTGTTTTAAATTAAAGAATTCATGGTCAAACATTCTGAGAAAAAAAAAATTGTATTTGTTTACAATTTATTCATTAAAATAGTTTGCGTCCCTTTTTAAAAATCCCGAACACTGTGTTTTAATTGGAATTCATCAACTTTATATAAATCCCTTAATCGTGGTTATATTTATTATTGAACAAGCTGTTCAGTTGTTAGGATGCTATCTAAATATACTTTAAAAATAATAACTGCATACATGTGCTCATCGGTTATAAGTCAACAACTACGCGCGTTTGTTTACAAAATTAGCATCAAAGCACACGTAAAGTACAACCTATAAACTAGAGGCTCTCAAGATCCTGTGTCACTCACCTTGGTCTATGGACAGTCTCCAACATTGACGATAATATACCATGGCAAAACACTCTATTTTTGGTATCTTTTATTACTGATCTTTTAGTCTGTTAATTGTTTTTACTTATTAATAGATTTTGCCTTGCTGATCACGTTTGTGATTTAGAGTGTTTATTTAGCTATCATAATGAGGTATAACAGAAAGAAAGAAAATCCCTAGAAATCATCACCGTTTTCATGATAAACGGCAATCAAATGCCTCGCCGAGTGCAACTGGATACGGCCACAGAGGTCCAACTCTGAAGAGTAGTGTCAAAAAATGAACAAAATATTCGCACGCGATACAGGTCTGAATTTTGATTTATATATTAGATATTTGACACATACAAGGTCTCTTGCAGAGAATAACTGTATAGTCAAAGAAATTAGAATTGGTTATATGATTTGAATTTATGTATCCATCTTTTTTTCTTTTGTACCTTTATGCCCGCGTCACACTGTCCCGATTTTTATATACGATGGACACCCGAATGCGAAAATTGTAAGTTCGTACGAAGTTGGTCCCGATCTCGTTAAAATACCCAAAAGTGACCGAAGCAAGTACGATGAATAACGAATTCTATACGAGGGTGCCGAAAGTATATACGATAGCAAAAGATGGACATACGAAGGTTAACCGAAGACGGTATTTAAGCTTCATATCTCTGCCGAAGCCTACAAGATGGATCACGGAGGCTACGCGATGGATTACGATGATGGCGCGATGGCCATACGATGTCTAAAAGACGTCGTGTACAGCTTACGATGCATTTAAATTATATGCCGAAGGCATCACGCGTTTAAAATTGTTTGATCAATATTGAATATATATTATATTGTACATTTAATTTTTGGTTTAATCATAAGACGGAAGACCGTGGGTATTTCCAGTTACTGAATAATTTAGTTGATTTCTAAAAAATAGTGTATGTATCAAATATGCGTATTCAATTTACCATTTTCTGCATGTGTCATATACAAATATAGTGTCCATATTTGTCCCCAATATGTTACATACGAGGGGATGCCACGCTCGGCGTTGCCTTGTTTGAACTACATACTTCATTTGATGCTTTTTCATCTATTACGTTGAAATATTATATAGATAGCAAATCAAGATCTGTAAATAGCTTGGCATACACTTGTCAATTATTGTCCTTTTTATGGTGTGGGGATAAATTTTAAAACAAGTAATATCAACAATGCACATGATGCAAGAACAACCAGAAACGAGATTGATGTCAAGAATTATTTAGTCTACAATAATGCTGATGACATTTGTTTTGGAAGCAAATAGACATAGTGATATCAGGTCTTTAAAGCCTCTAGTTTCAGCATCTGTTACGATGTAAACGTTACTTACTGTGTATTGCTGATTTGATGTTCAATTCGTCCATTAATTGTGTAATTATCTCTTCCTTTTCTATACAATTAAAGCATTCAAAACTTTCATTGCATTGTGTGCAAACTGTAGTATTTGAAGTCAAAACGGTAGAGTACGAATTTCCATTGTTTTCTATTACATCACTTCCATATTCATCTCCTACTTCTTTAAAAACAAATAAAAAAAAATCCTTGTATATAGGGTAATAAAGACTTTTTTTTATTATCTTTAACATGATGAAGGTTATACATTTTTGTTGACCTGTAACATTATCATTTCATATGTACAATTGACGAAATAAATAATGTGAAAACAATTAAATTGTGTTTCGAAATTTTATTCATAAACTGGATATAGTTGCGTAACATAGAAGAAGGACAAAAGATACCAGAGGTATATCGAACTCTATGTCGAAAATAAACAGACAATGTCATGGTTAAAAATCAAAAAGACCAATTAGGAATCAAAAGCACACACAACACAACATAGAAAACTTAAGACTGAGCATCACGAACCCTAACAAAAACTGGGGTGATTTCAGGTGCTCCGGAAGGGTAAGTAGATCCTGCTCGACATTTGGCACCCGTCGTATTGCTCATATTATTTAAACCTGTTATTAAGTCTAATTTAGTACTTCATATTTGAGAAAAGGGTATGGAATTGTAGTTACGATATTAGAAACATAATTATATCAGTTATAATCTGCGAAACGGATATTCTATTCCTTGGCAAGCAATTTGTGATGGCGTCTGTAAAAGTAACGAAGGGATGACTTCAACTTCACCACTTGGACCTCTTGGTTCAATAGCTTCATTGTGAGCTCTACCAAGGAAATATTGATATGAAATACAAGCCCTGGAATATGGTATCTCAAAGAATTCTCTGAAACTGACATTATCAATATGCTTGATTTCTTGATTGACAACATATTTGTTACTTTAAGAGGAAGTGTTTTATAACACACTGTCGGCATTCGATTGGGAACGAATTGTGCCCCTCTTCTTGCCGACATTTCCTTTAGTATTACGAGCCAGACTGGAACTTCTTAGAAAGAAAGGTAAGAATTTAGCAATATCCTTTATTTTACTTTCCGCTATATTGATATTGTACTCTCAAGACTATGTTGAACGCATCTATCTCATCAATCTAGAGATAAAGGATACACCAGATACAGTTAAGTTTGCCCCATATCTAGACTTACATCTTGACATTGACAACGAGGGTCGGTTGAAAACAAAACTTTACGACAAAAATGATGATTTCAGCTTCCCAATTGTGTAGCAACATTCCTGCATACAGAGAAGATATCATAAACGCAAGTGATTCTATATTCACGGTCATTGTATTTCCTATAATGATTTCCTTTATAGAGGGTTGCTGCTCAAAAGGAAGCTATTACACCAAGAGTTCCAAAGGGTGAAGTTGATCCCTTCGTTAATTTTACGGACGGCATCACTTGTGAATTGGTTGACCGCTATGAAATAACCGTTTCACAGATGATGTCAAAACCACAATCCCCTTCCCTTTACATAAATGTGACCTACTGAATTATACTATTTACCGGGTTTGTAATTGCACGAGTACCACGACGGGTGCCACGTGTGGAGCACGATCTACTTACACTTCTGGAGCTCCTGAGATCATCCCCAGTTTTTGGTGGGTTCGTGTTACTTTTTCTTTAGTTTTCTATGTTTTGTCTTGTGAAATTCTATTTGTATGTCTGTCCTTTTTTTGTTAGCCATGGCGTTATCACATTATTTTCGATCTATGAGTTTAACTGTCCTTTTGGTATCTTTTACGCCTCCTTTACTAATTGCATTCCATTGTTCTCTTTCAATTCTACTTTCAATTTGACAGTAACAGTATCAACCATACATTATACTAGATAGCCTTTGTATAGACAAAACGACAATTTCGGACGCCGAATAATGGGAATGACATCTGTTGTTCAGAGGACCAGGCACTAACATATTATACATTTCAAATACCATATGTCTTTAGTGTTCCATATTGTTCCTCTGTAAGGGCAAAATTTGGAGCCGGGCTGGAATCGGGTGAAACTGTAAGACTTGACTTTTTTTCCGTTGTATATGGCAGTTCATATCTAGTTTCATTCAAGAATCCAAACCTTGATAACATCCCACAGAGGATATTTCTTTCCGCTGTAATTTAAGTCAATTATATTTTAGTTCATAAAAGATATATTTCAATGGAATGTCCCGGATGATATGACTAACACACGTGACATGATGTTGTCGTTGGTTCATGTATGTCATATTTGTGTTTCTTATATTGTTTGATAATGAATTAAGCTGTTACTCTTAACTGACTTTTTTCATATTTTTCATGTAGTGGCCTTTAAAAGACGACCATATGATATGGATTTTTCTCATTATCGAAGGCTGGACGGATGTCTATGTCTGTTAACGGGATAGTTTTCTCAACGGAAATCATACCACATCTCCTCATTTTTATATTGATGTGATTGCATTTTAATTTAATCTCTAGACTTAATAAATTGTACTATTTCTCTTAAAGTGAAAAGAAACATGGAATTCAAAAAAAAATATGCCTATGTTTTTAATATAATTATAAAAAATATGTCAACAAGCCTTTTTTGAAGAAAATTCTTTAATTTGTCAAAATTTAAAAAAAAGAAAAACATTTTTTAAATCATGTTAATTGTTGGCTTCCAGACAACATTTCGCCGACATATTTTCCGTACGCAATTACTTCAGCATGACCTGTCTACTTTTAGAAACGCGATGATCACAATACGTAAGTGCGAAGGGGAAAACCAAATTTGCAGAGTAGGTTAATACACGTTAACATTAGTGTAGTGGTTAGTGCAACGGACTGGTAACACCAAGGTTCCTGGTTCGATACCCGCTTTGTCGAGAAAATTTCAGGGAATGAATTTTCGACTCTCCCTTGGCACCATTTGCAAGTATGGTCTTGAGGTTATGATGATAGTCCACCGGAAGGGGACAATAAATGGCTGACCCGTGTTAAGAGAGCGCCATATCTCTTGCACGTAAAAGACACTCTTTTAGATTTCGAAAAAGAGCAGGCTAATGCCGCTACAAGGCAGCATTCGCACCTCGAAAATGGAAAGAAATTACTATAAGTTGCAATAACTTGTTTCCCAATCAACGATGAATAAATATGTCTAAACTAAACTAACATTGCTTTGTCATCGGTATAAACGATATCTTATCGTACATGTTAAATATGTGCTTACATGACAATACGTGCTTCTTTGTTGAGTGTTACAAAGGTAATACTAGGTAAATTTCGGCTTTAAAACATTACGATTAATTAGTTCTTAATTAATAACGATTATACGAAATGGATGCGTAGAAAAAGATAAACGAAGACTAAGTTAAGGGTATATGCATGCATTGGTTCATGAGTTGGATTAACAATTGTTTCACCTGTCACTCGTTTTATATGACTTTAATACTATACAATATATTGATTAAAACAGTCAAAGCCAATTGTTTTAAAATAAATTACACTAGATACTTAAACACTCTAAACTTAGCACAAAATTATGAAAATAGCTTGCTTTGTTTTTGTACCTGCCAATGCGAAATTATTACATTTGATTGTGATTGCATTTGGTCTTCTTTGAATGAGACATTGTTGTTATTTTAATTTATCTTTTTTTGGTTACTTTATGTTTTAATCGTTAAACGTATAGCTAGTACTTTATAAACATAAAAGTACGTTTTCTACCCTGAAAATATAATTGATTAGGGCATACGTTTTAAACGTTTCTGTTTCCTTAAACTTTCTCAAAATCTTTAATAATCTTATAAGCAAATTTTGACAGGATAACAGACTTAATTTTAAACATAAATAAATAACCTATACATGCTATATTTACCTTTTGTAATTGGAGACGTTAAAGTTACGACTATTTTTAATGTGCCCTTCACAGATGTGTCTATTTCTCCTGCCTTTGTTATCCTTTCTGTCAAAGAACGAAATGCGATGCGGAGCGATTCTTCATCCTTGAAAATTTCCCTATTTGCTGTCATTTTTAGCAGTATACAGCCTCGCCCAGCATAATTTAATTTGAATTGTTCTTCGTCATCGTCGCACGATCCATTTTTTAAACGATCAATAGCTTGACTTTCATTTGAAATAGGCCCGTTCACTTTTATTTCTATTGGTATATCCTGATTCTCTGTACCAAAAAAATGTAAAACAGTTTTTGAAATTAACCATTCCGCAACGAGAGAGGAATGGTAGAATAACTCCTATATACCAATTTTTTGTTATTACTAAGTATATTTTGGTTGTTGTTTAGGGCTCGTCAAAACTGTATGTAAGAATTGTCAATTCTTCATACATCTCTCTCTTTTAATATAATTTGTACTTGGTTTTATTTTTGTAGAATTTCTCTAACATTGAAGATTAACGTAAATCAAAAACAATCTCATACGAATCAAAAAATTAAACATGATGAAGATATTGATACTGAAAATGAGGACTATGATGAAATCTATTAAATTGTAATGTTACTGTTACATTCTATTGGTCAAATTCAATCACCAAATTATCAGTCTTGTATTGAATAACGAAACAAAGATTACCACTCTCTGTCTTTTCAGGGATTCTTAAGCTGTATTTAGAATCTCTGATCTCCAATTTTCTTTCAATTTGTTCTATTCTTGATAAAAACATGACACCTGAAAAGTATATTTTAAGCATGAAGGTAAGGGAGAAAGTTATTCGTCAACAAGCAATATTTTTGATCAATGGTAACCTCCATTTAATCTGTCCGGAGCTACCAGGGGGAGGGGAGGGTGCCTTGTACTGAAACTATGTTCAACAGATGGAAAACGTTGTCTGAAAACTTGTTTGTCGCAGTTTCTCGAGTTAGACCGAAGTTAAGATATAAGATAAAGGTTTTATTTACGATAAAATTAACTCGTAAGCATGACTGTTGTGTTTTCATTGATGTTATAAACTAAAATGTAAATCTATTGTAGAGGGGGAAAATCTATAGTAGAGGGAAAAGAGGACACCTTTATAACTATCGACCCAAATGTTGAAGGGTTTAAAATCAAAAGAATTAAGTGTAGATTATAAATGATGCAACATATACAAATAATAGATAATCGAGATGCTCCTTACTAAAACGTTACTTGGTTTTTACTGGTTTGTATGTTTTCCGGGTCGAGCGAAAAGTATATCTGTCAATAGAACTGATCTAGAGACAAACCTGTCTAAACAGATGAACTAGCATACTACGAAGATCATTTTTCGCAAATTTTTCTTTGTATATACAGATATAGATCAACCAAATTAAATTTTATATTAAACCCTTTTTGTTTCAAAAAATAATTATCCTGTATTAATAAGATAATTCAATTAATTAAATATACAGTATTGTATTATCATTATGCGTTTAACTTTCAATTTGTCAAAATAATTTTATACTCATGTATTACCTATTGACGTTAACTTTTCATTGATTCCGTTGATTCCACTTTGAAACTGAAATGAAAGTTTCATATAAAACTAGTTGATTTCTGCGACATTTCGGTTAAGATTAAATGTAGCTTTTGGTCATTAATTAGTCAAAATACACATTGCATTAAACTCATAATAAACAGTTAGTGTCATACTGAAATAACCCTTCTTTTGAACATAGTTGTTTTTCTCTACCTTTAAATAATGTGGGTAAGTGAAATACTATGAATACTATAAAGGTATAGTTTTGAACCCCAACAAGATTCAGTCCCTTTTCATTTATCTAAATATAACTTATGTCCGTAATTGCTCAATCATTAGGGTGATGTTTTCATTTGTATACTTTACATGTACAAGTATATCCAGAGATTTATTTAATAAAAAAAAACGTTCCCGAATCCCTGAACAGAATTGCATGAACCTAGAAACCTACTCATATGAGTGTGAATTTGCAACTACTGTTTCATTCAACTTGACCTATAATCCGGGATAACTAAATGCATATCTGAAGAAGGATGTATATATATTCATTTGCGTAAGTAAAGGTCTGTTTTTATCCTACGCAGCTCAGATGATGTGCCCTTCCGATTTGAATTTGTGGTACAATTTTATATTCCGGTGTCCCTTATCTAATTTTTTTTCTAGTTTGAGGGTAACTTTTTTGCAACAGCATTTTGTTAAAGTATATGTTTATATATCTGACATGTTTAATACCATTTTATAAAATTGATCATCTTCTTTTATGTTTGACTCTAAATCATTTCTAGGTTTCTTTGTATACAATATATACTTACATGGATTGGCGTATCATTTTGTGAGACATGCTCGCAGTTCCTTTTGATTTGGTATTGCAATGATGGATTGCATCTTTATACTATACATAGAGATTTGTTTTTTAAATAAACTTAGTTTTACTACTGTGGATTCATAAACACTAGTTGGATACCTGTTTTCTTGGATTTCGTGGGAACATAGAAACACGGAATTCAAATGTTAAACGAATTGCAAATTTGGTGGCTGAATATATGCAGGCTTTTGGAAAATCACAAAATTAATTATCTACGAAAATGCACATTTTTCTCTATCCACAGAAATTGTACCCACGAAATAAAGATCAACGAATCTACAGCAGCATGAACAACGAGACAATGCGTCATAATAAAACGCGTACTCCTAACACTTTACCCACATTTTTTTTTTTAAATTTGACAGGTAAAATACCTTTAAGTCAAAACGAACACTTTCAAGCCATTAAGTATGCACAATCTAAGAACAGTTTCAACAAAATGTATTTATTTTATAAATTATAGCATTGCTACAATATTGTCGACTGGATTGATGATTCACGTGCAAATAAAAAAACGAAATAATGTTTAAAACCCCGACCAGGTGCCTTAAAATTTATCATTTTTAGTATTCTTGAATAGGTTTAGATTATGTATAATGAAGTCCGTATTATTTGATTGTTTACTATCTATGCTCACGTTGAATTGCATTAACTACATAACAAATTGTAAAAATACAACAAAAAGTTCTAACTATCTGATCAATAATATCCTATGCACTTACTTTTGCATTTCTTTCTTCTGTTGCCTTCTCGTGTTTGTCTACTGATTTTTCCAATTCTGCAACAACTTCTGTAACCTTTACATCGTCTGTTGAGTTGTCTTTTGCAATGTCATTTATAGCTTTTCTCATGTATTTTTCAAAAATTCCACTAACCTCAGATGCAAATCCTAATGTTGCTGTTTCTAATTTTTTCCATAAGTTATCAAACGTAGTTTTGTCTACGCAGCAATTTGTATGTACATGAACAAGTTCATTCCTAACTCTTCGGATGTCTTGAAGCCATCTTTGATTTAATTTATTTGATGACTTACAACGAAAGGCAATAATATGTATTATCGATATATCAAGTGCAGATACTGTGATTGTTTTCTGAGCTTCAATTTTACAGAGACAAAACTGTGTAACGACGTTACAATACTTCAACTCATGATTAGGTTCAGGTGAACCAGTGTCACTATAAAGAAGCATAAACTGCGGTTTGGTAAGACTAGATTTTTTCCTGGGTGCCGCCAACGAATATGGTCCATGACATTTACAGCAAGGTGTAACAGGATAGTGTTGATGAAATAACGGATGCTTGTTATTTATGTCATCAAGAAAGTCTGACAAATGTTTACCCATAAGAATTCTCGTTTCAAAATTCAAACGGCATGCATCCAATGCAGGACCTTTCCATAATTCTTCGAGTTGTTGAAATAACCTTTTCTCTTCCATACTTTAATATCTAGAATATTACAAAGATTAATTAATGCATTCAGAGTTAGAAACCTCGTATCCGATATATTCTATTGATTTATTTCTTTTGTGTAGATCATATAAGTCTTTTACAAGGAAAGCTACCAAAAACACTGAACGTCAACATGTTCAATTAGACTTTTGATATTAATCTATTTTTTAAGTAAACATGCATAAGAATATGTTTTGTGTACTCTACTGGAAAAATAAATTGTATTAAATACAAGAGGATGAATTAAATTGACATACTGATGTATCCGTATAAAAGATAATTTGATAATATCAGTTGATATCTACACTAGATTGAACATGTTAAATGGATCAAATAAGTTTATAAAATGAATAACACATGAAATATTATACCTAATCTCAGTTGGTTTACCTTGACTGACATGGTAGTTTGGAACAAAGATTAAGTGATTATTTATCAAACATATTTCATCTTGTATTATACTATTAGCATATCTGAATCGATTAATTATTATAACCGTCATTTCTGTCTACCTACGAGAAGAATCAACAAACAAATTCTACCTTAAATTCATATTCTATCCAAATGGTATTTGTTGTATGTCCCGATTCTCTGTAAAAGAGGGACGAAAGATACCAAAGGGACAGTCAAACTCATAAATCCAAAACAAACTGACAACGCCATGGCTAAAAATGAAAAAGACAAACAGAAAAACAATAGTACACACGACACAACATAGAAAACTAAAGAATAAACAACACGAACCCCACCAAAAACTAGGGGTGATCTCAGGTGCTCCGGAAGGGTAAGCAGATCCTGCTCCACATGTGGCACCCGTCGTGTTGCTTATGTGATTACAAATCCGGTAAATTGTCTAATTCGGTAGGTCATATTCATGAAAGGGAAGGGGATTGTAGTTACGACGTAAGGAACATATCCGATATCATTTGTGAAACGGTTATTCCATAACGGTCAACCAACTCGTGATGGCGTCCGTAAAATTTACGAAGGGATGATTTCAACTTCACCATTTGGAACTCTTGGTTTAATAGCTTCCTTGTTAGCAGCAAACCTCTATCAAGAAAATCATGATAGGAAATGCAAGCACGGGAATATCGTATCAATTGGGAGATATATACCCCGTATGCAGGTGCTGCTGGAATGTTGCTACTTAGAAATGGAAAGTTCACAATTGGAAAGCTGAAATCATCTCTTTTGTCGTAAAGTTTTGTTTTCAACCGACCCTCATTGTCAATTTCTAGATGTAAGTCAAGATATGAAGCCGACTTAACTGTATCTGTAGTATCCTTTATCTCTAGTTCGATTGGATAGATGCGTTCCACATAGTCACCAAATTTTGAATTGTTTAGTGAAAGAACATCATCTATATAGCGGAAAGTAGAGTTAAAGGATATTGCTAACTTCTTGTCTTTCTTCCTAAGTAGTTCCTGCATGAAGTCAGCCTCATAATAATAAAGAAACAAGTCGGCGAGTAGAGGGGCACAGTTTGTTCCCATTGTAAGTGAAACATCATAAATGTTGGTTCTATACTCAGTCGGTTTATTTCATAATCGTATATAAAGTCAATACAAAATCTTAAGCCCCTGAAATTAGAAGCACACGTTTTACATTTCATACCAACTTTATGTGTACAGGGCTCAAATGACCTGTTCTGATCTATAATAAAACAATGTTAATTGCTATCTTACTTTGTTTAAATATTAGAGGGTCAAGATAAGTCTTAAGCAAATCATCGTAATAATTGTCATCATAGTGATATCAATGTTTTAGTCTTCTGGTGAATCCTATGAAACAAACTCACCTCCGTTTTCTTGAAATAGTCTTGAAATACATACAAGGAGGAATCTAATAATCTTGTCTGAATTATTCTACATCGAAAGCCATGTCCTTCTAATCATTATGCGTAATATGATATGTACATATTCTATCTTAGATGTTAAGATATTGAATTGGTAAATACCCTTAACACAGACAGTTCCATAAAATAAACGTTATGCTTAACTATTCATTGGTGTAAGGTTATGTGTTATTATATAATATTTATTCCGCTTATCTTAGCACGTATTAGACTTTAAAATGCAATGGTGTTTACAATTTTGATATCGTATTTTAAAATTCGGTCAACCTCACTTGGATCTGTTAAAACAAACATTATTTAAGTTCAGCTACTTATCTTATTTACATTACTGTCGTGTATTCCGTTCATTGAGTAATCGATATATTTATCTGAAATGAAAAATAAAAAAATGTGGAAACATTTATCAATTCAGTAAAATATTGATCATTTAACAATACAGTTAAGATACAAATTATTAATCTGCGTATACGAATACTTTTTTTAAACAAGAATCGAATTCTGACTCAAACATTTATTTATTTAGATATTGTTACGCCATGGAAAAAAGAAACCAAGTTATCAGGCTATAAATAGACAGGACCCAGTCACTCTGCAAACCATTTATGTGTGTAAAAGATTTTTGAAATATAAAATGCTATACATAGACTGGTTTCCCATATATCAAATATATTTCTAATATGTTTTGTTCCAAACTGCAATTTCTGACAATAAGGGTTCTTCTGTATGTGATATACCTGAATAAAAAATTGTAATTATCGATTTGAAGTATTGAAAACATATAGTTTTGAAACATCAAAAACGTTATTTTGGTATTGTACATTGTTGTACAAGGTCATGCTTTAAGGGTAATCTAAGATCAGTATTTTGTGTTCAAGCCTTTCTTTCCTTGTGTGCTTTCTTTTGATTCCAGGAGCCACCACATGCACTCTTACTTGTGTTGTTTTACTAGATTGTGAGTAATGTTTAGAGGTCACAAGCATGTTAAACATCGTCTCATTATCTAATCACGTATCATATAAAAAAAAATGGACGTGTAAACTTTTCGCTCTCATGAAATTTCAAAATGTGATTATATGGACCTTCTATTGTGAACAAAAACAGTGTCAAATACTCATAAATGAGAAAGGATAAATAGAAACAGAAGAAACGAAAGAAAGGGAACAGGGGCAGCAGTGGTAGTAGTTCGCAACAACACTGTAAACCAAAACATTTCAAACCCGAGGACCCAACGAGTCTTAATCACGATGCCAATATATCGGTGAGTGAATTGTTGAATCAAACTAACTATATATTATACGACTCGAGTGAAAAATTTGATGAACTTGATAACAGTATGTTTGCTGGTCAATTAAATCCGCCAAAGACGCCAAAGCCATCAAAGCCACAAAAGACACCACAGTCAAACACGAAAGAAATAAAAATGGCATCAAGCGGCAATCCACAAAAACAAGCAAACGTCGATTCCCCTGTTCGCGATAAAATAGATACATTAATAAAAGGTGTTCAAGATTTGAAAATTGATCGAGAGGGTATGAAACGCATGTTTGAGTCCAAGTTTGACAAATTGAAAACTTATCTCATTGCTAGTGTTGACAACAATTAGAACACTTCGTGCTGAAATATCACTAGATCTTGCTAGAGAAACTAACCGTACCGATCAAATAATCAATACTATTCAGTCAATTCAATAACGCATAGATAATGTCGAAGAACAGGGTAAACAGATCAACTCTCACCTAGTAAACAGTAATGATAGCGGTATATTAACTACAGTACAACCTTTAAACCCATTAGATAACAATGAAATAACAATAACAGCCAGTGGTATTCCGGTTACAGAGCATGAAAATCTAATACAAAAAGCTGAGAGCCTAATTTCCGCTCTTGGAGATGAGGTAACTCAGAACGTCCAAGTAACTGGTGCGGTACGCTTACCAACAAGATCAACCAACAGATCCGGAATCGTGAAAATAAGCTTTCGAAACACGCATGAAAAAGTACAAGTTCTGAGAAACAAAATGAAACTAAAAGACAATGCCGTAAACAATAAGGTCTTCATAAAAAGCAGTAAATCTAGGATAGAACGCTTGATCGAAATGAATGCACATGCAGTGTTGCGTAATCTACCTAATGCCCAAGCAAGAAGCCTACGTGTTGATACAAACGGACGCATTAAACCGAGAAATCCTCAACAAACTTTACAACCTGAAACCCATGAAAACGATCACGCGTAACAGCCCACCCGGCCTATTGACTCCATTAAACTCTGTCATTTAAATATTTGTGGATGGACTAATGAAAACAGTACATTGAGAATTAAAATTATAAAAGCAACTAATTGTGATATAATGTCCCTATGTGAAACACATCTTACTAACGAAGATAAAATTAGTGTCCCTGGGTATACATGGTTTGGCTTTAATAGATCTAAAATACACAGAAAGGCACCTAAAGCATCTGGTGGAGTCGGGGTTCTGGTTAAAACTGGCTATTTGAACTTTTTGATATTTCCGTGGTTGATAATTCATTTGATGGAATTCTTGGGATAAAATTTACCGGCCGTTCTACTGAATTTGAATTTATTGTATTTGCGTGTTATTTGCCTCCCGAGACCTCAAGTAGAGGCCGTGATGCTCAAAGTTTCTATGCACATCTGTTATCGCAAATATACATGAACAACGAGAATGATGGAATATATTTGATAGGAGACTTTAATTCACGAATTGGATCTCTTTCGGAAACATTGAATGATATCGATAATCTACCTAAAAGACAACCGTTAGACAAAAGTATCAATCAGCACGGACACGAACTAATAGATTTTCTGAATGAAGCAAAATTTTGTGTACTTAACAGAAGATTTCCTAACGACAATTTTACCTCTATATCGAAAAAAAGGAAAGCCGTAGTAGATTATATATGTGTCCCGCAGGATATTTATGAATATTTGAATTACTTCAAGGTGTTTACTATTCAGTCATTTGTTAACGACAATAGGTTGCTAGGACTAATTGGTGATAAATCAAAATTACCTGATCATTCGGTTATTATGTGTGAATTTAAAGTTACTCATCATGGACTTTCGTATGGGATTAAAGATCAAACTAACAACCAATCGCGTTTCAAGCTTGATCGCATTCCGTTAGATTTCATGGCAAGCGATATTAGAAGGTCTGCACTATTTGAGGTAATTGATAAAATTGAGCGATGTAGGGAAACCCAAGATAATGTAAACAAAATTTATGACAATTTGTGCACTGAAATTTTAACCGAAATGAACGAAAAAATACCGAAAACTGGATATGATAGAGCCAATAAAAGACTTAAAAACAGGAAACTGTATTGGAATAATAACCTAACGAATTTATGGAATGACATGCGACACAAAGAAAATGATTTTATACAATGTGACGGAAATCGAAATGTTAAATCAGCTCTCAGACGCGAGTACAGTCAAGCGAGATATTTTTTTTTTATAAAAAGCTCAGACGAACGGAACGCACATACAAGAAAGCTATGGCAGTATATATTGAAACAATGGTTACAATAAACCCTAATGAGTTCTGGGAAAAGATCAGAAAGCTTTGTCCTAGAAAGGTGAAGGATATTCCGATGGAAGTCGTTGATGAATCTGGTGAAATCTTAACGAACGAGCAGGACGTGCTTCACAAATGGCGTATCGATTTTGAAAATCTATACAACGGAAAAAACAGCACCGAATTTGAAAATGACCATTATAATCAGTCAAAAGTTCATAAACAGTTATTGGAATCTGAAATGGAAGATCCGTTATTTATGCCGAATGAGGATTTAAACCCTAATATTACGATTGATGAAATAACTAATATAGTGATGCATGGAAAATCAAAATCAGCAAGTGGACCCGACCAAATTCCGTACGGCGTTTTAAAGTACCCGATAGTCATTCAAACATTACAACAACTCTTCCAACTAATATTTGACACCAGTATAATTCCAACTATCTGGAGAAAAGCCATCATATGTCCAATCTTGAAGGACCCGTCATCAGATCTCCGAGTACCAATGAGCTACAGAGGTATAAGTCTTTTGTCGTGCACTAGCAAATTGTATAGTTCTTTTATTAACCAACGCCTCGTCGAACATCTTGAAAATAATTATATTCTTGCCGACGAACAAAATGGGTTTAGAAAAAATAGATCATGTGAAGACCATATATTTACTTTGAATAGTGTCATTAGAAATAATAAATCAGTATTTGTTGCATTCATCGATCTGAAAAAATGTTTTGATTTTATTGACAGAGATATGATGTTATACAAACTTTTGCTGAATAATGTTGATGGGAAGTTGTACAATTCTGTTAAAAGTATATATCAAAGTTCTGAGTCATTTGTTCGTATAAACGGTAAACTAACATCGTGGTTTTGCTGTAAAACTGGTGTGAAACAGGGGGGTAATTTATCGCCGACACTATTTTCTATATTTATAAACGATCTTGTCAAAGAAATTAATGACCTTAATCTTGGAGTAGACTAACTTGAAACAAAGTTATCACTATTATTGTATGCGGATGATATAGCGTTAGTTGCAAAGTCGGCTGAAGATCTTCAGTGTATGTTGAATAAACTTCATCAATAGTGTAAACATTGATAAATACAGATAAATCTAAATGTATGCATTTCAGAAAAGCAAAAACCAAAGAAACTATTTTTGAATTTACAGTTGGAAAAAACAAATTGGAGAAGGTTGAAAATTACAAACATTTAGGGATTACATTCGGTCATAGTCCGGCCGATTGGTGCAGATATATAGCAGAATTGCTCACTTGATGAGGAAAGCATGAAACTTTGCACAGTAGTTCTTGCTAGTATACACTTTGATTTTAGCTATGGAGCCACTCAAAAAAATAAAATATGGCTGCCATTTTCAAGATGTCGGAAAAAACGTTATAAATATCAAGATTATCCGCAAGGTATTTTAAATAATTTCGGAAATTAAAGTAATGATCCTCAAAAATGGTCTTCATGTTCTGGAATTTGTTATCAATTTATTTTTAAATATAAATAACATAGTTTGGTTATTTCTAGAAAGCATATATTTGCAAATATGACTGGATATACAAAAACAAATAGTGAAAATCAAAACGTTAATCAAAATGTAAGATATTATCGTAATTGTTCTGTAATCGCTTTCAGTTTTAATGGTTGGAATGAAATAAATTGAAGTGAGTCGATTGATCATTGATATAGGTCGGTTAAATGTGGTTGCATATTAGTTAACTATCTGAACTTTGAGGCAGTGCCGAGGGCACCTTGTCTAGTGTCTCATCAATGTCAAGTCTTACGTCACAGGTTTTCATCTGTCGTACCCACAATATCGTCAAATTATTCTATGAGCTTTCTTCAGGCGGATGTGACGATTGCCATCGTTTGAAATTGTTAAGGGACAAGCCTTTCCTTTTCCAACTAGTTAGCGGGCATGGTTTTTAAATGAACTCCTGGTCAACACTTCTTTTAGTGTTAATGGTAATAGTCATTCCAGAGTTTGGTGGCACTGTGATTGTTTGTTTAATGCAAACTTGCTAAGTTGAAATATCACCTCTACTGTAAACAGATGCCGCATTCATTACTTTGTTGTTCATGGTAAGTGTGGGAGTACTCGGATTTATAACTGCACCCAGTGTGTCCAAAATATCTAGCCCAAGTATAACATTGTCTATTTAGGGCGCTTTGCATATATCCCATTGTATGTTAACTCTATCAATGTCGAGAGAGGTGTTCTTTATAATCTTCCCAGTATTTAGCTGTTTACCCAAACCACGTATCGTTACGGTTTCCGAATCTTCAATATCTACTGGAAATGATTTCTCATCCACTAATGTTATCGTTGCAACAGTGTCCACATTCTGGTCAGATATAATACCTCGTACTGTTAGGCTTTTGCTAATGGTTAGTCTTGATGACAATATCGGACGAGGACGTTGGCCTCTGTCCGGTTTTGTCATGAGGTTATGTTTCAGGGCAAATATACTTGGGAGTCGAGCGTCAGCCTAGTGGTCCGAATCATTGTTGTTAAAAGACTTAGTTGTTGGGTTTGTGCCTTGATTTGCTCTGTATCCTGTTGAAGGTGACCGTTGCCTTAAATAACTTAGACTTCTGGAGTTTGTCCGTGAAGATGCTGACCGTTGTAATTAGTGAATTTATCATCTCTGGCTTAGTGGGGATGTTGCTGGTCGATAGGCATTACACTTGAATATATTTCTATCTGGCGATATACCGCAATTATATTGCTATGGAGGTCTTCCACGTTTATATTTATCAGCTGATCTTCCACATGTTCCATTGGTCTGGTAATCTTCCACGATTACATTGATCAGAAGATCCCAGGTTATATTGATCGGCCAATCCACGGTTACGCTGATTAGTTGAAAGCATGACACCAGCTAGTCTTGTGACAATTTGAGTGAGGTTACGCACCTCATTTTCCAAAGGACTGCTCATATCCACTTTATCGGTCGGTAATACTGTGCAATCAGCAAAGAAGACTTGCCGAATGCTGATGGACACTGTTTGGACTATATATCGCCATCTTGTTGGATATTGAGGTTTTCAATTGTTTAAAGGCCTTGTTGATCGTGTCAGGGTTCCTCTCTGTCAAATGCCTTACATAATTTTTATCATTACATTCTCGGAGGAATGATTCGGTTCCAATCTGGTCTGCATGTCTTTCTTCCTGAAGCGTTGCTTCAATTCTTTTCTTAAGGCCTTCAAATCATTATTTGTGTTTACTTTGGGAGAGTACTCCTAGGCAACACCAGCCAGGCAATCAAAGAGACTACACACCTGTGCCCAGTTTTCCCATTGACGTCTACTGGCAGGCCGTTCAAATTGGTAAATGAACGCCTCCCAAGTCATTGATCCCCTTCCATTGAATACTTGGATTTATGGGAGCTGTGGGCTTCGGCTAATGTTCCTTGCACCAGAATTTACTTCCCATCGTGTATATTCCCTCTCCACAGAGGAATCTGAAGAAGAGCTGATGCCACTCTCTTTTTCTTTTCTTTTTTTGGCCCTTTCCTAGATCGGTCAGTGGAGTCAACTTGCTGTTGTGGCAAGCTTGTCAGAGTTCCAGGAGCTGATGATCTTATCATAATTGGAGTAACAAATGTATGAGGATGAGGATTTGCTACTGACTCGACAGGGATGATACTGGTAGAAGCGCTGCAGTCAGCATTGAAGAAACTTGACAAAGGGTCCTTACATAGTACTTCCGACTTTAGGTGAAGACACCAAATTTGCATTCAACAGAGTTGATGCGCTTGATGGTTCATGTCAACTAATTGGGGAAAGTCCCAAAGCAGAGAGTTTGTTATGTACTTTTGGTGTTGTACTGGCTAAGGTCAAATTTTTGCTTAGATGATGTGTCCATTGCAGGAATATTTAATTCTTTATTTCGCTTCTCCACGAATTCACTTACAACAGATGTCATTTTTGGAAAGGACCCAGTTGTTCAAATGCACTTTTAAATTGAACTGTGTCTCCTTCCTCAGTTGCTGTCAGGTCGTCCAACCGTCTTATCACATCATTGAATTTCTCATAGTCTGACTGTCAATTCAACCAAGCGCTTACCACTAG
Organism: Mytilus edulis; assembly: GCF_963676685.1. Taxonomy (NCBI): domain Eukaryota; kingdom Metazoa; phylum Mollusca; class Bivalvia; order Mytilida; family Mytilidae; genus Mytilus; species Mytilus edulis. The sequence goes on along the minus strand of NC_092350.1, from coordinate 66,941,053 downwards.
CCTTGTTGTCTATCCTAGGATCAGACAGCTGAAGTTGCTGATATATAGCTCCCATCTATTCGTTATTGACATTCATTGCCTTTTTCAGCTTGCACCGCTATGAGACCAAAACATATTTTTATCAATTCGTGCGTCGCTCTGTTTTATATTGCGGTCAAACTCAGCTGTTCTTTGAGCATTATATTTCCTATCCGCTAAAATTCTTGGTACTTCTTGTAATAGTCATTTCTGAGTTCTCCTCTGTTAAAGTGTCTTCAGTTTTGGGTTTCACCATATCCCCAAGTGATTCAGTTTCTGCCATTTCAATATTCTTGTCCTTCTTGTCCTCAATTCCTGCCATTTCACTGATTTGTGGTAATACAATTATCAAATCAAAGCATAATATCTCAAATTGCAATATATTGCAAACCAAGAAATAAGATAGACAATGAATAAAATCTTACGGCAGATAAATCTCAAATCACAGCTTTTATATGTGACCTAAGACAAAACATATTGCAACTTTTTAATAAAAGCTACTTCTGCACCTTTTTTTTATGAAAGCTACTACTTTGTATATGAAATGACAAGCCATGGAAAAGGACAGAACTGGAACAGAGACTAAATGACACCATACTTTAATGAAATATTCAAATTCAAGTCAATTCTCAATAATAAATATTTGCATTTCAAGGCGGCCATTTTAGAAATAGCCGTAATTTTGAAATTCAAAGATAGATCAAATAAAAAAAAATCTTGCTAAGTACACCAAATCATTCAAATATGTTGAGTTTTGTGCTTCCCGCATCAAATCCACTGTGGTTTGTGCAATACTGGAAAATATTTTAGAATGTATGGCGGCCATCTTGAAATTAGCCCTCATATTGAATTTTGAGGATGGGTTCATAGCTAATATTGCTCAGTACATTAAAATGTACCATCCTGCAAAATTTGGTGCTTTCCTCATTATTGGAGCAATTTTTTCACCGATCGGCCGGACTAAAACGGAAGTTTCATAACCAATGCGGAAAATTTCTCGAAAGGCGGTGGGACAGCACTAGGATCAATCATATCCAAAATTCATTACAATAAAGAATACGGATTTAATGCCTACGAAAAACTGTATTACTCGTGTGTAGTTCCTATCTTAGATTATGCCTCAAGTGTTTGGGGATACAGAAAATTTCAAACAATAGACAATATTCAAAACCGTACAATACGATATTTTCTTGGTGTTCACCGTTTTGCGCTTACTCTCGCCCTACATGGAGATGTTGGATGGATCCCAAGATAGTTTCGAAGATAGATAAACATGGTCAGGTATTGGAACAGACTCCTCAAATTTGAAGATGATCGCATAACGAAGGTTGCCTTTAATGCAGACGACTATAATCGTTGTACCGACAATTGGTGTAGCGATTTGAAAGACATTCTCTGTAAACTTAATTTAGAACATTATTTTGATGCAAAAACTGCTCTTGATTTGAAAACTGTAGAAATGAACATTCAGTGCCTTTATTGAAACATGTGGAATGATGATATACAACAAGTACCAAAACTTCGAACTTATATAACTTTCAAATCTACATTTATTCAAGAACAGAATGTAAAACTAAATTTAACTAAAGTCGAACGCTCGCATTTAGCACAATTCAGATGTGAAATATTACCTCTGAGAATATAAACAGGACGATATATAGGAAAAAGACCAGAAGAAAGACTTTGCAATTTTGCACTGCAGACGTGACCGAAACTGAAAATCATTTTTTACTAGACTGTAAATTCTATTCTGATATACGAGAACATGTTTTGTGTGAACTTTTATTAACTACTTCCTTTATATCTATGGACAATTAAGAAAAGCTGTTTTTTTAATTATCAGTCTTACTCGAAAAACTAGCTAAATACATTGTACAGGCATATACCAAAAGACGCAATTCTGTTTATAAATAGCTCATATGTTTATAATTTTAAAAAATTAACACTCGTTAACTAAAAGATAATTTCATGAATAATTTGTTATATTCAAAATGTGATATAATTGTTTTATAATTATTTAAGTTCATCTGAGGTGACTTATAGGTCCATTGGGCCGGGTGTATAAATATTTTTCATATATTGTATGTTTATAATTTGTACATATTTACACATGTCACTATAATAAATATTTTACTTACTTACTTACTTACTTATCTATGTGCCTGTCGCAAATAAGTGCATTAGTTCAGAGGATATTTCAAGTTTGGGACCATTATTGATATATATGCCATCTTCGAACTTTATTTGGTCTTTTGAGTTGTTATTATTCAAGCGTCACTGGTAAATCTATTGTAATCGAAACTCTCGCATGACGTACATACTTGTGAGCGTTGTATCGATGATGAGTTGATTTACTATTGATGGTAATCATCTGTTCATCTATGACGCTTGATCTTTGTCTTTTCAATATTTTCCCTTTATTTTGTATGGATATTTCAGTTGAATCGTTATAACAGTTTATGTTATCACCTGTCAGTAAGGCCCATAGTGCTACTTAATTTATCTGTACTTATTTCCCGAAATACACATGAATGATTTAAGTAACTTTTTCTTCTTTTGTGTGACATCATGTTTGATTTAGATAAACAATAACCGTAACTGATTACCTATGCTAAACATATTATTTGAAAAGTGTTTCGACAAAAATGGTACTTGCTTTTTGAGAATTCAAAATCATAGGCTTCAACAATGCATAAACTTATAACATTCGTACAATATATCAAATCATTAACTAACCTACCTCTATACGACGACATTTTTTTTTATCATTTTGATTATTCCCCTGGTAAATTCCGTATCTTTATTAACATATTATTCAAAGATTGATACTTTAAAAGAGAGACGAAAAATAAAAAAGGGATATTAAAACGCACTTGTTGATTACCAACTTACAATGCCGTGGTAAAAATGAAAACAAACGACGCAAAACAGTATTCGTACCCAAACACAACAATAAAAACTAAAATCTGCGAATGATTTAAATGTATTACACATGGTTAGTAGAACCATATGTGGCAACCATTGTGTTGCTCATTTAAGTAGACATCTAGTGATAAGTCTAATTCGCTATGTCGCATTCGAAAAGAAGAGGACAGGATTGTGGTAGCGACAATTATAATATAATCGTCGTCTTCTGTAACATATATTCCATAAGGGTCAACTTTTTCGCTATCTAAATTTTTTCAATAATTTCAAGCTGTTATTTATACACGTTTCGATGTAAACATGGTAAAAGCCCTCATTAGCAACCACTTATATAATTATTGGGTCGGTATAAAAAGACACTGCACTTTGCACACTCTCTTTGCGACCAGTTTACCTTCAAATTAATGGGGGAAAGACAGTTGCAGTTATTGAAGTCCAGTTGCGTTGACGTTTATAAAACTCTCTTGTTTAAACTTAAATCAATCTTTTGTGAAATATTACATTCCGTGCAATTAATTTTTAAAGTTCCTTGTCATATTGATAATTAAGATCAAAGAGTAATGGCAAATCGATGTATATAATGACAGGTTGTAATAAAAAGCAATCCAATATTATTCTTGCTGATTTAAACATATTATTTATTTTTTTCAATTTTAGCATTCAAAAAGAAAATAGGAATTGAAACTTAAAGTTCTGGAACTACTTTGCATTATATTCAACAAAAAAACTACTTATCAACTTATGTTGTAGAATTAATGCATTCATATTGTTATCCATACCTTTGTAACATGATACTCCATGAAATCCCAGTAAATAACCCTTAATGCGTAATTGTTTTTCAATGAAGTTGTTAAATGTAAATATCATAATTAGATTACAGTGTATACTTTGGACATGATTGAAGGAAAATCAAAACACATATTTATAAACTGAAATAACTTTTTCAACTCGCGAACTGCAATTTTTATGACGTAGAATAGAATGACACCAACTTCTTCGTTTGCATGTTGAATAGATTTAATCGAGAAAAACACAAGTTACCAAAGAGCAACACGTGGATATTAGGTTGGTCCTTGAACATTTGAAAATTTCTTCCGTAAAGTCTATAATTTATTGAAATTGAACATACTGAGCTTTGTGATTTTTAGAAGTATATTGAAAATGAAAAACGTAGTTTCTAAATCTGTGAGTGTATCAAACATTTGATCAATAAGAAAAATGTCGAAATTCAGACAGATTCATAGTGAAACAAGACATGAAAATGGAATACACGAATGGAGAAGGTTGAATGAGGTGATATGTTAAAATAGAACTCGGGTATGATATTGCTAACCATCACATTTTCAAACAATAAATAAAGTCATCATGTGTCCATAGAGTATTTTACATTTGTATATTTTACACGGATTGACTGAAACCATTCATTTTTATTTCACTGCAAGCTTTTTTAAAACCTGTTAAACGTTCAGTGCAACAATCTGAAAAGCGCATCAAATATATTTGTAATATTGAATTAACCATGAAATATGCACAATATAGATATACGTTTCCATATTCTCAAGGTCATGTGACCTGAAGTTGTTAATTTCGGTGTCATTTTGGTTTTCTCGAAAGAGTTGTCTCATTGGCGATCATTTAACTTTTTTTTATTTTCATATGATTGCATATCAAGTTATAAACAAAAATCCCTAAGGTCATTGAATTTCCCTTACGTTGATAAAGCTTTTTCGTATTTATCCTGATCACTTCTACGATACATCTTTACAATATGAAGGTTTGAAAATATCCGGTAGATGTTCTCAGTTTTAAATTCAATCAAAGTTAGTTCAGCTTATCTAAGGTTGAATTTTATTTTATGAAAGTATCTGAGATTAGAACTTTCACATTACACGAAATTTAAAATCCCAACGAAACCTTAGTACAACAAATGATAGGATTGGCGTTAATTCATTAAGGTCTTTCCTTTTTGAAAAGGGAAAGACCTTACTGTATTTCTTCTGTTTATTATTATTATTATTATTATTATTATTATTATTATTATTATTATTATTATTATTATTATTATTATTATTATTATTATTATTCCGCCAAACTTTGACGAAGTTAGCAGCCTTAACCGTTAGACGTGTCGCTTTCATGTTCACACTTTGTATCGGTGTCATGAATACCTATCCAGAACTCACCCTGTTAGTCGAAATATTTTGTCGGTTCGGAGTAATCACTCCGAAACCCAAAAACCTTGTTATCGTTCCAACATCGTAACCGTAATAGGTAGAAAAAAAACAAAGGGTGAAATTTGTTTAGGACCAGACCCCGGTTCTTCGTCACGTTTGGATCGAAAGGATTCAACGACTCATGGTAGGGTTATGCCCCTATGAAAATTAACCGGTGTCGGTTGGCCACCAAAACTCAAAAACCGTAAGTCGCAGACACCTAGGATCTTCACCATTCATCATCAATTCATGTGACTTTGAAAAATACATCAAGGTCAAATGTGTATGTTGACCTTGACCTTTGACCTAACACCTTGTTATGGGATAATCTCAGAAACCATTATACTTTTGAATAGTGGAAATGTTTGGGTCATTAAGGCGCAACTTTGTTACATTTTGACCGAAGAGATTTGACCTTTCTGTAAGGGGCATAATCCCTGATTTAGGTTTCTGAAAAGACAAAATTAGCTTTTACTATATAACCAAAGGTCCTAGACCCATGGGGTCTTCAGCAATGACATTGGGGACTAATGACTTTGACAAAGGTCACAAGGTCAAAGGTCAAGGTTATGTCCCAGATAGCGAATTATGTGTTTTTGACCTTATTTTATGGATTTTTAGTGTGTTTTAAATGTTTTTAAGGTTGACCTTGACCTTTGACCTTCCAACTTTTTAGTCGATATCTCAAAAACGGTTAATCTTACAGAAAATAGTGAAAAATGTTTGGGTGACTGAGGCACAACTTTTCTACATTTTGACCGAAAGGATTTGACATATTCTTAAGGGGCATAACCCCCGTTAACGGTTTCTGAAAAGGTAAAATTAGCTTTAACTCTTGAACGAAAAGTCCTAGATCGATGGGGTCTTTTACAATGACATTGTGGACCAATGACCTTCACAAAGGTTACAAGGTCAAAAGTCAAGGTCATGTTCAAATTATCGAATTTGTTGTTTTTGTCATTTTTAACGGTTTTGTGTGTGTTTGAGAGCTTTTCAATGCATTCTACGTCTATTGGAACATGTATTTACATTACAAAAGGAAAGACCTCTCAATTGTTATTTTTATTTTAACTTCTATTTTTCGAGCGTCACTGAGTCTTTTGTAGACGAAACGCTCATCGGTTTTACTAAATTGTATACATTGTAGCTGGTACATACGATGGGTATACGACAGTTTAAAGTCCTCATTTTGAAATGGATTTGCACAGTATCTGACGTAAGGATTCGTGCTATATCTTGTAATGTAAAGTCCTTGTTACACAGACCCATTTGAGCTTGATATGGTGGTTGAAATTTCTCATTCATAGCATTATTGTCTATATGTCATCATTTAACTCGATAGGCAATCTTTTCAGTTGCATTTGTGTTCTATCTTATTATGTTAGTCTTTTATCCTTTAATATCTGTACTCTGAGACTGTACTTCAAATGATTGTTTACATTTATTCATTTTAAGATACAATAAAGTTGTATTGAAATAAGCTTTAGGTCATATACACTAAAAACATACAGTAGTGTATTGTTTCACCCGTCCAAAATATATTTCTCAAGTAAAAAATGAAAATATCTTATTTACATTTTATGCGGCCGAAGCTCTTTTCTGGATTTAAACTCACCACGAATGCTCAAACCCTAATGTTTCAAAGCCAAGGATTTATAACAACTGAAACAGTTAAAAAATTAATTATGCAACCAAAAAGAACCTAAGAAAAACAAAATCCATCTCAGGTCAATGTTGCATAATGTATTTGATTATCAATCTGATCTCAAGTTTAGATCAGCTAAGGCCTTATCTGAACTTGAAAAGGTTTTTATAAAATATGTTTTTTCACAAAAAAACACTCATTTAGAGATTGTTTAAGTCATCGATATCAACAGTTCCCAAATAGAATAAACCCTTTTTAAAACTTGGTAAGATATCATCAGAAATACGGATCTAGGATTGCGATCAGGAATAATATGTGTTATTTTTCAAATTAATCTTTAAAGAGGGTATCCTCCATTTCAGATTTTATTTAGATTTTTAAACCCTAATGGATGAAAAACTGATGTTTCTTTGTATAATGACAAACTTTTGAAGCTTTTTGACTCAATACAAACATTGGGACAAGGCAAGTCAATATAATGATGATTCTAAATATTCTACCTTTTGTAACGTCCCTGTATAGAATTATAAACATTATATATGCACTTAGATACATGTATATTCATGATGTCCTTGAATAAATAACCCATATTTCAGTGAGAACTTATATCGTACGTATCACAGTGAACTTAAGATTAACGATACTTCAGATACTAGAATGACTGAGTCATACCTGAATCTTTTTTCTAAATATTTACACAGATTGTACTAAGTCATACCTTAATCTTTTTCGAAATATTTACACAGATGGTACTGAGTCATACCTTAATCTTTTTCGAGATATTTACACTGATGGGCGACTTCACACTAAAATATGTTACAAATGGAATGATTTTAACTTCACAAGTCTCATAGGCTCATTTTGCAGCAGTAATATATGCTATATCCCCCATCGTGTGGTGTTTACATAGATCATGTGATACGTTATGCTCGTACTTGTTCACATTTTACGGACATCATTTACCGAAAATGCTCCGAGTCATGACTAACTAATGACACTATGACCACATCTAACATAGTGGGTTTCCATTTTGTCATCCTGTTTGTTAAGTAGTTAACTTAAAATATCCTGAATATGACTGTTTTGCTGAGGGTGAAATCGCATTGCTATACGACGTTTTTCAGTATTCATTCAACATGTTCAACATTCATGTATTTAGTTATGTTATTTCTTTTGCAAGTCTTATTGGATATTGTGATATGTCTTATTGTTTGATGTTTTTAATCTATTTCTATTTTTCATATCTATGATGTTTTTGAAAAAGTAAAAGAAGGGCGGAAGATACCAGAGGGATAGTCAAACTCATAGATTGAAAATAAACTGGAAACGCCATGGGTGAAAATAAAAAAAGACGAACAGAAAAATAAGTGTACAGAAAACATAACATAGAAAACTAAAGACTAAGCAACACGAACCCCACCAAAAATAGGGGTGATATTAGGTGCTCGGGAAGGGTAAGCAGATCCTGCTCCATGCTTCGTGTTAGTTATGGTATTATAAATCCGGTAAATAGTATAATTCGGTAGGTCACATTCGTGAAAAGGAAAGTGTATAGTAATTACGACATAAGGAACATATCCGATATCATCTGTGAAATGGTTATTCTATAACAGTCAACCAACTCGTGATAGCATTTGTATTATTTACGAAGGGAAAACTTCTCGGATTGCAAAACTCCAAGCTGATTCAACTAAAAATAGATAGATAGCAATTATTCTTTTTCCGTTGCATCAATACTTTTTACACATGGCTAGTATTATATGATAACATTTGGAATTTGAGCTGCCAATCAATATCAAATGAAAGGTTAACTTTTTACTTCAGATAATACTCATTGTTATCCATTAATGTTTGACAAGTATGAAAAGATCCAAAAAGTCACCTTTTGAAACGTGTCTAATTGTTTAACTGAATTTGGTGCTTCATTGTAAAATAATGGGTTTGTTGTAATTGGTTGGTGTTAAATGTTATTAGTATTTTCGTATGGATTTAAACTAAATTTGTATGGTTTTTTTTTTCTAATTTACTAGCAAAGGCAATTTAATCCTAGAATCATGGGATACCAAAAGACCGTTATGAACATCGCAACCCAAAATTAATAACAGACAGCACCTAATAAGATCACCAAAAGCTAAATAAGGCTGTTTATAGAATAAATTATACAAACGGAGATAGTTAGCTCTTTTTATCATTATTAGTTTGACACTGAGTCTCTGACTCCTCCTTGGTTAAATATTTCAAAATCTGCAGACAAGACATCTTACATATTTAATATCAAATATATCATGTATAACTATATATAAATCATCAAGTTAACATAATTCAATCACACATATCACAATTTAATTAAATAAAAAAGGTGCAAAATTATCTACAACTTCAGAAAAACGCTTAATTGATTATTTGATAAAAAGAAAAGTATGTAGCAACCTTTATAAACAAAATTTAGTTTTATAGTTAGTTAAGGAAAGAATGTGTAGATTCCACAAATTTAGAAAAGTAGTTATTATTTTTTTACTGCATGCGAGCCAAACTGCAGTCTAAGACTGCAACTTACTCGGGGTAAAAAAAATCATCTTTAAAGTAATTTACCTTGACACTCTTGTGCAACCACTGGTTATTGCAAGACAAGAAAATGCTTGAAAGTAATTATAGGGCTAATGTACCAAATTGTTTTCTAAAGATAGCAAATATTTCTGATTATAGTGAATCTAACAGCAAAAATGGTAAATCAATGGCACTGATTATTCTAAGCTTGTGTTGTGTCGATATAGAGAAAAACATCAAATTGGTTTTCAGAACGCACCCATTTAAAAAATCTTGAGAAATACAATTTTTAACTTCTTTAAACTGAAAAACATGACAAAATTCCAAAGAAATATAGAAATTGTGTAGAATCAGTCACTAAGTGACTAAAATTATAAGTAAAAGTATGGAAACTATCTAAGAAATTTAAGAATCATAAATTCTTATGAAAAAGTAAAAACTACTCATAACGTTTCAATGAAAAAACCGGTTTTGAAACATCTAATTAGCTAAACTGACACACGTGGAATGTTTCATTGAAGTTTTAGGAGGATCTGACCAACAACAAAATACATATTGCGTTTTGTGTCAAGACCCCTTTAAATCATTTTCCTCAACGTTGGACTGACGAATAAAACATGCGTTTAAAACTGAAAAGGACCAAACAAAAAATAGGAGACTTGAATGTCAAGTATACTTTGTCTTTTATTTTTTAACAAATCCTATTTACAAAAAAGGCCCCCATTTTAGTCTTTATTTCTGAATATTGAACCAATCCGTGCTGTTCTTTTTTGTTTTAAACCGCATATACAACTTCACTAAAATTCAATAAAACATAGTAACTGGTATAGACAAAAAAATTATAATGTGATTAATGATAGACGAATAGTACAACAACTTTATGACATTTTAAGTGTGCCTGTTAGAGTTGTAGATCATAAAATAGGCCTTCATTTTATCATAGTTGCAGCATAAAAAAGAACAAACTCAATGGTACACATTAATGTAAATATAGCATGAAAGGTATATTTACAATAAAAACGTTAAAACATATATATACAAAGTTAATACTTCTCAGACATGATTGCAACAATAAGAGCCGACCAACCCGAAAAAGGACAGACGCCTTGTCCTTCACCAGTTTTATCATCATATCGTTCATATATATAACCATTTTTATAGTATTGTTTAATTACATTTGATACTATATTGGTCCTTAGTTTAACATAAATATCAAGAGAAAGCTTTTGATTTCTTCCTGGAGTGTTTGCATAATAATACAAACCACTCAAAGTAAGATAGTTCATATTTATCCATATTGCACCTCGCCAATATGGTGGATCTTCAACGGTATTGTACTGGTTATAAAAGGGAGAATCTTTTGACAGAGATCTTAAGCCATACTCAGTCCACAGTCTATCGGATTTGGTTAGCTCATTTAGAGTTTGAAATAGCCGAGTTGAATGTGGATCTATGATTTTCAGCATAAGAGGAAACAGACTGACATATCCAAATGAGTTAATGAACTTGTGCTTAGGATTTTTTAAGATTATTTTATTGTTACTTGTTCTATTGAGAATAATGTTATCAGTATGTAATCCAAAATCACTGTACATTCCTTTCGCTGTTGAAAAATGAAACCTGTCAAGTAACTCATTATCCTTCAATGATTGATGAGTTGATTCATATTCATGCCAATGTTCTTTTATTTTTTTTGCAATTTCAGACAAAATACCTGCTGCGTGAGCAATCCAACATCTTAAATCGAGGTGGCGTTCTTTTGAATTTGGATGTGATGCTCGCGGAAAATCATCAAATCCCGATGAAGATGTTCTTGGGTTAATTTCTGTCATTGTTGTGTCATCTCTCCCTCTCCAATAGTAGGTGAAAGGTTCATTGCCAGATTGTGTTGTATTTAACCACTTAAACCATACTTCCAACCTCGGAAATATTTTTTTCAGGAAACTTTTATCTGCAAATCTGTTATTGATCATATGTTCGAGAGTTAAAAATAACGTAGGTGGATTAGCGTTTTCATTTTCCTGCACCAGAAATTTTGTTGGAACCCTTTCTCTAGCTTCGTTCCCTAAAATTTGCTCCCTTGGTATCCATCCTTCAATATTAAGTAAATCCAACCAATGGCCTATGATATCCTCGGACATTTCACGATTCCATAAACTAATCAAAATGTTATCAAAACCTACATTCCACAAAAATGCTCTCGGGAAAAAAGTTCTTGATGGTATAGATGAATAAAGAGCAGTGCTCCAATATTTAATTGGGTCTTTATTGTACTTAGATTTCACAAGGGACGAACCATAAAAGTAACTTATTTCGCCTAGTAAATTACTGAGTGCTGCTTTGGCAAAATAAATGTCTTTCGAATCATATTCTTTTTTTCCATTCAACTGGAAAATCTTTTCAAATCGATCGTCGAATTTTTTTGAATATTTGTTCAGTTCATCAGTTAGAACGTCATTTTGCAACGTATTAGGACTAAAGCGAAAGCTTCCTGATTCAAAAACAACATCGAATGTTACAGGCAAAATCGCAGTTATTTGAGAAACAACAAGTGTTGGCTTAGAAATCTCACTTGAATTGTACTCGCTATTCAAAGAGCGGAATTTATTCGTTTTATTCCAGGACTTCTTATTTCTATCTTTCAAAATAAAGTCATGAAGTTTAGTAAATTTATTATCTTCACTGATCAAATAACTGTACATAACTTTTGGAGAACGAATGACTTCCGGAAAAATTAGCCGAAAATCTCTTAGTTTGTCGAAGTATCCTTCAATCATTGCAGTTCGATTTTCTATCAGCTTTGGAATTAGGTTACCATGCTTGTCCAGTGCAACATAGATGAAAAATGATACTATCGGTGATTTTTTAATCTGAAAGTAAAAGCAGATAGAATAACCACGTGTATTACTTAAAACCATTCTAATTAATTCTGAAATTCTTTTATTTGTTACTTATATGGTTTCTGATACACCGGAAACACTTAAGATGACGGTTTCGCAAAGATCGTTTTTAAAAATGAAGTAAAGGTTATAAACTTAAATAAAGCATTTAGTTTACTAGAACATATCTGTAACAATACAGGACTATGAGAGATGTTTAGTACAACTAGCTGTTATGAACTTGTACACATATACAAGTTTGAACACAACCAGTACTATTGTTACATTTAAATAGCAATCAATGTTATATATTTATATGTCAATCGCTGGAACTTTCAGAACAGTTTTAACCCTGAATATAGAAGGTGTCTGATAAATGTATAACGCGATAGATATGTTAGATTCCACAATCTACAGTACTTGAAACCTAGAGCATTAACGTTGATGTGTACATGACTAATAGTTACAATATAGGTTATGTGAACGTAACTCGTCCATATTGTCCTTGAATGATCTGATACAATGTATCTTATCTGACTTTCTGACGTATTACATATGATGTGATATGTACTTTGATTTGGTGGAAGTTGGGACTTGATTTACGTGCTTGTGTTAACACGATAAAGGATAAAGTATGCAGACATTTCTTCAATTTATTAATGTTATTGTTATCATGGTACTTATTTTGCATCCAATTATTTAAGTGCCAGGGGATATATTTTTTCTTCATGAACTGTAAATAATATTATAATAAAGCTATTCAAAATTTATTGCTTGCTGAAAAGAATTCGAAGTACACTCTTTAATTCATTTTATGTAAGTCATGAACCGTGCTGAAGACTATATGTCGTGAAATGAGGTCAATATTTCTTGTATGATTGAGTTTTCAACGTTAAAAGCAATCAGCTACTTATGTGCATCTTCGGCAGAAGTTTGTCATATACAAATAACATAATGATAACCTTAATATCTAAACTTTTGTTGGTGTTGAATATCATTAATTACATAATGTGTTAGTTATCTAATACGATATACGCAGGGTCAGTAAATTTCAAATGGGGTGAGGTTACTGGCACACTATGTAACGAATTTATCTTACCAACTATCTTTATTTGTTGAATTAAGACTAGAGCAGTCTCTTTCGCAATCATACTACATTTTCTTATTTTTATATTAAAGTGTTCAAGATTTCAATTTTAAGAACCTACTTCCATTGGTCTGCACAAAATAATGTCAACAATAACAATTTAATATCAACAACCTTGATATAACAATATTAAACAGAACTTTCAATACATTTAGATACTCAAATAGTGCCAAAGTCGTAACTCCACTTCAAAACGTGTATTGAAATAAGCCATGTCTCCCTTCTAACCTAAAATGAAATATACACGGTCTCCAGGCGAACGCTTTTAACCAATCATATTCCTAGAAATTTATAGGAGGTTAGATGAGAATGAATGATTTGAATGATTGATGATTGGATATAAGTTCAAGTTCATTGTGAAAGAGAAAAGACCAAACAAATAATTTAACATTGTTTCAAAATGTAAATAGTTTACTCAGTTGAAACGTTCAAACCGTTTCAGAATATTGTTTAATACGTTATTCACGTAAATTATGAATATTTTTAGTATATGATGTGCAGGATGTACATAAGAGAAACGATGCTAAATATTTGTCTTTGTAATTAAGGAATGCCTTATTTTTCTTTTCACTCAAACAATGTGTAATGCATTCACCTTTTTCAAATACCATCCACTACTTTTCGTTTATGAGGAAATGTTTTTTTAACGTTATGATAAGACAGAATAGACAAAATGAATATGGTGTTTATAGTGTTTGAGAAAGCACATGCTTTATTGAAAATCCTGTACCGACATTTGAAAGTGACTTTTGATTAGTTAATCTTTGCTGTTAACATGGTTAACGTTTTATTCTTTGCATTGCATACATAGGGTGTCAGGATAGTGCGTTTAAAAAGTTGTTAGTAGAGATGTCTTCCTATATGGCAATCATGTCAGTGTTCTCCTTTTTTCACTCCTGTTTCAGGATGAAACCCAAATATGTTTTATTCGACAAGAATACATCAAAATATGCATTTTCTGACATATTTTTTGCCAAAAAATATTATTTTCTGCAAACAAATGCAGAATTTTATCTGATCTTACATATCACATTAAACAATGTTACAAGAAGTTTGTTCCTTTCTAGATTTACACTATTAAAAAGCAATATGTAGTAAAAATAAACAAACACTTGTACCGTAATTGCAAATGAATTGTTTCTGTAACGGCATATGATTGATTGAAGGACATGTGTTGTTGAACGCAATTTTCAGTACTGTATTTAACAATTTTCAATGAAATATACGGGATGATTGCTTTCGCTCTTTTTTCTTATAATGTAACTTTTTCTTCATTGGTAACCAGGATAAATATATTTTTACCCCCAACCCCCATTGTGAATGAACTGACTGTTCTCTTGTGAATAATTGTTCATTTGATAGAGTAAAAGGTAACAATTAGAAAATTGCAGTTGTAATATATTTTTAAGAGCAGAAACGGATATCCATACGTAACAGTACTATTTTCAATTTTCAATACTGAGTACAGAAACAAGATTGTATACTTTATTTCAAATGGTACTGCCGTATGTTATAAAATATTGTTATTTGAAACGTTTTATGAAAAGTGTGCATTTCTAAGATTTATTTATATAATATTTCTTTATCGTAGCAATAATTTAACACAACTTCATTATCTCAAAGGTCAAATTGGTCAAATATGCGTTATTGACGTTTTATGATAATTCAATCCAATGAACGTAAGAGAGGATTATTTGGTCCAATACTTTCTAATTTTTAAGATGATAATTTAAAAGTAATACCACATTTGGCAGTAGAAAACATTATCTATTAAATGAATTAGATAATTTTACAAACGGATGTATGCATTAAGTCAAGGTCATTCTGATGTAGGCACACTTTACTTGGTATCGACCATAGTTCTTATTTCTAAAGAAATAATATGTCGTTGATAAAGAAAATGATTCTATATATGTGTAAAAGATAAGGATAAGAAACTTGTACGTTAACTTTACCTTCAATACAAGGAAAGCAATACACAGGAATTGTGTTTAAGATTTTTAGTTCGCCATTAATTATTGGGAATTTGTTTTTAAAGTAAAAATAATAAAACAATTTGAACTGTTTACCTAACAACACAATTACTTTCATTAACCTGTATATAATAGTTTTACACTAGTAATTTCAGGGCACTTTATAGCTTGCTGTTCGGTGTGAGCCAAGTCTCCGTCTTGAAAACTGTACTTTGACCTATGATGGTTTAATTTTATATATTGTCACTTAAATGGAGAGTAGTCTCATTGTCACTTAAATGGAGAGTAGTCTCATTGGCACTTACTTAAACCACATTTTCTTATATCTATTATGTTGTTAAAAGATTTAAATAAACTATTCATCGAAACAAGGATAAAAATGTTAACAGTCAGATTGGCGTTACACTTAAAAAAGACTAATCAGCGACAATTGGATTAGAAACAGGTAGAAACACTTGTAATAAATAAAGAACATTGACTTCCAAAAAATCTGAAAGTCTTTATCAGATCAACTAGGTTCCTATATCTATTTATTTTTCATACACAATTGCTATCGATAAGTCATTAATTAAGTACCTCTGGATCATTACGTACAAAATGTAAGTTACATAAGGATACAGATGCTCAAACTTTTAAATAAGTTGAACATTGATAAATAAGAGTGCCATTAATTCTTCGTTTTAATTGAAATTTCCAAGCGTCATTGGATATAACATGTAATATATTTGTCCATGATTGAATTCCAAAAATGTGTTTACTAAATTTGAAGAAATAACATTTCAAAACCTATGCTATTTATAGTTAGTGCTGTCTTAGAACAAGTTGTTGTTGGCAAAAGTCAGAAAATAATTTAAGATCCATAGATAGTTTGATACAATAACGTCTTAATTTATGTTTTTTATGGATTTGTTTTGTGATTGTAAAACTCTTGTTGAACAAAATTTCTTGTTGTCATGCTTATATGCACAATCGGTGACATTCGTTAGTTTTTGAAACTATCCGCTCTTGAGAACTGTTGAGTGAATTTTCATGTAAAGATAATAAATAAAAATGAAAATGATAAGGTTTATAATTAACATAACAATTATTTATGATGATATGTAAACAAAACGAAATAAATTATTTTACTTATTTTGAAATATTAAATACCTAAATACAGGCAAATGTAGTATACCGCTGTTCGAAACTCATACATCGATAGAAGAAAAACAAACCCGGGTTACATACTTAAACTGACGGAAACGCATTAAATATAAGAGAAGAACAACGACACAAAATTAAAATTTTACACACACAGAAACGAACTAAGCATCAGACAAAACCCGATGAAATTACAAATATAACATCAAAACTAAATACATGAATTTGGGATAGAAAAGTACCGTGACACGTCTTATAGTAACGTGAATTAACACTCAGAAATAAGACGAAACAAACAACACAACAGAAACACAACGTTAAAATGTAACACAATCAAAAACGAGCCATAATATAACAATGGCCATATTCCTGACTTGTTACAGGACTTTTTAAAAGAAAAAAATGGTGGGTTGAACTTGGTTTTGTGGCATGTCAAACCTACCACTTTAATTACAATAATAAATATAACATTAAAATGACAACATAACATTACAGGACTAGAGTGTTTTGTCCACACAAGACTTACTAGTGTCGCCCGGATACAAAAGTTCGAAAGGCAAAACAAGTACAAAGTTGAACAAAACTGAGGACCAAAAGTTCAAAAAAGTTGTGCCAAATACGGCTAGGTTTTCTGCTTGGGATAAGATCATCTTTGTTTTTTAGGATTATTTGTACTTTTGCAAATAGTAAATTTTATAAAAGATATACATGATAAAAAAGGTTTTAAAACCAACAAGTATAACACACACATGCAAAAGGACTTGTAAATTTAAGGATTGTTTTTACAGTTATTGCTGTCCCCCTATTTAAAGACAGAATATTTTATTTGTTAAGATCGTCGTATCTTTATGATATATAATTATATACAAAAATCAAACGAGTTTATTCTTAAAAAAAGACGCAAAACCATAAAAGATGCATATGAAATAAGAAATCGGCTCGTAAATTTTTCTTCCATGACACTCGAGAAACAGAACTCTCTTACTAAATGATTAAGGAACGCTATGGAATATTCCTATTTTTTTAAACGAAAGGTGGAATATTTAAGAACGTCTTGAATCTCTATGGCTTGAATATGATACTTTACATCTTCTGCTGTTAATTCTGTTTTAGTCGAAAAGCTGCAGAAGCATGTTGATAAGAGTATATTACAATGAATAACTACACTTACTTTAATCGTACTTTTTTCATTGTCTTAGTCTAAAATATAAAGTTATTAAAAATCATACTTCCTGTTTCAAATATTTTTGGGTTTTTACTGTTATATTTTTTTCTTTGTTAAAATAAAATGAGCTGCTCAATCTAAATGCTACAACCAAAAATATAATTTAATATAAAACAATATTTTGTTTAATGCTGTTGTTGATTATCGAATAATGATAGATATTTCAGTGCAAATAACTGAGAAGTATTTTTCAAAAGATTAGAGTACGACAAACAAAAATAAGTATGTCACTTGTTCTTGTCTTTAGCTAATAAAATAAAGATACCTACAGACAATTCGTAAAGTAAACAAAAAATGTTAGCTGTATTGACCCGTCTCATTTGAGCACTGTATAAAGATGCATCAAAGTTGCCAAGTTGATATGCTGATATGAGCTTAGAGTGATGTGGATAATGAAAGGAATAACCCAAAATCATATACTATGTTACAAAATCAATCCATGGATATAACAAGATGCTGTATGAGAGCCAATGAGACAACTCTTAGTCTAAGTCACAATTGGTAAAAGTAAACCTCTATGGGTCAAATTGTGGTCTTCAACACGGAGTCCCTGTCAACATCAAACAGCAAGTTATCAAAGGTCCCAAAAATGACTATTCAAAAATGACATATCAGGAAGGGGGCATGATAAATATCCTAATTCATAAACAAGACAACAATATGTTGTAGTAATTAATTGAAAAACATTTCACTATTAAAAGGTTGTCAATAATGTTACCCTTTTGATGTATCTCAGAAGAAAAACAACTATTAAATGGTTGTAATAGGTATGACCAAACAATATTTGTACATATTTAGAAGAAGTTTACTTTATTTTAATTGCTTGCTTCCAGGAGGCATTCGCCGACATGTTTTCTGTTTATGTAAGTGACCTTAGCGTTACCCTCTCGTAAAAATCCGGTGATCGCGTGGACCTGTCATTACAATAAACTATTATCTGATTGTATATGTTATACACGTTCTCAATATCATTGCTTCTTTGTTGATTGTTTACTATAAGGTGACAATCGGTAAACGTTGGCTTCAAAACACGGCAATTAATGAGCTGCCATATTTGTAAAATCATAACAAACAGAAAGAAGAAAAAACCTGACGTTTATACGATATCTTTGCGAAAAAAGGATAAAATCGTGCAAAGGAAACGAAGTTTATGATATGTACATAGCTGGCATGTCAGTTAACGGCTAGTAGTCTGTTGTTATTTCTGTATTATTGTCATTTTGTTTATTTTCTTTGGTTACATCTTCTGACATCAGACTCGGACTTCTCTTGAACTGAATTTTAATGTGCGTATTGTTATGCGTTTACTTTTCTACATTGGCTAGAGGTATACGGGGAGGGTTGAGATCTTACAAACATGTTTAACCCCGCCGCATTTTTGCGCCTATCCCAAGTCAGGAGCCTCTGGCCTTTGTTAGTCTTGTTTTATTTTAATTTTTGTTTCTTGTGTACAATTTGGAAATTAGTATGGCGTTCATTATCACTGAACTAGTATATATTTGTTTAGGGGCCAGCTGAAGGACACCTCCGGGTGCGGGAATTTCTCGCTACATTGAAGACCTGTTGGTGACCTTCTGCTGTTATTTTTTTCTATGGTCGGGTTGTTGTCTCTTTGGCACATTCCCCATTTCCATTCTCAATTTTATGCATTAGTTCAAGAATTGGATAAACATTATTTTGCACCAATCACTCGTTTCATTTGAGTCTTAAATAAATCTATATAAATTAACAAATGAATTGTCATTCCCCTGCAAACACTTTATTTATCTTCAATTTAAAAGATAATATATGGGTTATCGATCCATGACACAACATCGGTATATTTGTACACACATTTTGATCTTGATTGATAAATTTGAAGGACGTCACGTAGCACGATAAATATTAGGTCAGTTGATATCTGGATTTGTTAGTGCAATAGAACAGAAAAAAATACGGGTTTAATTTCATAATGATATAACGCGTATTTTCGCATTCAAGGGTGTGATCAATTCTTCTTTAATAGTTGGTTTCCGTCTATAAGGAAAACGTGTACAACTAAAATGTTATTCTTATCATGTAGTATTAAAGGCTTACACTTGATACGGCTGAAATCCTAGCTGACCAGTCACCACCATGTCTTCCACCTGAACGTTTAACAAATGAAGTAGTGAGGTTAAAATCCTTCTCCCTTATCTCTTGAACACCGAAGTTCATTCCATCATGTTTTATCCATCCATAATTGAGAATATCATCTGCTTGATCACACCAGTGTCGGATCTTTGCCTTTTTTTTGAAATGTTCAATCCACATAAGCCCAACAACAGGTGAATTAGGTGACCTAGTTCTCAATCCAAAATACAAATTTGCATTGTATGTCCCCCAAAACATTTTGTGAGGAAATGATTCAGACAAGGTAGACTGAATAATATCATCCTCGGGTATTGCGTTTGAGCTTATTTTCGAAATATTCAACGGTAACACTATTTTTGTTTCAAGGTAGTTGATATTGACATCAGTATTATCATCATAGTAAAAACTTGCTATTACACAAACAACAGCAACAAGTACGGGAAAAATAATCCATGAATATGACTTATTAGTTCCTCTTTCAATATCCGATGATTTGCAGATATCATTTTCAGAGTCACTTTCATTGTAAGAGTTATACTCATCCGATTGACATGATGGACTAGCAGGTTCCAATTTAGAGTCTCGTGACGGATGTTGCATGTCTGTTGAATTATAGAATGCTTGTTTTAACTCGTGGATCTATATTTTGCAACCAAAACTACACAATGTTGATACCTGTTATCCAATCCTCTAAATATAGTTTTTCACATCTATTTATATTCCTCTGCAAAATATTTATAGGAATATATCAGCGTGTGACGTAAGACGCATCGAGCAATTTGTTTCAGTTTACTATCAATTAAAGAATTTAAACCGAGTGCAACCAAAAATGTGGGTCGAAGTTTAGGAAATGTTATCAATTTTTCATAGATACATGGAGTCAATCAATGATTTTTTTTTTAAATTTTGTAGATCTTTTTATTCATCTTATTCAATCTGCTTATTTTTTGTAATCTATTTTAGCTTAAAACATGATTAAAGATAACACTTAAAATGTGTAAAATGTGTTGTTATACATATTTGTTTTTTGTTCATTTTCTATGTACGTAAATTAGGCAAGTACTTTTCTCGTTTGACACGATTGAATGAACTTCTGAGATAATTTAGGGTCCTTTTATAGCAGGCAATGAGGTATTGAATTTGCTAATGGTTAAAGGCCGTACATTGACAACCTATAGTTGTTAATTTCTGCGTCATTTTGGTCTCTTGTGAGGAGTTGTCTCATTGGCAATCTTATCACATCTTTTTCCAGGTATATACACATAATTTTTATTATTACTATTTTTGCTTCTTTCACCTTCTATCCATCAATTATAATGTTCAAAACAATAACAAAAATAATATAACATATCTTGAATAATAAACATTACAGTCAAACGAATTACAAACCAATAAAAGTCTAAAATGGCCTATATATGTTCCCAACTGTACTGATTTTTACTCGACCAGTCTAAATTGGTTTGAAATTAACGTGATGATATTCGACTGTAGTCAGAACCATACTTAACAGTCTGAACTTTTACAAGACCAGTACTTAAACATTTTATACGTGTCTGATCCATACTCAACCTAATGAGAACCATGCTCAACCTAGTCTGAACCATACACGACCAAGTTTTAACTAACCTACACCTATATTTTGTATCTATTTATTGCTTTTCATCAATTAAGAAAATGTTTTAACAACAGCCATTTCCCAGGCTAGAAATTTGAGCAACAATCTATAATTGAAAATGTATTCAATATAGCATTGAAACCTAAATATCTTAATAAACATAATTAATTCAACATCATATTAAACAACACTTACATACAGTGTACATAACATTGAGAATGAAAATAGGGAATGTGTCAGAGAGACAACAACCAAACCATAAAGCAGATAACAGCCGAATGCTACCAATTGGTCTTCAATAAAGCGAGAAACTTCCGCATCCGGAGGCGTCCTTCAGCTGGACATAAACAAATACGTATACTAGTTCAATTAGATTAGACGTGATACTAAACTCCGAAATCTACACAAGAAACTAAAATTAAAAAGCGTACAAGACTAAAAAATGCGACGGGGCTGAACATGTTTTTGAGATCTCAAACCTACCCCTGTACCCCATACTAACAGTACGCACAGTAAAACCCAGTTCAAGAGAAGTCCGAATCCGATGTCAGAAAAGATACAAAAAGAAAAGAAACAAAATGACAATAATACATAAATAACTAATGACTACTGGCAGTTACTGACATTCCAGCTCAAGACCTCAATTAAACTGATTGAAAGATTATGTCTTCATCATATGAATATCAAGCACAATACATGTACCTCCCGTTAGGGGTTTAGTATCATACCATCATAAAATATATGAGAGGAACATAACCGATGTCATGGCAACAACTGGTATTAGAATATATGTGTGTAATTCCGATGCAAAGACCCTATAAGTAAATTTATATTAAAGCCAAAATCTGCAATCTTTAATGACCTGACAACAGTATCGTAACTACATGTATATCACTTCTTAATAAGTCTGTTTAAAGGTTTTGATACCTTTTGAGGTGAATACTGACATTTTTGGCCTTTGTAAAGAATATTACCATAAAAGATTGGATGAGAAATACCTGAACGTATAAGATGTCTGCATGTTGAGTTATATTTACGAATGATGTCCTTGTACCGATGATAAAATTTAGTAAATGTTTTGACTAGTTTGTGATATCGAAACCCTTAATGTACTAATTTTTCAGTAATACATACATTTCTCTCGCATAAATCTGATACATTGTTACAAACACGAGCGAATCGTACAAGTTGAGATATATAAACACCATAAGATGTTGACAAGGGAACGTCACAATCTAAAAATGAATAATCAACGATAGGAAATGAAAAATCATCTCTTTTATCATAAAGGAGAAGGTTCGATAAGGCCATACAGTGGCCCCCTTGTTTAGCTTAAATCTAAAATAAGAATTTATTGACCAATATTACAATGAATCATAGCTAATACAGTGACTAGATAGAAAATAAGTCTATTTTTTGACAATATACGTTCCTGCGTTTTATTAATGACGTCACAAATAGTACTTGTTTTGATTTTCCACGAAAAATCAGTGATAATGGCTAAATTTCTATTGATTATTGGACAGGAAACATAGAGCGCATACGTCGACAAAAAAGATCTTCGAAAATAACGTTTGTTATGACATTTTACATGTCCACCTTGAATATTTATTTTGTCGGCGCCTGCGCTCTATGTTTTCTGGTTCTCTATTTTGCTGAAATCTGGCTGAATTTGTCAAATTTAGCCAAAATCCCTTATTTTGACAAAATTGGGATGTAAGATTAGAATGAACGCTTTAAAAAAAGAATTGACAGAAATAGTCCCATATTACTTTCTCACATGTCTTTAAGTCAGCTTAAAACATATTTTATCTCATAAAATTGAACTTAATAATAGGGGCCATATTTGGCCCCTATCGAATTTACTCCTCTTTGTATTAAGCTTCTCGTTAATGATATAGATATCAAGATTTTTAGAATTAGCTTTATTCAAAGTAAGTTCAACAGGATAAATTTCTTAAGTATACATACTGAAGTCTTCATTATAGAGAGCCAATACATTATCAAAAAATCTAAAAGTATTGTTCAATTTTTGTATCAGATGTTGTTTCGATGGGTATTTCCTGATTTTAGTCATCAATTGTAACTCGTAACAATACAAAAAATAGGTCCGCAATAAGTGGTGCACAGTTAGTCCTCATTGGAATTCCGATAACTTGACGATATACGGAATCTCCATAGCGAAGTTATCTAGTAGAAATTCAAAGGCAGAATGATATATTATCAAAGCATGTCCAATTTACACAGTTTTTATGTTTGTTGCTAATAAAAAATGACCTAAAAGAGTTTGAACATAAGTATTCGCATTCTGACTTTTTAAATGCCTATTTAATCAAACGTGTGAATTTATTTTTTAAGAATATGAGGAAAAGTGATATAAAGGGTAGAAAAATCAAAACTTTGAACAAATTTAAAATCCAACTCCAAAAGCAATTAATTTCGATATTTACAAAGGCCTTATTTTTAACAATTTATTATCAGGTTTCTGATTGTACCCAGTATTCTAGTCGAATAGACAATTTATTAGTTGAACAATGGCTTGAAGACGAAATAAATCTGTATTTGTAAGGTGTTTTCTGTAGCTTCGGAAGCCAGTGCATAGTTGGGTTTTTCATTGTATTTGGTTCTGGTTGTAAAGAAGTAGCTAAAAATTAAGTTGGGTTTATGTTTGATACAGTTGTCGTTTTCTGAAAATTGAGTGAGCTCGAATGCTGTTGAATTCGTGATTTCCTTTTGCAGAACCTCAATGTAAAACTACGTCAAACAATAATAATAGTATTATCAGGTTTATGAACCGGAACAAAAACAAATTCCTTGGCTAGTTCTTTAAGTTTTTTGTTTGATTCGAGAAATAGTGTTTTTATGGTTGTTGTTAAGTACAGTATAAACATTGTAGTATTTTGAATCTGTATTATATATTGAGTTGCTTGTGTTACAAATGTATGATCTCGTCGTTTGCAAATACAACATGAAGAGTTTGGGGTTTTTTTTTTTTTGCTTGGGGTTGGTAAACTACATCATTAGAGAGAGTATTCAAAGATGTCTCGTGAGATCAGTTATATTTGTTGCGACATTTGAATGAATCTTATGTAAACGAAACGCGCGTCTGGCGTACTCAATTATAATCCTGATACCTTTGATAACTATTGCTGCATGAAATATCAGTTTTTTAAGCTTGATCATATATTTTTGAATAATATCTGAAATATCGGAAATTAAAACGGAGAAATTGAGAAAAAGATTTGACAAAACAGTCTTAGAGTTTACATGTACAGATACTTGAAGTTTACAAATGTACAGCTATACAAAAGCGTTATTCATAACTCATAACAGAACTAGTCTGGAGTGAGTTTATGGCAACAGGTGGATAACGCCAAACAAGATGTATCAAATAAGTAAGAATACACACGTTTTTGTGGTAAACGTTATTATCCTCAGTCGTAATCAAAAACAGGCAGTAAGCAAACTGCTACTGACCAGACATGAAGTCAATTAATTAAATCGAGTATAGTGTTGGTGAAATGTGTGACGAAAAAAGCAAACAGGAAGTATATACATATTATGTATCTGATTAATCTTAAAAGCATGTACACGTTACAACTCATCCCCGGTAAGTTTCTGACACATATGAATTAATTCCGTAGAGTACTTTCAAAGGAAATTTAACTCTATGACAAACGAGACGATTTTAATTTTGAAATCATAAATTTCCCCCATCTTAGTAGCAATATACCAACTTCACCTGCATATGGGATATATATTTCCCAACTTATTCGATATTCAAGAGCTTGCAGCTCCTACTCAGACTTTGTAATACGTCATCAGTGTCTGAGTAGAAAGTTGATGAAACAGGGGTATGTCAAAGAACGTCTCGTTCTTTTTCTAAAAAAGTTCATCGGAAGGTACCAAGACCTTGTTGATAAATATTCCGTATCAACTTCTCAAATAATACACGATGGTCTTGATGTATAGATTCTTCGTACTGATGTTGTTTATCATCTTAACAACGTGTTTTATAGTTCTTTCATTTGTCTTTGTTCTATTATTAATATTACTTTTACTGTTGAATGGTTTCATGTGATTTCCGTTTCACGTGGCTCGGTACTTATACATCTCGTCAATGTGTTTGTATCGACTTTCATTTTTTTGTGGTTTGTTTTGTATTTGCGACTTTTTGTATTTCTTTTGTTCTTATAACGTGACTCTGTACTTTAAAAGATCCCGTCAGTATGATATTGTTCTTTTTATATGTCATTATGATATATTTCTATTATGAATTACAATATACGTTGAACCACAAACGTCAAAATCATTCAATCGCGTAGTGGAATTAACTATTTTTGGATTCTTATAAATTCTATATATAACTTTTGGACTAGTTTAAATCTCGGTCTATTTCTTAAATTTATTCTTGCATACTTTTGATTTTTTAACCCTGTATGCTAACATTCCCATGAAAATTTTAAAATTGTTTGTACGTACATTGAACGACAAATTTATGTGACATATAAAATTTTCTGACGTCAGACACTCAAATCAATAAATGTGTTCGTAGATAGTAGATGTTTTTGTGTTCTGTTAAATTGTTCCTTTTAAAATTGTTAAACGATGATGACTGATGTATCCATATTTTGACTATTATATGTATTGTGTCTGTTTATTTAACGCATCAATGTAAAAATATCGGAAATTGATGAGACTGTCATTTAAGTGAGAGTGTTAGCGCTATAGAACCAGGTTTAATCCACCATTTTCTACATTTGAAAATGCCTGTACCAAGTCAGGAATATGACAGTTTTTGTCCATTCGTTTTTGATGCGTTTTGTTATTTGATTTTGCCATGTGATTATGGACTTTCCCAATTGATCTTCCTCTAAGTTCAGTATTTTTGTGATTTTACTTTTTAATCCAAAAGAAAATCACAAATAACGGCGAACGGCATATTGCAGTTACGACATAAGGAACATATTCGATTAAACATCTTGAATAGCTCTTTTATAAATTGTGAATCAACATAACATAACTGTACACAAGTTCATCATCTATGACTGAATATAAAAACTTCAAATTCTCATTCAGGGTAGATAAGAAAAACAAAATAGAAAATTCCTAACTTTTATAAATTGTAATTTGTGGAAATGCTTAGATGTGTGGTGGCAGGTTAAGGCCATTTCATGTTTTCGCCTTTCATATTCTATTGGGCGAAAATGCGAAAACGCGAAATTTCAAAGTCGAAAACACGAAGTTAAAAAACGCGAAAGCGCGAAGTCGAAAACGCGATAAGGCAAAATATTTGTTCTTTCCGATTTCGCGTTATCGACTTTGCGTTTTCGCGTTTTCGACTTCGCCTTTTCGCGTTATCGCGTTTTCCATGATTTCACCCTACAGAATATGAAAGGCAAAAACGCGAAATAGCGTGAACCGGCCACCATACAGATGTCAATTATTTATAACAAATGAACAACAATGGGAGAAAACATCAACGGCTCGGCTAAAAAAGTGATATTTAGTTTAAACAATATTTTATTCAAAAAGTGCATGAAATATAATTATACAATATAAATACAAGGATTCGGAAACAAGACAAACTTATAAAATGACAAAATTAGGAACATAGTATAAGAAAATCGTATAATCTAATTTTCAATTCACATTTAATATGTTTATTCTGTGGTTTGCCCGTTACTCAGAAGTCAGTTTGATCGAAAAATGTGATCAACTCATTTTTTTATAATAATGATTCATGTATTTGAGAAATATGTAAATGTTTCGAAAATAAGGTAACATGAAATCCAAGTTTCAACATCTAAATCGACATCGACATAAAGATAATTGTTATGGACCAAATCTCCCTGTTTCTAAAATAAATCTTTGTACAACTTTAAACATATTTTCCTCATCACTGATGAGTTCACTGCCTGATACAAATGTTTGTACATTATATGTTGGTAGTGTAGAAATGGTCTGAGTCCTGATGGGTCTATCGTTATGACATTCAAGAAGATAGTGTTTGCTGCTCTCAACTTGCCCACATTTACAGAGGCTGGAAAGAACAATATTCCTTCTGGAAAAGGTGTTCATTTCAGTCACTGCAGTTCAACCGAAGTCTGGCGTGAAGTATTTGGCCTTTTCTTCAACCAGTATTATAATATGTCAGGACTTTCTTAGTATCTCGATTTACATAATTTTTAATTGTAAATTTTGATGGATTACATCTAACATCTTGTGGAAGCCTGTTCCATTCATGAATAACAGATGGTAGGAAAGAATTTTGATAAAAGCTAGTTCTACAGTTCATATTTTGAACATTAAATGCCGTTCTAGTATTATAGTTGTAGACTTGATAAAGTTGTTAAGGTACGAGACTACAAAAGTAATTAACAGCTTTGGTCATGAAACATTTCGTGAAATTTAATAACTTTATGTCTAGATCTTCTCTCACTCAGAGATACCCAACCAGTATCATTATTAAGATTAGATTTAGAGTAAAGCTTAGTGGCACCTGTGACTATACGAGCCGCTTCTATACACATGGAAAAAAGTATTGCAACACCTTGATTTTTTTAAATTTGAAAAATCAGCCTCTTTTTTTGGGTGGAATATAATAAAATATTTGTATAATATTATTGAAACATAGTTTATGATAACATTGGCATTGAAACGAACAAAAAATGTTTGAAAAAAAATGATTTATATAACCACAATTTTAATAACAAAATGAAGTGATTTTTGTACAAAAAAATGCATTTTACAACTTTTACTGTAGTCGAACCTTACAATGTCAGACATTTCAAAATTAATCTTCAGATGACTGTTCACATCATGGTTGATCGTTATACGCCAAAGAATTAGTACTTTGTGCGCAGCCTCCATTCTATCGGATATCCCCATCTAAACGTCTTCTGATTCCTGCCAAAAATCGACTAATTTGTTGCTAAGGTAGCAGCAACCATTTCTGATGTGTTTGAACTGGGGTGTCCTTTCGCGCACGTTCCGCCCAATAGTGTTCCATATATGCTCGAGATGGTTCAAATCCGGGCTACGATCCGTCCAAGGAAGATGAACCGAGTTCCATTGGAACAATGGATCTTCCTCCACGTTTCTTATTTTCAACTTTAGCGAGCTCTGCACTACATTGAATACGGAAAACTGTGTGTCTGTTTGTAAGCAAAGGTCTCTGAAATGGTCTTATCGCACGATAACCAGTAGCGATGAGTCGATCACGAATAGTTCTTGTTAAAAAGCTCCTGTATGCCCACTACTCTCTTTTTAGGATTGTATTGTATGCAATGGGTTTCCTTCTGACCAACCTTCATTATGCTTGATTTTTCCTAGCAAATGGTATAGGGGGTCTTCTTTATCTGGGAAGGTCTTGAACATCGTTTAGTGCCTTATTTTTAACTCAAAACGACTTATAGTGGAATGGTGATGACCAACAATACGTGCAGTTGTTACAGCGACATCCCTGCTTCTCTCATGCTGATAATATGCCATCTTGCTGCAGTTTAGAGTTGTCGAAGACCCATTACAAGGTGTCAATCACATAAATTTAAAAACTTGGTTATTTAAAGTGTTGAAAACAATGAGGATGAAAACATCTGTTTTGCTGTTTACGGGTACAGTAGCTGCATGTGCAGATAAAAACTTATCGATTCGATATTTATTGATTAAGCTCAGGTGTTACTTAAATAATGTTTAAGTTGTTCTATTTTACCAAATTATATCACAAAAAAATAAAAAGTGTTTTTTTATTTCAATTTCAATTTGGTGTTGCAATACTTTTTTCCATGTGTATATTTGAATGCTCTCTAGTTTGCCCTTTAAATAAATTGGTATTTTATCCCACACAGTATCCCCATATTCAAGAATAGGCCTGATAAAACTGATATATATAACTTGTAGAGTATTACGAGATAGCTTAAACTTTAAACTCCTCATAAGATTTAAGCGAGGCGTAGCTTTATCAATAATATAGTTTACATGACTTTCCCAACAACCGTTTTCTTGAAAAATTAACCCTAAATGTTTATGTTCTTCAACCTCTTGTATCAGTGTATCATTCATATAAATTGATGGATTATGGGGTTTTGTTCTTTTTCTAAATATGGTCATGGTTTCAGTTTTTCTTGGATTAAAATTACCGAGCCATTGTTGAGACCATAGGTGAATTTTTCTATATCAGAGTTCATTATTTCATCTGTAGTATACTCGTCCTCAACAACTATATATAATGATGTATCGTCAGCACAAAGTCTGATGTTGCATGATATGTCATATACAATATCGTTTATGAATAATAAAAATAATACAGGGCCTCAAATTGAGCCCTGAGGGACACCTGCTTTAATGCTATACACATCAGAGGTCTGTCCTCCTATTACAACTCTTTGTCTTCTTTCAGATGAATAATATTTAAACCATTTTAGTAAGTCCCCTCTTATTCAATATTTTTCTAGTTTATGAAGGAGGCCTTCATGCCGGACCCGGTCAAACGCATTACTGATATCACAAAACACAACTCTTATTTCCTTTCCAAAATCAAGGGCTTTAGCAATATCGTTTGTAATATAAATAAGTTGATTAACAGTGCTATCTCCAGGCATAAAACCTGATTGCAAGTTTGTAATTATTTTATAACGAGAAAAAAAATTAAATGAATATTTAAAAACACATTTTCCCATCGTTTTACTAATAATAGATAACATAAGAGATAGTTTCATAAAATCTCTAGAGAACCACTCTTGAAAACTGGTATTACATTTGCTATTTTCCATTCATACGGATAAATGCATAATTGAAGTGACTTTTTGCACAACAGAACCAGGGGATATATTACTTCTAAAGCCGCATATTTAAGAATTCTTGGACTAATGCTATCGTGGCCTGTTGCCTTAGACACATCTAACAAGAGAAGTTGGTCATTTACTTCCTCTTCCGTTATAATTATATTATCTAATGTATGTATGATTTCATCTAAATTTAGTTCTGGGATATTTACAGATGATTCATCAACACTCAATTGATCACAAAAATAATGCATTTGCTTTATCCTTATTATCGTCTAGATAGATATCATTTAATAAAATAGGGAGTAGTCTGATGATTTGGAAGGAAATGCAACCAGGTTGCGCAATTTTTTCCACCAATTCTAAATGGAATCTACGTTTGAACGTTTTTTCAAAATAATGGGTTTTTGATAGTTATTCAAGTTTACGCATTCATTCCTAATTTTCTTAAAGTTTGCCCAAGACTCACCAGTATTGTATTTTTTTTTGCTTTTTTGTGCGAACGTTTCCGTTTACGAATTTGTCTCCTTATAAGTGACGTCATCCAGAGAAGATCTTTCGTGCGAACAACAATTAATTTACTGGGTATATGCTTGTAAGCAACATCTGGAACTTTTTTGTGTAACAATGGAGACTGCATTATTTACATTTGTATCAGATATGTGTCCCAGTCAACTTGTCTTAACTCCTCGCAGTAGCGATCGTAGTTCCCATTTTCAAAATCCCAAACCTTACGTCTAAATTGGTTGTATTTCGGTTTATGCAAATTAAGTATTCCACTTACTGGACAATGGAACCTAGTATTTGCTTCTAAAATATTTTCACTCACTTCGTGATACGCAAGAATATGGATATCATTAACTATAAGTGGGTCGAGGAGTAATGAGGAATTTTCACAATAAAATGTTGGCTCGGTAATTGCTTGGTGCATACCATTATCTAATTATATGATTTTTAAAAATTATTACGGTTTGCCAGTAGTAAGTTTTCGTTGAAGTCACCCATGACCACACTATTTTTTTATACCGCTGTTTACTGCGTTTTCGATTGACTGATCTATATGGAAATTTTGCAGTTTTTGGTTATTATCTTGAATATTATTATAGATAGAGATAAACTGCAAGCAGCAATAATGTTCAGCAAAGTAAGAATTACAAATAAGTCAAATCACCAAAATGGTCAGTTGACCCCTTCAGGAGTTGTTGCCCTTTATAGTCAATTTTACCAATTTTTCTTAAATTTTTGTAATCTTTTAAAAAATCTTCTCCTCTGAAACTATTAAGACAAAATGTAACCAAACTTGTCCACAATCATCATAAGAGTATCTAGTTTTAAAAATGTGTCCGATGACCCTGCCCGCGACCCAAGATGACAGACATGGCTAAAAATAGTACATAGGGCAAAATGCAGTTTTTAGTTTGTACATTGTATCTCTGAAACTAAAGCATTTGGAGCAAATCTGACTGGTGGCAAAATGTTTATCAGATTTAGATATATCTGCCCTGAAATTTTCAGACAAATCTGACAACCAGTTGTTGGGTTGCTGCTCCTGAGTTAGTAATTTTATGGAAATTTTGCAGTTTTTTGCTATTATCTTAGATATTATTATAGTATCTTATGATATCTTATACTATAAATTATGATTTTAACCTTATTTTAAATAAAATTGAGAATGGAAATGGGGAATGTGTCAAAGAGACAACAACCCGACCATAGAAAAAACAACAGAAGAAGGTCACCAACAGGTCTTCAATGTAGCGAGAAATTCCTGCACCCGGAGGCGTCCTTAAACTGGCCCCTAAACAAATATATACTGGTTCCGTTCAGTGATGAGGAACGCAATACTAATTTTCAAATTGTACTAAAGAAACTAAAATTAAAATAATACAAGACTAACAAAGGCCAGAGGCGCCTGACTTGGGACAGGCGCAAAAATGCGGCGGGGTTAAACATGTTTATGAGATCTCAACCCTCCCCGTATACCTCTAGCCAATGTAGAAAAGTAAACGCATAACAATACGCACATTTCAAATTCGGTTCAAGAGAAGTCCGAGTCTGATGTCAGAAGATGTAACCAAAGAAAATAAACAAAATGACAATAATAGATAAATAACAACAGACTACTAGAAGTTAACTGACATGCCAGCTCCAGACTTCAATTACACTGATTGAAAGATTATGATTTTATCATATTCATGAATATCAGGCACAATCCGTCCCGTTAGGGGTTTAGTATCATACCATCATACCATATATGAGAAGAACCTAACCCGTGTCATGCCAACAACTGGTTTTTGAATAAATGTGTTTAGTTCCGATGCAAAGACCCTATAAGTGAATCAATATTAACGCCAAAATAAGCAATCTTTAATGACCTGACAACAGTATTGTAACTATATCCCTTCTTAATAAGTCTATTTAAAGGTTTTGTTAGTTTCTGATGTGAATACTGACATTTTTGTGCTTTATAAAGAATATTTCAATAAAAAATTGGATGTGAAATACCTGAACGTATAAGAAGTCTGCATATTGAGCTATATTTACGAATTATGTCCTTATACCAATGATAAAATTTAGTAAATGTTTTGTCTAGTTTGTGATATCGAAAACCCTGGTGTAATAATTTTTCAGTAATACATAAATTTCTCTCGTTAAAATCTAAAACATTGTTACATACATGAGCGAATCGTACAAGTTGAGATATATAAACACCGTAAGATGGTGACAAGGGAACGTCACCATCTAAAAATGGATAATTAACGATAGGAAATGAAAAATCATCTCTTTTATCATAAATGTTAGTATTAAGCTTTCCGTTAGCGATATAAATATCAATATCGAGGAAAGGACAGTGGTCATTGTTAGTATTAGCTTTATTTAAATTAAGTTCAACAGGATAAATTTCTTTAGTATACATAATGAAGTCGTCATTATAGAGAGTCAAAATATCATCCATATATTTAAAAGTATTATTAAATTTGTTTATCAGATGTTGTTTCGATGGGTTTTTGTTGATTTTTGTCATAAATTGTAACTCATAGCAATACAAAAACAGGTCCGCAATGAGTGGTGCACAGTTAGTCCCCATTGGAATTCCGGTAACCTGGCGATATACGGAATCTCCAATGCAAACAAAATTGTTATCTAGTAAAAATTCAAGGGCATATATAGTATCAAAGCATGTCCAATTGACATAGTTTTGTTGTTTATTGCTACTAAAAAATGATCTAAATGAGTTTGGACATATATATTCACATTCTGACTTTTTAAATGCCCATTTCATTAGGTGTGTGCATTTTTTCTTAATGAGAATGTGAGGCAATGTGGTATACAGGTGATTCAAAATCACCTATATAAGCATGCAAATTATCAAGTACTTCCAACGAGTTCTTGACACTCCGAAAGTAATTCATTTCACTATTTTCGAAGGTGTTATTTGAAAAATTTATTATCAGGTTTTTGATTGTACCAAGTGTACTGGCAAGAAGAATAGACAATTTAGTAGTGGAACAATGGCCTGAAGACGAAATAAATCTATATTTGTAAGGTGTTTTGTTTAGCTTCGGAAGCAAATACATAGTTTGGACTTTCATTGTATTTGGTTCTGCTTTTAAAGCGGTAGCTAAAAGTTTATGTTTGTTACATATGTCGTTTTCTGAAAATGGAGTCAGTTGGAATGATTTCCAAAGCATCAGTAGACAAGGTGAGAGACACAGGCTCTTTAGAGCCTCTATTTTATAATTAAATGCCAAAAACTTTAATGTAAGCTATAAGTATGCAGAAAAAGGCAATTAACAGTTTCCTTGACTGTGATTTCAATTTCAAATGTGTTTCTATTGTGTCGTAGTTCTTCTCTTATATTTTATGTGTCTCCCTCAGTTTTAGTTTGTAACCCGGATTTGTTGAATTTGTTTTCAATCGATTTTTGAATTTCGAACAGCGGTATACTACTGTTGCCTTTCTTTAGTAATGCGTATAAATATAAATAATAAAAGTGGTATAATGAAAGACATATAAGGCCAAAATTTATCAGAGTATATCATAGGTAGTGTTATACATATTTGAAATAGTAACATCTTATTTTAAAAAAAATGCTCAATCGCGGGCATTTTATTCCTTGATGTTAAAAACAAATAGAGTCCGTTTAAGGGAACAATTAAAACATAAAATTAAATAAATTGGCATGTCCGGTACAGCACAAAGACCTAAGCCCGAATCTAAACTTAAAAGGACGTGAGCTCAGTTATTTACATGTGGCAGATTCAGTTTCACTGATGAAAATATTAGATATAATGTTGGTTCAGTTGTCATTAGTATTCAATTTGATTTACTATGTAAACAAACTCATCATAGATACCATGATTGAAATTGTATATGAACACCAGGCGCGCGTTTCGTCTATAAAAGACTCATCAGTGACGCTCGTATCAAAAAATGTTAAAAGGCCTAATAAAGTACGAAGTAGAAGAGTATTGGGGACCAAAAACTCTTGAAAGGTTTTGTTTCCCAAATACAGCTAAGGTTATCTTTTTCTGACGTAGAAAAGCCTTAGTATTTCAGGAAGTCTGCTAATGCGTTGTTTTAAAAAAGATGAATATTGTCAATTTTACAGAGGCAGAATATGCATTTGCAACTTGGAAAAACTATTATGCTATTAAATATTGAAGAAGATTACAAGGCTGATGGTTGGTTAGATTGCATAACTACCTTCACGACCTTTTGTGATTTAAGTACTGCACATTTACTGGACAAAAACGTAAATGTATTGATCCAAGCAATAAAGAGCCATATTAACGGTATACATAAAGCAACAGAAGTACCAGAACAGAATGTCCAATCAGATCCGGAGGTAAATATATTTGACAAAGTTCTATAACTTAAAACATGTCCATTGATTGTACCTCAATTCTATTTTTCTACAAAAATCAAATAGTTACATCGTACTTAAAAGTAAAACAAATCAACATAACATCACGTAATATTTTGATATCATGACGTTAGGCTTGCTGTATTGGTGAGAGTCGCCGCCGAAGTCCAATACAGCAGACCGAAGACCAATAACAAGACCAATACAGAAATAATAATGTAATAATATCTTTTTTTAAATAAACAACAATGTTACCATTTTTTTTCAATTGTATTTCACAAGAGATTAGCATTTTTACCTTGAAGTGGAACTATTCAAATAGGATGTCCCATTTATAAGCTGCAAAATCAAATGATCTTGTGTTGTTTCAATGTGTCTTCTACATTTTCTCATCTGATGAATTAGTCTACCTCTTCCAGTCACTATAAAGTGTTACAATTTTATGTAGATGCAACACATACATTGTAATTGGAAGGGTACTGTCATTGCATGTGTAATGCAGAAACAAATTGACTATTTAAAAAATAATAATTTAAGAGTTGAATATGATTGAAAATGAACAACTATTCATAAGCCAACCAACTGACACTCTTGTACTATGCACATGACTGGTTCAGGTTGAAAGATGAATGTCAGTTTACAAAACAGAAGAAGCAAAAGGAAACAGAAAATCGATTTTTACCTGAGATTGACAAGAAATTATCTTTGTGATAATCTACTTTACAAAATGCTTTTTCAATTATTGTGACCGTCTTTGGCCTGAAATATATGCCACACTGAACGTTTCGGCATGTTTTTGGCGAGTAAAAAATAAACCTGTTTCTTCCAAATGACTGTTTGCTTTAAATTTGTGTTTCTAATGACTTTCGATCTAAAACTTAGATACCTTTCGAAATCTTGCATTGGCCAATTCAGAACTCGGCCAATAAAGCAAAAAACAATATTTCCCGAGTTATTCTGTATAAGCTTGGTTAACACTTCTACATTGCATAGGCATTTTCATAATATAAAGTCCGATAACAGGGTAGCTAATTAATAAGATCTGATAGTATTACTGGTGGAGCTATTTGAATTAAGAATTTGGCTAGAAAAACAAGGTGTAGTGAGTATATGAAGGAAAGAGTTATACATGAAATAATTCATGTTAACCATATACCGCCTTGCTGACTGTATATGTATATTTCGTCTACTGAAAATCTACACTCTTCGTCTTTTAAAAAACAATATAGCCCTATTACCGTCGGTTTACGGATCTATTATTATATGATATTGTGTTCTTAAAAATGTCTGCTGGTGTCGTTTTTGACACTTTTTGCGGG
Organism: Mytilus edulis; assembly: GCF_963676685.1. Taxonomy (NCBI): domain Eukaryota; kingdom Metazoa; phylum Mollusca; class Bivalvia; order Mytilida; family Mytilidae; genus Mytilus; species Mytilus edulis. The sequence continues at coordinate 66,904,642 of NC_092350.1, read as the reverse complement.
ACATGAATTGCCTAAGAGTAAAACAAAATTACCGTTTTTGTTGCTTCTGACTTCCGTCAAAAGTAAGACCAACCTTGGAAATATGTAAAATACAATCCGACCATCCTCTATTAGCAAACGTCTTGCTGGAAAAATATCAAAAACGCTTCAGGTTTTGTCCATTATCAGGAACGCTCAAAACATAATATTTAAAAGAAAAGGACGAACGAGAAGCTAACCAGTTGCAGGATTATGATAATATGGCAAAACAAACGGTCCTGATATAATTTCTAAATCAACGTAAGGCTTTTAAATGATGAAAAAGAAACAATATGTCTGTATACATGTATTACAAAAGAACATATAGTCGTGATGACTCGTGATTTTAAAATGGTCGCTCTGAAAGTGGAGAATGTGACCCGTGTATTGACTATATTGTCTTAATTGCATGCATGCGCAGTTAAAAGAAAAATATATACCTTCTGACTTGAACATCTTCATTATGCATTAAAATAGGTGTTGAAATTTTCGTATTTTGCAGGTTCTAGCGACACAGAAACCCCATTGGCACAAATGTGTTAAATTTTCAGAGTTACCACTACAAACCAGTAAAAGTCTGAAATGGCCTATATCTGTACTCGATTTTTACTCGACCAGTCTGGATTGGTCTGAAAATTACTGGATAATACTTGATTGTAGTCTGAACCATACTTAACAGTCTGAATTTGTATTTGATCAGTACTTAGCCATTTTATACGAGTCTGAACCATGCCCAACCTAGTTTGAACCATACCCGACCTAGTCTGAACCGTACTTGACCTAGTCTGAACCATACTCGACCAAGTCTTAACCAACCTAGACCTATTATTTGTATCTATCGACTGAATTTTATCAATTAAGAAATATGTTTAATAAAAATGAAATTTGAACAACAACTTGAAATTAAAAATGTATTCAATATAGTATTGAAATTAAAATTTCATAATAATCAATCATAATAATACTTCAACACAATATCAATAAACACTCACATAATAATATATATCAACTTTAAAATATAAATAAAACAATCTGATCCAATAATCTTACATATTAATTGTGACTAATATTTTCAATATTATTCAAAATTTTATGAATATTTCTGAAGTTTTTTTTATGGTAACTGGACAATTTTCACCATTAACTTAAGCCTAGTATAGATTTATGGTGTCAGTTGAGTTAAGTTTATAATGCAGTGAATGTTTTGTTTTATTAATATATATATATAAAATAGTATATAAAACAACTTAATAAATTTAAAAAAATGACTCTAATTGTTTTGTTTTATTTAACTTAGATATAATATAATCATCTGCATACTGGCTTAGTAGATACTCAGAATCATTTATTTTCATACCATTTCTATCTGGGTTATTTTTAAGTGCAGCACTCATAAGTTCTAAAGATAATATAAAGAGATATGGAGATAGAGGATCACCTTGTCTAACACCCCTACCAATATTAAAAAATTGAGAGCAATGTTCATTATTTATAATACAGCTCTGAGATTTTGAATATAAGATCTTGGCCCATCTACAAAAAATAGGACCAAATCCTAGAAAAGACAAAGCCAAGTCTATAAATGACCACTCAAGAGTATCAAAAGCTTTCTCAAAGTCTAATAAAAGTAAAAGACCTGGTAGATTATCATCTTCTGCCTTTTCCATAATGTCAAAAATAATCCTGGTACATTCTCCAATATACCTTCCCTTTATGAAACATTGCTGTGTTTCACTAATTATATCCCCATGAAAAGGTTTTATTCTATTTGCTTATGCAGCTGATGCAATTTTGAATCAATATTTAATAAAGTGATAGGTCTCCAGTTTTTTAATTGAAATTATGATTGACCCTCTTCTGGAATGCATCTTAAAAGATTTTATAATAAACACATGGAGGTCCAGAGCTAAAGAATGCCTTATACCCCCACTCATGTGCCCACTGCTTTTCTTTTTCTTTAGTACAATGTGTATCTCTTAATATAATAATATCATATCTTTTCCTATATCTTGAAAAAAAATCTCTTCTCTTCACTCCACTGACAAACCCCTACAGTTAAGAGATCCTTTTTCAAACTAGTAATTTATCAAACAGTTCAATAGGTGTAATATGTAACTCTATTCAACAGTCAAATGTTTTAAGTATACTATGATGGTATATATGTCGTTCCTGATTTTTTTAACATACTGACAAATAAACAATATCATACATTTATAGACATCTGTAAAAATTATATGAAGTAAATAAGATCACAATGAGCTTGGTAGCAATTCAGGGTTTTCAAAATAATAATTCCCCACCCTATTGAATTCCTTCCCCTTTTACTCCCGCCCCCCCTTCCGGGTCATTATAAGTAGTAACCAAATTTGCAAGACCATGAATAAGTTGTTTAAATTCATAAAGTTATAGTTATGGTCCTGGTATGGTAAGAATTTTGAAAACAGATCGGCAGGTAAATCATTTTCTCCTCATAAACTGTAAAAAACTATATAGCCAAAATTAATTACACATTTATACAATTCCCCTGAATCCCTAATATTGTTGGTGTAACATAGTACAAAATTCACTTTATAATGAATGTGCAAATTTTACAAGCCCATTAAGCATTTGTTAAGGCCATGATTTAATAACTTTTAAACTAAATAGTGGATTTTAGACAAAGCAAATACATGTAAAATATGGACAATACACACATGTAAACAGAACTTACTACTACACGTCATGCATGAGTAACAAACAGTTAAATAAATCATAAGCATAACATGCAGCAAGCAAATAAACATATCAAGCAACATGCTATCACAAAAACAAGTCTTAAACTAAAGCAGCAAAAGCAGAATGCAACTCAGCATTTTGTCAACATGAAAACACAAGATAAATAATGCAATTAAGCACCAAAAGCAGTCAGCATGCTCAACTTTGATCTAAGCTGCCATTCAATGTAGGAATTGATTTTGAGAAAGTTCTAAATGTTTTTAGTTACTTAACTATATATTATGGTTTTGCAGCCCACTCCAAAATTGGAAGCATAATGCGCAAATTAATGGAGACCATACCTTGTTACCTAGAATAAGTTTTATCCGTAATCTGATTGTATCTACAAAAAAAATTAGATATTTTTCTGTTTATTATAGTATTGAACAAATCATATAAATATAATTCACACTTATTGTATGAATTCGGGATCTGAAATTTGAAAAAAAATAAATAAAAAGATGCATGTGTAGGACTTATGTGGAAGGGTAAACCATATTCTTATTGTTTTTACCTGTAAACAGCACTTATGTGACGAGACTAATGATTAAATAACAACATGTGTTTATCCACGGAGGCTTCCATTGTGTTGTGATTGTAGCAGAACAAGACTATAGAGAGATTCCGAGTATTCAAATGTTTACATTATGAATACACAAGACTCCGCCTACAGGAATGTGAAATGTACAACTATACCACACCCATTATTTACGTTAAGAAAAGTTAATACTGAGAGGAGAACTCACGATTAACACTAATAGTGTTACATAAAATTTTGCCTGGCGCAATACAAAACTGAGTAAAGAGAAAAAGTACATTTTAAATAAAAATATAAACAAACTAACAAAAAAGGTACCTAAGGTTAAAAAAAACTGAAAGAAAAAGTAGCATCATTTTTATTACAATGTTCCAATAAATTTTGTAAGCGATAATTATTCGATTTTCAAAACGATTTCTATACTAGACGCGTAATGTTTATGATCTTTTCTTTACAAGTTAGACGAAAGGTGGATCATTCAAGTATACAAGTCTGAATTTTCTTTTTTCCTCATTGGACATCTTGCTTCTCTCTGTTAGGAGTTCACCGCGACGAACTGACAGTGAGGGTGGGAGGTCCGGTACCACACTGTATCCGCACCCCCTAGGCAGTTTCGTGGCAGCACTAAGGATATCATCCCTATCTATCAAGTTTGATAGCCTAAGGATTATATGCGTTTATTTTCAAGACCATTCGGCAATCTATGTACTGCTGTAAATAGCATACTCATTACCTGCGGAGCAGTAAACCCAAGCCCCTTTTTATCATTATGCAACCATATTCGGACGATGTTTTCGGTGACCTTAGTGGATTCACCGACTTTCCCCTCAAGCCCACGGATAACCAAATTCCATTTTCTTCACCACACCTCCGATTTTAGACGTTCATTTGCCTCCTCGGCTATTAGTGACTACAAGTTGGGGATTTTAGAGTTATGGATATCATGCAGCTCACCATTGGCAAACTCGGTCTGGTTTTCAAGAACTTTATCCCTATCATCGATCTGTTCTTGTTTTTTTTTTTTTTTTTCCACTTCAGTATTGATATACACATGTAGCTTCTGGAAACATTTCCCAATGTCGGCAAAATCTTTGCACTCATAGTCAGCCATTGTTATTGTTTAAAACAGGTAGAGGCGGGAATCGCCGATTAAAGACTGGTTAGTTAAGAAGATAATTGAATGAAAGTCACCTCGTTTAGTGTAAAAAGGAAGTCCTATATGAATATTACGCTCTATGTATTACTCTGTTTAATTGAAATGTTAAATATTAGGCAGATACAAACAATTTACAAGGAGCAATTTTTCCGCACGTCTCACAACGGATCATGTTGCTGCTTTATTGTCTATTGGTTACTATGTGGTGTTGTTATAATTCTTCAATTAGTTGTTGCTATAATACTTCAATTAAAGTCTGTTCATCTGAAAAATTGGAAGTGAGCATGCGCATAGCTACGTTTACGTCAAAACGCCTGGGCGTACACTTGAATTTTGAAAATAAAACAAATAATCGACATAGAATTAGAAAAAAAAGGCCAAAAGCACACCAGCCTTGTGCTTCTTTTTTCAATGTATTGTAATTTTGAATAAAAAGGGACTAATTAATTTACTCAAATAGATCATTTAACATATTTGTTCGAATCTTTTGTAAAAGTCTGAATCTAGTATGAATTCTACGTACTTTTCTTATATTTAAAGCAATTCACTATCTGCTCAGATTTGATATGCTGTTTGTATTTTTGTCGAGCCTGTGATTTATGCCCCAAAAGCGAGACAAAGCGACGTCAATATTTAGGTTCCAAATGTGGATAAAGTCTTTTGAATGACTCCGTGAAATTGTACGAAAGTTGGACAAAAACTGTTTATGATCAAAAGAGTATTCAGAGAAATAATAATAATGCAATTATATCTTTAATTTTCCCGCATTTTAAGGACAAAATGTATTTCTTTCTGCAATTAATAAGTGTTCGCAGTTTGGGCATACATTTTGTTATTTCTCAATTACTTTAACTACTTGTCGAACCTTCATCGAATTTTATGAAAATGCCGAAGAAGCTTTTTCTATGACTAATGTCTAAAGCTAAAATTTTGAAAGCATTTGTTTTCGTTCATTTTTTCTGTTCTTTTTTTGATAGGCAGATAGCCGGACTCTTCTTTGCGCAATTAGTTGTTTTACATACTCAATTTATAAACCTTCATAGATTGTCGTGAAATATTCCAGATCTAGAAAAAAATATCAAAAGAAAATTTTAGTTTTTTTTTAAATACCTAAAAGGAATGATAAATTGATTCATTTTTTGTAGGAAGAAATCCTAGGTGTTCCAGAACATTTTTATATTGCACCTCTTTCGTGTTCATTAAAAGGTGCTTTTGTCGATTGTATGCTCACTCACGGCACCCTTTAAACTTATTTAAAAGTAATATTGGTTTGGACGTTTTCTCTAAAACCAATGACCATTAGGCTAGCTTCCAGTTTAACACGATGAATAAGTCAACATATATTACAAAATTTAATTAAAACAAATAAACCATTTAGATTCAAAGGTATATTGCTATCAATGATTTTGTACTGACAGGAATCATTATGGTATATCATTCTCGATAGCTTTCGGGGGCTTCGTCCCTTTCGAACCCACTACCAGCAGGTGCTTTAACATTGAGCGGTTGGCACCCCTCATATCCCTCGCCAAGGTTCGGGCGTACACGTAAAAATGACCCAGCTACGCCACTGGTGAGTATCGGTTATTACAGTGAACAGATTTTGAGAAACAAAATTAAGTTTACCATTTTACGTGGAGAATATAAATAACAATAATAATTGTTTCATATTTGAGAAATTCATGTTTGTGGAAATTGAAAACAAAGCCTTATGCTTTATATATCCATAACAAATATACGTTTTCTCATATAACCAAATGTATGAGTAAAGTTTTCGAGAGAGATAAAATTGGTGGCTGTTCCGAGTTTTTCTACCCTGTTTCGAGTTGAGTGCATATACATTGAATGGTTGTTCTCTTGTTTACACTTTTCCTCTAAAAACTATCCTCAAAGGGATATTTTGGGTTATGATCACAATTATGAATTTGGGGAAAACGATTGACAAAACAAAACACAATCATTAAATAAATGCAATCAAATCCATTTTACATAATGGAGTGTATATTTATAATGAAATCACAACACGTTGCACTCAATGTTTTAATATATAAAAGCGAACACAACGAACATATTTTTTAATTATACAATTATTCATTATATACACATTGTATCAAAATGGCTATAGACACATGATGTAGTCTTTGTCTGTTGTAATATAACTTGACAGTACGCAGTTTTTTTATTTTTTTATCTAGAAGTCCTTTTTAGTCGTATTTTCTGGCTTGATACCTCCGTTGTTTGTTTTTAGTCAAAGCAAGTATCAACAGATTGTAACTTCGGCTTTGATATGACAATACGAATATCGTTTTTTAGGTTTGCTTTTAAAAACTTATGAAGTGCATTAAAACTAAGGAATGTTTAATCCACTGATTCCTTGTCCATTTATGTCCGTAAATTCAATAATTCTAAGTTATGTCATCTCTGTTATTTGATTTTCAATAATGTATGCATTGAGCAATACTGGCGTGACTGAAAAGAAATGGGCATCTAGTGCAGTACAAAGTGGCACCATTTGATATTTTCTTTTGCATTTACTGCAACGTAGACGAAATAATCTCGCCAGAACCGTATTGTAAAGTTTTAAAAAACTTGTTCAAACTAATGCAATTGAATATCAGTGTGTGCAAAAACGTACCTGTGTTTCGGTGATATACATTTGTAGGTGAAGGCACCTTTTTTCAAATTGTACATGTTTGAATTTGTATATGAAAAGAACATAGCCAGCTTTACTTTTGATTGACATTAGAAAATTATTAAAATTGATTTAATAGATACTCGAGTTAGGTTTCACAAAAGTAATGTGTTGCCTTGACCATTACTTTTATCTTTTTACATGACATACAAGTACAATATATCTTTACATATGTATTACATGTAATATTTTTATAAGGTCCTAAAAAGTATTATTTATCTTGTTCCAGCCTCCTTCGACAACACCGATACCTGGTAGGCAAGATAAAAAAGAAAAAACAAAGAAGGACCAACTGACAAGTCAAATTTTTCACAGCGTGATGAATTGGACACTTTCCCAAGTAGAGAATTGGCTGAAAGATAAGATCATTCAAAAGGATATGTTTCTCTCCCAACAGTACGTGTCGGTTTCGTGTTTTTTCTTTCGTAGATTTAAAAAAAAATCACATTATGGTTTCTTGTTTATTAATCAAAACGGGTTAGTATCATAAAATTATCATATCCGGATTAAAATTGCATACGCCACACGCGTGTTTTATCTTCAAACTACTCAAAAAAAAAAAAAAAAAAAAAAAGCCAAATAACGTTCGAAGTTGACGAGAATTGAGAAGCACAAAATTTGGAATGTTTGTCCATTTGACTAATACAGCTAAAGTAATCTTTTCCAGTAGGCTAAACATAAAAATGATAAGCTTTGTAAACAGTTTAATTAATAGAAATAGATATGACATACTAATAATAAAATATGTTAACATATAATTGTTTACTACTAGTCAGCTACCAATCCATCTAGTGGTTGTAAATATATTCATCATATATACCAGGATAAATATTGTATATACCAGAAACTTCTTTTTTCTACAAAAGACTTATCAGTGACACTCGAATTTAAAAAAACAACAAAAAGGCCAAATAAGTTACGAAGTTGAAAAGATCCATAATGTATACAATCTTTTGTCAAAAACATTTAGTAAAAGGACTATACTTTTTGATTTCTAGTAACTCATTTTCTTATGCAAACAGATGAAATTCTTATAATATAGGCATAAATTAATTATAAAGATATTGGCGGATGTTGGTCAAGCCATTGTCAATTATATTTATTTAGTTGCTTACAAGGTAATGTTCCACTAGAGTCATACTACAGTCTGACTCTAGGCCAAACGTGTCTGTAACGTTTACTAGTTAAGTTAGTATAATAAACCAAGTAGAAGATTAAATTTGATTTAAAGACATTAGGCCTACTAGTGAGGACAGAAAATACTTCATGGCGGAAATCAACCTTATGGAAATAAATGTGTTTAGTGACCAAAATTGATTACTACAATTATCGTGCAATATTCGTAAGAAGCACAAGACAAAATCTAAAATGTATAGCAATATTTTTTTTTTAGAAAACAGCTACAAAAACTGAGAGGAAAAGACGTTGCATTTCTCAAGCTCCTTGTTCGTGAGGTTAGTACATTTTTAATTTCAAAACATACACTAGCAGCAGCAAGCAAGAACAAACGGGGCTGAGTTGATAAATTTTTAAAGAATGAAAAAACTGTTTTGATATGTTGCTATATAAGAATAAGCAGTAAGTGACTGCATGATTTATTGATGACTTGCTTTATCAATTGAAGCTTCAAATACAAATTTAAGTAGACATTTAATCATTTTACTGTTGTTATATTGGAGTTTAAAGTAGTCACTCTTGTGATAAATGAACTAAAAATAATGCCTAGCTATTTGGTATATGTGTCAGCACAACAACAAAGAATTATAGGAATCAACTTTTGAACTTATTATCAAGTGGATTTTGCATATAGTCATTAATGGTGTTTATTACTGCATAACATAGCAAAGTACTTTACTTTTTTCATGATACAAATTGATAAAATTGTCTGTGCAAAATACCTTACATCGTGCCTTGGGCACAACACAATTTTGAATGACTTCATACCATATCAGTTATGTAAATTTATACTTACATGCATTTTGAACAGTTTGATTTTGCGATTGTTCTCATTGTAAAATATAAGCCTAACCATTTTAACAAATGAGAATATCTGTTATTGCACAGACATTCTTATATTTCTTGTCAAAAGCTGCAGTTTGTACTAAATTGATACATGTTTCCAAATATAACTTCACTCAGGTGATTGTTTGCGGTGTTATACAATGAAGTACAATATAGTGTGTATACTGTTTAAAATTCTAACATAGATAGTGAAAACGGGTAGAAATATGCGTTTGTGTCAAAATGATATAAAAGAGGGACGAAAGATACCAAAGGGACAGTCAAACTCATAAATCGAAAATAAACTGACAACGCCATGGCTCAAAATGAAAAAAGACAAACAGACAAACAATAGTACACATAGAAAACTAAAGAATAAACAACACGAACCCCACCAAAAACTAGGGGTGATCTCAGGTGCTCCGGAAGGGTAAGCAGATCCTGCTCCACATGTGGCACCCGTCGTGTTGCTTATGTGATAACAAATCCGGTAAATAGTCTAATTCGGTAGGTCACATTCATAAAAGGGAAGGGGATTGTAGTTACGACGTAAGGAACATATCCGATATCATTTGTGAATTGGTTATTCCATAACGGTCAACCAACTCGTGAAATTTACGAAGGGATGATTTCAACTCCACCATTTTGAACTCTTGGTTTAATAGATTCCTTGTGAGCAGCAACCCTCTATCAAGAAAATCATTATAGGAAATGCAAGCACGGGAATATCGTATCAATTCGGAGATAAATAATTGTTTATTTTGTTTTCAGTGTCCGGCTACTTTCTACCAAACAATCAGAGAACAGTTAGGGATGAAGGATATTCAATCAATGTCCGATTTCCGATTCGCTTTGGAAGATATTGATACTGTCTTGGATTCCTCTTCAACACATAATACAAGTACGAAAGCACTTGAAACAGAGGAACGCTCAAATGTATAGATATTTAATATGTTCGTCATTATTAGAAGTATGTGTATACAATTAGGAATGTACTATAATATATTTAAGAAATAATTCATGGGGGGTGGAATATATCGTGATTTTACCACGGGATGACCCTTTATGACAAATATTTTACCCTGACCGATAGCGGCATGTATTTTCCCGTAAAATGCTTATTTTCTTACGTCATTGTTCTATAACGTCGGGTACCTCATTCATAAAAAGCATATGACGTAGGAGTACGATCGGAACAGCCCTGGCAATATATTGATATTTTACCACGGGTGTGTACTCAAAGCGTTTGAAGGACGTCATGTTAGAATGGTGTTCATAGCATTCCAAATGCTGTTATAACTAGAACAAATCTGTTAAAGGTTTGAGATATTTTGTAAGTTTATAGTTGATATTCTACAATTAAATTCTGAAGTTTTGATACTTTTATAATTGATTGATACAGTGCTCACTTGTATAATTACTGTTCAGTGAGTAAAAAATAATACCCTTATCGATGCATGCTATAATTCATTGATTGTTCATTGTATGAGCACATAAAGTTACTTTTTTTACCAGATTTTTTCTTTACTATAGGTTACAGTTTTTAAATACAGCTGTTTCTCAAACCACGCCTCTTTTGGGGAGATATGTAATATTATTAAATAATTTGATTTGTTGACATACTGGTTCCAAGATATGATAGTTATGTTTCATCTCATACAGACATTACTTGGGACTGTTACATTTGTACTAGTATAAAAACATACTATTGCGGTGAAAATGAATTCTGAAGTAGGCAAAAAGTAAAGGTAGGGATAGTACATAATTTTAGTATAAGTTTAACCTCTAACAAGTTCAGGGCATATAAATGTTGAAAAATATATGCCGGACAGCCATATGTTTTTACCTTTTGAATAAAATAGTAGTGCATATCAACTTTCTGCTCCGGGATATTTTTTCACGAACCTTCATAGTTATAGTGGAACAGTTTTAGCCGCAAAGGGAAATTGCATTGTCTATATTTACAGAATTGCAACCTATATAAGTTCAGGTTAAATTCTTCTTAATATCTCATTATATACAAATTGAAAATTACAAATAGAATTCTATCTTCGCTAATGTAACACAAATGCGGTTTTTAAATTTTATGGATTTTTATAAGTTCTTCTGCAAATAGTTTAAATATCATTTGTTTTCAAGTTTTTTCATTTTGTATTATTTTCATCTTACACAGGAATACGTCATACAATGTAGAATGTTGATTCTCTCTCCTGTTCCAAAGATATTATAATCATGGTAATTGAAGTAATTTACACGCTGTCTTGCTTTTGCTGGATTTATAGTTCAGTTTGCTTTTTTTAAACTAGGCTTTGGATTTTCCATGTATATCATATAAAAAAAGTATTAGAGATATATAAGTACTTGACTGTATGTTTAAAAGATATATATTTCATTGATATAGCGTAAGGGAAATAACTATTGTTTACATGTATACATAACGAAATTTCCTAATGTGAATCTTTAACAATCATATTTTAGCATATCAAATTTTGATTAAAATATTTTTAGGGCTTGGGGTTTTCAAATTGAATTGAGTATAAAATTTGTTCTATTGATGTTTTTGGAAATCTGAGACACAGTTTTGGAGGTCAAGCTGTGTTGTACAAGAATATATAAAATATTTTGGGATGTTATGAAGAACAAAGAAGCTAAATTCTTTCAAGTGTGGACATCACAATATAGCAACTAATTACATGATAATTAATTATGTAATAATTATGTCATAATGAAATTATCACAATTTGAAAGATTAATCTTTCTTCTTTCTTTTGGTACCTCATTTATAAAATATAAAGAAGGATGAAATGAATTACATCAGTTTAAAGTTGTCTGATTGGGAGTGACAAAATCTTTGTATTGTGCTACCTTAATATCTGTCTTTCATTTTTTTACATGGTATTTTGTTTTTTCTTTGACTAATGACTTTTGGGTGCGCCTTGGTATCGTGCGTCTTATTTTGTAATATAAATGTTTAAATGCAAGATATCTAATATATGTTTTATATACATTTTATGTAACAAGTGTACATATATTACATTTTATTTCTTAATTGATTGTGATAGTGATTTTTTTGTGTATCAGTTTCATTTATCAAGTGCTTAATCTAAATAAATTATATTATATATTTCGAGATTGTTGCTTGTTTGTCATACTTGACATATTTGTTAGATATTCATAGTACATTAGGAGAACACACATGCACTTACATGTTAAAACTATTTAACATGGAAAATGTAAAGTAACAAAAATACCGAACTCCATAAAAAAATTGAAACGGAAAGTCCCTTCACATCAAACATATGGAAACAACTCTCATATTCTTGACTACGTACAATCACTTCTTAGTGAAAATGAGTGGATGATTAAACCTAATTTTATAGCTAACTAAACTTCTCGCTTGTATGACAGTTATATATATATACTTCCATTATATTGGCAACAATATGTGTACAAAACAAAAATATATACGTTAGCTCCCAAATAAAGAGCCTGTAATTCAGTGGTTGTCGTTTGTTGCTGTAGATCATTTTTGTTTTTTGTTCATTATCTTAGTACGTAAACAGGCCTAGGCCGTTGAATTTCTAATTTGAGTTTGTTTACATTTGTTTGCATGTCGGGAAATTTTATATAGTAGTCTATGTGGTACGGGGTTTACTCGTTGTTGATGGCCGTACAGTGACCTATGATTGTTAATTTCTGTGTCATTTGGTTTCTTCTTGGGATGTGTCTCATTGGCAATCATACCCCAACTTCTGATTATAATATATTAGGTGAAGATGTAAAATATTGAGGAACAGCTGTCAATAAATGTTTAAAATGTAAAGACGTGATATAGACGCTTGAGTTTAACATACAAGATTATACAAGGTGTGTTAGTATTTTAGATTTAAATATTTCATCAATCCGATCTTATTTTTTATTAAAAAAGTTAAACAAAAAGTTGAATATAGTATTACCCTTACAACGCTTTTATTATCAAAAAACTAAATAAAGCCAATTTCATACACATACCAATGCAAATTTCGATTGAAATGTATGCATAGAATCATTATATCCTAAGATCACGGTGGGTACGGTTGTCCTGCGAGAGAAGTTCACATTCTGTTCTGGTGGTTCGGTCCTGATTCTGTGCTGGTGGGTTTGTTTACATTGTATCAGAACGGCAATAAAACAACCGTTTTGTTGCTTAATTTTTCTCTGATACGTCATAAGTACCATGCCAAGAATGTTACATCATTTTTTATTGTATAAGTCGTGCAAGTTTGCCAAATGGAATTGTCCTGTCGATGTGCTGGTGATTAGAAACACTGTCCTGGTTCTGTGCTCCTATGTCCTGGTTCTGTGTCTTTATATTTTAGTTAAAAGTGGCAAATATTCAAGATCATTGATGCTTGTCTGTTATTGATTAATTAGCTGCTATCTGTTTTCTTAAAATTGACATTGTTGTGAATCTGTTAACTGTTATTATTGCTATTATCGGTTATCTGATTTATTGACCTGTTAATGGAACCTCACTTTTTAAGAAAAGAAGAAAATATGTTTACTATTTTCGGGATTACGATACTTTTGCATGATCACCGAAAAATGGTGTAAAATATACAATACCTAGTATATAAAAAAGATGATGTGGTATGTTTTTAAATGGACAAATTTCTATAAGAAACCAAAGGAAATATTTGTGAACAACCAAACGTCATCGTACGACCTTCAACAATGACCCAAAAAATCAAAATGTAAATGGTTTTGCATAAAAATAGAGAGCATAAATATAGAACAAAGGACTTTTTTCTAATAAAATTGAGAATGAAAACGGGGAATGTGTCAGAGACAACCTGACCAAAGAGCAGATAACAGCTGACAACCGCCAATGGGTCTTCAACACAGCAAAAAAATACCCCATCCAGAGGTGGGCTTCAGCCGCCCTTAAACAAAATGTCATCTAGTTCAATGACATATAAATGAACTACAATATAAAAAAAACTTACAAGACTAACAAAGGCAAGAGGCTTCTGACTTGGGCTAGGCGCTTGAACACTACTTAGATGAGTTTAGATAATACTTTCAGTGTAACCTACCTGAATACTAGTATTGTATTGTGTCTCAAACTGTAGATACTTTTCTTTTTATTCAACCAAATGAAACTCTGCCTTGTATCTGCGCGTCAGAATCATGTGTCTTCAGCAGCTAAAATCATGTGGGGGGGGGGGGGGGGGGGGGGGGTCGGAGGGGTCCTAATCCCAAAATCCCGGGCTTAAAACATGAAATCCCGAGGTCCCGATTTAAAGAAATTTAAATCATGACATCCCGAAATTCGGAAAAAAGAATTCCTGGATCCCGTTAGTATCAATCCTGAAATCCCGATTTTTTAAGTTTTGCATTTTATAATTCCAAAAATAAAATCTGTTGTCAAGGATTTGTTTTTATAAAGAATTAAGGGAGAGGGAGTGAACAATGTCTCCTACTTTTCTATATTTAAATATATTTCATGAATAAAAATAAAAATAAAATCTGCCTTAATTTTTATTGAAAATGAGTGAAAAATGAGTGAACGGAAAAAAATACCAGACTAAGAAATACACTTTTATTTAAATATTGGTAATATCACAAGGCTTTTAAGTTTTGTGTGCCAAACACACCTTCTCTGTAGTAATGACTCCTTACTAAGGTATTTCACTTCACCCATTTATTTCATTTTTTGATGCTGTTAATTCTTAGTATTATTATATTAACATGTAGCCTTTATATAGTTTTTAAAAAAATCAAATCTAAAGCCAGATATATCAAACTTTTTTTTTTTTTATTCATGCGTTTTCAGGACAAGACAATCAACTTAAATACGCTTTAAAAGTAAATTGCGTTCTCGACTGTCTCTTTACGATAAGATAATTTCCCATTTTTAGACCCATCCCCACCTTTAAAAAAGTTGCCGGAGGGGGTTGGGGTGTCCAGAAAGGCAACTTAAGATCAAGCCTACTGAAATCGGTTGTTTTTGTTAAATGTGCCTTTATTTTCAAAAATTAAAATATCTCGTGGCTTCATACTACCAATTGAGTATAAACATGTCTATAGGTTGAAAAAAATCTTGAATAATACACCTACATTTAACTTTTAAAAGCCATAAAAGATTAAAACAATCCAAAGTTACACACTTTACAAAAATGGTTAATTTCAACTGGTTATCAACCCGTTTCGTTATCACGGCCGACACTCGGCTAACCGAGAGATAGGTCGGTTAATCTATATTGAGTATGCGGCTTTATCGCTATTTTGTGCATTTTTCCTTTGATCTTTTTTGTGATAATTTTCATATCATGCTTCTCGATTGATATGGAAAAATTATCGCTAGAAACTAAGGACTCCGGGAGGCCACGTGACGTTGTTAACGAAATTGACATTGAAATTGACAACGTCGTCATAGGTAAAATAGCGATAAAAAGATTATCATTGGTCATCTCAACTCGATTGCTTTTCTCACTTTCGCTGTACCAGCTCAAGCGAGAAAATCAATCTCGTTGAGATAATCAACGATAATCTATAAATATC
The DNA here is from genome assembly GCF_963676685.1 of Mytilus edulis. NCBI lineage: Eukaryota > Metazoa > Mollusca > Bivalvia > Mytilida > Mytilidae > Mytilus > Mytilus edulis. The sequence goes on along the minus strand of NC_092350.1, from coordinate 66,888,940 downwards.
GGCGGTTGGTCTGTTAATCGGGTTGGTTATACGTCTGTTAAGAGTAAAACGCACAATTTTAATATTAAAATCTATTTAATATACAGATTTTAGGTACATTATAAGAATCAAATCAAAAAAAGAAAAGTGTCTGACAAAATGATATATATCATAGAACATTTTCCAACTGTAAAAACATTTCATAGTCTGCGCAGTTTTCAGTAAAACTAAAAGGCGTCGCGCAAGTATGTAGTATTTATGCTTATACGCATAGCAATTTTTGTAATGAAAGGCGAAAAAAACAATTTTAGATATCATTTAAAGGACACAAAATCGTACTTTGGTTCTAAAATATAAATTGAAATTAGTAAATATTTCATAATTGTAATATAACGTGAGTAATACCACGTTTTAGTGAACATTATGGGAATAAAGTCTGTTAATGGGTTGGACAATTGAAATTGGGTCAGTTAAGAGTTATTTAGCCACAACAATAGTTGTGCTACCTTTATATTTTCCCTTTGAAAAAGTTAAGAATGAGATGCTCTTGAGTAAAAAAAAAATGACAATACGCTGCAACAGTATCCTTCTAGTAAGAACATTTTTATTTTTACTTCCTTTGCATTTTATTAAGGTGTGTTACTTCAATATATGGATATGGATTGCCTGCTGGAATATGCATGAATCTATTATTAACGTTTTCTTCAGCCTTAATTTTTGTGTCTGTTCAAAGTAGCACGTTCTCAAATCCGTCCGAAAGTGTCTTTCTAATATAACACAGGGTATATATAACGTGTAGTCGTTCTCATATGCACATGATATTTGTCACTGGATGTTAAACTCTAAATCGTCAACATCATCCGATTGGTTCTTTTCTTCTATTACTGAATCATCTGTTGTTTACAAATCAGTCTAAAGAAGTAAATGGAAAGGAGCGAATGCAGCTACATTTGGTTATCTTAAGTTTTAATTAATTTTATTCCGTTTAGTTCCTTTCTACATAAGTGCAGAGGAGAACTGCAGTTGTCCGCATGTAAACTTTTAGCATTAATTTTATTACCAATATGAGTACATAGCAATCCGTTACTGTTTCAACACCCAGGGGTGTTTCATGTCTTTATTCTCAAACAGTTATTATTTTTTTTGTATCTTTTTTTATTAATGCATCACTTCCTACTGTCCTTATCTATTATTCTATATATTCTGTGTTTCCATCCAGATTCTCGTGTATACAATGAGGGTCCGGATTGGGGGTGTTGTTTATTTCTATATTCTTTAAATTGTCTGTTACTTTTCTCTACATTTTATTTTTTCTTACTCATTATTATTTCTTTATTCTTTATATATTCTAGCATCCCAATATATTTTACTTACTGATGTTTAGTTACATTACGACGTTTATCTCTGATTTAAATACTGGTTAATACCAATTTAGATACAAATTAGTGTTATTCATGACAACCTAAACAGAATCCACATGATATATGCGACCATTCTTGGATGAAATCAATATGTATAGATTATAACAGGCCCTTTTCTATATTAGCCCTGGTATCATCCCGAGACTCCCATATCGGCCTCGAGGCTTTAGCCGAGGGCCGATATGGGTCGAGGGATGATACCAGTGCAAATATGGAAAAACATGTTATAATCTTTAAGCTATTTATCACATATTTAAGTGTTGCAGAAAAGAGGGAAAACAAGTTCAATTATAACAATTTAATGAAACATCTTAAAAATTTATCCGTATCCGTAACAAATATCATGTGATAAGATATAAATAACACATAGCTGAGAGGGTGATAGAGCAGATTGGGTCCCGAGAAAACATTGTCAACCGCGGCGAAGCCAAGGCTGACAATGTTTTTTTCGAGGGATACCGATCTGCTCTATCACCCTCTCAGCTATGTGATATTTGATTTCTTATGATGAATGTCCTATCATCATTTTCTTTAACAGATGAGTTTTATTATAAAGTATTTTCTATGTAGTCACGTACTTGACAGCGTAACGGGTATTTGACTGAAAATCATCAGAAGTGAAGTAAATAGACAATAGAAGTGCATTGACTTGACATATAAACGATACAAGGATTAGGCCCGAAACGGGAAAAAAGCTCTGCTATCAAGAAAAAAATTATTTTCAATTGTTGTTATTTTGTTATTGTTATTTATTTTATTTAAATTTTGGGTAAATTATCCTTTCAAAAGGCCTCATATCTGGCTGAGAAATATACATCACAATGAACATGATGAAATGTACATCACCAGTTGAAACCCATCAATGGTGAACGAATGCGTTTAATACCAACAATAAGCATAACACACAATGATTTATAGGTTTTAAAGTAAAAATATTAACAAGTGAAATGCGTTTTTCCAACAATTGTAAAAGAAATAAGTTTGAGTCGTTCCACGCTTCGTTGTATAGTAAATTAGAACTTTAAGGATTGTCTATAAAATAACTTGATGTAGATTCAATTCATTGTCGTTTAAACTGCCGATTTTTGATTGGTCTAGCCGAGAGGGTGACATTCCAAAAAATTGTCACCCGCTCAGCCATGTGATAGAGTAAATTAACACCTTCTTATTAGGCAATCAAAATATGGCATTTTAACATGATGTATAATAATACTTTAACATTACACTTTTTTATATCAGTTTTCAATATTCATGGCCTAAATTCATTGTTCATGTCAGTGTTTCCGTATATATTATGTTTCATTGCTCATGTGTTGTTTCCGTATATTTTAGCCACTCGTCTTGAGCCTACCCATTTGATCCGATAACACCCCATACAGCAATAAAATTATACTTTTATTGCCATTCATAACTCTTAACAGACCAATTAACAGACCGGGTTTTATACATCCGACCCATTAACAGACCAGGTTTTAAATAAAGATTGATTTATGTCACCAAAATACAGATTTTTGTTTAGATTTTTCACACAATGATATCAATTTGGTTGACAAACATAATGCCTGTCTTTGTTCGATGTTCAAAATATCGCATGCAAGTAAATTCAACCAACGTGTCTTTTTGTGTACATTTTGTGTGTGTAAAATGTGTATAAATTTATTGATGAGTAACACGCCTTTTCATTTTATAGATCGTACATCGAAGCTAGAAAAATAATAATTACACCACTGGATTCAGTACATTGAATTGTTTTGTTAGACATGAATAATTTTTATGATAAACATATATTTAAAAAGTTATACAATGAAACATGCAGAATTTCAAATGATTTCCTCGATAACACCTGATTAACAGACTTTAGCCAACCCGATTAACAGACCCACCGCCGATATAGCCACATACTCAATATAAATTAACCGACCAATATCTCGGTTAGCCGAGTGTCGGCCGTGGTTATAAGCTCACCTGTGTTGAGGGGCCGTGTGAGCTACATGTACATGTATTGACTTGAGTCGTAATTACAAACAGATCTTTTCTGAAATAACTTTACCAAATGTTATCGAATGATTTTTCAAGAGTGAATCTAGAAAAAAAACTTATTCATCTACAAACATGACCACTGTCTGTTAAAATGTATTCGAGTTTTTAATTTCAAAAGTTCAAGCAGTAAGAGCAAAAGTTACTGAGTAAAAATATGCAATAGGCCAATGTCTATCTACCTTGCACTTTTCAGAAAAAAATCAGATCAGATAACGAAACGTGGCCCAGCAACATTTATAAGAAATATAAGATTTTGACCCACACAGTTTCAATTCAGCACAAATATTAATCTTGTCACAAAGAATCAATTTTAATGCAAAAATGCCAGTGCAGCCTTTATATAGATATGTAGGAAGACGTGGTATGAGTGCATGCTAATGATACAACTCTCCATCCAAGTAACAATTTATAAAAGTAAACCATTATAGGTCAAGGTACGGCCTTCATCACGGAGCTTGGACCTTAAGTTTGTTAATTTATATAAATATGTATGTGAAGATCTCTCTTTTATTCGAAGATTCTCAGTTTTGTTTTCCCTAAACAAATTGACACACAAAATGAATATAGTACTATGGATTTTTTTAAATAATGTTCAATACATTGGTACCACCAGTTACTAGGATAATAATCCTGTCACGTATGAATTGGGTAAAATATATCAGAAAAGAAGATGGAAATGTGACAGTTTACGTGCGGTAGGTGCAACAGGATACCGACAGCTTACATGGCTCGTCAGGGTGGAAGCTGAAAAGTGGATCAAAGTTCATGAAAGATTGATTTAAAAACGTTTATTCGTTCCAACAGTTATTGAGATTTTTTTTGAGGATTTAACCATTAACGGCAACAAGAAATTTTTTTTAGAATTTAATGCAAAGAGTTATAAAAGTCTTTCGTCAAAAAATACTATCAATTTCTTCTTATCCATATGTTAACTTCCATGCAATCTCCATCCCTTCATGAATATTAAATTGAACTGTAAAATACTTCTTGGTATCTTCCAATTGCCTTTATAATGTCTGATGTATACATAGTTATGACAATAACTGCTGTGAGCACAAAATTCACGGCACACTTTTAAGTTCTGCTTTAACAACATGAAAATATAAACTGAAGTTTTGCGAAATGTTTGATCGGTACGATTGAGATTTTATTTAAGAGAACTTGGTTTATCTATAAGTTGAAAATGCGGCTTTGGACTAGGATTCAGTAGCTGCGAGTATTCGTTGTTCAATAATTTGTGTCTTTATGTTATTATTGTAGGTGGGGAGGGGTGTGTGGAGCGCAAACGAACATGTTAATGACTAAGCGGCTTTGTTCGTTGTTGAAGGCCGTACGATGACCTATAGTTGTTAATTTATGTGTCATTTTGGTATTTTGTGGAGAGTTGTCTCATTGGCAATCATACCACATCTTCTTTTTGTATATGTAAACCCTGTCGAGAGTGCCCAAAACAAGTGGTTGCGAAGCCGGTTGCTTTCTGTTATAATTGTATTTTGTTCAAAATTGCAGTTAAAATCAGGCCGAAGGTATTCATTTTTTAAATCGTTTACATTTTTATAGCTAGTATTCGTTATGGTCTTTCTTTGCTCGTTTTTTAAGGTCATACTTTGAATTTCATTTTTTCACATCTTGTTCCATTCTAGTTCGTGTTCATCAGTCATGTTTGAAGTCTAGGTCGTTTTTTTTTTATCCAGTCGAATTTTTTTGGAAACAGTGTATATATTTAGGAAGAAATTAGAGGTACCGGTAATTAGATCGTCTTACCTCGTATATTTAACTGAAATAAACCAGTCAAACCTTTATTGTCGTTATAAATGTCGCTTAACTGTAAGCACCTTTTAAAACTGTTTTAGTAGTATACTATGTATAGAGAATTATCAATTTATGGGCATTCAATATCTTAAATAAAACTATTCTAATTAGATATATTTTCATCTGTTATTGGACGGAAGGTGTTGGCCTTTTGTGTAATATAAGTTACGATTATTTTGAAAACGCTTATTAAACTGCCAAATATATATATATATAGAAGCACAAAAGTAAATATAGGATTCACAGATCCTATTGAAAACAATATCTGCCCAATTTTATTGATTTTGTAACATTTGTTTCAAATATGACCAACTTTTTATCCCAAATCACCAGCACCGTATCAGGACCCACCAACACAATGACAGGAGCCACCAGCACAATATCAGGACATGAATAAACTGAGAAAATGCAAAATTTTGATAAATTGAGTGCCAATGAGACAACTCTCCATCTAAGTCACAATTTATTAAAGTTAACCATTATAGGTCAATGTACGGCCTTGAACATGGAGCCTTGGCCCACACCGAACAACAAGCTACAAAGGGCCCCAAAATTACTAGTGTGAAACCATTCAAACGGGAAAAACAATGATCTAATCTATATAAAAAACGAGAAACGAGAAACACGTATAAATTACATAAACAAACGACAACTACTGTACATCAGATTCCTGACTTAGGACAGGTGCAAACATCTGCAGCGGGATTAAACGTTTTAATGGTACCAAACCTTCCCCCTTTTTCTGAAACAATAGTATAGCATCACAACATAGAAAAACACACGATAAAATATCAATTGGCAGGCTTAACTCAATCAAAAAACGTAAATTAACACACTATGAACGAATATCTGAATGCAAATGCACAGTTAATAAAATATTAGGGACATACATGTATAGTAATAAAACTAAGTTGGGTTGTCATGAAAAAAAATTATTATAATTACGAATAAGCAGTTAATTGACCTTATCGTATGTTTTTTTTTTCACTCGAAAAAAGGGACCGAATCACTCGAAAAACACCTATCCTAGCAGGACACTATACCTACTGTGCATCCTTTCATTGCATAAAAGCTGCTGTCTAGAGATATTGTTGTTTTTGCGTAAGGACAAAATTCCACGCGCAATTAACATAATTTTACAGGACTATATTTGCAACAAAACATTGGAACTACTACATGCTTATGAAAATAAGGAGATGTGGTATAATTTCTATAATGAGGTGAATGTAAGCAAATTATTATTGACAACCGTCTTGCCTTCAACAATAAGAACAAATCATACCGAATAGTCGACTACATGTATTAAGGTACCCGACATGAAAAAAATGAAACAATTCAATTCAATTAAGAAATACTAACGGCCTGATTTTTTAACAAAAAAATTATTGAAAAACAGACATGTCAGACATGAAACCACAACAACGACTAAACTATAGAGTTCTAACTTGGAACAGGCACAAATAAGAATTTGGCGGGTTTAAACATGTTGGAGAGATGCCAAACCTCCCATAGCCCGGGAGAGGTATACACAAAAATAACGCCTATTAGATTTAGTACGGTGACCAAGTAAGAATAAGTCGCTTATTTAAGGATTTTAATCGTCATTCGGACTATACGGCTATAAATCACAGTATTGGTAGTTCAAAGGTTACACTTCACATTTTGACTTGTCGTCAAAAAATCGTACGGTGCAATTTTTGTAAAATGGGCTTTGAAGTACGCTCCCTTACTTTAAAGAAAAAAATGACTTTCAAATGATTTTAGGTCTACATTCTAAAAGAACATTCGTCATATGCTTTCTGTTATTATATACATTGTTGTTACACCATATTGTAACAATTTCAAACAAAGTTTAGCAAAATTAATCCGTTATTGAAGAGTTTTTGTAAAAATTGAACACTACGAATATTTTGCATTTAGTAGAGTACGTTTCAATTCATTTTCATCGTTTATTTTTACACAAAATCTAAAGTAATCAACATTTATATGATATTTCAAATCTTTATTAAACAACAATATCAAAATCATTTATCTCAGAAGCATTTTTTTGACTTGTGCATTGAAACAAAATATACACTACAAAATCAAAGATACAGGTTTCCCTCCGGAAATTCGACTTGTACAAAATTGTTGAACCGGACCGATAGTATTACTTTAATCTATAAATGATATTTCGTATCACAACGATTTTTCACTGCTAAAATTTGTTCAATTCGATCTATTTTGTTTGTTCATGTTCCCATTTCGTGTTGGTTATCGTGTTTTTTTAGGTATTTTTAAAAGATTTTTATTTCCGTATGTTTATTTGATATGGGTTTTTTTCTTTTTATATATTTTAAAAAATAAGAACCAAATCTGAATTTGGACCTTTAATTATCTGGAAAATGTTTGAATTAGAAAGTCCTTTACGATTAGGTCCTTGTAGTTCTAAAAGGCCAAACATGTGTTTTAATTTTGAAAAGTGTATCGTTTGCCAGAGAAGAAGTACTGAATCAGTCATTTCCTTTGCTGTTAAGAGTAAATGTAGCTTCTTTAGTTCAGTTGAAAGACGTAATGATGGAATCTGCCAGCAATTTGTTGAAGAGTATGGGTCGTTTATTGAAATTCCTGATTTGGTGAAGCAATTCGAGGTGAAATATCTTGTGCACTTTCCCTACCTTCCTTTGGCCCATCACTTACACCGCTATACTACTGTTGCCTTTATTTACACCTTACATCATTTTGAGAGAAGGTATGTGGCATTGGTTCAATGTATTGATGATAAGAAAAGTAAAACATTCGGTGACCTTGCAGCTGACTATTATAAAAATATGACCCAATGCTTGGCTCTAGCGCACACAGTAGCAGACGTTTTTTGACCGCTACGACATGAAAAAAATAAAGTCGTCTGCTGAAAAGGAACGACACACAAAGACTACAGTTTCCACCAAAGTGTATCAGATTATTGAAGGGAGAAGGATTCCTGAGAAGTTTCTTTCTGTTACCAGCAGGCTCTCCCTAATTTCTTTCGATAGTTTTTTCTTCAAAACTATGAAAAATCCGAGATGATTCCACCTTATAGTGAGCTTTACTTAGACGGAACGTTCGTAAATCCCGAAATTGACAGTTATTGCAGAAAATAATGTTAATGACTGTCGTAACTTGTTTAGCACTCAACAAGGGCCAATACTCAAATGATAATTAATGCCTTATACTTTGACATGAAGTGAGATATCCATATATGTAAAGTACACAATAAGTTGGTTAAATTAAACAGTCATATAATACAAGCGAGTTGTGAGTGCAGATGGGGAACTCTAGCAGTGTAAAGAATTAGCGAAGATTTTTACCCATTCACCAACTATGTGTTTGATTTTCCCTAACGATTTGATAACTGCTACTAGCTGTAAATACTCTTACCGGATGCGACACAACTTCGTCTCTGTTTGGAGTAGGAAAGAAAACAGTCTACAAGACTTTGATGGACACGCACAGTTATGTTAGGTGCAGAGCTTCGGGAGTACTGACAAAGATGAAGCCCTTGTTTGTGCAAGAAAGTTAGTTTCATAGATGTTTGATCTGAAGAATGTATTTAAATCAATCCATCATGATGTGAATAAAATGCGCGTCATGCTTGTCATCAGTAGAGATGTAGGTTCAGTCAGGTTACCTCCCTGTGAAGTAGCAATATGGACCGCATCACACATTACTAAACACCCTATTTCGTCACCTTTAGAATACGGTTGGCGAAAATAAAAAAATCATAACACCCCGTGTATTCTGAACGGCAGAATTCTTGCAAGATCTTGTGTGATCATGTAAGGAAAAATCTCCGTGTAAAAAGTCATGTGTTTGTTCAAAACAAAACCTTACATGTACGGATCTTTGCTCCTTTCAAGGGTCAGAATTATGTAAAAAATTCCTTGACAGATGAACCAGAAGATACTCCTAGATGAAATCTGTTTTGTGGATCATTTTTTAATTGTAACTGTTTTCGAGGTGGTTTTTGTTTGTAATGATTTACATGCATGAGCTTTTGCAAAATAAACGTTCAAGATAATAGGCTTCAATTGAAATCAACGTTTATCATTTATTGCTGAGGTGGAATGTCATCCGGAAAGGTAACTACAGTACTGTAACTTTAACGGAATTGTATAATCTTGTATATTAGAACAAGTGTTTGAAAAACGCCAATTTTCAGAATAAATCGATTACTTAGTAATAAGTTCCTTTTTTTCTACATTTTCGAGATAATTCATCGTTAATTGATTTGAAAAAAAATGTCTATATCTGAAATTTAACACAAAATGCTACTTATACATTTCAATTTTGAAAATATAGAAGGAAAAAGAGAAAACAGTATGTTGATCTTTGACCTTAATTTATGCAAAACTGTTACCACATTTCTTTTTGACGACATCGATATTCCAAAAGTACCCATTTTGCCGAATCCAATGATATATAATATAGCCATATAGTATATTTGACGATTAAATCTTTAAAAAAATGGGTTTGGTCACCGTACTAATTAGCCAATAGCGTTAAAAATTACGTTTAGAAATTAAAAATTACGCGCAACAACTGTTTAAAACGTCATTGGTTTCTCGCATATTCATGATATTCTCTACATCGCTTACAAAATAAATATTTCTTAAATTAAAATACAAAATATAAGCACTTTCCAAATTCTTTTAGCCGTTTTTATCCTCCAATAAATATATATACGATCACACATAAACACAATGTCATAGCCCTAACTTCTTGGATTCTGTGCGTGTACAAACATAATAACTCACAGAAACTATGCCAAATTTATATTGTAAAGATCTTGTTTGATTTTTTGTACTAACAAAAAGTGTGAGCGGACTGACAGGCAGACGCACAGATGGAAAGGCGGAAGGATAGATACTGTAGATAGACTGGTAGGCGGACAGATTGAAGGATAAATTGAAAACTATAAGGTCCTTCGCATGTTACAGGTTTCAGTCATGTAATTGATTGCTCCATGGGCTTACATGCAAAACAGCTGATCTTTGAAAATATTTTCCCTCCATTTTTTGTACTACAAGACCGGTACCTAAATGTACATATAGATCCGTGGCCCTTCATAAATATTGCATATATTTTTCTAATTTTCGAACTAACTCAAACATGGACATTTTGAAAATATTTATTTGAATGGGTAATACGGCAAGATCTGTTTTCTATTATGGAGATCATGCAGGGGGGTCAGTTTCACAACTAACAAAAACGTATTTTTAAACGTAAATTGAGTGTAAGTATACTGTATACTAAAATATTACGACAAATTTTAGTCATAAGTTGTAAAAAAATTTAATTTAAAAACTGCATCTCCTGATGCAGGCAATGATAAAAAAAAATTGCAGTACATCTCTCAAACTACTAGTCTGCAATTCCAAGTTTGTGCTGATGTTTACCGAAACGAATATAGGCCATAGCTAGCCATAATACGACCCTGTATTTTTATAAGGGGTTGTTCAGCTTATTTATATACAGTTAGCAAAGGAACTTTCACAACAACAAAAAACAGGTCTTAGGACACTTTTTCCTAGCTACTGATTTATTTTCCTAGGAACATTAGTCCTAGGACTAGGACATTTCCTAGTAAGATAATAGTCATGGACTTGATTAAATAGGAAAAAATGCCTGCATGGTTGACAAAGGAGTAGGTCCGGTAAGGGCCGATTTTGGCCTCAAATTTTAAGTTCATCTGATGAAAGATTTTTGACACTTTTTAAACACTTAAATGTCTATTTCAGTTGATTCAATAAGTTTCTGTGAAAGATTTTAACTGATTTACTCATTAAAAATGCTCCGAATCAAGGTTAGATGTGAGTATCTATCAAATATGCCAAAAATTTCACTTTTCAGATGTTTTTTTTTGTCAAAAATGAAATCCGTGTTCATCTTCAACCTTTATATATATATATATATATATATATATATATATATATATAGAGAGTCTATAAGAATCTACCAACCAGTAAACTTAATAGGTATTGGATCATCAAAATTGACAATACTACACAAACAGGAAAAATTATATGAGTCTGAAAGATTGTGTAACAATACCGATAAATAGATGGAAAACAAAACACTAAAAAGTGTTGAATATCATTGCACAAAGATGGAAAAACTGAAAGTTTTAAAACTTTTGTCACCGAAGAAGGCCATTTGTTGAGCCGAAATATTTGCAATTATTGTATAATTTATATCATCTGTTCAGTTTTTCCATCTATCTTTGTGCAATGATATTCAACACTTTTTAGTGTTTTGTTTTCCATCTATTTATCGGTATTGTTACACAATCTTTCAGACTCATATATATATATATATATATATTTATCATATGTTTAGTAGTAAATACAGTAGTTTTGCATATGTGATAAATAGCCTGCTGTTTAATCCATATCGCGCAACTTTGATGCGCACCCTTTATCGCATACCCTTTATCACACCCCTACTTTTTTTTTTTTTTTTTTTTTTTTTACATAAAGTCAGTTTTGTTGTTTTTTTTTGCTTAAGAAAAATTTTCCTCAAAATAGTAATTTTTTTGAATGACGTCATTGTTTGGTATGTGACGTCACGAACGTCGAGTTTTCATATTGTATGTGACGTCACGAACGTCAAGTTTTCATATTTTTTGGCACACTAAATGCAACTATGAAAAATACAAAACACACAAATTAATACAATAATAAACAAAATATTTTTAAAACAACAGCACGCAAATTGTAAGGTAACCCAGGTGCTTCGGATAAGTAATTAAAGCAGTTCTTTTAAGGCCTTTGAAACAAGACAAAAGTAGAACTGAAGGTAACCCAGTGCTATGGACCAGAAAGCAGTTCATTTAATATAAATACTCTTCTGTTGAAATATATGATAAAGTGTATAATACATGTCAAAATCCGTATCACATGCCGTATCACCCTCGACCAATATCATCCCTCGAGCCTAAAGGCCCTTGGGCTGATATTGATGTCTCGGGATGATACGACTTATGATACGGATTTTGCCATGTATTATTCTCTATATATATGTTATGTATATTATCATCAAATACAACTTACATTTCAATATTTAGAATGAACGCAAATGCGCCAACTTTCATTTAAGACGGAAACCGTCTAAAATTTAGCTAAATGCTAATATTGTGAAGATTTCAGTAATTTAGCATAACTTAATGATTCTAGTACCCGATATATGTGCATTGTATTGTCAAAAACTGCCCATATTTATATAGCAGAACATTCTACTTTCCAATAAATAACTGAAAGTTCATATTTAACAATTTTGTAAAATGACTGCTATATTTTAGGGCCAAAAAACTGGACCTACTCCTTTAATTTGATAAATATACAGCAAAACTGAATTAAGTTTTTTTTCTACATTCGTGAACATTTGATAAATATGAGTTATTTGAAAAACAAATTGCACACATTTAAAGGACATTAGTAAAACAGAATAATTATTTATTAATAATTTAACAAAAAAACAGCTTGTGTTTATCCTTTAAAACAAAAAAGTTATGTATTTCTGTCGAAAGGAAAAATTCGTCCACAAATCCTAATTTTGATCTAATATATAAAATTTGGACCTCATTTTACTCAAAAAGTAGCAAATGAAGGCATATTTTTTATTACATATTTGGCAAAAAATAGCCTGTAGGCAAATTGGCAGCCAAATTTTAAAATGGAATCAAAACTGTGTCGTATGCCCTTAATTAAGATCAAGCAAGTATGTATAACTAACCGATTACATTATGAACTCTAGAGAATTTCTTATATCAGGTTTTTTTTGTTTTTTTTTTTATTCACTTATTATTTATTTATTTTTTCATTTCTTATATTTGTCTCTTATATAACCGAGGATTTCTTCCTGTACATATCTTTGATCATGTTGATGCAACCTGAGACTACTATCTCAGATGTAACACATCTTCTTTGTATACTATTTTGCGTCATTGCATTGCTGCTTTTAGGAAGAGATCACCAGACAACTCATGCTTTAACCTCGGCTTTAACAATATGAAGTTTTATAACAGGGTGCTCCAAAGTCAACGGAGGAAATTACAAGAAAAAACAATCACAACAATGGCGTTGCTCTCCCCTCTATGCAGGAATCTTTCCTATCGAAACAAAATGAAAACATTGCGATATTTAGTGAATGCTAATGTATCTTTACGACAGCCATTTTCATCGACATGCACGAATAAGACGAGTGGTATTAGTGAACCCAAAAAATTTCAATTGAAACATGAAATTGGAAACTACATAAACAATCACAAATACACTGTGATTGCTGCTACAACTGATGTTTGTAAACAAAAGTTTCAGGAACACGTGATTGAAAATAATCTAGGGGAATCATTCACTAGCAGAAGTAGCATATGGCAATTTCCATGGAAGAGAACTGAAAATGATAAACCATTTATTTACGAAAATTCAGACAATATATTTGCAAGAGGTTATGATGCGCTTGAGGATTATTTACATGGTGAAAAAGTTGACCATCAGAAGTGCGCTGCTTTCACAGCGCTGGAAAGATTTTATATCAATAAGGGTAATTCTAATACTAAACTGTCTTAAAGCACACTTTTCAGTGAATTCGGTTCCATTCATTAGGATATCCCAACAAGGTTACCTTCATGACCAATAACTGTAATAAAATTTCTTGACAAATGATTTTAACAGTCATTTTTGGTACATTTTGTACATGACAAGAAAATGTACACTTTTCTTTAGACGATAAAAAATTTAACTGATTTTGACAAAACACAAAATGAAGATACATGTAGGTGTCATACCACCGATTAAAAGTCCCTACAAATGTATATACAATGTAGCCGTAACTACATGTAGCTATATATATAGCCTCCTTAAATTTATTAGTATTTAAAAGCATAAAATTTCCATATCCCACAAGTTAAGGGCTGGGTTCATTTGCTCTAATCTTATTTAAAAACTGGTTTTTTATGTTTATTTATCAAGCTCAATGAAGAATAGGTAACAGCAAGCTATAAACATGATAAAGGGCCAAAACATGTCTAGTGCAAAACAATTCAAACAGGAAAAAACAACCATTTATAACAATAAAATAAAGTTTAAGAATAGATGAATAAACTTTGCTTCTATCATCACTGGGACATACATGTAATATCTTGTATAATAGTCTCATATTATTATGACAATTTTTTATCTATCATGTTTATGATTCATTATATAAAAAATAACAAATAATAAACCGGTTTTAAGTCATTATAAAGTCATAAATGTCACTTAATTTTGAAACAATAAAAAAAAATATTTCAGGGTATACACAATATTCAACAGTAAATATGTTATCATCAGTCAGGGGACAGTCCGACTTGCTTAAATAAGTGATTTTTAAATCACTTATTTAACATGTTTAAGTAGCAAATTCAAAGTTTTGTCACAAATTGTGATTTTGTAGTTTTACCAAAATTTTAAACACATAGGTTTACAAAAACGGTTTAAATAATATCTTTTCATTTAAGTAAAATTGAAAAAAAATACCTTTTTGCTCTTTTTAAGTAGCAAGGTTTAATGCCTTTAATGCTATCATTTAGCTGCAAATTCTATTTTAGTTGAAAAAATACTATAATATTGGCTTTACATTTAATGAACTGATACTTTCTTAAAAGATTTTTCCCAGCAGTGGGAGTATTTTTCCTGTGAAGTTCAAGGTTTCATCTTTCAGATTATGTAATAAAATTCTACTGTTCGCGATAAAAATTTCACTGTTCGGGGGTGTTGAAATTAGTGGGGGTTATTAAAATAATGATACTTAAAGAAGTGATTTTTGGGAAGGAATTTGAGGTATGATACTTAAACAAGTGATTTTTATGTCATTATCCTAGATTCATTCACCTGAAATGACCTGGTCATCCTATCAACACAGATGTTGGTTCTGATAATTTTAGAAACATAATTAGTCCCTGGATCATTAGTATTCTATATTTAAAGTAAAATAAAATTAAATCACTTCTGCTAGTGATTATTTTGTACTACCTAAATAGGTGATTATTAAAGAAAGACATGTAACGTTTTTCGTTTATTACATGCATCATTGGGTTTTATTATCATGGTATAATTAGATTACTTATTCTCATTAACTGTTATAAAGTAATTCCTTACAATCTATTTTTATCGCCTTCGATCAGATTGCACTTGTTACATTGTTAAATGTCAAATCAATCATGTTAATCAGCTGGTGCCCCGTTGCTTTGTTTATACAGGTGCCTCGGTTGACCTTAGCTCCGGGGTCCGGGCTCTGGGCTCCGGGCTCCTGTATTATAGCTCCTGTAGAATATTTCTTTGTTCAGAGTCATTTAACCATATTGAAATCAGGTTACTAGAGTAGTATAAAAGAGAGAAATAGATAGTGAGAAGGGAGACGAGATACGATATACGAGGGAGACGATTTTGTGTACGAGAGGTGTGTACTTACGATTTATGATTATACCACCGTATTGTTGAGCCTGCAGTTTAGATGTTGTAAACTTATATTACTGTTACATGTAGTTTGGATTATTGAATAATACAGTATTGAACTTTTAATCGACTTTGTGTTTATGTTAACTTGCAAGACTTCGTTCAGACTATACCAGGATCCATTTATTTATTTATGTGACCTGAGGATTCCCTTAATCACGCTACCAGAGATTTTTAGGGTAACCCTGTTAAAGAGTATACTTGGCATTTGTCGTTCCGTGTACGAGTGAAACGTAGACACCAAACAAGACAGCACACACACAAGAATACACACTTGAGTTCAAGTTGCATCACGGCAAAATAACCAACTAAACACTTTTTCGTCACAGACAACTCTAACTTTCAACCTTTGTGGAAATAATGGTACTTGAATCAGTGATTTAGAAAATCACTCATTTAAGTAAGTCCGCTGACTGATCATGGTTATACAGGTGTTATACCACCAATTACTCCCTCAAATTTAGAACATCTATGTGAAAGTAGGCCTACTCGGACAAAAAATAGTGCATTTGATGTCATTGTTTACTTAAACTAACCAAAAAATTGGCAGAAATGAAAAACTTTTGGTGAAAGAGAAATATATTAAGACCATTTTGAGCTGAAATTTACTTGTTTATAAGTTTGCATTCAAAATTGAGGATTAATGCACTCCATAGTATACTAATTTAAGATTTCCAGAAAACCAGGGGTTATTTTTAGTGGTACCTCTATTCGGAAGACCTTTTCTTTTTTATATGATTTTAAACATCTGTTGAAAATTGGCATGTAGAAAGCTGATACATGTACGATTCAGGATATATCTGGTTTCTATGAAGTTAAACTTAAGGTAAAATATTTAGAAAGCTGTGAAAATTGTAAACTTTGGTTGAACAGATACATGTACATGTACATATTTATCATGTTTATGTACATTTGATGTATAAGCTATAAAAAAAACCAAAATGACAAGGTTTGCAATATACATGTATACAGAACTGTACAATGTATTAGACGACATGCTTAATTTATTGCAATTACATGTAAAATTGAGAATGGAAATGGGGAATGTGTCAAAGTGACAACAACCCGACCAAATAAAAAACAACAGTACATGTATCAAATATAAATCATACAGGAGGATCGATATCATACACAGCAAATATATATCTATAATACTATATCCGAAGTATATTGCTTAAAATAATGCCAAACATGTAATTATAAATGACAAGTATTTATAGAAATATTTTTATTCAGAACTCCATGAAAGAAGCCTTGCTCAACTGAACAGCATGAACCTGACAAAGACAGAAACTGCATCATTGATAACTAGTCACCTTCTTTCCCAGCTCCTGTATAATCCAGCAAATCATATTATAGATGCAAGCTTGTCTGGAGACCCACCATATGATTGCAGCACTCCATTACAATATGGATACACAAATTTTGGTAAGATATGTCATATGGTCATGTTTGTACAAATGCCGTACCTGGACCTACATGTATAATTGTTTAGTTTTATAAATTGTCATTTTTAAAAGGCAAGGGGTCAATTTATATGTTCCCATTCAAATGCATTGATCATAAAAAAAAGTGGGGGGAGTTTCAACCCCCAGAACCCTCCCTCTGGATCAGCCACTGTAAACATAATAAGAACAGATAGGGGCAAAACATAGAAAATTAAACAAAAACATGTAAAATTTCTGCAAATTGGTAATTCTGTTAAAGCTTGATTGCTGCAATTATTTTGATACCTTAAAGCAAAATTGTGACTATGCAACTACATATCTTAGGTCCAGGACCACAATTATTTTTGTAGTGCATTTCTTTTAGAACATAAATGAAAATTTTAAAAATCCCACCTGCGCTTTCTCAATGAAATGTTTACAGTGTGTTGTACTACTTTTGGGACAAATTATATCAAAATTGTAAAAATACTTCATTGGCTCTAATTCAAAATATGGACAGTTTTATGTTTAGGACGTCTTGAACTTTTTTGACAGCTTCCGAAGTGCTATTTTTTAACCTTTTTCAGCTGGACCAAATCACTACTTTCCTTTAAGATTCTGGACCCAAATTTTTTTACAGTGTAATTTCACCCCCCCCCCCCCCTTCCCCCTACTTGCAATTTGAGGCATTAAACATGGAGAAATAAATTTGGAAGGGGTATAAAAAGTAATGGGAAGTAACCCACTGTCAATACCTATAGGGACTATATTCGTGGACAACGAAAATCAAGGGACGACAATTGTGGTCTCGGACCAGAGGTATATATAGATTTTTATTAACAAATTCTTGTACATGATTAAAAAATCAGTGCTGTTCAATTCTTCTTCTTTTTTAGTTACGGAATACCATCAACTTTTTGAGGATTACTTTCCTACTACTTATAATTAAAAGTACAGTAGTTATTCCCCTTGGAAATATACATTCTATGGAAAATTGTATTGTAAGGGCTTACACACAAACAATTCCTGTGTGTAAATTTGACACAAATTTGAAATCATAAAAAAACAATTGACAAATTGTTTGTGTGCAAGCCCTTACAATTTTAATTGAAAATAAACTAGACATATATAAAACATCAATTTTATTGCCAGATGAAAACAAAATTCCTACAGTTAATTAAAGGAAAAGTACAAATTTTATTTGATCTTCCTATGAAACATACATGACATAAGAAAAGCCAGGCCCACCAGGTTTTTCTGTTTTTAAAGTTGTTTCTTAAATTTTATATCTTCCTACATGATGTTCATGCTGTACACTGTATGAATATAGATGTGGATGATGCTGTGGGCATGCTTGAAGTATATGCCACTGGATGACAAGCAGCCAATATTTCATTAATACTAGTAGCAGATGTGTCATTGTCATACATGTAATAAAAACGAACATTGATGGCAATGATAAAAGTTGTAGTTGGATATCATATACTCTGGTACTCTGCTCTAAAATAACTCCCTTCACTATCCACTGGTTCTAATTTTTGTAATGATATATATAAATATTTTCAGGAAGTACCCATCTATTTTATGGGAATGCAGATATAACATTGTTTCCAACAAACCAGGACATGTTTTTAGATTCGCAAACAGATACAGCTGTGTTTCATATTGGAGAACCAGAAGAAAGTCCTGAAGCTAACAGATTACACCCAAAATGGAAAACTGATGAGGATGATTATGATAATGATGATGAAGAAGAGATTTGTGATGAAAACAATGGTGAAAACTTTAATGATGCAGACATTAATCAAGTTTGTAAACAAGCCATCTCTTTATCAATGTGGAAGCGTAAACAAAGGATCTTGGCCTACAGTGGAAACAAGGATTATGGTTCTTCAATGGTACCTATCTGTGCCATTAATAGACACAAATATATGGTGGTTTTGTATAATGCTCAGCACGATTACCTGTTAAAAATACAGAAGAAAGACTTTCTTAAAGTTTTTAACAAGGACAAGTTAGAATTTTCAACAATTATTGATCTCTGGATGTTAATCCATCACAACTTATTCTGCACAGAACTGTCTGATGATGCTATCCAAATCCTTAAAGGCACTGGTGGCTTAATAAACATATTGGGAGAAGATGCATTTAAGGAAGTTGTTAAAACTTCCAAATTTGATTATGATATAGATCCCAGTGGAGACGAGTTTGAGGTAGACGTGCAGAATGATTCGATTCCTGCTTCAGGGTAAGTTGCCCCTTAATCAAGTCTGAAAATTTTGTGCACACTGTACACATATAAAAACACATACATGTAAGATATTGTACTTATAATTTGGTATGCAACACCCCTTGTTTTGTTTACATGTACTACGACCTATAAGTTGCACTTAAGGACGTACTTAGGTGATTAAGGTTAAGGAATTAGTGTCAGATGTTCAGACTCTTTGTTTTTTGAGTTGATTCTTGATTTCTTTTCTTTTGATTTTAGCTATAGACCAAAATAAGACCAATGCAAATGTATGGTGGTCGTCCAAGTCAGCCTTTTACCGCCAAATTTTTAAAAACCCATATTACAAAAAGGAGCTCCATACCATTGATAACATTTTAACGTATTTAGCTTACAATATTTTATTCATTATCTATTTAATCAATATTTATATTCTCAATTTTTTTCAATTTCATCACATACATATCCCTACATTTGTAATCTGAGAATTGGAGAAGAATCTGTCAAGGGTTTATTAGACTTTGAGTTCCTGATTTTTGGCAAAGTCCAAATATATAATTATGTAATAGGAAATTAGGGTGCATCTAAAATGCAGCCAATATATCACCAGTTATTACAGTTGTTACATTTGTATTTATGTAATGTTTCATACTATTTTACAGAGCAGGAAGATCAAGGAAATATCCAAAGATTAACCAAGAACAGTAAACAAATGAGACTCAAAGGTAATCATTGTGTATTGTCTTTTACTTATTGTATCATGTTGTTTATCTTTTAAACTTCCTCCTCGCCCTGCTTGTCTAAATTTAAAATATTTTTACACTTAATTCAATTGCATGGCTATAAACAAGAAAAACACAGAAATAGAATTAATTGCTTGCAGTAACATCATATTTTCTCTAGCTATACAATTGTTATCTTCAATAGTTGTAAATTTTTTACCATTCAAAAATCTAAAAAACATATTATTAACATAGGAGACAATGTACATATACTTATATGACAAAACTTGATTTGACATAACTGTGGTAGCAAATCTGATACTAATACATTTAAATGCTAAACTTTATATAGTACCATAAAACCCCAGCCATAGAAACCACAAAAGCATTTTTCATGCATCATGCTTTATAAATAGTAAAACCTGTTGCAGAACTACTAATACTAGTTCCCATTTAAACATAAGGCATACAAATAGCAGATAGGAAAACCAAATTTCAAATGAAATGAAATATATTTAATGTAATGGCTCATGTTGCTAAAACCAACATTCAATGTTATTGTTGTTCTCTTGTCGAAATAAGGGAGATAATTAAGTACATCTATGAATGGTTAGTTCACACTACTCTATAAATATTTAGTTTCTACTTTCCTCATACCAAATATATAGGAAGCAACCCTTTAACTTCAAAGAGGGGGATGTTATTTTTTTGTTGTCAGAAGTTTTATTTAAGTGCGAAGAGGGAACATTTATTTTTTGTTTTTTAACGTTATCAATAAATTTTTTTTTCATAATTGAACACTATAAGGTATGGGGAAATTCTGAAAGTCTAGATGCAGATAAATTTTGGTCATTGACTCTACCACAATATTGTTATGGCCCCGCAACGAAGTTAACGCTTTGGCCTAATTTTTGGTATGTGAGTTAACCATGATGTGTTACAGATCAAGTTTAGATTCGTTCAGCTCCGCTAATTTTTGTCAAAATTACGGGCTTTGGACTTTGATAAATTGTTGAAAATCACAGTTATACAGACTTTTTTTCTAAATGCCTTCATATATTGGGCTGATTTTTGATATAGTTAACCATGATGAATTACAGATCAAGTTTAAGTTTTGTTCTGCTCCGCTTATTTTTGCGGAAATTATGGGCTTTGGACTGTGATAAATTGTTGAAAATCACAGTTAAACAGACTTTTTTTTCTAAATACCTTCATCATGTTCTTATAAATTCTATATATAACTTTTGGACTAGTTTAAATCTCGGTCTATTTCTGAAATTTATTCTTACATACTCTTGATTTTTAAACCCTGTATGCCAACATTGCTTATTTTTTAACCCTGTATTCTAACCTTACCTAGGTAAATTTTAAAATGTTTGTATGCACATTGAACGACAAATCTATGTGACATATAAAATTTGCTGACGTCAGTCACACAAATCAATGAATGTGTTTGTAGATAGATGTGTTTGTGTTCTGTTAAATTGTTCCTTTTAAATGGTTTTACAATGATGACTGATGTACCCATATTTTTACTATTTTATTTATTGTGTCTGTTTAGTTAATGCATCAATGTAAATATAACGGAATTTGATGAGACTGTCATCAAAGTGAGAGGGTTAGCGCTATAAAACCAGGTTTAATCCACCATTTTCTACATTTGAAAATGTCTGTACTAAGTCAGGAATATGACAGTTCTTGTCCATTTGTTTTTGATGCATTTTGTTATTTGATTTTGCCATGTGATTATGGACTTTCCGAATTGATTTTCCTTTAAGTTCAGTATTTTTGTGATTTTATTTTTTTCAAATATTTGGCTGATTTTTGGTTTGTCAGTTAACCATCATGAGTTACAGATCAATTTTAAGTTTCGTACCGCTCTGCTAATTTTTTACCAAAATTACGGGCTTTGGACTTTGATAAATTGCTGAAAATCACAGTTATACAGACTTTTTTTCTAAATGCCTTCAGATATTGGGCTGATTTTTGATATGTGAGTTAACCATGAAGATTTTCAGATCAAGTTTAAGTTTTGTTCCGCTCCACTAATTTTTGCCCAAATTATGGACTTTGGATTTTTGATAAATTTCTGAAAATCACAGTTATACAGACTTATTTTCTATACACCTCCAGATTTTGAGCTGATTTTTGATATGTGAGACTTCCATCATGTTTGTGTCCACATGTGTTATTCAAATTGCAGATTTTTCAATATTTTGTTATGGGGCCATTCGTGTTGCTTTGACAAATCTAGTTTATATCAAATTGGGGAATTCTAATGGAAAACACCCCATAATTTTATCTTGTACTTGTTTGAAGCTATTACCAATAAATCATATATTCAATCATTCCAGGAGAAATAACTCTTATTAAAATTTAAGGATTTTCTTTCACCCAAGTGTATTTTTAATAGAATTTTGCATCTCCCTTTTTTATCACGTGCTCCAAGACTCTGTGCTGGTTGCTAATGAAAGTCATAATCAGCACCAAAACCTGAAAGCTACAATTTGCAGCCAAAACTTTGGTTTAATGGTTGCCAAATAAAATATTTTTTATAGATTACACCTAATGGATAGGTAATTTTAAAAAACTTGGCAATGCATAGTGGAATAGAAATAGTATATACATGTATGCATGGATTCAATAAATTCTTTACCTCCAGAAATTGGCTTTGTATGTCTTTAAATGACAATTATTTATATAGAAACTGTAAACAGTAAAAACAATTTCCCTGCATCAATACTCTATTTCAACACTCCATTGGCTATTAATAAAAAAAGATTTCATCACTTTTTTTCTTTTTTTGACATGTTGGTCGTTACTCTTTGCAAATAAGCTAAAGTTCAATTTTCACTGCACCTATATATCACTCGTTTATCATGTTTAATTTTTATTGTTACAGTAGTTTATACATCATATGTTAGATTTAAACTTGCAATTTCCTCCCTTAACAAATATCATGCAAAGTAATAACTGATAACAAGCTATTATTTGAACTTGGAATTATTTTTAATAATGAAATTTGGATAATTTCTTGTGCTTGAAATTTCTAATAAATTCCATGTTGATTTGGTATTATAATGTTTTGAGCAGTTCATAATACTTTCCATACAATATATTTTTTATAGATAGTGTTGTGCCTGGCACAGTACTATCTATTGAAAATGTAATATTTTCTTTGTAATAGTAAGTGTTGTGCACAGCACAGAACATTAAAGTACAAAATAAACATGGAATTTATTAAAAAATTCAAGAACAAGAAGTTAAGCAAATTCCATGATTAAAAAAAATAAGTCCAAATTATAGCCTGTTTGATATATTTTTATATAATACCTATTTAATTTGACAGTTTTATCATTTTATTAAGAGAATAATTTATAAAAATCTTTTAGAATCAGTTTGTGAATTTGTTATTTTACTTTACGTATTGATAAAATACTTTTTCAAATGTTTTTTGTTTTATATAAAATGCTCATAATGTTTAAAATCTTATTTTCAACAGGTGTAATCAATAGGCAAATAGATGAACTGGTTTAGTGAGAACTTAACGAAATTTACAGAACAGAAGAGATTGACTGTGATATTGACTAAAAAAATATATATAAAAATGATTAAATATTGATTAATGCTCATAAATTATTTTGTTATTTATAGCATTTTCTACTGCAATAGTGAAAGTTTACTGGCAAGTGGTAAAACAATAGGGTATTTATAATAATTATTTCCCGTAAATTGTCTAAGGTACAAGGTATTTAGAAAATAAAAATACATTTATCATTTCAGAAATAAGTCATCAGACCAACATATTAATGCCACATCTTTAGAGTATTATGTTTTTATAAAAAAAGAAGATATGATACGATTGCAAATGAGACAATTCTCCACAAGAGACCAAAATGACACACAAATTATCAACTGTAGGTCACAGAACGGCCTTGAACAATGGGCAAAGCCCATACCGCATTGTCAGCTATAAAAGGCCCCAACATGGCAATGTAAAACAATTTTTTACCCATTCTTCTGTCCTTCAGTTAGTCTGTATGTACATCAATGTGTCCATCAGGCAGTCAGTTCATTTTGTCTGTCTGTCAGTCCTTTCTTATGGTTGCAATTCCACTAAAACAGATTTCACAAATCTTTGTGAATGACAAGGATAGCGACAAGAAATTATGATACTACTTCAAATGTTTGTCATCACAATTTCTAAGACTCCACACAACAGAATTTAATGAAACTTTGTTGATTATAGATAATAATGATAATTGGAACATACTATGAAGTTGTGCTTATCCAGTTATAATTATGATTTTTTTTTATCACTTGACCTATATAGCGGTTATGAGTCTCATATCATAGGAACATTGTGATATTGTGCTTTCAAAACACATTGTTGGGACGTAGAGTGTGTGAGCATGCTTTATTTAGGTATATTAGACAGGAAAAGTATGAACCCTCACAAGAAACCACTTTTTAGACTAACTTAGCTTTATTTTGCAAAACTTTAGGAATTTTTGTTTTTCAATGTGCATCAACTTCTTTCTTTCTTTGGTCTTTTTAATGAATCAAGCATCATTTATGAGTCTTTTGTTGTGGAATTACGTGTCTGCTGTGTTCACATTTAATAATTGTATCTATAATGAGTTTTTTTTTTATATTTTATGAAATTGTGTCCAAAGCTTTGACAAAACTTGGTATACTCAGTCTGGAACATGTTGTTCAATGGTTGCCGTTTCGTTTCTTAATTGTATTGTAGATTAGATCGTTGGTTTTCCTGTTTGAATTGTTTTACACAAAGCCTAGTTATTTTTGGGCACTTGGCTGTTAAGTGTGAGCCAAGGCTCCGTGTTTAAGGCTGTACTTTAGTTTTTAAATTTGAACTTTTTATACATTGTTACAAAATATACTGATATGGAGAGTTGTCTCAATTGCCTTACAACATCTTATTCATATACACTACATAAACCGTGCAGTTTTTGTCTTTCATAATACAGCACAAAAGTACATGATGACATAAAAATGTTGTGTAATTTATTGACACGTCACGATTTTCTGCATTTCTGAACATGAAGTGCATATAAATAATAAATTTCTCTGTTGAGATGTAGAGACCAGAAATGATTGATTTTAATGTTGATTTAATGATGAATATTTACCAGATTGTTTTTTAATACATGCTGCTATGGAATTAATCTGTAAAAAGTCAATACGACTGTTGGTAGATCTACATGTTGACAAGAAAATCAATTATATGGTCATTTTTATGCCCCACCTACGATAGTAGAGGGGCATTATGTTTTCTGGTCTGTGGCTCCGTTCGTCCGTCCGTCTGTGGCTCCGTTCGTCCGTCCGCCTGTGGTTCCGTTCGTCCGTCCAGGTTAAAGTTTTTGGTCAAGGTAGTTTTTGATGAAGCTGAAGTCCAATCAACTTGAAACTTAGTACACTTGTTGCTTAGGAGATGATCTTTCTAATTTTTAAGCCAGATTAGACTTTTGACCCCAATTTCACTGTCCACTGAACATACAAAATGAAAGTGGGAGTTTCAGGTTAAAGTTTTTGGTAAAGGTAGTTTTTGATGAAGCTGAAGTCCAAACAACTTGAAACTTAATTAGTACACTTGTTGCTTATGATATGCTCTTTCTAATTTTAATGCCAAATTAGATAATTACCCAATTTCACGGTCCATGGAACATGGAAAAGGATAGTGCGAGTGGGGCATCCGTGTACTTTGGACACATTCTTGTTATAAATGTACTGTTTTAAAAAGTACGAATTAATCGAAATACTAAGGATTTACTAGTCCAAGGCATAGATTATCGTAGCCGTATTTGGAATATCTTGTTTCCTCAATGCTCTTTAACTTTGTACTTGTTTGGCTTCCTAACTATTTTGAACTTAGCGTCACTGATGAGTCTTATGTAGACGAAATGCGCGTCTGGCGTAATAAATGCGAAGACTGGTACCGTTGATAACTATTCAAGCGTTTTGAAGTGCCTTTTCAATTGGGGGTAGTGTTGTGGGGTTGGATAAGTAGAATTTTCGTTTAAAGTTGTATATTGCAGAAGCCATCTCATATATAAAAAGAACCACAAAAAGCAGTATAGACAAAGCACACTAGATTAATTGAAAGACAAGAATACAAACATTTACTATAGCACAATAATACAATGTATAAGTTCAGAGCCACATCAAAAAGTTTTTACCAAAAATAGACTTAACAGTAAAAGTAATATATAAAAAGGCAAATACAACTAGAATTGCCATTGCAAGCAATAGCGGATGTCACCCTTCCCCCAATTGCCACTAAGCGGCAGCTATTTCAAAATTGTTTAACAGTGAATGCACATATATACATGGTAATACATCTTTATGTAAATTTTCAACACATTGAGAGCAATTTAAAAAATTCACATTTCTGCTGTTTCCATGGCAACGGCAGCCATTTTGAAAATTTCAAAGTCAAAAGTCTCATCTTTACTATCCAGTTACCAATAATGTTAAGTTTCATTAAGTTCAAAGCATTTTGAGAATTTTGACTTTTTTGCAGTTTCCATGGCAACGGTGGCCATTTTGGAAATTCCAAAGTCAAAAGTCTCATCCAGACTTGCCAGTCAACAATTATATTAAGTTTCACCAATTTTGGAGCATTTTGAAATTTTTGAAATATTTGATCCTGTATCCATGGTAACAGAGTAGTTCCAATGATTGTCAAAATCATTGAAAACCTGTATATAGTGGACAACTATATTTTATAAAAATTTGATGATTCTATGTTTAAGCATACCAAAATTATTCACCAAACCCTGAAGTTTTTTAGAGCATTTTGACCTTTTGGCATTGTTTCCATGGTAACAGCAGACATTTTGGAAATTCCAACGCCAAATTCTGTATAAACCAATGTTGCTAATCGTTACTATGAAGTTTCAAAAAATTTGGAGCATTTTGATATTTTTGAAATTTTTGGTGCAGTTTCCATGGCAACATAGTAGTTCCAATGATTGCCAAAATCATCCAAAACCAGTATATGGCTGGCACCTACATTGTATTAAAATATGATGATTCTGAGTTTAAGCATCTCCAAATTATTCACCAAAACCAAAAACTGGAATTTTTCACAATTGTTCCGTTTCCATGGTAACGGCAGCCATTTTTTAGTTCTAAAGTTGCACTGCAACTCGAAAGTCAGGGTTCCTTGTTATAGTGAACTATCATTTAGATTGGTTCCTTTGGTTCCGAGAAAGCGGGCGGACAAAATTAGGTGGAAGAAAAATAATAATAGGGAAAAAGAAACAGAGGAAAAGCAATATGTCACCCAACATTGTCGATCGGGTGACATAATAATACTTTCAAACGTGCACGTCATCAAGATGATATACAGCGTCAGTACACATAATCTGTACTTCCAGACCATCGTGTATAATTTTTGAAATTGGTACGGAATATTTAACAAGGATTTGGTGTTATCCAATCAACCTTTTTTTTAGAAAGAAACAAGAGAAGTTCTTTGACCTCTCGTTCATCACCTTTCTGCTCAGACACTGGTGACGTTTTACAAAGTTTGGGTAGCAGCTGCATGCTCATGAATATCGAACAAGTTGGGGAATGTTTATCCCACATACAGGTGAAATTTGTTTATTGCTACCTAGTTTGGGAGAAATTGATAATTTCAAAATTAAAAACGTCTCGTTTTTCATTTTGGCCGAATGCTTCATACCTTATAAACAGATATGAAAAAAAGTATCATTACAATTGGTATATAAGTTTCTCGCAAGGTAAACCTGTCCGTTAGACAGGGTTCAACTGACCTCGACCTCTTATGATTAATCAGTGATCAAAGTTATGTAACTTGGTCATGTTTGTATCTCAGATACTATAAGTAAAAGATCAACTTTTTTTGTTGTATGGAATGATTGTAAAATATGCATTTCTTACTAGCAGGCTAGGTTTCATCTAAACTTGACCTCATTTTCTTGGTTCATTGATCAATATGATTTTTTTCTAGTATTTATCTATTTATCAGATACGGTAAGGAATATGGTTATTATATAATATTTGTGTACCGTCTTACTTGGTCCTTTTTCATGGTTCATTGATCAATGTTAAGTTTTCGGTCTAAGGGGACTCGGTGGCACAGTGGTGCAAGTAGTCACTTCTATAATCACTAGCTAATAAAGACTGAGGTTGTGAGTTTGAACACCGCTCGTGCTTGTGCACTTTTCTTCAATCTTAATTGTCTAGGATTGTCAGTTTTTTCGGTGGTTTTCTCCGGGCACTCCGACTACCTCCACCAACAAAAGCTGACTGACCGGAATAGAATAACGAATAAGTTCCATTCAAACCTATCCTAAGTACGTTTGCTGCTTTTCGCACAGCGAAACATTCTCTTGTGACAATTAAATTATAATGCAAACTAAGTGCTGCACTAAGTGTGCTTGCATTGAATACATTTGCAAATGAAAGCAATTAACTCTGTAACTATAGAATGAAGATAAAAAAATAAGAGAGAAGGTAATGTATCTAAATTTGTATTTATGTTTGTGTGGTATGCTTCCTTGGTTTATCTTAACTGTCATGGTCCCGTGTTCTAGTGATACATACTTATTACGAAGTATATAATATAAAATTTGTATTACTCCACAGGAATCGAATTAATTGATTTACACTTTTTATGCATTATATTATTAATATAATACCTATTCTTAAAATGCACTTGAATGATAAATTTAAGCTCACTGATGACGTATATAAGATATCTTGTTTAACCAGTCGAACATATTTCATAGACAATGAAGTTATTTCACCAGGTGAGGAACAAATCTCACAAACCCGGAACTTATTTCATCAAATAAAGAACAAATCTCATCAACATTGAACTTATTTCACCAGGTGAGAAACAATTGTTACCAACCTGGTACCTATTACACAAGGTAACGCGTGGAACTCATTTTATAGAGGTGGAACAAGTTACATAGAAATAATCTGTGAAAAAAGTTCCCCCAGAACATATTTCCTGTGATATTATAGTTCTATTGGTTTTAGACAGAAGCAAATTTTGATTCACACTTGAAGGTGCCGTTTAAACACCAAAAATCAAAATACATCATATCAAACTGTCTATACAAGCATGCTTATACATAATAAAAGTTCACGACCTGTCTCCTCGATAATTGAAAGTAAAACAATTCACTTTATTAATCCAGGCTTAGTTCATTTATTATGTGTTATGATTTTTTTTTATTACAGTGTTTGAAAAATATAAAAGCACATGTTAATGTTAATACTAGTACTCTCCTAAAAAACAATATAGACAATAGATTACTTTTCTATCAATTATTCACCATTTGACCTCGACTTCATTTATTTGATAGATGATCATAGATAAATTTGCATGATTATAGATCCATATATCAGATATTGTAAGCAATATGTCAAATATAGTTGAGTGCGGAATGGTCAAAAGGTAAAAATTGGCAGGTTTTTTCCGACCTTAGTTGATAATTGTTAAGTGTACATGGTTGTTATGCACGGTTATCTGACTTTAATCTCGTTTCATTGGTCAATATAAAGTTTTCCAAGTTAATATAAAAAAGAAGATGTGGTATGATTGCCAATGAGACATCTATCCACAAAAGACCAAAATGACACAGACATTAACAACTATAGGTCACCATACGGCCTTCAAAAATGAGTAAAGCCCATACCGTATAGTAAGCTATAAAAGGCCCCGATAAGACAATGTAAAACAATTCAAACGAGAAAACTAAGGGCCTTATTTATGTAAAAAAATGAACGAAAAAAAAAATATGTAACACATAAACAAACGACAACCACTGAATTACAGGCTCCTGACTTGTGACAGGCACATACATATATAAGTCTGTTTAAATTTTATTTTTCTATAAGCAACAAGCTTATGTGATTTTGATGTATGTAATGATTATAGGGTAAACATATCACACAAGTGAGGATATTACAGCATGCAATCTTGTGTTAATAACGTACGTAACGTAAATAATTGAATTATCGATTAATTTTTTTTATCTTATTTAATGAAAACGTTTTCGATATAAAGTTTGTAGAAGTCAATTTCTTTCTTAAAAATACAACAAAAACATTAATTATCAAGAACTCCAAGGTGAATTCAAAATGATGAAGTCATTAAAGTAATCTTTATCAAGCAATGGAACGATTGAAAAACAATTTTAAACTTTAAACGTTTAAATTCAGTTTACCAATGCAGTTGACAGTAATTTTCCTTGTTGGATATATTTCACCATGCCTAGGCAGGTCTTTAATTTAATATGAAAAAAATATGTTGTATGATTGACAACTCTTCGCTATAAGCCAAAGGAAACAGGCATTAACAGATATAGGTCACCGGACGTCCTTATAACTATGGGAAAAACCAACACCGCTTTGTCAGCTATAAAAGTCCCCGGAATAACAAATGGGGAACAATTCAAACGAGAAAAAACTAATCGCCTAAACCAAGTAAATGCGCAAAAAATAAACGTAAAACTAATTTGTAACACCAACAAACGACAACAACTGAATAATAGGCTCCTTACAAGCATATACAAACAGAAAGAGGCAGGGTTAACAATAGCGAAATCCAAATATTCACCATAACCAGGGACAGATGTGCAGCTGTATAACGTAAGAACGAACTATAGCAATCAGTGGAAAAAAGTTAAACTCATCAGATGAATACAACAAGAAATACACCCAAAAGCACAGAGTGGACTTGGCGGTAAAAGTTCATACAAACAACAAAAATACAGCTAGGTCAAAAACAAATAATAAAAGAATCATGTATCAGGACATATTATCAAGTTTTACACATCCACCATCCAATGCAGTTAGTGTGAAGAGGAAAATCACAAAAATACAGATCTCGATGAAACTTCAAAGAAAGAAATTGACAATGAGGGTCTGGCGAAAACAAAACTTTACGACAAAAGAGAAGATTTCAGCTTTCGAATTTTGAACTTTCCGTTTCTAAGTAGCATCATTCCAGCAGCATCTGTTGAATACGAGGTATATACCTTCCAATTGATACGATATTCCCATGCTTGCATTTCCTATCTTGATTTTCTTGATAGAGGATTGCTGCTCATTTTCGTGAAATTGTGTCAAAAGCTTTGAAAAAACTTGGTATACTACAAGTTCTTTTTGGTTTGAAATGATGTTTCTTGTACGGAAATTTAGACGGACAACTGCATTAATTCCAGAGGAAATACCGATAATAAAGCAGAATCCTGTTGTTCAATGGTTGTCGTTTGTTGATGTGGTTAAGATGTGTTTTTCGTATCTCAGTTGTATTATAGATTAGATCGTTGGTTTTCCTGTTTTTATTGTTTAAAACAAAATCTAGTTAAATTGGGGCACTTAAATGCTGTCTGTTCGGTGAGAGCCAAGGCTCTGTGTTGACATCCGCACATAAGTCTATAAATGTTAACTATTTATACATTGTTACAAATACAAAATGTACTGAGATGGACAGTTGTCTCAATTGCCTTACTACATCTTATTCATAAACACTACATAAACTGTTCAGTTTTTAAGGCCTGACTTTCAAGTCATGAGGTACATCTTTTCATACGCAACGTCCAACAAATCTATGTAGGGGGTCATTTGGCTAGAAAAAGATCCGGAAATATTCAATTTTCTCCTCTCCTTTTTATGGGTTGATATGGTTTTTGTTTCTTTCATTTACATTGGGAAATAAAGAAACGATCAGTGTGTATTGTTTCTTTTTACAAAACTTGTTATTAATGTGTATTTTGCATTATAAGCAGTCAACCTGATTACAAACTATCATTATTTGTATTCCGTGTGGAAAGAGGTCGGGTCAATTTAGAGTGTTACCTGACATCTAAAGATTTTTAAATCTGTTCAAACGTTGATATAACAATGAAAGGTCGACTAAACATGATTAGTATTGCATTTTCTATCATTCAAAGCGGAATTCGGTTTATGAACGAGAAACCGTAAGCGTTTTCAATTTCGTTAGTTATGTATGTTGTCTACGTATTATCCTGGTTCCCGCTACTACGTTCCGGGCATTAGCTATTTGATATATGTGTTACATTACGATCGGGTACCAGTCAATCTACGCGTGTATGTGTATATAACTCAGGTGACAAGAGCAGTACGTTCTACGTCGATGTTTGTAGAATTTTGATTAAACTCTAAATACTCATAGAATAAGAAATATAATTTAAACTGAATTTACCTCCTTCTGAATAATTTATTGCAATATAAATATAAATCCCTTTTGACAAGAGAAATCTGACTTTTGTCAGAAAGATTTGGTTCACGTGTGCAAAGGTAATCACGTGTGGCGGCCATATTGGTTTGTTTCATATTTGTGAAGAAGCCTCTAGAACTATGACGTAAACATAAATTGTCTTCCGAAAATGCTTTATGCAATACTATTTTATCAATCATGATTATTTTCATAAATTTAAATTTAATTATTTAAAGAAATAAAATTATAACAATTATGATTTTAGATTAGAGATTCTACACAGACATGCTGTAATATATATTTATAGCCAATTTAGTTTACCTGTGTGAAAATGTAAAAATGGATATTAATTTGTTTTATACTAAACAAGTAAAGACAAACTATGGATGGAAGATAATATTTCACATAAATATTTCATGACATTTGATTTATTTTAATAAATATAGGATTTAAAAACTGCAAGTGCAAACAAATTCAATCATTACATAATCAGTTGATAATTTTTTACAACATCGTGGTGATGTAACTGATAAAAATCACTCCATCAATCCTTCAGCCCTTTC
Source organism: Mytilus edulis (assembly GCF_963676685.1). Classification (NCBI taxonomy): domain Eukaryota; kingdom Metazoa; phylum Mollusca; class Bivalvia; order Mytilida; family Mytilidae; genus Mytilus; species Mytilus edulis. The sequence goes on along the minus strand of NC_092350.1, from coordinate 66,855,985 downwards.
ACATATTAAGCAATAGATCTACTTATACATTCATCGTCTAATTGAATATATCGGGTAATCGGATATTTTTAGCTGACATTTTGGGTATCCGATTGGCCGGAGTCTACTGTCATGACTGTACTACCATAAAGATAATAAATAGTATTTTTTTCCCACTAATTTGTTGACATAATACTTGTTGTTACATATTATATTTTTGTATGCTATTAAATCATTTAAAGTACAATGTACTATTTTTTTTTCACAAAGACCAACAAACAGGTTGTGCCCCCCATTATGAGTGGTGTCCCTTAAACGAGGGACTGTGCCTAAAACAAAGGGTCATTTTAATGTTGAAAAAAAAAGAAAATTTTAAAGATTTTTAACTCAAAAGTGGGAAAATTCATTATATTTGGAACAACTTTTCTAAATAATTATAAGGGGTCAAATTAATAAAGAAGATATATATAAGTTTAAAAACATCATAAAATTCTTTTGACATGTTTAAATTTTTGACCATTTAATACTTAATAGATGCATTGTTCTTGGGGAAACGTTTCATCAAATAATATGAATATAAAGGTGCTAATTTTTTACAGTGGGTTGTAATGTTCTTCCAATGAGGGTTACCCCTCATTTGGAGTGTTGTTCCCAACCTGTTAAAGGTCCATCTTTGTGCATAATTCAAAATTGGAAATTTGAACAAGCATCTAATATTCTTACACAAATAAATAAACCCTGGTCTGCTAGCTACATGTTCAACTTTTCTACCGATTTAATAACTAGAATCATGCAACCAGACTTAAGAAAAAGGCATGGAAGTTCATTATACAAATATGACACTTTTTCTAGACAATCCAGATCGTGCAAAATACTTAGCTAAAAATTGTAATGTTTAAAATTGTTGTTGCACACTAAATACAAAACATGGGAACTTTCAAAAGTTGGCGGGTATCTATGTAACAAGTCTTACTATCTTTATGTCCCATTCATAGGCATTATGTTTTTTGGTTTGTCCGTCCGTCCTGCTTCAGGTTAAAGTTTATGGTCGAGGTAGTTTTTTATGAAGTTGAAATCTAATCAACTTGAAACTTAGTACACATGTGTTCCTTATGATATGATCTTTCTAATTTTACTGCCAAATTAAAGATTTTACCTAATTTTCGCAGTCCACTGAACATAAAAAATGATTGTACGGATGGGAAATCCATGTACTTATGACACATTCTTATTTGAAGAAAAAAAAATACATCATAACGATAATGGAACAAAGCTGTGTTAGTGGGGCTTCTTTTATGGTAATTCAAGTTATCGTTTATTCACCTTCTTCCACATCAGAGCTATCAGCTCTTGGATTTGTACCTGTTAAGAGTCATATACTAAATTTTATTTTTATGCCCAACCTACGATAGTAGAGGGGCATAATGTTTTCTGGTCTGTGCCTCCGTTCGTTCGTCCGTCCGTCTGTGCCTCCATTCGTCCGTCCGGTTAAAGTTTTTGGTCGAGGTAGTTTTTGATGAAGCTGAAGTCCAATCAACTTGAAACTTAGTACACATGTTCCCCACGATATGATCTTTCTAATTTTAATTCCAAATTATAGTTTTGATCCCAATTGCATGGTCTACTGAACATAGAAAATGATAGTGCAAAGTTCAGGTTAAAGTTTTTGGTCAAGGTAGTTTTTGATGAAGTTAAAGTTACATCAACTTAAAACTTAGTACACATGTTCCCTATGATATGATCTTTCTAATTTTAATTCCAAATTAAAGTTTTGACCCCAATTTCACGGTCCACTGAACATAGAAAATGATAGTGGGAGTGGGGCATCCGTGTACTATGGACACATTCCTGTTATATAAATAAATTTTTATTAGATTGGCGTTGCATCATTTTCTTCTATTGTCATGATTGTCTTAATTGCAAATATGGGAAGTGGTTAAAATGCTAATGAGATAGCTATTATAAATGACCACCAGATGTCATTGTTTTCTTAATTAAAAACTCCGATTTCATTCATACCAGTAAATTACTTTATCATGTTTATACTGAAAAGTAATTTTGCTTGGAGTTAGAATAAATATGGTCATCAAAAGAGTTGACATGTTACTATGTACATTTACCATTATGTTACTCGATGTTCTTGCAATACACACAGTACGGTGACTAGTCAATCTTTGTGAACTTCTTTTCATAGGATGGGAGTCATTGAATATGCGTCTATAATCAATAATTAAAAATAGTCTACTTATGTTAATAAGGAAAAGTTCTTTTATGTTTTAAAAATGCATTTCATGGCGAGGTACAGAAAATATACTGAAACAGTAGGCTATAGGTGACTATAAGTGAACTAGGTACAAGAGAGCTCTTAATCTTAAATACTGCACACCACCTCTGTACTATGAAAGATAATGATATAACTGGACTAGAAATACACACAACCTGTAATTAACTGCCTTTACAGCGCTTTCGCGCTTTGATTGTCTTTCATAATACAGTAAAAATAAGTGCATGATAACATACAAATGTTGTGTAATTTATTGACACGTCACGTCAGTGAAGACCGTACTTTAGTCTATAAATGTTAGCTTTTATTTAATACATTGTTACAAAATATACTGAGATGGATAGTTGTCTCAATTGCCTTACAACATCTTATTCATATACGATACATGAACTGTGCAGATTTTGTCTTTTGTAATATAATACATTACAAAAGTACATGGTAACATAAAAATATTGGTAATATATTGACACGTCACGTTCTTTTGCATTTCTGAACATTGAGTGCATTTAATAAAATAAATTCTTTGTTGAGATGTATAGAGCAGAAATGATTGATTTTAATGTTGATTTATTGATGAATTTTTACGATATTAATGGTCAATATTTGCTGCTATTGAATTAATTTGTTACAAAGTCAATACTGCTGTTGGTAGACTTAAATATTGACCATGATTGACATGAATATAAATTATATGGTATTTAATGAATCTACTGTTTTCACCGGTATGAATGTTTCGAAATACTAAGGATTTTCTTATCCCAGGCATAGATTACTTAAGCCATATTTGGCACAACTTTTTGGAACTTTGTTTCCTCAAAGCATTACAAGCTTGTACTTGTTTGACTCTCTTACTATTTTGATCTTAGCGTCACTGATGGGTCTTGACTGTCTCTCTGGTATCTTTCGTCCCTCTTTTGTGTAGACGAAACGCACGTCTGGCGTATCAAATCAAAAGCCTGATACCTTTGATAACTATTTAATGACATGCATGTTTCATGTTTTCAAGTGCGGGTTGTAACTTTTTTTTGAAGTTTTATATTTCAGAAGCCATCACATATGCAAAAAAGAACCACAAATAAAAGACAAGAATACAAACATTTACCATAGCACAAAAACACAAGGAAGGGAAGTATAAGTTAAGAGCCACTTCAAAAAGATTTCACAAAAAATAGATTTAGCAGTAAAAGTAATATTTAAAAAGGAAAATAAAAAGGTAAATAAAATAATACTATAAAACGTGCACGTCATCAAGATGGTTAACAGCGTTAGTACACAGAATATATACTTCCAGACCATCGTGAATATTTTTTGAATTTGATACGGAATATTTAACAAGGATTTGGTGTTATCCAATGCACATTTTTTATAGAAAGACACACGCGAAGTTTATGACCTCTGGTTCATCAACATTCTGCTCAGACACTGGTGACGTTTTACAAAGTTTTGGGTAGCAACTGCATGCTCTTGAATATCGAACAAATTAGAGAATGTTTGTCCCATATACAGGTGAAATTTGTTCATTGCTACCTAGTTTGGGAGAAATTGATAATTTTAAAGTTAAAAACGTCTCGTTTTTCATTTTTTCGAATGCTTCATACCTTATAAACAGATATGAACAAAAGTATCATTACAATTGGTATATAAGTTCCTTGCAAGATAAAAAATGTCCGTTAGACAGTGTTCAAATGACCTCGATCTCTTATTATTAATCAGTGATCAAAGTTATGTAACTTGGTCATGTTTGTATCTCAGATACCATACAACTATTTTTGTTGTATGGAATGATTGTAAAATATGCATTTCTTACTAGCAGGCTAGGTTTCATCTAAACTTGACTTCATTTTCTTTGTTCATTGATCAATATGATTTTTTCTAGTATTTATCTATTTATTAAATACGGTAAGGAATAGGGTAACCTGCTTGACGAAAAGCGTTGATTCTTTTTGTTATATGGAATGTTCACTTATTAATAGTAATATGATGACTATATTTGGTATATGAATTTCTTGCAAGGATTTAATTACCCATCAGACATAATTTGCATGACCTCGACTTCATTCCATTGATAGATGATCATAGATTAATTTGCATGATAATAGGTCTATATATCAGATATTGTAAGCAATAGGTCATACATATTTGTGTACCGAATAATCAAAAGGTGAAAAATGGCAGGTTTCATCCGACCTTAGTTGATAATTGTGTACATTGTTCATGTTGTTGTTATGAACAGTTATCTGACTTTAATACCGTTTCATTGGTCAATATAAAGTTTTCCGAATCACATGAATCAAGTCTGCTTTAACTTTAAGTTGCTATTAACCATAATCTTAAGTAATTTTGATGTATGTAATGATTAAAAGGTAAACTTATCACACAATAGAGAATAGCACCGCATGCGATCTTGTGTTGATAACCCACGTAACGTGAATAATTAAATGAAAGATTAAATTTTCATCTTATTTTAATGAACAAATTTTCAATATGAGGGTTGTATATTAAAGTCAATTTCTTACTTGAAAATGCGATAACAATAACAATTAGATGGATAATCAAGAACTTCAAGGTAAATTCAAAATGAGAAAGTCATTAAAATAATTGTTATCAGAACGATTGAAAAAAAGCAATTTTAAATTCAGTTTATCGATGCAGTTGATAGTCATTTTCCTTGTTGGATATTTTGCACAATACCTAGTATTGTTATTTATGTATTATTGTCATTTTATTTATTTTCTTTTGTTACATATTTTGACATTTTAGTTTCTTGTGTATAATTCGTAGTTAAGTATGACGTCCATTATCACTGTACTAGTATACATATTTTTAGGGGCCAGCTGAAGGACACCTACGGTTACGGGAATTCTCGCCACATTGAAGACAATGGGTGGCCTTCGGCTGTTGTCCGCTCTATGGTTGGGTTGTTGTCGCTTTGACACATTCCCCATTTCCTTTTCAACTTTAATTTTACGTCCTTAATTTGACATCAAAAATAAGACAAGACGTGGTATGATTCTAAATGAAACAACTCTTCACTATAGACCAAATGACACAATGGATTAAAGGCTCCTGAAAAGCACATATATACATAAAGTGGCTGGGTTAAACAAAATAGCGAAATCCAAAACTTCTCATAAACTTGGGACAGTGGTGTAGCAGTATAGCGTATTGAGAACGAAGTATAAGAATCAGTTGAAAAAGATTTTACTCATCAGAGGGATTCCATTAGAAATACAAAAGTACACCACACAAAAACACGTGCCTGGTACTTATACATAGCAAGAACATAAAGACATCTTGTACAAATCTGACAGCTAGTTCACAGCCAATGACAGCTTATAAGAGAATAATGTATCTAATACTGATTTTCAATTATTACACATCTAATGCAGCTAGTGTAAAGAGTAAAAACACAAAATACAGATTTCTGATGAAAGTTATAGCTAGTTAAACCTATGAACTGTATGATTGTCGCATAAAATACTATTATATCGACGAATATAATAACAGAGACGCTATTATAACAGTTAGATGTTAATAGTATGTTTAATTCAATTGAATTATATCAGTATAAATGATCAAAAAATTGAAAATACAAATAAAGCACAGTATTGTGTCAAAAATACAAACAGTGTCATTGTCAATTAAAAATTTGATTGGATAAGGATCTTCCAACATATATCAGACATAAATTCAAAGAATGGGAAATTAAAAACCAAAAACCCATTTTATCAGGATTAATTTATTTCTGCTTAAATGCTTTTTGTTATAATTGTGATCCGATGAAAATGAGTAGCTGATAAAATCGTCCTCAAGTGTATTGTAAATAAAGTTGATTCACATACACCTATATCAACATTGTGTCTTTTGTATGATTTAAAATACAGAACGATAGTTTTTATTCTCAAATATTTTATAAATTTTATGAGAAATATAAGGTGAATTATACCCGCCAAATTTTCAAATGACTTTAAAACAAGCACACGAAACTATAATTTGTCTTTTAGTACTTTCCATATTCCATACATTTAGTTATATTTTTTTTTAAACGCTTGTTATTCTGAAACAGAGATCGAACGGCGGTTAGTTTATGTAATGTTTTGAACACAAAACAACACAAGTCCGCTCCGAATAACAATACAATGAAGTCTGTTCCGAATAAAAATAAATCACAATACTATATTAATCATCTTAATATTAGCATGCAATATTGTATTCTTATTGACTTGGTATGAGTGGAATAGTAAGTTTATTGTTTCGAGGAGTTACTATTGTCCTGAGGCGTAGCCAAGGGCAATAGTTGTATCCGAGGGACAATAAACTTACTATTCCACGAATATCCAGTCAGTAAGTGTTTTATTATATAAAAAAATTCAACAGACAATAAATGGCGGTGATAAATCAACTATCGTAATATTAAAAAAAGAAACCAAACCATAACGTTTACTTGATAGATATGTTCAAATACTAAGGCTGCGTCTTGCACTGACGTCAACCCTATACTAGATACAATAGGTAAAACACGACGTCGTTACTCCCGCGTTATTTTCAAAATCCTCCAATCGCGTAGCTGCATTTAAAACTCCAAACAGTTTCACCCAGGTCCAATAGTTGGAAATCTTTGACCGGTCCAATAGTCTAAAGCTTGTAATTTGCAAAATAGTGCACATATTGTGTACTTATTTTATATAGAAAATGATAACTGAGGTATAATAATTCAGAATATACAATACTTACGAGTATATCTATTTGAAAAAGAAATGAAACTGTAATAACGTAAAAACTGGTGATGATGATTTATGTATCAATTATGATATGAGAACAAACGTATTAAATCTATTCAATCGATTTTATTCTGTTTGTAAGTATGAAGGGCATGCCAATGATTTTAAATCATATATTGCGAAACATCCAGATTGTGTTAGCAATATGATAATTGATCATGTTGATTGAAGTTTGGAATTGCTTTTAAAAACAATTTTCAATCAGAAAGGTTGTTGCATTTTTTTATTTGGAAAATATAAGCAGTTATATGAGTTTACAAATGTGGTTTGCAGTCATTTTTCTTTTCGGATGTTTTTCGATATGCTTAGGTAAGTTTTTATTTCAAGAATTTGGATACAAATAAATGTTATAACATGCGACTCATTTTTGATAAACGGACTCAAAAAGTAAAAATACTGACAAAAAAAAGAAAACCAAATGTTCATGATTTTTAACAAATAGAAAAATAGAAAAAGCCCAAACACTATCTGTGTCAATTGAAATGTAGGTAAACCGAACTTCATTCCGAAACACTTCACATCATTTGAAATGTTGATCAAAGAGAATCTAGGAATTCATGTTCTTGAAAATAAAGCATTTATGCTACAAGGTGTTTAGCGTCGTGTAGTGTAGCTTTTATGAAAACAACACGTTTAATGCTTTTATGAAAACAACACGTTTAATGCTTTTATGAAAACAACACGTTTAATGCTTTTATGAAAACAACACGTTTAATACTTTCAACGCTTTTCTGGATTTACCTTCATCAGGAACGCTCAAAGCCAAACATTTGAGATCCAAGGATGTATAAGTACCGAAACCGTTGATGAGCTATATGACAAAAATACCTACAAGTCAGGAATATGACAGTTGTTATCCATTCGTTTGATTTGTTTGAACTTTTGATATTGCCATTTGATTGGGGACTTTCCTTTCTGAATTTTCCTTGGGGTTCAGTATTTTTGTGATTTTACTTTATGCATTTAACGAATACCAGGAAATAAAAAAAAATATCAAAGGACATCATTTTATATAGCAACGTCTGTTATATACATATTTCAGTATATATTCTTTTTATTTACAATCATATCAAACATTCTGACTCCATCAACCGCCATCATCTGATTCCTTTATAATACAGAACACCTACGATCTTCATTGAATTTGTTTACACAAACACAGTGCTAGAGTTTTAAACGTACACATTCAATAAAGTATACACCAATAATTTCATAACATAAGCGAACGTTTACGCCATGTTTTTTTTTCTTCTTTTTTTTTTTGCACGATTACTTAAATTCGCGTTGACTTTAACTTGGATAAATTGATGAAATTAAATGAAATATATGCACCTTGCGTTAAGGTACGTTTAGTTTTAAAATGCTTATTATGTATCTGCATCCGATCTAATAAACGTAATGAATACATATATCCTATTTCAGCATCCTCTTTTTTCTGCCGATTCTATTCAAATTAAATTTGAATTGCATGCAATTGATTTGAAACTAGATATTGCAAAAAGTATAAATTGTGTCAACAATATTTAATATATGCTTCGATATTTGAATTGCTTTAAAGAATACCTTTTAAACAGAATGGTGCTTATAATACATTCATATATGTTATTTTTATACATTGATATTAGTTTAAAAATGCGGTCTCGTTGGGTGTTTTTCGATATGCTAACTAAGGTTGTTTTTTTCAAGTATTTGAACTCAAATGAATTGAATAACAACTGAGTCTTCTCTGAATACACATTCAATTTAAAATAAAAAGACGAAGGCTACCAACGGTATGAATACAACAAAGGAGGCTACATCTGATTGATGGGTGCAAACGCAATCGCTCAGAAAATACACTAAAAAATGTAAGCACACGGTTTATGTCAAAGATATGCCAATCTACGAAACGGTTGAATCAACATCCAATTTTTATTAATATCACCTGTCTACCCAGCAAGCGCACGACCTTATAACGACGTCGGTTGAAGGTCATATGAACGTTGTGTCATAAATAAAAAAAAACGTTATAAAGGATCATTATGCACTTCTGAGCCTCTTACGTTGTACGATAATGTTCCTTCGACATTGATTAAAGATACTATTGATGATTTTTTTTCAAACGAAAGGTTGTTTTTTAACTATAATATCACCAAAGGGGGACTGCCCTGAGATGAGATTTAGCCGAGAAACATCCTCGAGCTGAAATTCTTGGTTCACCTTAGTGGGAGATATTATGGACATAATTGTGCAAATCGTGATACAAGCATGAAATTTGGTAAAAAGGTTAACTAAATGATACTTATAAAAAATCCGCTGCTGGCCAGAAAAAAAATCAATTTTTCAAAATGGCCACCACACATTTTGGAAATAGCGTCATTACAAATTAGCCATTATTTGTTAATCCTTTGAAAGGTGTGTTATATGTAAAATCCAATGTAAGATTTGATAAAAAGCAACTAACAGTTCATAAATTACGACTAGACAATACATTAATGAAACTTTAGGTGACTTCCGGTTTCAAAATGCCGGCAAAAAAGTCAAAAATTTCGATTTTTATACTTTCAAGCAATTTCACAAGGGATGTAAACCCTTGAAAGATGTGTTATAGGTATAATCCAATGTAAGTTATGATAAAACGTTAAAAACAGCTCCTTAGTACGACAAAACAACACATAAATGAAGAAAAATAGTGATTTCCGGTTCCAAATTGGAGGCAAATACGTAGAAAATATTTTAATAATTTTCATCAACTTAACAAGTAAAAACACTCTTGGCTCCGCATTTCAAAAGTTCCTGACACGAGGATGCAACGGCAGTCAAAGAAGTCCATTTTGGTTTCCAAATGTCATTGATTCTTTCTTTCATCCAACCCCAGTGTTCATGACTTTGTACATTTACCTGTCGAATACACGAACCAGGCTGAGCCCAAACAACTCCCTCTTGATTTACTTCCCTTTTTATGTGCTTTGGAAAAGAACCTCTTGTAGGCGAAATTGATTCACAATGCCGCTACTTCCTGGCAAACAATTCACATCGTGCCTCACTTCATACTTAAGCCAAAAAAAAAAAGTCCTTTCCATCTGGAAAACATCCATTGTTAGCCAAGGTGACCTCTTCCCTTTCCTACGACAATTCGACAAAGTGTCATATCCACTGAATGCATGGACAAAATGAAGGGCAGCTACACAAGGATCAAACGCATTTGATATGTCATGTACAGGAAGCCATCAAAAGTCTTTATTCCTTCCATAACCTATCCAGAATGTGTTCTAACTAGTTTTACGATTGCTGCAATTCTTGATACTATTACATCTGTGTCAGTACTACACTTCTCATAATCATGCCGAACATGGACAAACATTCGTGTATCTGCTTCTTCATGATTACAAGGGGTAGATAGGAAGTATCCATATTGAAATTGCAAAGAATATTTTCACCATGAGTTACATACACATTTTTATTAGTCTCTTAAGAAACTTGAAAAATTTTGTTTCGTTGTCATCTTCACAGAGAAACTACTCCAAACCCTTGGTGTTCTACCAGAATCAACACCTTTCCATCTGGCACCAAAAAAAACGTGCCTTTGTTTTGTCACAGCCTTGAAATTATTCATTTAGTAAACATCAAATACAATGTCTACTGTTGAATACTTATCGATGCAAGATTATATGTAAGGCAGTATGACATTATTTGCATAATCATGAACTATGTTTGCCCAACTTTGTGACCTGGAATGAACCATTGCTGCACCACCGACGATAAATGCGTCCGAATTTGGATCAGCAAATCGCAGAATGTTTCAAGTAAACCCATTTGCAGCGATTTAATACCACTATTTCAAGAAACATCCTGCGATAAAGACGGAGGAGCAGTTTGGTTTGTATGGATAAAGAAATATTCCAAGTAAAAGTGTCTACTGTGACAAGAAATGAAAAGTCTAGAAAAGTTTCCCAATCACTTTTAAGGTTCTCTAGCTATTGTTTTGACAAAGACGTTTCCAGTGTCATTTTGCGGCCAAAATAGGAAGTTGTTATTTTTTATTTGGTTATAAAAAGCAGGTTCTCCTTCGTTTGTCATTTGCTTCAAAAGATCTTCGTATTAATTGGACCAATATCTTGGAGTTTATTCGTTTATCTGTTATAAAATGACCCAAACCACAAGAACTTCAAATTCATCATCTTGTCTGACTCCATCCATCCACTTGTCTAAATTGGATCTTCTGTTAATCCTAAAGCACCAATATCGCCCTTCACAATTGCATTATTCTGTTTTTGTGCCTGATCAATTGTGTTATAAGAAAGAAATTTGCTGGTCTTACGTACAGTGCAAGTATCATTTTCAAATTCCATTGCCACCTTTGGGTGATGTTCGGGAAGGGAAGTCATATTTTGGAGATGGATCTGTAACGATCGAGCATAATTTACTTGATCAAGACCTAAATCAATACCCTATCATGCTTTATATGGATTGTTTGTAAAGTACGAAATCTCACTCATGAAATGAGCATAATATTAAAATCAGAAGAAGTTCTTATTTTATAATTGAACGCCAGGAATTAAACTGTGGTCGAGATTACTCTATTTCTTTACACCAGTCTTTAAAATCTTTGAACGTCACAGAGCCATGACATAATTATATATTCTGAGTTTAGCTTTCATAATCCGAAATTAACAGTTCAAGCAAAAGACATGCAGTTATCTGATGCGCCTGTCTAGTCCTAGGTACATTTGAACATACATAAAAAGAATCTGCCGTTCTTGGTGTTGCAATATTGGCTTTAGTAAGACAACATGTCCATCCCCTATCACGCAATATATCACCCAAAGTTTTAAAACAAGTCATTTCAATGTGCAATCCACCAAACATGACGATAAACTTATCTTTTCCGTACAAATCAGGCCATTCCCAGTGAATTTGCTTAGGCATTTCCAAAAGTGGCTGATCTGCAGTTACAATTGATGTTTCTGCGGGATTCACCATATTTTCGCCTTATCCATCGAATACCTGAGAATTGCTTGGTAGTGCATACAAATCGCTCTTGATGTCTATAAATAGTTTGCACATGCGCAAAAGTGTTAAACACATGTGTATCATAACCTTGAAAAATGTTATTAAACCAATTCATAATATCATTAGAAATCCAAAAACAGTAATATATAGTATTATAATTTTGTAACATTTTCGCGCATGCGCAAATATAGGAAATGTCAAATATTCATTTTTAATAAATATATGATGTAAGGAAGGTAGCCGCCAAACCTGATGATTGTTTTTTACCAAAACAAGGTCAAAGAAAAGTTTTCCAGAAAAATCAATATTTTCAAACTGAAGAAAACAGCCATTTTAGAAAATGGCCGTGGCCATCTTGAAAACAATATTTTTTTTAATGGCCAGCAGTTATTTCTTAAAAAGTATATACTAATGATGCTTTGTGGTAATTTTCATGCTTGTATCACCATTTGCACAATTCCCTCGATTTTGCTTGCTAATATCTTCCACTACCTGTACCCACGAAAGAAACGTAAATTTGTATCCAACAAATAATAAATTATAGGTCGTACACGATGCCAGTTAGATATAAAGTGGTATTACTTTTTTAAATCACATTGAATGATCATCTTTCTAAATTATATATTGATCTTACACAATACGAGGTTAATTAGTAATTTGGTTTATTTCTGTCAAATTTAAATATTTAATATAAAAGTATCTATCTGAAATTAGTCAAAACTAAAAAAAAATAGCTTTCTGTATCTGTCAATTAAATCTTTGAATTTGACAGCAAGCTGAAGATTTTTTTGAAAATCCAACTTGATTTGAAGAAGATATAGAAATAATTAAAGGTGACTATCGGACTTTCATCATTACCTTTTAATTAAATCTATTAATTTGACAGCAATGAACAAAACTACAATATAACCTTGATTTTGTAAGATATAATCATCTGTCCTTTGTTAGATATGATGTTTAATTTTGGTTCATTTTATTCTTTGGAGTTTAGTATGATGTCAATTTTCACTGAACAAGTACACATTTGTTAAGGGCCAGCTGACGCCCGCCTCTGTGTGCTGGATTTCGTTGTGTTGAAGACTCAATCGTGACCTTCGGTTGTGTTCTGCTCTTTGGTCGGGTTGCTGTCTCTTTGACATATTGCCCATTGCCATTCTTAATTTCACAAAATAGTACTTATTATTATAACTGACTAGGACTTTAACGCTGTCACAACGTATTTTACAAGTACATATTAAGTTTAGACGACGTTGTCAGAACGTTGTCAGTCAAAGCTCCCAAACTTGACTGGATACACAACTTACACGCATTTGTCAAAAATAGCAGCGGAACCTTATAACTTTTTCTAGTTACTAAACCATTTGTATTTTACATTATGTACGTCCTGCAACATACAATATATATAAATATATATATACAAAACTTTCACAGTATATATGTTATACTCAGATCAACGTCTGGCCTCTAATCGACGTTCGTTCCTCAAATCGACTCCCAAATCTGACGTTACATTCTCAAATCGACGTCCAATATTTCAATACACAATTTACGTCCAATGTGTATTGCCAAAAATACGCAATCGTTAATCGATGTCCAATATGAAAAAATAATAAATTAATGGACATAAATATGGCTTTTTTTGTCGTTTGAATTGTTTTACATTGTCATTTCAGGGAATTTGATAGCTGACTATGCGGTATGGTCTTTGCTCATTGTTGAAGGCCATACGGTGACATATAGTTGTTAATAACTGTCATTTTGGTCTCCTTTGGAGAGTTGTATCAACGGCAATCATACCACATCTTCTTTTTTAAATAAATTGTTTACACTTATACATGTACATGTTTTGAAAGGTTCAAACATGAATACATACTTTCTATATAGCTTTTTTTTCAACCCGAAATAGGTATCATGCATATTAAAGTGTATCTTGATAAAACGTTTATCGAATAGATCGACATAGAAGTGTGTCATTCTTATTCATGTTACTAAATGACATGCATGTAAGTGTATGTCAAGGAGAAAGCAACCTAAGGACAAGGAAACCCAAAGTGAAACGACATCTAAAGGGCATTATTCAATCTTCAACAATAGACAAAATAAAGAGGTACAGCCAATTGTTTTTTTTTAATTTTATAATATGGCCTTTGTAAGATATTTGTCTTAAAATTTTTGAGTTTTACATCTGGAGTGAAACATATACGCAAGAAATTGGCATTATTTGTTTATGTTGTGATATTACACAACTGTTTTAGGTTAAGTGCTCACAACCAGTTTACATATTTAGTCTTGTATGTTATAAATCTTTAAATTATATTTTTTTAATAGATCATATTTGTCACACCTAATATGTTTAAAGGTCTTAAGGTTTCAGCTTCTGTCGGTTCTGGTGAATTTCGTATTCTGTGTCCAAAACGGACGTTCATTAGAGAAGCTAAAAATTGAACGTCGATTAGAGAAGCCAAAAAATAGACGTCGATTAGATAGGCATAAAATTGTCGATTTGAAAGGATATTTTATTGTGACGTCAGATTTGGACGTCGATTTGAGGAACGGACGTCGAATAGAGACCGGACGTCGATCTAAGTCTTACATATAAAAACAAATGAAGTTTAAGTGTTATGCAGAAAAGTTAAATAATCTACGTAAAAAGGATGCGACGTCCACAATAAATTCAATACAGAGGGGCGAAATATACCAGAAGGACTGTCAAACTCATAGATCGAATATAAAATTACAACAAGTATAAGTAATAAAAAGATTTTACAAGACCCATTTCTAAAAATGATAATAGTAAGCATGGACCATTGTCAAGTTGCTTACAATATTGGGAGAAATAAAACAAAACATTAGTTATTCGATTATTTTTTCATTACATAATCATTGATCGTTTTAGATATTGGTTAAAATTAGTGTTGTCAAATCGTACACTTTTGACTAACCGGTTACTCGGATAATCGTTCGACCGATTAACCGGTTAACCGGTAGTATGAGTTGGTGCTTGCATTTGCCTTATCAATATAGTACCCTACACATAGATATAAGATGTGGTATGAGTGTCAATTTGACAACCTTTCATCCAAGTCATAAATTTCCGCTTTTGAATTGAAGTTTGTCCTCTGGCATTATCAGGCTTGTCTGTGAGGTTTCCTGGCGAAGTTTGACTTTTAATAATCAACTACACCGTATCAACTATAGCGTTTGTACCAACTTCAGATTGAAAAATAATATAAAAAAACTTCTTGATCTCGTAGAATTGAATATGTCTGAAACTGATTATTCTTTCCTTTTCACTTGTTGTCTCCTAAAATGATGTGGAGTGTTTCATTTTGAGTGATTTATTATAAAAAAGAAGATGTGGTATGATTGAAAATGAGACAATTCTCCACAAGAGATCAAAATGACACAGAAATTAACAACTATAGGTCACTGTACGGCTCGCTTCTTTACTTTGTTTGCATGTTACTCGTACTATCACGTATACATTGAGTACATTCACATTGGTTTGCATTTCAAAATTTTTGAGTTAGCATTTTGTTTAAATTAAGACTTAGCCTTGCACGACGGAGGTTGCACATTTAGATGTAGGTTTACACAATATTAGATCAGAAACGAAATAATGAAGTAAATCGTAAAATTTAATCCCATTACTGATTTAGAGTTACTGCTAAAAAAACATGTATACTAATTATCTTTCTTTAAGATCCTGCCACGAGCTGAGAGACAAGTTCTAATTAATTTTATGTTTATAGGATTAACAATAGCAATCAATTTACTGGACAACTGATCTGTCAAATTAATTACCACGACGACATTTTTAAAATAAAACCTAACTTTTTAATGATTTCAATTCAAATTTATATAAAATCTATCAAAATTGAAAAAAAAGTCCGGTTAACCAGTTAGACTTTTTGGTATTCGGTATTCGGTCGTTCGACCGGTTAACCGGTTAACCGGTTAACCGTTGACAACACTAGTTGAAACCCATTTGCCATGATTCAATATGGATCCAAAATTATATTGGTGGAACTATAATGGTAAAAAAATTACAATGGAAACTTTTGTTTTGGTTATAAATTAACGTAGGTGAAAACGCTGTCAAAATAGGTGCTATAAGCATACACTCCAATAATAAATTTTGTTTAATGTTTTCATTTATATTGGTTTATATAAGCAATTTAGGTAAATTTAATAGTAAAAATATGTTAATGACAGCCGTGAGAATGTAAACAAAGTCACAAAGAAGTGTAAATCAATGACCAGTTCTAATGCATTTCCTATGTTTTCATGTTTAGGTAATGTTCTAAATGAAATATGGATAAAAACAGAGGATGCTGGCAATTTCGATGCATGGAATACTCCGAATATTTATGACTATTGTACAAAATTATCTGATTATGAACTGTTTTATTCCGAATTTCAAGAATTCAGATTTAGTATCAAAGCATGCAGTAATGTTTTCATTCATTTGTCATCTTCAGCAAATTTTAAATCTCCTAATTTTTATGAGATAGCGAAAGGAAGTAACAACGGAAAGAATTCAAACCTTCGACGAAAGTTCGGAACAGGTGACAGTTATGCCAAACTAACCCTTGGTATAACCAGTTGCATAGATTTTAAAGAGTTTACCTTGACCTGGTCAGGTGATGGGCACATTCAAATGAAAGACTCATCTGATAATTCAGTCATTGACTGGACAGATATCTCCCCATTTAATATTACTGGATTAGGAATAAGAACAGGTTGGGGAATAACTGGGACATGGAAAATAGAATTTAAAGGTGAGTCAGTTACATAAATATAACAAAAGATCTTATTTCATACAAAGGACGTGGCTCTGTACCTATGCATCCCGTCATTGTGTTATTGTGCTATAGTAATTTTTTTAATTCTTGTGTTTCATATTTGCTAATGTGCTTTGTCTTTATAGCGTTTTGTGCTACTTTGTTACATATTTGTTTGTTTTTATAGTGATTCAAATTATTACACAATGTTGACCTTTTTTTTTTACATTTTCACCTTTTATGTCTATTTGATTTGTTCGCACAACATTGTCAATATAATGGAATTGAATGCGACTGTCAAACAAGTTAGAGGTCTAGGTAGCTGTAAAAGATGTACCATTGTATACATAAGAAAAAGTCGGTTCCAAGTCTGGAATTCGTTTGATGTGTTTGAGCTTTCGATTTTTTCATTTGAATAGGGACTTTCCGTTTTAAATTTTCCTCGGAGTTCAGTACTTTTATGATTTAACGAATATTGTTACATGTAATGCATTACAAGCTAATGTGGATTTTACAGAAAATGTATTGATTTACGAGTTTCAGTAAATTTCATGTATCTAAGTGAACGAATGTCTAAGATACAATACAGAAATTTGACAAATATGCCATTGAAACATATTTTTTGTGACGAAACAACATTGTCTTGTACTGTATTACTTGTAACAGTATTCCTCCATACCATTTTAATCAATTAAAGTCGTCTAGCAGGCCTCCATAGTTTTTGGAAAATTTAGTGTTCACCCCAAAAAACCTGTTTGGCCACCACATAACAATTTCAATTTTATTTACAATTTACATAGTGTGTATATGCTAAGTATGTTTAAATGAACAAATGTTCCCATAGTTTAGGACTTTATTCATGATAAGTTTAGATGTTTATAAAGTGTCCTATATTTTAACTTAGTGAAACCTTATGTGTCCTATATGTTTTGTACACGTGTTTATTCTCTGTTGTTAATTTGACATTCTTGTGTCTGCCATGCGGTACTACTTCACAGTTGGTCGCATCTATGTTGATACCGCTCATTCAATCTGCAATGATAATTTGACCATTGTTCCAGTTCTGACAATGTCAAATGCATCAATTCCATCCGTTGCAGGGTACATTATTTTAAAGTTAAATATACACACCGTGTATGATAGAGTATAGCGAGTCTGGCAATCTAATAGGAGTTTGGGTAAAGTTAATTTGTATTTCATACATAAATCTTTGTTATGATGTATATCTTAAGCGGAAATTAAAATCTTTAAATATTTTTTTATACATTAAATAAACAGGATCTGCTATTGTTGTTCCTTTTCTGACCTTATCTAGCACGATTTATGTTTTGAAGTGGTTTGTCATTTGTAATTTATCAGTTTCAAAATGTGTATTTTCTATTATCATGATAATCTTTGGTTTATATTTGTTCAAGTGTCCTGCTATGAAAATTTATAGTACATTCTCATAATGTCACAGTTTACAACTATCTCAAAAAATCTGTGATTTTGTATAAAGATTTATTGGCAACCAGTCTAATTGTATAATGTAACGATATGGATATTTTTAGTATTGAAAGTATATGAACTCAGAAATATGTGTAAAAATATAATATTTTAACAAAAACTGTCAATTATCATATCTTATCTCTTAATAATTCTTACTCGTTTATATTTTCAGGTCAGTATACTGGGCATTTTTGTGGAAAAACCAATCTGTATGGCAACATGACCTTGCTTAGAACAACGAAAGCCATCAATAGTGTATTTTGTTCCACACTTTGTTCCACTTCTGGTACCTGCTTTGGTTTCAACTTCAATAGAAATAACCAGGAATGTCAGTTAATTGCAGGGGGTCAGGTGATGACCACATACCAGCGTCCAGATTGGAAATTATACTCAAAATGTCTGATAGGCCGGAGTGTATGTATGGGCTGTTTATAATAAACAATTAGTGTACTTTAATTGTGTACTGAACATGCTGAAGTTCTGCTTCATCTTTTCCGATCAAGGTTTATGAATTCTCTTTCATTACAACAAAAGAGGGGCGAAAGATACTAGAGGAACAGTCAAACTCATAAATCGAAAAGAAAATGTCTTGAAAAAGCATGTCAGTAATATTGCTTTTTCAACGTAAACATTCCTGAGTTGATCATATTGATATTGACAACTTATCTTACTGGACTATGTTTTTTCAAATACGTTCGAACAAGTACAATAAGTAAGAGATGTCAATTCAAAGAGTAGGAATATCAAACATAGAAAATTTTACTACAAATATTAACTTAGTATAATAGAAAATGATAAAAGAAAATATATAATGTTTATTTGAAATTCTTTTACTGTTTTGTATAATAAATGTGTCAAATAAAAAAAAATCACAGCAAAAACAATCATCTTAAAATTTGTAAGGTGTCCAACTGGAAGGTTTTATTTGACCTTGATGGCATTTTCACGGTTCATTGCTCTGTGTTAAGATTATGTTTTTCGTATGTTTATTTTACTATATAATTAATCAGTCACATATATTTGTTGTATAAAAGGATTGTTACCTGTCCATGTCTGCCTTGCATGGATCATCTGACCTTGACCTCATTTTCATGTTGCATTGGTCAATGTTTAGTTTTCTTGGTTAAGTCTGTTTCTTGGAAAGCATAAGCAATACGTCAACTGTATAAGTGTATTCAATGATTGTAAGGTGTACATGTATTTATCGTTTGGTTTAAATGACATTGACATCATTGTCTTTGATCATGTTAAGTTTATGTCATTGTTGTAGTAAAATATATCAACATAATATCAGTGGTAAGTAAAGAAGGCGAAACATTTCAGCGTGAGCCCTCTTGTTGATTATCAGATAATTGAATATAGATTTAAGAATATGTGGTATGATTTTCATTAAGGCAACTCTTCACCAGAGACCAAATAGCACTGAAATTAACACATCTAGGTCGTCACCGTACCGTCTTTTTGATTCAATTTAAAGGAATTTTGCCGTTGGAGAAATGAAGAATTTATTTCTTTTAAAATCCAAATTAGAAACGAAAAAACAAATCGGTGACTATACTGTAAATGTTAGACTTAGGCAACCATCGTGCATGTAAAATACGCAAAATAATTTTAATCAATTTCCCATGACTGAGAAGCGATGCTTAATAACTTTAATGGAAAGTAAATTTAATATGTATCAAATGCATAATGATTTTTCACGAATATTGTTTAAATGAACTCGTATGAGTAAGATAAAAATATTGATCTGAAATTTTATCTTAAGACATCGCATTGATCAAAATGCCAATATTACATTTAAATTAAGTAAAAATAATAATGTCACCGATATCCTTGAAATATTGATAAAGGAATAACCGTGGTTTGAAAATGACTTTTCAAAATCTAGACATATTGTTTATTAATGTATTGTAGTTCGTAAACAATGATTCTTGCATACACCAAACCAACAAACTAACAAAAGTCGAAGCTTATAAAATGTCCTTAGGTTTTATTATTACCAAATTATACTGGGATTCTATTTAATGACGTAACACAATACACTCATCATTGATACCAGGATCGATATTTTGTATTTGCGCAAGACTACTCAAGACCCATCACTGACGGTGGCATAAAAAAAAGTTAAAAAAGCCAAAATGAAGTACGAATATGAAAAGCATTGAGAACACAAAATTCTCATAGTTTTGCCTTAATACAGATAAGGTAATTTGTTCCTGAGGAAGAAACACCTTAGTTTTTCAAAAAATCAAAGTTTTGTTGACAGTTTGTTTATAAATATGAACATATCAATGTTACAAAATAGATTAACTAGAAATTTTTAAATATTTTAATGTACATATAACACAACTATTTTAATGTACATATAACATGTATAACACATTGTTTCAGGTATCGGAATGTAAATTTAGTAAAATACATGCAATATAAGATTCTAAATCCCTGAACTAAAAGTAACATAGTTAGCGAAGTTTATAAAAAATTGGAGACAATATTAAAGGAAGCTACAATATCAAACAAGCAAAAATACTAAAAACAATTTAAAAATTGTATTGTTAAAAATGACACACGAAGACAAACAAGTTCTATACTTCTCTGACATCTAGAGATATATAATCACAAGTTTGGCAATACTTTTGGCACATTTCAGTTTTATAAGCTCTTCAACATTTTATCATGTGTCATGCGTTTCGTGTGCAAATAAATAGCTAAGACCAGTACTATAGAGACATGAATTAGGTTTAGCAAGACTTTGTTCATCTTATAATTATATAATCTTCAACGTTTATATTATGCATATTTTGCAAATAGTGTGGCTAAGACCGGTACTTAAGAGACACATATTTGCTAAATGTGAATCGTGTGCAAATAGAAGTGTGCCAACCTCTTTCGTTTATACAAAAAGTTAATAACAGGCTCTTGACGTGAGACAATCACATACAGACAATGACAGAATGACACGGAAATAAACACATGTGTTATAAGGTATCTACGTTTTCTATACCAGGCTAAGTTAGTGATAACATTCTTTTCATTGTACTTAAATTTCATGATATTTCTTTAATTCAAGTGTTAAGATTCAAGATATGACTCTTTTTTTTTAAAACTTTTCTATTTTGAAATGTTATGGGGATAAATGCGAATCGTATACATCTAAAGGTCTACCAACCTCTTGGTTTTAAAACAAAAGTTAATAAGAGGTTCTTGACTTAAGAGAAGCTCACATAGAATGATTCGGGATTAAACATATGTGTTATAAAGTAGCTACATCTTCTATACCAAGTCAGTGGTAACATTATTTTCATTGTACGTAAATTTCATGTAATTATCTTTAATTCAAAACGTTTACAATTTTGACATTTGACTTTTTTAACTTTTCTATTTTGAAATGTTTAGGTGATTACTGTGTCAAAATAAAACTAACATATACAGTAAGTCGTTTACTAAATATTTTGTATAACTTACTGTGGCGGGTGCCACATGTGGCGCATGATCTGCTTTCTCTTCCGGAGTACCTTAGATCACCCCTAGTTTTTGGTGGGTTCGTGTTGCTTATTCTTTAGATTTCTATGTTGTGTCATGTTTTCTATTGTTGTCTGTTTGTCATCTTTCATTTTTAGTCAGGCGTTGTCAGTTTATTTTCGATTCATGAGTTTGAATTTCCCTCTGGTATCTATCGTCCCTCTTTTACTATGGATCATTGACCTAGTCACCATTTTTGTCACAGAGAAAAAAATAAATCTAACCTTTTTGTTGATATTTACAAATGCCTTCACCAAACTCATAGATTGCTAGTAGTTACACAATCAATATCAACAAAAAGAAAAGCAGCACAAATACCAAAACCAAGGGAAAATTTAAAAAAACGGAAAGTCCTTTAACAATAGGCAAAATCAAAAGCTCTAACACATCATACACCTGTCATATTCTTGACTTGCCACAGGCATGTTAAATCGAAGTTGTTTTCAAGCAAAAACCATTTTGAGAATATTTGTATTTCACAAGATTACTGATATCCCCGTGTTGGAAACATATCTGTAAATAGATACCAACTATGTATTTCAATTAGTGGGATTAAATAGTGAATAAAAGAAATCAAATCGAAGAAATGTATTCTGCTTAGGGTTCGTGTTGTTTAAACTTTAGTTTTCTATGTTTTTTCATGTGTTCTATTGTGTTTCTGTTTGTCCTTTTCATTTTTAGCCATGGCGTTGTCATTTTATTTTCGATTTATGAGTTTGACTGTCACTCTGGTATCTTTCGTCACTCTTTTAGAACTTAACATGTGACCTTAGGTTATATCATCTAATATTTTACATTTGACTGTCCCACTGGTATCTTTCGTCCCTCTTGAATATAAAATATCTACAATGCATCTGTTCTTGGATTGTTTTTTGTAAGACGAAATTCCAATTATTGCAAACAATAAAACCAACAAATATACAACAATAACTGTATGATTCAAATCAAATAAACTACATTTTATTAGTAATTTCAAATATTAGGGTTCAGTTTAACGCCTTTTGATATTCTCTATTTCAAGTTCAATGATAAATCGTAGAATATAACCAATTACACGCCTGATGTATCTGATTACATCATTTGATACTTTTCATCAACGGTACGGAAAGTTTATAATTGCTTTTCTGAATTTTTGACAAAATTTTTAGGAACTTTTGGTCTTAAATATGCTTCAACTTCGTACTTTATTTGGCCTTTTAAACATTTTTTGATTCGAACGTCACTGATAAGTCTTTTGTAGACGAAACGCGCGTCTGGCGTAAATATAAAATTTTAATCCTGGTATCTATGATGAGTTTATTCTGTCTATTTTGATGGTAAGTCCTCCAAAAAAATTATATGCTTTGGAACGTATACATCCTCCAACATCTGTACACCTTCATCAATTTTCATTGTATCTCTGGTTAATTTTCGTAGATCATCTTCAGTGACACTTGCCTCTTTCTGTTTAAGTACTGACGCACATGGGACATTATCATAAGTCAGTGTATGTTAAATAGGGAAAACTACGACGTCCTTGACGTTTTTATGTTTTTTCATTACTGCCTCAATAAAAAAACGTTGCAACCTTAGTACCAAATATTTCAATGACTTCAGAAATCCTTCCAGAAACCGCTTAGGAAATGTCAGCATCTATGTAACTATAATCGCCAGTTTTATACCAGCTATAAGAAATGATAACATTTTTCGTTTTATCTTTTTTATTTACGGATCGTTCAAATCGAACTGAGGTTCGAAGATAAACTTCATCACTTGCTGGCGATTTCACTATCAAACCATTACAATCAACTACTTTTAAGTCAACCCCTGACAGTTGTGCAACTCCAAGACATGATTTCGACAATGGTGATAATGCAACTCATATGTTCCCTGCTACTTCTCCAAATTCAGTAGAAGCATACCCAACAGCTAGATTGTCAAATGTCTTTCCCAAGCCATCAAGACATGTCCATGGCACAGGTTGACCTCCAGTCAAAACAGAGCGTATTTTAATTTGATTATCTTTTTTTTATGCAGTTTCTTGTAACATCGGCGTAACAAAAACTGTCAGAAAGGACGCTCTTTCTGTAGTATTTCTATCACATAGTTAGTCCTTTCTGACGCCAATGTAGGTGCAAAGAGATAATCATATGTAATACGTGTTCGAACAGTGATGATTTTACAATGTGGATATTCACCCGCACAATAAAAAGGTTGATCATTGAAGTAGTGTAGTGACTAAATTTGACCGCGTCTGGAAATCCTGTACTTCCAGATGTTGTAAGTATAGGTGGTGTATCATTTGGATCAATCTGTGGAAGATAAACATCATTTCCATCATTGTACAGGTCCTGTAACATAAATCGTTCTACTGCTTCTGTCGGTGATGATTGCAAGACGGCTATTTTTAAATACTGAATTTCGCAATGAGTCACAATACCGTTTTGCGGATCAATTGACATGAGTGTTTGTCGCCTTCCTTTGAATCAAACGTAAAATTTTTGCAGTTGCGACAGAGCTTCATCATTTATTTTTTTTTAGATCGGAGCCATCTTACATGTGAAATGTCAGATGCAGTGATTTTGCCCTTGCCATCTGAATGGCAAATATAAAAATTAAATAAACTGCTGTGTTATTTCCACCAACACTAACGACATCCCCTTAATGAATCCCATAACAAACTAGGCATTTAGCCAGACTGACGGATTTGTCGTATAGGTCACCATACGTTATTGTTTTCCGTAAATTTCCCTTGTTGTAAATAATATAGGCTAGTCTGTTTGGATCCTCGGTCGCCCATTTTCGCAACAGATTTGGAATCGTTGTATATGGCGCTAAGACTGGATCTGTGGAGTGTAAGTAACTTTCCATTTTATTTTTCACTATGCAAAATATGAATAATATTACTTGTTGACGGTTGCAGTTGACTTGTGTACCTATGTATAGCAAAATGTAACTGATAATATGTCCTATTTAAATCATGTTATGAACTTCACACGTCAATTCTTACTACTTCAAAAACTGATTACAAATTTAATAGAATGTAAAATATTAGATGATATAACCTAAGGTCACATGTTAAGTTCTAAAAGAGTGACGAAAGATACCAGAGTGACAGTACTAGTCAAACTCATAAATCGAAAATAAATTTACAACGCCTGGCTAAAAATGAAAGAAGACAAACAGACAAACGATAGATCACATGACACTTCATAGAAAACTAAGTAATTAGCAACACGAACCCCATCAAAAACTAGGGATTATCTCAGGTGCTCCGGGAGGGTTACATATTAGGTAATATAACCCAAGGTCACATGACAATTTAGGGGGACATGAGAAGGTATTGATGGGATTTAGAACCAATGTACAAAAAAATAAAGAAGGAGACAAAATTCCTAACTTTACATGATGGAAGCTTATTTTGTGAAATCAGACTTTTAAAACATGTTTACTGACCTAATCTGAACACTTTACTTTTACAAAGTCTATTTTGAGATATGGAACTTTCAGCTTTTTAAATATCGACATTTTCTCAGACTGTGGACGTTGGTGATAGTCACAATCTTCATTTACAACAATTTTTACTATTCACAAAGACGACAATTTAATCTAATGTTTACTAAAATAGATTTAAACATTTTGAAGTGGTTGTTTTGGACAGAATTTTTTTTTCTGCAGACCAAATTTTATATATATATCTGAACGTGTAGCATGTAACAACTTCAGATAGAAAATTATTATCATATATGTAAATTCTTGACTCCTATAACTTTGTTAAATTATTTATATTTCTTTTGCATTATTCAGTAACAGTTAAACTCAGCTAAAATGCATATGCATATAGCGAGTCATGGGAATGTTTTTTAATGGCTTTTGAAATGAGAGAAACTTAATTTCTTTACCAGTGATTTTTTTTTATTAATACACAAGTCATTTCTACCGTCAATATGTTCAATGATGTAATGATCAACTAACAAAATACGTTTAAAAAAAATCATTAACAAATTAATTTGTTGGTATCAAATTTCATGTACATTTGTTTAACCATATTTGAAAGTATCTCTAAAAACATGTTTAAAGAAAGCAAATATATTTTAACAAGTTATATTTTCATTAATTTAGAAAAATGAAAAGATGCAATTAGTACATGTTTGACCATATTTACATTATCAGAATGTCATCGAAAGTCATCTGGATTGTAAGGCATTTTGAATAGTAATTGATTAAATTCAATAACATGTGATGATATTACTGGCTAATTAATAATTAATGATTACTGGATTGCAATTACAATTATACCAAACCTGGTCAAATATAGATTTAAGGGGGCTCGCGGTTCTAAATCAATTGTTTTTTTATTTAATATAGGATTTCGCAATATTTTTCTATAAATGAACTTTATCTTATACTTAATGAAAAAATGAAATAAAAAAAATGGGATCACCGTTCATTTACGCTCACAATCTGCCTTCGAAAGAAGCATACATTTTTGTTAATGTCCTTTTTTCTGTTGAACTAATTGGAGATATAGCGTTTATATCGAAATAAAAAAAAGCACTAAATTACAGAAATCGGTTAAATTTTACAATTATTTAGTTTATGAACAGCTTATTCGAAAACAACAATAAAACATGTAGGTCACCGATGAGTTAAAAAATATATTTCAATTTTAATGGCAAAAAATTGCATTTTTGCACTAAAGGGAGATAATTTGGAGCTTTTTCAATGATATCTACATTTTAAAAGTCACATGGGGCCAACACGAATTGATTTTTTTGGAATGATTTTTGTACCATATGATAAAGTAACAACTACTAAAGGTAATAAATAAAATGAGTAATGAAAAATGTTTAATTTTAATCTGAAAATCTTATACCCGCGAGCCTCCTTAAGTAATTGTTACTTTATCATAATTGTACAATTTAAGCTATTTCTATAATTTAGTTCTTTTTTATTGCGATATTACCTCTACTTATTCTATTAGTTCAACAGAATAAAAGGACATTAACAAAAATGTATGCTTCTTCCGATGGCAGATTCTGAGCGTAAATGAACGGTGACCCCATTTTTTTTAATTTCATTTTTCTATTAAGTATAAGATAAAGTTCATTTATAGAAAAATATAGCAAAATCCTATATTAAATAAAAACAATTGATTTAGACCCACGAGCCCCCTTAACAGTAGTTGAAATAATTTAATCTGGTGTTTTCATTTTAATTCAGGCTGGTCGTCTTTACACTTACAACTTTAATGCACTGATAATTTTTTTCCCTTCATTTTTATCATATAAACTATGCTCTACTATGCAAAGACGATTCAAATACATGTAGATACAACTTTTGAAAGAACACAATAAAAGTAAATTATTAAATCCTTTAACGAAGTCATACACATTCGATTCAGATTAACATATACTGAAGGTTTTTGTTAGATACATTGGTAAGTGTGAAAGAGAAGACATGAAGTGGAATTGATTTTTGTTATTTCGAAAATCTGAACATTTTAACATATTATCACGCATTGTTAAAATTCTTTGCGGCAGATTTTTACCTACTGTGAATTAGTGTCATAATAATCATTTGATTTGGATGCAAAAGCAATTAACAATAATACAAACTGTTCGTGCATTTTTCATTGTTTTGCAAAGCAAATTATAATTTTATACAACTGTTGTACAAGCGAGATGTTTAGCTATCAATACATTTCGATTTAATCCTTTTTTTCTACGAAATAAAATGCATGTAGAAGTTATGAATATGGCAGTTGTCTTCTATTCGTTAAGTATTACAGCAAATTTTGTAATACAGATGGAAAAAAAACAGATTATAGTTTAATAATGTTTTATATATTGTAACGGGTCAATGACCACAACTGGATAATTCATGAATGGGTTTATCAAAAAACTTCTTTTTAAAGATGGACTGGTCTATGATACGTACCACCATCAATATTGGAAACTATTCAAAATATCAGATGGACAGTGTACTTTGATTGTGTATTGAAATTCTTCTTCATCTTGTCTAAATACTTGCCTTGACTTCTGTTTCCTTTCAACATGTATTTCCGAAAAAAAGTCAAAAAGAAATTGCTCCTTCAAAGTTGTCTTCCCTGAATTGAATTGATTTAAGAATATACATAGATCAAGTTTAAAAAAAAAATTGTAAGATTTTCGGACTCTTTGATTTGTTTCCTACGATACAGGGTACTTCTCCCAGTACAATCCATTTTTCTTTTCATATAAAATTCCAATAGCTCATAAACGGTCATTAACCACAATTTAAGCAAATCCTTGATGTCTTTTTATTCGATTTAATACCCACATAATGCCATTGTAAACTAAAGGTGAATGTCAGCCTATTCAAGCCATTTAAAACAAAATAATATCTTAAAGGAGCTTCATAACCTATCACAATATGTAGCTTATTTGGTACATAAAACATGCTTAACTAATGCTATTCTGACATAAATTATCAATTTTAAATTCTAGATTTGTTTTTAAATTTTAACTCTGTACATCCTTTACCGATTGTAAATAAAGGCAACAGTAGTATACCGCTGTTCAAAACTCATAAATCCATGGACAAAAAACAAAAATCGGGGTAACAAACTAAAACTGAGGGAAACGCATTAAATATACGAGGAGAACAACGACACAACATTAAAATGTAACACACACTGAAACGGACTAAGCATTAGAAAAAATCCAATGAGAATAACAAATATAACATCAAAACCAAATACATGAATTCGGAATAGATAAGTACCGTTACACGTCTTATAGTAATGCGAATTCACACCCAAAAATAAGAGAAAATAAACGACACAACGGAAACACAACATTAAAATGTAACACACACAGAAACGAATTATAATATAACAATGGCCATATTCTTGACTTGGTACAGGACATTTTTAAAGGAACAAATGGTGGGTTGAACCTGGTTTTGTAGCAGGTCAAACCTCCCTCTTTTATGGCCATGTGAAACATAACATTAAAATGACAACACAATATTACAGGACTACAATATAAATAAATAGGAGAACATAATTGACAAAGAAACACGAATAATAGCTAAAAAAAAGGCAACAAGTTTAAAATTTTAATACGCCAGAAGTGCATTTTGTCCACACAAGACTTACTAGTGACGCCCAGATACAAAAGTTTGAAAGCCTGTAAATCATACTAAATTATATGTTTTACTCAAAGCTCAATGATAAACCAAAAGAAACAAAAATATGGTATAATGAACAATACAAAATCGTATGTTTGAGGTTATTTTATTCTTTCGTTCGATAGATGAGTTGAGTTTATGAATCACAGCAAAGACCATCATCCAAAACTTCTTTTGGAATTTTAAGGCACCTAGAACATTGAACTTGATGTTCATTCTGTACAGGGCAAACAGCAGGAATATTGCATCCTGGATCTAAAAAATAACATTACAATGGTTGATTATTTTGTATCCATTGCATAAAGCCTTACTTTTGACGACCATTAATGAAAATATTTTTTAAAGTAGTGTATAAATAGAGGACAATTAAACAGGTCAACGAACGAACTATTTGATAAGCCAACAAAAACGTAGTTGATCATTTATTCAAGATGTCCGCTACTCTGTTTAAAAAAACGAGCTTTTTAAAACATATAAAAGACTGTTTGAAATTGATACATTAGTATATAAATATATTAACTTAAAAAGCAGACAAAAATGGCGGATCCATGTGCTTGTTTAGATCGATTGATGGATTGATCGTTTGATTTGTTTGTGTGTGCATGTTGCACATTTACCATTAAGATAATCGTTTTATCAAAATAGTATGTCG
Organism: Mytilus edulis; assembly: GCF_963676685.1. NCBI lineage: Eukaryota > Metazoa > Mollusca > Bivalvia > Mytilida > Mytilidae > Mytilus > Mytilus edulis. Next base: position 66,826,351 of record NC_092350.1, on the reverse strand, counting down.
ATCATTCACATTATAATTTTTTGTTAACTATAATTCATATAAGAAAGTAAAAGTACTCAAACAAACTTACCCTGAGGAATTTCAACTGAAGCAAACAATACGAGCATCAATTAGATATAAGAAGATTTGGTATGATTGCCAATGACAAAACTATACATTCAAGTCAAATTTGTAAAAGTAAACCATTAAAGGTTAAAGTACGGTCTTCAGCACGGAGCCGTGACTCACACCGAACAGAAAGATATAAAAGGCACTAAAATTACTAGTGTAAAACCGTTCAAACAGGAAAACAAAATGCATTCTATTATTACATTTGATTTATAACAGGCATACATTTAACAAATAGTAAGAATATTGACCTGACAGGATGCAAAATCTGTACCTTAAGTAAAGAGTTCTTAACTTTGTTATTGATAATTGTTATACAACAAATAAATGCTTCTCTAATTTTTGGTTTTGCACGTTTTGTAGGAAGCCGTCGGTATTGTGCAAATGATCAATACTTTCACAACACCATACAATAATAATAAATTGTATACTCTATGCCGGAATCATGAAACTACGAGTTATATAAAGCTATTTTCGTTTCTTTTCCGATGTTTAGGCGTGCCGTAGTTATGGATACGCGTTCTAATCTATTTTTCAATTTGCAAGCCGTCAATTTATGTTGCAATGAAGATACAGTAAATTGTAAATCGTATGTTTTTCATATGAATAAAACAAATGCTTACCAATCTTGCATCCTGAAAAACATAATGTGAAAATATAAGTATGTTAAAAAGTTGAAGAACAAAATAGTTCAATGAAATAGTAAAACACTATAAAGTAAAGCTTCACAGTCTAAAAAGTCAACTTATTATTAAGTAACTCAAAACTATGTTTACACAAGGTGTTTGATTCGTTCAAAATGTAAAACAAAATCACATAGTTCACATAATTAAACTATTAAACAGAAATACTATGTGACTATTCTGTGTCTTTTTTATATATAAAATTAAATATACAAAGACACTTACCAACTTGGACATCTGAAAGTAATGTGAATTGATATAAACATTTTTGTAATGGTAAATTGTTTATTACTTGTTATCAAAATCAATAACAGTTCTTCTCTGTAAACAGAAAATTGGTACTCAATGCTCTATAACTTCGTACCCTATTTGGCCTTTTATACATTTTTTTATTCGAGCGTCACTGATGAGTCTTTTGTAGACAAATCGCGTCTGACGTAAATATAAAATTTTAATCCTGGTATCTATGATAAATTTATTTGCAGACAAATATAGGTTATAGATAATGTTGACTGTACTTTATTCGTACTGTACGCGACTTCTTTTGTCACAAAAGGTGTTTGCTTTGTATGAGATTGAATAGTAAACCCATTAAGAGGGTGCTAACGTTTGAAATACATGGAATTACATAAAACGTTGTTTTTTGCAAATGTAATTATGTATAGTGAGATTGATAGTAATGTATAAGAGAACATAATAGCGTGTCATGAAATTAAAAGTTCATATTTAAACAAGTTGCTTACCTTTTCCAAGAATCATAGTCGGTATGAAATTACCATCACATGCATCACATAGCGTAGGAGGTTTCTCAAAGGTCTCTGAAATTATCAGAAATCTGAATAATATCCTTTATAGTGCATGTATATAGCATTCAGTGACCAAATCTAACTCGTATAGGAACAAATAAATTAAATTACTTGTTTTAAACAGAAAAAGGGGTAAGGAAATACAAACAGGACATTAAAAACTCATGAATTGAGAGAATTTTGATATCACAATGACAAAAATCAAAAGTCGAGGGAAATACATCCAACTTCACAGAATCTGAAGACTAGACTACACGAACAACAAGCACACTTCTTAGCCTGGGGGCTCGTAGGTATTCCAGATTGGTATGTTAATTGATTATACATACCAACATAATCGTGTTCATACTCACGGAACAGGACATATGACATGTCTAGTAAATTCACTTCAAGGATTGATTTAAGGTTTAATTCAACATTGAAACGCTGTCTGAAGACATTACGTCATTTGTATCCAATATGGTGAGTTTTAAATTTACCAATTGTATTTTATTGACATTTACAAAAAACAAAAACAAAAAATCTTACTCCAATCCGTTACAAATAAGGCTACGATGTCTGGAAATCCATTTGTGACAACAATTTTACTGCATGAGTATGTATCGTGTGTACCATTATTCCGTCTATAAATAAAAACACATTTAATCAGTGTATAGCATGTAGAAAAGTCAAATTATATAACATTCTTTACGTATTTCAACTTAGTAGTTTTGCGTACTTAAATGTCTTCGTAATCACAATTTCTGAAATACAAATGTTATGCTACAGACAGCATACATTGCTCACCCGACATTCGTGTTCAAGTTAGTATACCAACAAAGTATTTTAATCGTATGGACCAAAAGTTTGTGTTATCTAAGTTTTTTTGTTTCATGAATTCAAACGTCAAAATAGACAAAATGGGACAATATTGATTAAGGGGCATCTTCAAAAAGAAGATTGACAATCAGGGTTGGGGTATACACGTCGTCTTTCCTGGTAAATTAAATGTTCAATACTTGCACCAGATTTTAATTTTCCAAATTTGCTATCGTAAGCATTGTTGTGGAGGCATTAGCTTTCATATGCCCATCGGATGCAATGCAATTGTTTATAACCAAATATATATTCTATGAGTTGTCATTGTCTGATTTAATTGTAATCACCTTCAAATTAAAAATTTTCAGTTATAATCTTATGTTGACAAAAACTGAAATTCATTCTTCTTGCATAACAATATATTCGTAGTACATTACGCAACAGCAATGTTTTTAAATAAAGTCGTTTTATTCATATTTTCACCTATCATTAAGCTGTATAGTTTACAATAGCAATTAAAAGTGATTCGTTATAAAATTGAAACAAAATTCAACAGGGTTATCACCTCAGGTGAACTTGTGTGATATGGTGGGTAGGTATTTCCTGCCCAACGACTAATCTAAATAATTTGTGTATTATATTTTAAAGAAATGGGTAGGGTATGTTTACCTTATAACTGTGAAAAGTCCAGATCTTGCATAACATTCTTGGTAAAAGAGAAGTCTTCCATGCAATGTATAAACAGTAGTGGTTCGATTATTTTCTCTCACGAGACCTGGATTTACTCGACTTCCGTCGTCTCCTAGTCTTTCATAAATAGTTTTTTGTCTGTAACATGGTTGCGAACACAATCCAAATACTGATAAAAAAGAAAAAGAATCCAATATGAATATATGTGATATTCAATATGAATATATGTGATATTCAATAAATATGATACATTTAAATCCTAACTAATTTGATTATGTTTGATTTGCATGTAAAGTTTGCTAAAAAAAAATCCTCATTAAATGTTATGGTTGGTAATGCTTGTTTTGGGGTAAATTTATGCTTAAAAGGTTTATATCTAGATTAATAAGTGAGTTTTATTTCACATTTTAAATGAGCCGTAGGGCGTATTAAAACCTGACCGCATTAGAAAGGAATATCCCACTTTAGTGTTGTCGGTAAAATAGGATATTGAATTTAGCAAATCTTTATAAAAAATAATATTTTTTTGACGGTATATGGATAGGTTAATAAACTTTAAACTGTTTACGTATAACTTATTTGGTATCATACTTCTTTGATTACGATGCGAAATATATAAACTTTCACGCATGAACCAGATGAAAATGAGAATGTGTTTTTCAAAATGATATCTCCTTTACATACTTTATGTTTTGCAGCATGCTATTTTCATTTTAACCGGTTTTCAATGTTTGCTACTTCTAATTTTGAAAATCCCTTTAGTTTAGTTCGCCCCCTTATACCACGATTAATTACATTTGATATATTCTAAAAATTGCAACGAAATAGGTATAAACTGTACTACAATAAAAGAATGTGCAATTACTACTACGTGGCAGCAACGATACGCATGTAAAGCTGTTAATCCTTCAGAGTACAGCGAGGTTGAAAATAAAGGATCTGATACCTGCCCATGTATAAAAACATCACATATATATATATAAAAGCCACAATTTGATAGAATCCTGAATGGTTACCTCTCAATTTTATCAAGTATGATATGTGGTTAAAATGTTTGTTTCTTTTAGATGTTAGAAAAAAGAAAATATCGTTTCAAAAATAATAAAGTTGTTTATTCCCAAATGACGTTATAAGTGACGTAATTGTAACGTCATAATAAAGAGGAATGTCGAAAAACCTGATTTTTTGGCAGAATTCTACAAAATTGTGGAACATTTACAAATTTCTAGTAAAACGAACGACGAATTAAATTTAATTCCTATTTTAGGCTTACATATCCTATATATTATGAGGCAGATATATATTTTTCGTTGACTACATTTATATATCATAAGTTTAGCATGCATACCCATTTGATTCTTTTAATTTTTTAAATTAAAACAAGTACACTTTATAGGGCCGTTTGTTATGGATCTTGGCTCTACCTTGCTTATGGTTGTTCACATAAAAGAATGATCCAAATTTAACATATTTGCGACGATTTATATTCGCGTGTTTTTTTTTTTTCTACTGGCGAAAGTCGCGAAAATAAATTGGTGCACAGAATCGGTTGTCCCAAATGACATAATGATTTCCAAACGATAAACGCAACCATAATTGAAGCAATTAAAAACATAAATAAAGATTTCTTACCGTTTCGGAAAAGCAATGCGAGGAACACACTTATCCAAACGATCGGCATGTTGAAATACTTTATTAATTTATGTTGATTCAAGAAAAACAATATCTGTAGGTTTGTTCATAAATTACATAATATCAATATTTTTACAAGTTAAATGCTACCATCTGTTTCATTGTATAACAAATTAACGCACGTGTCAAAACGTGTAAATGATTATTAAACGAATTAAAGGATTGTTTCTTAAAACAGAAAAAAAAAGAAACAGATGGTCGTTTAATGTGAAGTTTCCACTTTAAAAACGAATTTATATTTTGTTTTGAATATACTAAAAACTGAATGCTTCTTTTTGTAACTTCATTGGGGTGTAAAAGCGTTGACCGAAGTACATTTTGTTTCAGCGCTTCATTCTAAAAATGTGCGCACGGTCAACGCGGCTTTTACAACCCTATGAAGTTACAAAAAGAAGCATTCAATACTTATAATTACATTTTTAGCTAGGATCATGAAAACACGATTTTTTTTTTTTTTTTTATCTAATTCACCTGTGCACTTTATTGTGGGACCTCGTGTTATCACGAATGAAAAGTTTTATTGAGTTATGCAATTGCTTAAGGAATAACACGTGATGTGCAGTTAGCCAATCAGAATAACGTATTATAGTGAAACATACATTAATTCAAAAAAACTAAGTTGCTGTTGAAGGGAGAGCATTTCCTTAACTATGCACTCGTTGTGTTGTTTTAACAACATTAATTACGGATATTGAAAACTGACGGTGATGTCATAACAGAGGAACAAAAGATAATGGGTTAACAGCTTTCACAAATAATATATAAACGTTGTCTTATTTGACACATTTGTTCAATAATGATAAACACAACCATGATTTCATGACAGAAATTCAAAGGCACATGACTTCAAGAATGATAAAGATTACATACCGTATTGTAAAAAACAGTACAATTGACGAATATTCAAAAGATCGTCAACCTTTCAGGATAAAGTATTTTAAGGACAATGGAAATGGTTATTTAAAGGAAATAAGAAGTTATAGGTTGACAAAACTAGTTAGACTTAGATATTGGTCAACATCAATCTCAATCATTGTATTGTTATTCTTTTTGAGTCTGTGTCGAGTTTACTATTACTTGTGAAATTTAAAAAAAATATATAGAAGACGAATCTGTAAACTAATTAGTTGAAAACATATTTATCGAAAACATAAAAGTCCGTGAAAGATTGTTAATGTCGTTTCGATATTAACAGTTTGACCATGTTGACGCCATAGTTCCGATTGTGTTGAGTTATTACAGAATAATTCTTCCCGTTTTGAATTTTGAAAGTCATCATTGACATAAGGGAAACCCATTTCGGAATTTCGTTCAATATATGTTATAAGAAAAACCTTAAAATATGCATTATCTGCCTTTTATATACCTATGTAGAGTTATTTTCTTTCAGATCCATAGGTCATTCTTTCTGAAATCAACCCGGAAGATACCATGTCTCAATGAAATATGCTCTAAGGCATTAAATAATGACCTGTGTCAGGTCATTAATTTTCCTTGATAAAAATGCAATATTTAATTTACTTAAAAATTATATTCGTCTTATAGTTTTTTGTTGCCGATTTGGAAATTTATCTTCGATGATAGGTGTAAAAGAAATCGTCATTTTAATCTTAGAAACAAATATAACGTGAAGTTATGTTAATTCATCGCTACAATACAGAAAAATTAGCATATTTGTCAGATGAATTTTAATGTAGACTTTCATAAAATAAAGCCAGATTTAACATACATGTATTAGTGTGCAACATTTTGAAAATCCTATTGAGTCACACTGAATAGGTTGATTGATTGTTGGATGCTTGCTTAACGTCCAGTGGCAAATATTTCATGCATGTTCAGGACGTTACACACTGAATACTGTGACATACATGTATTTATATTCGTCTTCGTGTCAGTTCTTAATTTTTTTTAATTTATGTACACCTTTTACTCTATCAAATTTTCAACTAATAAGGAATTCTTATATTCTATTGAATAACATTCACGTAACTCAATATAGGGTCGGGTGGGGAGGGTATTAAAAAAAAAAAAAAGCAGAGAGATTTATTTAAAGTCGGTTATACATATATCAATACAACATAAGCTCTGTAGAACTTTTATCCGACATTATATTTTTCAACATATAATTATATCCTAATTATAAGTTAAAAAATGTATTGCTATTCAAAAGACAATCTTTCTGAATATTTTATTCGATTTAATTAAAATTGTTGAAAAAATAACCACGTTTCCGCGATAGAAATGTCAAAAGAAATAGCAAAAAACCATACCCCCTCTCTTTTCCATAAACTAAGTTGGTGCAATAATTTACTTACAATGTGTCTTGTATTTGTCAAACACTGTTATCGGGTGGTAACAATTCATTCGTGTGTTTCTTCGTGCAGTTGCAGTAATATTTTTAGGATAATACATTTTAAAAGGTTTATATCTAGATTAATAAGTGAGTTTTATTTCACATTTTAAATGAGCCGTAGGGCGTATTAAAACCTGACCGCATTAGAAAGGAATATCCCACTTTAGTGTTGTCGGTAAAATAGGATATTGAATTTAGCAAATCTTTATAAAAAATAATACTTCTTTGACGGTATATGGATAGGTTAACAAACTTTAAACTGTTTACGTATAACTTATTTGGTATCATACTTCTTTGATTACGATGCGAAATTTATAAACTTTCACGCATGAACCAGATGAAAATGAGAATGTGTTTTTCAAAATGATATCTCCTTTACATACTTTATGTTTTGCAGCATGCTATTTTCATTTTAACCGGTTTTCAATGTTTGCTACTTCTAATTTTGAAAATCCCTCTAGTTTAGTTCGCCCCCTTATACCACGTTCAATTACATTTGAGATATTCTAAAAATTGCAACGAAATAGGTATAAACTGTACTACAATAAAAGAACGTGCAACTACTACTACGTGGCAGCAACGATACGCATGTAAAGCTGTTAATCCTTCAGAGTACAGCGAGGTTGAAAATAAAGGATCTGATACCTGCCCATGTATAAAAACGTCACATATATATATAAAAAAGCCACAATTTGATAGAATCCTGAATGGTTACCTCTCAATTTTATCAAGTATGATATGTGGTTAAAATGTTTGTTTCTTTTAGATATTAGAAAAAAGAAAATATCGTTTCAAAAATAATATAGTTGTTTATTCCCAAATGACGTTATAAGTGACGTAATTGTAACGTCATAATAAAGAGGAATGTCGAAAAACACCATTTTTTTGCAGAATTCTACAAAATTGTGGAACATTTACAAATTTCTAGTAAAACGAACGACGAATTAAATTTAATTCCTATTTTAGGCTTACATATCCTATATATTATGAGGCAGATATATATTTTTCGTTGACTACATTTATATATCATAAGTTTAGCAAGCATACCCATTTGATTCTTTTGATTTTTTAAATTATAACAAGTACACCTTTATAGGGCCGTTTGTTATGGATCTTGGCTCTACCTTGCTTATGGTTGTTCACATAAAAGAATGATCCAAATTTAACATATTTGCGACGATTTATATTCGCGTGTTTTTTTTTTCTACTGGCGAAAGTCGCGAAAATAAATTGGTGCACAGAATCGGTTGTCCCAAATGACATAATGATTTCCAAACGATAAACGCAACCATAATTGAAGCAATTAAAAACATAAATAAAGACTTCTCACCGTTTCGGAAAAGCAATGCGAGGAACACACTTATCCAAACGATCGTCATGTTGAAATACTTTATTAATTTATGTTGTTTCAAGAAAAACAATATCTGTAGGTGTGTTCATAAATTACATAATATCAATATTTTTACAAGTGAAATGCTACCATCTGTTTCATTGTATAACAAATTAACGCACGTGTCAAAACGTGTAAATGATCATTTAAACGAATAAAAGGATTGTTTCTTAAAATAGAAAAAAAAAAAGAAACAGATGGTCGTTTAATGTGTGAAGTTTCCACTTTAAAAACGAATTTATATTTTGTTTTGAATATACTAAAAATTGAATGCTTCTTTTTGTAACTTCATTTGGGTGTAAAAGCGTTGACCGAAGTACATTTTGTATGAAGCGCGGAAGCGCTTCATTCTAAAAATGTGCGCACGGTCAACGCGGCTTTTACAACCCTATGAAGTTACAAAAAGAAGCAGTCAATACTTATAATTACATTTTTAGCTAGGATAATAAAAACACGAATTTTATCAATTTTTTTTTATCTAATTCACCTGTGCACTTTATTGTGGGACCTCGTGTTATCACGAATGAAAAGTTTTATTGAGTAATGTAATTGCTTAAGGAATAACACGTGATGTGCAGTTAGCCAATCAGAATAACGTATTATAGCGAAACATACATCTAATGTAATTATAATTAAATAGACTGCATTTCTTTAGTAGACTGTTCTACTATCTGCAGAGATGTGAGATAAGACCAAGATGTAAACATGATGCATAATGACAATCAATCACAAGAATCGCTATTTTTAGAATACGTGGTCACATCATCTAATGAGTATGCTTTATCATTTTTATAATAGCATTGATTATCGAGTGCTTTGAAAGAGTTATTTGTTCTGGTTATACTGTTGGTACCTGATTTGTTACTAATGACAATAGATCATTCTGCGAAAGCGGTCGTCGGCGGTGCGGTGAACATCGAGAAAAAAAGACGCTCAGTAAGTTTATTTGACAAATTGACAATACCAGATTCCATCATTGACACATGTATTCTATTACGTTTCCCAAATTTTGTCTAGTAAGCATATACCGCCTAGATTGGGTTTGTAAAAACATGAGTAACACGACGGTTGTCACATTTGGAGCAGGATCTGCTAACCCTTCCATAGCGCCTGAGATCACTCCCAGTTTTTGCTGCTTAGTCTTTAGTTTTCTACGTTGTGTCATGTGTACTACTATGTGTCTGTTTGTCTTTTTCATTTTTAGCTATGGCGTTGTCAGTTTATTTTCAGTCTATGGGTTTGACTGTCCCTCTTCTATCTTTCGCCCCTCTATTGTCTTGTTGTCTTGTTGTAAGCATGTTTTCTTCGTGTGTTTGACGAAAATGCTTGTACCAACGATCGGAATGTTTAAAGACCTTTTTACCGTATATTGTTTCAAACAAAATGGCTTACTTAGTAAAGTACAAAAATATGTTTTTATCGAAAACCATGTTTCATTGATTTTATAAACTAGCACGCGTATCAAGAAAAGTATGAGGAAGTTCTATAAACCTTCTATTTCTAGTAATGAATAATAAACGATTTACAATAATTGCTTTTATTGAGGAAGAAAAAACAGGTGATTGTGTTATAACAATTATTCATCTCATAGTGAATTGTTGATTTAAAAAAAAAACGAATTGATAACTTTTGATTTGAAAAGGAAAAAAACCATTAATATGATGTTATGTTATGGCAAAATATATAAGTAAGGGGTGTAAAGTACGAGAGAACGAAATCGTTTTTGAATTTCTTTGTCTATCTGTACCTGTATTGAAATAAATTATTCATAATGAAATTGTTTGGGCAGTTTTACGATTTAACTTATACAATAAGACTCCTTGAATATTTTCCCAGGAAAAAGGGGAGGTATGATATGTTTTGATGATTATTTTTTGCAACTACAATACCATTAATAAGCTAAATTTTTGCACAAGTTTAGACAATGGACATGACTGAATCATCCAATTAAGAATGGACGCAACAAATAATACTGCAGTAGAATTGGCGATAAATGGGCAATGATTGAACATAAAATTTAGAAAAAGTCGAGCATATAATACTCTGTGTTAAATAACTCTTTGCTTGGGCAAAATGCCAATGATTAAGTGGTATAAAGGTTATCAGGATTTTCATTACTCATAGCTAAAATAAAAGTAGATATTTTTATATATTTTGAAATTTTTGTTATAATTTTAAAACCATCAGATAAGAACTATATTTAGCATCGATATTGGTATTGGTCTATTTTTATTTGGCAACAACTCTTAATAAACTGAATTATACTACAAAAACACGCCTTAATGTCTGGCTTGTGAATTGGGTTGATCGGTTGCCGTCACATTGCCCGACATTAATTCAGTAAAATGTATATCATAAGAACATGAAGAAATAACCGATTTTATTTTTAATGAAATAATTAGAAAAGTAAATTGTTTAATGGAAAAATTTTAAAATGAATAAATTTTGTATTTTTTAAAACAAATAATTCGACATTATAAACAATTATATCAGTTACCGAAAAACTATTATGACTCCATGTTTTCATGAAAATCAACTAGTTACGTCAAAATCTTCGATATATGAGTTCGAATGTCGCTCTGGTATCTTGCGCCTCTCTTTGAAGCAACACAAAACAGTTTATTGAAAAACAAAAGTGTTGCATTTTCATTGGCACTCAGTATATATTCTATTATGTTTACCAATGTTTGTCCAATTATCATCAACAGCCTAGATTGTCCTGTGGTCTTGTTTTAGCATGTATATGTTTGTGGTTAGGTTATTGGTTGTTTTAGATTAAAGTTATGCTTTAGAACTAGAAAAAGTATTAGGGTTGCATGGGGATAAGCGATCATAAGTGACGGATTTTTTATCATTTGTTGAACTTTAGATGTGTTGGTTCCCTGGTACTTGTAATAGTCGACTACTGACAATCAACCATGTTCACGTTTTTCATGTCTCATGTCATCTTTAGTAAAAACATGCAGGTCATCGCAAAACAAAATGAATCATGTCAAGTGATGATCATAATGTAACTGTAATGGAAAATATAGTAAAAAATTATCAAAAATAGTCAGACATTTAACCATCTGGCTTTATTCATCCATTTATTAATTGGTAATGTGTATAAAGCAGCAGATGTGTCTATATAGAAAGCTTAGACAAATAAACCTCCAGTGACGATTATAATCAATAAAACGAGAAAAATATGTTTAATTTACATTTTGAATTGATATTTTTTATATTCGTCTACTACATGTACTATAGCATGAATAATAATTAGGTACTTTTATACATCGAATTGATAATTAATTTTTTTATTACATTCCAATGTAATAACAAACGATTCTTTGATGAGTTCATCGTTATGGTTAAAATTAAATTAAAAATAATGTGTGTTAAGGTGTATCCAATTCTCACGTTTTAATGTTTAGAAATTGTTACGAGTCATTCTCTGTAAGCAACAAAATGACAAGGAAATGTCATGAAATCAGACAAAACTTGGCTCAAAGGTGCATTATAAGCATAAAACATTATTCATATAAAAAAATGTTTAAAAAATATATGTTGCCATGGTAACACAACAAATTTAAAACGGTTTTTCTACAATCTCAACATAAAAAGGAATTATTTGTTTTTTGAACACTGTAAATACCCTAAAAAGGAACTTTATATTTCTTTCGAACATTTAAAAAGAAAGCTGTGCATATTTTTGTTTTACTATACGAGCCTGTTGGAAAGTACACTAATTTTCGAATTTTACATTTATAGCAAATTTTAATACAAAATTAAAATAAACAATGAGAAAGTAAGGCATGAAAGGCTACAATTCCCTTAATTGAGCTTATATGCATTTTGCTGTTTTGTTTATGGCATATGCATTGTGATGTTGCGTCATTTACGCATCTCTGGCTATTAAATCTTAAAGTTTTAGCAGACTTGTGAAGGTAAATAAATCAAAGCATTTTACGCGTGATACGATTCCTTCAGGCAAGGTTGTTTATGATGATTTGGGATATTCTATTTAGGTATTCTTTGTTGTTCAGTCACGTTGTAACTCTGGTGACGGTAAATCCACATAAGCGCCCCAAAAGCTTACGAAATGTGTAAAGAGATTATTACAAAAAAATAGCACTGGGGTAATACGGTCCCAGGTGGAATGTTCATCTCGTGGGAATCATTAGCTCACTATTTGGTGCTTCGATACTGATGTTATTGATAATTTAATAACTTATTCAGAATAATTATTCGTTGATTAATTTAAACTTTACTAAGAAGTGTCCATCTATCTAATACAAGGTTGACTTAAGATGAATTTAGCTATCCTATTGCAACCTTTTTTTGTCATATACATCATAATGTATTTACGAATCTTTGGCTTTCAAGTGTTGAAGTTTTGGTGCTGATAAAATTAAGAAAATAGCTTCTGATTCAAGAGATTGATATTTGAAGAATAAAACTTGTTTGTCTTATTATAAGTTCGTCTTTGTAAGCATTGATCTTGTATTATTCAGCAAACCATTTGACGTTAAAATCAGCTTTGGGTGAAATCAAAAGAAATCAAATGAGAAAAAAAAACATATTGTCAGGTAAAACATGTAAGTGTTTAAATATTATTGAAGAAATAACACTGATCCGTTTGCATGGAGAGCATTATTTCTCTAATTGTTATGCTATTGTCACATTTCCTGACCGGTGTGAGAAAAATATTTCTAATCTCTAGTGAAAAATTGGATCTCAGCAAATGATTGGTTGAAATTTGATTTTTACGTCAAATTTTCTTGTTTTATTCTGAATTTTCTTATTGTGACGTCATGAAAAAAAGGCGACCAAGCCTGATGAGGTCACTTCAAAATTACACAGCTTTCCTCAAATCTTTGAAAAGGAACTATCAAAATCAAAAAAGAAACAGATTTCACCACTGTAACTCGTGTATTACGATATTTTCTTATATATATATACATCATGCCTTATATATCATGTACTGTAGTACGCCGCTAGATTAAAAAACTGACGAGGAAAGGTAACACACGGCCAGCGAAAGCTCTTTTTTTGAGAGCCCAGATGGTCGTGTGGTCTAGCGGGACGGCTGCAGTGCAGGCGATTTGGTGTCACGATATCACAGTAGCATGGGTTCGAATCCAGGCGAGGGAAGAACCAAAAATTTGCGAAAGCAAATTTAAAGATCTAACATTGTTGGGTTGATGTTTAAACGAGTTGTATATACATTATGTAAACAGCCATGTATCACCATCATTGATGGCGATCCGATGGATACATCTGTTGTAGAGTTGTCACTGACTCAGACGTACTTATAAATATAATTATTTTCTGTGACTGTATATTACATTAATTTGTAGGATCCTTTACTATAGATAATTTAGCTGATCTGTAACAATAACATCTTCATGCCTTATATATCATGTACTGTCGTACGCCGCTAGATTACAAAACTGACGAGGAAAGGTAAAACACGGCCAGCAAAAGCTCTTTTTCTAGAGCCCAGGTGGTCGTGTGGTCTAGCTGGACGGCTGCAGTGCAGGCGATGTGGTGTCACGATATCACAGTAGCATGGGTTCGAATCCCGGCGAGGGAAGAACCAAAAATTTGCGAAAGCAAATTTACAGATCTAACATTGTTGGGTTGATGTTTAGACGGGTTGTATATACATTATGTACACAGCCATGTATCACCATCATTGATGGCGATCCGATGGATACATCTGTTGTAGAGTTGTCACTGACTCAGACGTATATATATATATATGTATGTTGTATTATTTGATACATTTGTTCCAGAACGATAAACACAACGGTTACCATGATTACATGACAGAAATTTAAAAAAAAACTAAGACATGAATTCAAGGTTGATAAAGATTACATACCGTGTAGTAAAAACCAGTACAAGTAAACGAATATTCAAACGATCTTCACCTTTTAGGGTAAAGTTTTTTCAGGACAATGTGAATTGTTATTTACATGAAATAGGAAGTTAAAGGTTGAAATACTAGTTTGACTTGGATATTGGTCGATATCAACCTCAATCATTTAATGTGGTAATTTTGGAGTCTATGACGAGTTTACTATTACTTGTGAAATTAAATTAAAAAAAGAGAATACAAATCTGTAAACAAATCTCATTAGTTGTTAAAATATTTCTTTCAAAAACATAAAAGTCCATGAAAAATTGTTAATATCTTTTGCATATTAACTGTTTGACCATATTGACACCTTACTTCCGATTCCGTTGTCAGTAATTTACAAAAGACATTTTCAAAAATTATGCACTCGTCCGAAAGTAATCAAATGCATTAAAGACATTATTCTCGTGTGAAACATGCAAATAAATTTTATCTTATTTGACAAATAACAAATAACAATTTTGATTGTACAGAAAAAGTAAAATCACAAAAATACTGAACTCTGAGGAAAATTCAAAACTGAAATTTCCTTATCAAATGACAAAATCAAATGATAAAACAAATCAATCGAATTGACAACAACTGTCATACCCGACTTGGTACACGCATTTTCAAATGTAGAAAATGGGGAATTGAATGTGCTTTTATAGCGCTAAACCTCTCAATCGTATGACAGTCGCATCAAATTCCATTATATTTACAACGATGCTTGACCAAAACAGACATAATAGGTAATCAATATAGGAGTACAGCAGTCATCACCCCAAAATAGGGGTACAACAGTAATTTCAGTAGAATAATTATCAGACCGTTGTGACATGACATGAGAAAAAAACATCTCGAAATTTCTTTCAATATTTATGGATATGTTAACCAAATGAATGCTGTTCGCGTATACCATTGGTATCATAATTCTTTGAGTATAATACGAAACATATATCTTCTCACGTAAAAACAAGACAACATTATATACATATAACATTCACATACTATTACTTTGTTTTGTATATTGCTGTTTTTATTTTAATCGGTTTTCCTTTTTATTTTCCTATTTATTAGTTTGAAAATTTCTTGGTTTAGTTCGCCTTATTCAAACATGTTCACTCAAATTTGATATATTCTATAAATAGTAACGAAACGGGTATAAATAAAGGCAACAGTAGTATACAGAAGTTCAAAAATCGATTGAGAAAAAAACAACTCCGGGTTACACACTAAAACTGAGGGAAACACGTCAAATATAAAAGGATAACTACGAAACAAGAGAAACACAACATTAAAATGTAACACACACAGAAACGAACTATAATATAACAATGGCCATTTTCCTGACTTGGAACAGGACAACAAATGCTGGGTTGAACCTGGTTTTTTGACATGTCAAACCTCCCGCTTTTACGGCAATGTTAAATATAACTTTACTACAATAAACGATTGTGCAACATACTACTGTGGATTAATTATTTTTTCGTAAACCAGGAAATAAGATGTTTAAAGAATGACAAAATTTCTTAAGGCTTGTTTAAAGTTTTCGGCAAAACCACAAATTTAAATATTCGCACACATGCAAATTTTCCTCAATCCACAAAACAATGGTACCCACGAAAACAAATGAATCCACAGTACTATGGGACAACAATGATAATCATCTAAAACTGTAAATCCTTCAAATAAAAGTTAAAGCAAAGTTGAAAATGAAGGATCTTATGCCTGCTCAAGTATAAAAACGTCACTTGGATGGTCCGAGAACACAGTTCTTTCGTAGTGCATTTCTTTCAGAAATTGAATGTCCAAAAATCCTACCTGCCCTCTCTAAATAATAATTTTACAGTGTGTTATACTATTTTTTGGGGAAATTATATCAAAATTACAGAAAACTTCATCAGCTCTTACTCAACATTATGTAACCTTTTTCAGCAGGACCAAATGTGTATATATTTTAACATTAGAAAATAGAAAATAAAGTAACAAAAAAAAGAAAGTAAATTGTCCTAACTGGCGTTATTCGTGTTATTAGGAACGTAGTTGTAACGCCATAATGAAGAATGTCGGAAAACCTGATTCTTTGTAGAATTCTTCAAAATTTATGACAGTCGTCTGTGAAAAAAAATTAACAGTGGTGCCACCTTTCGTGCACGAATATTATATTTGTGCAAACATATATTTATCTAATCCATATCCTTTTTTGGTCAATGAATAATTCAAATGGCTAGGGATGGCGCAACACACCAAATCATAAAAAAAGGTGGAAACATTTACAAATTTCTAGTAAAACGCACGATAATAAAATTCATTTCTATATCAAGCTAACATATCTATAAACATGAAGCAGATATATATATAATTGTTATTTAATATATTAAGATATCATACATTTAGCAAGCATACCCAATAGATTTCCAGTTTGAAAAATACACCTTTTCAGGGCCGTTTATTTGGGGTTCCTGGCTCTACTTTACTGAAAATTAGGGAATGATCCAAATTAAGCACATTTGCGAAGATTTATGTTTGCGTTATTTTCTATTAGCGAAAGCCGTGAAAATAAATAAGTTCAGAGTATCCGTTGTCCTAAATGACATATAGCACTATGAAATAATTTTCTGAACCAAAAAAAAGTGTGATATAGATAACTTACTGTTTTGAAAAAGCAATACGAGGAACACGCTTATCAGAACAATCGTCATGTTGAAAAAAAATTAATGTTTGTTGATTCAGGAAAAAATATCTGAAGGTTTGTTCATAAAGTACATATAAACATATTTTTTTTCAAGTGATATGCTACCATCTATTTCATTGTATAACAAATTAACACACGTGTCAAGAGAAGAAGGCGAAAGTTCAACGAACGATCTGTTTCTATAACTGATTATTTAGACGAGTTTAAAACATTGATTCTTTATAATAAAAAAAAACCAGATGGTTATCATGGTTATTTGGTCATTATTATTGGACAGCTATTCACCTAATTTGATTTTGATAACTTTTAAGACGAATTGATAATGTATATTCGAATTAATATTTAGTACACAATCACATACACTGTTAATTTAAAGATGATTTTTCGAATATGCTTGCTGGCAGTTATTTCTGACGTAAACAGAGGTATCTATGCATTTTTTCAATGGAATATCATATACTTGGATCTTATTCGTCTTGACGAACGTTTCAATCAATCTTGCAGCGACAAAACTACTTAATGTATTACACGGATAAAAGATATCACTACGATAGATACTTTTTTTGAAGCCTTTTGTATCTGCCTATGCGGTATGGGTTTTATAAATTATTGTATGCTGCACAGTAAACTATACTAGTAGTTAATAATTTTTGTGTCTTTTGGTCTCTTGTGGAGAGTTGTCTCAAACATGCCAGTAGCAATCATTAAGCATCTACTTATTTTTATATGATAATCAAAGGAAACCATTTACAAGAATATCGATGTTGAACTTGCTCATTGTATGTGCTGTAGATTTTTACTATTATAGTAATAAACTGCAGCACATACAATGAGTATTATGAGTACAAACTCTCCTGTTTTGTATCTCAATAACAACATTTGCAGTTAAAGAGGCGAACTATACCAGATTATAATACAATCATTAAATATATCTACTAAACATGCAAACAACTGATAGACAAAAGAGGGACAAAAGATACCAGAGGGACAGTTAAACTCATAGATAGACAACGACATGGCTAAAAAGTAAAAAAGACAAACAGACAATTAATAGTATTTAAATAATAAATAAACTATTCACTAGCTTAATAATAACAAATAGAGACTGAATAACACGAACCCAACCAAATGTCGGTCTGGATCCAATATGCAGCAGAATTCTACACTTATGCCTCATTCTGATGATAATCCGTTAATATCTCTTTCGGTAATGTTCAAACATGATTGTGGGTACGATAATGGAATATATCCGTAGTCATGACACAGATTTTCTATTACAGGCACAAAATCATGGCGGCAGGAATATCGCTAAATGACTCAAACGTTACCCATTTACTCAAATACTTTTTTTTATAAATCACAGTAACAACATGTTTGCACAACACCTAATGAATAAACTTCTTTTAAAACAATTAAGTCAAAATAGCATTGCTTCCTGTTGCATCTGCATAATAAGTTTTGTCGAAACCTGAAGTTACATAATTGCTCTGATTTAAACAGCTTGTACTAGATTTGTACATCTTCCCGGTGAAGGACGTTATACCCTGTTATTAACCTAATATTTATTTAAGATTGCTAAAAAAATATATTTCTATATTAAAAGCGGGGAAAATTATCATGTATTGTTGATAAGTGTCCAAGGTTAGAAGAAAGGTTGAATTTAGTTATCAAAGGTACCAGGCTTATGCAACTCACAAACAGGTTAAACATCGTTACATTCTTTATGGGTCTGTACCAAGTCAGGAGCCTGTAGGTCTGTGGTTGTCGTTAGTACATGTCTTTCATATTTGTGTTTCGTAGTTTGTTATCTTATAGATTAGTCTGTTAGTTTTCATAATTGAAATGTGTCATATAACCGGGCCTTTTAAAGCCGCCCATACGGTATGGATTTTTCTATGGGTCCGTGTATGATAGTCATGGATGAATTTAAGTATTAAATGCATATTGTGACGAGAATATATCAATGTGATATAAATATGAATGGAATAATGATAACATTAAGATTCAGCGTGTCTGGCTGCAACAGGGTTCATATTCATATCATATTAATATATTCTCTTCATTGCTACAGGCATACATAGCCTTAACCAACTCCTTGCATGAGTTAATCTTAGTGAGGAATGTAATTAACATAATGTACTCCCTTTATATTATATTTTCTAAATTTTAGTAACTACGGATTGATGCATTAAAAATCAAATCACTTAGAACAAGGTTTTTATGTAAGCTATTTGTATTATTAGTAAGTCGTTAGCATTACAATCCCCATTTTTTATCATTTTTTTTCATAACGTTTCCATATATTACATGTTAATTCTCCTCATTTTTTTCAAAAACTTATCACCTGCTATTAATTAAATGGGACAAATTAATCTAAATCTGGATCAGTTCGTCTTTTTTTCAATAGATTACCAAACCAAAACTGTAACAATCAATTCACAAATTATATAAAGAGAATGATTTAAGATCATCTTAATTATTTCAGAGATTTGGTAAAGTCCCTTGTCAAAATCAGTGATCCTTCTTCTTACAAATCCATTGTAACATATACACATATAAATCTAAACATTAGAATGTGCTCGTGGAGTAAATTTAAGATACTATCTATATATTTTATTTTGTGCAACATCATATATATCCAATTATCTTCCACAACTAAAATGACAGAAAATGCATATCATTATTACTAGCATGATATAAGTTTTGTCCTTCCTGGTCTCAATAAGGAAAACATACTAGAACTTTACAAATCTTTATCAACATTGCGATATGTTGCAGCATTTAATAATATATTTTTATATTTTGCGGTTGGTTCAATCACAGGACATTATGTTTTTGTAACTAAGGAGGAGACTTTAGGTAAGACTAAAAGACTTTTTGAAATTGTACTGGTGTAATTAATTCATCTAGAAATTAACCCTACGTCATTGTCTCACAGAGCATAGGAAAATGTAAGTTCTTACGTAATCAATTGGCGAGGCAAACATATATTTATTGAATATATACATTCGATTGGTTATATGGATTTTCTCAATTAATATGCCTATAACACTCCAACATAAACTGAATTTGAAACAATAATTCCATGTAATGAATTGGCTGATCGTAGTTGTGAATCTGATCATTAATTAAATTTCGTCAAATGAAGACATAGAAACACGTGAAAGTAATGTATTTCTATACCTAATGTGTATATAGTCATAAATAATTTTAAAAGAACTCTGAAGGATATGTACTGGTTTTTTTAATAACACTTCCCCTCGATAAAACTAATGTATTGTAAACGAGGTCACCTGACACACTTATTTTCTACATTTATTTCCTACAAGACGATTTATTAATTGTTTAAGGAACGATAACACATTTAACAACAATATGGCTGACAAGACGACACGAGTTGTTTTTCCTTGTACATAATACTGTTCCAGACAAAAGACGGTTAAGACGTAAGCATTTATAAATAAGACGTGGGGAAGGCGACGATTGTCGGATGAATATAATCAATAGATGATCATAAAAATAGCATTCTAAGATAAATAAATTACTGAACTTGTTAGAAGGGCCCAACAAATTGTTTTTCGGACATATCAAATTTTATTTTTTGATGCATATATATGAAATTCAATAAAATTCAAAATGTTGGGCTGGCATAATATTTCTGGAAATAATATTTAATCTCATAATATTATGTATTTTCATATAATTAGCAGTCGAATTTAGCCAATTCGATAATATTATAGAGTTCGCTAAATGCCCCGACTGTTGTAAATGATACTTAAAGTTGTCAAATTGTCTTTACTACAGTCCTATCCTCTTTTCCGCTAATGTGACCTACTGCGTTATACTTATCACCGGGTATGTGCTTATACGAGCATCACAACAGGTGCCATTTGAAGCACAATTTGCTTAATCCTCTGGATAAATACTTGTGTGTCTATTACAGGCTTTTTTGTAATTTTGCTATGGCATTGTCAGATATTTTCGACTTAAATTTATTTGTTCGACTATCCTGGTTTTTAAAAAAAATGTTTTCTTCTTCCCTTTGTTTTTATTTTTCCATTAAATTAATCTTTTAATCGGACATTTATCCGCTACAAAAACTCTGATAGTGATCCCTATCTGATGTACTTACAATTTACATCCGATTATTGTTATGGGGGTATAGCAATGATTTTTTTTATATTGATATATTGTACAACGAACACATGTTCTACTGAGTTCAGATAACGACACATCGTTTCGGCCAAAAAATGTGATACGTTGTTCTCATAAGTTTCTGTGTCAAGTATTTTTGGGTAAAATTTGTCAGACATGGTATTGAAGTTTTGGAAATTTATCATGGTCAGTGTCGTTTTAAAATGCTAAAATTTCTAAACAACTAAACATGGTAACATTTGAAATGATAAAATTCTAAAACTTCTACCGACCGTGCGAGGGATGTCAAGTCGTTAAACACTTCCATCATCATGATACAATTTCTAGTTTTCGACTTATAATTCCTTAGATTTATGAAACACGAATTCAATATGATTTGCAGAGGGAACTGTATGTTTCTGGTTTGTGTATATTAATAAACCATTTGAACTAAACTTTTAGTTCTGCAGATGTATATTAGTAACACAAGAAAGTTTAACTTTTCGATGTTTGTCTTAAATTAACAGATATTTTGTGTTTAATAGTTGTCTGTGTATTAACAATTATTATACCGGTAGAAGTATTAAAACAAAAAAGGGAAGATTAAACTGTAACTGTTCTCCGATGAAAAGACTAAGATGATAATCTGACAAAAAACATTAACCATATTAAAAATATGCACCCTAAAAATTGTGTAGATAAGAGTGTTGCATAAAGGCAATGACCTAATAAGCATATCGCCAATTCAAATCATTGGTTCTTTTATACATAAGTCTTCCTTGATAACATTTGTATTCTACAATTTCATCAACTAACTGTTTTGGATTTTGTTCCGTAACCTTTTCATCGGATGATGGACCACTAAAACCTTTTTGTGAGACATCCTTGCCAATATCGTTCTTCACAATATGTTCTTTCTGTTTTCCCTTTGAATTGATTATATAATTTTCTTTACATGGATTAGGTAACTTGGTCAAACTTTCACCAATACTGAATGGTATTTGTCAACCTGCATATTGCCACCTGTGAGGAACATTAATAAAAATTCGTTTATTGACAAATCATACCAACGACATGATTTCACGTGATAAAAATGGAAAAAAAACCAAATATACCTATTTCTCTGGATTTTCAAAACGGAAAGTCCCTTATCAAATGGCAATATAAAAACGTAAACACAATAAACGAAAAGAAAACAACTGTCATATTCCAGCTTTGGTACAGACATATCCTTATGTATAAAACTGCGGTTTAAAGCTGATTTTATAGCTAGCAAAACGTCTAACTTGTATTGCTGTCATATAGCATTCCATCATATTGACATCAATGTGTGAGTAAAAATGTCAAAAATTGGGGTACAGCCGTCAACATGGTCAACCATGTGTTACAATCCTAATCACTATATACAAAAAAAACTTTCTAAACAAAGAAAAATGACAAATGACAAATGAACACTCTATTGGAAAAGCACGTAGACAAAAATGAAAGACAAGAAAACAAAAATTATCATAGCATAATAACATCTTGGCGGAATGTATAAATACCTAGCCACGCCAATAGAATATACCAAAAATTCACTAAATAGTAAAGGTTTAAATATATAAATAAAAATTAAAAGAAAGAATACTATAAAGCGTCATAAAGAACAATACTTCAAGACTGTCATGTATTATGTGAAGTTGGTACGGAATATTTAAAATTATATAGGTCTTGGTATATTCCGAAGAACTTTTTTTAAAAGGACGCAACGTTCGTTGACATAACCCCGGTTCATCAACTTTCTACGAAGAAGCTTTTCACGATTTTTAAAATCGGAGAAGCAGCTGCATGCTCTTGAATACCGCATGATTGAATGAATGAGAAATGGATATTCAATATGCAGGTGAAACTGGTATATTGCTGCTAAAGTGGAGGAAAATTATATCTCAACATTAAAGTCGCCTTGTTTGTGATAAATTCTAGTACTGAGATGACCACTGATGTCAATGTCGAGGTATCAGTTTAAATAGAAATGTTGGTTTTAATTGTTATGAATGTATTTTTTTTTAATTTTTACATTTAATAAACTCATCAGTTAGTTACATTTACTCGGTTTTGGTATCAAAATTTCAAATATATGTAATATATGTGTTCTTGGAAATAGATACAGTTGCACTGTTTATTGGATGTATTTAACTTACTGAAGTGATAGGGACGTATGCAAAATAAGTCAAGATACCCTACTAGTAAAATAGGACAACAGTCATATTGACTTGAATTAACTTTTTCAGTTAACAGATTTGAAATTGTTATGATAGATTTTTAAAAATTGAAATAAGTGTTCATTTATAGGATTGAATATTACCTAGTTTATGTTTCATGCTTAAGTAAAACAATCTGGCAATTACCTAACATAAACCATGATTATTTAGTTACCTTTATCGCTACTTTTGTTTTAAACCAATAACATAATATTACCAATGAAATGCACCGTCTTCACGGTTATCATAATTTAAACTTTTATTTGAAGCTTATTTTATCTCTTTGAATGATACAATTAATTCTTTTCATTTTAAACAACGGATATTTTTATATAGAAAATGTAGAATAATTGACATTTTATGCACAATCCTGGCTTTTCTTAAACCATAGTATTAAAGTGACATTCGTATAGGGTAGGTTAAGTGTTATCACCCAACTTAACCCACAAGATAAATTAACATTACCTTTAGAAACAAAACTTTTAATAATAGTGTATAACGAGCCAATACCGTTAATCTGGGTATGTATGCTTATTGTTATATTCCAGAGTTGGGAAGAAGTAAGCCGGGTTTGATCGAAAAAAGTCTACGCATTAAGCAAGTAAGTAAGTAACCTGTAATTCAGAAGTTGTAGATTTTTCAGCCTGCCATATTTGTTTTAAGTTTCATGTTTTTATGAACTCAGGCCTTCGTTCTTTTCGTCTGTATTGTCTTATATTCTGTTACAACGGAACTTTTACAGGTTACTATACGAAACGAGATATGCTTATTGTTGAAGGTCATATGGTTACCTTTATATGTTTACATCTACGCCGTGTTGTTGTCTGGTTGATATTTGTATCATTGTAAATTATATCATTATTTTATTTTGTTATTTATTAACCATTAGGCGGAATGTAATACTATGAATGATTTTCAACATCTTGTCATAATTATTGTTTAATTCGTCCCAATAAAAAATCAAAAATAATATCGATGTATTATTTTTCTTCGATACCTATGTATATGATATAATGTAATTAATGTTTAATAGCAGCGTTTTCATATTAATAATGAAAAGCACGCATTGGTTTTAAATATGTTGCAATAATTATCTTTATTTTAACTACATCATTACAATTAATTTCATAGGAAACTAAATTGAAGGCTGAGTATATCCTTCAGTTTAATTTTTATTAGTCATCGATTTAGTCATCAACATTTTTAAAACTTGATTAAAAATTATAAACAATAGGTGATTATCAATGATTATTGGTTTCTTTTCTATATTTCAATAAGTTCAGAATTAGTATTTATACTTTTTTCTGCGACTATTTAGCTATGGACATTTGACTTTTTTTAGGATTTCTAAATAGTAATAAAAAAATCAGAAATAATTGTAATTTTCAAACTGTTATACGTTACATGTAAAATCAGGTCTGGTTACACTAGATCATCAAGCATAAACATACAAGCATGAAATTTTTTACGTACATTGGAAAGTCCTGATGATACATCTGTCTACCTTGTATTTCTTCTCTATCTTCTCGAGTTTCTAATTTACTTTGCTCTTGTCCATGTCGTTTAGCTTTTTCTTCCTGTAATTCTTCCTCAAGTGCTTGCATCGATTTTCTGTTTTCAGATATGATTCTGAAATTTACAAAATCATACGTATTAACCTTAAATATCAGTCTTTTTAAAAATTCTTTCAAAGTCATATATTCATTACATTAAAATATCACTAAACTGGTAACCTTAGTTCTTCAGAATATGGGGTTAAAAATAAAACATCAAACTCAATAGTACTATTCTTTAACGATTGGCTTGTCTGTTGATATTCAACGTATGAATAAAAGTACATGATAAATGAGCATCCAACAACATACTCCAGACACATATCTCATTTTCCCTTTGCTTGAATCATGTACATTTGTACCATTCATATTAACCAATAAAGTGACATATTATAAAAAAAAAAAAAAAAAAAAAAAAAACCGGCAAATTTTAAATTATCTTTCATAAAACGAGATTTATATGAACAAGAATGTGTCCTCAGTACACGAATGCCCCACTCACACTATCATTTTCCATGTTCAGTGGACCGTGAAATTGGGGTAAAAACTCTAATTTGGCATTAAAATTAGAAAGATCATATCATAGGGGACATGTGTACTAAGTTTGAAGTCGATTGGACTTAAACTTCATCAAAAACTACCTTGACCAAAAACTTTAACCTGAAGCGGGACAGACGGACGGACGAACGGACAGACGGACGGACGAACGAACGGACAGACGGACGGACGGACGAACGGACAGACGGACGGACGGACGAACGGACAGACGGACGGACGGACGCACAGACCAGAAAACATAATGCCCCTCTACTATCGTAGGTGGGGCATACAAATTAATAAACACTATTCCGGAAGTATTTTCAACTTCGACTTTCACTGTAAAATCCGTTTTAAAAATATGTAAACGAATAATTTCATCCTTCGGAACAATGGGAAGAGGTGTCGATATCAATGGGTAATATTCTTATTGAAAAGTTACCACTCCTACACTGACGCAATTAATACCGCAGTCATTATATCTAATGTATGTATCTTGATATAAACTAATTACTCCATTTTTAATATTTTGAGAGTCTTTTTTTGTATGTTTGGTAAAAGACATCGAAGATAATGTTTATTACAGAAAATATGAGCCAAATGTTTTCGTTGCAAGAATAATTGAATATTTTCTGTGATGTACAGGTGCTAAGTATATTGTTTCAAATTACGTATGAGAATGCTTTCTTAATTCTAGGAAAAGACACTAAATGTGTTCCTTTTTAATGAAAAAAGTTTATCAAATGATATTTGCATTTAAAAAAAGATTTTTCAAAAACGAGTATATAGTAGGTGCAATTCAAACAATATATCCTAAATATTGGCATGGCATCATATTATTATTTTTTCTTAGAAAATTTATGAATAGTTATTACTGCTCTATATCCAGATGCCTCTCATCCAACTTCTTCTGTAATTTGTTTTTCTCCATTTCTAGGTCTTTTGATTTAGATTTATGTTTCATCACTTCCTTTGTTAGCTCGTCAACTTCATTCTGTTTCTCAAGAAGGATTCTGAAGATGTAATGTTTATCGTAAATCAGGAGCTACGTGCAATTTATTAAATAACTCATTCAATATGAACTTCAAATCATACGTATATGATAAAGCTAAATGTGATATACAACTGTCAATGATCTAAAAAGCAAAGAAGTCAGACGGATTAAAAGAGAAAATGTACAAATAGCCGATTAAACATGTACAAGTAGTCTTCTCAGGGGTAGTTAGAACTTTAGGTATTTCTTGACACTTGACCCCCAATTGAAGGGTTACTCCTCCTACATCGAAGCAAATTACTACCGCAGTCAATTAGATCTTGTGTGTGTGTACTCTATGAGAAAGTCAATTACAGATAGTATCAGCCTTTCGTTTTCCGTGTAACAATTTTTAACGCTTTATTTAATATCAAATTTTAATGTCAGGATGCGGTACAGATGGTTTCATCTCCTAACTAGGACGCCTTTTTTAATGCAAGCAAAAAATGTCATTGGGTTTTTGGTTGTTTTTCACTGCTTAAGACTGTTTATTTTTTACAATGAATGCAGGTGTCTTAATAAAATTCAGAATGGAAATGGGGAATGTGTCAAAAATACAACAACCCAATCAAAGGACAGATATTACTAGTATATCATGTTGGAAGTTTGAAACTTCTGGTGCCGCATGAAGATTGTATAGTGATCCCGTCACTGCTGATACAGCTGATATAAGCTTAACTTTGAGAATAAAAATCAAATATAAATTCGGGGGAGGTGTGTTGTTGCTACTGATGATGTTGACATATTCACCTCATCATTTTCAGGACTTTTGTAATTGCTGCCTGAGAATTGTGTTTTTTTATATAGTTATTTAATAGTAGTAATTTCCCGCAAATTTGGACAATTTTAAATACCGATCAATTGCATTATTACAGTATTGTATGACTATCCTTGTCTATGTATATCTTTTTATTTTTTCATGTTAAGCAGATAAATCAAATATACTTATGGAACGCCGGAACTGTCTTATAGTGTAAATATTTAATGTGTTTTGTCGCTTTGTCTTTACGTCCTGTCATTTCTTCTTTATGTTATGTGCAGGAGCCTTTTTTTCCTGTCACTGCATCTCTGTGTTATGTCAAATGAATTAATTGTTTGGTCAAATAATTGTATGATATGTCATTGCTAAACTTTGATGTGTGCAATAGCCATTACATTATGCTGTAACTACTATTCTGTGAATACCACCAAACGTAATGATCAACCACCTATACATTCTTTTTATATTTTCTCTATGTTGTGTCTATTCTGCCTTTAAGTAAGTCTGGTAATAATTGCGTCCTGTTACAAAGGTCATTGTTATGCCGTATCTTCTAAACCTTTTGTTTATATACATTTTTTTTCTAGTTCATATACGTTTTGCTGAACAATTGATACTCTCTGTTAGCATTCATTACGTCATGTGCAAATGCCTTTCACATTATGTTCAAACACTTATATATTATGTGCACACGCTTATAAAGTTACGTTCAACCAACTTATATGTTGTGTGCAAACATCTTTTACGTTATGTGCAAACATCTACTACGTTATGTCCCAATGCCTGTTACATTTTGTGCAAACACCTATAACGTTTTGTGCAAACACCTATTACGTTATGTATAACACCTATTTCATTATGTGCAAACGCCTATTACGTTATGTGCAAATACCTATTACATTATGTGCAAACACCTATTACGTTATGTACAAAGGCCTATTACATTATGTCCATACATCTATTACGTAATGTGCAAAAACATATTACGTTCTGGGGAAACGCTTTTTTGACACAGTTAAAAATAAAAACGCATCAGTGAAATAAACTTTGAAAATTAAGAAGATTACAAGTTTGAGCTTTCTAAAAAGCTGTGGACTGCTTCGCTGTATCCATATTTAAGGGAATATGTGTGCATCGGGTTGTTTATTTAGTATTGGAAATGTGGTATTTTTAGATATTTATTGATATAAAAATGCTATATAAATATTTAGTTTTAAGGGGAAATTATGTTGTTCTACTTTAAGAGGGTGCGTAATACACCCATGCTTTTAAAATGTTGTTCACTTTACTTGTTACTTTACAAATATACAGACACGATTCTCGAGGTGTGTCTCTGTTTTTCATCTTCAGTGTGTGATATATGTATATTAAAACGATCATGAACTACTACACATAGTTAATTTTTACGGGATTTGATGTCTTATCCTCAGAAAGAAAAGTCTGTAATTCTTTATCTCATTTAAGCCAATAGGTGCCACATCATGAAGCAACCAATCATAATTCATATGTGACCATTTATTATTTCAAGATGGCGTGTATATCGACTGAGAAACTAATAGCTCTGTGTCGTTATTCAAAGCAAAAAGAATGTTACATTTTAAAAACAATTATATCTTCCATTCACATTTATTACATACGGTTTTAAAAGGCGGCAATATATTTATGAATTTTAGCCGTTTGACGAGGTCAATACTTTATAGATGGACATGTTCAGATTATATTGACCGAGGAAGAAGATATTTTCTTGTACTTTTTTTTAAATTAAGAGGGAGTATTGGCAAAATTAAGTCCAAAGTCCCCATCTTAATCAAACTGCTTATACATGTTATAAAACCAACAAATGTAGTTATACCCTTTAAAAAAATTCTAGTTCCGCCACTGGTAATGACTGAGAAATCAAATAGAGCAAAAAGTTAATTTAGGTCCGTGTGTTTGTTTTCAAGACTTAAATGATATTTTAGCGGGAACAATTTCTCTATTCCTTTTTCAAATCTTTAACATACAGCTGTTCTCAAAATGTAATAAAACATAACAAGGGTTTTATATATTTTTTTTACTAATGTCTTATTATAATCCTTATTTCATTTTAATTCATTTTGAGAACTAGAAACGTATCAATGACATATTGTAAATGTAAAAGACTTTTTAAAACTGGGATTTATCTGGCAAATGCTTTTATTATGCTTAAACAAATGAATAAGAGGGTTCCGAAATTCTAACAAAATTTAAAAAACATGACAAGTGAACATTCTTAATTTATAAGCAGTAGCAGAAAATAACAGAAGATTTAAAGCCTTATTTTTCATGTCAAAGTCTGTCCCAGTTTTCTTTTCGTTATATCGGTGATTTTTTAAAAGAATTTTGCTTTAATATGTTACGTCGATTTCACGGCGAACCAGATTGCACCAATTTTAGACAGATTCCGTATTTTGAGGATAATGTGGATTAAATCATATGAATAAAAAGCCTCGTTAGCTTTCACTACATTTTTTCACGCTTTAACCGCAGCTGAGAAAAGGGGGACCGATATTTCTTAAAATGGCAAAATTTAAGGGAAACTGTCAAAAACAATGTATATTTTAGAATGACAACATATGGAACCAATAGAATATATTTGTATGAAATTTTATGTTTTTTAAAATAAGATTTCTCAGATGTGCAGCAAATCCCTTTTATAAACCTTTGGCTAAATTGTGTATTTAACTAAATTTATCAAACCTTCGCGTTCATAACTAAACGCATCGAAGTTAACCGTTTATACCGTATCCCACAATAACATTCATTGATCTATGACTCTCCATTCAGAAAAGAAGTAGATGTTTCTCATTTATATGACGATATTCGTTGAAATGTTGAACAAACAGATAGATTCATATCAACAACTGCGGAATAATGTGTTGATTATATATATAATATAGTTCTAGAACACACCCGTGAAATCGCGGGGTCGTAGCTGAATTAATTAGTATATAACTATGCGTATTCCTTTTTGAACCCGTCGACCTTGAACAATTATTGGTGATATTAATTATTTGAAAAACAAAAGGTCCTGGAATGGAGTATTTTTTAATCAATAGCATTATCCTATATAAATTATAAATAAAGTTGAATTTTTTTATTCGCTGTTTTACGTCATGTCCGCTAACAAATTGATAACTGTATCTATACGCCTTATTTTAAGTCCAGATTTTTAGTATTCGTATTGTTATTCGTATTGTTATCTTAGAAAGTCTTACTGATGAAAATACTACAATAGGGAACAATTTGACAATGATTGAATTTAGTAGTATCAACCCTGTGATTATGACCCGTGTATATAGCAGAAAACAATATCAATTAACTTGAATATGGATTTTTTGTATCATTCTTGATGACACGTTTCGGACAGTTACTGGACCAAATCGAAGTCGTTATCTGGAATATCAGTTTGTGGGATTGAACTGGGAGTGAACGAATCACATCGGTTAACTTGCGGGATGATTATGCGAGTTTGCACCATGTATCTATCTGTTATTCATATATAATATCATATGGTCGCTAACAATCGATTCTCTACAAATAAAGAATAATTTCACATAAGTAAAAATACATAAATTATAATATACAAACAATAAAAACCATTTCATTCATGTATCATTAGTTCTCTCATAAGTTAAATTACGTTTAAAATGATAATTAAAAGTTACGCATATTTCTAAAAAGTAGTATACAATGTTTTCTCTCTTTCAATAAGTTTCGATGTAATAAAAAGATAGTATACATAAAAAGTTTCTTAACAACTATAATCTGTCTAATAAAAAACGATGTGCATCGGTATTCAATCAAATAAAGTCTAGACGACGAAGCGCACGTCAAAAGCATGACGTCATAAAACAGAAACGGGAAAATGTGTTATTCAAAAGAGCGCAACGTTACATAAGAGCTTTAATAAATAAATAGTAAAAACTGTGTTTCGTATTTTTAGAATAGATGAATGTGTTACTTAAACATTTAATAAATAATTAACTTATAATTAAAATTTGAATATTTCAAATTTTACTGCGAGTATGGCCAGTAAAGGTGACACAAGGCTGGTGAACTTTTTATGCTGAGGAAATATTTGTATGGGTCATTTTTGTGGATGACAGGATAAGGCAGTTTGTAATATGAAAAAAGCGTTTTAGAGAAAAAATAACCCCGTGATTTTCCGGCATCAGTCCGTGAACTTCGGCACGGGTTACATTTAAGTTTGTAGGTCTATAATTGACACTATGGCTGCTTTAAACGCAATACCGTATACAAATATATACAAATTTATTGCTGACACAAGTTTACAGTTCGAAAACTAGGGGTAGACTGCCCCAGCAACAGTTTACAAAACATATAAATTAAGTCAAAGATAAGGGTATTAAGACATTATAAAAGGTTCCCATAAAATATGAATATAATTGTCCAATCTTATGTAATAATAATAGGATTATTGTCCTCCGGCTAAACTTTATAAAATAGCGAAAATTGCTTTTGTAGTTCAAGTGTTAGATACATGTATTATCTCTCACATCGTCTTGACAGCGATCGGATTAAGTTGTAAAATAGTAATTCTATAATCTCTTTGGATATTTGAAATAAGAAACATTTACAACAAGAAATATTCAACTTAAAACTAAAACGAGAAATAATCAATTTAAAACGAAAGTTCATATGAATATTCAAAACGACAGCTCATATAACTATTCAAAACGAGAGTTCATATGCATATTCAATTCAAAACGAGAGTTCCTATATAAAGCACTTTGCAAATTATAGTAAAAGTTCCCAATGTCACTTTTATTCCGGTTATATTATCCACTACTTCCCCGAAGTGCTCGTCCCGAGCACAAACTGCTACATTTCGTCATTGGGTTTGTAATGTTATATTTCATCTGCGGGAATTCGTCCTTGGGTAATTCGTCTTTGGGTAATTCGTCTATGGGTTATTCGTCTTTCAATTGGGTAATTCGTCTTTGGGTAATTCGTCTTTCAATTGGGTAATTCGTCTTTGGGTAATTTGTCTATGGGTAATTCATCTTCATGGTTGCTGAAAGTGTGTACATACTGAAAACATCACGAACATAGAAAATGCACATATTGGACTTTTTAATAGATATGCAAAGGGGGTATGTGGAGGGGGATAAACATAAACATACTAGATATTCTGAGGAGGGAGACTACTGACATAAGTATACTATACTCTGAGGAGGGGGACTACTGACAAAATATACTAAGATAAAATTGAGAATGGAAATGGGGAATGTGCCAAAGAGACAACAACCCGACCATAGAAAAAAACAACAGCAGAAGGTAACCAACAGGTCTTCAATGTAGCGAAAAATTCCCGCACCAGGAGGCGTCCTTCAGCTGGCCCCTAAACAAATATATACTAGTTCAGTGATAATGAACGCAATACTAATTTCCAAATTGTACACAAGAAACTAAAATTAAAATAATACAAGACTAACAAAGGCCAGAGGCAAAAATGCGGCGGGGTTAAACATGTTTGTGAGATCTCAACCCTCCCCCTATACCTCTAGCCAATGTAGAAAAGTAAATGCATAACAATACGCACATTAAAATTCAGTTCAAGAGAAGTCCGAGTCTGATGTCAGAAGATGTAATCAAAGAAAATAAACAAAATGACAATAATACATAAATAACAACAGACTACTAGCAGTTAACTGACATGCCAGCTCCAGACTTCAATTAAACTGACTGAAAGATTATGATTTCATCATATGAACATCAGGCACAATCCTTCCCGTTAGGGGATTAGTATCATACCATCATAACATATATGAGAAGAACATAACCCGTGTCATGCCAACAACTGGTTTTTGAATAAATGTGTTTAGTTCCGATGCAAAGACCCTATAAGTGAATCAATATTAACGCCAAAATATGCAATCTTTAATGACCTGACAACAGTATCGTAACTATATCCCTTCTTAATAAGTCTATTCAAAGGTTTTGTTAGTTTTTGAGGTGAATACTGACACCTTTGTGCTTTATAAAGAATATTTCCATAAAAAAATGGATGTGAAGATACATGTATCTATTTCAACTTCACAACTCAAAAGGACTTGCTCTATTTTATCTATAGATATATAAACAACAAAGGGTGCTTTTATAATAATCATAAAAGTAGAACTAAGTATCAGGGTATTTAATGAATTGATTGAAAAAAAGGGGGGCCAATAATGCTCATTGGCCCGTTAAAAAATCTAACAAACTACACTATACTGTCTGGAAGGTTTTCGAAAACAATATCAAGAATCTAAAGCGGTTATCAGATTATCAGTGGCTATATTTCTACCTTGTAAGCAGGTTTTGATCAAACATAATAATGCATTTTCTGACATGTAGTATACAGGTCGTCACTCCTGTACACCCAACGGAAACAAGACCACAAGACAGAGGACGAGTCCATCTTGCATTCTTGTTTCGTTTTAAAATTGTTTTATAAAATGATTTTGTTACACCACCGATAATCTATGTATATGCAAGCTTACACGTGTAAATTCAACTACTTATAGCATGTTGCGTGAAATGATATAATAACGACAACTAAAACAATAATTGTGGTTATTATAGTATACTACAGTCAGTGATCCTTGTTCAAAGTTACAACTTTCCCTTGTGTAAAACACTAGGTTCTATGATACAACAAGGATACACAGACTGTAGCTCAATTTATGGAGGTTCTCTTATACTGCCAGTGGCAAATGTCTCAGAAAAAAGATGATTATTCATCTTAGAATAATGAAGTTGGTTCTTAATAAAATCTGAATTAAAAATAGAAAAACGAAAACAGAACCTCTTCTTACATTTATTTTACAATCGGCTCTTGAACAGCCTGTATTTGCAACCAGATTAAAAACTATTTAGATAGGGGAACTACTTCTAGAATTCATAAATCTGTCTTTGGTTGAATTATATGGGACTTGTGGAACTTAGCACTACTATGATAAAAAATTGAATTTTTTTTTCTGATGTATTTTATTTAGGGGTGGCTCTGCTGCCTATTGATATAGTTAAGTACATTACAATATAATAGGGGTAACGTAAAAATGTGCATTCTCAAAATGTTCGCAACTATTACAGCATGTACTACAATTACCATCACTTCTGGGTTGGGTTTGTGGTTTAGGTTTTTCTTAATAGCACTGTTGACTTTGACTGGTTCTGACTCCGATCCTATCTGAATGGTCATGTCTACGAGCAAAGCACATGGAGCAATATACCCTGGTCTAAGTCCACGATATATAACTGGCTCCATAATTGCCGTTGTTCGAGCTAGAAAGTACAGTTTGCATTTTCGGTTTCGAACGCGTTAAAATGTTAATTCCAATTTCGGTAATTCCATTTTTAATTTGCAGCTATTTGATATACCCTTTGACCTGTCTTGTACATTTTTAATCAAGAATCAAAAATCGGACAAAATTTGAGGTAAGGCCAATTTCCCCTGATATTTTTTTTACAGAGGGGCTAATTTCAAAAAGTGCTGAAAGAAAAGAATTTATGATAAAAACAAGAAATAAAAATATCTTTTGGTCAATGTCTCGATTTTTATATATTATGATATGTCTGGAAAATAGTTAGTTTAACCCCCCCCCCCCCCCCAAAAAAAAAGGATGAAAGTCAAATATGCTTAATTTACCGTGTTTTAAGGTTCGAAACAAAGGAATCCCCCGAGAAGGACACTTCAATTCAAAACAAAGTTATGTTTTTTGTTGTTGTTGCAATTTATACAACTTTTTTCCCTAAAAAAATAAATGATTTTTTTTAATAAAAAGGAGAACTTCACTAAATTTTACCTATATAGCTGCTTAATACCTTTTATTTCTTCAAGAGTCGCCGTGGCTCCATCAGTAGCTTTTTAATACGTTGAATGAGTGAGCTGCATGTGAGATAAGAGTGAGGTGCCTGATAGTATAAGGACTTGCTGTTTTTGATATTGAAGTTGTAAATTGATGTAGATAATAAATATATATATGTGCAATAAAATTTTATCAAGAGAAAAAAGCGTTTTAATACGTAAATAATGGATTGTTTTTCAGAAGGTGTTCAATCTCATGGTTATGTTTCTCATTTTTTATGATGAAATATTAAATTGTTATGTTTCTATCACATTTATTTCAGATGTTTATTTAATTCAAAGAGTCACACTGAAGTAGGTGCTTGTACATGACCAATAACACGAGAATTGATTGTAAATCAATGAAGCCCAACATATGTTATACACATAACGAAAAAAGGCCATAGCGGAAAAATTTCAAAACAACATGTGTTCGTAATTTTAAACATGAACGTTTTATGATATGTAACAATAGCAGACAGTAATTGTGTCATCAATCCACCAACTGTGTAGATACTTTTTCTTACATTTTTAGATTGTACAACCATTCGTAAACCGGTACTTATGGGCATTAAGTTTTTCTGTGCGTTCGTTCGTTCGTTCGTTTGTCCGTCCGTCCGTTCCTTCTTTCGTCTGTCCGTCCCATTTCAGCTTAGTGTTTGGTCAAGGCAGTTTTTAATGAAGTTGTAGTCCACCCAAGTTTAAACTTAGTTCAAATGATCCCTATGATAAGATTTTTCTAATGTTAATCATTGTTAATGCCAAATTACAGATTTTACTTCAATTTCATGGTTCACTGAACAAAGAAAATGATAGTGCGAGTGGGACATCGGTGTACAATGAACACATTCTTGTTAATATTTTATTAGCTTTAAGTTAAACAAAGCTATTTACAAGTATGCTACAAATCATCTATCAACATTAGCACGCTTTTTTAATACAAAATTAATTTTGAATATTTATTAGTTGATATTTCATATTTTAATGGTCCTTAGAGGCGTTAGCAAACAATAGATATTAGTTTTAATAAACAAAAAACAAACAATTATAGTTTTTGCCTTGATTATAACCTGTTCAAGGTATGAAAATAGATGATGTGACGTATTTTCATGTACTATAATCAAAATATATCGGGCTATTTAAAAACATGATTTACTTAGCTAATCGAATGGAAAAAAATCACGGGAACATGGCCCTACCTTTTTTTCCAAAATCCCTGTTAGTATTTAAAAAGTTACAGATGAAATGGGCGCGCCACCTGACCCCTCCCCCTCCCCCCAGGACACCAGTCCGTCTCAACAGGCATTGTCAGGGATGGAGGAAAAAGTATGTCTTATTCAGAATAATATACACGACCGTAATGGAAAATAAACGAAAATAAAATCTAAAACATTTTTGCAGGATTCCCTAGCTGCTACGAGAATCGTGGGAGACGCCATGCATTTAAGGGCACACGATACAGTTACAGGGGAGGTAATGACGTTGCTAAAGTAAAATATTATTTTCGCGACGTCAAACTATGACATATCGGGAAAAGATGCATTTTTCGACTAATTTTTATCATTCAAACTGATTTAATTTGAAAACGAGTGCATGGACCACTATTTTTAAAAATAACATTTTGTTTCATTTTGCAGGTAGATTATGTGGACCAAATTTGAAAAAACTGTAAATAGTGCATTTTTTTTTTTTTTTTTTGATAAATATACAGCAAAAAATAACGTTTTTTTCTTAATTCATGACCATTTGATAAATATGAGATATTTCTGAATAAAACATGCATAATTTTTTAGGATACTTATAAAATACTGAAATTACAAATTATTTAACAAAAAACAA
Source organism: Mytilus edulis (assembly GCF_963676685.1). Taxonomy (NCBI): domain Eukaryota; kingdom Metazoa; phylum Mollusca; class Bivalvia; order Mytilida; family Mytilidae; genus Mytilus; species Mytilus edulis. The sequence continues at coordinate 66,789,286 of NC_092350.1, read as the reverse complement.
TTTGTGTTTATGTTTTAAAAAAAAAAAGTTGCGGTTTTCTTTCGAAAGGGAAAGTAAGGCCACACATCCAAATTTTGAGCAAATATACAAAATTTCGACCGCAATTAACTCTAAAAGTAGCGCATGAAGGTCTATGTTTATTACATATTAGATTTAATCAGGCAAAAAATATCCTATATAGAAATTTTCATCAAACTGTAAATACGAGATTAAAACTGTTTGGTATGCCCTTAAAGCATTAAACTGGTTCACGTGTCTCGCTAGAATAGCCTACTGGAGAGTAAATATTTTTGACACCCATTATATTTTTAGTTCGAGATTGAATTTGGGAGAAAAATGGGAACTTTGAACTACCTTTTAGTAACTGCGAGTACTTTCAGATCTGTACTTAGTGGGTTTTTTTCTCGATGGGTCGTACAAGTACCCGGCCACGTCCATTCTATGTTTTTGTTAGGTGTATTTCTTTTCGTTTTTCGGTTTGAATTATTTTACATTTGTCATTTCCGGGCCTTTTAATAGCTGACTGTGCTGTACGGACTTTGCTTATTGGTGAAGGTCGTACATTGACCTATCGTTTTTAATTTCTGCGTCATGTGGTCTCTTGCGAAGAGTTGTCACATTGGCATTAATACCAAATCTTCTTCTTCATATTATATTGTGTCCTTCGGTTGCACTTCTGCGAAACTACAGTCCTGTTTGTGTATTTGTAAATCTTTTGATTTACAACAAGTAAAGTGAATAAAAATTAAAAGCATGGGTGTATAACGCACACTCTTAAAGTTGAACAGCATATTTTCCCAAAAAACGAAACATTTATATAGCATTTGTATATAAAAAATATCTAAAATACCACATTTCATCTACTTAATAAAAAACCCGATGCACACATATTACCTTAAATATGGATACAGCAAAGCATTTCACAGCTTTTTAGAAAGCTCAAACTTGTATTTTTCTGAATTTGAATGCGTATATCACTGATGCGTTTTTATTTTAATCTGCGTCAAACAAGCGTTTACCAGAACGTAATAGGTGTTTGCACATAACGTAATAGCTGTTTGCACATAACGTAATAGATGTTTGAACATAATGTAATAGGCATTTGAAATAGGTGTTATACATAACGTAATAGGTGTATGCACAAAATGTAACAGGCATTGGCACATAACGTAATAGATGTTTGCAAATAACGTAAATGATGTTTGCACAAAACGTATAAGTTGTTTGAACGTAATTTTATAAGGGTGTGCACATAATGTATTAGGTGTTGAACATAATGTAAAAGGCATTTGCACATGACGCAATGAATGCTAACAGAGAGTACCAATTGTTCGGCAAAACGCATATGAACTATACCTTGATGTATTATGTTTTCACTGGAGATACATATGTATAAACACAACATAAAACCGTTAGACTATAACATCATGAGGTTTTCATAGAACAAATATATATCAAAACAAAACGTTTAGAACATTCGGCATAACAATCACATATGTGACAGGACGCAATTAATACCAGACTTACTTAAAGGAAGAAAAGACACAATATAGAGAAAATATGAAAGAATGTATAGGTGATTGATCATAAAGTTGGGAGGTATTCACAGAATATATAGTAGTTACAGCATAATGTAATGCCTATTGCACTCAACAAAGTTTAGCAATGACATATCATACAATTATTTGACCAAACAATTAATTCATTTGACATAACACAGAGGTGCAGTGACAGGAAATAAAGGCTCCTCTACATAACATAAAGAAGAAATGACAGGACGTAAAGGTAGAGCGACAAAACACATTAAATATGTAAACTATAAGACAGTTCCGGCGTTCCATATATACTGACCAAAAGTGACGGTGACTGGTCCACGACCACTAAAATAGATGTTTGATAAAAGATTGCAAACATATTTAACATTAATTTATGTTTATACTTTGTAGGATTACATTTCAATTGTTTGTAGTAGTTTGTGGTTCCATAAAAAAAAATTAAAGTTGAACAAATCTTACCCAATGGTGAATTTTTGTTGTATTTCTTCAATAACTGAATTGACAAAATCGTCCTGTTTGAATACATCTATACTTTTTGGACTTATCAATTGTGGTATTTCATCTAAATTATCCATGTCTTTTTGCAATAGTTTCTTTTCGAATAAGAATGTCACATCATGTTTTTCCTGCAGTAGGTTTTCAAATTTTGTGTATGTTTTAGTGTAACTTTCTCGAAGACATTCAAGAGAAGCCAAATATTCAAGAACCGATTCCTGTTCTATCTGGAAGAAATCACTCGCAGCTGTTTGGCTTATTGTTGTTACGTGATCTATAATTAGCTGAAATCCCTTAGATGTGGAAGTAGCCATTTCTCTAAACTTGTCACTATCGGATTTTAATTTCGGTAATATTTTAGATTTGACTTCTTTCAACGTTTTTGTAATCAAATCACCTTTCGATTTAAGGTCCTCTATGATGTGCTCGGTAGCCTTACGGGACGAGTCGGTGGTCTCTTTGATTTTACCTAGAGTGTGCCCGTTATGTTCAGACAAGATACATTCGCTACAGATAAGACAATTGCAATCTTTGCAAATTGAAAAGAATTCAATGTTATGTGTCTTACAAACAGGTTTCGGTTTGAATACACCACGACCTTCAATGTGCGAATCTATTACTACATGTCCTTTTGTTGATGGAATCATATCATGAAATAAACGACACTGCATACATAATAATTTTTCACAATCACGACAAAATAACGATCCTATTCGATCCTTACACATAGAACATTTATTTGAGGATAACTGTGCCGTCGCCATTTTGAATGAACAGGTATGTAAATGTTAAATATAGATTGTTTACCTTGTACACTTGAAGAATTGATCTCTATTTATAATCAATAAAACATAGAAAGGTTTAAACCGGACTTTCATATTTTACAAGTGTATGGGTTATTCAGTCCATAATTTAGTAAATCAGGGACTGTTAATTTAAATTAATCATTTTATATCAACTAAGTTTGAAAACTCTGTATTTCACTATAATAATTGTCTTCGGTAAATTTGATAATGTCAGAAATTCATAAACTACATAATTATTGAGTTAAAAAAAAGTTTTATATATTTCAAAGTATCATCGAATTATGTAACAATTTAGGCGTAAAAAGAAACGTATACAATGAATAATAATCAGTCATTGATATGCTTTAATTTTATTCAAAGTATTTTTCAAATTCATTTACAAAAACAATGCTCCAACAGATTATAATAAGAATGGCTGAACCAATTGTGTCCTATTCCCGATGTTTCTGTTTTAACCAAAATATCGGGAACAGTAGTATAAAGATACACATAAAGTTACAAACAAACGTGATACATGTAGAATGGCATGAATTCGAAAAGGCGGATGAGCATACAAAGAAGGATTTCATGTCCATGCAGTTTCCTTATAATTTGTTTATTACCTTATTTGTATCTTCTTACTGTTATTGATTTCCAATATTTGACTACTAGTTAATATAAAAAAAAAAAGATGTGGTATAGTTATCAAAGGTACCAGGATTATAATTTAGTACGCCAGACGCACGTTTCGTCTACATAAGACTCATCAGTGACGATCATATCAAAATATTTTTAAAGCCAAACAAGTACAAAGTTGAAGAGCATTGAGGATTCAAAATTCCCAAAAAATTGTGCCAAATACGGCTAAGGTAATCTATGCCTGGAATAAGAAAATCCTAAGTTTTTCGAAAAATTCAAAGTTTTGTAAACAGGAAATTTATAACAATAACCACATTATTGATATTCATGTCAACACCGAAGTGTTGACTACTGGGCTGGTGATACCCTCGGGGACGAAACATCCACCAGCAGTGGCATCGACCCAGTGGTAAATAGTTATCAAAAGTACCAGGATTATAATTTAGTACGCCAGACGCGCGTTTCGTCTACATAATACTCATCAGTGACGCTTATATCAAAATGTTTATAAAGCCAAACAAGTACAAAGTTGAAGAGCATTGAGGTATAATTGCCATTGAGACAACTCTTCACAAGAGACTAAATGCCACAGAAACTAACAACTATAGGTCATTGTACGGCCTCCAACAGTTAGAAAACCTTATACCGCTTTTTCAGTTATAACAGACCCCGAAATGACAGATGTAAAATAATTCAAACGAGAAAATTGACTAATCACTGTTTTTCAACTCTAAATAACATTTCATTGAAATAATTGAGTTTTCGTATAGTATATATGACAATGAATTCCTATATTTACGATATATCTGTTGCTTCAGACAAAACTGTAGAATGGTCAGTTAAAAATAAAGCTAAGCAGAAAAAAATCTCATCAACATGCAACATGTATGAAAAGAATACGACTAAAATAATCCTGAAGGATTTAGGTTAAGTATTTACCATTATTTTATGCTGGGCTTCAATTGAAATGACATTCAATCTCGGACGACACATTGCAGTAATTTTTTATTTAGTGCCTGTTGTAATATATTCTCGCGTGAAGATTTTTACGTCAAATGAATAAGAAAAGTTTTTCGCAGTTTCTATTATTTCATTTTTCTCGATTTTAGTTTCTCGAACAAGTTCCAACTTTAAAGTAGGTGTTTTGGTTTGGATATGTTGCTTGAGGTTGTTGTTGGTTGTTTGCTGTTATTTCTAATATCGAACAACCAAAGTGTTTAAAGAAAAAACCAAGATGACTGATAGCTGAGATCCAGGACCTACATTTAGGTTTAAAATTGCCATAATTCTGCAATATTATTAATTTTCACTTATCATTTTGGTGGAGTTTATTTTAAACATATCTATGATGACTATTGAATATAAACTGGTCACTAAGTAAATGTATGCAGCAATCTCACGGTGACATGATGGCTTAGATAACAGTTGATTTTGTTAATGTTTCCTGCCTTTAGTTAATTATTTAGTTTATATATATATATATACAAAAAGAGATGTGGAATGATTGTCAATGAGACAAATATGCACAAGAGACCATAAAAAACAGAAATTAACAACTATAGGTCACCGTTTGGACTACAACAATAAGCAAAGCCATACTGAATAGTCAGCTACAAAAAGTCTGGTATGAAATGTTTTCTGTGAATTCTATTTGTCTTAATTTTTCTCGTAAATAGATTTTTGTTGTGTTTTTATACTCGTATAAAGCAGATTTAAATCAGATCCTTCTTATTAAAAGACTTGAAATAAGGATATTACTAATACAAGAAGAACTGCGTTATGGCTTGATCTTGTCCTCAATATTGACACAGATTGACGAGTTCACACTAGAATTTATGCAATATTATTAATTTTCACTTATCATTTTGCTGGAGTTTATTTTAAACATATCTATGATGACTATTGAATATAAACTGGTCACTAAGTAAATGTATGCAGCAATCTCACGGTGACATGATGGTTTAGATAACAGTTGATTTTGTTAATGTTTCCTGCCTTTAGTTAATTATTTAGTTTATATATATATATATATATATATACAAAAAGAGATGTGGAATGATTGTCAATGAGACAAATATGCACAAGAGACCATAAAAAACAGAAATTAACAACTATAGGTCACCGTTTGGACTACAACAATAAGCAAAGCCATACTGAATAGTCAGCTACAAAAAGTCTGGTATGAAATGTTTTCTGTGAATTCTATTTGTCTTAATTTTTCTCGTAAATAGATTTTTGTTTTTATACTCGTATAAAGCAGATTTAAATCAGATCCTTCTTATTAAAAGACTTGAAATAAGGATATTACTAATACAAGAAGAACTGCGTTATGGCTTGATCATGTCCTCAATATTGACACAGATTGACGAGTTCACACTAGAATTTATGACAAACCGGATGATTTCAACTTACCAATTATCAATTTCCCATTTCTCAGCAGTAACATTCCCTCCTCTTCATGTTCTCCATCGGATGGTGTTTACATATCTCAATTGAAACGTTTATCTCGTGAATGTTCGAACTATATGTACATCATATACAGTAGTGTGCTCCTTATGCAGATAATACACCAACATAGTTATGAGGAGGGGGGGAAAACACTCCGTAAATTTTATGGTCATCATAAATTGGTTCTTCTATACTATGTGTCAGTGTCTAAACTAAGTAACGACATTTTTACTACGTTTTAGATTGTTGTTCATCATTTATGTTGTATGTCAGTATCTGCTAAGTACCGAACATGGCCTGTTAATGAATATGACTGATTGACAGAGTGGGAATTTGCACGACGTGACTCGGTATTTTGTACAACCAACTATCATGTGTACGGATTGATAGTTTAGTCTTAGATGCATGAATTTTTTTATAAGTTATTAGTGGGTTTGAACTAGGTGTCAGATAACTGCGAGTACTCTCAGATCTGTTCCTAGTGTCTTTTTGTTGTCGGGATGTACAAGTACCCGGCCACGTCCACTTGTGTTTTGTCCATCTGATGAGTTAAGCCTTTTTCAACTGATTTTTATATTTTTTCTTATGTTGTACTGTTATACCACTGTCCCAGGTTAGGAGGAGGGTTGGGATCCCGTCACATTATTTATGTGAGTGCCTGTCCCAAGTCAGGAGCCTGTAATTCAGTTGTTGTCGTTTGTTTTTGAGTCACATATTTGTTTTTCGTTCATTTTTTTTTAATTTAAATAAGGCCGTTTAATCATTAGTAAAATCAAAGATATTTTTACATTATGGAATATTCAACTAGATGATGAAAATTTAAAACATTTTATGCTTTTGAGAGATAGCAGTGGTCAATCGAACCAAACTTTACATGTAAATCTCTTTTTTATTTTGACAAAATGGTCCTTGTGGAAAATAAGAAACAAAATGAAATCATACATGATAACACATATGAAATCTGTACCCTGTTACTTATCGAATTATACATTAGACAAAGAGAAAATAAACACATTAATTAATTTTATACTATAAGTACATACCTCGCAGGAGATAACAGTCACAATTTTATGTGGTCTGGTTTTTTTTTATTTAATTTATATTGATTACGGTAATCCATGGTTATGTTATTTATAACTAGTATTACATTCTAGAAAGATATTTCTTTTTTCACTCAGTGTCATATAAAACAATATAAGTATTACTACATTTATACTATTTTTCTGATAATACAGTGCACTTTTCAGCCTCCTACTTCCCGGACAGTTGGTTTAAATGTAAACGGGAATCCACAGTTTGCATCCTGGGCAACTGAGGAAATTGTAAACAGGAAATATTTGTAATAAACAAGTATTAATATAAAAATAAAAAATGCGAAGAAAAAAAAAAGAAGGCCGTTTGTTTTCTCGTTTGAATTGTTTTACATTGTCATATCGGGGCCTTTTATAGCTGACTATGCGGTATGTGCTTTGCTTTGTTGAATGCCGTACGGTGACCTATAGTTGTTAATGTCTGTGTCATGTTGGTCTCTTATGGACAGTTGTCTCATTGGCAATCATACCACATCTTCTTTTTTATAATTATTAGGAAAATCTAGAGGGAATCGATTCCTGCCATACTTTCAATGGCTTATATCTGAAAAACAAGGAAACGCACCTTTAACTTTGTTCTGCATTTTTGTTCTGTTATTTAGATATGATTAATGTATAACAGTCTTTTAAAAAGCATGTTATTTGAAGTAAAATATTTGAAATCCAAAGCTTATATAAAAGATGAAGTGCCATAATCCAAAAGGTCAAAGAAGTATAGCCAAATCCGTGAAAGGAATCAGAGCTTTGCATGAGGGAGATACATTCCTTAATTTATAATAATTTCTAACCTTAAGTAACAGCAAATTTAAGTAACTCATAAAATCCGCATTTTTATACCAGTACCGAAGTACTGGCTACTGGGCTGGTGATACCCTAGGGGACTAACAGTCCACCAGCAGAGGCATCGACCCAGTGGTAGTAATTACATTAACGGTACCAATTTTCCTGCACCAGATGCGCATTTCGACAAAATATGTCTCTTCAGTGATAGTCGTGGCCAAAATATTTGAAATCCAAAGCTTATATAAAAGACGAAGAGCTATAATCCAAAAGGTCCAAGAAGTATAGACAAATCCGTGAAAGGAATCAGAGCTTTGCATGAGGGAGATACATTCCTTAATTTATAATAATTTCTAGCCTTTGGTAACAGCAAATTTAAATAACTAAAAAAGTCCGTATTTCATACCAGTACCGAAGTACTGGCTACTGGGCTGGTGATACCCTCGTTGACTAACATCAAAGGGACAAAATTAAATATCACTCTTGTGTTATGGAAAAGTGAATGCAACATCGATTTGAAGCAACGACATAGTAAGAACAAATGAATATCTACAGGTCATTCTATAATATTTTTTTAAAACAAAACATTCCAATGTTGCACAATAAATATGAAGCATATTAAATAACAAAAAACACATTTATCTTTAACATACACAACTAAGAAATTACAAAACAGTCTCCCTTTGATAAAATGGCATAAGTAACAAAAAGACAATTAATGGTACGAATTATCTGCACGAGTTATCAATTAGAGATTATAATTCTATATATTTGGTAGCAATGTCTTTCTGTCGACTTTTTACTTGAAGATGTCTTCAATTACACACGCCGACATTGACTTTTTTCATACATCACTCAGACTTATGACACAAATAATGTAAATTTGCAAAAACTATATTGGTAAAGAAATACATAGTTGACTTTATCATACGTATAGAGATTATAGTTTGTCAATGCATGAAACTATGCAATTTGATACTATGCCACATCTTATCCGCGGTATATGACATATCTTATTGGCGGTATATGATAATATTTATATTTCCTATTTAACTTGTACTCATTATGTTTCACATGTGTAACGTGCCTTTAAAACTTCAAAATTACTTTATATAGTTTGAATTGAAAAACAATTGCACGTTAAATTGATTAACGTTACTTATCGATCTGAGCGCTTTTCATCGTGTAATATTTAGTCGCTATAAGATATACTGTTGAGGAGGGCATTAGACAAAACGAATCATAGTATATATATAGGTGATCTAAATAAAGTTTTCGTACTAAACCTACCGAAATGTATCAGTGATAAACTAACATGACCAAATATTAATTGTCTGATCTTTTATAATAACAATGCTACTCATTTTAATTCCCGAACTGGTTTGTTGTCCTTTTATACCCAATATTATAAACAGATTCCATTTCAATTAGACCTATCAATAGAGACATGATTGATTATACAAGCACTTACATTACAGTCAAAAGCGGGTTTAGTAACTCGAAAGTTTCAAACGTACAATATGGAACTATAAAAGAGGGGATTATAATTTAATGAAACAGATGGTTTCAGAGGTCGAATGGAATAAATTACTTTAAAATGATATTAGCGTCCATGAATCTAGCAGTATATTTATGCACGAATTTATAAAAGTGACGGAATCTTGTATTCCCAAAAAAAGAAGAAATCATTTGATCTAATAATAATTTCAGCTTTAATTCAAGTCTGTGTAAAGAAATGAGAAAACGAGCGGTTTTGAAAAACATTTAAAAAATATCAAAGCACTCCTAAAGGAAATTTAAAAACACAAGAAATCGAGTGAATTATTTAATGAAACAAATTAACAAAACTTTTAATGAAAATATTAATAAAAACTTAAATGAGCTAAACAAGTAAGTAGTAGAGTTAGTCATAAACTCATTATTAAGAAGACAGACAGATCTTCTTATGATATTCCGTCGTGGCAAAAAAAAATTATTCCGAATTCTCTTATGATGCAAAAGAAATAGTTAATATTTTAAATAAATATTTCTGTTAAATAGCTAGCTTAGATGACGAAAACAAAAAAAATGCCTGACTTCGATGATAGAGGTAATAAAGTTTTGTCAGAAATTACTGTAACTGAAGAAGAAATTGAAGATATTATTTCTACTTTGGATCCAAATAAAGTTGTTTGCCCAGACAAAATCAGTATTAGAATGATGATAACTGTAAAACACAAAAAGGATATTATACTGCAATCAGCTATTTTACTATACAGATAAAGCTATACGTATAAACGTTAGCTTTATACGTCAATGACCTCAACTCACCTATAAGCCCCGCCTACTTACAACGTCACGTCACAACCATGACAACGTGTAGTAACAATGGTCAAACTTTTATGAATTTAAACCTGTTATGTCTTCAAATTGGTAATTTATATACCATGTTTATTAAATGCTATTAATTAAATTCATTTTCCCTTTCTAATTCCGTAAATTGTCAATGCTTACCGCCTAAACTACGCTCATAGGGAAATACCCCAAAATGGTACCCCAAGGGGGAAATTCCAAACACTTTTTTTTTAATAATATTTGTTTCATATTTTTATTATTTTTTTAGTATTTTATCGATTTCAGTATAAAAACAATATACGTATAGTGTCTTGAAATATGAAATTTATTTCTGTTCGGCACGAAACGGGAAAATGCTCGGTAGAACCTCGCATTTTCCCGTTTCTAAGCCTCATACAAATAAATTTCATATTTCAAGACACTATACGTATATTGTCTAATTGCACTGCTCTTATGTATTCTGTTGAATAACTCGCTCTCTAAAAAATACTTTATAAAGATTGGAAATTAACAGATGTTATTCCATTATTTTAAAATGGAGATAAGTCAATGCCGTCTTATTAAAGACCAGTTTCATTTCTTTCTTGTGTGACCAAGGTACCAGGAAAAACATTGAACATATGTTAAATCATTTAGTTTCTAAAAAAACTTTTGTTTAAATTCTAGTTGTTTTCATACCCCGCTTTTCTACTTTTCATCAACTAATTAAGATGTACCATTCTATTGTGTACGCTTAAGACAATAAATTTTATACAAGTTTGCTGATGTCAGTAAGGCATTCGATTGAGTCTGGATAAGGGCCTACTTCTTAAATTAGAAAGATAAAATATAAAAGGAAAGTTGTTATAATGGTTTTCAACTTATTTAACTAATAAAACCCAGAGGGTACTATTAAAAGAGGAAACTTCCGATATAGGCAATCTTAAAGCTGGTACTCCGCAAGGCTCGTTACTGGGTCCCTTTAAGCTTCAATCCATGATCAATATCGATTAATGAATTACTAAAACCTGGGCAAATAATTTGACAGTGAAATCTAATCCAAATGAAACTAACATCATACTGTTTAGTATCAAAAATTCAAAAACATTTAGGTTTACTTATTAGTAGTGACTGCAAGTTGACCAAGCAAATAGACGACTTTATAGAGAATGTATCAAAACAATTTAATGTTCTTAGACGTATGAAATTCCGATAAAAAGAGAATTTTTAAAGAAAAAAAAACATATTAACTTTTATTGTGCCCGTTCTTCTGGAGTTACTTTTCAAAATGGCGACTCAGATCCCCTTTCGATTTTTTCAGTATACAGATAAGGATGGTAAACTGCAAATTGCTAGAAAAACAACAAAACATTTCCTTGCTTACGGAGTCCCTATAATCATAACGCATCTTCTTATTTTTATATGATATGCAAAGGCAACCAATGCAAGATATCGATGTTGAACACGTTCATTGTGTGTGTCGGAGATTAATACTAGCATGAGTACAAACTCTCCTTTTTTGTATCTCAAAGACAACATTTACAGTTAAAAAGGCGACCAATACCGAAGATAATACAATCATAAATCAAAATATCGACATAATCAGACAAAACCTAGACCAAAATTGATTCAAAACTGATAGACAAACTATTTACTTACTTAATCAAACTTTAAAGACTGAGAAAAAAAACCAATCATATTTTTAAATAGATCTCATGTGCACCTGAGGTCTTCCTTATGGCTAAAGCATTAAACATTAAATCAATTTGAACAAGGTGTTTATATGAGATATTTGTATCAACTATTAGTAAGTCGTTAGTATTACAATCCACAATTGTTCTAATTTTTTCCAGTAACATGCTGATGGAGAAAATTTGTGATACAAAATTATCCATACATTTTGTTTTTGCAACATTATATATATCCAATTACCTTCTACAACTAAAATGAAAGAAAATGCATATCATTATAACTAACATAATATAAGTTTTGTCCTTCCTGATCTTAATAAGGAAAACATGCTAAACTTTAGAAATCTTTATCAACATTGCAATATGTTGCAGCGCTTGATTATACATTATATTTGGCGATTGGTTCAATAACAGGCCATTTTGTTTTGGCAAGTAAGAAGACTTTTTTGAAATTGTACTGGTGTTAATTGATTTATGGAGGGAGAAATCAACCATATTCATTGTCTCACGTAGCGCAGGACAACGTAAAGACTTACGTGATCAACTGGTGAAGCAATTTTTTTTTTCGATTTGGTATGATGTTTTCCTCAAAATACTTGCATGTTATATTTAATATATTAATAAATCATAAAACACAAAGGTGAAGATTAAAATATAACCGTTCTCCGATGAGAAACCCCAGATGATATTCTGATATAAATATTAATCAGAGAGTAAACATATGTACTCTGTAAATTTCGTAGATAAATGTGCTGCATAAATGCTATGACTTAATGAACATAAAACCATTTTTTATCATTGGGCTTATAAGCAATAAATCGTCCTCTGTAGTATCTGTATTCTACGTCTTGTTTGTCATCATCTAATTGTTGGGATTTTTTTCCTCAACTTTTTCATCGGACATTTTGTGAGATATCCTTGCCATTGTCTTTCTTCACAATATGTTCTCTCTGTTTTCCTTTTGAATTGATTATTGAATTTTCTTCAATTGGATTAGGTAACTTGGTCAAACTTTCATCAATTCTGAAAGGTATGTGTCTACTTGCATTCTGCCACCTGTGAGGAACATTAATAAAAATTCGTTTATCGACAAATCATACCAACGACATGTTTTCACGTGATAAAAAAGTAAAATAACAAAATAATCTATTTCTCTGGATTTTCAAAACGGAAATTCCCTTAACAAATGGCAATATAAAAACTAACATACAATAAACGAAAAGAAAACAACTGTCACTTTCCAGCTTTAGTACAGGAATATCCTTATGTATAATACGGTGGATTAAAGCTGATTTATAGCTGGCTTAACGTCTCACTTGTATTGCTGTCATATAGCTTTCCAATATATTGGCATCAATGTGTGAGTAAAAATTTCTAAAATAGGGGTACAGCAGTCAACCATGTGTTACAATCCTAACCACTTTATACAAAAAAAAACTTTCTAATTAAAGAAAAACAAATGGACACTCTATTGTAAAAGCAAATAGACAAAAATGAAAGACAAGAAAACAAAAATTATCATAGCATGATAACACCTTTGGCAAAATGTATAAATACATAGCCACGGCAACAGAATATACCAAAAATGGACTAAAAAATAAAGGTTTAAATATATAAATAAAAATTAAAAGAAAGAATACTAAAAAAAGTCATAAAGAACAATACTTTAAGGCTGTCATGTATTATGTGAAGTTGATACGGAATATTTAAAATCAACTAGGTCTTGGTATCTTCCGATGAACTTGTTTTTAAAAGGACGCTATGTTCTTTGACATAACCCCAGTTCATCAACTTTCTGCCAAGGGGCTATTGACGATTTTTAAAATCGGAGTACCAGCTGCATGCTCTTAAATACCGAATGATTGAATGAATGGGAAATGTATATTCAATATGCAGGTGAAACTGATATACTGCTGCTATGGTGGAGGAAATTTATATTTCAACATTAAAATTGCCTCGTTTCTGACAGATTCTAGCACTGAGATGACCACTGATGTTAATGTCGAGGTATCAGTCTAAAGATGAAGCGGGAGAAAGACGTGTCTGTTGTTTCTTTATTTTGATAATTGTTTCTCGAAGATATATTAAATGTTTAATGGAACCCAATCAGAACAAGCATGTGTCCTCAGTACACGAATGCCCCACTCGCTCTATCATTTTCTATGTTCAGTGGACCGTGAAATTGGGGTAAAATCTCTAATTTGGCATTAAAATTAGAAAGATCATATCATAGGGAACATGTGTACCAAGTTTGAAGTCGATTGGACTTCAACTTCATCAAAAACTACCTCGACCAAAAACTTTAACCTGAAGCGGGACAGACGGACGGACGAACGAACGGACAGACGGACGGACGAACGGACGGACAGACGGACGGACGAACGGACGGACGGACGGACGGACGAACGGACGGACGGACGGACGGACGGACGGACGGACGGACGCAAAGACCAGAAAACATAATGCCCCTCTACTATCGTAGGTGGGGCATACAAATGTCGGTTGTTAATGGAAATAACATCATCAATATATCTGAACGTGAAATTAAATTATCCTGTTTTTTATCATCTTTTTAAAATAAGTGTCAGCAGTGTCAGAAACTCCAACTCATATGAGTATTAGAAGAGGTCCTCATATTTTTGTTTGTTTCTTATGTTGTTGGTCAAATAGGAATTCCGACGATAAACATCTATCTTTCTCACTTATATCGCACATAGCTTTCAATTATATTGACAATAAAAAGACGTAATAGGTAAATATTGTTTTTAAAAATGGGATACAGCAGTCAATCATATGTTACAATCCAAATCCAAATGTACAAAAATAACTATTCAAACAAAGAAAAACAAAAAATGACAAATAGACACTATATTGCCAAAGTTCATAAGCAAAAATAAAAGACAAGAATACAGAAATTACCACAGCATAATAACAGAATGGCGGGATGTAAAAATATCTAGCCGCGCCAAAAGAATATACCAAAAATGGACTAAAGAGTAAAGATTAAATTATACAAATTTAAATAAAATCAAAGAACAATATAAAATGTCATAAAGATGATACAAAATACATCTTGTATTATGTGAAGTTGAAACGAAATATCTATTATCTAGGTCTGGGTATCTTCCGTTGAACATTTTAAGAAAATGGACAATACGTGCTTTGAAAGATATAATCCCGGTTCATCAACTTTCTGCCCAGGTGCTGTTGACGATTTGTAAAGTCGAAGTAGCAGCTGCATGCTTTTGAATACCAAATGAGTGAATGAATGGAAAATTTATATCACATATGCAGGTGAAGGTGGTATATTGCAGCTACAGTTGTGGAAATTATAACTTCAAAATTGAAATCGTCCCGTTTATCACATATTCTGGTGCTGAGATGACCAGCGATGTCAAATTCCAGGTATAAGTTTATAGATGAAGCAGCGAAAGCCGTGTCTGTTGTTTCTTTAATTTGATAATTGTTCCTAGAAAATATATTAATGGAACACAATCAGAAAATGTTCGGTTGTAAATGGAAGGAACATCATTAATATATCTGAATGAGAAATTAAATGATCCGGTTTTTTTTATCTTCTTGTTATTGATAAGTGTCTGAAGAAACTCCGGATCATATGAATAAAAGGAGAAGTCGACAAAGAGAGGCGTACAGTTCGGTCTCATAGGAATGCCGACGATTTGATGAGAACATTTACCTCTAAATTCAACAAGTATGTTGTCAATAATAAACTTCATTATACATGTACTCATCACTTATTCTTCTGTGCAGCAAGATTTATCTTTTTGTCAATTGCAGCAAAATATTCCGTATCACAAAGCAATAAATTATTGGCATGTGCTACCATTTCTATATTGAAAATCTATTTTAAGTTATTTTCAATTTGACATGAGGAATGGTGGTATACAGGGATGAAAAATCAAAAGTTCGGATATAACTAATTTCGATAGTTTTGATAGAAGATGTAATACGTTTGAATTTGATAATACTAATCATACATATGACGGTTATACATTATGTTTCATTGAATAAAGTTGACTCAGATATATCTTAAATACAAGAAACCATCCTCAAGTTTTATAATACAAAAAAAATCATGAAAACATTTACATGATTTATTTATCTTCATAAACTTCAGTAAGATCCTAATCACATGAAATATATTTTACAGTCCAAACCTTACTGTAATGAACTTAGAAATGATTAAAATAACAGGATTATTTAGATACTTATGAATGCAACCTAGCATTTTGCCCGTATTGTACGATTTACATATAAGAACAAATTTTTTTAAGCTTTTTCTGTGGGAGCAAGAACATTTTCTTTACAAAGAAACCGTCTAATGTTTATATAACTTCAGACAAATTGAACGGTAAATAGACAGCTGATAACAATCTGGCAATTACCTAACATAAACCATGCTTATTTAGTTACCTTTATCATAACTTTTGTTTTAAACCAATAACAGATATATTACCAACGAAATGCACTGCTTTCACGGTTATCGTAATTTGAACTTTTATTTTGAAGCTTATTTTGTTTCTATGAGGTGTACAATTAATTTTTGCATTGAAACAACAGATAGTTTGCATTTAGAACAATTGACATGTTATATACAATCCTGGCTTGACTTAAACCATGGTAAAAAAAGTGACTTTCATTTACAAAATATGACAGTAGTTTGCCATTCGTTTGATGTGTTTTATTATTTGATTTTGCCACTTTATTAAGGAATTTCCCACGGAGTTCAGTATTTTTGTGATTTTACATTTGTTTTTGTGTGTTTAGTGTTATCTCCTAACTGAACCCACAAGATGAAGTAAAACTACCTCTAATTACAAAAACTTTCAATTATAGAGAATAACGAGCCAACACCGGTCATCTGGATATATGTTTATTGTTAATCTCAATAGTTGAGAAAAAGTAAGCCGGGTTTGATATACAAAATCTTAAAAAATAAGAAGGAGTGAGTGCTTGATAGCATGTTTAAGGATTTAACCCCCTCAGGCATAGTTAACTCTAGATAATTTGGTTATATTTTAGTTATTCTTGTCATATAGCTCCTCAACGGTTTCGGTACTTATACATCCTCGGATTTCAGATGTTTGGTTTTGACCGTTCCTGGTGAAGGTAAATCCAGAAAAGCGCCTCGGACGCATGAAACTATTAAACGTTGTTTCCAAGTTTTTAACCATGTCGTATTTCGTTTTTGTCTGTTGTTAGTCAGTAGCCTGTAATTCAGAGGTTGTGGGCAATTTCTGCCCGTCATATATCTTTTTTTATGACTGTTTTTTTTATAATATAAGACTGTTGTTCTCCTTAATTGTACTGTCTTATATTTTGCTACAATGGAACTTTAACAGCTTACTATAAGAAACGAGATATGCTTATTGTTGAAGGTCATACGGTTACCGTTATATGATTTGATCTACACCGTTTTGTTATCAGGGTGGATGCTTGCCTCATTGTCAACGATATTAGATATTTTATTTTTTATTTAGTATCCTTTATGCAGAATTTAATACTTTGAATGATTTTCAACATGTTGTCAAAGTTATTGTTTGATTCATCCCGATAAAAAAAAACTCGATTTAAGAAGACTTAATTAATCTTACAAGTACAGGATAGAATGTCACCAATGTTAAATAGCAGTTTGTTCCTATAAAGATTGCATATCACTCATTATGGTTGAGTATTTTGTAATAAATATCTTTCGAATATGTGTTTAAAAACTATTTACATCATCACAATCAATTACATAGGAAACCAAATTGAAATCGATCACATCCTTTAGTTTAATTTTTTATTAGTTAAGGATCAACATTAAGCTTAAATAAAAATGATAAAAAATAGATGAGTATTGGCTTCTTTTCTATGTTTCAATAAGTTCGGGTTTTGTATTTATATATGTCTTGCGGTTATTTAGGTATTGACATTTGTCTTTTTTTTAGGATTTCATAACAATGATAAAAAATCAGAAATATTTTTTTTAAACTGCTATACTTTACATAAAAAATTAGGTCAGGTGACTGTAGATATTCAAGCAGAATCGTACAAACATGAACTTTTTTTACGTACTTTGTAAAGTCCAAATACTTCTTTCTACCTTGTATTTCTTCTCTATCTTCTCGATTTTCTAATTTTCTTTCATCTAGTCCACATGGTTTAGCTTTTTCATCCTTCAATTCTTGCTTAAGTGTTTGCATAGCTTTTCTGTTTTCAGTTAGGAGTCTGAAATTTAGAAAATCATAAATATTGACCTTAAACATCCATCTTTCTTAAAAGTCTTAGGTTGCGTTAGGTATCCATTTACATTTGAAACTGGAAAGTTAAGTTCTTCAGAAGATGATGTAGCTGAAGAAATCATACAACTCAATAAAACAATTCTGTCACGATTGGCTTTCGATCGGGTTGATATTTAAAGAATGTATTAAAAAGTTTGGCAAAAAAGAGCATAAAAAAAGGAAATTGATCTGATTTATTAGTCGGTGATAGAAAACCCCAAATCAGACTATTGTCTTTTACGATTGCGATCGTTTTATTGTTTTGTCGGGGTTTTTTTTCTTTAACAAAAAGATCTGCCATGACTAATAAGATTGAAGTCACGCTTTTGAATATCGATATCTAAATTTTATTCTACAGCCATTTTATCAAACACATGGATGACAGACGACACTAATTGCTCGCCGCCGACAAGCACAAACAAAGGTATACAGTCCCGTAAAATACAATAAACAGGCTAAATTATGTCCTACATTTCCGGTAACCAGAAATAGCAAATAGAGGTATATAACACAAGTCAAAACTGTGTTTTACTGTGTTCCTTTTATTGAAAATTAATTGTCTATAACTTTTGAATTGAAATAGATCTATTTATAATCAATATATAGTAGGTGCATTGTAGAACAAGAAATAAAATGAAGATATCTAAAGTATTAATAGGACGTCATATAATTGTTTTGTTTTTCTTAGATAACATATTAATATATATTACTGTTCTATGTCCAGTTCCCTTTCGTCCAACCTCTTCTGTAATTTGTTCTTCTCCATTTCTAGATCTTTTGATTTAGATTTCTGTTTCATCAATTCCGTTGTTAGCTCATCAACTTGATTCTTTTTTTCAATTAGAATACTAAAAGTAAATTCTTTAGATGTAATGCTAATCGTAAATCTGGAGTACCGTGCAATTTATTAAATAACGAACTTTATATGAACTTCAAATCATACTTATATGATGTCGGTGAATATAATATACACCTCAATAAAACAGTTAACTTGATTCAGTTATGATTGGCTTTTCAGTAGATGTTCATTATATAAAATACAAGGTTAGCTTAAAGAGCACCAAAAAAACGGAAAATGGATATCATTTATTTGTAGGTGTTTAAACCCAGTACACAGACTGATATCGTTTTACAATTTCGTATGCAATATGTTTATTTCGTTTTCTTTTTTTTTTTTTTTTTTATTTAGGATAAAATAACGCCCAATATTTGAGCAATTGAAATTTCAATTAGTCGTTAAAAAGAAAAGTACAGGAATTATCCTATTCAGGCAGAGGTGTAGATAACAATGGGTAAACCCAAATTAAAGGGTAGCTACTCCGTCTCAGAAGCACATTAATATCGCAATCAATTAGATCTTATGTGCGCGTACTCTATGAAAAAGTCAATTACAGATAATATCAGCCTTTCGTTTTCCTTGTAACAATGTATAACGCTTTGTGATGTCCGGGTGAAGTATGTTTTTTAATGCTAGCAAAGGAGGTTATTTGCTTTCTTTTCAATGCTATTCAACTTTGTACTTGTTTGACTTTATAAATATTTTGATATGAGCGTCACTGATGAGTCTTATGTAGACGAAACGCGCGTATGGCGTATTAAATTATAATCCTGGTACCTTTGATAACTATTGATTAAAAGTGTGTTTGTTTCGAAATACATGTTGGTTGCTTTTCAGATCTGGTCTACGACATTTTGTTTGTTTTTGTTGGAAGTTTGGGACTGTTGGTGTCGCATGAATATCATATATTGCTCCAGCCATTACTGATACAGGGTAATATAGGTTAATTTCGAAAATAAAATAAACAATTTGGGGGAGGGTTGCTTCTGCTGCTCCTGTCATGTTTATTTCATTATTTTGAGGATGATTTCTGTTGCTGCCTAGGAAATTGTGAATATGCTTTTTAATAGGAGCAATTTCTCGAAAATTTTGTCAATTTTAGCATTGACTTTCCTTGTCAATGGAATATCTTCTAATTTTCTACACCTCATAGAAGATAAATTCAACTATACTGACCAAAGGTGACGGTAACTGGTCCTCGACCACTAAAATAGATGTTTGATAAAAAATGGCAAATAATATTTAACATTATTTTATGTTTATACTTTGTATGGTTATTTTTCAATTTGAAGTAGTTTGGGGTTCCATCAGTTTTTTTAAAGTTGAACAAATCTTACCCAATGGTGAATTTCTGTTGTATTTCTTCTATCACTGAATTGACAAAATCTTCCAGTTGAAATGCATCTAATGTTTTTGGTTTTATCATCTCTGGTATTTCTTCTAAATTATCTAAATCTTTCTGAAGAGATTTCTTTGTAGACAGAAATGTTACATCATGTTTTTCTTGAAGAATATTTTCAAATTGTGTGCATGTTTTAGTGTAACTGTCTTGAAGACATTCAAGATGAGCCGAAAATTCAAGAATTGGTTCATTTTCTGACTGACAAAAATCACTCGTTTTTGTTTTGCTTATTTTTGTTGTATGATTTATAATTTGCTGAAATTCGTTTGATGTCGTAGAAATCATTCCAATAAAGTTTTCACAATCCAATTGCAACTTTGGTATTTGAGCTGTTCTGATTTCTTTCAACATGTCGGAAGTCACATTTACTTTCGATTTTAAATCTTCTATGATATTTCTTGTAATTTCACGTGAAGTCTCCGAAGCATCCTTAATTTTACCTAATTTGTGTCCATTATGAATAGAAAGGATGCATTCGTTGCAGATCAAACAATCACAATCCAAGCAAACTGAAAAGAATTCCGTTTTATGTGTCGTGCAAACAGGTTTCGGTTTGAAAATACCACGACCTTCACTATGTGAATCTATTACCACATGTCCTTTGGTCAATGGAATTCTATCATGAAATGTACGACATTGCATACACAATATTTTTTCACAATCGTGACAAAATAAAGTTCCTATTTGATCATAACACATAGAACATTTCTCATATGACAACTGTGCTTCCGACATTTTGTTTGAGAAGAAAGATTAAAGTTAAATATAGATTGTGGACAGGTAGATATTAAAAATGTTGAAGTCAATCGATCCAATGCATGAGTTCAATGATATGAAATGAATACAAATTGATTTTGTATGACGATTAAATTGTAAGATGTCAAACATCCGTGGTAATAGAGAAAATAAAAAATGTGAGTAATTCATGAATGAATTGCAAATGTAAACAAAATAAATGCAAACTTATTTGTGTTTTTGCGAAAAGAATTTTTAATCAATACTAAATAATATGGACATAAGTTTTTTTGAAATGATGTATTATCAGATAAGTATTTTATTTGAAACTTTAATCAGCAATAAAAAAGGATATTGTGTTACGAATTATGTTTTATTTTTAATTTATCGCCTTCAAACATAGCTCTGGTATCAATCAAAGCTTGTCAAATATATCGGTGCAGTTTAGTTTGTATCAACTCTTCGGCGAAAGTACATGGATCTTGGTTTCTCTAGCAGTTCGAAGGAACAGATTTGCCAATTCAACGACCTAGTTTGCATGTTTTGTGTACGTTAAACATGTACCATTCCAGCAGAATACCTGTGATGTTTGGCACGGGTTTAAGGAGAAAATGAATTAAAAACAAAACCATGAAATCATTTAGAAGGCCACACTGCATATCTCACAATCGGCCCCAATAAAGGGTAAAAATAACGTTATTCATATTCAGCTGTCCACGAGTGTTTTGCTGTTTTAATATGTTCACAACTAAACGAGTGAGAATTAGATGTTGCTTGATATTATTTCGGGTTATTTAATTCGAATACAATAATAAAATGTTAAAGGTTTAAAAAAAAGGAATTTTCCTTATCAAATGGCAAAATCACAAGATTAAACATATCAAACGAATAGATAACAACTGTCATATTCCTGACTTGGTACAGGATTTTTTTTATGTTGAAAATTAGGGGATTTCACCTCGTTTTATAGGTAGCAAACCCGTCACTTGTATGACTGTATTGACAACGATATAAACAGACATAATAAGTAAAAATGTCAAAAATACCAACAGGTAGAGGTACAGCAGTCAACATTATGTTATAATCCTAATCACTATTATAAAACAATCTAATATGCAAACAAAAAACAAGCAAATGGGATATAGACAAAGCACATTCGCAAACATGAAAGATAAGAATAGACAAAGGAGTAGGTTCAGTAAGACCCCTTTTTGGCCCAAAAATATAGCAGTTTTACAAAAGTATGAAAATGTATTCTTTTAGCTATTTACTGGAAAGTAGAATGCTTCTGCTACAGAAATATGGGCTGGTTTTTTTTACAAACAATGCACATATATCGGGTACTAGCATCATTAAGTCATGCTAAATTACTGAAATCTTCACAATTTGAGCATTGTAGTTAATTTTTAAACGGTCTCCGTCTAAAACGAAAGTGGCCGCATTCGTGTTCATTCATAATATTTAAATGTAAGGTGTATTTGATGATAATACATGACATATATAAAGGTTGTGGATGAACACGGATGCGGCCACTTTCATTTTTGACAAAAAACATCTGAAAAGTGACGTTTTTTGGCATATTTGATAGATTTTTCATAGTTAAGCTTGAATCGGAGCGTTTTTAATTACTAAATCAGTTAAAATTCTTTACAGAAACTAATTGAATCAATTTAAATAGACACTTACGTGTTTAAAAAGTGTCCAAAATCTTTCGTTCGATGAACGTGAAATTTGAGGCTAAAATCGGCCCTTACCGGACCTACTCCTTTATATATGTTTAAGTACCGAGCCACGTCAAATGGATTTTACCAAAAACAAACTAAACGGTAAAAGTAATTATAAATAATTAAATAGAATAACGAGAGTTGATATAAAACGATATGTCGTAACATCGTCATGATGCTGGTTATGCAAATCAAAACTAGTTACTTTTGCATCCCTTAGTATCATACTCCGTGCATGCTACACATAATATGATACTGTGAAAGTACTTTTATTCGCTGGAAACCAATTTTCGTGGTTTTCGTGGTTTTCGTGGTTGACTCTATTCATAAATTTAAGTGTCCAAAAAAATTTAACGACTGATGTCCAAATATAGACGTACACGATCTAAATTAACTACATGTATACGGTCCATATTAGATATAGAATTTAGAAATATCGGCAAATGCTCTTACAACTACAGGCAGGACCTAACCCATTTAATCATTTAAAGGCCTAAA
Source organism: Mytilus edulis (assembly GCF_963676685.1). Lineage (NCBI taxonomy): Eukaryota > Metazoa > Mollusca > Bivalvia > Mytilida > Mytilidae > Mytilus > Mytilus edulis. The sequence continues at coordinate 66,766,007 of NC_092350.1, read as the reverse complement.
CTGCACACTTTTAATTTATAAATTCATAACAAAATGATTGACGAAAGTCAGATCTATTTTCGGTGATGATTATAATGAAGTGTTCATTCTATATCCTCATAATTCTCCTACGTAAAATAACAATTTCTTATTGGGCTTGCTTTTGATAAGAATTTATTTTACAATTCAAGGTACATTTATAACAATTGTTTATGTAACTGTTTTCTAAAAGTGACATTGGTATGGTCCATTTAACACCTTTGATTGTATCTAATCTGTTGATCACTCGATCTCGGGTTATTCAGTGTCATAAGGTCTGGTTACAAGTGTGCATCAATTCAAATGTTTACTTTGCAATTTCCTTAAATCGAAACTATTTTTAAGCATGAATTCTGAAAACAAAGATTTTCAAAAGTTTAGAATATGTGCACTTCTTTGGGTTTGGACAGCTATTTATTTGCTATCTATAACATCTGGTGGTTGTATCAAAATGAAGTCAGCAAGAATGCATTGAGCATGGACGATATCATATGTTTTGATTTATAGACTTGGCTTCCCAGGGTTAACAGAGTAATTTTTCTTGCAAGTGGCACTCTTCAAAATAAGTTTCTAGTTAGCTAGTAAGAAAAAAGTGTTGAAAACAACAACAGTCATTAGAAACTCAGAAAAATAAAAGAAAAAGATCTGTTTCGTCAGTACAAACTCCTTCTAGCATAAGTTAAAAATGCGGTATAGCGTTTGTATTTCATTAAATTGAACTTACTAGTAAAAGACAACTGGCAAGCGAAACTAATTATTTAAGACGTCATAATTATACTAACCTTGAACATTTCATAGTATCCAAACGAGCAAGCTGTATCGCTCACCTTGCTCAATATGCATATACAACAAATGACATTCTCCAACATCGAAGGCATGAATAGAATTCAAAACCCAAATCTTTGTTTTGTTGATTTTTTTATTGCTGATCGATGAGTTTGTTAGGTTTCTCTCTATCTACTTTAGTTATTATTCAAAAAATTTAACACAAGAGATGGAAAGTTAATCACAAATTAAGAACAATCACTCATATATCGACAAAATGTGATTTGATAGTAGATTATGTCTTGCTTATCAATTTTTCTTATTCAAGTTTCTATTTATTTATTATACTTTTCATTATATTTGGCACAACACACAAAAATGGTATAAATCGTCATTAAGGAGTCATCGAACGATTTTCATTATACATTAGTAATTGTAGATAATGTCATGTTGTTCCTTTTTGCCTACTTGGTTTCAATCTATCAGTTACATTTTTTAAAGATATAAGGCAAAACGCAAAACATTGATCAAAATTGATCATCAAAGGGCAAAAAAGCTATAAAACATAGTCGACTGACAATTTCAACCATTTAAATTATTTGTTAAACATTTCTAGCTGATCATATTTAACTTTATAAGTTTCTTTTTGTCTATTACAGTTTTAATATAATAGTCAAATATTTAAAAAAAAAAAAAAAAAAAAAAAAAAAGAAGGTAAAATTTGTTATTCAAGGTCGATAATTCCAATCAGAAATCGCCTGAAAGTTTTGACGTTGATATAAAATATGTAGAGCTTAACATTGTGAAAATGTCTACCCTTGTCAGATCAAGTTGATTTATAGCTGTTTTCAAAGTAACATATAAATCTTGTTTTATACCCCCTATGATCGTTTTTAAGCCGTTTGGGCCAGGTGATCAAATATGATAAACACATCATTCGAAATCGTATATATGTTCAATCGTATTTATGTTTATGTATTCAAAATGTTACGCATTTAATGTCCACTAGGAGTTAATCAAGAGTCATCACATGCTTTTATTCAAGGGATTTTTTTAAGGTAATTTTCAAGCAGCGTTCGTTTGATTATTTGGGGTTTTATGTTAATCATGTGGAATACTACGCAAAGTCTTATGACTATTGATATCTAAATGACAAGTATACTGGAAAAAGTACTTAAAGATCATGTACTAGATAATTGTGGAAACACGTGCACCTCACAATTAGTTTTGTAATTTGTTTTTGTAGACAGTCTACTTAGTATTCTATAAATTTACAACAACAAAAAATTGTTACCCACGAAATGTGTATTTCAACATATAAGATAACAAGAAAACATTTATCATTAATGCCTAGGTCACACATTCACGGATTTGACGCCGGATTAGCTACGGATACGATCCGGCATCATTCGTGGCAATCTGTATTAATCCGTAGATATCCGTATTGTTGCCGTAGTCATACGTAGCAGATCGTAGTAGTACCTGTATATCCTTGACAATTTTTGCACACGCATCAAACGACCGTAGTAACTCCTTACCAAACCGTGAAAGACCGTACTAATCCGTTATAGTCCCTATCAAAATCGTATTAATCCGTACTTATTCGTAGGCCAGAATGATCTCTACGGCTAGTTTCGGAGAACTACGTACTAGTACGGTTACACATCGTATTGGTAAGGATACAATACGATTTGTTACGAATGTGTCACGTAACGGCACGATTTTATTACGTTGCAATACGGATAGCTAGGTAATCAGCCAGGGTTCTGAAAGTCTATTACGGTTTTTAACGCTTCAACACGACAAAATACGGAATACTGGGGATTCTTTTATTTTTCGTTGGTATGAATTTTTGTGGATATTTGATATCGTGGTTCTGAAAAAGTCTGGATACAACTTTATAGATATTTGTTTTTCGTTGAACATTTAAATTCTCGGTTTACCTGTACCACGAAATCCACGAAACCTAAGAATATTGGTATCCAACGAATGATAATGAATCCACAGTATTACGTCTATAACGACGACAAACTGACATAAGGCTAGCTTCTATGTAAATACACCATACCTATAGGGCCCTTCGTATTTTGGTCTTGACGTTGAAGTATACATAATGATTATCCTACATGAATAATCAACAACTGCTGCTTGCAATTAATTGGCTAGAATTGGATATTGATATGACACACAATGATAGAGCAGGGTCGAGATACTTGATGACAGACGTAGGGGTGACAGGAGGCAGGGCAAATGGTGAACTAGGGACTGACTTCCCTATCCATGGCCTTTTGAGCCTCTCATGACCCAATTGTGTGGGAAAATGAGCTACACTTAAGAACTTTAAAAGTAGTCCTAAATATGTTTCAAGAACTGCTACATGTCGTTGGTCTAAGGATTACGAATAACACCCCATAGTACAGACAGGCAGATTATAATTTATTTAACAACAACGAAAAATAATCTACGATTAACTGCCATATAGAAATGATGAATAACTAGTAAATTATAGAAATGTGACGGTTCGTACTATTCCGATTCAGACCGTTCTTATTCGTACTAACCCTTACTTGTACGGTAGCAAACCGTTGTTTATCCGCAATAAATACCTCACGACACGTGCCATTGAGTACTAAACCGTATCATTTCCGTATTTAACCGTGTCTTACCGTAAGAACCCGCATCACTCTTGTCACCAAAATGAATCCCGTCCTTCATTATCCGTGGTAGAGGTAACACCCTTTAGTTAGAAAATAAAATTATCAAGAGGCTGTCACAACGACAGCAAACCGGATTTATTAATATTTATTTGTGTCCTGGCAATATCACAAGAACCATTACTGATGAATGGTGAAAGTGAAAATCGTCAATATCAAATTTGACCTCCATTTTGTCATCAGTATTATAAACATATTAAAATTTGAAAAGCTTAGATTGAATGGTTCATGAGTAAATGCAACAACTAGAATGGAAACGCCATTTTACAATCTTTCAAGAAACATAACTCCTGAACGGTAAAAGTCAAAATCGTCATTATTGAACTTGACCTCTATTTTGCCATCAGTAACAACATATAAAAAATTTCAAAAGCTTTGGTTGAATGGTTCATGCGAAAATGCACGGACACGACTGGAAACACCATTTTTCAATCTTTCAAGAACCATAACTCCTGAACGGTAAAAGTCAAAATCGTCTTTATTGAACTTGACCTCTATTTTGTCATTAGTAACAACATATTAAAATTTGGGAAGCTTTGGTAGAACAGTTCATGCGTAAATGCACGGACACGACTGGAAACTCAATTTTTCAATCTTTCAAGAACCATAACTCCTGAACAGTAAAAGTAAAAATCGTCATTATTAAACTTGACCTTCATTTTGTCATCAGTAACAACATATTAAAATTTTAAAAGCTTTGGTTGAACGGTTCATGAGTTAATGCACGGACAACATTTGATTGCCGCCCGCCCGACCGCCCGCCCGAGCCGTACATCCCCAAATCAATAACCGACATTTTTGTCACAAAATAGTTCCTTTTATGTGTATCCATGGCAACATTCTGCATTTATTTACCATAAAATATTGCAAAAAGGAGGGTGAACATGTCACATATCCCCTCAAAATTTGGATCAAACTAGAATTTCAATGCATTTGAGCGATACCTTTTTAGAAACTGTTTGCATTGATCTTCCTAATGATCAAATAAAAAATGGGTGTCTTTCACAAAGTTCGTGCGACAAAAAGTTGGAAAAAAACATTACAATAATTGCCGGACCAATGTGTGAAATGGACATACAAATACGGACGACTGTCATACAGAAAGCAGCCTATATTACATACATTACATAATCTTGATGTTCATATAAACCCAATACGAAGGTTATTTTAATACTCAGCTATCCAAAAATGAATTTTATTGCACACTAGCTCTTATATTTGAAAAATACACAGGGGCCAAAATGCGAAACTACACACTTAACTGTGGAGTGCTACCTTAAGGTTAATTTTTTCCCTTCCTGCCTCAATTTTTATATGATAACTATATTTAGTATGTACGTACTCATACCTGTCACAAAGTCCTCTCTTAACCTGGACCTCATTTCATTGATCAATGAACAAGGTTAAGTTTTGGTTATTAAGTCTCTATCTCAGACACTATAATCAATATGTCTAGTATATTTGGTCTATAGAAGTATTGTTAGATGTACATGTTAAATGGCAGGTGACTTCTGACACTGACCTCATTTTCATGGTTCAGTCGTAATAGTTAAGTTTTTCTGTTTTAGTTTGTTTAATTTTATTCTGTATGCAATATAATTACTATGTTTGGTGTATTGAATATTTGTAAGGTGTCCAACGGGCAGGTTTTATTTGATCTTGACTGCATTTTCACGGTTCATTGCTTCTAAGGTATCCAACTGGCAGATTTTATTTGACCTTGACTGCAGTTTCACGGTTCATTGATCAGTGTTAAGATTATGTTTTCGTATGTTTATTTAACACTATAATTAATCGGTCACCTTTTTTGTAAAAAAGGATTGTTACCTGTCCATGTCTGCCTTGCAAAGACCATCTGACCTTGACCTCATTTTCATGGTTCATTGGTCAATGTTTAGTTTTCTTGGTTAAGTCTGTTTCTTACAAAGCATAAGCAATATGTCAACTGTATTAGTGTAGTCAATGATTGTAAGTTCCAAGTTTATAACCATGTTCTTCCTTTCCAGTAACAACAGCCATAAGGTTACGCGGGTATCCTTTCCCTCGATCCACATAGGGAATTGCAACTAATACATTTGCTCCAACATCCACCTCTGTTAAAACTCTTTCCGATAGATTTCTCATCCTGACAGCTTGTTTTGTCATTAAGTCTGATGCATGCCTTCTCTCATTTCTGATGACCCCTTCATTTGAACATAGGTGACAAGTAAAATAGTATCAGATATGTTTATTTTTCAAACACAGCTCATGTATGTACTGTGCACAAGTAGAACACTGGATATTCGAAAAACATGGATTTTCACACACGGCACACACATGAACACCTGATTCTGTTTCCTGAGTTTCGGTTCGATTTGATGCTGCATTAAGAGCTGCCTTACCTCGTCAGGTTCGTTTTGCTTGTCAGAGCTAAACTCATTTGGCTTGTGACTGCTTATCGCATCTGGCTTATCAGAGCTAAACTCATTTGGCTTGTCACTGCTTATCGCATCTGGCTTATCAGAGCTAAACTCATTTGGCTTGTCACTTCTTATCGCATCTGGCTTATCAGAGCTTTGAAAATGCTGAACTGATCGGATCTTCCTCATCCTGTAAAGACCCAAGAATTTCTTGAGGTAGTGATGATGACGATAGTCCTATCTTAGCATCATAACCAACACTTTTTTTGTAGCTTTTCAATATATTTCTATCATCTATTTCATGTATTTCATATTTACACAATTTGCCTGAAACAGACCAGGCATTTTGTGTAATTTTCATTACAGATTTCAGGCATTTTACAAAATGACCATTTTTTTTAGGCAAATGTCTAAATTTAGAAAATGCCTGTAAGATATATATTTATATATAAACAAAATTTAAAAATAAAAAAATCTATTTATAAAAAAAAATCTATGTTCAATAGAATCAAAATAGAGATCGTAAAAAATATAACTCAAAATATGAAAATTGAAAATTATTCATCAAAAATAATTTTAATATATAGACAAATTTGAAAAATATTTTCTTTGTTTATTCATCAGTATCAACAAATTTTGATCACAAACATGTACTTTTTTAACTGAAATTTTTATTCTTTACTGAAATAAAAAGTTGAAAATAGATTCGATCGAAATATGAAATATCATATTTTGAAATTTAATTATAATGTAGAGCAGATTAACATTTTTGAGAATTCACATGAACAGTACAAAACGTAAAAAATATTCAACTATCTATTTTAAGAATATGTTGTAGTGCTGTTAAAAAAAAGGCACACACAAACAGAGCACATTTAGACAGAATCCTCAAAATTTCAAAACTTTAAGCATTTAGGAAATGATTGTGTCTGATTTAAGTATACTAAATTGTGGAAAATTTCATGGAAGGTGATACAGAACAATTCTGCGATATTGTCGTTGGTCATTCACTAAATCAACAACATCATGCATTCTTAGGTTGGGGTCGGAGTGTAACTGTGTATAGTATAATCATTATGGTAAAATAGGGGAAAATACTATACTGCGATTGTTTGAGTTCAAAGACGATACTCTAGAATTTAAACTTTGCTTTAGAATTTAAACATTGCAAAAATATCTAGATCAATTAACCGAGATTGCGGAGCGATGCTTGATTATTGAAATGAAAATGAAACATCCCAATGCTAATCCAACTTAATACCAAATAGAATGTTTTAAAATTGAACAAAGAAATGTAAAAACTTAGAACATTGAACAAAGATATGGTTTAAGATCAAAGCATGAATTTCAATGAAGACCGTTGCATCTTATTACAAAACGATTTGAAAAAAAACTTATCATAAAAAAGCTATATGCATAATAGGTTTCATAAATATTGTTAAGATATACGTATACGAATAAGATTAAACTACGAAATCGATGTGGTCATATTCCATCTTCAGACATATCGTATTAACTAAAATTCAAATATAACATTTAATATGTGTAAAAATGTTACCAATATTTTTGAAATGTAGACATATAAATTACCTTGGTTTTAAGATTACTTTGTAAAAATAGAAGTGTTGTTGTAATAAAAAAAGAGAAGCAAAAGATACAGCTATTAAATTGCCTCAAGGTTTAAGTACGAAAGTTCATATATTATCGACTGTCCTTTTTTGCAATGACATACAAGTAACAAATTGATTAATTATAGCTCAATCAGTTCGAAATTCAATAATTAAACAAAAGAAAACCAAAAGAGATCCTTTATGAAATAATATCGTGCCAGGTAACTAAGACGATTATTATACTTCGAATAACATGATAAACAATGTCAAATGCATGCACAGCTTTGTAACATCGTTAAATGCTTTTGCATCCAAATCAAATGTACATTATGATCCTAAAATGTAAAATCACAAAAATACTGTACATGTACCCCACGGAAAATTCAAAATCTCATCAAATGACAAAATCAAAATAAACCTAGTGTTATAGCTAATTAAACCTCACTTGTATAACTGTCGTATAAAATTCCTTAATGTTGACAACGATTTGTGAACAAAGCAAACAGACATAATAGGTAAAATGTCCAAAATAGGGGTACAACAGTCAATATTATGTTTTAACCTAATCACTATAAAATCAAACACATACATAAACAAACATTTACCATGGCGCAATGACGGGGTTTATAAAAAGAGAGCCATGTTTTCAGCTATCTTATCATTACTAGTCTAGTTAATATATAGTTTTTAATACAAATAAACACAATGACAATAAAAATCGCAGTTCAGTAAAGCTATTTCTAGGATTACCACTGGAAATTTTTTTTAAAAGATCACATCTTTAGAAAAAGTGACGAAATAACCGTCTTTATTCGGTCTCAGGCTAATGTTTGTCTAGTTAGCCATGTTGAAAATCTCATCACATCCCTTGATTATGATACAGGCCATTCTTAGAAATCCTAATCCCCCAAGATACAGGTGTATAAAATTAACAAAAGGGAACAATTTAATTGAGAATGAAAATTGAGATTATATCTATTGAAAACAACCCGACCAAAGAGCAGACAACTGCCAATTGCCACCAATGGGTCTTCAACATGTATAACGAAGCGAGAAAAACCCGGAGGTGGTAGTCAGCTGGACCCTAAATAAAATTGTGTACTTGTTCAGTGAAAATGGACGTCGCACTTATCTCAAACACATAGAAATGAACTAAAATTAAAATAAAAACCAGAGGCCAGAGGCTCCTGACTTGGGACAGACGGGAATGTGGCTGTTTTCACAGGTTTAGTAGAATTGTAACTCTCTCTGTAAACCTCTAGCCTATGTAGACATAAAAATGCGCACAATAAAAAATCGCTAAAATTAACAAAGGACTACTCGCACTTTCTTAATATGCCAACTCCAAAACTAAATTAAACTGCTTTAAGATTACTTGTGCATCATATAAAAATCAAGTACAATCCCTTCCGATAGACATGATAGAGGATAGAGGTTTGATATTATGCCATCATAAAAATATGTGAGAAGAACATAACCCGTATCACGCCAACAACTAGTTTAAGAATAACAACTGAACAAGCAGTGTAAATATAGAATTTATATACAGACACACTGTGATGGGGTTATATCGGTTTTCACTTATTTTTACCATTGCTTATCTAGACAGTTTCTCATATGCAAAAAGATACAATGATAGTAGTGCAACTACTACTACTAGAATTACTACTGGAAAACAAATGAAAAGGGGGCATTATTTGAAAAAGTCTTACATAATAAGAATCTAGCAAAGGAAGAAATTGTTTTACCTGTTTATGTTTGTTTTGTTTTACTGGTAGTTGTCAATGTAACCGAATTTTCATGCGACTGCACTACAAAAGGTTTAGATAGCTTTTAAACCAGGTTGATCCAGCATTTCAAACATAGAACAGAACATATTTTATTTCCAATTAAGGGCCCACAAGGGGCATATAGAGCATACATGAATAAGGCAAAAGAGTATTGATTTGCATAGATACATAGATACAAACAATTTTTTACATACAGTTACAATACAATTACTAACTCTTATTCACTTTAATAAATTTACCAACAGCATTAAGGACCTGATTGTCTTCACAGTTTAATAAATAAATAAATTTATGCTGATTATCAAGTAAAGAAAAATTCGGAATTCTTTGGCAAACAAAGTCAAAGAGAGCATCTCTATCCGATTTAAAATTTTCACAGTTAGTTAAAAAATGGATTTCATCTTCAACACAGCCAGAGGAGCATTTTTTGCAAATTCTTTCATTTCGTGGAATATTTGAAAAACGACCAACTTCAATTTGAAGCTTATGAGCAGAAATACGTAATTTGCATATAGATCTTCTAAAATCAAAGTTCTTAATTAAAGAAAGATAATTTTCATAACCAAAATTCTGCTTAAATTTTCACATAATTAAACAGTTTTCCATCAGAAGCTTTATTTTGGCTAGCATACCAATTGCTAATATATTTAGTGTGAATTAATTTACTAGATATGTTCAAAAATTTATATTGTCCGAAATGTATTACTTCTTGTTTAATTTCAAAAACTTCTAATACTTTTTTAACAAATGAAAACCAAGAAGTTATGTTAGATTTGTGAAGCTCTTGGCTGCATTTATAAGCATCTTTCAATAGACTGAATTCAGTTGTAAGATTTTCAAATCTATACCAGTATTTTACAATTGACTTTACAATATCATAATGTAAGGGGAAACGTCCCAGTTCTGATAATACAGCAAAATTGACACTCCTTTTGTGTACACCAAGTATAAATTTAGAAAATTTAAGATGGAGATTCTCACACTTCAGATTTTTAAAAACATTTTCAAGATTAAATAAGGAAGACTGTAATTTTTTTACAAGAGACATTATAACCTCCCCATACCTCTGAATTATATAACAGAATGGGTTTAAGGGTATGATCAAAAATATGAACACAAGATTTTATTCCAGGAGACAAATTGATAAAATCCTTTCTAAGTTTATAGTAGGCCTTAAGAGCCTTATTATAAAGTTCAGTTTTAGCTAGATGAAAACTTCCAGATGCAGTAAAGTGAACACCTAAATATTTGTAATGAGCGACACAGTCAATCAAGTTATTCTGCAGTCGAAAATTTGCCTGAATTTTCCTTCCAGCCTTATTAAAAATTATGACTTTAGTCTTTCTAATATTAACTTTCAGGCACCAGTCAGCACAATATTTTTCTAGCTGATCAAGTCTACTTTGAAGCCCTGTGGCTCATGTTGACATAATCACAATATCATCCGCATACATCAAACAATTTAATTTCTCTGAGTGCAGGGAAACTGCATCCAGACAGGAGTCAAGATAAGATGGGAAGTCATTTATAAAAAATTTTAAATAATGAAGGACTCAAGTTGTCTCCTTGTCTTACACCTAATTTAATGCTAAAAGGGTCAGTGAGAGAAGCTCCAACTCTCACACATGCTTTACTATTATTATACATATCTGATATAATATTATAAAATAAAGTACCAACTTTCATATTAATAAGCTTCAGTTTAAGACCTATATGAATTACACTGTCGAATGCTTTGCGAAAGTCTACAAAACAAGTATATAGTCTACCCTCTTTACTGTGACAGTATTTGTCTATCAGTGTTTTCAAAATAAATATATGATCTGAAGTTCTGGCATTTTTTGTAAAGCCAATCTGAGAATTATGAATTAAGTTGTTTTGGTACAAAAATTTGTCAAGTCTTGTATTCAAAATATTGTTAAAAAGTTTACCAATGGTACTAGTAATTGTTATACCTCTATAGTTAGATGGATCACAAGGATCATCTGATTTAAAAATTGGCGAAATAAAACCATCAGCCCAAATCTTTGGGTACACACTATTCTTGAGGCACAAATTAAATAATTTATATAAGCAACCTATCAAATATGACTGACTATATTTTAACATTTCATTTGAAATCAAATCAGGTCCACAGGCCTTGCCTGATTTTAAGCTCGCAATAGCATCAGAAATTTCTTTTTTACTAATATCATTATCTAAATCATTAAAAACTAAAGATTTTTCTTTGTCATTCAGGATCATTTCCAACTGGTTAAGTCGTGAATAAAATGTGTTATCAATTGCAGAGTGAAGATTACGAAAGTGATTGGCCCATGTATCAGAATCAATTTGTGAAGAGCAGTTTTCTTTTTTGCTATCCTGAATGTCATTTATTAATTTCCAATACTGCTTAGGGTTTTCAACTCTAAGAGTATCAAGTTTTTGTAGCATGGAATTGATAAATTGCTTATATTTAACTTTTCTACATTTATTATAGATTCTAAAATATTTATAGTATCTGCCTTTAATAACAGGATCCTTAGGATATCTTGAATAAATTTTACCTAAGGATATAACATTCTTGCGCATTTTAAAAAGATCACTATCAAACCATTTCTGGGGTCTGGAACCCTTTTTATTCTTTTTTGGGGTTACCAGGGAAATTTTGGCTGCAGAAAGAAAGATATCACATAAATCCTGTGCCTTTTTGTTAATGTCTTCAGAAGAGCAATCACTATCATTAATAAGGAAAGATGAAATTTTCTGCTGGTTATCCGGTGACAAAAGTGCTTGCTGAAATTTAAGTGGGGAGTCCTCAGTCCATCTAAAATTAACAGGGGCAGCATGAAGATTATTTGACTGAGTTTCTGTTATTTGATATTTAGCCAAAATTTCCCATGATATTTTACAATGACAGTCTGAGAATGTTGAGACAAACTCCGACACTCTGAAATAATTAAAGTATCTGATTAAATAATCTTTCATTTGCTATAAGGTAATCAACAGTGCTTTGGCCATGTGTATTAAAACAAGTAAAATGACCAAGTAAATCACCCATGCATCTACCATTTACAACTCGCATTTGATTGCTTATGCATAAATCAATAATCTCTTTCCCTCTACTATCAAGTGTTTCATCACAATTCTTTCTAAATCGAATTTGATTATCAGGTTTATAAGATTCAAACAATGGAAGATATCTGGAACTATCTTGTGCAATGTAATCTTCTTCAGTGGAGGTGCGAGCGTTTAAATCACCACAAAACAAAATATCCCCTTTACTTTTGTAAGAAACAATGTCCTTTTCTATTTGATCAATTATATCAAAATCTAACTTCTTAGTATAAGATGAATTAGCAGGGGGTACATATGCTGCACATAAATATATGTCATTTTGAAGACAGAAAAACTGTTTTTCAAATTTTATCCACTGAAAATCTTTGGACAACCCAGGAATTATTTTGATATGATCTTTTGATAAGAAAACGCCTGTACCAGTGAGAAATTGTTGTCATCCATTCGTTTTGGTGTGTTTTATGTTTTGAGTTTAGAATATCGACAAATGGATATGTTTTCCTTGTCGTCGTCATAGTTATACTTTCATATTCACAATTTTTATATGTTTCTAAACTCTATTTTACAAGAAAATCAACGGCTGTGTCTCACTATTTACTTTGCAAATACACATATAGGGTTTATATATTGTAACGGGGTCAATGAATACAACTGGATAATTCATGAATGGGTTTATCAAAAAAACTCTTTTTAAAGATGGACTGGTCTATGATACGTACCACCATCAATATTGGAAACTCTATTCAAAATATCAGATGGACAGTGTACTTTGATTGTGTATTGAAATTCTTCTTCATCTTGTCTAAATAATTGTTTTGACTCCTGTTTCCTTTAAACATGTATTTCCGATAAAAAGTCAAAATGAAATTGTTCCTTCAAAGTTGTCTTCCCTGAATTAAAATTGATTTAAGAATATACATAGGTCAAGTTTAGAAAATTTTTTCTAAGATTTTCGGACTCCTTGGTTTTTTTCCTACGATACAGGGTACTTCTCCCAGTACAATCCATTTTTCTTTTCATATAAGATTCCGATAGCTCATAAACGGTCATTAACCACAATTAAAGCAGATCCTTGATGTCTTTTTATTCGATTTAATACCCACATAATGCAATTGTAAACTAAAGGTGAATGTCAGCCTATTCAAGCCATTTAAAACAAAATAATATCTTAAAGGAGCTTCATAACCTATCACAATATGAAGCTTATTTGGTACATTAACATGCTTAACTAATGCTATTCTGACATAAATTATCAAATTTAAATTCTAGATTTGTTTTTAAATTTTACCTCTGTACATCCTTTACCAATTGTAAATAAAGGCAACAGTAGTATACCGCTGTTTAAAACTCATAAATCCATGAACAAAAAACAAAAATCGGGGTAACAAACTAAAACTGAGGGAAACGCATTAAATATACGAGGAGAACAACGACACAACATTAAAATGTAACACACACTGAAACGGACTAAGCATTAGACAAAATCCTATGAGAATAACAAATATAACATCAAAACCAAATACCTGAATTCGGAATAGATAGGTACCGTGACACGTCTTATAGTAATGTGAATTCACACTCAAAAATAAGAGAAAATAAACGACACAACGGAAACACAACGTTAAAATGTAACACACACAGAAACGAACTATAATATAACAATGGCCATATTCTTGACTTGGTACAGGACATTTTTAAAGGAAAAAATGGTGGGTTGAACCTGGTTTTGTAGCAAGTCAAACCTCCCTCTTTTATGGCCATGTGAAACATAAAATTACAATGACAAGACAACATTACAGGACTACAATATAAATAAATAGGAGAACATAATTGACAAAGAAACACACAAATAATAGCTAACAAAAGGCAACAAGTTTGAAATTTTAATACGCCAGAAGTGCATTTTGTCCACACAAGACTTACTAGTGACGCCCAGATACAAAAGTTTGAAAGCCTGTAAATCAAACTAAATTATATGTTTTACTCAAAGCTCAATGATAAACCAAAAGAAACAAAAATATGGTATAATGAACAATACAAAATCTTATGTTTAAGGATGTCTGCTGCTCTAATTTAAAATAACAAGGATTTCATGTGATTGCTTAAAATGAAAACAACTTTGATATTTAAAAAAAATGAAGTAATAAAATCGATAGTCTCGTGTGTAGTTTTCAAAATACGAGACATTTAGAAAATGGCGGGAAAAGGGTTTTCTTCAGACTTTACTATTTGTTAACATTGGAATTGTTTTTTACCCTTTAAACCAAGAAAAAATAACAAGGATTTCATGACAAAAATTCAAATGGTCATCAATGATCTATTGAACAGATTTATGAAGACAAAAGTGGGGTCTCGTGTAAAAAATATTTTAATACATTTGTATGGATAAAACCTGAGAAAATCGAAAATATGACAAGAATTCAAAAACATGACCAGCAGACATCCTTAAGGTTATTTTATTCTTTCGTTCGATAGATGAGTTTAGTTTATGAATCACAGCAAAGACCATCATTCAAAACTTCTTTTGGAATTTTAAGGCACCTAGAACATTGAACTTGATGTTCTTTCTGTACAGGGCAAACAGCAGGAATATTGCATCCTGGATCTAAAAAATAACATAACAATGGTTGATTATTTTGTATCGATTGCATAATGCCTTACTTTTGACGACCATTAATGAAAATATTTTTTAAAGTAGTGTATAAATAGAGGACAATTTAACAGGTCAACGAACGAACTTTTTGATAAGCCAACACACGTAGTTGATCATTTACTCAAGATGTCCGCTACTCTGTTTAAAAAAACGAGCTTTTTAAAACATATAAAAGACTGTTTGAAATTGATACATTAGTATATAAATATATTAACTTAAAAAGCAGACAAAAATGGAGGATCCATGTGCTTGTTTAGATCGATTGATGGATTGATCGTTTGATTTGTTTGTGTGTGCATGTTACACATTTAACAATTAAGATAATCGTTTTATCAAAATAGTATGTCGATCATTCACATTATAATTTTTTGTTCACTATAATTTATATAAGAAAGTAAAAGTACTCAAACAAACTTACCCTGAGGAATTTCAACTGAAACAAACAATACGAGCATCAATTAGATATAGAAAGATTAGGTATGATTGCCAATGCTAAAACGATCCTTTCAAGTCAAATTTGTAAAAGTAAACCATTAAAGGTTAAAGTACGGTCTTCAGCATGGAGCCGTGACTCACAACGAACAGAAAGATATAAAAGGCCCTAAAATTACTAGTGTAAAACCATTCAAACAGGAAAACCAAATTCATTCTATTATTTCATTTGATTTAAAACAGGCAAACCTTTAACAAATAGTAAGAATATTGGCCTGATAGAATGCAAAGTCTGATTGTACTTTAAGTAGAGAATTCTGAACTTTGTTATTGATAATTGTTATACAACAAATACATGCTTCTCTAATTTTTGGTTTTGCACGTTTTGTATGAAGCCTCCGGTATTGTGCAAATGATCAATACTTTCACAACACCATACAATAATAATAAATTTTATACTCTATGCCGGAATCATGAAACTACGAGTTATATAAAGAGAATTTTCGTTTCTTTTCCGATGTTTAGGCGTGCCGTTGTTATGTTTTTCATATAAATAAAACAAATGCTTACCAATCTTGCATCCTGAAAAACATAATGTGAAAATATAATGATATAAGTGTGTTAAAAAATTAAAGAACAAAATAGTTCAATGAAATAGTAAAACACTATAAAGTAAAGCTTCACAGTCTAAAAAGTCAACTTATTATTAAGTAACTCGAAACTATGTTTACACAAGGTGTTTGATTCGTTCAAATTGTAAAACAAAATCATATAGTTCACATAATTAAACTATTAAACAGAAATACTATGTGACTATTCTGTGTTTTTTTTATATATATAAAATCAAATATACAAAGACACTTACCAACTTGGACATCTGAAAGTAATGTGAATTGATGTAAATATTTTGTAATGGTAAATTGTTTATTACTTGTTGTCAAAATCAATAAGTGTTCTTCTCTCTAAACAGAAAATTGGTACTCAATGCTCTATAACTTCGTACCCTATTTGGCCTTTTATACATTTTTTTATTCGAGCGTCACTGATGAGTCTTTTGTAGACAAAGCGCGTCTGACGTAAATATAAAATTTTAATCCTGGTATCTATGATGAATTTATTTGCAGACAAATATAGGTTATAGATAATGTTGACTGTACTTTTTTCGTACTGTACGCGACTTCTTTTGTCACAAAAGGTGTTTGCTTCGTATGAGGTTGGATAGTAAACCCAGTAAGAGGTGCTAACGTTTGAAATACATGGCATTACATAAAACGTTGTTTTTTGCAAATGTAATTATGTATAGTGAGATTGATAGTAATGTATAAGACAACATAATAGCGTGTCATGAAATTAAAAGTTCATATTTAAACAAGTTGCTTACCTTTTCCAAGAATCATAGTCGGTATGAAATTACCATCACATGCATCACATAGCGTAGGAGGTTTCTCAAAGGTCTCTGAAATTATCAGAAATCTGAATAATATCCTTTATAGTGCATGTATATAGCATTCAGTGACCAAATCTAACTCGTATAGGAACAAATAAATTAAATTACTTGTTTTAAACAGAAAAGGGGGTAAGGAAATACAAACAGGACATTAAAAACTCATGAATTGAGAGAATTTTGATATCCCAATGACAAAAATCAAAAGTCGAGGGAAATACATCCAACTACACAGAATCTGAAGACTAGACTACACGAACAACAAGAACACTTCTTAGCCTGGGGGCTCGTAGGTATTCCAGATTGGTATGTTAATTGATTATACATACCAACATAATCGTGTTCATACTCACGGAACAGGACATATGACATGTCTAGTAAATTCACTTCAAGGATTGATTTAAGGTTTAATTCAACATTGAAACGCTGTCTGAAGACATTACGTCATTTGTATCCAATATGGTGAGTTTTAAATTTACCAATTGTATCTTATTGACATTTACAAAAAACAAAAACAAAAAATCTTACTCCAATCCGTTACAAATAAGGCTACGATGTCTGGAAATCCATTTGTGACAACAATTTTACTGCATGAGTATGTATCGTGTGTACCATTATTCCGTCTATAAATAAAAACACATTTAATCAGTGTATAGCATGTAGAAAAGTCAAATTATATAACATTCTTTACGTATTTCAACTTAGTAGTTTTGCGTACTTAAATGTCTTCGTAATCACAATTTCTGAAATACAAATGTTATGCTACAGACAGCATACATTGCTCACCCGACATTCGTGTTCAAGTTAGTATACCAACAAAGTATTTTAATCGTATGGACCAAAAGTTTGTGTTATCTAAGTTTTTTTGTTTCATGAATTCAAACGTCAAAATAGACAAAATGGGACAATATTGATTAAGGGACATCTTCAAAAAGAAGATTGACAATCAGGGTTGGGGTATACACGTCGTCTTTCCTGGTAAATTAAATGTTCAATACTTGCACCAGATTTTAATTTTCCAAATTTGCTATCGTAAGCATTGTTGTGGAGGCATTAGCTTTCATATGCCCATCGGATGCAATGCAATTGTGATATAAAAAAAATCAGCATTGTTTATAACCAAATATATATTCTATGAGTTGTCATTGTCTGATTTAATTGAAATCACCTTCAAATTAAAAATTTTCAGTTATAATCTTATGTTGACAAAAACTGAAATTCATTCTTCTTGCATAACAATATATTCGTAGTACATTACGCAACAGCAATGTTTTTAAATAAAGTCGTTTTATTCATATATTCACCTATCATTAAGCTGTATAGTTTACAATAGCAATTAAAAGTGATTCGTTATAAAATTGAAACAAAATTCAACAGGGTTATCACCTCAGGTGAACTTGTGTGATATGGTGGGTAGGTATTTCCTGCCAAACGACTAATCTAAATAATTTGTGTATTACATTTTAAAGAAATGGGTAGGGTATGTTTACCTTATAACTGTGAAAAGTCCAGATCTTGCATAACATTCCTGGTAAAAGAGAAGTCTTCCATGCAATGTATAAACAGTAGTGGTTCGATTATTTTCTCTCACGAGACCTGGATTTACTGGACTTCCGTCGTCTCCTAGTCTTTCATAAATAGTTTTTTGTCTGTAACATGGTTGCGAACACAATCCAAATACTGATAAAAAAGAAAAAGAATTCAATATGAATATATGTGATATTCAATAAATATGATACATTTAAATCCTAACTAATTTGATTATGTTTGATTTGCATGTAAAGTTTGCTAAAATAAAATCCTTATTAAATGTTATGGTTGGTAATGCTTGTTTTGGGGTAAATTTATGCTTAAGAACCAGAAGTAGGGGAGGGTTTAGTATATGCAATCATAAGTGTTGGATTTTTTATAATAAATTGAACATTTGATTGGCTTATTTCCTAATGAAAGGAAGAGCTTACAAACTGACATGGCAGCTTGATTTAAATACGATGATAAAACATGAAGAACTCCTATTTATGCTTTTGACAGAATAACCCACATCCGACTTACTTATTCCTAGTTTGAAAAAAATAATAGATTTATCTAATTTAAGCGTCAAATATCGCACATGATGACCTATCGCCAAATGTTATTGTTCAAATCTAAGAAAAGAAAAACATGAGTTTGTTGAAAGGTGAAAAGTACTTTTACATAGATAACTACCAATATTTTCCGATTATTTAACCACTTTTACCTTCTCTTTTCCCAATATGTCACATCAGCGATTGAGAACTATCGCCAAATTGTACTTGCTTTATCATGCAACCCGTGCCACATTTGAAGCAGAATTAACGCACAGTTCATAAACATGATAAGAACATGATGTCATTCCAGGATTTGGCGTGCTTCGTGTTGCTCAGTCTTACATTTGATTGATTGCTTTTTTTTTTGTCATGACATTTTTAGTTTAATTTTGACTTTTGAGTTTTGGATACAGGGGATTCATTTTTACTTTCGTGGTAACCAGTTTTCGTACATATAGGAAAACTTGCATTTTTTGTGCATTTGTTTTGTAGTTTTCCAAAAGTCTGCATTTAATCATACAACAAATTTGCAATTCGTTGCACTTGAAAATTCGTGGTTTCTCTTCACCCACGAAATTTTACAAAAATCTGTTTCCAACGAATAAAAATTAATCCACAGTATAATTGTCTCTCCTACCAAAGGCTGGAGCTGTACTGTGAAGGACGAAAGACTAATGGTAAATCTGATAATGCAATAAGTAAATCACAGTGTGTAGGAAACAAAGTACTACATGTGTAGTAACGTATGAAACAGTTTATAACTGCTAAGTGATAATTTTCGTATTTTCAAATTCATGTTTCCCCTTTGGTAACATAATGCAGGCCATCGTTCATTTTCGTTTTTAAAAAAGTTCGCTAATTAAATATGAAGGCATGTCATGTGATTAACTTTATCTAACTGTAAGTGAAAATATCTTTAAAAAAATACTTAAAGGGACATTTCATCATCTGGTTTCATTTATTCATTTATTAGTAGTTAATTTGTACAAAGCAGTTGATGTGTCCATATAAAATGCGTAGAAAAATAACACCTCCCGTGACGGTAATAATCAATTAATGAGAAACATATATTTAATTTACATTTTTCATTGATATTTTATATTTATCTACTACATGTACTATAATAATCATTAGGTACTTTTATACATCAATTGATAATTACTTTGATTCATTTCATTCATATGTAACAATAGACGATTCTTTGGCGAATTCATTGTTGAAATTAAATTAAAAGTAATTTGTGTTGAGCGATATACAATTCTCACGATTTAATTTTAAGAAACAATTAGAAAGTAAGGCATGAAAGGCTCCAATTGCCTTGGTTGAATTGATATTCTGTTTATGTCTGTTTATGTCATACAAATTATGATGTTGCATCCTGTTTGCGCATCTCTGGCTATTGAATTATAACGTTTGAGCTGACTCAAAGTGCTTAATCAATTTATGCGTGAGTAAACATTGTTTTCTTTCAAAACTAGAGTATACAAAACATTGATCTTGTTTTTGTACCTTAACTGTTTGACATCAAAGGTCAGCTTCCTTTGTTTTACATTAACAAAATACTTTTTGTCTGATATTTTTTACGCTTCAGAATTAAATCAAATAAAAAAATATACGTGTTCAGTTTCCTTGTTAGCATATTCAATATATCAGTGAACATTAAACAACTAAAAAATTTTAAAAACATAACCAGCTGTTTCATAGATTTAATAAAACTGAACAAGAGTAACGGTTAAGAAAAACAAAACAGAAGTTCACATATACTTTTTTTCTATAAATTGTCAATAGTATAAGCGAAACGAAGTGGAAAGTTTTTCTGTGATCTTTATTTTTTATATTTATCTTTTATTTGGGTCATTTGCTTTTTTTTTGTTATACATCTGTTGGAACGTTATAGTTTCAGAACTAGTAAGGCATGGATATCGCTGGATATTAACTTAGATCATTTAAATTTGATAATAATTGAATTATAATTTATCAAATGAAGCAACGAAGTGGTTAAAATCGAACGATATACAAACCCCACGAGTTCATTACGTACGAATTTAATTATTATTATTATAAAGAAATGTAGGATACGATTCATTCAGGCAAGGTTGCGAGAAGATCAGTTGAAATATTCTATGTGGGTATTTTTGTTCAGTCACGTTGTAACTCTGGCGACGGTGAATCCACACAAGCGCATCAAAACCTAAGGAAATGTGTAAAGAGATTATCACCAAAAAAAATAATGCCACTGAGGTGTTACGGTCCCAGGTGGAATATTCATCCCGAAGTCATCATTAGCTCACTAGTTGTTGCTTCTATAGTGACGTTATTGTCACGTATACTTATTTAGAATTATCTGTGGAGTAATTGAGAGAAGTGTTCAATTACCTAATTCAAAGTTGACTTTAGATGAATCATATGGCTGCCATTTTCAGTCATATACATCCTAATGTATTTATGAATCTTTGGCTTTCAATTTTTAAAGTTTTAATGTTTCTAGTGATGATAAATCAAGTAAATAGCTTCTGATTAAAGAAACTGATATTCTAAGAATAAAACGTTTTTGTCTAAGTTCGAGAAGCATTTCATGTATTATTCAGCAAACCATTTGCCGTTAAAATCAGCTTCGGGGGTAAAACATTAACATCAGACCTTGTTGGACTTTTTGAAAGAAATCAAATAAGTGAAAAATGTATTGTCAGGTGAAACATGTAAGTGTTTATATATTATTGAAGAAATAAAAATGATCCGTTTGCATAGAAGGGGGTAAAGGATTAAACTTATTTAGTTGTGACGTTTAAAAGAAAATGACATCATTAGCCAATGATTAGGAGCTTCTGCTGTTAAACTGTTCTTGAAAGTATTGTTAAAATACCAACAAACATACTTTTAAACAAAATTCTATGCATCTGGAATAACGGAACCCGTCAAAAAAATTCAAAAAAACTAAGTTGCTGTTGAAGGGAGAGCATTTCCTTAACTATGCACTCGTTGCGTTGTTTTAACAACATTAATTACGGATATTGAAAACTGACGGTGATGTCATAACAGAGGAACAAAAGATAATGGGTTAACAGCTTTCACAAATAATATATACACGTTGTCTTATTTGACACATTTGTTCAATAATGATAAACACAACCATGATTTCATGACAGAAATTCAAAGGCACATGACTTCAAGAATGATAAAGATTACATACCGTGTTGTAAAAAACAGTACAATTGACGAATATTCAAACGATCGTCAACCTTTCAGGATAAAGTATTTTAAGGACAACGGAAATGGTTATTTAAAGGAAATAAGAAGTTATAGGTTGACAAAACTAGTTAGACTTAGATATTGGTCAACATCAATCTCAATCATTGTATTGTTATTCTTTTTGAGTCTGTGTCGAGTTTACTATTACTTGTGAAATTTAAATAAAAAATATAGAAGACGAATCTGTAAACTAATTAGTTGAAAACATATTTATCGAAAACATAAAAGTCCGTGAAAGATTGTTAATGTCATTTCGATATTAACAGTTTGACCATGTTGACGCCATAGTTCCGATTGTGTTGAGTTATTACAGAATAATTCTTCCCGTTTTGAATTTTGAAAGTCATCATTGACATAAGGGAAACCCATTTCGGAATTTCTTTCAATATATGTTATAAGAAAAACCTTAAAATATGCATTATCTGCCTTTTATATACCTATATGGAGTTATTTTCTTTCAGATCCATAGGTCATTCTTTCTGAAAATCAACCCGGACGATACCATGTCTCAATGAAATATGCTCTAAGGCATAAAATAATGACCTGTGTCAGGTCATTAATTTTCCTTGATAAAAATGCAATATTTAATTTATTTAAAAATTATATTCGTCTTATAGTTTTTTGTTGCCGATTTGGAAATTTATCTTCGATGATAGGTGTAAAAGAAATCGTCATTTTAATCTTAGAAACAAATATAACGTGAAGTTATGTTAATTCATCGCTACAATACAGAAAAATTATCATATTTGTCATATGAATTTTAATGTAGACTTTCATAAAATAAAGCCAGATTGAACATATTAGTGTGCAACATTTTGAAAATCCTATTGAGTCACACTGAATAGGTTGATTGATTGTTGGATGCTTGCTTAACGTCCAGTGGCAAATATTTCATGCATGTTCAGGACGTTACACACTGAATACTGTGACATACATGTATTTATATTCGTCTTCGTGTCAGTTCTTAATTTTTTTTAAATTTATGTACACCTTTTACTCTATCAAATTATCAACTAATAAGATATTCTTATATTCTATTGAATAACATTCACGTAACTCAATATAGGGTCGGGTGGGGAGGGTATAAAAAAAAGCAAAAAGCAGAGAGATTTATTTAAAGTCGGTTATACATATATCAATACAACATAAGCTCTGTAGAACTTTTATCCGACATTATATTTTCAACATATAATGATATCCTAATTATAAGTTAAAAAATGTATTGCTATTCAAAAGACAATCTTTCTGAATATTTTATTCGATTCAATTAAAATTGTTGAAAAAATAGCCACGTTTCCGCGATAGAAATGTCAAAACAAATAGCAAAAAACCATACCCCCTCTCTTTTCCATAAACTAAGTTGGTGCAATAATTTACTTACAATGTGTCTTGTATTTGTCAAACACTGTTATCGGATGGTAACAATCCATTCGTGTGTTTCTTCGTGCAGTTGCAGTAATATTTTTAGGATAATACATTTTAAAAGGTTTATATCTAGATTAATAAGTGAGTTTTATTGCACATTTTAAATGAGCCGTAGGGTGTATTAAAACGTGACCGCATTAGAAAGGAATATCCCACTTTAGTGTTGTCGGTAAAATAGGATATTGAATTTAGCAAATCTTTTTCAAAAATAATATTTTTTTGACGGTATATGGATAGGTTAACAAACTTTAAACTGTTTACGTATAACTTATTTGGTATCATACTTCTTTGATTACGATGCGAAATATATAAACTTTCACGTATGAACCAGATGAAAATGAGAATGTGTTTTTCAAAATAATATCTCCTTTACATACTTTATGTTTTGCAGCATGCTATTTTCATTTTAACCAGCTTTCAATGTTTGCTACTTCTAATTTTGAAAATCCCTTTAGTTTAGTTCGCCCCCTTATACCACGTTCAATTACATTTGATATATTCTAAAAATTGCAACGAAATAGGTATAAACTGTACTACAATAAAAGAATGTGCAACTACTACTACGTGGCAGCAACGATACGCATGTAAAGCTATTAATCCTTCAGAGTACAGCGAGGTTGAAAATAAAGGATCTGATACCTGCCCATGTATAAAAACATCACATATATATATAAAAAAGCCACAATTTGATAGAATCCTGAATGGTTACCTCTCAATTTTATCAAGTATGGTATGTGGTTAAAATGTTTGTTTCTTTTAGATATTAGAAAAAAGTAAATATCGTTTCAAAAATAATAAAGTTGTTTATTCCCAAATGACGTTATAAGTGACGTAATTGTAACGTCATAATAAAGAGGAATGTCGAAAACCCCGATTTTTTTGCAGAATTCTACAAAATTGTGGAACATTTACAAATTTCTAGTAAAACGAACGACGAATTAAATTTAATTCCTATTTTAGGCTTACATATCCTATATATTATGAGGCAGATATATATTTTTCGTTGACTACATTTATATATCATAAGTTTAGCAAGCATACCCATTTGATTCTTTTGATTTTTTAAATTAAAACAAGTACACCTTTATAGGGCCGTTTGTTATGGATCTTGGCTCTACCTTGCTTATGGTTGTTCACATAAAAGAATGATCCAAATTTAACATATTTGCGACGATTTATATTCGCGTGTTTTTTTTTTTCTACTGGCGAAAATAAATTGGTGCACAGAATCGGTTGTCCCAAATGACATAATGATTTCAAAACGATAAACGCAACCATAATTGAAGCAATTAAAAACATAAATAAAGATTTCTTACCGTTTCGGAAAAGCAATGCGAGGAACACACTTATCCAAACGATCGTCATGTTAAAATACTTTATTAATTTATGTTGATTCAAGAAAAACAATATATGTAGGTTTGTTCATAAATTACATAATATCAATATTTTTACAAGTGAAATGCTACCATCTGTTTCATTGTATAACAAATTAACGCACGTGTCAAAACGTGTAAATGATTATATAACAAATTAAAGGATTGTTTCTGAAAATAGAAAAAAAAAGAAACAGATGGTCGTTTAATGTGAAGTTTCCACTTTAAAAACGAATTTATATTTTGTTTTGAATATACTTAAAATTGAATGCTTCTTTTTGTAACTTCATTGGGGTGTAAAAGCGTTGACCGAAGTACATTTTGTATGAAGCGCGGAAGCGCTTCATTCTAAAAATGTGCGCACGGTCAACGCGGCTTTAACAACCCTATGAAGTTACAAAAAGAAACATTCAATACTTATAATTACATTTTTAGCTAGGATCATGAAAACACGAATTTTATCATTTTTTTTTTGTCTAATTCACCTGTGCACTTTATTGTGGAACCTCGTGTTATCACGAATGAAAAGTTTTATTGTGTAATGCAATTGCTTAAGGAATAACACGTGATGTGCAGTTAGCCAATCGGAATAACGTATTATAGTGAAACATACATCTAATGTAATTATAATTAAATAGACTGCATTTCTTGAGTAGACTGTTCTACTATCTGCAGAGATGTGAGATAACACCAAGATGTAAACATGATGCACAAGGACAATCATTCACAAGAATCGCAATTTTTAGAATACGTGGTCACATCATCTAATTAGTATGCTTTATCATTTTTATAATAGCATTGATTATCGAGTGCTTTGAAAGAGTTATTTGTTCTGGTTATACTGTTGGTACCTGATTTGTTACTAATGACAATAGATCATTCTGCGAAAGCGGTCGTCGGCGGTGCGGTGGACATCGAGAAAAAAAAGACGCTCAGTAAGTTTTTTTGACAAATTGACAATACCAGATTCCATCATTGACACATATATTTTTATTACGTTAACAAAATTTTGTCAAATAAGCATCAATCGCCTAGATTGTCGTGTGGTCTTTGTTGTAGCATGTTCGCATCAGGGATTTGACGAAAATGCTTTTCTGAACGATCGACATTTTTAAAGGCATTTTTAACGTACAGTGTTTCAATCAAAATGTTTTTACTTCGTAGAATACAAAAAATTGTTTTTATCTAACTATCTTTTTCATTGATTTTATAAACTAGTACGCGTATCAAGATAAGAATGAGGAAGTTCTACAAACCTTCTATTTCTAGTAATGAATAAAGAACGATTTACAATAATTGTTTTTATCTAATAAAAAAAACCCAGATGGTTGTGTTATGACAAATATTTATCTCATATGTGGATTGTTGACTTAACAAAATGAATTGATACTCCTTGAATCTTATAGGAAAGTACACAAGTTATCGGAGGTTTAGCTAGGTGTTGAGATGTTCTCTCTCGTATGCCCGACTATACATTGTAAAATGAAAAAAAAAACCTTTTTAACCTGACAGTTTCATGGTGAGTGAAGTATTTTGATACTTTCCATCCTGACAGTTTCATGGTGAGTGAAGTATTTTGATACTTTCCATCCTGACAGTTTCATGGTGAGTGAAGTATTTTGATACTTTCCATCCTGTCAGTTTCATGGTGAGTGAAGTATTTTGATACTTTCCATCCTGACAGTTTCATGGTGAGTGAAGTATTTTGATACTTTCCATCCTGACAGTTTCATGGTGAGTGAAGTATTTTGATACGTTCCATCCTGACAGTTTCATGGTGAGTGAAGTATTTTGATACTTTCTATCCTAACAGTTTCATGGTGAGTGAAGTATTTTGATACTTTCCATCCTGACAGTTTCATGGTGAGTGAAGTATTTTGATACTTTCCATCCTGACAGTTTCATGGTGAGTGAAGTATTTTGATACTTTCCATCCTGACAGTTTCATGGTGAGTGAAGTATTTTGATACTTTTCATCCTGACAGTTTCATGGTGAGTGAAGTATTTTGATACTTTCCATCCTGACAGTTTCATGGTGAGTGAAGTATTTTGATACTTTCTATCCTGACAGTTTCATGGTGAGTGAAGTATTTTGATACTTTCCATCCTGACAGTTTCATGGTGAGTGAAGTATTTTGATACTTTCCATCCTGACAGTTTCATGGTGAGTGAAGTATTTTGATACTTTCCATCCTGACAGTTTCATGGTGAGTGAAGTATTTTGATACTTTCCATCCTGACAGTTTCATGGTGAGTGAAGTATTTTGATACTTTCCATCCTGACAGTTTCATGGTGAGTGAAGTATTTTGATACTTTCCATCCTGACAGTTTCATGGTGAGTGAAGTATTTTGATACTTTCCATCCTGACAGTTTCATGGTGAGTGAAGTATTTTGATACTTTCCATCCTGACAGTTTCATGGTGAGTGAAGTATTTTGATACTTTCCATCCTGTCAGTTTCATGGTGAGTGAAGTATTTTGATACTTTCCATCCTGACAGTTTCATGGTGAGTGAAGTATTTTGATACTTTCCATCCTGACAGTTTCATGGTGAGTGAAGTATTTTGATACTTTCCATCCTGTCAGTTTCATGGTGAGTGAAGTATTTTGATACTTTCCATCCTGACAGTTTCATGGTGAGTAAAGTATTTTGATACTTTCCATCCTGACAGTTTCATGGTGAGTGAAGTATTTTGATACTTTCCATCCTGACAGTTTCATGGTGAGTGAAGTATTTTGATACTTTCCATCCTGACAGTTTCATGGTGAGTGAAGTATTTTGATACTTTCCATCCTGACAGTTTCATGGTGAGTGAAGTATTTTGATACTTTCCATCCTGACAGTTTTATGTTCTAAGTAATCAACACATGATCAATATTCTCACAAGAAACAGAAGTTTTAGTAAATTTATCACTCAGTGTAGAATTTAATGGCAGATCGTATATGCATGGGATGTAAAGTACACCCTGCAAAACATGATAACGTCATGGACACTTATGAAGCAAATACAAGAGAAAAGACTATTATTTTATCTGTCTTCCTACAGCTGTGTTGAAAAAAAAACTGTTTTTCTTCAGTCAATTTTTCTGTTTTACAAATACAATAATTCAACTTGTATATTTTTCCCAGGGGAGAGATGATATGTTTTGATGATTTTCGGCAGTTAAAAGACACTTGTATTTAAATTTTTGCACAAGTTTAGACCGTGAAAATTATTGTATTATCTAATTGAAAATGGTAGCTACAAACAACACTTCAGTATAAATTGCGTTTAATGGGCGATGATTGAACATAAAATTTAGAAAAAGTCGAGTATGTGTATCATCTCTTTGTAAAATAACTTTTTTGTTTTGGCAAAATACCAATTATTAAGTGGTCTAAAAGTTACTAGAGATTTCATTATTCATAGCTTAAATTAAAGTAGATATTTTTATATCTTCGAAATATTCGTTTAAATTTTAAAACCAACAGACAAAGAACTGTATTTAACATCGATATTGGTCTTGGTCTATTTTTATTTGGCAAAAACTCTTAATAGACTGAATTTTACTACTAAAAACGCCGTAATGCCTGGAATGTTAATTGGATTGATCGGTTGCCATCACAATGCCTTGAATGTTAATTGGGTTGATCGTTTGCCGTCATATTGCCTGGAATGTTAATAGGATTGATCGGTTGCCATCACAATTCCTGGAATAATAATTGGGTTGATCGGTTGCCATCACAATGCCTGGAATGTTAATTGGATTGATCGGTTGCCATCACAATGCCTTGAATGTTAATTGGGTTGATCGGTTGCCGTCACATTGCCTGGAATGTTAATTGGGTTGATCTGTTGCCGTCACAATGCATGGAATGATAATTAAGTTGATCGGTTGCCATCACAATGCCTGGAATGTAAATTGGGTTGATCGGTTACCATCACATTGCCTGGAATGTTAATTGGGTTGATCGGTTGCCGTCACGTTGCCTTGAATGTTAATTGGATTGATCGGTTGCCGTCACATTGCCTGGAATGTTAATTGGATTGCTCGGTTGCCATCACATTGCATGGAATGTTAATTGGGTTGATCGGTTGCCGTCACATTGCCTGGACTGTTAATTGGATTGATCGGTTGCCATCACAATGCCTGGACTGTTAATTGGGTTGATCGGTTGCCGTCACATTGCCTGGAATGTTAATTGGGTTGATCGGTTGCCGTCACATTGCATGGAATGTTAATTGGATTGATCGGTTACCATCACATTGCTTGACAATAATTCAGTAAAATGTATGTCATAACAACTTGAAGAAATTCCGATTTTACTTTTAATGATATAATTAGAAAAATAAATTGTTTCAAGGAAAATTTCAGAAGGATAAATTTTGATTTTTTTAAAACAAATCATTTGACATTTCAAACAATATATCAGTTACCGTAATACTATAATGACTCCATGTTTTCATGAAAATCAAGTAGTTACGACAATCTCTTAGATATATGAGTTCAAATGTCGCTCTGGTATCTTGCGCCCCTTTTTTAAGCAACACAAAACAGTTTACAAAGAAACATTAATTAAACATATCAATATTTAGAGAGATATAAATACTGGTAACGTTTGATTTACATAACCAAACTGGTGGTTCTTTTTATCCGAAGCGCCTAAAACACATTTTACGTCTTGGTGTATTACTATAAAATCGTGCTTTGCATTAAATATGTGTTCTCCTGGTATTGTAAAAATATAAAGGCAACAATAGTCATAATTTGATAAGATGAAAACAAATCCTGGTCACAAACCATAACCGATGGAAACACAACAACTATTATAGGATCGCAACAGAATAACAGAAACACTGAACTGCTACAAAAAACGGCAGCATACACAGACACGGATTTTTGATAACAAATACATGCTGAAAACATCATTTGGTCTCTTGTGAATAGTTTTCTTACTGGGAATCACACCACATTTTCTTTCTTATATATAATGGCATAGAAACATAGAAAGGTTAGTAACAAATCCTGAGTTAGTTTAACAAATCATTGTTTCTCGTTTTTTGTTTTCTATATAGATAAGACAGTTTGTTATCCCATTGAAATGATTTTACACATGTCATTTGTTTGGGGCCCTCTATAGCTTGCTTTTCTCTATGAAACGGGTCTCCTTGTTGAAGACCGTAATCTAATCTTTAATGGTTTACTTTTACAAATTATGACTTAAATGAGAGAGCTGTCTCATTGACACTCATACTTCATCTTCTTATATCTAGGAAGACAAAAAGATAACATGACTTAAATAAGTAACAATTTAAAGTGAAAAAATAACAATTTAAACACTTTCAGGCATTAATATCTATTGTTTCATAGCTTAATAAGAAATCCCTTTGAATCAATGTCACTTTCTAGGTGTAAGTCAAGATATGAGGCAGACTTAACTGTATCTGTATTATCCTTTATCTCTAGTTTGATGAGATAGATGCGTTCAACATAGTCATCAAATTTTGAACATCATCTATATAGCGGAAAGTATAGTTAAAGGATAATGCTGACTTTTTTTCTTTCTTCTTAAAAATAGATGAATGCAAAATAAATTTAAAGCAACGACATAGATATAAGAAGATGTGGTATGAGTGCCAATGAGACAACTATCCATCCAAGTCACAAATGTTAACATAAGTGACAATGTAAATCGAAAAACAAAGTAAGAACATATAAAAATCTAGATTATTTTATAAAATTTACAACAACAAAAGATTGTTGATTAATATGTAACATATAAGATAACAAGAAAATATTCATAATTAACATACACAGCTCATGATGTACAAAACAATTTCACTTTGACAAAATGACATAAGCGACAAAAAGTTTATTAATGGTCCGAATTAACTGCTACAGTTACCAATTAAGATGTACAATTCAATATTACATGTGGTGTAGCATTCTACTGTTTTCATTGGATATGACGATCACGTGTTTCAAAAATTATTTTACGTATCTGACGCCTTGATTTTATTTATACGTATATTGGTGGTCAATATGAAAATGTTACTAAATTTAGACGTGTGACGTCATTACGTCACCCTTAACAACCAAGGAGGAAGCGCTGCTTCAGAAAAGAAAATTTGCAAGTTTTTCAGATTTCAAGATTTTATGTAAAATGCAGCTAATACGTTATATGTTAAATATGAACCTGTTAAATTATATTGACACAAATAATATATAAACGTTGTCTTATTTGACACATTTGTTCAATAATGATAAACACAACCATGATTTCATGACAGAAATTCAAAGGCACATGACTTCAAGAATGATAAAGATTACATACCGTGTTGTAAAAAACAGTACAATTGACGAATATTCAAACGATCGTCAACCTTTCAGGATAAAGTATTTTAAGGACAATGGAAATGGTTATTTAAAAGAAATAAGAAGTTATAGGTTGACAAAACTAGTTAGACTTAGATATTGGTCAACATCAATCTCAATCATTGTATTGTTATTATTTTTGAGTCTGTGTCGAGTTTACTATTACTTGTGAAATTAAAAAAAATATATATAGAAGACGAATCTGTAAACTAATTAGTTGAAAACATATTTATCGAAAACATAAAAGTCCGAGAAAGATTGTTAATGTCGTTTCGATATTAACAGTTTGACCATGTTGACGCTATAGTTCCGAATGTGTTGAGTTATTACAGAATAATTCTTCCCGTTTTGAATTTTGAAAGTCATCATTGACATAAGGGAAACCCATTTCGGAATTTCTTTCAATATATGTTATAAGAAAAATCTTAAAATATGCATTATCTGCCTTTTATATACCTATATGGAGTTATTTTCTTTCAGATCCACAGGTCATTCTTTCTGAAAATCAACCCGGACGATACCATGTCTCAATGAAATATGCTCTAAGGCATAAAATAATGACCTGTGTCAGGTCATTAATTTTCCTTGATAAAAATGCAATATTTAATTTACTTAAAAATTATATTCGTCTTATAGTTTTTTGTTGCCGATTTGGAAATTTATCTTCGATGATCGGTGTAAAAGAAATCTTAGAAACAAGTATAACGTGAAGTTATGTTAATTCATCGCTACAATACAGAAACATTATCATATATGTCAGATGAATTTTAATGTAGACTTTCATAAAATAAAGCCAGATTTAACATATTAGTGTGCAACATTTTGAAAATCCTATTGAGTCACACTGAATAGGTTGATTGATTGTTGGATGCTTGCTTAACGTCCAGTGGCAAATATTTCATGCATGTTCAGGACGTTACACACTGAATACTGTGACATACATGTATTTATATTCGTCTTCGTGTCAGTTCTTAATTTTTTTTTAATTTATGTACACCTTTTACTCTATCAAATTATCAACTAATAAGATATTCTTATATTCTATTGAATAACATTCACGTAACTCAATATAGGGTCGGGTGGGGAGGGTATAAAAAAAAAGCAGAAAGCAGAGGGATTTATTTAAAGTCGGTTATACATATATCAATACAACATAAGCTCTGTAGAACTTTTATCCGACATTATATTTTTCAACATACAATTATATCCTAATTATAAGTTAAAAAATGTACTGCAATTCAAAAGACAATCTTTCTGAATATTTTATTCGATTCAATTAAAATTGTTGAAAAAATAACCACGTTTCCGCGATAGAAATGTCAAAACAAATAGCAAAAAACCGTACCCCCTCTCTTTTCCATAAACTAAGTTGGTACAATAATTTACTTACAATGTGTCTTGTATTTGTCAAACACTGTTATCGGATGGTAACAATTCATTCGTGTGTTTTTTCGTGCAGTTGCAGTAATATTTTTAGGATAATACATTTTAAAAGGTTTACATCTAGATTAATAAGTGAGTTTTATTTCACATTTTAAATGAGCGTATTAAAACCTGACCGCATTAGAAAGGAATATCCCACTTTAGTGTTGTCGGTAAAATAGGATATTGAATTTAGCAAATCTTTATAAAAAATAATATTTTTTTGACGGTATATGGATAGGTTAACAAACTTTAAACTGTTTACGTATAACTTATTTGGTATCATACTTCTTTGATTACGATGCGATATATATAAACTTTCACGCATGAACCAGATGAAAATGAGAATGTGTTTTTCAAAATAATATCTCCTTTACATACTTTATGTTTTGCAGCATGCTATTTTCATTTTAACCGGTTTTCAATGTTTGCTACTTCTTAGTTTGAAAATATCTTTAGTTTAGTTCGCCCCCTTATACCACGTTCAATTGCATTTGATATATTCTAAAAATTGCAACGAAATAGGTATAAACTGTACTACAATAAAAGAATGTGCAACTACTACTACGTGGCAGTAACGATACGCATGTAAAGCTGTTAATCCTTCAGAGAACAGCGAGGTTGAAAATAAAGGATCTGATACCTGCCCATGTATAAAAACATCACATATATATATAAAAAAGCCACAATTTGATAGAATCCTGAATGGTTACCTCTCAATTTTATCAAGTATGATATGTGGTTAAAATGTTTGTTTCTTTTAGATATTAGAAAAAAGAAAATATAGTTTCAAAAATAATAAAGTTGTTTATTCCCAAATGACGTTATAAGTGACGTAATTGTAACGTCATAATAAAAAGGAATGTCGAAAAACCCGATTTTTTGGCAGAATTCTACAAAATTGTGGAACATTTACAAATTTCTAGTAAAACGAACGACGAATTAAATTTAATTCCTATTTTAGGCTTACATATCCTATATATTATGAGGCAGATATATATTTTTCGTTGACTACATTTATATATCATAAGTTAAGCAAGCATACCCATTTGATTCTTTTGATTTTTTAAATTAAAACAAGTACACCTTTATAGGGTCGTTTGTTATGGATCTTGGCTCTACCTTGCTTATGGTTGTTCACATAAAAGAAAGATCCAAATTTAACATATTTGCGACGATTTATATTCGCGTGTTTTTTTTCTACTGGCGAAAGTCGCGAAAATAAATTGGTGCACAGAATCGGTTGTCCCAAATGACATAATGATTTCCAAACGATAAACGCAACCATAATTGAAGAAATTAAAAACATAAATAAAGATTTCTTACCGTTTCGGAAAAGCAATGCGAGGAACACACCTATCCAAACGATCGTCATGTTGAAATACTTTATTAATTTATGTTGATTCAAGAAAACCAATATCTGTAAATTTGTTCATAAATTACATAATATCAATATTTACAAGGGACATGCTACCATCTGTTTCATTGTATAACAAATTAACGCACGTGTCAAAACGTGTAAATGATTATTCAAACGAATTAAAGGATTGTTTCTTAAAATAGAAAAAAAAAGAAACAGATGGTCGTTTAATGTGAAGTTTCCACTTTAAAAACGAATTTATAGTTTGTTTTGAATATACTAAAAATTGAATGCTTCTTTTTGTAACTTCATTGGGGTGTAAAAGCGTTGACCGAAGTACATTTTGTATGAAGCGCGGAGGCGCTTCATTCTAAAAATGTGCGCACGGTCAACGCGGCTTTTACAACCCTATGAAGTTACAAAAAGAAGCATTCAATACCTATAATTACATTTTTAGCTAGGATCATGAAAACACGAATTTTATCATTTTTTTTTATCTAATTCACCTGTGCACTTTATTGTGGGACCTCGTGTTATCACGAATGAAACGTTTTATTGAGTAATGCAATTGCTTAAGAAATAACACGTGATGTGCAGTTAGCCAATCAGAATAACGTATTATAGTGAAACATACATCTAATGTAATTATAATTGAATAGACTGCATTTCTTGAGTAGACTGTTCTACTATCTGCAGAGATGTGAGATAACACAGAGATGTGAGATAACACAGAGATGTGAGATAACACCAAGATGTAAACATGATGCACAAGGACAATCATTCACAAGAATCGCAATTTTTAGAATACGTAGTCACATCATCTAATGAGTATGCTTTATCATTTTTTTAATAGCATTGATTATCGAGTGCTTTGAAAGAGTTATTTGTTCTGGTTATACTGTTGGTACCTAATTCATAAAAGCAATTTGAAATATAAATTTCAATGAATTCATAGTCTTCACAATTAAAACAATTAAAACAATCTTCTGCAATAATATTATTTAAAACTCTATTTTTAAACGAAGGCTTTTGGTATCAAACAAATTATAAAAGACTCTTGAATAGACTGAATAAAAAACAAAGATGGACAGTCAAACGCACAAGTCCGCCACAAATGAACATAGATAATTAAAATGCCATAAACGGAATACGACAAAAGACATAGAACGATCGCAAAATAATTAAATAAAAAACAACAACAGTAGGAAGATGGGGGATCATATAAATTATGGGTAATTTCACAACTGTATCATCAATACGTGACACTTTGAGAAGGTGCACGTGAGACGTACGTGTACACATTGTTTTAACATTCGCAACCGTCACACTAAAATATTTGTATTAAACATTTACCGACTGTAACAACCCATGAAATGTTTGTTTTAAACATTTTACGACTGTGGCAACCTTTTGAAAGTTGTAATAAACATTTAATGACTGTAACAACCTTAAAAAGTTGTAACAAACATTTTACGACTGTTACAACTCTAAAAACATTGTAACAAACATTTTTTGACTGCTTCAACGTCTGAAAAGTTGACACAAACAAATTTCAACTGTCACAACTATTAAAAGGTTGGGACAAACATTATAGAACTGCCACAACTTTTAGAAAGACTGTTATGAATAGTATTTGGCTGTGACAACGCCGTAAACCACTGCAACAGTCCTAAAATGAATGTTGATAGCATTTAATTTTTTCACAACCCATAAAAGTGTTGGGACAGACATAATTTAACTGTAACAACGAAATAAGGTTGATTTGACAGTCTTCTTCAGTCTTCCACAGACTAAAATAGTCGTATAATGACTGTTACTGGTATGGACAGTTGTTTTTTCGTCCAGTAGTGGCTCGCCCGATTGTTTCAGTTTCAAGTGATCCCGAGTCTCCAGAAATCTTGTCACCCTCAGCTCTATTGACTCACAAGACAGAATTGGCGGATGACTCCTTCAGCAACCTTGACATCACCGACATGTACAAGGCCCAATGGAAACGGGTTCAAGTGATGGCTGAAATGTTCTGGAATAAGTGGCGACGGGAGTATCTACAGACACTACAAACTAGGCGCAAATGGCAATCTGCTACTCCGAATCTCTCAGAAAACGATGTTGTCCTTCTTAAGGATAAAAGCGCCCACAGGAATGAATGGCCAGTCGGAATAGTAACGCACATCTTTCCGAGTGAAGATAAGATGGTAAGAAAAACTGAAGTTCGAATTATGAAGGATGGAAAACAAACGACTTACCTGCGTCCGATTACTGAATTGGTGTTACTGCATTCTGCATCTCAGTGAAACGTACATTTAGGCATGGGATTAATGGACAAGTGTATATATTCTTTATCTTTTCTTTGAATAGTGATATCTGGGTGATATCAGAAGGGGAGTGTTCTGTCTCCGTTGTTAAACGTGCTGACCGTACTGTGAATTACCTGAGCATTTGGAGTTGTCTCCCATTTACTTACTTTCGTTTTTGTTTACATCATGGACACCGCATGGAAATTTGTTGCTATATGTCAGCACAGTGTAAGTAATATAAGACATCATACATTTATTTGAACTTCTCTTATATGGACAACATCGGTCATATGCATCATCGGTATAAATTATGCTTCCAATGGACCAGGCAACCGAAATGCTACCGTTCAGCAGCCGACCTACTTTGAACCTACGAAAACTTACCACAAACTATTACCGGAGCATACGTACCTTATAAACAGTCCTACACATTGATTTATTATACTTACCTGAACTATTTACCCGATTTTTTGTGAAATATTGTGACACAGTGGAACTCTGTTGAAAAAACAATCTATGGAACGCCAATTTAACACTAACAGTTTACAAAATATAGACATTTGCTTGATTGTGTGTTTTATAAATGAAAACGAGTATTTCATGTTTACTTATGATGTTCTTTTTATATTTTGTAGCTTTTTACCCTAAAGTTTGAGGAATAAAGCATTTAAACTCAACTGGTTAAACGTTAGCTTACTGTTATTGCAAGCGACTTTGTGACAGACAGTACAGCGAATGTTGTAAAAATCCAATTTTTGGCTGTTTTCCGACAAAAAACAGTGTCGCTGCCTTCAACCACAAGTCTTTTTGCGGAAATATCTTAATTGATACAATACTTGTACAGTAAATAATTCAAATTGCTGGGGGTGTCACATACCAAATCAATAGGCCTTTAGATTCAATTTTGATGATTTAAGTTTTAATAATTACACCTTTATAGGGCCGTTTATTGTGGATCCTAACATACTTGCGACGAATTATATTCGCTTTATTTACTACTAGGGAAAGTCACAAAAATAAATTGGTTTACAGTATCGGTTATCATATCATATAGCACATTATTTCCCAAACGATCAACACAGCCATGATTAAACATGCTAAAGCAATAATACAAAAATAAAAAAACAACAAAATCAAATGTGATTTATAAGATTACTTACTGTTTCGGAAAATCAAAACAAGGAACATGCTTTTCAAAACGATTTTTCATTTTGCAACAACTTGATAATGTATGTTGATTCAGGAAAAAATATCTGAATGTTTGTTCATAAAGTACATATTTACATTTTTTACAAGTGACATGCTACCCTCTGTTTCATTGATTAACAAATTAACGCATGTCAAGAGAAGAAGGCGGAAGTTCAACGATCCTTTTGTTTCTATAAATGATGATTTAGACGAATTTAAATGATTGATATTTTATTAAAATAAAACAAAAAGTGAACGGAACAGAGGTTTGTGTTATTATTATTATAATACAATATTCATATAATGTGAATTTGATTATAAATTTTTAAATGGATCTTTAAAATGCAGTTACATATATTGTCATGATTGTTATTCAAATATGCTGAAGGGTAATGACTTCTAATGTAGAGGGAGATAACGATGTATTCTGTAGCAATGCCATGTCATGTTTCTGGATTTTACTCGACGTCTAAATACTACCATCGGCATAGAAATGTAGCGCAGAGGTAGGAACGTTAAGATGAAATGGAGTATTACGATTGATGTTAAATCTACAGATGTTTAATTCTTCTGATGCGAAGTAGATTTTTTTATTGTAAGTATATAAAATATAAATTTGCTTCCCTTATTGTCTATATATGTCCTTATGTACAGATTCATACTAAATAAGAGATCGTCCTCTTTGATTTCTGCACATGGATTTATATGCGTTATTTGTTATCAATGCATCATTACTCATGTGATCCTCAATCGGTAACCGTTATATTATAATAAGGAGAGTATCCAGACTCATTTTATTTCTAAAAAAATGACACACTTCGTAGTACAGAGAAAACAAAACTTGAGAAGAATAAATAGGACACGCTACAAAAATTGTCCCTCTCCACCAATCATCTCCTATTACTCGTAGCGATCAAAAGTTTATGTCTCTTATTTACTTCAGAACAATAAAACTGCTTCTAACAAACAAATTGACTTCTGCATACAACGTGAACAGCATTAAATATATAGTTTATGCAGTCCATCGTCCTTTTCATAAGATAGCTTCACAATGAAATCATTTCACTTGAAGGCAATAAAAAACACGCTTCAGCAATAAACCATCGATCATAAACGTATTTATCGCGAGTTATATATGATAACACCGAGATATAAGAATGGTAAGCAAAAACAACCATTTACAAATATCCCAATGTTTAACATGTTCATTATTTGTACCGTATTCATCATTGTTTATTATAATAATCAGTACAAACTCTTCTCTTTGGAATCTCAATCACAACACCGCAGATGAAGAGTCAAAAGATAACAAGGAATTATACAGTCATAGATCATATCAACAAAATCTGACAATATAGCCTAAATATATAAACAACTGAAAGACAAACTGAACTGTTCACCAACTTAGTTAAAAAAAATTAAAAATTGAGAACTACGAACCTTATCAAATTTTGAAATAGATCTCAAGTGCACCGGATGTGTACTCTTATTGTTCATGCTGATCAAAATCCGGTGGAAATGTCTTTCGGAAATGTCAGGAACAGGATTGTGGTTAGGATTGTTGAAAACATCCGTAGTCATCTATGAAATAGATGTCCCAAATAAAGGCAACAATAGTATACCGATGTTCAAAACTCATAAATCGATAGAAAAAAAGCAAATCCGGGTCACAAACTAAAACCGAGGGAAACGCATTAAATATAAGAGAATGACGACACAGCATTAAAATGTAACACACACGTTTTGTCCACTCAAGACTTACTAGTGACTTACTAGTGACGCCCAGATACAAAAGTTCGATATCCAAAAGAAGTACAAAGTTGAACAAAATCAAGAACAAGAAGTTAAAAAAGTTGTTTCAAAAACGGCCAGGGTTTTCTGTTAGGTACCAGAACATCCCTATTATTTAGAATAATGTATACTTTTGCAAAACAGAATATAAAGTCACAAACTATAATTCATTATTACTTAAACGGCATTGCTTCGGTGATTTATTCAACTGAAATATATATGAAGTGAAGATTTCAACACTTTTAATGTTTAAAGTAAGAGGGATACAATATCAATATGCAGAAAGACCAGTAACATTCTTGGTAAGTGCAAAAGCCAATTTGAAACCAATACTTCCTCAGAAACTTTGGATTAAAATTTCAAACCACTTAAAAATCGAAGAAGAGACGGGGGAAATATGAGGCTTCATAAGAGTAAGTGTTTCTGGTCCTACCTTTGACATCTGTATTGTTGCTCTTAGCAATTATTGTTTCTTTTAAAGACATGTATTCAATAGACATAATAGTTTTACACTATGTTAATAAAATTAACGGTACCAATTTTCTTGCACCAGATGCGCATTTCGACAATACATGTCTCTTCAGTGATGCTCGTGGCCAAAATATTTAAAATCCAAAGCTTATATAAAAGTGTTTCTATAAATAAAAGGCAGATATATTATAAGTTATCTACGTTCATATTCGTAGATATGGATATTTTAACACCCTGAAGTACCCAAGTACACCATGAGGCGTAGCCGAAGGGTGTACAGGGTACTGAAAGGTGTTCAAATATCAATATCTACGGATATGAACGTAGATAAAGAATTTATCCCCGGTCTTAGTCCGAATCGGACGAGTTTTATGGAAATTCGGGTACAAAGTGTAACGTGAAAACAACGTTTTTTTTATTATCTAAAAAAGTTTTATTGAAATTTGAAAATTTTACATAGTTTCTACGGGGTGTAGGGTACTACCTTTGGTAGAACCCTACAGGTAGTTAAATATAAGACGTTTTTAATACGGAGACAGAGAAACTTGATTGAGTCAAATTTGGCGCTCAATGTTGTGAGAGTTACGTCATAGATAGTGTGACGTCAACGTGGGTCATTTCCATTGCTAGGTCAGTAGTCCCATTCCTTGAAAATGTGGTAGTCAAGTGATGCATTTAATGAAATGAGTGTAAATGATCGACATAATAGGACAAAATTGTAATGAATTAAATATTTCATTACAAACATCATGGATAATCTACAGAATTCAATATTTTACAAGGAGCAATCAAGGAAAACTTGCGTGAAGTTCCCCGGGACAATGGTTAGCAACGTCCGGGGATATGGGTTAGCAACACCCAGGGGCTATGGGTTTTGTAACGACGTGCGTTAACCAATCAAAATCCTAGATATATACTAAGCCGGGGATAAAGACACATATCCTACATTTTACTTTTTTTTCATATTAAGATTGATTGAAACTTGAAGTAACATATTTGCTCTGCTTTCAACAACCACGCATAGGTTTAAACTTCTTTACGGTTAGTAACTTTTTATCAATAGTATTACACACAATTTGCTATTCTTTTTTATTTCTATCTAAAAAGTGGAGTATATATAGACAATAATGTATCCGTTTGTGATAAACATGGATAGATAATAACGATTTTATTCCGATTTATAACAGGTTTCATATTCAGATCATATTAATATATTATCATCATTGATACTGAAAGACATGGCCTAAATCAACTCTTGTATGTGTTATTCTCATTTACGAAGGTTATTACTTCAATGTACTCCGATTATATTTATATTTTTCACACACCCAGGCTAAAAACATTAAACATTAGCTCATTTCGTACAAGGATGATATTTTTTCGTATTTGCAGTGAGTTATTCCAAATACATTCTAAACTATTTGTCTTTTTCAAATAATTATTAAAACAAAAAAAATTGATCATTTTACAAATTATATAAAAAAAATCTTTTGAAAAATCATGATTATTTCACAAATTTTGTAAAATCATTTATTAGACTAAGTATTTTTTCAAATACTCCGGAAATATTAAAGATGATTTAAAATTCCTGATTTTACTAATTCACTGAAATAAATAAACAAATGAAA
Source organism: Mytilus edulis (assembly GCF_963676685.1). NCBI lineage: Eukaryota > Metazoa > Mollusca > Bivalvia > Mytilida > Mytilidae > Mytilus > Mytilus edulis. The sequence continues at coordinate 66,724,497 of NC_092350.1, read as the reverse complement.
CTGAGCGTTACACTGTGCTCGTGCAGACAATTTTACATTTGACACTATCAACCAATTATTATTTGTGCAACATAATGTATATTAATTAATATGCCACAATCAAAATTATAGAACGTGCATATCATTACTATAAAATTTTTGTTTTGTTCTTCATGTTCTTACTAAAAGATGCATATGAATCAGTATTAGCAGCCTTTAATTATCTTTAGACGTTTTACACTTTATCACTGGTTCAACGCATGCATTATGCGTTGGCAATTATGTAAGAGTTAAGTAAAAACTTAAAGACAGTTGGAAATTGCACTGATGTACAATAATTCAAGGAGAAATTAATACTGCTTCTCTCAGAGCGAAGGACACGTGTTCTTTTGATGAAGCAATTACATCTTTTTGGATATATATATATATATATATAATAGATTGGTTATGAGTTAATCCTTAACTTAAGTAAATACATGTTAGGTAACGATAAAGTATAAAGCACAAAAGTGGAAATATAGTTGTAACTGTTCCTAGATATTAAGAAACTCAAGATGATAAACTGATAATAACAACAATTAACAAGAATGTGTCTATAATACATGTGTGACCCACTCGCACTCTCATTATCTATGTTCAGTGGACCGTGAAATTAGGGTAAACACTCTTATTTGACATTAAAAGTAGAGAAATCACATCATAGGGAACATGTGTACTAAGTTTCAAGTTGATTGAACTTCAACTTAATCGAAAACTACCTTGACCAAACAGTTATCAAAGGTACCAGGAATATCATTTATTACGCCAGACGCGCGTTTCGTCTACATTAGACTCATCAGTGACGCTCAGATTAAAATAGCTATAAAGACAAACAAGTACAAAGTTGAAGATCATTGAGGGCCCAAAATTCAAAAAAGCTAAATTAATCATGCATGGGATAAGAAAAATCCTTAGTTTTTCGAAAAGTTTTATAAACAGAAAATTATGAAAATAACCATAAAATTGATATTCATGTCAACACCGAAGTGCTGAATACTGGGCTGGTGATACTCTCTGGGACGAAACGTCCACCAGCAGTGGCATCGACCCAGTGGTGTAAATAGTAAAACTTTACCCTGAAGCGGGACAAACGGACGACCGAACGGACGAACGATCGTACGAACGAACGGACCGACGAACTAATGAACGAACGGACACATAGATCGAAAAACACAAGGTCTTAAAATTGGTCAAAAAAAGTAATTGTATGCACTCGGAGTTTTCCTATATTGACGACTTGTTTCATATCATATGATATAGTGCAATGAACTAATCAACGTAATTCCAATTAGTATCATTTCGACATCGATAAACGAGTCGTCCTTTTATGTGTTTGTATTCTACATGTTGTATGTCATTTGTATCAGCAAATGGTTGTTTTGAATCTTTTTCGTCACCTTTACTGCCGGACGATTCAAGACTTGAATTCCATCTTTTCGCAGATACAATTATTATTTGCTCGTCATCTATGCCAGTGTCGTACTTTACAACATGTTCTCTCTGTTTTTCTCTATCAGTATTTGTTTTTTTTATCCCACTTATTAGGTATCTCGGTCATACTTGTATCCATGTTTGTTGGTATTGGTGCAAATGTAACTTGCCGCCTACTAGAAATAAAAAGTTGGTTTATTGTCAAGTAGCTGTTCTGAAACCTATTTTGTTATATTGGTTCATTTTATAAACACAACAGATACCTACATTTTATCAAATTAGGTATTACCTTTTTTAAATGCAAGTGAAATCTGCCATGTAGCAAATACATAAAATTGCATTGACTAGCTTTACAGGTATTTGTATAATATGTATTTACCTTACGGAAGGGATACAGACTATGAAAAATATCAAGATGGGTTATTAATAACATAGATTAATAGATATATTGGCTTGAACACAGTTCAGTTGATAAGTGTTAATTTACAGACTTGGCTATAACCGAATCTAGTATCCATGATTTAGAGAAAAAAATCAGTCATTTATGCTTATTTGTTTAATATAAACGGAGCTTTTGTTTAGAAGAAAAATAAGATATATTACCAATGATAAGCACTGTCTTCACGGTTATCGGTTATCGTAATTTGAATTTTGTAGCTGATTTTATTTCTTTGAATTATACAATTAGTCATTTTCTTTGAAATAACAGATATTTTGCATATAGAACATTTATGTACTGTCCTTGCTTGCATTAAACCGTGGAATAACAAGTGACATTCATATATCATGTGTCATCTCGTGACTTAACCAACAAGACTAAATACAAATACAAAATCATTTATAAGGTATAACAGGCCAATACCGTTTATCTGGATATATGTCCATTGTTAATCTACGTTCATATCCGTAGATATGGATATTTTAACACCCTGAAGTACCCAAGTACACCATGAGGCGTAGCCGAAGGGTGTACAGGGTACTGAAGGGTGATAAAATATCAATATCTACGGATATGAACGTAGATAAAGAATTTATCCCCGGTCTTAGTCCGAATCGAACGAGTTTTATGGAAATTCGGGTACAAAGTGTAACGTGAAAACAACGTTTTTTTTATTATCTAAAAAAGTTTTATTGAAATTTGAAAATTTTACATAGTTTCTACGGGGTGTAGGGTACTACCTTTGGTAGAACCCTACAGGTAGTTAAATATAAGACGTTTTTAATACGGAGACAGAGAAACTTGATTGAGTCAAATTTGGCGCTCAATGTTGTGAGAGTTACGTCATAGATAGTGTGACGTCAACGTGGGTCATTTCCATTGCTAGGTCAGTAGTCCCATTCCTTGAAAATGTGGTAGTCAAGTGATGCATTTAATGAAATGAGTGTAAATGATCGACATAATAGGACAAAATTGTAATGAATTAAATATTTCATTACAAACATCATGGATAATCTACAGAATTCAATATTTCACAAGGAGCAATCAAGGAAAACTTGCGTGAAGTTCCCCGGGACAATGGTTAGCAACGTCCGGGGATATGGGTTAGCAACACCCAGGGGCTATGGGTTTTGTAACGACGTGCGTTAACCAATCAAAATCCTAGATATATACTAAGCCGGGGATAAAGACACATATCCTACATTTTACTTTTTTTTTCATATTAAGATTGATTGAAACTTGAAGTAACATATTTGCTCTGCTTTCAACAACCACGCATAGGTTTAAACTTCTTTACGGTTAGTAACTTTTTATCAATAGTATTACACACAATTTGTTATTCTTTTTTATTTCTATCTAAAAAGTGGAGTATATATAGACAATTATATATCCGTTTGTGATAAACATGGATAGATAATAACGATTATATTCCGATTTATAACAGGTTTCATATTCAGATCATATTAATATATTATCATCATTGATACTGAAAGACATGGCCTAAATCAACTCTTGTATGTGTTATTCTCATTTACGAAGGTTATTACTTCAATGTACTCCGATTATATTTATATTTTTCACACACCCAGGCTGAAACATTAAACATTAGCTCATTTCGTACAAGGATGATATTTTTTCGTATTTGCAGTGAGTTATTTCAAATACATTCTAAACTATTTGTCTTTTTCAACGAATTATTAAAACAAAAAAAATTGATCATTTTACAAATTATATAAAAAAAATCTTTTGAAAAATCATGATTATTTCACAAATTTTGTAAAATCATTTATTAGACTAAGTATTTTTTCAAATACTCCGGAAATATTAAAGATGCTTTAAAATTCCTGATTTTACTAATTCACTGAAATAAATAAACAAATGAAACTGAGCGTTACACTGTGCTCGTGCAGACAATTTTACATTTGACACTATCAACCAATTATTATTTGTGCAACATAATGTATATCAATTAATATGCCACAATCAAAATTATAGAACGTGCATATCATTACTATAAAATTTTTGTTTTGTTCTTCGTGTTCTTACTAAAAGATGCATATGAATCAGTATTAGCAGCCTTTAATTATCTTTAGACGTTTTACACTTTATCACTGGTTCAACCCATGCATTATGCGTTGGCAATTATGTAAGAGTTAAGTTAAAACTTAAAGACAGTTGGAAATTGCACTCATGTACAATAATTCAAGGAGAAATTAATACTGCTTCTCTCAGAGCGAAGGACACGTGTTCTTTTAATGAAGCAATTACATCTTTTTGGATATATATATATATATATATATATATATATAATAGATTGGTTATGAGTTAATCCTTAACTTAAGTAAATACATGTTAGGTAACGATAAAGTATAAAGCACAAAAGTGAAAATATAGTTGTAACTGTTCCTAGATATTAAGAAACTCAAGATGATAAACTGATAATAACAACAATTAACAAGAATGTGTCTATAATACATGTGTGACCCACTCGCACTCTCATTATATATGTTCAGTGGACCGTGAAATTAGGGTAAACACTCTTATTTGACATTAAAAGTAGAGAAATCATATCATAGGGAACATGTGTACTAAGTTTCAAGTTGATTGAACTTCAACTTAATCGAAAACTACCTTGACCAAACAGTTATCAAAGGTACCAGTAATATCATTTATTACGCCAGACGCGCGTTTCGTCTACATTAGACTCATCAGTGACGCTCAGATTAAAATAGCTATAAAGACAAACAAGTACAAAGTTGAAGATCATTGAGGGCCCAAAATTCAAAAAAGCTAAATTAATCATGCATGGGATAAGAAAAATCCTTAGTTTTTCGAAAAGTTTTATAAACAGAAAATTATAAAAATAACCATAAAATTGATATTCATGTCAACACCGAAGTGCTGAATACTGGGCTGGTGATACTCTCTGGGACGAAACGTCCACCAGCAGTGGCATCGACCCAGTGGTGTAAATAGTAAAACTTTACCCTGAAGCGGGACAAACGGACGACCGAACGGACGAACGATCGTACGAACGAACGGACCGACGAACTAATGAACGAACGGACACACAGATCGAAAAACACAAGGTCTTTAAATTGGTCAAAAAAAGTAATTGTATGCACTCGGAGTTTTCCTATATTGACGACTTGTTTCATATCATATGATATAGTGCAATGAACTAATCAACGTAATTCCAATTAGTATCATTTCGACATCGATAAACGAGTCGTCCTTTTATGTGTTTGTATTCTACATGTTGTATGTCATTTGTATCAGCAAATGGTTGTTTTGAATCTTTTTCGTCACCTTTACTGCCGGACGATTCAAAACTTGAATTCCATCTTTTCGCAGATACAATTATTATTTGCTCGTCATTTATGCCAGTGTCGTACTTTACAACATGTTCTCTCTGTTTTTCTCTATCAGTATTTGTTTTTTTATCCCACTTATTAGGTATCTCGGTCATACTTGTATCCATGTTTGTTGGTATTGGTGCAAATGTAACTTGCCGCCTACTAGAAATAAAAAGTTGGTTTATTGTCAAGTAGCTGTTCTGAAACCTATTTTGTTATATTGGTTCATTTTATAAACACAACAGATACCTACATTTTATCAAATTAGGTATTACCTTTTTTAAATGCAAGTGAAATCTGCCATGTAGCAAATACATAAAATTGCATTGACTAGCTTTACAGGTATTTGTATAATATGTATTTACCTTACGGAAGGGATACAGACTATGAAAAATATCAAGATGGGTTATTAATAACATAGATTAATAGATATATTGGCTTGAACACAGTTCAGTTGATAAGTGTTAATTTACAGACTTGGCTATAACCGAATCTAGTATCCATGATTTAGAAAAAAATCAGTCATTTATGCTTATTTGTTTAATATAAACGGAGCTTTTGTTTAGAAGAAAAATAAGATATATTACCAATGATAAGCACTGTCTTCACGGTTATCGGTTATCGTAATTTGAATTTTGTAGTTGATTTTATTTCTTTGAATTATACAATTAGTCATTTTCTTTGAAATAACAGATATTTTGCATATAGAACATTTATGTACTGTCCTTGCTTGCATTAAACCATGGAATAACAAGTGACATTCATATATCATGTGTCATCTCGTGACTTTACCAACAAGACTAAATACAAAAACAAAATCATTTATAAGGTATAACAGGCCAATACCGTTTATCTATATATATGTCCATTGTTAATCTACACCGTTTTGTTGTCTGGTAGACATTTGTCTCATTGTCAATTACACCATATCTTTTATTTTTTTATTTATTATCCATTAGGCGGAATTAAATACTATAAACGATTTTCAACATCTTGTCAGAGTTTTTGTTTGATTGATGCATCCCGATAAAAAATCAAAAGTCGAATAAATTTGTTATTTTTCTTCGAGACCTATGAATATGTAGAATGTAACTTATGTTTAAGGATGTACACCTCTGATGAGCCAAATATTTCTAGTATCAAACTTTTTTCTAAACCTGATTTTTTGGTTCATATGACCATGATGACTGTAGAAAAATAATAGGTGAAGAAAAATGATATGGTGGTGCGCTTCTTTTTTTTTGCTACGGTATTGAAGGTACCCAATTTTGATGATTTTCCCATTTTTCATCGATTTTTACCCATTTTTGGACTATTATCGTGAACAATTTAACATTTTTTTTAGACTCTCAATTAAGGTGAAATGGACCAATCTGAATACATTCAACTCAAAAAAAAAACTATAGATGTTAATATAACAAAGTTTTATCATATTTTGAAGCTTTTTCATATCAAAATTACCATGTTCTCAATTTTGTCAATTTGTAATTTTTCTCTGTTTAAAGAACAAAATGCATATCATTTCAACTTCCTTGTTATAGATGATTGAAAAAAAAATAATCTAAGAAACTTGAAAAAGTTATATGGGATGTTTATGTTTCTGGTAAAATCATTTTTGTACCCCTCATAAATTTTTTTCAAAATTTCAGCCAAAAAGATTGACTTGATTGGTCGTAAAATTTTTAAATTTCATTATTCCATATCTACTTATAGGAAATACACAATTCTTTCACAGAGTTGAGTTTGATTATGATAATTATCAAATTCATTGCTATTTTCTACTTATATCCACATGTTTTGGATATAATTCAAGAACGAGATTTTAATGAAACTGAATGAGACTCAAATGTCAGAAGAATACATCCTTACTATCAGTGTGTGCAATCAACATTGTAAAGCATGCATTAATTTTTAGTATTTTGCAATAACTTTCTTTATTTGTATATACATGTACATCATTACAATTAATTTCAAAGGAAACTAAGTTGAAGGTTGATTACAGCCTTCATTTTAATTTTTCATTAATTATCGATTTAGTTATCAAAATTTATCTTGATTAAAAATGATAAACAATAGATGATTTTTGGTTTTCCTTTATAGATTTCAAGTGAGTTCAGGATTTGTATTCAGCATTTTTCCGGTTATTAAGTTAATGACATTTGTGTCTTTTTTTAAGATCTCATATCAATAAAAAAAAAAACTCAAAAATATTTTCAACTGTCATACGTCACATCAAATAATAGGTCAGATGACACTACATCTTCAAGCACAAACGTACAAACATTTACTTTTTTACGTACCTTCCAAAGCTCCAACAAGGTCTACCTTGTATTTCTTCTCTCAATTCTCGAGTATCTAATTCAGTTTGCTCTAGTCCATATCGGTTAGCCTTTTCCTCCGGTAATTCTTTCTTAAAGACCAAACAGCCTATTGTTTATGCGCATCAACTAACGCAACTTGGTAGTGACATAAAAGCTCTATGACGTTGTTTCTAGCAATGAAAAAACGTCAAATTATAACGTCCTATTTCGCGTTTTTCACGAATTCCAACATGGTAAACGCTTAAAAATACGTCTCCCAAGAAAAGGGGAATTAAACGTTGCGCTGATATCTTGTGGAAATTTAATACAAATGGGCACAAAAGATACTACACTATATTTAACCTTCGTTCTAATAAAAATAATAAAATATGAATTTTGATCACGACTTTTTGCATCTCATTTATTTATTCACATGCGTATAGATTTTGTCTTATATTTGTGTCGATCTGCATTTCATTTGTTTTCATTCTTTCACTTGGGTAGATTTTGTCTTTCATTTGCGCCGATTGTGTACAGGTTACCGGGGTTATTAGAATGGTGAGAGTTATTTTTATGTCCAATTTATGTTTTCAGGTCTGTGCGTCCGTTTGTTCGTTAGTTCGTCCGTCCGTCCAGCTTCAGGTTAAAGTTTTTGGTCAAGGTAGTTTTTGATGAAGTTGAAGTCCTGTCAACTTAAAAACTTAGTACACATGTTCCGTATGATTTGATCCTTCTTTTTTTAATGTCTTTTTTTCAAAACTTTCAAAAATTGAGTATTCAGAAGGTCAATATAACAGATTTACATACCTATATATGAAGATGTCAATCTTAATTACAAAGCTTGAATAAACATTTATACAAACAAAGCAAGGAAGTCAACCAAAGTTTTACCCTACATGCATTAGGAAATTAGATGTAAGGCAAAACATATTAATCAAATTAATACTCAGCGAATATGAATTAAAATCAAAATGTTCGGTGTTTAAAACTTAATTGTTGTAAATTTAACTTATGACAAAAACAATTGCTCCAAGAATAATATCCAACATAAAATCTCTCCCTTTGATTTAGCTACGACTATGACCGGAAAGATTGAAAACATTTCGATTTTCAATGCCGGTAACAACCTTGTCTTTTTTTTAATTTCCAAAATTAGCAATTTAGATTTATAATTTTTTATCCTGTTGGAGAAATCTTACTTTGTAGTTTTCAACAGAAAAATTATTTCTAAATTAATTTTTGAATTAAAAACTTTTTGTATTTTATATTTACTGTCTCGTTTATTCAAAACACGTGAGGTAGTAATAACAGGGATTGTATTTTATGATAGATGTATAAAGTTTTATAATCAAAAACCGTTTAATTCATATATTACACCTATAATTTCAATTTCCTTATATCTAATAAGAGTGACGAAAGATAAATATTCAGAAATAATGAATTCACAAAATAGATGGAATAATTTCTTTACGTTCATCTTAGTCAGGAAAATATAATGCTATAGAGATGTCCGTGTATGTCCGTCTGTCAACAGTAGCAAATGAGTTCGTTACGGCAAACTTCTGAAATTGACGCGAAAAAAAACCCACACACATCTGGTCTGTTATAGTCAAATACTCTTAGTTAGCCAGTGCAATCTTTTATTTCTTTTTTTTTTATTTTCAATAATTATTGTTAATGAGGAGCAGAGGACAAAAACAGACTTTCCTAACAAAAGCGGCGTGACAGGTTATTTCAAACAATTTTCAATTCCGACGGATGGTGCATGTTTCTGAAGGTTAATATTGTGCGGCAACAACATCATAAGATCTAATACTGACACATGCATTTAATCTCTTGTATTACCGGATAATAAAGTAGGTGGATATAGTTGTTATTCTTGGACATTTAAATGTGGGTTTAAAACGTCCAATTTGCGATTTTTTTCAAACAGTACGCCAGCAAGCAAAGTTTTGTACTATGACGTCAGAAGCAATGTTCTGAAGAAAGACTCTTTTCTTCAAAACGAACGAGAAAAAAACACGAAAATTACTCATAACTTTTTTGAAAGGTCGGTGACATACAATTTTTTTTGCTTTATTTTGAAGAGTGCACATGGCACTTTCCTTCTTGAAATTATTATGAAGAAATCACTGGTAGATATTTTTTAATACTGGAAACGTTTTTCATTTTTACGTTTTATTTTTGGCGGGAATGAAATAAATCATATTTTTAAAGATCAAAACAATATGAGTCTTAAACTCTTGAACCTGTATTTTATAAATACAAATCTACTGTTTAACATGAAACAAGAATTATGCTTGTAGGTTTGATATAACGTATTTTTTTGAGAGTTAATATAACAAGCAAATATTATGTTAATATTCGTGAAAACACGAAACTGAGGTTGCTATAGCGACAAAAGTAAGTCGGTGACCCCCAATTCTTTTCATCATATTTTGTTCCTCAAATCATGAAATACCTTAACACAAAATTTTAAGGAAAAATCACTGGTAGAAATGAATAGGCTGTTTGGTCTTTAAGTGATTGCATCGCTTTTTTGTTTTCATTTAGGCTTCTGAAATTTACAAGATCATAAGTATTGACCTTAAATGTCAGTCTTTCTTAAAATTCTTAAGTTGCTATATACATTCATTTACATTTGAATATCACTAAACTGGAAACTTAATTTCTTCAGGATATTATGTAGCTGAATAAAACATACGACCTAATAAAACAATTCTTTCACGACTGGTTTTGAGTTGATATCTAACATTTATATACCTATATGGAGTTATTTTCTTTCAGAACGACAGGTCATTCTTTTTCAGAATCAACCCGGACGATATTACGTTTCAATGATATATGCCCCAAGGCATAAAATAATGACCTGTGTGAGGTCATTATTTTCCTTGATAAACATGCAATCTATGATTTACTTCAAAACTTTATTCGTCTAATAGTTTTTTGTTGCCGATTTGGAAATTTATTTTGTAAAGTTCAATCGATGAAAGGTGTAAAAGAAGCCGTCATTGTAGTCCCGTATTTTACTTTTAGAAACAAATAACGTGAAGTTTTGTTAATTTATCGCCACAATAAAGAAACATTATCATATATGTCAGATGAATTTCAATGTAGACTTTCATAAAATAAATCCAGATTTAACAATATTCGTGTGTAAGATTTTGAAAATCTTATTGAGTCAAATTGAAAATGTTGACTGATTTTTGGTTGCTTGCTTAACGTCCAGTGGCAAATATGTTCAGAACGATACACACTGAATAGGAAATCATACTGTGACCTACATGTATTTATATTCGTCTTCGTGTCAGTTCTTAACTTTTTAAAATTTACGTATACCTTTTACTCTATCAAATGATAAACTAATAAGATAATCTTATATTCTGTTGAATAACATAAACATAACTCACGAAAGGGTCAGGTGCGGAGGGTATATAATTATATTCAGCTTACTTTTTAATAAAATGTATTGCTATTTAAAAGACAATCTCATTCGATTCAAATAAAATTGTTAAAAAAATAACCACTTTTCCGCGATAGAAATAACATAACAAATAGAAAAAAAAACATACCCCTCCCCCTTTCCATAAGCTACATTTGTATGTGGTACAATAAATTATTTACAATTACAATGTGTCTTGTATTTGTCATACACCGTTATCGGATGGTAACAATACATTTGTGTCTTACTTCATGCAGTTACAGTAATATTTTTATTGTGTATGGATAATAATTTTTAAAAGGTTTATATCTAAATTATTTAGTGAGTTTTATTTCGTGATCTAAATGAGCCGCAGGGCGTATTTAAAACCTGAACGCATTAGAAAGGAATATCCAACTTTAGTGTTGTCGGTAAAATAGGATACTAAATTTTACAAAACTTTATAAAATTAATATTTTTTGACGGTATATAAGTCAGATAATGCATATTTTAAGGTTTTTCTTGTCGTAAAACACACCTCGGGGTGTCAGGATTGTTCAAAGAAAGACCTCCCTCCGGTCGGTCTTTCATTTGATCAATCCTGACACCCCTCGGGGTGTTCTTCGACAAGAAAAACCTTAAAATATGCATTGTCTATAACATGTAATAAAAGTTTAGAAACAAAAAAGCATCAAAAAAGAGGAAAAATTAACTGGTTTATTAGTCGGTGTTAGAAAAACCCAAAATCAGACTGATGTCTTTTACGATTTCGAACGTTTTATTATGTTGGTTTTTTTCGGGTTGTTTTTCGTTAACAAAAGATCTGCAATGACGTTTCATTCTAGATAACATTCTGCCAGATTAACATTAAAAAAACAATGAAGATTGCAATCACGCATTCAACTTACTTTGCTGGGTATATGATTTCACATTTTTTATTTTATTTAAAACCACTGCCTATGTTTGATTTATATACATATTGGCTATTCAGGCAAAGTGTAAGAAATAATTGATGCAAGCTATACTTTATTGTAGTTCTAACATTGGTAGGCATTTTATTCGTGATTCTTTTTGCCCGAGCGTTTTTGAGGGCTAAAATTACACAAATATAATTCCTGCCTATGTTAAAACTACAATGATGTATAGCTTGCATCAATTATTTCGATTCTGATTAGGCAATTAACGTATGCCTATGCCCGATGTGCATAAGTGCAAAGGGTTTGTGTAGGCCATCCAATTAACATCCCTGTTTTTTGTAAACAAGCAAACGACTGGCAATGTGATTTTTCAGAAAGAGGAGTTTTTAACAGCCAGCATGAACGGTTGTCGTATCTAGTTCAAATATGTCAATTTCGAATGGCAACAATTTACAGTAATAAAAAATGAATAAGTAACAACATGTGCATCATTTAAGAGTTTGGAAGAGTTTTAAGTTAGTGAAAAATATTAAATGCCAAATTTGATAAAATTCATTATTCTGCAGTAGTCATTATACGCATGTGCAAACACATGTTATTGAATTTAGAGCATGGTTTAATTCACAAAGCGAAAGAAGCACGTCATATTAGGATATAACTGTAAATATATCTTGATAGTCCAGTCAAACTTAGTTTGAACCTCCAACTAATTGCAGCAGAAATTGTTTTAGTTCCAATCTATAACATTATGCCCTAAATATACAAAGAAAAAAGATCCATCAAATCTAACTTGAGTAGAACTCAAAATCAGCATTTTAAATTTCTAATGAAAATTAAAATAGGAAAGGAAGATAACTCCGCACAAATTAGTCTTTTTTGTCAGTGTTTGGTTGGTTTTCTAAAAATGCATGTACAAGATGTTATTTTCATGGGGTTATATGTTCCTATTTGACAATATCATATAATCTCCTGCTCATGAAATCTTCTGCTCATGAAATGAAGAAAAAAACGAAGTGTAATAGCTATTTTTTTTTCTTTTTTTGCATATTTTTTATTCAAGAAATTTCAAATTTATGGCTTTATGACCATTTGGAAAAAATGATGTGAATATTTGGTATTGTTTACATCCGTACATTATATTTTTTCAGCATCTTCTTTGTTTAAAGAAACTTTCAAACCACAAAAAGAAGAATATATGCTTAATTAGTTTTATTCAAATTGTGATTCTTTATGATTCTTTTATGATTCTTTTATGAATTTATGATATGATTACATGCTGAAAAATCTATAAATTGTAAACTTATGAATTATTAAATCTAGGTTGTCGGCTTGACAAAAGATATGAAAACACCTTTAGAGTTGTTTGTTATACTTTTAAGACAGCTAAAACATTGAATATCAATACACTATGTTGAATAGAAGCGATAAAGTTATAATGTTGTATCAATTTTTATTGATATTTCTGCCTTTTTTGCAGTGTTATTTCCCAAATCAATGCAAATATACATAGGAATTTGAATATCGTGATTTTTCAGTTTGCCTCAAGTAAGATTTTATGGGACTTTTTTTGTGTATATTTTGGGTATTATGCTCGAGATTAAACTTTAGAATCTTCGGTTGCAATTACATCAAGGTGAGGGTCAAATTTATGCTAGATTGACTGGACTATGATACATGCAAATTTTTACAGTTTAAGAAATGTGCGAACTTTCCAAACTACATTATACCTAATGTTGTTTTCCTATACAACATACTCCAGACATATAACTTATTATCCCTTTTCTTTGATAATTTTATTATTCAAAACAATGGGTTTAATCCTCATTGAAAAGTAACCACTCCTACACTGAAGCAAATTAATATCGCAGTCATTAAATCTCTGTGGGCATGTCCTTATATGAACTAAATAGTAAAACTTTACCCTGAAGCGGGACGAACGGACGACCGAACGGACAAACGAACGTACGAACGAACGGACCGACGAACTGATGAACGAACGGACGCACAGATCGAAAAACATAAGGCCCATAAATTGGTCCGAAAAAGTAATCACATGCTCTTGGAGTTTTCAAAAATTGACTTGTTTCATATCATATGATATAGTGCAATGAACTAATTAATGTAATAATAATTAGTATCAATTCGATGTCAATAAAAGAGTCGTCCTTTTATGTCTTTGTATTCAAAATCATGTATATGAGCGTTTGGTTGTTTTGAATCTTTTTCCTCAACTTTAATTACTGCCGGACGATTCAAAACTTGAATTCCATCTTTTCGCAGATACAATTCTTGCTTGCTTGTCATCTATGCCAGTGTCGTACTTTACAATCGAGCTAGAGATAAAGGATACTACAGATGCAGTTAAGTCGGCCTCATATCTTGACTTACATCTAGAAATTGACAATGAGGGTCGGTTGAAAACAAAACTTTACGACAAAAGAGATGATTTCAGCTTTCCAATTGTGAACTTTCCATTTCTAAGTAGCAACATTCCAGCAGCACCTGCATACGGGGTATATATCTCCCAACTGATACGATATTCCCGTGCTTGCATTTCCTATCATGATTTTCTTGATAGAGGGTTGCTGCTCACAAGGAAGCTATTAAACCAAGAGTTCCAAATGGTGAAGTTGAAATCATCCCTTCGTAAATTTTACGGACGCCATCACGAGTTGGTTGACCGTTATGGAATAACCGTTTCACAAATGATATCGGATATGTTTCTTACGTCGTAACTACAATCCCCTTCCCTTTCATGAATGTGACCTACCGAATTAGACTATTTACCGGATTTGTTATCACATAAGCAACACGACGGGTGACACATATGGAGAAGGATCTGCTTACCCTTACGGAGTACATGAGATCACCCCTAGTTTTTTGGTGGGGTTCGTGTTGTTTATTCTTTAGTTTTCTATGTTGTGTCGTGTGTGCTCTTGTTTGTTTGTCCTTTGGCCAAGGCGTTGTTTTAGATTTATGAGTTTGACTGTCCCTTTGGTATCTTTCGTCCCTCTTTTACAACATTTTCTCTGTTTTTCTCTATCAATATTTGTTTTTTTTATCCCACTTATTAGGTATATCGGTCATACTTGTATCCATGTTTGTTGGTATTGGTGCAAATGTAACTTGCCGCCTATTAGAAATAAAAAGTTGGTTTATTGTCAAGTAGCTGTTCTGAAACCTATTTTGTTATATTGGTTCATTTTATAAACACAACAGATATCTACATTTTATCAAATTAGGTATTACCTTTTTTAAATGCAAGTGACATCTGCCATGTACAAAAAATTGTAGCAAAAAAAAAATTGCATTGACTAGCTTTACAGGTATTTGTATAATATGTATTTAACTTACGGAAGGGGTACAGACTATGAAAAGATCAAGATGGGTTATTAATAACATAGATTAATAGATATATTGGCTTGAACACAGTTCAGTTGATAAGTGTTAATATACAGACTTGACTATAATCGAATCTAGTATCCATGATTTAGAAAAAAATCAGGCAATTATGCTTATTTGTTTACTATAAACGGAGCTTTTGTTTAGAAGAAAAATAAGATTTTTACCAATGAGGACTGTCTTCACGGTTATCGTAATTTGAACTTTTATTTTGAAGCTGGTTTTATTTCTTTGAATTATACAATTAGTCATTTTCTCTGAAACAACGGATATTTTGCATCTAGAACATTTATGTACTATCCTTGCTTGCATTAAACCATGGTATAACAAGTGACATTCATATATCATGTGTTATCTCGACTTAACCAACAAGACTAGATACAAAAACCAAATCGATTATAAGGTATAACTGGCCAATATCGTTTATCTGGATATATGTCCATTGTTAATCTACACCGTTTTGTTGTCTGGTAGACATTTGACTTATTGTCAATTACACCATGATATCTTTTATTTTTTTATTTATTATCCATTAGTCGGAATTAAATACATATTTTCAACATCTTGTCAGAGTTATTGTTTGATTGATTCTTCCCGATAAAAAAATCAAAAGTCCAATAAATTTGTTATTTTTCTTCGAGACCTATGAATATGTAGAATGTAACTTATGTTTAAGTATGTACACCTCTGAGGAGCCAAAAATTTCTAGTATTTAACTTTTTTCTTAACCTGATTTTTTGGTTTATTTGACTGTAGAAAAATGTCAAATTTACCATGTTGTCAATTTTGTCAATTTGTAATTTTCTCTGTTTAAAGAACAAAATGCATATCAATTCAACTTCCTTGTTATAGATGATTGAAAAATATACATATCTAAGAAACTTGAAAAGAAAAAGTTATATGAGATGTTTATGTTTCTAGTAAAATCATTTTTGTACCCCTCACCCATTTTTCTCAAAATTTCAGCCAAAAAGAATGACTTGATTGGTCGAAAAAAATTTAAATTTAATTATCCAACATCTACTTATTGGAAATACACAATTCTTTCACAGAGTTGAGTTTGATTATGATAATTATCAAATTCATTGCTATTTTACACGTCTATCACATGTTTTGGAAATAATTCCAGAACGAGATTTCAATGAAACTGAATGAGACTCAAATGTCAAAAGAATACATCCTTACTATCAGTGTGTTCCTATCAACATTGTGAAGCATGCATTATTTTTTAGTATTTTGCAATAATTATCTTTTTTTTTTGTATATACATGTACATCATTGCAATTAATTTCAAAGGAAACCAAGTTGAAGGTTGATTACAGCTTTTAATTTAATTTTTCATTAATTATCGATTTAGTCATCAAAATTTATCTTGATTAAAAATGATAAACAATAGATGATTATTGGTTTTCTTTTATAGATTTCAAGTGAGTTCAGGATTTGTATTCAGCATTTTTTCCGGTTATTAAGCTAATGACATTTTTCTTTTTTTAAGATCTCATAACAATAAAAAAAAAACAAAAAAATATTTTTAACTGTCATACGTTACATCAAATAATAGGTCAGATGACACTACATCTTCAAGCACAAACGTACAAACATTTACTTTTTTACGTACCTTCCAAAGCTCCAACAAGGTCTACCTTGTATTTCTTCTCTCAATTCTCGAGTATCTAATTCAGTTTGCTCTAGTCCATATCGGTTAGCCTTTTCCTCCGGTAATTCTTTCTTAAGTGATTGCATCGCTTTTTTGTTTTCATTTAGGCTTCTGAAATTTACAAGATCATAAGTATTGACCTTTAATATCAGTCTTTTTTTAAATTCTAAAGTTGCGTTAAATATTCATTTACATTTGAATATCACTAAACTGGAAACTTAATTTCTTCAGAATATTATGTAGCTGAATGAAATATACGACCCAATAAAACAATTCTATCACGACTGGTTTTGAGTTGATATTTAACGTATGTAATAAAAGTTTAGAAACAAAAAGCATCCAAAAAGGGGAAAAATTAACTGGTTTATTAGTCGGTGTTAGAAAAACCCAAAATCAGACTGATGTCTTTTACGATTTCGAACGTTTTATTATGTTGGTTTTTTTTCGGGTTGTTTTTCGTTAACAAAAGATCTGCAATGACGTTTCATTTTAGATAACATTCTGCAAGATTAACATTAAAAAAACAACGAAGATTGCAATCACGCATTCAACTTACTTTGCTGGGTATATGACTTCACATTTTTTAAAATTTTTTAAAACCACTGTCTATGTTTGATATATATACATATTGGCTATTCAGGCAAAGTGTAAGAAATAATTGATGCAAGCTATACTTAATTGTAGTTTTAACATTGGTAGGCATTTTATTCGTGATTATTTTTGCCCGAGCGTTTTTGAGGGCTAAAATTACACAAATGTAATGCCTCCCCATGTTAAAACTACAATAATGTATAGCTTGTATCAATTATTTCGATTCTGATTATGACAATTAACGTAATGTCTATGCCCGATGTGCATAAGTGCAAAGGGTTTGTGTAGGCTCTCCAATGAACATCCCTTTTTTTGTAAACAAGGAAACGACTGGCAATGTGATTTTTCAAAAAGAGGATGTTTGAACAGCCAGCATGAACGGTTGTCGTATCTAGTTCAAATATGTCAATTTCGAATGGCAACAATTTACAGTAATAAAAAATGAATAAGTAACAACATGTGCATCATTTAAGAGTTTGGAAGAGTTTAAAGTTAATGAAAATTATTAAATGCATGCCAAATTTGATAATGCAGTAGTCATTATACGCATGTGCAAACAAATTTTATTGGATATAGAGCATGGTTTTATTCATAAAGCGAAAGAAGCACGTCATATTAGGATATAACTTTAAATATATCTTGAAAGTCCAGTCAAACTAAACTTGAACCTCAAACTAATTGCAGCAGAAAATGTTTTAGTTCCAATTTTTAACATTATGCCCCAAATATACACACAAAAAAAAGATCCATAAAATCTAACTTGAGGAGAACTCAAAATAAGCATTTTAAATTTCTAATGAAAATTAAAATAGGAAAGGAAGATAACTCCGCACAAATTAGTCTTTTTTGTCAGTGTTTGGTTGGTTTTCTAAAAATTCATGTACAAGATGATATTTTCATGGGGTTATATGTTCCTATTTGACAATATCATATAATCTTCTGCTCATGAAATGAAGAAAAAACGAAGTGTAGTAGGTATTTATTTCTTTTTTTGCATATTTTTCATTCAAGAAATTTCAAATTTATGGCTTTATGACCATTTGGAAAAAATAATGTGAATATTTGGTATTGTTTGCATCCCTACATTATATTTTTGCAGCATCTTCCTTGTTTGAAGAAACTTTCAAACCACAAAAAGAAGAATAATTTTTTATATGCTTAATTAGTTTTATTCAAATTGTGATTCTTTACCTCGACATGCTGAACTTATGAATTATGAAATCTAGGTTGTCAGCTTGATAAGAGATTTGAAAACACCTTTAGAGTTGTTTGTTATACTATTAAGACAGCTTAAACATTATATATCAATACACTATGTTAAATAGAAGCGATAAAGTTGTAATTGTATCAATTTTTATTGATATTTCCCATATCAATGCAAATCTACATAGGAATTTTAATATCGTGATTTTTTAGTTTGCCTCAAGTAAGATTTTATAGGACCTTTTTGTGTATATTTTGGGTATTATGCTCGAATTTAAACTTAAGAATCTTCGGTTGCAATTACGTCAAGGTGAGGGTCAAATTTATGCTAGATTGACTGGAATATGATACATGCAAATGTTTACAGTTTAAAAAATGTGCGAACTTCCCAAACTACATTATACCTAATGTTGTTTTCCGATACAACATACACCAGACCCATAATTTATTATCCCTTTTCTTTAATAATTTTATAATTCAAAACAATGGGTTAAATCCTCATTGAAGAGTAACCACTCCTACACTGACGCAAATTAATATCGCAGTCATTAAATCTTTGTGAGCATGTCCTTATATGAACTTACTATTCCATGTTCAATATTGCGAGAGTCTTTTTGGTATAAAGAGATATGAAAGAAGATCATATATATTGGAATGAAGTCATATATTTGGTTTTTAATCGTCATTGACAATATATTTATTACAGATAAAGGAAGATGTGGTGTGAGTGCCAATGAGACAACTCTCCATACAAATAACAATTTATAAAAATAAACCATACAGCTCCATATTTCTCCTCTGCAATCTGTAGATCTCCATTTCTAGGTCTTTTGATTTAGATTGCTGTTTCAACACTTCCTTTGTTAGCTCAGTGATTTCATTCTGTTTCTCAAAACGGTATCTATAAGTAAATTCTGAAGATGTAATGATAATCGTAAATCAGGAGCACTATGTAATTTTTTCATAACGAACTCTACTTACAATTGAAATTGCACTTATATGATGTAGCTGAATATGATATACAACTCAAAAATCCTTGGTCATTAACGATAGGCTTTTTAATATATGTTCAATTTATGAAAAACAAGGTTATCTTATGGAGCACCAATTAACAGAAAATGTCCCTTAATATAAGTAGAAGTTTGAAACACATTAATCAGACTGATATCATTTTACGTTTTCAAAATGAAATAATAACTTAAGCTAATTGTACGTGTATAAAAACAAAATTATATACAGTCATTGGACAACAGTCAATATCCAGTCAAAAAATGTCCTATCATTTCAACTAAAATCAATATTTTTCAAAATAATTACCAAGTTACTGTATGAGCGATTTCATCAAATAGATACCAGAAAATGTACAAATGTCTGAAGTTTTATTGTTTATTTGGTTATTATATTATTCATGCTCATTTTTTTTTCTAACGAGATGAACACAAAGAACAATATTTCTTGAAAGTTTGCAATTATTCTAACCAAATTAAAATCGTCAAAATTTGCATTTGTATTTAACCCGTCAGATGATGAAAATGAAACACACGAAAATTATGGCCAAATAAACAATAAAACTTCAGACATTTCTACATCTTTTTGTATCTATATTATAAAATTCGCTCATACTGTTACCCGATAATATTGTTTTGAAAAATATCGGTTTTAGTTGAAATAATAGGACATTTTTGAGTGAGAACTCATTTTTGTCCCATGACTGTAGTTCTTCGGCTTTACGAATGAAGTCGCGTGAACAATTATTGATTATTTACCGCGTTGGACATGAGAACGTGACATTGCTGTACTTACAATTGACGTTATTGCCTAAAACATTCGTGTCCTGTCACAGGTTGTTTCAATTTACGTATGATGATGCTTTCGTAATGCTAGCAAAAGACATAACTTTGTTTTTGATGTGGGTTTTTTTTATTGAAAAAAGTTTTTCTTTATAATTATTTGTACATTGAAATTCATTTATTGGAAATCAAATATATAATGGGTGCAAGGTAGAACAAGGAATTGAAAGAATATCTTAGATATTGGAATGACGTCATATAATTGTGTTTTTTTTCTAAATAGACAACACATTAATTTATATTACTGCTCTTTATTCCGTTGCTCTTCGTCCAGCTTCGTATGTAATCTGTCCTTCTCCCATTCTAGGTCTTTTGATTTAGATTTCTGTTTCAGCACTTCCTTTGTTAGTTCGGTGATTTCATTCTGTTTCTCAAAACGGTATCTATAAGTAAATTCTGAAGATGTAATGATAATCGTAAATCAGGAGCACTATGTAATTTATTTTATAACGAACTCTACTTACAATTGAAATTGCACTTATATGATGTAGCTGAATAGGATATACAACTCAAAAATCCTTGGTCATTAACGATAGGCTTTTTAATATATGTTCAATTTATGAAAATCAAGGTTATCTTAAAGGGGCACTAGCTGTCAAATACATGTTCATCTATTTGACTCAAATTATCATATTTTATTTATAACAATGCAAAAATAAAATTTCCAAACTATCAAAAGTATAAAATAAACAATTTACACGCTATGGTCTCAATAAGATTGAGCTTCGTTTCGTGTGAATTTTAGCAATGACGCCATCTAATTAAATTTCGAGATGACCTTCTATGACCATATAAGCGATGTAGACATACACATAGATATAAATAGATTAAGCAACTCGTGCAGTTGGATTTTATAGGTCTACTAAATTTTGTATTATAGATTAAAAATTTATGTTTATCGTCGTTTTTTCCTAAATAAGAATGATTTTTTGTGGATCGAATCAGTCATTAAAATTATTTACCTCTGTTTCACTTTCAATGTTGACATTCTTTTCCTTTAAATAACCTAAACGGACAATGCATGCGTTATTCTATCTCTTTCTACGGGGTTCAATTGGAGTTCACATTAATACAGGTTTAATGAGGTCGAATTATTCACTTGCAAGTGAATAAGTCATTATTTATTTTTATTAGCTTAATTTGAAAAAAATGAACCATTTTAGCTGCTTAAAGTGAATTATTATTTCATTATTTCACTTTCATTAATGATTGAACAAAACAAATTATACTTTAGATTTTTTATATATCTCGTAGCTAGTGCCCCTTTAAAGAGCACCAATTAACGGGAAATGTCCCTTAATATAAGTAGAAGTTTGAAACACATTAATCAGACTGATATCATTTTACGTTTTCAAAATGAAATAATAACTTAAGCTTATTGTACGTATATAAAAACTAAATTATATACAGTCATTGGACAAAAGTGAGTTCCCAGTCAAAACATGTGCTATCATTTCAACTAAAATCAATATTTTCCCAAAAAAATACCAAGTAACTGTATGAGCGATTTTTATCAAATAGATACCAGAAGATGTAAAAATGTCTGAAGTTTTATTGTTTATTTGGTTATTACATTATTCATGCTCATTTTAATTTTCTGACGAGATGAACACAAAGAAAAATATTACTTGAAAAGTTTGCTATTATTCTAACCAAATTAAAATCGTCAAAATTTGCATTTGTGTTTAACCCGTCAGATGATGAAAACGAAACACACGAAAATTATGACCAAATAAAAAATAAAACTTCAGACATTTCTACATCTTTTTGTATTTATATTATAAAAAACGCTCATACTGTTACCCGATAATATTGTTTTGAAAAATATTGATTTTAGTTGAAATAATAGGACATTTTTTGAGTGAGAGCTCATTTTTGTCCCATGACTGTAGTTCTTCGGCTTTACGATGTTTTTGATGTGTTTCTTTTTATTGAAAAAAAAGCTTCTCTGTATAATTATTTTTATTTCTTATGCAGCAAACATCCTGTAATCTGATTGGTTAATAACCCCGGTATAAATAACACCCAACCCTTGTTCACTCCGGGATAAATAAAATTTTGCTAAAAAAAAAATATAATGTCAAAAATAAAAAAAAAGATAAATTTGAGGACAATAATAATAATAAAATTTTTTTTTTTTACCCGAATATTTAAAAGAACACAACTTTTTTTCTGAATTTTCCCCAGAATAAAGAAAAAAAGTATAAATTTGACAACGGGCAGCAACATCGAAGTTAAAAAAAAATGTTACACTGGAAACTTTTCATTACCAATTTTCAATTTTACATCCTCGTTTAAAAATGAGTAAAGGAATTTTTCCTAAGAAATAAATTCGTTATCTTGGTGTAATCAGGGGTGTACGGAATTTTATACCGTTGTTGAAAATTCATACACCCATTCAACAACGGTGTAAAATTCTGTACACCCCTGATTACACCAAGATAACTAATAGTACATTGAAATTCATTTTATTTAAAAATCGAATGTATATATAGTGGGTGCGAGGTAGAACAAGGAATTGAAAGAAGATCTTAAATATTGGAATGACGTCATATAATTGTGTTTTTTTTCTTCTCTAAATAGACAACAAATTAATATATATTACTGCTCTATATTGCGTTGATATTCATCCAACTTCGTTTGTATTCTGTACTTCTCCCATTCTAGGTCTATTGATTTAGATTTCTGTTTCAACACTTCCTTTGTTAGCTCAGTGATTTCATTCTGCTTCTCAATAAGGTAACTGAAAGTAAATTCTGAAGATGTAATGCTAATCGTAAATCAGGAGCACTGTGTTATTGAAATTGTACGTATATAATGTAGCTGAATTATATTCAAAACTCAATAAAACTCGATTCATGTACCATGTTTACGATTTGATTTTCAGTAGATGTTCAATTTATAAAATACCAGGTTAGCTTAGCTCACCAATAAACGGAAAATGGATTTAATTTTTTTTTTTGTAGGTATTTGAAACCCATTACCCAGAGTGATATCGTTTTACATGTCATGTTCTATATTGAAATGAATATTCTTACGCATGAATTAACTTCTACTCTCAAAAATTCTATTGAAGATCTAGACCGATTGTTTTCTGGTATTTCAAATTCAAAGATGGAGGAAGACACGCTATATACCTTAATGAATGCAGTCGCTTGCAAATTATTGGTTATTACCGCGGATGGACTTGAGAACGTGACATTGCTGCACTGATACGTGACGTTATTGCTTAAAACATTCGTGTCCATTTAATGATTTTTTGAATAATAAAGTCAGTAGGATTGAATGGAAAATGTACAAAGAGCTGATTAAACATGTACAAGTTGTCTACTCAGGGATAGTTATAACTTTAAACATTTCTTGACATTTCTAATTGACATGTTATGTATCCAAAGTCTGCTGCCTAGAACTGTAGATACCAATGGGTAAATCAATAATTGAAGGGTTAATACTTCTGCGTCGAACCAAATTAATATTGCAGACAATTAGCTCTGAAGTATGCGTTCACTATGAGAAAGTTAATTACAGTTTATATCAGTCTTTCGTTTTCCTTCAGTTGTAACAATGTTTAACGCTTTCTTTGATATTCGATTTTTTTTATGTCCAGATGCGGAACAGATAGTTAAATTTTCCTAACAAGGATGTTTTAAATGCTGGTATAGGAGGTAAATGGGTTTTTACTATTTTTCACTTATTGAAAATGTTTTTACGTAAAGAAGATTAGTGAAAAATACTGACAAAAAAAAACGGTTACTGGTTAACGACCAGTAAAATAGACAATTGATAAAAGATGGCAATTATATTTAATATTAATTTATTTTTATTCTTTGTTGGATTATATTTCATTTGTATGTAGTAGTTTGTGGTTCCATAAGTTACTTTTTAAAGTTAATCAAGTCTTACCCAATAGTAAATTTCACTAAATCAGGTAAATTGAAAAAATCTCCATGTTGAAATTCATCTAATGTTTTTGGTTGTATCATCTGTGGTATTTCTTCTAAGTTGTCTAAGTCTTTTTGTAGCAATTTGTTTGTGGACAGAAACATTACATCATTTTTTTTCCGAAGAATATGCACTAATTGTGTACATGTTTTAGTGTAACTATCTCGAAGACATTCAAGACGACCCACAAATTCAAGGATTGGTTCCATTTCTAACTGACAAAAATCGCTCGCTTTTGTTCTTATTTCATCTACGATTTGCTGGAGTTTGGGTGATCTCGTAGAGACCACTCCAATATAATCTTCATAGTCTGATTGCAACTTCTGTAATTTAGTAGTTCTGATTTCTTTCAACATGTTGGAAGTTATCTTTGCTTTCGATTTAAGTTCTTCTATGGTTTTCCGTGTATTTTTACGGGAAATGTCGGTAATCTTCATAATTGTATCTGTGTGTCCATAATGAGTCAATATGTTACATTCGATGCAGATCAAACAATCACAGTCCATGCAAAATGAAATGAATTCCATTCCATGCGTCGTGCAAACCGGTTTCTGGTTGAAAATACCACAACTTTCATTTTGTGAATCTATTACAAAATGTCCAATATTTGACGCAGATACATCATGATCCAAACAGCACTGAACGCATAGTATTTTTTCACAATCGTAACAGAACAAAGAGCCAATTCGTTTCATACAAACAAAACATTTATCATAGGACAATTGTGCTTCCGACATTTTGTTTGATCAGGAAGGTAAAAGTTACATACAGAATTTATAAAGGTAGATATGTAACATGTTGAATAAACTTTACGCTACGCACAACGATTTGATTACTTTTTATTATTTACATAAATATACGCTATAAAGTTTATCGATCCAATACGCATCAGTTCAGTGATTAAAAATATTGAAAAGTATTTCATGTATTTACAAAACATAAATATATTTTAGTTGACGATTAAATTAAAAAAAAATGTCAAACACCCGTGGTAATAGAGAAAATAAATAATGTGCGTTAGTAATGAATGTATTGCAAATGTAAAATAGTGCAAATTAATTTGTGCTTTCGTGAAAAGAATTTTTTGGTACTAATTAATATGGACACAATCTATTTGAAAATGTTACATTATATTTATTATCAGATAATTCATGTTAGTATTTTATGTTTAAATGTAATATCATTATTTATTTCTATTATAATCTTAAATAAATCCTAATTCTATCTTATTTTTGAGATATAGTTTTTCAAATGTGACGTCATTTTTGTGCTTTTTCAGAAATTCAAATGTGACGTAATGTTTGTGCCTTTTCACCACTTCGTATGTGACGTCATTATTATGACTTTTTGCGTTGAGGCCTGGACTAAGTCAGGTGGGTCTATTTTCTGTGTTGGTCTTTGTATTATGTATTCGGGTTTTGTTTTCTGTAATTAGTTAAGACTTCAGTTTTATCATGTATATCTTTGATATTCATTTGTAAAATTTACTGTTTTTAATAGCATAAATTGTTCTAAATAATAAGGATGTTCTTATCACAAGCAGTAAACCCTAGCCGTATTTGGCACAACCTTTTTTAACTTTTGATCCTCAGTGCTGTACAACATTGTACTTTTTTTGACTTTCGAATTTTATATCTGGGCGTCACTGGTAAGTTTTGTGTGGACGAGGCGCGTTTTTTGCGTATTGAATTTTAAAACCTGATACCTTTTGTTATCTATTAATCATGTGTTTCTTTGCATAATACGTTCTTCTATTTATTTGTATTGTAGTCCTGTAATATTATGTTGTCATTTTAATGTTATATTTAACATTGCCATTTAAGTGCGAGGTTTGGCATGCCACAAAACCAAGTTCAACCCAACATTTTTTCCTTTAAAAATGTCCTGTACCAGTCAGGAATATGGCCATTGTTATATTATAGTTCGTTTTTGTGTTACATTATAACGTTGTGTTTCTGTTGTGTCGTTTGTTTTGTCTTATTTTTGAGTGTGAATTCACATTATAAGACGTGTCATGGTACTTATCTATCCCAAATTCATGTATTTGGTTTTGATGTTATATTTGTTATTCTCATAGGATTTTGTCTAATGCTTAGTCCGTTTCTGTGTGTGTTACATTTTATTGTTGTGTCGTTGTTCTCCTCTTATATTTAATGCGTTTCCCTCAGTTTTAGTTTGTTACCCAGATTTTGTTTTTGTCCATGGATTTATGAGTTTTGAACAGCGGTATACTACTGTTGCCTTTATTTATTTGAAACTTTAATTTGCAATAAAAACTAGTATAATTGTTATACGAATAATGTTTAATCAAATTTTGAAGTTGATTATCGTTAAATATACATTTTTTGTAGCTCTGGTATTATTCAGCTATCCACGAGATTTCTGCAATTCCAATATATTTATAACTTAAAATACTATTGAGAATTAGAGATATCTTGATATTATATCAGGTTATTTATTTCGAAAACATTCAAATAATTATAAAAAAGGCGCCGAGAAGAACCAAAAAAAGGAAGCTCTCGAATCTAATGGTAAAATCAAAAGCTCAAAAACATCAAATGAATGAATAACAACTGTCAAATTCATCACTTGGTACCGGTATTTTCTTATGTAGAAATGGAGGATTAAACCTGGTTGTATAGCTTATTAAGCCTCTCACTTGTAAGAAAGTCGATTCCGTTATACTAACCAGGATATGTGAACAAATCTAACAGATATGAAATGTAAATATATTAAAAAATATAAGGGAACATCAATCAACATTGTATTATAATCATATCACTTTTAAAAAAAAACAAATATGTTAAGACAGAAACACAAAAGGCATATACAAACAGTGCAACAAAAAAACTTACCAAAGCACGATGACGGGATGTTTGATTACCGAGCCACGTCAAATAGCCTTTACAAGAAACGAACCATTGGTGTGTTTATCATAAATACTTAAAACTATATTACGAAAGTTGATATTAATCAATAGTTTGTGTTAAATGAAAAAACACGACTCGATGACATATTCAGTTTGACTTCATGTGTCTCGTACCGATGTACAACTTTTACATTGGAATGTAATAAAATGTGGCAAAAAGATAGAAATTCGGGTGAACCGTGAGAGTGTTTTGTACATTATGGCAAATTCCTATTAGTCAGTTGTCATGTACGAAATGTACAATGTCTCAAATTTGAAAATCTTCATTGACATAACGAATAACCAATAGAAATGTCGTAACTTTGTCATATTGCTGGTTATGCCAATCAAATAAAGTAACTTTTCGCATCACTTTTTAGTATCACACTTCGTTCATGCTACATATAATTCTATAATTTATTTTCGTTCATATCCATAGAAATTTAAACATCCTGAAGTTTCCAAGTACAACCTGCGGCGAAGTCAAATGGTGAACAGGGTACTGAAGGGTGTTAAGATATTCATATCTATGTATATGACTAAAGATATCGAATTTATCTCCGGTCTAAGGCCGAATCTGGCTCATTTTAGAGAAATACAACCACAGACTGTAACGTGAAACCAACGTGTATTTATTTCATTTTTTAAAACGTTCTATCGAAATTAATGAATTCAACATATTTTTAACGTTGTGAAGGGTACTATCTTTTTAGAACCCTACAATAAAATTGAGAATGGAAATGGGGAATGTGTCAAAGAGACAACAACCGGACCAAATAAAAAAAAAACAACAGAGGGTCACCAACAGGTCTTCAATGTAGCGATAAATTCCCGCACCCGGAGGCGTCCTTGAGCTGGCCCCTAAAAAAATATATACTAGTCCAGTGATAATGAACGCCATACTAATTTCCAAATTGTACACAAGAAACTAAATTTAAAATAATACAAGACTAACAAAGGCCAGAGGCTCCTGACTTGGGACAGGCGCAAAAATGCGGCGGGGTTAAACATGTTTGTGAGATCTCAACCCTCCCCCTATACCTCTAACCAATGTAGAAAAGTAAACGCATAACAATACGCACATTAAAATTCAGTTCAAGAGAAGTCCGAGTCTGATGTCAGAAGATGTAACCAAAGAAAATAAACAAAATGACAATAATACATAAATAACAACAGACTACTAGCAGTTAACTGACATGCCAGCTCCAGACTTCAATTAAACTGACTGAAAGATTATGATTTCATCATATGAACATCAGACACAATCCTTCCCGTTAGGGGTTTAGTATCATACCATCATAACATATATGAGAAGAACATAACCCGTGTCATACCAACAACTGTTTTTAGAATAAATGTGTTTAGTTCCGATGCAAAGACCTTATCAGTGACTCAATATTAACGCCTAAATATGCAATCTTTAATGACTTGACAACAGTATCGTAATTATATCCCTTCTTAATACGTCTATTCAAAGGTTTTGTAAGTTTCTGAGGTGAAGACTGACACATTTGTGCTTTATAAAGAATATTTCCATAAAAAATTGGATGTGAAATACCTGAACGTATTAGAAGTCTGCATGTTGAGCTATATTTACGAATGATGTCTTTATACCGATAATAAAATTTAGTAAATGTTTTGACTAGTTTGTGATATCGAAAACCCTGGTGTAATAATTTTTCAGTAATACATAAATTTCTCTCGTTAAAATCTAAAACATTGTTACATACACGAGCGAATCGTATAAGTTGAGATATATAAACACCGTAAGATGGTGACTAGGGAACGTCACCATCTAAAAACGGATAATTAACGATAGGAAATGAAAAATCATCTCTTTTATCATAAATTTTAGTGTTCAGCTTTCCATTAGTGATATAGATATTAAGATCGAGAAAAGGGCAGTGGTCATTGTTAGTATTAGCTTTATTTAAAGTAAGTTCAACGGGATAAATTTCATTAATATACATACTGAAGTCGTCATTATTGAGAGCCAAAATATCATCCAAATATCTAAAAGTATTATTAAATTTGTTTATCAGATGTTCTTTTGATGGGTCTTTGCTTATTTTTGTAATAAATTGTAACTCATAACAATACAAAAACAGGTCCGCAATAAGTGGTGCACAGTTAGTCCCCATTGGAATACCGATAATCTGACGATATACGGAATCCCCAAAACGAACAAAAATGTTATCTAGTAAAAATTCAAGGGCATATATAGTATCAAAGCATGTCCAATTAACATAGTTCTTTTTGTTTATTGCTACTAAAAAATGACCTAAAAGAGTTTGAACATATATATTCACATTCTGATTTTTTGAATGCCCATTTAATTAGGTGTGTGAATTTTTTCTTAATAAGAATGTGAGGCAATGTGGTATACCGGGTAGGAAAATCAAAACTTTGGACAGATTCAAAATCACCAATATAAGCATGCAATTTATCAAGTACTTCCAACGAGTTCTTGACACTCCAAAAGTAATTTATTCCACTATTTTCGAAGGCCTTATTTGAACAATTTATTGTCAGGTTTTTAATTGTACCAAGTGTGTTGGTAAGAAGAATAGACAATTTAGTAGTTGAACAATGGCTTGAAGACGAAATAAATCTATATTTGTAAGGGGTTTTGTGTAGCTTCGGAAGCCAATACATAGTTGGGACTTTCATTGTATTTGGCTCTGCTTGTAAAGCGGTGGCTAAAAGTTTATGTTTGTTACAGATTTCGTTTTCTGAAAATGGAGTCAGTTGGAATCTTGGTGAATTGGTGATTTCCTTTTTCAGAACCTCAATGTAAAATTTACGTCAAACAATAATAATATTATTAGCAGCTTTATCGGCCGGGACAAAAACAAATTCCTTGGCTAGTTCTTTTAGTTTATGTTTGATACGAGAAATAGGTTTATTGTGGTTATTGTTGATAGTAAAATGTTCTTTAAAATGTTGAATACGTATATCAACTATCTTCATTACTGAATTAAAAAAAGAGTCCAAAGATTTTTTGTCAGCTTTTTCCCGTTTTATCCATTTCATACAGTAAGTATGGAGTGAGTCGTGGGTGATATTACGACACTCATTCCAATTAATAATTGACGGGGGACGCTACATGGAGTCAAATATAAGACGTTTTCAATCCAATGATAGGGGAACTGGAGAAGTGATGAGCAAAGCTCAGGGCCAGTTGAGATAGAAATGATGAAAAAAATCAATAGGATTCATTCTGGTTTTGATAATTCGAAGTCATATAAATGATCATGTATTTTAGATGTCTACGAGTCTGCACACGTTTTTATTAAAGGGATTTTTTTTAAAACAGCTTTCGTTTGATATTTTTTTTTTTTTAATTAATCATGTCCGATAATACACAAAGCCTTATGAATATGAATATTAAAATGACAAAATAGACCGTATGAGTATATATAAGTACTTGTAGATAATTGTTGAAACATGTGTAAGTCACAATTAATTTTGTAACATGTTTTAAACATCTAATATATTGAATTTTTGTGTACACATTCATAACATTTCAACGATCAACAAAATTAGAAAGAAAGATACGTTTTACATATTTTTCTGGGTATTTCATATTATTTGAATATAAATTATTTCCCTTCTCTCGAATTTAATGCACCTTATATATCTTTAAAATAACTTTTCCACGTTTCTCGAACTGACCGTAACAAGACACACTTAATTATTTTCCTTCTGTAAACTGTTATTTTATCCGTTGCACAGATGATCACGGATAATCGTGTTCCTAATGTCGTGAATACAATCCCGTACCCTTTTCCCGAATGTGACTTAACGAATTAGACTTATTATCCTCTTTGTAATAACAACACCAATTTTGGTGAAGATGACACACACACCACACTCAAAGTCTTTACTTTAGTTTGCGTAATAAACTCAATAGTTAGAACTTGTACGATATGAAACGTAGGCATATATTGCTCTTGTTGCATCCCAAATTCAAATGCAATGTACTGATAATCAATGAATTTATACAACACGATGAGATATTAATACTTGTAACGTTTGATTTAGTTAATCAAACCGAAGCTTCATAATTCATCCGAAGCGATGATGTTTCGTCTAGCTGTATTACTCAAATATATTGCGTTGTAGTAAATATATGTTCTAATGATACTGTAAATAGTCATAAATAGATTAATCGACAACAAATTCGGGTCACAAATAAAACTGAGGGAATTACATTAACTAAAAGAGGACAACAACGAAGTAAGAGAAACACTGAAGAACTGTTACAAAAACAAACACCAACATACATAGATACGAATTATTTTATACTAACTGCAAGATGTTAACAACATAATGGAATAAGTCCAAATAAATATAGAAAGGTAAGTCAAAATTCCTGCATAAGTTTTATAAAACATATATGTAGGACTCAAATCTAAGGTATGCCAAAGGTTCCAAATCTATGGCAGATTCCTAATCTATGGCAAATGTGACGTCATGTCATCCCAAATCTTTGGCAGATTTTTAACAACCTCATCTATGGCAAGTTTTGTAATTTCCTAAGCTATGGCGGATTTATGTTGTTTACAAATCTATGGGAAATTTTGTGCAAATGAAAAACAATGCAGTACATTTTCGACTAATGACGTGTCTTAAGCAAGTGGAAATATACAACTGGAGCATGTATAGACATTTGTGACATAAACATTCCATAATGGTCAATCAAAAAAATCATCAATGATAAATGAAAACAAAAAGGCCGTTTTATATATGTATATAAAAAAAGAAAGTAACAAATAAAGTTAAACAGTTTGAAGTTTCAAATAATATTTATTTCAGCGATATCGTTAATACATTTCTTTTTATTTGATGACGATTTAAATAGAATTTGCATCCGGTAATTTTATCTTTCACTTTATAAACTGTGCCAGTCGTAGAAAATAAACTACTACTAAAACTCTTTTTTCTAAAATATGCGGTACTGAAAATAGCGGTGCCCTTATTGATCGCGGCCATCGACCGGTACAGCACATTTTGTTCCTTTTCCGGATAAGAGGTCATATCTTCCTTGAGACCATCCGCAAATTGTTGTCAGGGAAATACCTTCATCTTGAATGGTGTTCAAATCTATGGGTTCCACAATTGTTAGCGGCGTCGAATATGTCATATGGCGTTATTCAATTGTGACGTTATATGTAACTCTTCATGAGTTGTTTGGAGTTTGTAACTTCACAATTGCCATAGATTAGGAATCTGCCATAGATTGGGAACCCGCCATAGATTTGAATCCTACATTTTCATATATAAACACAAAAAGATAACATGACTTAAAATTCAATAACAATTTTATGTAAAACATATCAACTTAAACACTTTCAGGCATTATACTAATATCTATCTTTTCATAGATTAATAAGCAGCACTTATGAAATGTGGACAAGAAGGTAAATTATAGGTACAAAAAAACAGCAAAAACCCAATGAAAGGTATATTTCAATAGATTTACCAAAATTTATAATATGAACACAGAATTTTCTGAATAAAACATTGGAAAAAATGAAATGAAATAATTATAAAAAGGGACAAACATTAATTTCTACTATAAATGAATGAATGCAAAATCAATTCAAAGCAACTAGACTTTCAGTTAACATCAGTGACAAGGTCAATCGAAAGACATAGTAAGAAATATGAACATTTACAGATTTTTCTATAAAAGTTACAAAATAAATCAAATATTACCCAATGAAAATGTATTTTCACATTTTGGATGACGAGAAAACATTTATCATTAACACATATTGCTCATAATCTACAAAACTGTATCACTTTGACGAAATGCCACTAGCAACAAATAGTCCATTAACAGCACAAATTAACTGGACCAAATACCAATTAAGATGTATAATTTTATATATTTGGTATTAATAAACACGTTTTTCGGTCGTCTTCTTACTGGAAAATGTCTTCAATTGTCTTAAATTACACACACGTGTGGTGTTATTGACTTGTGGTCACCAACTACTTAAACTTATGACAAAAATAATGTAAAATTTGCCAACACTTTATTGTTAAAGTTATACTACATTTTGAATTGATGAATAGTTATAGAAATTATTGTTTGTCAAAGCATGTATCTATACAATTTGATAATAGGACATATCATATTTCATGTTTCCCACTTGTACTCATTATGTTGCAAATGCGTAGCGTGCCTTAAAAACTTAAAAAATGATTATATATATATAAGATATTAATATTTGTTCCGGAGATGATTTAAATTGAACAAAGTAATGTCAAAGTGTCTTAATAAGATGCATCGTGACGATAATTATTGTTATAAAATATTATAGAAATAGCCAAAAACCTTCACAAATCATCCATAGGAATTAAAGCTTTTATATACAATTGATTTACGCTCGTTCAAACGATTTTTTTTCAAAATACCAGTGTTAGGTTTTTGCTGGTGAACGCACTGATTTCAATAAATAATATATATTTTTAACACACAATCACAATTCGTTTTGGGACCAAATGTTCAAATAGCATCAATCCATAAAGTGATACAATTTGTTTATCAATACTAAGTAAACAAGGATAATAGGGAATCACATAACCCTAGAAACTGAACAAAACAGGGTCGACGTGATCATCAGATGAACATACAGACAGAATATAATAATCAGGAATAGGATAAAATCACATGTCTATTTAATTTCCTGTCTAAAACAGCGAGTATGTCGCTGGTTAAGACATAGACACATCGTTGTGCATTTGGTTGTAGGAATTTTGCACTGAACGAGGTCAAGGTCAGATGATACCTATCAGAAAAAAAGTATATTTATTATCATTCCATACATCAAATATAGTTGACCTTTTGCTTAAAGTACTTGAAAAACAGACAAAAACACAAAAATAAACATTGACCAATGAACCATGAAAATGAGGTCAAGGTCAGATGAAACCTGCCAGACTGACATGTACCCATTACAATCAATTCATACACCAAATATAGTTGACATACTGCCTATAGTATTTGAGAATCTGACCTAATCACTTAACTTTAACCTTGATCACTGATCCATGAAATGAGGTCAAGGTCAGGTGATCTCTGTTTGACGGACATGTAGACCTTGCAAGTAACCCATATACCAATACATTTGAATTGTTTTGGTTTTAAACGTTAAATATAGAGATAAAAGTCACTAGAGCAAAAGAAAAGGACAATTGCAGTGTATGTCATAACTTATTTAAATGCCTTGGGTAAAACAAATAGTAAACGCGCGTTTACTCTCAAGTGCACGTAAAAAAAACAAAATTTGTAGTCAATGCCCGTTATCTTCTGACTAAACGGAAACAAAGTAAACGTCAGTTTACTCGGATAGACAATAGATATTTCAATTTTGACCGCTTTGACGTAATGTTAGTAAACGCACTTATACTAGTAAAACGTGAAACTGGAAGTAAATAAACGAAATGAAGGTATGTGGCGTTAACGTGCGTCTAATTTGTGCAATGTTTATTCTGCACCGAACTGTATTTGCATCCGATCGAATCAATCAAAAATAATGAACAAATGTATCTAATTTCGACATGTTGTGTTTCTGTCGACTATATCCTAATTAACTATGAATTGCATGAAAATGATTTGAGACCATATATTGCGAGGAGTATAGTTTGTGTCAACAATATTACATTTGCTTCAATTTTTTAAATGCTTTAAAGAACACAGTTAAATTTAATTTAAAAAACAGTTATATCAATTTAACAATGTTGTTTGCAGTCGTTTTCCTTGTTGGGTGTTTTTCGATTTGCTGATTTTGGTTATTAACTTCATGTATTCAACTCTAATGAATTAAGTAATACATGAGTCACATTCCACAAGTATAAACACTGAATAAATAAGAAACTAAAGAATTAAGTAAACAAAGAAATAAGTAGAAACAACAGACAATATCATTGTCAATGAAAAAGTAAGTAAGCCGAACATCATTCAAAAACACTACAAATAAGTTCAATGATTAAGGAAAGAGAAACAAAGGATGCATGGTCTAGAAAGTAAAGCATTTTGTGTTTTCTAGTGTCGCCCATCATATTGCTAGTATAAAAATATACTGATAAGTAACAATCGGTTAAAAATATTCATACTTAAATGAGGTGTAAACTAAGTCGCCAAAAATTGCATTTACAATTTAAACGTTGCAATTATACCCTTACCTTCTGATTCATACCCTTCAACCTGTAACAGAACGAGCTAATGACAACATCTACGAAAAACATATAGTCTATATAACCTGAACTGGTGTACGCATAAATTGTGCTTGAGTTTTGGGTGCGCCAAAAAATATCCACTGCTAATCTAAACCGTAAGTAGTAAAGCTTATACACATTATATATACCAACAAGGTTACCAATAATTTGCACAAGGATATGAAAACGGCATAAAATTTGGCACAAATAGACGACGGCTAGCTACGGTAGGATTACAGCAAGGGAGATTACAGGTGTGTGATGGGCGCTAAAGATGTCGATCAGAACTACACTCAAAACAGTAGACAAAGGATTTAGGCCAAAGACATAGCAATCTACCAACACAATACAATTCGCTCGCTATAAATAGCCCCTGTCTATAATAAATGTCATGCTTCTAATCATACTGATTATTGACAAGTCTTTAACTCATTGATTAGTATCAACTACGGCCTTTGTATCAGCACCAACATACTTTCAAACATTGGCAATTTGATCTACAAAGGACAGTTCAACAGCCTGGCATTTTAAGACTCAAACGTGAAGGATTTGGAAAGTTGTTCTCGGTCAATTTCAATATGACAAAATATCACCAAGAGAAAATAAAATAAAACGTATATTATTACATCGCACTGTCAGACTTTAACTATATAAATTTGATTTGACCGAAGAGACCAAAGAGACAAGACAAATCATGTGTCCGAGAAAAACAAACAATTTAGTGACCAGAAACAAAAACAACGGAAAAAAACCATTAATTTAAATTCCGAAAATTAAATCTTAAAAGATGATCAAACACCCGACCTGTCTCGGACACTACGGGGAGGGTAAGCACATCTTGTTATACTATATGACCGTATGCCTTTCCCTTGACACGCAAACATTCAATGATAGGTCATATTTCATTCGGTGATGTAGGGATTGTAGCTATAAATGTGTCAACGAGCTGACTTGATCGATTTATCGATTGATTATCGTTTGCTTAACTTCAAGTAGCAATTAGTGCGTTCGTATTGAGGACGGAAACCTGTTAACACGTACTACGATAGAAAGGTATAGCAGAGGGCATCAGGAATGAAGTGTCGGAGAATTTGTATTGTAACTTGAAAAAAAAATAGTCTGTTTAATAATGACATTGTCTTGCACCGGACCACTTAATGACACCTCAAATAGTTGTTGGCAGGGTTTGTTAACGTTAGGAGTACGTGGTGTCCTCTCTTCATCACGATACAATAGAATAATCACATTCTTATCTGATGTAGCAGCGAATTTATACACCTTAAGTTAACACAGAAAAATGAAGGCACAAATTTGGCAAACATTTTACTGCCAGTCTGAAAAAGACCAAGGTGATCATATTTCGTTACCCAGTCCGACCGATGTTCAATCGAATGTTGATGACGTTCGCTCCATTATTGCAAATTAACAAGATTTTTAAAAATACTTTTTTTAAATATATGTAATGAAATTATGAGAAACAGTAGGAGTTAGCGGACAACACTTTTCTTGCACTACACAGGATAAAATTAGAGGATTCCGAATATCTGACAAAAAGTCAAAATCAAGAGAAGCAAACATCATTTAAGAGATTTTTTAATTTTTTTTATCAAACAGTTCGGTTTAAAAGCTTATTCATTTTTGATTTATTTAATAGCAAACTAATCATGCTAATACCAAGGATAAACTTGAAAATGTCCTGTGAATAATGTTAACAAACTCAACAGGAATGATCAGATATAATGCACGTCCTATGTTTTTATGTCTAGGTAATGTTCTAAATGAAATATGAATCAACTCAAAGAATTCTGGAAACGTTGATGCATGGAATACTCCGAATGTTTATGACTATTGTACCAAGTTATCTGATTATGAACTGTTTTATTCCAAATTTCTAGAATTCAGATTTAGTATCAAGGCATGCAGTAAATAAATGTTTTTATTCATTTGTCATCTTCAGCTAATCTAGAATCTCCTAATTTTTATTAGATAGCGATAGGAAGTAACAATGGCAAGAATTCAAACCTTCGACGAAAGTTCGGAACAGGTGACCGTTATGCAAAAATAAGCCCTGGTATAACTAGTTGCATAGATTTTAAAGGGTTTACCTTGACTTGGTCAGGTGATGGGTACATTCAAATGAAGGACTCATCTGATAATTCAGTCATTGACTGTACAGATATATCCCCATTTAATATTACTGGAATAGGAATAAGAACAGGTTGGGGAATAACCGGGACATGGAAAATAGAATTTAAAGGTGAGTCAGTTATTATATAAATATAACAAAATATCTTATTTCATACAAAGGACGTGGTTCTGTACCTACACATCCCGTCATTGTGTTATTGTACTATAGTAAATTTTTGAATTCTTGTGTTTCATATTTGCTAATGTGCTTTGTCTTTATAGCGTTTTGTGCTACTTTGTCATATATTTGTTTGTTTTTATAGTGATTCAAATTATTACACAATGTTGACTTTTTTTTTAACATTTTTACCTTTTATGTTTATTTGTTTTGTTCGCACATCATTGTCAATATAATGGAATTGAATGCGACTGTCATACAAGTAAGATGTCTAGGTAGCTGTAAAAGCAGGGTTTAATCCATCATTGTGGCCATATGAAAATGTCGGTTCAAAGTCAAGAATCGTTTAATGTGTTTGAGCTTTTGATTTTTTCATTTGAATAGGGACTCTCCGTTTTAAATTTCCCTCGGAGTTCAGTACTTTTATGATTTAACGAATAGTGTTACATGTAATGCATTACAAATTAATGTGGATTTTACAGAAAAT
Organism: Mytilus edulis; assembly: GCF_963676685.1. Classification (NCBI taxonomy): domain Eukaryota; kingdom Metazoa; phylum Mollusca; class Bivalvia; order Mytilida; family Mytilidae; genus Mytilus; species Mytilus edulis. Next base: position 66,686,041 of record NC_092350.1, on the reverse strand, counting down.
GTATTGATTTACGAGTTTCAGTTAATTTCATGTATCTAAGTGAACGAATGTCTAAGATACAATACAGAAATTTGACAAATATGCCATTGAAACATATTTTTGTGACAAAACAACATGAGCTTGTACTGTATTACATGTAACAGTATTCGTCCATACCATTTTAATCAATTAAAGTCGTCTAGCAGGCCTCCATATTTTTTGGAAAATTTAGTGTTCACCCCAAAAACCTGTTTGGCCACCACATAACAATTTCAATTTTATTTGCAATTTACAAAGTGTGTATATGATAAGTATGTTTAAATGAAGAAATGTTCCCATGGTTTAGGACTTTATTCATTATGGGTTGAAAAGTACAGGCACAGTTTAGATGTCTATGAAGTGTCCTATATTTTAACTTTAGTGAAACAAGATGTGTCCTGTATGTTTTGTACACGTTTTTATTCTCTGTTGTTAATTGGACAATCATTGTGTCTGCCATGCGGTGCTATTTCACAGCTGGTCGCATCTATGTTAATACCGCTTATTTAATCTGCAATCTGCAATGATAATTTGACCATTGTTCCAGTTTTGACAATGTCAAACGCATCAATTCCGTCCACTGCAGGGTACAATATTTTAAAGTTAAATCTACACACTGTGTATGATAGAGTATAGCGAGTCTGGCAATCTAATAGAAGTTTTAGATAACCTTTGGTAATTATTTGTCGTGACCATCAAGCCTACCAATCCTGGATCTCACCACCACTACAAAAGTCAAAAAGTCTGAAAAGACCAGTTTTTGTCTGAATTTGCATGAATTTTTACTCGACATTCTTAATTTGTCTAAATAATATTTAAAAATTCTTGACATAGTATTTATTTGTCTAATAAGGTTCTTGATTTTTCTTGACAAGTGTCTTGACAGTATGAACATTGTCTTAAAAGTTCTCGACACTTCCTGTATCATCTGATAAGAGTCTGGATTAGTCTCGACCAATTCTTGACTGTCTTAAATTTGTCTCGATCTGTCTTGACATATTCTTGACATTCTTAATAATGTCTTAATCTGTCTTGACATATTCTTGACATTCTAAATAATGTCTTAATATGTCTCGACACATTCTTGACAGTCTTAAATATGTCTTGACACTTTCTCAACAGTATCAATATCGCCTGAAATGTGTACAGACTTATTCTGCACTGTTTGTGACATTCTATTGCTGTTATATACTCCTTTTTATTATGGCTAAACTAAACTTTGAAGAATCAAGGATTAATTTGGTATAGTAAAATACTCTTTTGGTTCACCTAAGTTGGAATACCCTGATTAATCCCCCATGTAGTTTAGTTTTGATTGTTTTCACTTCGATTATAAGTCGATAAAACTGACAAACAACATTTAGATTTTTGCAATTCGCAAAACTGCCAGTCAAATATGCTTTACTAAAATAGGTGTCTTGTAGGCAGTTTATAATGTGACCATGTGTCTCTTTTGGACCCTACAATTCATCTTTTAGGTTTGTGTGGCTAAAAAAAAAAAGGGGGGTTACGTGTAGGTCAAAAATGTTGTCCTCATCTTGATTAAAAAAACTTATTCATTTTTTAAAACAACTCAAAAACATTTTTTAGAACAACTCAAAAACATTTTTTATTCAAATTTGAGTGTTGAATTTTATAATTTTTCATCAAAATGATGATTTTCATGATTTTCATCTATTAAACAAATTTTAAAATAGTAGTGGCATGGCTGGTCAACTGATAAGTTGTATGGCTGATTACAGGTAAATCAGTAATTTCTATTTAATAGTTGTGTGTATTCTGGGGTATGAGTACCTTAATTTTATGGGGAACATCCTGTCAATGTGTAATACTTAATATATATTCCAACAGATGACACTACACACATTTTTCGTCTGTTAATGAATGATTTAGTCAGGAATATGGCCATTGTTATATTATAGTTTGTTTCTGTGTGTGTTACTATTTAACGTTGCGTCGTTTGTTTTCTCTTATTTTTGAGTGTAAATTGACATTGCGATAAGACGTGTCACGGTACTTGTCTATCCCAAATTCTTGTATTTGGTTTTGATGTTATATTTGTTATTCTCGTGGGATGTTGTCTGATGCTTGGTCCGTTTCTGTTTGTGTTTAATTGTAGTGTTGTGTCGTTGTTTCACTCAGTTTTAGTTTGTTACCCCGATTTTGTTTTTTTCCATGGATTTATGAGTTTGAACAGCGGTATACTACTGTTGCCTTTATTTGTATATTTATATAAATCACATTTTTGTACAATAATTATTTACCATATTAACATTGAATATTATGAATGTAGAATAAAATATGTCTACAGTATGATTGGTTTAAATCCTTTAATTTATAAGATTTAGGATTTATATCAACACACACACATTTAAATTTTTTATACATTAGATTTTATAGCCACATTTGCATTTGTAAAAATATTTTGATGCCCAAATTTTCAATTATGTTACATGCCCAACTTTCATTTTTTGTTGTAAGAAGTGTAAATTGAAACAACAGTATATTATGTAAAGTTATATCATGAATATTGGTCATGATTTGTAAAACTGAGAACTGTCAAGTAAATTTGAGACACAATTCCAAATGCTCATAATATGTCAAACCATACTGAGAAAAAATAAGAATGTCAAGAATATGTCGAGAAATTTTAAGACAGTATTCAAATGTCAAGAATTTGTCAAGAAATTTTAAGACCATATTCAGAATTTCAAGAATATGTCAAGTAAATTTCATACAAATTTGACAAAATGAGATTTTGTCAAGAAAAATTAAGACACAAGTCATACTTTTGGAGAATGTCGAGTAAAAGTTCAAGCAAATCAAGACAAAAACTGGTCTTTTTATACTTTTAGACTTTTGTAGTGCACATGACACACCACAGTTAAAATGGAAAATTAACACTTAAGCATACTACTTAGAACAAAATATTACCAGATTGCGACAAATTAATTTGAATTGCCAACATAAATCTGTGTTAAGATGTATATCTTAAGTTGAAATTAAAATCTTTAAATATTTTTTATTCATTAAATAAACAGGATTTGGTAGGGTTAGGACCTAATCTAACACGACTTATGATTTGAACTGGTTTATCATTTGTAATTTATCAGTTTTAAAATGTTTATTTTCTATTATCATGATAATCTTTGGTTTATATTTGTTCAAGTGTCCTGCTTTGAAAATTTATAGTACATTCTCATAATGTCACAGTTTACAACTATCTACGAAAACCTGTGATTTGATATAAAGATTTATTGGCAACCAGTCTAATTGTATAATGTAACGATACGGATATTTTTAGTATTGAAAGTATATGAACTTAGAAATATGTGTGAAAATAATGTTTTCACAAAAATTGTCAATTATCATATCTTATCTCTTAATAATTCCTACTCGTTTATATCTTCAGGTCAATATACTAGGCATTTTTGTGGAAATACCAATCTGTATGGCAACATGACCTTGCTTAGAACAACGACAGCCATCAATAGTGTATTTTGTTCCACATTTTGTTCCACTCTTGGTTCCTGTTTTGGTTTTAACTTCAATAAAAATATCCAGGAATGTTAGTTAATTGCAGGGGGTCAGGTGATGACCACCTACCATCGTCCGGATTGGAAACTATACTCAAAATGTCTGATAGGACGGAGTGTATGTATGGGCTGTTTATAATAAAACATTTGTGAACTTTAATTGTGTACTGAAGTTCTGCTTCATCTTGTCCGATCAAGGATGATGAATTCTCTTTCATTACAACAAAAGAGGGGCAAAAGATACTAGAGGAACAGTCAAACTCATAAATCGAAATCAAAATGTCTTGAAAAAGCATGTCAGTAATATTGCACTTTCAAAGTAAACATTCCTGAGTTAATAATGTTGATATTGACATCTTATCTTACTGGCCTATACTTTTCAAAATACGTTCGAACACGTACAATAAGTAAGAGATGTCAATTCAAAGAGTATGAATATCAAACATAGAACATTTTAATACAAATATTAACTTAGTTTAATAGAAAATGATAAATTTAAAAAAGAAAATATATAATGTTTTGTATAATAAATGTGTCAAATAAAAAAAAAATCATCTTAAAATTTTTAAATGTTAAAGTATCAAGAACATTATAGCTAAACACTTGATGAGCATCTCAGGAATGTTTGCAATGCTGTTTTTTTAAGTACAGCTAGTTTTATTATCCAGCCATCGACTTTTGTCGCTAAAGTTTGATATAGGAATAGTGATCCGGTGGAGGTGTAAAATAAAGGCAACAGAAGTATATCGCTGTTCAAAACTCATAAATCCATGGACAAAAAACAAATTCGGGGTAGCAAACTAAATCTGAGGGAAACGCATTAAATATAAGAGGAGAACAACGACACAACATTAAAATGTAACACACACAGAAACGGACTAAGCATTAGACAAAATCCTATGAGAATAACAAATAACATCAAAACCAAATACATGAACTTGGGATAGATAAGTACCGTGACACGTCTTATAGTAATGTGAATTCACACTCAAGAAAACAAACGTCACAACGGAAACACAACGTTCAAATGTAACACACACAGAAACGAACTATAATATAACAAATAATAAGCTTACATTTAAAATGTTTTATTGTTTAGAAGGTGGAAGACCTGGATGCTTCATACATGGTATATAGATGTCTTATGTTACAAAGTTTTCGTCTGTCACATGTCCATTATCATTGACCTCATTTTCATGGTTCATTGACTACTTGAAAAAAGAAGAGTTTTTTAATGTTTATTTCTCTCTTAAAATGAGTAATATGATAACTATATTTAGTATGTGCGTACCGTGCAAAGTCCTTATACCTGTCACATAGTTCTCTCTTGTCCTAAACCTCATTTCATGGATCAGTGATTAAAATAAAGCGAAACCCAACGTCCACGGCTTCCCTCTTCATCTTCACACAATTACTAGCATTGTTTTCATAGAACATTGCAAGGTTCATGTTCGGAACCATATCATAAAATATATTGGTTTCACTAATGTCCTGCAATTATCATATCACATAATCTATAATTATGTTTATACAGAGATAGATTCCTTCTGATAAGAAATTATCAAGTTTGAATTATATATTATGCTATTAACAAATTTTATATGTTTGCATCAATCCAAATTGGATTGATGTAAAGCAATTGCAAGTTTAGTAATACTAGCATCATGTGATCAATATTTTGTAATATAATTACAATAAAGTACTTAAAATAAAATTGATTATGGAAATGGGGAATATGTCAAAGAGACAACAACCCGACCATAGAAAAACAACAGCAGAAGGTCACCAACAGGTCTTAAATGTAGCGAGACATTCCCGCACCCGGAGGCGTCCTTCAGCTGGCGCCTAAACAAATATATACTAGTTCAGTGATAATGAACGCCATACTAATTTCCGAATTGTACACAAGAAACTAAAATTAAAAAAATACAAGACTAACAAAGGCCAGAGGCTCCTGACTTGGGACAGGCGCAAAAATGCGACGGGGTTAAACATGTTTATGAGATCTCAACCCTCCCCCTATACCTCTAGCCAATGTAGAAAAGTAAATGGGGAATGTGTCAAAGAGACAACAACCCGACCATAGAAAAACAACAGCAGAATATGGAACGCCGGAACTGTCTTATAGTGTAAATATTTAATGCGTTCTGTCGCTTTTTATTTACGTCCTGTCGTTTCTTCTATATGTTGTGTGCAAATGTCTGTATTTCATGACACGGCATCTCTGTGTTATGTCAAATTAGTTATTTGTTTGGTCAAACAGTTGTATGATATGTCATTGCTAAAGTTTGTTGTGTACAATAGACATTACATCATGCTTTAACTACTATATATTCTGTGAATACTTCGAAACGTTATGATCAACCACCTTTACATTCTCTAATATTTTGTCTATGTTGTGTCTATTCGTCCTTCACGTAAATTGGTTAATAATTGCGTCATGTCTCAAATGTTATTGTTATGTCAAATGTTCTAAACGTTTTGTTATGATACACCTTTGTTCTATGTAAACCTCATGATATTATAGTCTTTAGGCGTTATGTTGTGTTTATACATATGTATCTCCAGTGAAAAACACAATACATCATGGTATATTTCATATGCGTTTTGCCGTACAGTGTGAGCATTCATTACGTCATGTGCAAATGTCTTTTACATTATGTGCAAACAACTTATACGGTTTGTGTAAACCTCGTTTACCTTATGTGCAAACATCGTTCAACCTATGTGCAAACATCGTTCAACCTATGTGCAAACATCGTTTACCTTATGTGCAAACACCTATTACGTTATGTGCAAATACCTATTAAGTTCTGTTTAACAACTACATCATTATGTGCAAACACTATTACGTTATGTGCAAATACCGCTTACATTATGTGCAAACACCATGTAAGTTATGTGAAAATGCCTATGACATTGTGTGCAAACACTTGTTACGTTATGACCAAACGTTTCCAAGAAGTGCAACCGAAAGGAACAATACGATAAAAAAAGGAAGATGTGGTACGATTGCCAATGTGACAACTCTTCAAAAGAGACCAGGATGCTTTGTTATTACCCTCCTAGTAGGGTTTTAATCTAGCGAGAAACGTGTTCTAGATTAATGCTACAATTGTAATGACGTCTCCCACGATTCATGTAGCATCTGAGGAATCCTACAAAATGCCTAAGATTTTATTTTCGTTCATTTCCCTTAACAGTTGTAAATATTATTCTGAATAACCTTCCTTAGACTTACTATTTCCTTCGTCCCTGACAAGGCATGTTTAGACGAGTGGGTGTCCTGAAAAGGGGTGGTCAGGTGACCCGCCCCTCTTATCTGACATTTTTATCAAAACTAACAGGGATTTTTGAAAAAAATGATCCGATTTTGGATCAGACAGGTAGAAGGGTGTAACAAAAAAGCTGCATTTTCTCTAAAAAGACCTATCTTTTTCATAATAAAAACTGCCTTATCCTGTAATCCACAAAAATGACGCATACACATATTTCTTCTGAATGAAAGGGTTATCAGCCTTGTTTCACATTCACTGGCAATACTCGAAACTAAATCCCGCAACTTGAAACTCCTGATAATGACTTTGATTAATCCGTATTTGGTCTGGTAATTTTTCGAACCGTTTCATCAAGAACGATACTAAAAAATACATATTCTAGTAAATTGTTATTGTTTTCTTCTATTAAGTGATGTGCATATCGTTTCTTTTGTTGTCTATAAGAATAAATAAATAATTTTGTTGCTAAAATGGTCATCATAACATAATTTGCCCTTTGAATTCAGAAAAAAAACTGACCATCTATAAAAAGAAAGTGGTATGAATGCCAATGAGACAAATCTCCACGAGAGACCAAATGACAAAGAAATAAATAACAATAGATCCCCTTATGGCCTTTAACAAAAAAAATAAACCGCATAGTCAGCTTATCTATTTGTCTTTTTTAACCCATTTAATTTTTTTACCAGTTTTTAAAAAATGGTTACAGTTAAGTAATTCGCTTTTATCCTGCAATTGGCTAGTTATTGTATACAAATAACAAGTAAACAACATTTTTTTTTGCTTTGTTTGTACATGTACAAATAAATTTTCCTGCTACCCGCTTGCATGTTGATCAATCGGTAATATGGATATTTCCTTCTGGGTAATAGTTCATTTTGGGGTTTTCTTCGAGTCCGCGTTTCAATAATTGTAAAAATCAGAGACAATGGTTAAGATTTAAACAACTTATGCACAAATACCAGATGTGTATTGTAAACAATATATGTACATTGTCAGAAATATAAAATGTATTAGTTCTCGTTGCAAAATAAGAGAAAATTCGGCAAGCCTCGCTTTTGGTCCTGTTTCTAAAGCTCGTACAAATTGTCACGTTTACTGACAAAGCACATTTATAATCAATACATTATTCAACAGCTGTTGATATGAATTTATCTTTTTGTTCAATATTTTGACGAATATCATCGTATAAATAATAAACATCAACTTAATATCCGAACGGAGAGTCATAATTCAATGAATATTATTGCAGGATATAGGTATAAAAGGTAAGCTTCGGTGCGTTTAGTTATGAACGCGAATGGTTCGATAAATATAGCTAAATACACAATTAAGCCAAATGTTTATAAAAGGGATTTGCTGCACATTTCTGAGATATCTTATTTAAAAAAATAGTAAATTTCATACAAATATATTCTATTGGATCTAAATGTTATCATTCTAAAATATATACTGTTTTGACATTTTCCGTTAAATATTGCCATTTTTAGATATATCGGCCCCCCTTATCTCGGCTACTGTTAAAGCGAGACGGTTTTTTTTATTAATAGCTCGCGAGCATGACGTTCATATGAATCAATCCAAATTATCCTCAAAGTGCGGAAACATTCTTGAATTTATGTAATCTTGTTCGCCTTGAAATCGACGTAACATATTTAGTCAAAATTCTTTTAAAACATCACATATATAATGAAAAGAAAACAGAAAATTAACTATGTGTATTACCTTTCAGATCAAATGTTATTAATTCATGGTCGTTTTATTATGCATATATTACACATTGAAATTGAAAATTGAAATATCAATCATAAATACGTCTTTATTTGTATTGCTAATATGCAATATGAACAATTTGTTTGCTTAAAAATGTTCATGTACGATGTTTTCAAAAATGCATTATATGTATGTTATGACTTTTGTCAATCAAGGCACACCTCCAGAGAGACACACCACGAGAATCGTGTCTGTATATTTGTAAATATTTTAAATTTCAACAAGTAAAGTGAACAAAATATAAAAAGAATGGATGTATAGCGCACACTCTTCAAGAAGAACAATATAATTTCCCTTAAAAACTAAATATTTATACAAATTTTTATATCAATCAATATATAAAAATACCACATTTCCAATACTAAATCAACAACCCGATCCACACATATTACCTGGAATACAGCGAGGTAGTTCAGAGCTTTTAAGAAAGCTAAAGCTTATAATTTTCTTAATTTTCAAGGTGTATATCACTAAATTAAATGCGTTTTGTTTTAACCTGTGTCAAAAAAGCGTTTACCAGAACGTACTAGGTGTTTGCACATAACGTAATTGGTGTTTGGACATAACGTAATAGGTGTTTGCACACAACGTAATAGATGTTTGCACATAATGTAATAGGCATTTGCACATAGCATAATAGGTGTTTGCACATAATGTAAGCGGTATTTGCACATAACGTAATAGTGTTTGCACATAATGATGTAGTTGTTATACATAGCTTAATAGGTATTTGCACATAACACTATAGGTGTTTGCACATAAAGTAAACTATGTTTGCACATAGGGTAAACGATGTTTGCACATAGGGTGAACGACGTTTGCATATAAGGTAAACGAGGTTTGCACAAAACGTATAAGTTGTTTGCACATAATGTAAAAGGCATTTGCACATGACGTGATGAATGCTCACAGAGGGTATCAACTGTACGGCAAAACGCATATGAATTATACCATGATGTATAGTGTTTTTCACTGGAGATACATATGCATAAACACAACATAACGCCTAAAGACTACAATATCATGAGGTTTACATAGAACAAAAGTGTATCAAAACAAAACGTTTGGAACATTTGACATAACAATAACACTTGAGACATGACGCAATTATTCACCGACTTACGTAAAGGAAGAATAGACACAACATAGATAAAATATGAGAGAATGTAAAGGTGGTTGATCATAAAGTTTCGAAGTATTCACAGAATATATAGTAGTTAAAGCATGATGTAATGCCTATTGTACACAACAAACTTTAGCAATGACATATCATACAACTGTTTGACCAAACAAATAACTAATTTGACATAATACAGAAATGCCGTGTCATGAAATACAGACATTTGCACATAACATATAGAAGAAACGACAGAACGTAAAGACAAAGCGACAGAACACATTAAATATTTACACTATAAGACAGTTCCGGCGTTCCATATGATTTCCCTTTAACTTATGCTATCTAGATACTTATTTTGAAGATGGCCACTTGCAAGAAAAATTACACTGTTAGCCCTGGGAAGCCAAGTCTATAAAGTAAAACATATGATATCGTTCATGCTCAATAAATTCTTGCTGACTTCAATTTGATACAAACATCAGACGTTATAGATAGCAAATAAATATCTGCCAAAACCCAAAGAAGCGCACATATTCTAAACTTTTAAAAATAATTGCTTTCAGAATTCATGCTTAAAATTAGTTTCGATTAAAGAAATGGCAAAGTAAACATTTGAATTGATGCACACTTGACACCAGACCTTATGACATTAAATAACCCGAGATCGAGTGATCAACAGAATAAATACAATCAAAGGTGTTAATTGGACCATGCTAATGTCACTTTAAGAAAACAGTTACATAAACAATTGTTATAAATGTACCTTCAATTGGAAAATAAATTCTTATCAAAAGCAAGCCCAATAAGAAACTGTTATTTTCCGTAGGAGAATTATGAGGATATAGAATGAACACATAATTATAATCATCACCGAAATAGATCTGACTTTCGTCAATCATTTTATTATGAATTAAGAAATTTAAAGTGTACAGTTAAGGCCTTTAAATGATTAAATGGGTTAGGTCTGCCTGTAGTTGTAAGTGCATTTGCCAATATTTCTAGATTATATATCTAATACGGACCGTATACATGTAGTCAATTGGGATCTTCTACGTCTATATTTGGACATCAGTCGTTATATTTCTTTGGACACTTAAAATTGTGAATAGAGTCAACCACGAAGACCACGGAAATTGGTTCCCAGCAAATAAAAGTACTTTCACAGTATTATATTAGTAGTATGATACGAAAAAGGGATGCAAAAAGTGACTTTATTTGATTGGTATAACCAGAATCATGACGATGTAACGACATATCGTTTTACATCAACTCTCGTTATCTGATTTAATTATTTATAATAAACACAACAACGGTTCGTTTCTTTAATTGTCTTTGTGAATATTACTTTTACCGTTTAGATTGTTTTTGGTTAAATCCATTTGACGTGGCTCGGTACTTATACATATGTAAATTTGTCTATTCTTATCTTTCATTTCTGTCAATTTGATTTATCTATATGCCATGTGTGTTTATTTGTTGGCATATTAGTTTGTTTTATAATAGTGATTAAGATTATAACACAATGTTGACTGCTGTTCCTCTACCTTTTGGCATTTTTTTTTTGACATTTTTACCTATTATGTCTGTTTGTCAATATAGTAGAATAGTATGCAACTGTCATACAAGTGACGGGTTTGCTACCTATAAAACCAGGTTTAATCCCCTATTTTTCATCATAAAAAAAATCCTGTACCAAGTCAGGAATATGACAGTTGTTATCTTTTCGTTTGATGTGTTTAAGCTTTTGATTTTGCCATTTGATAATGAAAATTCCTTTTTTTTTTTTTAACTTTTAACATTTTATTATTGTATTCGAATTAAATAACCCGAAATAATATCAAGCAATATATAATTCTCACTCGTTTAGTTTGTGAACACATTGAAATAGCAAAATACTCGTGGACAGCTGAATACAAATAACGTTATTTTTACCCTTCATAGGGCCGATTATGAGATATACAGTGTGGCCTTCTAAATGATTTCATGGTTTTGTTTTTAAATCATTTTCACCTTAAACCTGTGACAAACATCATAGGTATTCTGCTGAACTGGTACATATTTAACGTACTCAAAAAATGCAAACTAGGTCGTTGAATCGGCAAATCTATTCCTTCGAACCGTAAGAGAAACCAAGCATGTACTTCCGCCGAAGAGTTGATACAAACTAAACTGCACCGATATATTTGACAAGCTTTGATTGATACCAGAGCTATGTTTGAAGGCGATAAATTCAAAATAAAACATAATTCGTAAAACAATATCCGTTTTTATTGCTAATTACATTTTCGAATAAAGTTCTTATCTGATAATACATAATTTCAAATAAACTTATGCAATATTTAGTATTGATCAAAAATTCTTTTCGCGAAAACACAAATAAGTTTGTATTTATTTTGTCTACATTTGCAATTCATTCCTGAATTACTGACATTGTTTATTTTCTCTATTAACACGGATGTTTGACAAAATCTATATTTAGCTTGTATCTTTCTTTTCAAACAAAATGTCGGAAGCACAGTTGTCATATGAGAAATGTTCTATGTGTAATGATCAAATAGGAACTTTATTCTGTCACGATTGTGAAAAAATATTGTGTATGCAATGTCGTACATTGCATGATAGAATTCCATTGACCAAAGGACATGTGGTAATAGATTCACATAGTGAAGGTCGTGGTATTTTCAAACCGAAACCTGTTTGCACGACACATAAAACGGAATTCTTTTCAGTTTGCTTGGATTGTGATTGTTTGATCTGCAATGAATGCATCCTTTCTATTCATAATGGACACACATTAGGTAAAATTAAGAATGCTTCGGAGACTTCACGTAAAATTACAAGAAATATCATAGAAGATTTAAAATCGAAAGTAAATGTGACTTCCGACATGTTGAAAGAAATCAGAACAACTCAAATACCAAAGTTGCAATTAGATTGTGGAAACTTTATTGGAATGGTTTCTACGACATCAAACGAATTTCAGCAAATTATAAATCATATAACAAAAATAAGCAAAACAAAAACGAGTGATTTTTGTCAGTCAGAAAATGAATCAATTCTTGAATTTTCGGCTCGTCTTGTATGTCTTCAAGACAGTTACACTAAAACATGCACACAATTTGAAAATATTCTTCAAGAAAAACATGATGTAACATTTCTGTCTACAAAGAAATCTCTTCAGAAAGATTTAGATAATTTAGAAGAAATACCACAGATGATAAAACCAAAAACATTAGATGCATTTCAACAGGAAGATTTTGTCAATTCAGTGATAGAAGAAATACAACAGAAATTCACCATTGGGTAAGACTTGTTTTAAAAAAAAACTTATGGAACCCCAAACTACTACAAATTGAAAAATAATCCTACAAAGTTTAAACATAAATTAATGTTAAATATGTTTGCCATTTATTTGGATTCATCTTCTATAAGGTTAGAAAATTAGAAGATATTCCATTGACAAGGAAAGTCAAAGCTAAAATTGACAAAATTTTCGAGAAATTGCTCCTATTAAAAAGCATATTCATAATTTACTAGGCATCAACAAAAATCATCCTCAAAATAATAAAATAAACATGATAGGAGCAGCAGAAGCACCCCTCCCCCCAAATTGTTTATTATATTTTCGAAATTAACTTATATTACCCTGTATCAGTAATGGCGGGAGCAATATATAATATTCAAGCGACTTTGCAAAGTCCGTATCCTTCAGTCTACCTTGTATTTCTTCTCTGTCTTTTCTATTTTCTAATTTAGTTTGCTCTTGTCCATATCGTTTAGCTTTTTCCCCCTAACGTAATAGGTGTTTGCACATAAGGTAAACAATGTTTGCACACAGGATGAACGATGTTTTCACATAAGGTAAACGAGGTTTGCACAAAACGTATAAGTTGTTTGCACATAATGTAAAAGGCATTTGCACATGACGTAATGAATGCTCACAGAGAGTATCAATTATTCGGCAAAACGCATATGAATTATACCGTGATGTATTGTGTTTTTCACTGGAGATACATATATTTAAACACAAGATAACGCCAAAAGACTATGATATCATGAGATTTATATAGAACAAAGGTTTATCAAAACAAAACCTTTAGCACATTTGACATAACACTTGAGACAAGACGCAATTATTAACTGACTTGCGTAAAAGAAGGATAGACAGAACATAGATAAAATATGAGAGAATGTAAAGGTGGTTGATCATAAAGTTTCGAAGTATTCACAGAATATATAGTAGTTACAGCATAATGTAATGCATATTATACACAACAAAGTTTAGCAATGACATAGCATACAATTGTTTGACCAAACAAATTACTAATTTGACATAACACAGAGATGCCGTGTCAGGAAATAAAGGCATCTGCACATAACATAAAGACGAAATGACAGGACGTAAAGGCAAATCGACAAAACACATTAAATATTTACACCATAAGACAGTTCCGGCGTTCCATAAAATCACACTATTGTTTATACGCATCGCTCTCGGCGCCGCTATAGTGTCGTTACTGTATTATGACGTCGCCGTTTTTGAGTCCGTCGTAAAGGTTGTTAATTTCAATAGCAAACCGCTCGAAGGGACGTTCCAGGAATAAAGATATAAAAAAGAAGGGACGCTCCACAAAAGTAGGAGAAATGATAATAAACATATCGTATTTTTTACAACTAATATTGTTATAATTAAATCAAAAATACGTGTCCATAAAAGAGGGTCTGATTGTATTGGGGTTTACGGAATACAGAATAATGGGCAAATACTGCAGAATAAAAGGCAAAAAAAAAGATTAGAGAATGACGAGGTGCTAAAACATAAAGATTTAAAATATTGGTAACACAAAATAAATATTAATAAATTAATGACCCTCTATCCAGACCCTTATGAGAAAAAGAACATATCAATTCAAAAACATATAATCATCATGCATAATCAACACTAAGAACGTTGAAATTCATAGCATATTCAATATAATTTAGTAACCTCTCGGACAATTTTCTCGGAAACAAAGTCGGTGACACATACTTTTCTTTGGCAGCGTATCGTCGCGATGCAGTATGTACGGTTCAGGGTATATTTTTTTCGGGGGGGGGGGGGGGTACTAATAGACCAAGAGTAAAAGAATTTTAGTGTACAGATTCCAGAATCTGTAGTTTTCTGTCAAACAGAGGATTGTAAATAAAAACAATGAGTTTCGACTTTAAGTTTTCTCATATCACATGCGTGAAATGGCATAGCTATAGTTTTCTATACTACAAGTATAAATAATTCATCAAAATCTCATTTCATATTTGTATTTATCGGGCTCAGCCTATCGGGTTAATAAAAAGCAGGGTCAAAATTAATATTTTCTAGTTCTGAATATATATGCATTAAACTTCCCACTGGACATCTGGACGTAAATTATGTGTGAAGTGCTATTTGAAATCGTTATTTATTTCACATGAAACGACTGAAGTTATCCAAATTTATGAAAATATTAATTGTTAATAAAATAAGGGTAGTTGAAAATCATCCAAATTTTACATCGGTTGCTGGCTGTAGAACTCAAATATAGCACCGTATTATATTGTACATGTTGCTCAATCTTTCTTTAATGCTTTGTTCAGGCTAACATAATTTGGGCACGCACAAAAAAAATCATAGTTTGAAGTATTTCTTCAAAATGTCGTTAGCGAACTTTAGGACCAGCAAGTAAAAACAAGTCCGCTATAGACGTCAAATAATCTGGGAACATCAAATACTATGCCTTTCAAAAAAAAGATGTGATATGATTGCCAATGTGACAACTCTCCACAAGAGAGCAAATTAACTCAGCAATTAATAACTGTAGGTCCCCGAAATGACAATGTAAAACAATTCAACCGAGAAAACTAACGGCCTAATTTATGTACAAAAATTTAACGAAAAACATATAAACAAACGACAACCACTGATTAACAAGTTCCTGACTTGGGATAGGCACATGCATACAGAATGTGGCGGGGTTAAACATGTTAGCGGGATCCCAACCCTCTCCTTAACCTCAGACAGTTGTATAACAGTTCAACATAAGAAAGAACTATAAAAATCAGTTGAAAAAGGCTTAACTCATCAGATGGATGCATATTTTGGTACTATTGATGACCTACAACAACAACAATAAAATGCTTCGCTGAGCGCAGCCTGATACGCCCGCAGATGTTGAACCCTTGAACAGTTGGGGCACGTTTGGACACAATATTCAAGCTTGATACTGTCTGAATTTGGATTGTGATTAAATTTTTGACAAAATATAGGTTTAATTTCTGACACAAAATAAATGTGGTCGAAGGTCTTAAAAACTCTTGTGAAATACTGTGCAATTGGAGATTTCTTCTTGATGCATTTCGAAAAATTTACAGAAAAAAAAATGATCCCCCCCTCTTTGAGCAATTACCCTCAAACTCAATCCCAGCCCTTCCCTTTGTGGTAACGAACCTTGTAGTACAATTTAAGATAGATCCATACACTTAAACACAAGTTATTGTAAAATAGTAAAACTAGTAAAATGCTTGTTTTTGGCCCCTATTTCATGAACGTTTGGATCAATTACATGTACCCCCAAACTCAATTTCAGTTTTTCGTTTGTGATATGAAACCTTGTGGTACAAATTTCAGAGAGATTCATTACTTCTCAATGTCATATTAAAAATTTGTAAAAACAGATATCAACAATTTATCAAAGGTTGTATAAGAATTGTTGAAAACATTTTTTTAATGATTGAAACCCCATATCTCGGAAACGTATAATCGAAAATTCATGAAAAAAACGACAATAGATAAAAACAATTCACTTAATATTTATGCCAATTGGTCAAAGCGTCCGACATGTTGACGACGGGCGGAGGGACGGACAGACGGATAACGATTAACCATAATACGTATAAACGGGCGTATAAAAATTTAACACGTACTATACATTGGGCTTTAAAATTATAAATCAAGAGAAATATTTAACACACACACACACACACACACACATGTATTTAAATAGAGTTACATGTCTCACAGAGTACTGCTAAATAGTAACCAACACATCATAGTAATGGTCCGTCTGGTGAAAGAATATTCTACTCATATAGACAAATGTTTTGTACTGATGTTCATGTAATATTTGCCACTGAAAGTTTTGCAAAATTCAATAAAACAATGGAAAAAAATAGTAATAATAGTTAAGAAGTAGGTTCGTGTTCAGATCATCCAATGTGATCACTTGCCTGTCGACAGTAATACAGTGAGATTGTCGGATTCCGACCATGACTGAAATAGACAACCATTTTTTTTAATACAACGGTAGCTGATTAACTCTTGATTCTTTGGTTCTTTAAAAAAAAAGGCCAATATGATATAGCAGAGAGTGCTTAAATTGGCACATAGATTCAATTAGTTATTTTCAAATTAACTATTATTAATAAAAAAAAATATTATAAAAAAATGGTGCATATACTGTAATGAAAGATTAATGTGATAAAAGAAAATACATTCAAAGAAAAAGAGGTGCACCAACAGAAAATAGAAACTACAATCTTACTCTTACTAATCTTACTAATTGCATCGGATCAAAAACCAATTAACTCTTAGCAGAATTTTTACAGTATCTTACAGTATAACTCGGAAGTTTCTAAGTGTAACTCGAGCTTTAACAAGAACTTTTACTAGAATAAATATTCGAAATCAAAATAAAACTCGAACTTCAACTCAAAATTTAACTGGAAGTCGAACTTAATTTGGTTCGATTATGGAGCGTTGTGTAATTCCGGAATTTTAACTAATTTTAAATCTCTTCCGAAAATGGTGTCATTTAGAGCTCATTTTCAAAGTGTTTTTTAAACACGTCATTTCAGGTTTTATCTTCCCGGTGCGGACAAGTTAGTGAATTTATTCTTTTTGTAGTCTAAATGGAACATGTTACTTTTCAGCCCGGATACCCACAGTCTTCAGAAGTAGAAGAATCTTAATCTGCAAGCCGTAAATTATTTCTAAAATACGGCATTAGGCTAACATTCGTTTTCCCTATACGACAAATGCAATTGAAAAATTAAGTTGACTTCAACTTTGACAATTACTTTATTTTAAACTGTTATTGTATGTAATGTTTAACGTTTCGATAGATTGATAAAAATATCAATGAATAATCGAAATACCTTGAAAAAATGTTATTATATTTTGTAGTGAAAAGGTTTTATTCAACCCAATAGTCCTAAGCATTGCAAGAAATGCTCCTATGTTAGCAACGTCATTCTATAACGTTAGTTATAGTTCCCGCCAAAAATCGATAATAAGATTATTTCCGTTTAAGGGGATTTAAAACATCGGTGACCCTTTTTTTATTTATGCTGTTAAAATCTCCCCTGAAACTGCAACTTATGCTGAAGTTTGAAGGGAATTTTATTTCAAGAAAAATCTATAATAAATAGAAATTAAAAATGGCGGGAAATGTTCAAAGGCCTCGAAAAATAGGGAAACTGAGAAATAAAAATGTGTTTCAGGTTAAAGTTACAATTGACTGTTTTAATTATACCAGTTAAACATCGTTTTTCAATAATTTTGCCTTCAATTAGCAACTTGAAGCGCTATTTCTATATTTTAGTATAACGCGATTCTTTACTTTTTCATGACGTCATATCTCAAAAACTATATCGGTGACCCCAATTTTTTTTTCGCCTAAAATATTTTAATAAGTATATACTGTCTACATGCAAACTTTCAATGAATTATTATTAGGAGTATTAATAGTGTGATTTCCCTTTAAAAATGCTGTATAGCGTTTGTATTTCATTAAATTGAACTTATTAGTAAAAGACAATTGGCAAGCAAAACTAATCATTAAAGACGTCATAATTATACTAACCTTGAACATTTCATAGTATCCAAACTAGAGGATCTAGGGAGCATGCTGTGTCGCTCACCTTGCTCAATATGCATATACAACAAATGACACTCTCCAACATCAAAGGCATGAATAGAATTCAAAACCCAAATCTTTGATTTGTTGATCTTTTATTTCTGATCAATGAGTTTGTTAGGTTTCTCTCTATCTACTTTAGTTATTATTCAAAAATTTAACACAAGAGATGGAAAATAAATCACAACTTAAGAACAATCACTAATATATCGACAAAATGTGATTTGATAGTAGTTTATGTAATATCAATTTTTCTTATTTAAGTTTCTATTATTTATTTATCATACTTTTCATCATATTTGGCACAACACACACACATGGTATAACTCGTTATTAAGGAGCAATATCTATAAGGAGTCATCGAACGATTTTAATCATACATAAGTAATTGTAGATAATGTCATGCTGTTCATTTTTGCCTACTTTGTTTCAATCTATCAGTTACATTTTTTAAAGATATAAGGCAAAACGCAAAACATTGGTCAAAATTGATCATCAAAGGGCAAAAAAGCTATAAAACATAGTCGACTGAAAATTTCAACCATTTAAATCATTTGTTAAACATTTCTAGCTGATCATATTTAACTTTATAAGTTTCTTCTTGTCTATTACAGTTTTAACATAATAGGCAAATATTTAAAAAAAAAAAAGAAGGTAAAATTTGTTATTCAAGGTCGATAATTCCAATCAGAAATCGCCTGAAAGTTTTGACGTTGATATAAAATATGTAGAGCTTAACATTGTGAAAATGTCTACCCTTGTCAGATCAAGTTGATTTATAGCTGTTTTCAAAGTAACATATAAATCTTGTTTTATACCCCCTATGATCTATTTTAAGCCCTTTGGGCCAGGTGATCAAATATGATAAACACATAATTCGAAATCGTATATATGTTCAATCGTATTTATGTTCATGTATTCAAAATGTTACGCATTTAATGTCCACTAGGAGTTAATCAAGAGTCATCACATGCTTTTATTCAAGGGATTTTTTTAAGGTAATTTTCAAGCAGCGTTCGTTGGGTTATTTGGGGTTTTATGTTAATCATGTGGAATACTACGCAAAGTCTTATGACTATTGATATCTAAATGACAAGTATACTGGAAAAAGTACTTAAAGATCATGTACTAGATAATTGTGGAAACACGTGCACCTCACAATTAGTTTTGTAATTTGTTTTAACACAAAAGAGATAGTTTTAGGGTACACATTCTCTACTGCATTTTGACATTTTAAAACGATCAACTTAATTAAATAGAAAGGTCTTTTATTTTTGCAAATTCAATCAAAAGAAATAAGATATTTGACTTGGAACATTTTACATCTTTTTCTGCGTATGTCATATAATTTGAATATGCATTATTTCCCTTTCTATGGTAAAAGGAACAAGAAACAATACAAAAAAATGTTAACTTTTTCCTCAATAAATTTCTAGAGTTTATAATCTATGTTTGACTAGGCTGTTTCATATACCAATTATACATCAATTCCACTGTCTTATCTTAAATTTCAGTAGTCAGAGAAATTACCGTTTAGCATTTTCTCGTGGTATTTTATGGTAAAAATTAATCGTAAGCTATCAGATGTTTTTTTTTTATTTTAGCTATATCTACTCTTACAACCTTTATTTGACAGATTTCCTAATGTATGCGATATAAATGAGCAGGATTGGGGTAAAATTATACAAATCGTAATAAATTTCTTCTCGAACTATATGCAACTTATAAACACTTTTCACCATTTATTGAGTTTCCTTATGAGTGTTACTTGCAATTGATTGAATTTTTCTTCTGCTATATATGAATCCAACAAAACACACTAACAGAGGGGCGAAAGATATCAGAAGGACAATGAAAGTCATCGATCGAAAATAGACTGACAATGCCATAGCTAAAAAAGAAAGAGACAAACAGACTTGTAATAGTACACAAGATACAACATAGAAAAATAAAGACTAAGCAACACGAACCCCACTAAAACTGGGGGTGATCTCAGGTGCTTCGGAAGTGTAAGCAGATCCTGCTCCACATGTTATTTATGTTACTCATTGAGTTACCTTCTATAAACTGTTATTTTATTCGTTGCATTGATCACAACTGATAATCATTCCATTCAGGATCTACATAGCCTTGCGGAGAACCTTAGATCACACCCAGTGTTTGTTGGGAATCGTTTGGCTCAGTCTTTAGTTTTCTATGCTGTGTTTTATGCACGGTTGTGTGTCTGTTGGTCTTTTGTCGGTTTTAGCCATAGCAATGTCTATTTATTTTTGATATATGAGTTTGAATGTCCCTCTGGTATCTTTTTTTCGTCTCTTTTTTAAGCAAAATAAAACGATTGACATAGAATTAATAAGTGCACATATCAATATCAAGGTAATGTATAAATTTGTGTAAAGATATCACACGCTAGCTGATACCTTAACTTAAGAATTGGTAAAATATACGTCTATGACTTGTACAATAAGAATCGTAGGCATGTATATCTCATGTTGCATCACACATTTAAATTGTATGTGCTGATTATTTGAATTCATTGAATGGATTGATAGAATACGATGACATATCAATACTTGTAACATTTTATTTAGATTACTGAAGATCATCATTAATCCAAAGCGCTTTAAAAACACGATTCTGTCTTGATGCAGTATTGCAAAATTGTGCTTTGCAGTAAATATGTTCTCTCGTGATACTGTAATCAATATAATAGCATAAACATAAAGTTTTATTTACAAAACATATATGAACCCCAAAAAAAAAACATAACTTAAAATTCAATAACCATTAATAGTGATAAATATCAATTTAAACATTTTTAGGCATTATTATTGATTATTACATATCTTAATAAACAATCATTATGAATCAACAAATTGGGCTATTTATGAAATGTTAACTATTAGGTAAATTATACATGTTGTAGGAAAAAGAACATTAAATAAAGACGTTATCATAGTTTTCATTTTCATAAAATTAAACATTGAATAGCATGAAAATAAAATTGAATAACCATTAAAACAGATCAAGATTATTGTCTATATCTCCAACTATAAATAAATAAAATTTAAATAAATTTAAAGCAACGAAATGTGTTAGTTAACATAATTGACAAAGTTAATCGAAAGAGAGTCTACTTAGAATTATATAGATCGGAGAACTACGTACTAGTACGGTTACACATCGTATTGGTAAGGATACCATACGATTTGTTACGAATGTGTCACGTAACGGCACGATTTTATTACGTTGCAATACGGATAGCCATGTATTAAGTATTGGTTCTGAAATTCTATTACGGTTTATAACGCTACAACACGACAAAATACGGAATACTGTGGATTCTTTTATTTTTCGTTGGTATGCATTTTCGTGGATATTTGATATCGTGGTTCTGACAAAGTCTGGATACCACATTATAGAAATTTGTTTTTCGTTGAACATTCAAATTCGTGGTTCACCTGTACTACGAAATCCACGAAACCCAAGAATATATGTATCCAACGAATGATAATGAATCAACAGTATTACGTCTGTAACGACGACAAACTGACATAAGGCTAGCTTCTATATAGATACTCCATACCTATAGGGCCCTTCTTATTCTGTGTCCTGACGTTGAGGTATACATAATGATTATCCTACATGAATACTCAACAACTGCTGCTTGAAATTTATTGGCTGGAATTGGATATTGATATGACACACAATGATGGGTCGAGATACTTGATGACAGACGTAGGGGTGACAGGAGGCAGGGCAAATGGTAAACTAGGGACTGACTTCCCTATCCATGGCCTTTTGAGCCTCTCATGACTCAATTGTGAGCGGGAAAATTAGCTACACTTAAGAACTTGGACATACAAATACGGACTGTCACGCAGAAAACAGCCAATATTACATACATTACATGATCGTGATGTTCATATAAACCCAATACGAATGTCATTTTAATACTCAGCTATCCAAAAATGAATTTTATTGCACGCTAGCTCTTATATTTGAAAAATCCACAGGGGCCAAAATGCGAAACTACACACTTAACTGTGGAGTGCTACCTTAATGTGAAATTTTTCCCTTCCTGCCTCAATTTTTATATGATAACTATATTTAGTATGTGCGTACCGTGCGTACCGTGCAAAGTCCTCATACCTGTCACATTGTTCTCTCTTGACCTGGACCTCATTTTATTGATCAATGAACAAGGTTAAGTTTTGTTCATTAAGTCTCTATCTCAGAAAGTATAACCAATATGTCTAGTATATTTGGTATATAGAAGTATTGTTAGGTGTACATGTTCAATGGCAGGTGACATCTGACCTTGACCTCATTTTCATGGTTCAGTCGTTAAAGTTAAGTTTTTCTGTTTTAGTTTGTTTAATTCTATTATGTATGTAATAGGATTACTATGTTTGGTGTATTGAATTTTTGTAAGGTGCCCAACTGGCAGGTTTTATTTGACCTTGACTGCATTTTCACGGTTCATTGTTTCTAAGGTGTCCAACTGGCAGGTTTTATTTGACATTGACTGCACTTTCACGGTTCATTGCTCAGTGTTAAGATGATGTTTTTCGTATTTTTATTTTACACTATAATTAGTCGGTCACCTTTTTTGTATAAAAGGATTGCTACCTGTCCATGTCTACCTTGCATAGACCATCTGACCTTGACCTCATTTTCATGGATCATAGGTCAATGTTTAGTTTTCTTGGGTAAGTCTGTTTCTTAGAAAGCATAAGCAATATGTCAACTGTATTAGTTTATTCAATGATTGTAAGTTCCAAGTTTATAACCATGCTCTTCCTTTCCAGTAACAACAGCCATAAGGTAATGCGGGTCTCCTTTCCCTCGATCCACATGGGGAATTGCAACTAATACATTTGCTCCAACATCCACCTCTGTTAAAACTCTTTCCGATAGATTTCTCATCCTGACAGCTTGTTTTGTCATTGAGTCTGATGCATGCCTTCTCTCATTTCGGATGACCCCTTCATTTGAACAAAGGTGACAAGTAATAGTATCAGATATGTTTCCTTTTGAACACAGCTCATGTATGTACTGTGCACAAGTAGAACACTGTATATTCGAAAAACATGGATTTTCACACACGGCACACACATGAACATCTAATTCTGTTACCTGAGTTCCGGATATATTTAATGCTGCATTAAGAGCTGCCTTACTTCGTCAGGTTCGTTTGGCTTATCAGAGCTAAACTCATTTGGCTTGTCACTGCTAATCTCATCTGGCTTATCAGAGCTTTGAAAATGCTGAACTGATCAGATCTTCCTCAGCCTGTAAAGACCCAAGAATATCTTGAAGTAGTGATGATGACGATAGTCCTATCTAAGCATCATAACCAACACTTTTTTTTTGGTAGCTTTTCAATATATTTCTATCATCTATTTCATATATTTCATATTTACACAATTTGCCTGAACAGACCAGGCATTTTGTGTAATTTCAATAAAAATTTCAGGCATTTTACAAAATGACTAGTTTTTTTTTAGGCAAATGCCTAAATTTAGAAAATGCCTGTAAGATATATATATATATATATATAAATATATATAAACAAAATTTAAAAATAAAAAAATCTATTTATAAAAAAAAAATCTATGTTCAATAGAATCAAAATAGAGATCGTAAAAAATAATTTTGATATATAGACAAATTTGAAAAATATTTTTTTGTTTATTCATCAGTATCAACAAATTTAGATCACAAACATGTACTTTTTTAACTGAAATTTTTATTCTTTACTGAAATAAAAAGTTGAAAATAGATTCTTTCGAAATATGAAATATCCTATTTTGAAATTTAATTATAATGTAGAGCAGCTTAATAATTTTGAGAATTCACATGAACAGTACAAAACGTAGAAAATATTCAACAATCTATTTTAAGAATATGCAGTAGAGCTGTTAAAAAACTGGGCACACACAAACAGAGCAAATTTAGACAGAATCCTCAAAATTTCAAAACTTTAAGCATTTAGGGAATGATTGTGTCTGATTAAAGTTTACTATATTGTGGAAAATTTATGGAAGGTGATACAGAACAATTCTGCGATATTGTCGTTGGTCATTCACTAAATCAACATCATGCATTCTTAGGTTGGGGTCGGAGGGTAACTGTGTATAGTATAATCATTATGGTAAAATAGGGGGAAATACTATACTGCGATTGTTGGAGTTCAAAGGCGATACTCTAGAATTTAAACTTTGCTTTAGAATTTAAACATTGCAAAAATATCTAGATCAATCAACCGAGATTGCGGAGCGATGCTTGATTATTGAAATGAAAATGAAACTTTCCAATGCTAATCCAACATAATACCAAATAGAATGTATTAAAATTGAACAAAGAAATGTAAGAACATTGAACAAAGATATGGTTTAAGATCAAAGCATGAATTTCAATGAACACCATTGCATCATATGACAAAACAATGTGGAAAAAAAAACTTATCATAAAAAAACTATATGCATAATAGGTTTCATAAATATTATAAAGATATACGTATACGAATAAGATTAACTACGAAATCGATGTGGTCATATTCCATCTTCAGACCTATCGTATTAACTAAAATTCAAATATAACATTTAATATGTGTAAAAATGTTGCCAATATTTTTGAAAAGTAGACATATACATTACCTTGGTTTTAAGATTACTTTGTAAAATATAGAAACGTTGTTGTAATAAAAAAAAAAAGAGTAGCAAAAGATACAGCTATTAAATTGCCTCAAGGTTTAAGTACGAAAGTTCATATATTTTCGACTGTCCTTTTTTGTAATGACATACAAGTAACAAATTGATTAATCATAAATCAATCAGTTCTAAATTCAATAATTTAACAAAAGAAAACCAAAAGAGATCCTTTAGGAAATAATATCGTGCTAGGTAACTAAGACGATTATTATACTTCGAATAACATGATAAACAATGTAAAATGCATGCACAGCTTTGTAACATCGTTAAATGCTTTTGCATCCAAATCAAATGTACATTATGATCCTAAAATGTAAAATCACAAAAATACTGTACATGTACCCCACGGAAAATTCAAAATCTCATCAAATGACAAAATCAAAATAAACCTAGTGTTATAGCTAATTAAACCTCACTTGTATAACTGTCGTATAAAATTCCATAATGTTGACAACGATTTGTGAACAAAGCAAACAGACATAATAGGTAAAATGTCCAAAATAGGGGTACAACAGTCAATATTATGTTTTAACCTAATCACTATAAAATCAAACACATACATAAACAAACATTTACCATGGCGCAATGACGGGGTTTATAAAAAGAGAGCCATGTTTTCAGCTATCTTATCTTTGCTAGTCTAGTTTATATATAGTTTTAATACAAATAAACACAATGATAATAAAAATAGCAGTTCAGTAAAGCTATTTCTAGGATTACCACTGGAAAAAAAATTGAAAAGATCACATCTTTAGAAAAAGTGACGAAATAACCGGCTTTATTCGGTCTCAGGCTAATGTTTGTCTAGTTAGCCATGTTGGAAAGCTCATAAACGGTCATTAACCACAATTAAGCAGATCCTTGATGTCTTTTTATTCGATTTAATACCCACATAATGCCATTGTAAACTAAAGGTGAATGTCAGCCTATTCAAGCCATTTAAAACAAAATAATATCTTAAAGGAGCTTGAATTTCACAACCTATCACAATATGTAGCTTATTTGGTACAATCAAAATTAAAGTATTTAAAATACTTCCGAAATAGTATTGATAATTTTTCATTTAAATCTCGTTTTATGGAAGAAATTTCAAAATTTGACGTTTTTTTTTTTTTGTTTCTTTAAATATGTCACTTTATTTGTTAATGTGAATGGTGCAAATGTACATGATTCAAGAAAAGGGAAAATGAGATATGTGTCTGGATTATGTTGTTGGATGCTCTTTTATCATTCACTTTTATTCATACATTCAATATCAACACACAATCCAATCGTGAAAGAAGTGTATTATTGGGTTGGATGTTTTATTCGGCAACATCATATTCTGAAGAACTTAGGTTTCCAGTTTAGTGCTATTGAAATGTAAATGAACATATAACCTTGAATGAACTTTAGGAAATATTGATATTTAAGGTCAATACTTATGACTTTGTAAATTTCAGAATCCTAACTGAAAACCGAAAAGCGATGCAAACCCTTAAGGAAGAATTACAGGAGGAAAAAGCTAAACCATATGAACAAGAGCAAACTAAATTAGAAACTGGAAAAGACAGAGAAGAAATACAAGGTAGACAGAAGGATACGGACTTTGTAAAGTGCGTAAAAGAGTTCAGGTTTGTACGTTTGTGCTTGAAGATGTATTGCCACCAGACCTATTAATTCATGTAACGTATAACAGTTAAAAAATATTTTTGAGTTTTTTTTATTAATATGAGATCTTTAAAAATGTAATGTCAATAGCTTAATAACCGAAAAAATACAAATCCCGAACTCACTTGAAATCTATAAAAGAAATCAATAATCATCTATTGTTTTTCATTTTTAATCAAGGTACATTTTGATGACTAAATCGATAACTAATGAAAAATTAAACTGAAGGATGTAATCGACCTTCTACTTGTTTTTTTATGAAATTTATTTTAATGATGTTAATAAAAAGAGCTTTAAAACAAATATTCTGAAGATAATTAATGCAAAATACTTAAAATTAATGCGTGCTATACAATGTTTATAGGAACTCACTGCTATTAAACATTGGTTACATTCTATTATATATAGAGGTTTCGAAAAAAAATATTAAATCGTTTTAATTTTTGTCATTTTATCTTTGCTTGGTCCTTTCATGGCTTCCTCGTTAACCGTAATATAAGAAATGGAGCGTCAGTCTTCGGATCAGTATGTATTAGGTAATGCTATGATGCATCATAGGTAAATGGAACCTTTGGAAGATTAAAAAAACCGCACATAAGTAAACTTTTCCCTTTCCACCAATCCTCCACGTTTTCGTGGTATTAAAGTTTATAAGCCCCATATTATCTGAAAAGCGTTACCGCCATCGTACTTCGGCGTACGTAGCTATCAACACAATAGCGTCACAATGTAACCATCGCACTTCAGCGTGATCAAATCACATTTTGGCGTCAAACCATTGCACCTCAGCGTGACCAACGCTGTTCAGAGTACCATCGCGGTTCAGAGTCCTACACATGCAAACAGCTGTTTAAAATGTACAAATAAAACAAAACACGATTGTATACAGCTATTTGACAATAACCCGACTTTTTCGTTTCCACAGGTGGCAGGATTTAATTGAAAGAAAACCATTAAGCAGGGATAAAAGCATGACCGAGATACCTAGTCAGTGGA
Source organism: Mytilus edulis (assembly GCF_963676685.1). Classification (NCBI taxonomy): domain Eukaryota; kingdom Metazoa; phylum Mollusca; class Bivalvia; order Mytilida; family Mytilidae; genus Mytilus; species Mytilus edulis. Next base: position 66,658,024 of record NC_092350.1, on the reverse strand, counting down.
ATAAGAAAACAAATATTGATAAAAAAGAACGGAGAGAAAATGTTGCAAAGTCCGACACTGGCATAGATGATGCGCAAAAAAGAAATATATCTGCGAAAGGATTGAATTCAATTTTTCAATCGTCTGGTACTAAAGTTGAGGAAACAAATCCAAAACAAACATTAGTTAATTTAGATAACATAGAACATGTAGAATACACAAACTATAGAGGACGACTCATGTATCGAAATCGAAATGATACTGCATGGTATTACGTTAATTAGTTCATTGCACTATTTGAAACAAGTAAATCTAGGAAAACTTCATTAATGGGCATTTTGTTGTTTTCGGTCTGTGCATCCGTTCGTTCACTTGTACATCTGTTCATCTGTTCGTCCGGCTGTTTGTTCGTCCGTCCGTTCGTCCATCCGTTCGTTCGTTCGTTCGTCAGTCTCTTTTAGGTCAAAAATTTTGGTCTAGCTATTTTTGGATGGAGTTGAAGTCAAATAAACTTGAAACTTAGTACACATAATCCCTATGATATGGTCTCTCTACTTTTAATGCCTAACTAGAGTGTCGACTCCAATTTCACGGTCAACGAAACATAGAAAATGATAGTGCGAGCTGGTCATCCGTGTATACTATGGACACATTCATGTTAATTGTTGTTATTATCAGATTATCATTTTGAGTTTCTTATCTAGGAACAGTTTCAATTATATTTTCACTTTTGTGTTTAATACTTTATCGTTACCAAACAAGTATTAAATTTGGTGTTGACATGAATATCAATAATGTGGTCATTTTTATAAATTTCCCGTATAAAAAACTTTGAACTTTTTGAAAAACTTAGGATTTTCTTATCCCAGGCATAGATTACCTTAGCCGTATTTTGCACAACTTTTTGGAATTTTGGATCCTCAATGCTCTTCAACTTTGTACTAGTTTGGGTTTATAAATATTTTTGATTTGAGCGTCACTGATGAGTCTTATGAAGACGAAACGCGCGTCTGGCGTACTAAATTATAATCCTGGTACCTTTGTTAACTAATTAGATAGCTTTTAAACCAGGTTGATCCAGCATTTCAAACATAAAAAAACGCCTGTACCAGTGAGAAATAAGACAGTTGTCATCCATTCGTTTTGGTGTGTTTTATGTTTTGAGTTTAGAATATCGACAAATGGATATGTTTGCTTGTCGTCGTCATAGTTAAACTTTCAAATTCACAATTTTTATATGTTTCTAAACTCTATTTTACATGAAAATCAACGGCTGTGTCTCACTATTTACTTTGCAAATACACATATAGGGTTTATATATTGTAACGGGGTCATTGACCACAACTGGATAATTCATGAATGGGTTTATCAAAAAGCTTCTTTTTAAAGATGGACTGGTCTATGATACGTACCACCATCAATATTGGAAACTCTATTCAAAATATCAGATGGACAGTGTACTTTGATTGTGTCTTGAAATTCTTCTTCATCTTGTCTAAATAATTGCTTTGACTCCTGTTTCCTTTAAACATGTATTTCCGAAAAAAAAAGTCAATATGAAATTGCTCCTTAAAAGTTGTCTTCCCTGAATTGAAATTGATTTAAGAATATACATAGGTCAAGTTTAGAATTTTTTTGTAAGATTTTCGGACTCCTTGGTTTGTTTCCTACGATACAGGGTACTTCTTCCAGTATAATCCATTTTTCTTTTCATATAAGATTCCGAGAAAGCTCATAAATGGTCATTAACCACAATTAAAGCAAATCCTTGATGTCTTTTTATTCGATTTAATACCCACATAATGCCATTGTAAACTAAAGGTGAATGTCAGCCTATTCAAGCCATTTAAAACAAAATAATATCTTAAAGGAGCTTGAATTTCACAACCTATCACAATATGTAGCTTATTTGGTACATTAACATGCTTAACTAATGCTATTCTGACATAAATTATCAATTTTAAATTCTAGATTTGTTTTTAAATTTTACCTCTGTACATCCTTTACTAATTGTAAATAAAGGCAACAGTAGTATACCGCTTTTTAAAACTCATAAATCCATGGACAAAAAACAAAAATCGGGGTAACAAACTAAAACTGAGGGAAACGCGTTAAATATACGAGGAGAACAACGACACAACATTAAAATGTAACACACACTGAAACGGACTAAGCATTAGACAAATTCCTATGAAAATAACAAATATAACACCAAAACCAAATACCTGAATTCGGAATAGATAAGTACCGTGACACGTCTTATAGTAATGTGAATTCACACTCAAAAATAAGAGAAAATAAACGACACAACGGAAACACAACGTTAAAATGTAACACACACATAAACGAACTATAATATAACAATGGCCATATTCTTGACTTGGTACAGGACATTTTAAAGGAAAAAATGGTGGGTTGAACCTGGTTTTGTAGCAGGTCAAACCTCCCTCTTTTATGGCCATGTGAAACATAACATTAAATGACAACACAACATTACAGGACTACAATATAAATAAATAGGAGAAAATAATTGACAAAGAAACACACAAAAAATTGCTAACAAAAGGCAACAAGTTTAAAATTTTAATACGACAGAAGTGCATTTTGTCCACACAAGACTTACTAGTGCCGCCTAGATACAAAAGTTTGAAAGCCTGTAAATCATACTTAATTATATGTTTTACTCAAATCTCAATGATAAACCAAAAGAAACAAAAATATGGTATAATGAACAATACAAAATCTTATGTTTAAGGTTATTTTATTCTTTCGTTCGATAGATGAGTTTAGTTTATGAATCACAGCAAAGACCATCATTCAAAACTTCTTTTGGAATTTTAAGGCACCTAGAACATTGAACTTGATGTTCTTTCTGTACAGGGCAAACAGCAGGAATATTGCATCCTGGATCTAAAAAATAACATTACAATGGTTGATTATTTTGTATCGATTGCATAATGCCTTACTTTTAACGACCATTAATGAAAAGATTTTTTAAAGTAGTGTATAAATAGAGGACAATTAAACAGGTCAACGAACGAACTTTTTGATAAGCCAAAAAAAACGTAGTTGATCATTTACTCAAGATGTCCGCTACTCGGTTTCAAAATAACGAGCTTTTTAAAAGACTTTTTGAAATTTATACATTAGTATAGAAATATATTAACTTAAAAAGCAGACAAAAATGGAGATTCCATGTGCTTGTTAAGATCGATTGATGGATTGATCGTTTGATTTGTTTGTGTGTGTATGTTACACATTTAACAATTAAGATGATCGTTTTATCAAAATAGTATGTCGATCATTCACATTATAATTTTTTGTTCACTATAATTTATATAAGAAAGTAAAGTATTCAAACAAACTCACCCTCAGGAATTTCAACTGAAACAAACAATACGGGTATCAATTAGATATAGAAAGATTAGGTATGATTGCCAATGCTAAAACTATCCATTCAAGTCAAATTTGTAAAAGTGCACCATTATAGGTACGGTCTTCAACACGGAGTTTTGTCTCACACCGAACAGACAGCTCCAAAGGACCTTAAAAACTATTCAAACGAAAAACCCAAATTCATTATATTATTTCCTTGGAATATAACAGGAATGCAATTGACAAATTGTTGGAATATTGGACTGAGAAGAAAAAAAGTCTGATTGTAACTCAAGTTGACATTTTTTTAGCTTTGCTATCAAAAAGTTACCATTAAATAAATGCGAAACGAAGATACAGTAATTTGTTAATCGTATGTTAATTCATATAAATAAAACAAATGCTTACCAATCTTGCATCCTGAAAAAAGACAAATGTGAAAAAAGAACGTCAAAAAATTGAAGAAAACAATAGTTCATTAAAATAGAATAAACACAATAAAGTAATGATCTAAGAAGTCGAAATTATGTTTACACAATGTGTTCAATTCATTCAACTTGTAAAACAAAATCATATAGTTCACATAATAAATTTTTTAAAACAGTTATACTATTTGACTATTCTGTGGCTAATTATTTTTTTATAAAATTAAATATAAAAGGAAACTTACCGACTTGGACATCTGAAAAGTAATACGAATTGGTATAAATATGTTGTAATGGTTAATTTTTAATTATTTGTTGTCAAAATCAATAACTGTTCTTCTATTTCGAAAGAAATTCATGAACAAATATAGATGACATTTTACTATATTCTTAATTCTTTTTCTTGTCACAATATGTATTGCTTTAGAATGATTAGCTTGGGTATTGTATCCGTTAAAACAATTAAAATTATTTAGTGCATGATCTAGTATGCATTGTGTAAAATTGATAATATAAGTTGAGATTGATAGAAAATAATGCGTAGAAAAATAGCGTTGAGTGAAAAACAAAGTCGATATTTGTACAAGTCGCTTACCTTTTCGAAGAATCATAGTCGGAATGAAATTACCATCACATACATCACATATCGTAGGGGGTTTCTCAAAGGTCTCTGAAATTATCAGAAATCTGAATGATATCCCTTATATGGCATGAATGTATCAGTCAATGACCAAATCTAAATCGTATGGAATCTCTGTTTTTGACCACTAAGCATAAAATTCAATAAAATGTTATAAATAAAACATAGTTAGATAAGAATCATTGTTAAACAAATTAAATTGCTATTTGTCGGGGGAAAAAATGATGTTCTATGACTAAGGCCGGTATTTGAAAACTTTAAAAGCAACTTTCATATAGCAAATATCGTAGGATAATTTGAAAAATTTGAGAGAAAAAATGCTACAACAAATATTATCAGTAAACATAGTTTAGCACAAATAAATTGTTATAATTTTAAATAGCAAGAAAAAAGAAAAATATACATAGTGGACAAAAAAAAACTCATAATTTTTGTATTCTTATGACGAAAATCAAAAGTCAACGACAGTACATCCTATTAAACACAGAAACGATCGTCCAGATTACACGAGCAACAAGAACACTGCTATGCCTTTTTCAACTAGTAATATGACTTATACAATGTTGCAAACAGTATAAACAGTGTTGTTTCTGTGTGTGTTAATTAATTATAGGAACTCAAATAATCATGTTCATACTCGCGGAAACAGGACATGTGACATGTCTAGTAAGATCTCTTCAAGGTTTAATTAATTGTTTAAATTCACCATTGAAACGCTGTCTTAAGACATTACGCCATTCGTATCTAATATGGTGAGTTGTAAATTTACTAATCGTATTTTGACATACGGGAAACGTAAACAAAAAATCTTACTCAAATCTGTTACAAATGACGCTATAACGTCTGGAAATCCATTTGTGACAACAGTTTTACCACATGAGTATGTATCGTGTGTACCATTATTCCGTCTATATAAATAAACACCATTCATCAGTCTATAGCATATATAAAAGTCAAAGTATATAACGTCTTAACATATTTCAACTTAGAAGTTTTACGTCCATATATATTCAACAATCAACAATTTCCGACGTAAGACTGTTAGGCTACAGAGAGCGTGCATTGCTCACCTAGCATGTTTGTACAAATTAATATGATAAAACAGTATTTTAATCGTATGGACCTAATGTTTTTTATCGATGTTTTTTTTCATAAATTCAAACGGCAAAATAGACCACAAAAGAGGCAAACATTGGACAAATGGTAATTAACATGTTTTAAAAAAGATTGACGATCAGTGGTGGAGTATTCGCTTCGTCTTTTCTGCTTAATCAACTGTTCAACGCTTGCATCAGATTTAAAATTTCCAAATTTTCTATCGTGAATATTGCTATGGAGGCATTTACTGTCAATAAGCCCATCCGATACAACTTAATTGTGATATTGAAAAACATTTCAGCTTGATTATAACCACATATGTATTCTATGAGTTTTCAATGTCTGATTAAATTGAAATCACATTCAAATCAAGTTGCCATATACATGTATTTTTCAGTTATAATCTGATGGCAATAAAATCTTTATTTGTAATTTTGTAATCTGCGATTGGATTCATTTTTCGTCTGAAAACCATTCTTCTTACATAACAACATATTCGTTGTACATTACGCGTAACAGAAATTTATTTTGATAAAGTCGCTTAATTCATATATTCACCTATCATTAAGCTGTATAAAGTACTATAGCAGTTAAAAGTGATTCGTTATAAAATGGAAACAAAATTCAACAGGGTTATCATCTCAGGTGAACTTATGTGATATGGTGGGGAGGCATTTTCTGCCCAACGACTAATTCAAATAATTTGTTTATTATATTTTAAAGAAATTAGTAGGGTATGTTCACCTTATAACTGTGAAAAGTCCAGATCTTGCATAACATTCCTGGTAAAAGAGAAGTCTTCCATGCAATGTAAAAACACTAGTGGTTCGATTATTTTCTCTTACGAGACCTGGAACTACTGGACTTCCGTCGTCTCCTAGTCTTCCATAAATGGTTTTTTGTCTGTAACATGGTTGCGAACACAATCCAAAAACTGATAAAAAAGAAAAAGAATCCAAATGAATACATGTGATATTGTACAAATATGATACATTTAAATCCTAACTAATTTGATTATGTGTAATTTTAATGTAAAGTTCGCTATAAAAAAAATCTTCAATAATATTATGGTTGGTAATGCTTGTTTCGGGGTACAGTTATGCTTTAGAACCAACAGTAGGGGATGGTTGGGTATATGCAATCATAAGTGTTAGATTTTTTATAATAAATTGAACATTTGATTTCCTCATGAAATGAAGAACTTACATAGTTTACTGACATGGCAGATTGATATAAACATGAAGAACTCCCATCTATGTTTTTGACAGAATAACCCACATCCGACTTACTTATTCCTAGTTTGAAAAATTAATAGATTTATGTAATGTAAGCCTCAAATATCTCACATGATGACCTATCGCCAAATGTTATTGTTCAAATCTAAGAAAAGAAAAACATGAGTTTGTTGAAAGGCGAGAAATACTTTATTTCATAGATAACTACCAATGTTTTCCGATTATTTAACCACTTTTACCTTCTCTTTTCCTAACATGTCACATCGGCGATTGATAACTATCGCCAAATTGTACTTGCTTCATCAATGAAACCCGTGCCAAATGTGAAGCAGAATTAAAGCACAGTTCATAAGCATGATAAGAATATGATTGCATTCCAGGGTTTGGCGTGTTTCGTGTTGCTCAGTCTTACATTTTGTCTTTAGATTGATTGCTTGTTTTTTTGCAATGACATTTTTAGCTTGATTTTGACTTTTGAGTTTGAATACAGGGAATTCATTTTTACTTTCGTGGTTACCAAGTTTCGTGCATTGTGGAAAAACTTGCATTTTCGTGCGATATTTGATTTCGTGGTTTTCCAAATGTCTGCATTTTATCATACAGAAAATTTGCAATTCTTTTAACATTAAAATTCGTGGTTTCTCTTCAACAAAGAAATTTTACAAAAATGTGTATCCAACGATTAATACTGAATCCACAGTATAATTTTCTCACCTGACCAAAGACGGGAGTTAATCTTAAAGGCTCCAGATTAGTTGGCATACCGTACTGTAAATTCAGAAATTATTGCGTACATTTGTTATTGTGATAATTTAAAATGTCATTTTTGACTAAAATACAATTTTTCTTTTTGCGATAGTGAAACAATTTCTATATACTCATTATAATTCTTAAAAGAAATTCAAAATGGGAGTTTAAACTATTGCGATTACAACCCTGTTGCATTTTTCGTAATAAAAAAAACATCGCAATAATTTTTGAATTAAAATATTTTGATCGATGAACGACTACTGGTAAACTGATAATGCAATAAGTCAATAACAGTGTGTAAGAACCAAAGCACTACAAATGTAGTAACGTATGAAACAGTTTATTCCTGCTAATTGATCATTTTAGCTTTTTCAAATTCATGTTTCCCCTTTGGTAAAACAATGCAGGTCATCGTTCATTTTCGCTTTTCAAAAAGTTTGCTTATGAAATATGAAGGCATGTCAAGTGATTAACTTTATCTAACTGGAAGGGAAAATATCTTTAAAAAAATACTTAAAGGGACATTTCATAATCTGGTTTCATTTTTTCATTTATTAGTAGTTAATTTGTACAAAGCTGAAGATGTGTCCATATAAAATGCGAAGAAAAATAGAACCTCCTGTGACGGTAATACTCAATTAATGAGAAACATATATTAATTTACATTTTTCATTGATATTTTTATATTTGTCTACTACATGAACTATAGCATGAATAATGATTAGGTACTTTTATAAATCCAATTAACATATTTCAATCCAATGTAATTAGAAATGATTCTATTGGGAGTTCATCGTTAGTGTTAAAATCAAATTAAGAAGAATTTGTCTTTAGCGATATACAATTCTTATGATTTCATGTGAAGAAACAATGAGAAAGTGAGGCATGAAATGTTCCAATTCTCTGAGTTGACCTTATATGCATTTTGCTATTCTCTTTTTGTCTGTTTATGTCATATACATGCTGATGTTGCTTCCTATTTACGAATCTATGGCTATCAAATTTTAACGTTTAAGCATACCTGTGAAGGTAAATAAATCAAAGCGTTTTTCTCGCGCTAAATCTTTAAAGTTCTTAATCAATTTGTTGCTTGTGTAAACATTATTTTCTTTTAAAAATAGAGTAAACAAACCATTGATCTTGTTTTTGTATCTTAACGGTTTGACGTCAAAAGTCAGCTTCCTGTGTCAAACATTAATAAACTATGTTTTTTTGATATTTTTTACGCTTCAGAATAAAATCAATAGTACAAAAAAAGTCATGTACAAAAACAAAGAATTCTTGTCAGCATATTTAATATATCAGTGAATATTAAAAAACATAAAACAAAAAAAAAACATAACATAACATAACCAGCTGTTTCATAGATTAATTAAAACAGAACAAGCATTAAAAAAAAGACAGAAGTTCACATATACTTTTTTCTATAAATAGTCAATATTATAATCGAAACGAAGTGGAAAGTTTTTCTGTAATCTTTATTTTTATATTTATGTTTTTTTGGGGTTATTTGCTCTTTTTGTTATACATCTGTTGGAACTTAATAGTTTCAGAACAAGTAAGACATGAATATCGCTGGGTTTTTTTAAATTTGATAAAAACGAAATTATAATTTATTAAATTTAACAGCAAAGTGGTTAAAATCCAAGGATAAACAAACCCCGAGAGTTCAGAAATAACGAGCTTATTGTAAAGAAATGAAGGATTAAAAAAAATCACAAAAATACTGATATCCGAGGAAAATCAGAACGGATAACTGTTTACCATGTTGACGTCATAGTTCCGATTCCGTTGTCAAAGATTTACAAAGACGTTTTTGAAAATTTTGCTCTTTTCCGAAAGGAATCAAATAAATCAATCACATTATTATCGTGTGAAACATACAAATATATTTTTATCTTTTTGGACAAATATAACAAATAACAATTGTGAATATGTACAGAAAAAAGTGAAATCACAAAAATACTGAACTTCGCGGAAAATTCAACACAGAAAGTCCCTAATCAAATTGCAAAGTCAAATGATTATACACTTCAAATGAATGGACAACAACTGTCACATTTCTGACTTGGTACAGGCATTTTTAAATGTAGAAAATATTGTGTTGAGCCTGGTTTTATAGCGCTAAACCTCTTACTCGTATGGCAGTCGCATCAAATTTCATTATATTTACAACTATGCGTGAACAAAACAGAAAAGGTAAAATTGTCAAAATTGTCAAAATAGGGTACAACAGCCATCACCGCAAAACAAAGGGGTAGAGTTGTCGTTACTCTTATTCTCAGACCGTGACATATGAAATTAATTATTGACATGAGAAAAAAACCCAGAATTTCTTTCAATATTTATGGATATGTTATACAACCTAATGTTGTTCGCGTATAACTTATAATTTTTTAGTACGATACGAGACATATATATACTCTCACACTTAAACAAGATGGAAATAATAAAAGCCCACAACATTAGAGAATGTGTGTTTTCAAATTCATATCTCATTCACACATATGACACACTATTACTATGTTTGCTGTTTTCATTTTAAACGGTTTTCCTTTTTCTTTCTACTTATCAGTTTGAAAATTATTTTGCTTTTAAACGTGTTTGGCTTAAATTTGATAATAATATTCTAAAAAAAAAAAAAAAAAAAAAAGCAACGAAACGGGAATAAACTTTACTACAATAAACGTTTGTGTAACATACTACTGTGGATTCGTTATTTTTCGTAAACCACGAAATCAAATGTTCCATGATTGACAGATTTTCTATAGGCGTGTTTGAATGTTTTGGCAATACCAAGAATTTAAATATCTCCGAAGATGCAAATTTTCCTTAATCCACAAAACAAATTGGTACCCACGAAATAAAAGAATCCAAAGTACTATGGGACAGCTTCCGAAATGCTAATTTGTAACCTTTTTCAACTGAACAAATCACTACTCTACTTTCAAATTCATGAGCCACAGTGTAATTTCATCCCCTACTTGCTACTAGAGGCATAAAACATGAAGAAATAAATTTTGAAGGTTAACAAACACTTGACAAGTAACACACTTCCCATAGTAGGGACTATATTCGAGGTGAACAAAATCAAGGGCGAAAACTGTGTTTCTGGACCAGATATAAACACAAGCCGCAATTTGATAGAATCCTGATTATTTATCTCTTAATTTTATCAAGTATGCTATGTAATTGTAAAATGTTTATATATTTTGATATTAGAAAATAGAAAATAACTTTACAAAAAAAAACACCTTTAAAGGGCCGTTTAAAGGTCCCTGTCTCTATTTTGCTGAATGTTGTTTTGATATGGGAAATATCCAAATTAAGCATATTAGCGAAGATTTATGTTTGCGTTATTTTCTATTAGCGAAAGTCGTGAAAATAAATAAGTTTAAGAGTATCTGTTGTCCTAAATGACGCATAGCTAACTATTTCATGGTTGCACTATTTAATAATTCTCAGAATAAAAAAAACGAAGGGTGATACAGATTACTTACCGTTTCGAAAAAGCAAAACGAAGAACACGCTTATCCAAACAATCATCATGTTGAAATAAATGTGTAATGTATGTTGTTTCAGGAAAAAATATCTGAAGGTTTGTTCATAAAGTACATATATATAATTTTTTTCAAGTGACATGTTTCATTGTATAACAAATTAACGCACGTGTCAAAGAAGAAGGCGGAAGTTCAACGCACCTTTTGTGTTTTAATTGAATATTTAGACGAATTAAAAGGATTGTTTCTTAAAATATAAAAAAAAAGAAAAAGATGGTTGTGTTTGACAAATATTCATTTAATGTGAATTTTCCATTTTGAAACGAATTTATATTATTTATTTTTAATATATATTAAATAGACTTTATTTATTGAGCATGTTGAGTAGACGGAGATATAAATGCATTCTCTATTGATGTGCTTTCAGTTCAGATTTGACAGAGTCGTATATCTGGATTTTACTCGTCTTGAGTGAGGAAAATGTAAAAGCAATTTTGCAGAGACGACGCAACTTATGTTCTACCATTTGCAAAGATTTAAGATAACACCAAGATGTTAAAATGATGCACAAAGACAACGTGTTCATATTATCTAATGAATATGCTTTATCATTATCTTAATATTATAAAACTTTATATTGCACGAGCTTGCGAGTGCAATATATGTTCTACGAGGGACAATATTCCCCAATATTCATGCAATAACCCTTTTGTTGTATAGCAATATGATATTCAAAGGTAAAAACATGGTAAAACTAAGATTTTGTCGTTGGTGACGTCATGAATTTTGAAGATTTATTGCACTAGTGCAATATTAGAATTTATTGCACGCTAACTTTTAGTTACTTTCTGTGGGACATATTATATTGCTATGCAATAACATTGATTACCATGTGCTTTGAACGAGTTATTAGTTCTATCAATACCACTTGCACCTGTTTTGTTACTTATGAAAATAATTCATTATACGATAGAGGTCGTAGGCGTTGCAATGAAAGTCTATATTAGATGATCAGAAAATGTTTTTAAAAAATTGACCTAATGTTGTCTTATAAGCTTCAACCGCCGAGATTATTTTTGATTTTTTAACATAAGCAACACGACAGGTGCCACCTTTGTGACAGGTTCTGCTTACCCTTCCGGAGCACCCAAAATCACCTCCAGCTTTTGGTGGTCTTCGTGTAGCTTAGTATTCAATTTTCTATGTTGTGTCATGTGTACTATCATTTGTCTGTTTGTCTATTTCAATTTTATCCATAGCGTTGTCAGTTTATTATCGAACTATGAGTTTGATTGTCTCTCTGATGTCTTTTGCCCCTCTCTTGTCTTGTAGTCTTGTATTATTTCGCTTCGGGTGTTTGACGGAAATGCTAATCCAAACGATCGTCATGATTGAAAAACTCTTTAACGTATATTGTTTCAATCAAAGTGTCTTTACTTCGTAAAGTACAAAAATATGTTTTTTTACCAACCATCTGTTTCATTGATTTTAAAAACTAGCACAAGTATCGAAATATGAATGAGATGTTCAATAAACTTTCTATTTCTATTGATGAATAATAAACAATGTACAATAAAAAAAAATTATTGACGAAGAAAAAGCAGGTGATTGTGTCATGACAAATATTAATCTCAAATGTGGATGGTTGATTTAAAAATTGATACTTTTTGAGTTGAATAGGAAAGTAAACATTAATAAGATGTTATGTTATGGCAAAATTTATAAGCAAGAGATGTATAGTACGAGAGAACGGAATTGTCTTTGAATTTTTTTGTCTATCTGCACCTGTATTGAAACAAATTATTTATAATGAAATTGTTTGGGCAGTTTTACGATTTAACTAATACAATAAGACTCCTTGGATATTTTTCCAGAAATAGGGGAGGTATGATATGTCTTGATGATATATTTTTGCATTTACAAGACCATTAATACGTTAATGGATTGAATTATTCAATTAAAAATGGTTGTAACAAATAATATTGCAGTAGAATTGGCGATACATGGGCAATGATTGAACATAAAATTTAGAAAAAGTCAAGTATGTTTATTATCTCTGTGTAAAATATGTTTTTGTTTGGGCAAAATACCAATGATTAAGTGGCCTAAAGCTTACCAGGATTTTCATTATTTATAGCTTAAATTGAATAGATATTTTTTATTTATTTTGAAATTTTCGTTTAAATTTTAAGAACAACAGATAGAGATCTATATTTGATATCGATATTGGTCTTGGTCTATTTTTACTTGGCAACAACTCTTAATAAACTGGATTATGCTACAGTCTGGAATGTTTATTGTATTGATTGGTTGCCGTCACATTGCCTGACATTAATTCAGTAAAATGTATGTCATAAGAACATGACGAAATTAACGATTTTACTTTAAATGACATGATTAGAAAAAAATAATTTGTTTAATGGAAAATTTTAGAAGGGATAAATTTGAATTTTTTAAAACAAATCATTTGACATTTTAAACAATTATATCAGTTACCGTAATACTATTATGACTCCATGTTTTCATGAAAATCAAGTAGTTACGACAACATCTTAGATATATAAGTTCGAATGTCTCTTTGGTATCTTGCACACCTCTTACAAGCAACATAAATCAGTTTACATTGAAACATTAATTGCACATATCAATAGTAAGAGAGATATAAATACTGGTAACGTTTTATACATAACCAAACTGGAGGTTTTTTTTATCAGAAGCGCCAAAAACACACGATTATGTTACGTCTTGGTGTATTACTATAATATCGTGCATTGCAGTAAATATGTGTTCCCCTGATATTGTAAAAAAAATAAAAACAACAGTAGTATACCGCTTTTCAATAGTCATAAATCGATAAGGTAAAAACAAATCCTGGTCACAGACCATAATCGATGGAAACACAACAACTATTAGAGGACTACAACAGAATAACAGAAACACTGAACTGCTACAAAAAAAAAAAAAAACGCCAGCATACACTGACACGGATTTTTTTTTATTACAAATACATGCTGGTAACATCATTTGGTCTCTTGTGAATAGTTTTCTTACTGTGATTTACACCACATTTCCTTTCTTATATATACTTGCATAAGTACAAAAAAAACATAGAAAGGTAAATAACAAATCCTCCGTTTATTTAACAAAACATTGTTTCTCGTTTCTTGTTTTTTATATAAATTAGACAGTTTTTGTCCCCATTGAAATGGTTTTACACGTCATTTTTTGGGGCCACTATATATTTTACTTTTCGATATGAGACGAGTCTCCTTGTTGAAGATCGTATTTTAATCTGTAATGGTTTACTTTTACAAATTATGACTTGAATGAGAGAGCTGTCTCATTGGCACTCATACCTCATCTTCTTATATCTAGGAAGACAAAAAAATAACATGACTTAAAATCCAATAATAATTTAAAGTGAAAAAATATAAATTTAAACACTTTCAGGCATTAATATCTATTATTTCATAGCTTAATAAGAATTTTTTAAATCAATGTCAATTTCTAGGTGCAAGTCAAGATATGAGACAGACTTAACTGTATCTGTAGTATCCTTTTTCTCTAGTTCGATGAGATAGATGCGTTCCATATAGTCACCAAAGTAAAGTAAGAGAATACTGCTGACTTGTTTTCTTTTTTCTTATAAATAGATGAATGCAAAATCAATTTAAAGCAACGAAATAGATATATGTATGTAGTATGAGTGCCAATGAGACAACTATCCATCCAAGTCACACATGTTAACATAAGTGACAAAGTAAATCGAAAAACAAAGTAAGAAAATGTGAAAATCTACAGATTATTTTATAAAATTTACAGCAACAAAAGATTTTTAATAAATATGTAACATATAAGATAACAAGAAGATATTTATCATTAACATACACAACTGATAATGAACAAAACAATATTACTTTGACAAAATGACAAAAGCAACAAATAGTTCATTAATGGTACGAATTAACTGCACCAGTTACCAATTAAGATGTATAATTCAATATTACATGTGGCGTAGCATTCTACTGTTTTCATTGGATATGACGATCACGTGTTTCAAAGATTATTTTACGTCTTTGACGACTTGTTTCTATTAATACGTATATTGGTGGTCTATATGAAAATATTATTAATTTAGATTTTTGACGTCATGAGGTCATAATGGAAACAAGTTGTAAAAAGCAATAGAAAGACCAGAGTCAATGCTATCATGAATCTGCATGTAGGAGACATATGTATGTCTGCTGAACAAAATGTTATGGAAGGCGTGAAACAGCACTTTATAAACTTTGCAACTCCAGAGGAATCTACAGTCTTAGAGAATAGACA
This sequence comes from Mytilus edulis, assembly GCF_963676685.1. Taxonomy (NCBI): domain Eukaryota; kingdom Metazoa; phylum Mollusca; class Bivalvia; order Mytilida; family Mytilidae; genus Mytilus; species Mytilus edulis. The sequence continues at coordinate 66,642,693 of NC_092350.1, read as the reverse complement.
ATATCACCAGGAAGTAGAATATGAAATAGGATTAATTACAGAGATGGTGAGGGATAATAATATATCACCGGCCACACTAGAAGAACTACAAAAGGCCATCAAATCAATTAATAAAGGAAAATCATCTGATATCTATGGAATCACTGTCGAACATAAATTGCATGCAGGAAACAATTTGGAAATGTTGCTACTGAACCTCATCAACATAATATTCAAAGAAGGCAAGGTGCCAGACATGCTAAAGGAGGGATTACTCACCCTCGTGTTAAGGAACAAAGGCGAGAAAAACATAGCAATTAATTATAGAGGAATCACTGTATTACCTGTGTTAAACAAAGTGATAGAAACAATTGTAAGAGTAAGGATCAATCAATCCAGCAGTGCCTACAACACAAAATGTAACTCAACGAGGATTAACAGCAGTCTCAGGACCAGCAAATACAGCATTACCGGTTGACGAAATATACCGTGAAGCCAAAGATAACAATCAAGAATATGAACTGGACGCAAAATCAACCTTTGATGTAGTTATTCATTCCCATCTTATGAAGCGGCTCTAACATGCTGGAATTGATGATAAACACTGGACAATAATTCAGAGTATGCACACAAATGCAACAAGTACAGGTAAATTGGAAATATACTCTGCAATACTAGCACATGTGCAAATGATGTCGCACTCAAGAGCAACAAGACCACCAATATGCAAGTACAAATTAATATGGCAAACACCTTTGCCGGCATGGAAGGATATGAACTACAGAAAAAAACGTCGCTTTTAACATAAAACCTAAGCCTACAAAGAAAGAACCGCTGCTGGGAGTATATACATTAAATAAAGCTATTATGCCAAGAGTTGACTCAGCTATGCATTTAGGAATAATCCGGACGAACTCTTTGAAGCAAAATATCATAGCAAATATTGAGGATAATATAAAAAAAAATTATGAAGAAGTGCTTGTGCTCTACTTGACAGTGGCTTCCATGGTGAAAATGGACTGGATATGGAAACTATAATACACTTGTTAAAAATATACACCTTGCCGGTGTTATTATATGGAATGGATCTATTAACACCACGATCCCTGGATCTAGAGAAATTGGAAAAATTGCAAAAGCAAATGCTCAAGCAACTGATGTCACTTCCAACTAATACACCAGATCCCGCAATTAACATCTTGACGAGAAAACTACCAGTAGGAGCACAAATACACTTAAAGGTTATGACCCTCTTTATAAATGTGTGCACCCAACCCAACGAAAGTTTACAAAAACAACTATCAAGGAGGCAATTGTGCATCAAGTCAGTGAATAGTAACAGCTGGTTTATTGAAGTAAAAACAATCATGCTAAAATACGATGTAGGAAATGCAAGTGAGTGGCTAGATATTCAGATGAAAAAGGATGAACTGTTAAATAAAGCTAAAAAAAGGTATCAATGCCTACTGGATTGAGCGAATAACATCTCTAGCTAAGCTTTATACCGGCTTTCGATACCTTAACAGTGATATATTCATGCCAAGAAAAATACATCCAATATTGCGAATCAAGCATCAATCTCTAAGAGACAGCAAGGGAGTACCTACTAAGTAAAACTATTAATTGGAACTTATATACTTCAATCCTATAGATATAAGATATACAAAGAAGGAACTGAAGATCATTGTATAGCCTGTGACTGTAAAGAAGAGACATTAGAACATTTGCTTACAGAATGTGAAGCGTGGGATAACCTACGAGATCCAATACTACAAACAATTAAGAACCTACTTACCACAAATGAGAATGTGTGTCAAGAAGATCTCACATGTGAAATGACAATTCAAGTATTAATGGACATAACAAAAATACAAAAGATATACAGAGTCACATCTGACCTGATGTCTCAAATAGAATTCCAATCAAGAAGACTAGTGTTCCTCATACACAACGCACGATATCAACTGGTGATGAAAGACCAATTAAAGAAAAAGGCTGCCTGAGAGTGGGTGCAAGGATGGGAGGGACAGCAATGTAAAATTTTAACAAACATTTTAAAAAATTAGTCTACTTAATACTATTCTTAACAGTATAATCTTTCTTATTAAATCTGAAGAGTTTCAGTTCATAAATATTCTGTGAATTAACTGTAAATAGTTGTAAAAACATCATCTTTCTATCTGCTCTCATAATACACAGTGAATAAATTAGTGTCAAATTAACTTGAAAGATATATAGGCGAATTCCTTAAGGTCAAAGACCAAAAATATTGCCTTTTTACATTTTGTGAATTATCTAAAGAGTAAATAAGTGACCTAATCTGTAAATGTTATCACTTTAAACATCAGTAGACCGAAAAAAAAATATATAAAACATATATGCTCAGAGTAAAAATCATAAAAAAATTCTAACTTTACATGTAAAAAGTCTTAAAAACTGTAAACTTCCCATGTAAAAGTTAAAATAAACCTGTAAACCACCCTTGTAAAAACACCTACAGACTTAAAAAAAAGAAGAGGTAAATAGTGTATATAATGGTGTTGTGTTACGATTGTTAATTTATTCTTTATCTATTTTTTTGGTGGTGGAACTGTTCGACATACAAAAGTATGGTTACCCTATAAAGGGTGTAAAAATCGAAAGAAGAAGAAGAAAAAGGTCACAAATAACAACCACGGAGGAAGCGCTGCATCAAAAAAGAAAATTTGCACGTTTTTCAGATTTCAAGAATTTTATGTAAAATGCAGACGACAAAAATAAATGAATGCTAATGCAACAAGCTATGAAGTTTAAAAAAAAAGATATTCTCTATAACAAGCAAAAATTCTTGCATTCTTCCTAATACAGTATTTACAGATGTAATATAGAAATTAAGGACTTTCACTCAGCCAATACGTTATATACGGACCTGTTAGATTATATTAACACTCTGACTTTGTCTTCGGTAAATATAATCAAAACAGGTCCATATATAACATATTGACCTCGTCAAAAGTCCATAATTGATAAGTATATTTGGAATTAATAAAAATGTCTTCCAGTCGTCTCTTCATTGGTAAATGTCTACAATTATTTTCAATTACACACGTGTGGTTTTATTGACTTGTGGTAACGAACTACTTAAACTTATGACAAAAGTAATGTGTTAAAGATACAAATACACTTTGTATTTATAAATAGCTGATAAGGAAATTATTGTTTGTCAAAGCATGTGACTATGCAATTTGATACCAGGACACGTACATCTTATCAGCTGTCGATTACTAAAGTCATATTTCACACTTGTACTCATTATGTTTCACAAGCGTAACAAGTCTTAAAAACTTACTATATATATATTATGTATATCAATTTGATATTTTCCGGAGATGATTTGAATTGAAACAAAGTAATGTCAAAGTGTCTTAAGAAGATGCATCGTGACAATAACTATTGTTATAAAATATTATAGAAATAGCCAAAACTTTCACAAATCATCCATAGAAATTGGAAATTTTTACATGCAATTTATTTACGTCCGTTTAAATTTCAAACGAATATTTTAAAATACCATTGTCACGTACATGCTGGTAAATGTGCTGATTCCAATGAATTTGATATATTTTTTCAAACACAATTACAATTCGTTTGGGGACAAAAGTCGATTACAAATGATCGAATATAAATATCCAATAAAGTGATACTTTTTTGTTTATCGATACAAAATAGACAAAAGGGAATCACATAACCCCTGCAACTGATCAAAACAGGGTAAGTCGACGTGATCATCAGATGGACACACAGACAGAATGTAACAATCAGGAATATGATAAAATCATATGTTTATTAAATTTCCTGTCTAAAACATCGAGAATGTCGCTCAGACACATCGTATCAATTGTACATTTGGTATTTCAATTAGTGGTGGGGAAATTGCACTGAAATATCATACAAAATTTGAACCATAGCCAAATACACCATAATTCTACTTTAATAAGAATATAGTTAACACTCAACTTTCCCTGATAAATAGACAAGTTGCAAGATTAAAAAACAAAATGAATTTTACACATTTAACAAAATTATAACAACATAGATGATTCACAACATATTTACATATCTTAAAGTTAGAAGTGTTCGCAAACTTGTCATAAACTCAACAACATCGGCGCCGCTTAACAGACGTTCCAACTGGTTGTCACAGGTATCATATGGTCCATTATCGCACAGAGCCTCTGCATGAATCATCTGTCATAATAAAAGATGAAGATGTCAAAATATAAAGGTATGCCTATAAAATTACCTACGAATCAATTGTTTCTTTAATGACATTAAATGCTACATCACTAAGGTTTTGTTTGTTTATTTCCTTTGCCGAATGGTCGTTAATGCTTTTTTGTGAATCCTGACACTACATTCCCTTTTGAATAGAATTTTTTTGGGTCTGCGTATTGTTTAAATGCTGTGTTTTATCTGTTTCATTCACTTGAGCATATTCTTTATGTTGGGATGCAGAATTTCTGCGAAACCTAAATAGACGTAACATATTTTTATTGTTATTATATTATCAGGTTCAATCAAGAAACCTAAACTATACATTCAAAACTATAACAAATGTTATATTCTAAAACTAAATACTAATTGCGTTTTGGAAATAAAGACCAGGCTGTTTGGAAGAAACATCGTGTTTACTAGTTAGTTCAAAACTAACACCTGTTCGTTATTTTTGAGACGTGCCTTAACTGTACCAATTATATTATATTTTTATACACATTTGTTGTCAAAATAATCGAGTAAACATTGAAGTAAATGAACTCAAACTCGCCTAACTCCAACAATTGTATGCCTGTCATAAGCAAGGAACCGTGTTTATAGCTGTCTTTATTAAAATATCAATGCTTTCTTTTTTGTAGAATTTGATGAAATTAGAAAAGAGTTGATACACTTGATTAAGAGCTGGTATAGACAATGTATATTGTTAAATACTGGACATGATAGCACATATACATATATTGACACAGTGTTTGATAATTTCTAAAAGCGCTACGTTAAGTACCAACTATCACATCAACACTAAGGACAAGTGTTTTAGAAACATAGTATATTCTCGCATTGCTTAAAAGGAGTTAAGCATAATGTTAAAAAAAAAGCCATTAACAATAAGATAATTATTATTTGACCTGCAACATTGAATCAATAACAATTAACGTTAAGTCAAAGAAACTATACCCCACAGTTTGTATTACTCAGCTACAACAAAGCCCTTATCAATTGCTTCGTTTTTAAAAAATATATTTCTAATACATACGTGGAAAATTTATTTTCATCATCTTTTTCATGTGTTTCTATGTATACCATATTCTGCTTTTTAATGTCATCGATGTCAACCGTCGTTGTTTCTTTTCCAGTATCAATTTTCAACGGTATTTTTTCATAACTGTCTGCCGAAGAAACTTGTTTAAAATGGATCGTTTGTTTTGATTGGCTAATATTAGATTTTTCAGTAACCTGATATCGACTATCTTTCCTGAAAGAAAATTCAACTCATGATCATTTACTTACTTTAAGTACAAGTACTTTTCTGATTTTCAAATCTCACCAATCAAATAGGATAATGGATATAAAGGTTACAAACATTAACTGATGGAATTGAATTAACACCCAAAGGTTATTGACTGATTGGAGGTGCAGGGTAAGTGTCTCCTGCGTGCAATATGTGAACGCACACTCCGTGAAAATGTCAAAATCATTTAAAGGACATAGTCGATAAAAATGCACTTCGGAAAACAGTTATGACATACAAAGGTCTAATACTGCAAACACGTGTCGCAAGTGGTCGGAGACACAAACCCAACGTAAAGGACAGCCAATTCGTGCGGATAACCAAATATATAATATGTTGAGTCGATAACACACCCGATTCCTGCTAAATTTATTGGAACAGTTTGTTAGACTGGATATAAGTCCCGTGTAGGAAAAAAGTTAAATCCTTATAAAATGGCGAAATCAAAAGCTCAAGCACGTATTGTGAGAACATGTATGACATGTATGAGCTTGGCGTTTTAATTGGGATATTCAAACGCAATACAATGGGGCATAGGGAAATTTACTGACAGTGATGATGGCATTTTGAAAGTTAAATTCATCAAATTTATCAAAGATTCTAATTTGAGGGATATTTGAAAAGCAAACATTTAAACAACTTTACAAGTGATTTATCTGTTTTTGTCTTTGAAAAGTTTTTTATCTGCTTAATATGAAAATGTTAACAAAACGGTCAGTAGGGTTCACAGCAATACTCTTTGAGGTACCGATAGTCTGATGGAAATATCAGTCTACCGAACTTTAAAACTTGTTGTCGAAAAATGAAAACTTGCAGAAGCAAATAAGCATGGCATCTTCCAATTTTATCTTTATTGTTCAGAAGCATTCAATGTGGTGGTGTATTTGACTAACCAAACTTTTATACTTGTTTAATGGATTGTTAAATCATGCTCGTCGAAGCTGCTCAGCTGTAAATGATTTTTATCTACCAGTAGCAGTTTCAAATATAATCCGTAATATAGAAATTTAGTAAAATAACTTCAAATAACTTACTTTTCTCCCTTTCGTTTGTAAAAACAACAAATTGCAATTATCACTAAAAGCAAGACTCCTATACCAACACATACACTAATAACTGCGAAAAGAGATAAACAAAATCATATATTTATAATAAGATTATTTACTGGGTTCAAAATTACATGAACAAGACGACGACCGGTGTTGCATTTGGAGCAGGATCTGCTTATCCTTCCGCAAAACCTGAGATCAACCCCAGTTATTGTAGGTAATCGTGTTTCTTACTCTGTAACTTTCTATGTTGTTTTTTGTGTACTATTATTAGTTCTCATTTCGTTTTCTTTTTTTGCCATGACGCTGTCATTTTAATTTCTATCTGAGTTTGAATGTGCCTCTGGTATCTTTTGTTCCTTCTTTACTCCTAAAATCTAGAGAAAGTCCGTTTAAACAGGTTACAACGTATCATAAAAGCACCAGAAGTATACCGCTGTTCGAAACTCATAAATCGATTGAGAGATAAACACAAATCCGGGTTACAAACTTTAACTGAGGGAAACACAACTTATATAAAAGGAAACCTGCAACACAACAGAAACACAACACTTAAATGTAACACAAACAGAAACGAACTATAACATAAAATGGCAATTTTCTTGACTTGGTACAGGGCATTATAGAAAAAATATTATTTTGAATTTTAAATCCATCATCTTTTACAGTTTTATCATTTTTTTATGTTAATGTAAAAGTGTTAAAACACAGACATTATAAACTAGGTATTACCTATGTTTCCACTGGCACTGTGAACTTCTGGTTGATTGGTTGAATCTGAAACAGTATTGTCTATCGTAGTAACTAACGTTGTTTGTAAAGATTCTATTGTGGTATCATAATCAGGAGCTGTTAAAATTAGATAAATTTTATTCGATCATTGATTAACACCAAAAAATAATGCTTAAAATACGTCATGCATGTACATGCGTTTAATCCGTCTTGTACTATACCTACAAACTGAATCTTATCATAAAAGTGCTATTATGCAGTCAGTAGAGGATACCATATATAATACATACATGTATGTATACATTATCTAAGTTGAATCTTTTTTGGTCTTATTTATGAATACTGCTCTTGACATGGAAAAGCAGGCAGCTTATATTAATGTTCGGTATCTTGATCATGTGGATGTGTTTTTTAAAGGAGCATTGTTAACATATTCCTTTACTACAGTATTAGTATATGGTTAAGTAGAAACAGGATCGCAATCAAGAATTATATATTTTATGACTAATATAAACGTCAAAGTATAAAATAAGTAAATGCTATTTGAACACCTCCAAGGAGTCTAGTGAAGACAAAACCCGCATCTGGCAATTGTAGGTCCCGTATCTTTGCTGACGACTTTTTACATTTGGATGTTAAGAGATAGCTACTCTGATATAAAACCACCATAAATTTACCATAGTATCATACAATCATTTAATTTGTACATGTTATATACTGCAAATGTTTTTCTGTCATCAAAAAAAGAATACTTATTTGTAGAACATATCGCCCAACCTTTTCTATCTTACAGATAAGCGGAAATAAAAATCCAGAATCAAACCATTATACATATTCAGCATTAAAAACCACATACTAATGTATTGAATTTTATGAAACCTGTCATATTGAATAATCTAACTGTACAATACCAGCTGATCATACATTGCATTTCTAGACAAAACTGAGTTAGTGTTTACAATTTTGTTTCACTTTTGTAATTTCAATTACTAAAAAAAAGTAGCAGAATGTAATAATTAAAAAGAAATTGAACAAATACTTACACTGAACCTCCAGTGGTATTGTATCTATAAACACATTTGGTTGCGCTAATGATGAATTTACTATACATCGAATGATGGCCTGATTGTCCCTAGCAGTTACCTGGATTGTCAAGGTACTTGTACCATTGTAGGAGCACATATCAGATATCTCTTGGATAGTTGTAGTGATATTTGTATAATTTGTTGGATTTTCGCCATGTCTATATTTTTGCCAGATGAATACACCGGGTGAATTTCCAACATTTCCAGTACAAAGAAATGTTATTTTATCTCCTATCTGCAATTTGGTGGAGTTAATTGACGGTTCATGATTTAACTGTCCGTCATTTGTTGTGTGCTGGTTCGAAATGATCGGGCTAACAGTCGTTTTAAATCTATTTTGTCGAGCAGTAACATGCGGATTAGTCGTATTTTCTAACGTTGTTGGTGTAGTTGTGGGGTCTTTTAGTGAACTAACTATAGTTAAAACATAAGGTTTGGAAGGAGGAACTGCAAAATAAATTATAATTGGTTAGCTTGGTTTATCTCGGCAGACGATATAAACCGTACATTTGTTCTAACAATAACTGACCTATATAGTTCGCAGGAATGATCCAATGTTTAACGCAATATGACATAAATTCCGAAAACGGTGTACTGTAAAAAAATGTTTCAAATTAAGTAGGGGTTCCCTTGCACGGCTCTACTTTGTTTATTCAACTGTTAAGTCATTTGCCATTCATCTATCGTGCTTTTTAGAAACAAGTTCAACAAACACAACATGAAAAGATAAGAAAATCGTATTTTTGATTTTTTTTTTTTCATCTTCAAAAAGCAATACTACTAAAACATAAGTTATGTAAAATTACCATTGATAATCCTAAAGATTAAATCAACTATGATTTATGTTTGCTTATCATAATGATAAATGTTGTCTATCGTAGACATACAATGAATCAGTACAAGTATTATGAAATCATATCCTGGTAGTCTAATTTTTGGGTTATATGAATAGTATTTTTTGATATTTTCAAAATGTGTTTAATATTTATTTTAATTTCTTTTTCTATAAAATAGTGTTTGTTTATTTATGGTAAGCTTTCTTATATATGCCTACATTATTATTACCTTTAACGAAAAGAGTTGACATTCCTGAGTTTCTTCTTTCTGTTTTACTGTTCTGGTCAAGATAAACAACTGAACAACTGTAATTAATTTGATCCATGCAAGTAAGGTTAACGAATGTCAAAATAGCCTCTGTAGAATCTTTACTTATATTCATCACTGTCACTCTTTCTTCCAAATACTGTCCTTTTGATGTAAATCTTGGTTTATCGTCTGGTAAAATTGTTACAACAGTTTCATTTTCGGCTTTAAATTCGATGGCAAATATTTTGATAACATTGCGCCTTGTGAATGAGCATTTTATTTGTGTACCACTTTCATCTATTACTCCAGATATGTTTTGATTTATTTGCACAGTAATTGAATAAACATCTGAAATATAAAAGATAAACACGTGTTGTAATTTAGATACTCCATTACATTGTCATTATTATATGCAGTTTTTATTTAAGTTTCATTTATTTCATTGTAAGAAGTCCATTGAAAATAAAATGAAGATAAATGCTGAAGTGTTTTTATCACATTTCAGTATCTGTTCTGTAAGAATACATTTTCGACGTAAATGTATTCAGTTCTGGTATCTAAATCCTGTCTTATTTATTTCATAAGTTTTGACAAAAAAGTTATCCAACTCTTGAAAAGCTAAAGTATTTTTTTTTAATTTTTTCATAAAAATGAAAAAAATTCCAAATCAGATGAAAAGAAAAAGTAACATCTTATGTTAAAAGATGAAGCATAATAAAAAGACATTAGTGTAGCCCCGTATGTGACCAGTTAAGATTCTTTGCTGTTTTTGTTAAAGAAGTGTCTTAATCAAACTTGTTACATTTAAAAAGGTTGGTTCAACAATACATTTCAATATAAAAGATGACAAATAACGTGCCGACTTTAGAAGTTTGAGTTGCATAATAGAAAACACATTCTTTATAATAAACTGATTCTGTATATATCTTATGAAAATAAAAAAAAGGGATTTTATATATATCTTTACCATTAAATATTCTCCATTACCCAATTAAGGGTGTTCCTAAGACAGGAAGCTTACACATAAGAAAGAAAGTAAACAAAAAGAACACTTACCTTGTATCTTGCTAAAAATTAAAAGACACGAAGTTAGAACAAATTTGATCTGGTTCATTGTCATGTTGCCTTGGTTTGGTAAGTATCAATATAGAGAAATATTAAAATTTTACTTTTTATTTATACATCTTTTTAATTAAAAATAGATAACATAATGTATCATATGTACGCATTTCCACTACTCATGTAACTTACCACTCAATATAAATCCCATTGCAGATGTATTTTTAAGTATTGGGGTTTTCCGTGTATTGTCATCTTAACATGGCAAGTTAAATATCAGGTTACTCCGTTTATGTTTTTTCTTAAAATGTTTTATTGTATTATATACAAAAGAACCAACAACTTTTAAAAAATCAGAATCTTTTTTCATCAATGATGTTATATCTTAACCGTTCATTGCCGTTAATTGAAGTATTTTTTACTATTTATATATTTGGATTAAATTTTTTATACATTTCTGTATGATAGCTGTAAAAATGCAAATTTATTGTTGCAAATGTTTTGAAATTTCGTCCTTCTAAAGATACAAGCAAAATACCAGTGATTTTTAATCTTCTGTGTCACTTAAAACTGATATCAAATGAGTCATAACGCCATTACTATGTTCATCGGTACGATGAATTCAACAGAAAAATTCTTTTTATGGAGAAAACGTTATTGTATTTCAAACCTTGAAATCATTTACAGTTTACTTTGAATACTTCTAAATGCTTCATATGGTATGACCATTCATTAAAAATACACTATCATATAGGTCATTTTATTATCATATTATAACAAAGAGATAAAGTGAATAAAAATAAGAAATTTCACATAATTAATTTTACTACCTAGACAAAACTATAATAAACACATTTTATACCGATGTCCATTACCGATTTGTTATAACGAGTGAATAGCAATCTATCGACTTGAAAAGATAACTTCCAAAAATTTCTCAATAAACTGTTACACAAGAAGTCACTGCGTTGTTCTGTAAACATGGTGTACAATAGTCATATTGCGATATTTGAAAACTAGAGCTTCATAAACACCGTAGTCACATCGGAATAACCCAAAACCTCGGCATCACTGCAAGCAGCTGCAGAGAAGGCTATCTTTTCATTTTCTAACAAAAGGTGTAACTGAAAAGGATCGTGCCCAACCATAACGTGCAAATGCGAAAAAAGTTATGTTACCGTGTGGAAGTATAAGCCTACCTGCCAGAATGTAATAATCGAAGAAAATTAACTTTGGCATCAATATTTAATTTTAAGGTAGCCTTTAAATTAATACATTGTCATGTAACCATTATTGTTTTTATTTATAAAGTTTATTATATTATTGAAACGTTTGTAATGCATATTTTAAAAAATTACCTATTTGTTCAAAAAAACTCATATCGTCCGGCCCGTTAATAACCATACGCGTATGGTCGGACCATATGAGTATACGCATATGTTCATGACCATATGCGTATGGTCTACATACTCATATGGTCCGGAAAAATAGACAAACAAAGAAAAATATCGTTAAAACAGTATATATTGTGCAGCATCAAATGCCGATGTCTAAAAGCTAATGTCACATGTATCTTATGCAAAATTGTCAGAAGAGTCATTGGTTATCTCGATCGAACCCTTCATTGTTTTGACACGCAACGTATACTATAAGTCTGGTTTTGCATAGAGAGCATTGGCATTTAACAGAACTTTATCCTCTTGAACTACTTATCTGATTTAGGCTTTTTACTGTTTTGATTCAAGCTCTATAGATGAGTCAACTGTAGCCTCAACACACGTTTTCGTGAACAAAATTATAAGACATAGAATGAGATAAGTTTTGAGCGTACATGAACAAAATTTATCCTTTCATAAACACGAGTTATGCTGATAGAAAGTAGTATGATAGCATTGGTTTAAAGTTGAGCATCCTATCAACATAGGAATGTTGAAGTATTTTTATACTATCAACATAGGAATGTTGATAGGGAAATCTGTATTCAGACCATAACAACTGCTATTGGCTATTCAATCAGTTATCAAAGGTACCAGGCTTATAATTTAAAACGCCAGACGCGCGTGTCGTCTTAGTTTTTCGAATAGTTCATACTTTTGTCAACAGTAAATCTATAAAAATGACCATAGAATTGATATTCATGTCAACAACGAAGTGCTTACTTCTGGGCTGGTGATGCCCTCAGGGACGAAGCGTCCACCAGCAGTGGTATTGACCCAGTGGTGTAAATATTTATCAAATGTACCATGCTTAAGATTTAATACGTCCCCTTTCGAAGTAGTGCATGATGATATGGGAAAAGCAGTAACATTTTTATCTTTTTTTTATTTCGTTGTGTTTTTGGAGTGTTTTGATGGGTTTATTTGCGTAATATAGACTAAATATAACAATATATCGGAGAAATCCAGCGCACAATGCAGACCTAGAAAAATAAATATAACAATATCATAAATCCTTTTTCAATAAACATTTTTATCGAAATAATACTAAATACATCTGGTTCGCCAGAAGCACATTTTGTGTTCTACCTTCTCCAGGAGCGCCCAAGCGTGCATTTCATTACTTAAAATTATCATGTAAACGTAAAAATAGAAACAAGTCACACTTATATTAAGTGCTAATCTTTTCTATAAGGTTTAATCATTTGACCATTATTCTGTTTTACGTAAACACAAGCAAAGATCCCATGAATGCATGTCTAAATGTGACATGCAATTTTATAAACCACTTTTTACATGTTTTTTGTATAATTTGTTAATTTACTAAATAGTAACATCTTTAACGGAACTGATTGTACTTTAAACTGTGCCAGTTTCGATAATTAATCAGTTTTTATTGATATTCAAGGCCTGCAATATTTTAAAATAAAAAATCATTATACAATGATTGACGTAGTTATCAAAACAAAAATGACAAACAATATAAAGAAACACCAACAATGAGTCAGAGCTTTTGAACGAGAGAGAAATATTTCTTGATTTATACTAATTTCATAAAAGTAATATAACAGTATCCATATTATGGTAAGAATGCCTGTAATTTTGGGTACGTTTTACCCCAAGGTTATCACTAGCCTAGTAGTCAGTACTTCGGTGTTGACATGAATAGCAATAGACCACTTTCGAGTTCATCTGTCACCGAAAAAAAACTCAATTATACGCGCCTTTATGACGTCATTTACCAGATAGAGGGGGTCGCCTGTATCCCTGCAATATTTACGTTCATCAAGCGTCTTAGTGATCGTCATCGTGCAGGATAAACTAGAATTTATGGTTGTTCTGTAGGTTCTTAATGACAATTTACCTAATGATAGCAGTGCTGATTTTCAATTTTGAGAATTCAATTTGCCAAATAATTTGTACAATATAGAATTATAGTTTTCCAACCACTTGCTCAACATTGGAATGGATGTAACGACGCCCCTGAACGCACAAATGACGTTCACTAAAACCAGAGTTTTTGACGGAAATGCATCGAACCCGAAAGTTGTCTATTGTATTGTCATTTATATAAATTTCCTGATTACAAACGTCAAAATTTCTCAAACACTAAGGATTTGCTTATTCCAGGGATAGATTACCTTAGCCGTATTTGGCCCAACTTTTTGGAATTTTTGGTCCTCAATGCTTTATAACCTATGTATTACCAATGTAATTTCAACTGATCGGGCGGAGCTTATGTTTTAATTGGCATTAAGACATCTATTTGAAGATGTGTATGATAAGGATGATTGCTGTTAAAGTTAATATTAATTCTAATCACATATCAGTGCCACCAAACGCATATACAAAAGAACTGAGTGTATGATACGGGACGAATAACTGGACACTTCATTGATGAGTTAATCCTTAAACTCATGTCTTTAGATGAACTGGTCTTAAATAAGCGAACTTCGAAAACCCCGCCAAGTCAAATGAAATAAATCTAGTGATACTTGATTAGCTTTATAACTTTTTTGATCTGATCGTCGCTGATGAGTTTATCTAGACGGAAAGCGCATCTGGCGTATTAAATTATAAGTCTGGTACCTTTGATAGCTATTTACACCACCCACTGAGTCGATGACACCACTGGTTGACGTTTCGTCCTTGAGGAGATCATCAGCCCAGTAATCAGCACTTCGGTGTTGACATGAATATCAATCGTATTGTCATTTTTATAAATTTCCTATTTACAAAAGTTAAAATTTCTTTTCATACTAAGGATTTTCTAAAAAGGGATAACCTATTACTTTTACCGTATTGGAACAACCTTTTGGAGTTTTTGGTACTCAATGCTCTTCAACTTTGTATTTGATTGGCTTTATAATTATTTTGATCTGAGCGTGATTGATGAGTCTTATGTAGACGAAACGCGCGTCTGGCGTATTAAATTATAAACCTTGTACCTTTGATAACTAATAAGCCTTATTCTCACTTCAATATAAGCAATGTCGTTTACTGAAGTGTGCGATTTTTAAGATTTCTTCCATGGAAACTTGTAACTCTTTTTACATCACATATCACTTCTTTATAGTTTTATATCCCTGTCACAGAACAAAAAAGGTCATTAACCTGATTGAGTTTTATAATTAAAGCATAGATGGTTGTTAACGATAATATTATTAAATTAACATGATTACGGAATCTTTTGAATACGTATTAATAGACACGTGACATGGATTTTCCAATGTTTGAAAGAAAATGGAAACATGTCACAAGATAACTTTACAGGATGTTTGACATAAAACATGAAATTTAATCATATACTTGTTAACTATAAATAATGAGTTTCCGATATATATATGTACTATGTATGTAACATATCGTGTAAATAGATATTTCTATTAAATATGATTTACTGTATATTATTAGATTTCACTGAAAAACATCTAATGCTGAATGAGATCAGGATACATGCATGTATGTAATCCAAAATAAGATAATCGTTAACAAACGCACATGTCGAATGCCATTTAGTCACGTAGTTTTAGTGAAATGCAAATAATAAGTATTTCAAGTGTTATTTTCTGTGTAACTATTTATAAATCAAAATAGATAAAACGTAATGGCTATAATTACATTTGTCTGATTTTAATAACTTCCTTTACGATTTGTCTTAAGACCGCTTATCGAATAGAAACCTTCTTCCTTAGTGTTGTTACAATTAGACGACCCCTACTGCTCGTTGATATAAGAATTGTAGCGATGGTTTTAACATAGAAACACTAACATATTCATATCCATATTTGTTTAAGTTATTAAATGTTAATGCGTATCATTTTTTGTCTAGATTCTTTTTCAATTCTGCGGATTTCTTATAAATTTAAAAAAAAAAGTTCAGTTCAATTATTGAAAAATGTGTCAATGTAAGTACCCATTAGCTCAATACTAGAAGAATGGGTTTATTGTCTCTGTCGGATAGTCTAAGCTCAGTCTGGATGTTTGCTCAATTTTAATCTTCGATATAGTGCCTTTTCGACTTTTTGAGGTCTTTTTTTTAGGGGGAAAATGGGGAAAGAGAGGGGTCATGGGGTTTTCTTCGACTTAAAGTTTTTTCAGTTACCCAAATTATTTATGGTATCCCTTTTAAATATAAAGAGAAGATGTGGTATGATTGTCAATGAGACAACTCTCAACAAGATACCAAATAGATTTAAACTTTTGCTACTACAGAAAAAGATTTCAGAGATTCCTCGATCGGTATCTGATAAATTGTTGCAATACTTCTTTTCTTGCAACAGTCACTACATTTCACTCAGTCGTTCATCATTATGTATCCGTTTTGCTAAAACCCACCAAGTTGCTTATTAAGGTTTGCATCAACTATAATTACATCGTCAATAATATGCCCTCAAGATATTACTGGACACGAAACAAAGTATAGTCATATAATCAAATCATATTTTTATCAGACATGAGACTCTTAATTTGCATGATTTTCTGTTACAAAAACAACCGACGATTCAACATGTATATGTCTAAATGCTCCGAGAATCCCTGTTTGACTTTATCATGAGCAATGTATAAGGAATGAAGTAATAAAATGTAAATTGTGACATTTTACTTATTCAAAAAGAAAACAAATCACATAAAAAAAAACATTATTAATTATTTTTTACAACAAAATAATAATGACATAAAAACAATAATAACATGTTAAACAATTCAATATCTTTACAAAGAAAGAAATCAAATAAGACTATACAAATAAATAAAAAATGTTCATTGAAGCATAAACAACATAACTTATCAGAAATACAGTTGTCCACCAACCAAAATTAACAGGTATAATCAAATAGAATCAGTCGAATTTTTGAAATAATTGGAAATAATAGGTGGTTGACAGGGAATGAAAAAGGGAAAACTGATAAAATCGCAAATGAAACCTTGTTTAAAAGATTTCGATCGTGTTGATTAGCAGTAATAAGTAAAATGTGAAGTGCTACATAGAAACTGACAAATGGTCACTCCTTCAACAGATCATTCAAACGTTGAAATTTTATGTTTGCTTGGGATGTTTGCTCCTTGCTTTCATTTTAAAAGACTCTTATGAATTGAAAGTATTTTAAAAGCGGAACATATGGGGCAAATAAAAATAAATAGCTTAGTGACCTTGCTGGTAAACAAAAAAAGTGACAATATTAACTGTATGAAAATCTATTATTAATACTTGGTAACAGAAAAGAAGGCAATGATAAATGTATGAAAAAGTAGAGAGATTCATTATACACTATATCTCAAAAACAAGGTCACGTACCAATCATGTTTTATGCTTTTTTATTTTCGTAATGTACTCAAATGTATATGTATACATTATGTCAGTCTCGAGCATCCCTGAAGAGACATGCATTGTCGAAATGCGTATCTGGTGCACCGAAAATCGCATGATTATTTTACTACAAAATTAATCAAAATATATACATGTACTTTTTTCATTTCTAAATGTTTGTCATCTCGTTCTCTCACCAAATTTTAAATTGATGTCAAAACAGCCCATGTTGAACTAAAATGCAGGCATAATCTTACATTTCTATTTGATTAAGTCGTGATTATTGTTTTTATCCAACCTTAAACCAAATTTGAATATTTTTTCAATATATATAAGGAGGTCCTTCAAATTTATGTCTAAATTCAAAAGTTCCGTAATCATGTATTTCCAGGTTATTTTGGTCTTTACAGATAATTGCTTTTAAAATTAAAAAAACAACCAAATCAAATTTATTCTATCATGTCTATGTTGATTGCAAGGCTGTTTGATCCAAAATAAACAAAATCCTTGATGTTTTATAAATAGCATGCAAAACTAGCTTGAGCTTTGTTAGTTCATTTTCCATTATTTGGAAGCCAGTAGACAGTAAAAAATAAACTGAATTTGAAAATTGAGAAATTAAGTAGCTGCGAAAAAGGCTATAAAATGCTAAACACGAAAAAAGTATCTGCGAAGAGAGGTTTACAGTATAAGTATAATACAGTTGATAAAAAAGATGTTGGTGTATGTATTCTTTGTCGTAGCTGAGCACACTCAATCTGCAGTCCTGTAAATGAATGTTTTGTTTTGAATATTGTTCTGCATATCGTTACCTTCCTGTTATCTACAACAAGTACAATATTAAAATACTTTTATACAAAATCATGTTTTCACTTTTTAAATTCTGTACTTCTGTTGTTTTTAACGCGAACAATGGTTGTTTCCGGCAAAAAGTAAGCTAGTATTCTCAGCACCAGGTAAAATGTCAAGAAATCAAAAGTATGGTGATAATATCACTTGTGCATCTTGGTTTAAAAGCTTCCATGTAAACAGCATCCATGTAATAACGAAGTCGTGTCCTCACTTTTTTCACAGATGATGCAGATTCAGTCACTTATGCTATCATGTAAGGCTGGCCACACTTTGAACTTTGTATTGTGACGCAACTATTGTACCAAATTTGCTATATATTATAAGATAAATGAGCTAACTCAGACTCCGACAATGCGAACCGGTAGGGGAAATGGACAAAACAACTGCAGTAATTTTGTTTTGATGGGAAAATAGTTGCAAAGAATTTATGATTTTGCTCGTTTACGATGTTTAGAAACTACTCGAAAAACCGGTACATCTTCGCGTGTTATAAGAATTGTTGAACTTTAATTATTCTGATTGCATTCAATACATGAGTATCTCTCCATTAACACATACAGAAGTTTCTCAATAACTTGATTAGGAACATTTGGTTAGGGACTTTCCGTTTTCATTTTCGTCGGAGTTCTGTATTTTGTGATTTAACTTTTTGATTCACTATGGGGTTCGCATTGCTTAGTTTTTATTTTTGGATGTTGTGTCTTGTGAACTTTTATTTGTCTGTTTGTCTGTTTGTCTTTTTTCTTTTAAGCCATGGCGTTGTCAGTTTATTTTCAATCTATGAGTTTGACTGTCCCTCTGGTATTTTTCGCCCCTCTTTTACTGTTATTATATAATCCATTGTCGCTTACTCTTAAATATACATCGAATGTAGTTTTTATTCTCAACATAGTTTTTTTCTTTTTTTTAACTTATAAGACTTTAGTACAAACAGCTGGATTGAAGATAGCATTAATATATCTTTCTAAAAATTATTTCACTGAATGCTGATATCAAATCTGAATTTCCCTCCGACCATTGTTGGTATACACAATTTTTGTTTATGGTTACATCTAATGTTTCAGACTATTCGAGTTATTACTTCATGTAACGTTTATGTTTTCTTTTTTCATTTATGTTGACAAAAGCCTAAATTATTTTATTGACCACGACCTGCACCAAGTATAGATATTGTTTTTTACATTAGTATCCCTGTTTGATAGAATTTATTTTCCAACAAATTAAATCAGACTTACAAGCTAGATTCCTTTTCTGCCATCATGTTCTGTTCTTTATTGTGATTCTTTGTGTTTGTTCTTTCTCCGCTCTGGCCTTTGTTGTCTTTGTTTGGAATCTGAGATTTTACTTCTTCCTTCAATTGAGCATTTACACATACTGTCTGGACAGGAGATGTATTGCTGGCAAACAATAATATGATCAATGAAAAGGGTGATCTATCCGGATATGTGCTTTCAGTATAACATATAAAAAGCATGACAGGAAAGATTTTTTCAGATTTCAAATAAATTCAAATTATTTATAGGGATGCTGAGACTATACAGGATTGACGTCTACTACCGTAAATTATTATCGACTAATAACCATTTTTCTAGTGTAAAGTAGGCATAGGGGAGGGTTTGGATTCCGCTAACATGTTTAACCCCACCACATTATTTATGTATGTGCCTATCCTAAGTCAGGAGCCTGTAATTCAGTGGTTGTCGTTTGTTTATATGTTACATATTTGTTTTCGTTCATTTTTTTTATATAAATAAGGCCGTTAGTTTTCTCGCTTGAATTAGTTTACATTTTCATATCGGGGCCTTTTATAGCTGACTATGCGGTATGGGCTTTGCTCATTGTTGAAGGCCGTACGGTGACCAATAGTTGTTAATGTCTGTGTCATTTTGGTCTCTTGTGGACAGTTGTCTCATTGGTAATCATACCACATTTTTTATAGACTTTACAAAACATAGAAAACAATTATTCGAAAATTCCTCAACCCAAGGAAAAAACCACAAAAGGAGAATAATCCATGTTATTTTCGTCGCATAAATTCAATAAAATCTATCTGTTTTTCAAAGTTTTATTCCATAATTCAACAGAAAATATTTTTTGGAAAAAAATGGTTCGATGTGTTAAATGGGAATGATGAAATTTAAGAATAAGGGTAAAAAAGGGGGAAAAGATACCATTGCCAGTGGAACATTCATACTTATATATATGTGAAACATTAGGTGACAACGCTATGGTTAAAAAAGACAAGGCAAACAGTCAAACAATGGTACACCAAAACACAACATATCAAACTTAAAACTGAGCAACACGAACTCCACTTAAGAATGATTGATCTAAGATGCTTCGAAAGGGAAAGCAGACACATGTGGCACCTGTCGTGTTGCTCTTATGGTAAAGATTTATTTACCAAATGGGATGATGTATTCAATATTTACCAGTCTAGGTTGTGTTCTCTTGGACATTCCGAGAATTCGTTATGTATTCGGTTTATCATGAATCTAAATAGAATTTCAAAATAAAACAACGGATGTCAAATATAATTCAAAGATTGAAATCACTAGGTATAAATCTTTTGTATATAAACATGTTTGATGGAATACTTATTGCCGATGGAAAACAGGCAAATAAAAAACCACACGGCCTCTATTTTGACCTAACCTAAGTACAAAAAAATTATTGACCCACTTAACTTCGATGGATCTACTAAACGAATAGCACACAAGGTCGTTACAAACAAACGGTTTTGACTATCGTACTTTTCCAAGAGCACGACAACACATTGCTACTGTCGCATGTCAGTGAACAAAAACACATAATATATATATATGAAAGTTTTTAACAACCTTGACTGGCTATACAACCTTTGCACAGTCGGTAACACATAGTACTACATCAAGTACAAATACATACGTCGGGGTTTGGTTGTCCTTATCTTCTTCTTGTCTTGTCAAATTTTCATTGGTAGGTAATCTTGGGTCGTCAATAATTACGACAGCACCCACTGATGTCTCTTTGTCAATATCAACAGTCATCGAAATGATTTCACAGTGACCTGAATCTTGTATAAGTGGGTCTATGATGCACAAATTTCTGTTCGTTGATTCTCGCTGAACTGCATAACTTCTCCTAAAAAAACAGAATGTAATTAAGTATTTGAAATTAACATATGATCCAAGAACTTAGGTACTAACTGAAAGTTACATTTGCAAAATATGAAGGTCATTGGTGTCATCTTGTATGACTATATCTTTCCCTAAGAGACAATTTCACACGTTTTCAATTTAAATTAAAATACTTGTATACAAAATGTAATCATTCAAAATAGATCAAAATCGTTTTTATCATAATTTTTTTTTGCGGCTAAACATTTCTATATCTTTAAACCAAATTATTGAATTAAATTGTTAAAATAATTGGGTTTTTTTTTCGATATTCGTTAATGTATGTTCTCCCTTATATTAGTTTTGTATTTACAAAATCATTTGAACTTGTTTTTAATTTCGATTGATTATTCTATTTTTAAGAAAGGACATATGCGGCAAATCAAACAACACAAAGTGAATTATGTTATTTGTTTTCAAAAAGATTACTAGGTCAAGATAACGAAAAGTAATGTAAGAGCTGGACTTGAAAAAGTTTCGTTATTTCCAATCATTTAAGGGCCTTCTTTCAGTTATTCGTCCACTCATCTATAAAAAAAAAAAAACAGTGTCAAAGCTTTGCCTACATAGATCAGAAAACACCTCATTTTACTTTCTGTTCTACAAACTATTTGTGATTCTCTAGTTTTGTCGGATTTATTTAAACCTCAAAATTTGAAGACTGAAATTTCATTGGATGATGTAAACGGAGAGCCGTGATGTAGTTGTTAGTGCATCGGACTTCCAACACACAGGTTCTTGGTTCGATCTCCGCTCCGGGGAGGAAATTTCAGGGACTAAATTTTCGGCTCTCTCTTTCACCATTTGCGAGTATGGTCTTGAGAAACGATGAACGATGATATTTCGTATGAAGAGGACGATAAATTGCTGACCCCTGGTATAAACGAGTTATATCCCTTGCACGTAAAAGACACGCTTGTAGTTTAATTAAAAAAGAGCAGGATTAGGCTGTACTCGCACCCTCAAAGTGGAAAGGAATTAATAAAAGTTGCGATAACTTGTTTCCCAATCCAGTATAAATAAATATGTTTAAACTATAAAAGCCAGAACAGAAAGTAAAATGAGATGTTGTCAGATCCTTGTAAACAAAGGTTAGACACATGACAGTATTTTGATTAGATTATACCACGTTATACCTCTTATAGGCGAGTGACTTTAACCATAAAATTAAATTTTTAATGCACCTACCTAACACACGGCTAAATTATATATCATTTGAAAGCTACCCATCTGTACTATCTGTTTTGCCCGGTCGTAAAAAAATCGTACTGTGCAATTTCCGTCAAATCAAGATCAAAGGCCAAGGACGAATAAGTGCATATTTTCTAAGATTTCAGCCTGATTGCATAATATAACTTTTATATACTAAATTTACATATGCAAACAATTTAAACTTTTAGCAGAGAGATTAACAGTCATTATTCATATGCATTTTTTAATATTTAAAGCGTGTTTTTGACAGAGAGCACATGTTTTCTGAAATTGGAGTAAAAGTTAACAAAATGTGTGAAAACCCAAATTTTTCTTTCTGGTGCAAATGCTAATCAATTAAAACGAAGTAAAACCCTGTAATGATTATCAAAGAAGTTTTTGACATCATAAAATTCCCTAAAATTATTCTTACGTCTAATCAAACAGCAAATCATAACAACGCATACAGTTGCCCAAAATACCGCCATCTGCGAAAAAACAGCTTTTAAGCATTTCTTCCTATTTAAACATTGTACGTGGTCAATATAAGATTTAATAAACAAATTCTTAAGAATCTGAAAAATTTAGAGTAATAAAATATGTGCGCGAATCATATTATTGCTTGAAATAAAGGGGGTGAAACTAAGAGATTGCAATCTGCATTGTAACTACCAGACTGAAATGAACATATTTCGAATTTTCTAATTGTTTGATTTGAGGCTTCATTATAAATATTGATGTAGTGAAAAGACCTTTTATTTATTTAATGTGAGTTGAAACTTTAGACCAAAATAAATAGAAAATAAATTGATGAAAATTGAAATTTCAAGAATTTCAAAAATTAGTAAACACATTATAAAACTTGACTACTTGATTGCTTAAATTGCGTTGTTCATTGTTTACATGCATTAATTCGTTAAATAAGAATAATTTTGAAGAAAACATATCCATTAATACGCAACAATTCTAGTTACAACTAGACTTCCTGAATAGCTTGAATGACTAGTTCATTTTTTATATGAGGATGACTTCATGCAAGAGTTTCTGATGACGACTGAAAAGAAGCTATCATTATCTTGAAACTACTCTTTCCATTATATACATGATGTCATCTCACTGAATAGTGCAAAATTTGTGACAATGTTGGACTCGTATTTTCCATTGAAATTGAAAATAAAAGACTCAACAGATATAGTTTACTCTAGCACGTATCTTGAAATCGATGATGAAGGTTGGTTGAGAACAAGTTTTACGACAAAAGAGATGAGCATAAAACAACCCATAAAACACCCCTTACTACCAAATTATAAATTTTTCATTTCTATGTAACAACATTATAGCAACGCCTGCATATCTATACTACTAAAGGAGGAGACCGATTTCATTGAGCCTCAACTCCTCTGAAATAAAGGCAACTATAGAATACCGCTATTCAATAGTCATCAATCGATTTACTAGTAACTGAAATAAATCCGGGTCACAAAGCAAAAACTTGGAAAACGCATCAACTATAAGAGGAGCACAACGATATAATAGAAACACAGAACTGCTACAAAAACAAACGCCAAAATACAAAGAAACATATTATTCGATACCAACTGCCATATGCCTGACTTGGTACAGGACATTTGAAGAAAAATGGTGGTTTAAACATGTTTTAAACCAGAGTTCAAATGCAAAGTTGAAATCATCCCTTTGAAAATTTCATAGACGCCACTACGAGTTGGTTGACAATTATATGATATCTGTTTCGCCAGATGACGACTGATAAGTTCCATCGACGTAACCAAATTGCCGTCATTTCTGCCGTGAATGTCACCAACCGAATAAGGCTTGGCACCGAGTTTGGCAATACATGAGCCACAAGACGGGTAAACGAGAGCCGTGGTGTAGTGGTTAGTGCATCGGACTACTAACACTAAGGTTCCTGGTTCGATTCCCGTTCCGTGATGAAAATTTCAGGAACTGAATTTTCGGCTCTTCCTTGACACCATTTGTGAGTATGGTCTTGAGGAAACGATGAAAGTCCGTCGGAAGGGGACGATAAATGGATGACCCGTATTAAAAGAGAGCCATATCTCTTGCACGTTAAACACACCTTTGTAGATTTCGAAAAAGAGCAGGCTAATGCCGCTACAAGGCAGCACTCGCACCCGCAAAGTGGAAAGCGATTAATTTAAGTTGCAAAACTTGTTTCCCAATCCATAATAAATAAATATGTTTAAACTAAGACGGGTGTCACATGTGGAACATGATCTGCCTACCCTTTGGGAGCCCCTGAGTTCACTCAATTTTTTTTTTGGGGGGTTTGTGTAACTCAATCTGTAGTTTTATATGTTATGTTTTGTATACTGTTGCTTGTCTTGTTCGTTTTTTGCCTGGCTTTGTCAGTTTGTTTTTAATTATGAGTTTGATGTCCCTTTGATATATTTCGTCACTATTCAAGTAGTAAAAGGTTTAAAAATTATAGATCAGTGTAGCTAAATGTATCATGATAACGATTTTGTTCTGTATATATATCACCGTGAGCAAATTAAGTTATTTTCGCGGATATTTGTCTTATTGCGTTAATCTTCTTCACTTTACTTTGAGGTGATTTTTTGGCCGATTGTTATTACTGCAAGTTAATGTCTTTAAAGTAAAATAATACCAAAGGGACAATCAACATCTCAAACCATGAATCAAATAAAGTTAATTAAAACCATGAACAAAATAAAATCAAAGTCCAAGAGACGAACAACAGTCCAAAAAACACAGCATACCATGAAAACGAACACTCCTAAAACAGCGAATGATCTTATGAGGTCAGGAAGGGTATTTAGCTTTTTCATTTTGTTATTTCACAGCTGCTTATAGTGTTTTACAAACACAATGACATGCATTTGTATTTTTAAAGCTTATGTAGAAAATGCTCAAAGCATCTTTTATTCAAATAATTAAAGCGATTAAACTTCTAAACACATTTAATATGACTTACTATAACACGATTTTAAACTAAACAAGAAGCAGCCGCATTTTATTTAGTTCGTTTACATCCCGCTTTAGACAACCAAGTGTTTCTAAACAAGGTTACTTATTTCAATGTTGCCTACGATTTAGTCGCAAAGTAATGTTTGCATTTAAACATGATTACAAAAAGTAAAAAAAGTTTGATTTCGTAAAAAACATATTTTAACCTCAATTACCTCACATATATTCTTTTCTTACTTTAAATACCCCTTCTTTTATTATGGAAAATAATTCTTCTCCCTGATATTCACCATTAGCGATTTGCTATTTTAACATAGATTAACAAAATGATCGCTATTTGCAGATGGCAGATTTTTTGGGCAACTGCAAACACTTCAATAGAAGGCTGTTCCATGAACATTAATTAATAATTGCATCTTAAAATTACAAAACAAATATTCCTTGACCTAAAACATATACATTTATCTATTTTTTTAGCATACAAATATCGATTCCCCAAGATATATTTTGCTTTTTGGATAATTTTTCATTTTTTTAGGATTTGTGATAAATTTCAATTTTCGGGAAATTTTGCGCATCGAATCTCTTATTTTTTTGTTTGAATTGGAAATTATGAATCATGTTCCATAAAGTTCATATGATCTTTTGGAAAATTTTATGGTACAAGAATTAGAAAATGGCGTTTTATTTAGTTATCGCAAAATTTAGAATATTTTTTCATGACCTTTGACCTTGATTTAACAAAAATTGCACCGTACGATTTTTTTACGACCGGGCAAAACAGAAAGTACAGATTAACAGCTTTCGAATGATATATAATACAGCCGTGTGTTAGGTAGGTGCATTAAAGTCGTTAACTAAGCGTCTTTTTGAAATAAGTCACTCGCCTATCTACATATGAGACAATATCTGAAAAAGTCAAATTTTTGGCAATAAGAAAAAACCAAAAAAAAATTCTTTAGACCCGGTATTTTAATAGCACAAATCGAAGAACACGCATTGGGGATCTAGGAACTGTTGTCTGTAATTCAAATAATTGTTTAATAAGGAAACAATGGCATTTTAAACAAGAGTGCACACGCTGAAATGTCTCGCCTTCTATACTAATCATTGATATTATGTTGATAGTCCTAAGTATAAAGCTAAGCTTTAATACAACTGTCACATAAACTAAACATTAACCAAGATATCTAAACAAAGACCAATGAACCTTGAAAATGAGGTCAAGGTCAGATGAACCATCCCAGGCAGACATGTACAGCTAACAATGCTTCTATACAACATATATAGTTGACCTATTACTTATAGTTTAAGAAAAATAGACCAAAACACAAAAACTTAACACTGTGCAATGAACTGTGAAAATGAGGTCACGGTCAAATAAAACCTGCGCGACTGACATAAAGATCATAAAATATTTCCATACACCAAATATAGATGACCTATGGCATATAGTATTAGATAAAAAGACCAAAACTCAAAAACTTAACTTTGACCACTGAACTATGAAAATGAGGTCAAGTTCACATGACATCTGCCCGCTAGATAGGTACACCTTACAATAATTCCATACAACAAATATAGTAGACCTATTGCATATAGTATGAGAAAAACAGACCAAAACACAAAAATTTAACTATAACCACTGAACCATGAAAATGAGGTCAAGGTCAGATGACACCTGCCAGTTGGACATGTACACCTTACAGTCCTTCCATACACCGAATATACTAGCCCTATTGCTTGTAGTATCTGAGATATGGACTTGACCACCAAAACTTAACCTAGTTCACTGATCCATGAAATGAGGTCGAGGTCAAGTGAAAACTGTCTGACAGACATGAGGACCTTTCAAGGTACGCACATATCAAATATAGTTATCCTATTACTTATAATAAGAGAGAAATCAACATTACAAAAAATCTGAACTTTTTTTTCAAGTGGTCACTGAACCATGAAAATGAGGTCAAGGGCATTGGACATGTGACTGACGGAAACTTCGTAACATGAGGCATCTATATACAAAGTATGAAGCATCCAGGTCTTCCACCTTCTAAAATATAAAGCTTTTAAGAAGTTAGCTAACACCGCCGCCGCCGTAGCCGCCGCCGGATCACTATCCCTATGTCGAGCTTTCTGCAACAAAAGTTGCAGGCTCGACAAAAATGGTACAAAAAAAATCCAGTTCTTTCCTGTTACCAAAGTGAATCAATTTTAAAAAGTTTCTAATGGGAGTAAGGAATAAGTTTGAGACACTATTTGTGGTTTACTAGTATATCCTGCAATAGTTTATCAAATGCCAATTATTGATTTTAGCATTTGCAATACAAAAGGTTTAGAAATATACTTAAATATAGTCAGATATGTCGGTAACATGAAAGAATCTTGAGTAACAGGACAACGGTAACAGGACAGAGTTGGTAACAGAAAGGATTTTTCTGCTTTATTTTAAAGTTTAAGAAAAATAAATCATTTTAGATTGGTCACAATTGGAAGATAACAGCAAACAATGTCATTTATCCTTTGAAACTGTATTTGCAAGATGAAAAATCTGCCTAGGTAATGAAAAATTCTAAAATAAATTCCTTTCTGTTACTATCTACTATACTAGAATTACACAATGTTCTCTGCTGTTATCAAAAGCAAAAAACCTATTTTTTTATTCAATATACTGTATATTATTTTGAAATTTATTTGATATGGTGGTGATAACTTATATTAAATGAAATGGTTGGCATATAGTAGATTAACTGTTCGATTCTTCAGTGAAATTGTCTTGAACATCCTTCCTGTTACTGATGATGGTTATGTTGTTACTTTTGATCAGGTAACATGACAGAACGTAACAGAAAGGAATTACGCGATAGTTTTTGTCCTTTTTATCACATTAAATGTAAGTGTATTTTCTGTGACATATAACTTTTAAAAAGATGATATAAAAACACACTTAATGTTGTGGTGCACACTTAAAAATATTCTCAGAAAGTGTAAAAAAAAGGCTATAACAGGATAGAACACCAATAAGTATTTTTCTATAAATTCTTACCTTGGATGGGCTTGAATTTTCAAACCTGGCCGCCTTTCCAACTATTTCTTTGTACTAATACATGCAAGGAATGATGCTCTTCACAATACATAAGGGGAAAATAACTCTTGGTCTTGTAAACGTTTCCACAGGTAAAAAAACCCAGTGGTAACAGGAGGGAAATTACCCTTGGGGACAAATTTTTTTGTTCTTAAAATTTGCAAAATTTTATTACATGCTATAGTTATAATATAAAAAGACAAATTAGGGGCAAGTTGATTACATAATATATCATATATGTGAGAATCGGACGCCTTTTTAATTAATTTGGATATTATTTGAATGATTTAGTTTTAAAAAGAAACCAGGGGACAATATGATTTTAGGGGGGGGGGTGAACATTTAAATTACAATATTTTATTGGAAGAAAT
This sequence comes from Mytilus edulis, assembly GCF_963676685.1. Lineage (NCBI taxonomy): Eukaryota > Metazoa > Mollusca > Bivalvia > Mytilida > Mytilidae > Mytilus > Mytilus edulis. The sequence goes on along the minus strand of NC_092350.1, from coordinate 66,613,787 downwards.
ATAAGAATGAGTGCTTAATTGGCAGGCCATGGTGCATTATATAATTTAGTTTATACTAAAACTAAAAAAAATTTAAAAAGATGGTTGAATAAAAAAATAATTGCTGGTGAAGTGCGGGACATGGAAATTAGACTTTTTCAGATATTGTCTCATATAATTAGATATACTTACTCTCTTTGATTTCTTATAAATAAAAAAATTCCATACGCAATCAATAAAACCAGAGCAAATACACCAATACCAAGTCCTGAAAAATTATTAGATAACAAATAGGAATTAACAAAACAGGATATATTGGTATGATAATGATCCAAAAAAGTTATCATACCAAATATTTTAGTAAATTGTATGATAACAAATGTTAATTCACACAAAATGTTTTAATTATTATTTATTCGCATATTATTTATGATTTTTAAATCAATTCTTTTTTTGTTCTTTTAAGTGAAAAATTGTTGATCTACGAAGTAATTGTTTTGTATTTTTCAATATTTTTTTTAAATTTTGAAAAATGTTTTTTGATTGTGTATGCATTTAATGAGCATGAGGTAAAAGTAGCTCTTGTTTCTTTATTATTATGAGGCTGACTTCATGCAGGAACTTCTTAGGAAGAAAGATAAGAAGTTAGCAATATCCTGTAACTCTACTTTCCGCTATAAAGATGACGTTCTTTCACTAAACAATTCAAAATTTGGTGACTTTGTGGAACGCATCTATCCCATCGAATTGGAGATAAAGGATACTACAGATACAGTTAAGTCGGCTTCATATCTTTACTTACATATAGAAATTGACAATGAGGGTCGGTTGAAAACAAAACTTTACGACAAAAGAGATGATTTCAGCTTTCCAATTGTGAACTTTCCATTTCTAAGTAGCAACATTCCAGCAGCACCTGCATACAAGGTATATATCTCCCAATTGATACGATATTCCCGTGCTTGCATTTCCTATCTTGATTTTCTTGATAGAGGATTACTGCTCACAAGGAAGCTATTAAACCAAGAGTTCCAAATGGTGAAGTTGAAATCATCCCTTCGTAAATTTTACGGACGCCATCACGAGTTGGTTGACCGTTATGGAATAACCATTTCACAAATGATATCGGATATGTTCCTTACGTCGTAACTACTATCCCCTTCCCTTTCATGAATGTTACCTACCGAATTAGACTATTTACCGGATTTGTAATCACATAAGCAACACGACGGGTGCCACATGTGGAGCAGGATCTGCTTACCTTTCGGGAGCACCTGAGATCACCCCTAGTTTTTGGTGGGGTTCGTGTTGTTTATTCTTTAGTTTTCTATGTTGTGTCATGTGTACTATTGTTTTTATGTTTGTCTTTTTCATTTTTAGCCATGGCGTTGTCAGTTTGTTTTAGATTTATGAGTTTGACTGTCCCTTTGGTATCTTTCGTCCCTCTTTTCATATGTCTTTTAAGGCAGGAATCTAATATATGTTTATGCTGTTTTTATCTGATGTATAATATGTTATGTATAATGTTAGATTGTGACACTGTAATAAACTAATTACTTACTTACTTACTTACTTACTAACGGTACCCATTTGAGTGCAGCAGATGTTTATTTCGATCTAGTTAATGATGTTCGAGGAAAAAGTATATTTAAAATTCAAAACTAGCAGAACTAACTTGTGCATGTTTTCTGGACATCTACATGATTAATTCACCATGAATTGATAAAACACATTTGGTCAATACCGCTGCTGTGTAATATATGTACCCAAGTGTATCATCAGCTCCGTATTCAGTACCTCGTTACTGGCATGATTTATAGCAAACCTTACTAACTCAATTTGTCCGTTGAAAAGTAAAGAAATTATAAAAACGGGGGGGGGGGTCGATTTAGCAATGCATGGTATCAACATGTACATACTTCTATAAAATATGAAGTTTTCTTATACATGCTATACATGTTTACCCTTTTTATAATTGAAAATATTTAATTAAGAACATATCTGAACTTTTGAATACCAATATTTAAATTTTAGATGTTGTTTTTTTTTTGGGGGGGGGGGGGGTAAATAAATTTGACGACACCATATGACCAGATTTGCAACTTTGGTAATGTTTAATTTGAGTCATGTGGAAGGAATTTATTATGTCAAGATATATTTTTTGTAAGTGTTTAGCATCAGTTTATTAGTAAACGCTTCAACTGAATTTGAATCAAACTGTCGATAGCCATAACAATATTAATTAAATGATTAAGCCAAAAGCAGAAATAGGCATATCAAAATGTTTTGTAATCCAGTATATTGATGTAAAAGTGAAATTTCTGTCAAAATGGCAAATTATATTTCATTCTTTCTGTTTGTCTTAAGTGTACGTCTTACTCACATTTCTACTTTCTTAATTCTTTTTATTGATATATTCAGAAAAACACTTGCCAAAAACATATTGAAACATTACCTATGTATCCACTGTATGATTCTGATGCTACCTCTGCACCCGTAAAACTACTGCTTATGGTAGGAAACGTGGTCGTAAAAGCTGTCAACAAATGAGATCGATTGATAGGTAAATACTAGTAGTATTCATATTCATATTCATGAGATTAACAAGTATAATCTGGTTAACATGTTTCTACGTTAGCATCAACACCCTATAACAAAATTCATGATGGGAATTGGAAGTGCTGGACTATCGTATTAACTGGAAGATATATAATCTTTATACTGAATAAACTAAAACTACATAAAAGTTAAAAGTTTACTATTTAGCGAGAAGCTAATTAATCTTTTTGTCGTAAATGATTGTTTTATGTCATCAAATTGAATCAAATTATGTAGTTACTTATTTGTTATACACATTCTATATTTTTGGTAAGATTAAACAACCACTGGGTCGACACCACTCTAATATAACGATTCGTCGAAGAGAATACTACCCGAAATAGGTCAGTGTTCCTGTTTTGGCTTGCAATTTAGTTTATACGGTCCTTTCCGTGACTCATTTAATACATAGGTGTCTATACATGTAGTCTTAGTTGGCCTTTGAGGTTACTGATGCAACTTTATTTATCATCTGATAAGATTAAATTTGGTTTAAAAACGAGTTTCAAAACTAACCTTGTCAAAAGTCATGATGGTGTGCATCTGATTGTCTTATTATCTATAACTGACATGTTAATATAAATAAAGCAGATGTGGTATGATATATTGCCATATGACAACTCTCCACAAGAGACCAAAATGAAACAGAAATTAACAACTATAGGTCACTGTACGGCCTTCAACAATGAGCAAAGCCCATACCGCATAATCAGATATGAAAGGCCCCGAAATGACAATGTAAAACAATTCAAACGAGAAAACTAACGGCCTTATTTATGTACAAAAAAAAGAGCGAACAACAAATATGTAACACATAAACAAACAACAACCACAGAATTACAGGCTCCAGACTTGGGACAGGCACATACATACATAATGTGGCGGGGTTAAACATGTTAGCGGGATCCCAACCATCCCCTAACCTGGGACAGTGGTACAACAGTACAACATAAGAACGAACTATAAAAATCAGTTGAAAAGGCTTAACTCATCAGATTGAATGCCTTTTATAACATTTGCTTATACATTCTGTTACTTTTAATTTTAAATCATATATGCCATGAAATAAGACAACTACTTACACTTGATGTCTATCGGTTTCATTTCCACATACATATATGGTTTTGCCAACGGCGAATCAAGGACACACCGAATGATTGCTTGGTTATCTAAGGCAGTTACCTGGAACTGAAGGTAACTTATACCGTAGTAGGAGCACTTGTCTGGAACTTCAGTCGCTTTTGTAGTAATATTTGTGTAGTTCATAGGAACTTTTTCTCCATGTCGATATTTTTGCCATATAAATTTTCCTGGAGGCTTTCCAACATTTCCGGCACAGCTACATGTAATGGTGTCTCCTTCTTGGAAAATGGCAGTTGTTGTAGATTGTTTAACAGTGGAAATTTCAGTAAAATTTGGAGGAAAACTTGTATTTTGAATCTGTGATACAGTTGTTGATTCATCTTCTAGTACATCTACAATCGCTACGTATTCAGGTTTTGACGGTGGATCTGCAAAAATACATCAATATTATGAGTTCATACCAAATGAATATTATGATCTTATAAGTTTTTTATAAGACTGCATGTTTTGTTTTTATGTCTTTGTACCGTGTTTTCTTGTATTCTTGTGATAGATAAAAAAATGTCTGGCTTGTGATACTAATGTAAAATAAAAATAAAATAATGTCTGGCTTATGATACTATTATCATAGTAAAATTAAAAAAAATAATGGACTCTGAGCGAAAAGGAAAGTTCCAAAATGAAAATTAATATTATTCAATTTTGTCCTTAACAAACAAGAGAGGTGAGTGTTGTTTTGGAAGCATTGTTTGTGTTATCTATTACATACCACGAAAGTATTTGCTGTAATTTCTGGTCCCTTTACATACATTTTGATCGATCAGCGTTGTTCCGATGTTAATAAATTATCATGAATCGTAAAGTATACATGATTATAAATAGCAAGTTATCGGTCGACTATATTTCAAATCCTTCAATTTTTAAAGACATTTATTTTATTTTTAATAAATTTGTTAGTAATGTTATTTTTTAATCTTTTTATTTTTAATGGTACAATTAATTTACTACCTTTCACATAAAGTGTTGAAATTCCTGAATGACTTTCTTCTGTTCTACCATTTTGGCCGAGATAAACCATGGAACAACTATAGTTAGTTTGATCATCACAGGTTAGACTATCGAATATCATGACAGCTTCTGTAGACACTTTACTTATATTCATCAGTGTGACTCTTCCTTCCAAATACTGTCCCTTTGTTGTCAATCTTGGTTCCTCATCTGGTAAAAATGTTGCAATTGTCTCATTGTTAGCTTTTAACTCAATGGTAAAAATTTTAGTCACAATTTCCCTGGTGTATAAGCATTGTATTCTTGTACCGCCTTCTCCTATCACTCCGGAAATGTTTTGATTTATGATGACTGTCATTGAATATGCCTCTATAAAAGAAAATCTAAATCAATTAGATTACTCTAAAGCTGTTTGTCTATTTTTATATGTCGATTAATTACAGTTAAGTAGTTGTCAGTCTTTTCGGATCTTTCTTTATTTTTTATATGTATCAAAAAGTCTCTGAATGATTATGGTATATAAATCCAAATGCAGATATCAGAAAGATATACTTGTACAAAAACAACTTTTTCGAGGACACTTTTTCTACATATAGTTGATGTGTTTCCCTTGGGTTTTGGATGGTAACCCGGATTTGTTTTCTCTTAATTTATGACTTTTGAACACTGACATACTAGTTTTGCCTTAATTTTCGTATTTTATCCGATTTTATGATGGTTTACAATCGCAGTGTTTTGCTTTTGTTTATTAATGTCTGTGCTCTGAACTACGTCGGTACTAAACAGGGATCAATCTACAGCAATGTACAGATATATGTTTTGCGCCAAAATGTTATGTTCTGCGATGCAGTCTGATGATGTATATTATAGCACTATGGTCTGCGATAAAAAAAAATAGCTGTTTTGCAATGTCAGCATATAATGGTCTCCAATAGTAAGCAAGTGTCACTACATCAAATAAAGGCACAAATAAAATTGAGAATGGAAATGGGGAATGTGTCAAAGAGACAACAACCCGACCAAATAAAAAACAACAGCAGAGGGTCACCAACAGGTCTTCAATGTAGCGAGAAATTCCCACACCCGGAGGCGTCCTTCAGCTGGCCCCTAAACAAATATATACAAATGTATACATTCCAGCCTATCCAAACTAGGTTAGTTATCTCTCCTTTTTATAAACACAAAATACATTTATAAAAGTTGATGTAAAATAAAGTTATACAACGTTCACGGGAGGAGTTTGTTACACTGGTCATGCTGGTAGTAAGATTTAATATGATTTAATATGATGAGTTTATTTATAATTCATAATTGGGAAACATTTCAAATTATCAAATATAAAAGTACAAAATGAAATGTTAGATGAACATCAACAACCTAGCAGAGTACTCATTTCTCAAGAAAAGTTATCCAAAATACGCCTTATTGACAAGACAATACCCAAAGGCTTATGACAAACTGGCACTCCTCTGCCTTTCACCCTTACACCTTTATATAAAACAGTTTTAAATGGAGTGTGTCCAATGTTCACCTTACTTTTTGTATAACTAAGTTTTTCATTAGGTTCAAGTTATTCGATTTAACAAAAATATCTTGTTTGATGAAAGCATAAGGAGAAACTAATTAAAAACCGTCAACGCAATGGCTAAAGAGACAACAAAAAACGACAACAGGTAAACGATAGTACACAAAACATAGAAAACTAAAGACTGAGCAACACGAGCAACACCAAAAAGCTGGGAATTAGCATGCTCAGGAAGAGTAAGTTGGTCCTGCTCCATATGTGGCATCCGTCTTATTGCTTATGTTAGTATAAACCCGGTTAAATGTCTTACCGTCCGTAAAACGTACGAAGGAGGGATTTCAACTTCACCACTTAAAACAGTTGGTTTAGTAGCTTCTTTGCGAGCAGCAACCCTCTTTGAAGGACATCATGATAGTAAATACGAGCCCTGAAACTCTTATTATAACTGGGAGATATATTCTCTCTAAGCCATATGAATATTTGTATGGGATGTGCCATTTTGTTAGTGCATTCATCTTTACGAAAACATGATTAGTGCTAGAATATGACATATTGGAGAAAAGAAACAATAAAAACTTACCGTAAATCTTAAATATTATAATAAAAGAAATTGTATAAATGGACAGTGCAAAATTCATATTCATTCGGTTATAGCTCTAAACCAATTCACGTATTTCACGAAGTCTTTAGAATTATAATCCTGTTTGGAATATATAAATATATCTTATTTATTAATAATAGAATAGGATAAGTGGTCATAAGTTAGATTACAGTGAGTTGCTTGTAGGTGTTATGGTAAAATTTTACCTATAGCTCAACCTGTTTTTAAAATTGTCAACACAATAGGGACATTTAAATTGACCAGTTGGTATTGTTAGATTTAAATATACCTTGATTCTACCTGTACAGATTTTTATTCACCTAACCCAAAGTTTCAGCATGCTTTTTTCCTGAACTTTTTCTTACCTAGGATTATTCTATTAAAAATTGATAGGGAAGAAAATAATTTGGTTTTCATTGTTTTAAATCCCTGATATATTTGATTTATCTATTTTTTACCTAAAATTCTAAATCAGTAAAAGATTAAAATAAATATGTATTACTGTGTTTGAAAATTTAAACTGTTTTTACACCAAAGTGCTTCTTTAAAATTTGAACCCTTATACATAGTATTGTCCAGCTGCCAGTGAAACAAGAAATAGCTGTTCAGGGTGTTTACAGTTTAAATTTTCAGAGGGATATGTTGTTTTTTTCTTCACATGACCCTTCAAGATTCTCATTTTGGATTATTATTTGCAATGTTTTAAATCTTTTGGTGTCATTGTGCATACAATATTGGATTTATTTTATTTGAATTCACTACTCAGACTTTTTATAGCAATTTTGCTTCTTAAAATGTGATGTGTTTCTTTCAAGATTTTATTGTCATGAAGGACATCAAGGAGGAAATAATTCATTCAAACCGTTTTGTGGGGCTTACATATGATGTTGTACATATAAAATTCGAAATAATTTTGGAGTATGCCTTGCTGTGTTTTTTCTTTGAAATCTATTATAATATTAGTGGGAGTTTTGTGCATAAAATGCTGTGTTCACTAAAGGAATTCAATTTTTCATACGATGGGATTTAGTTATGTCAAAGATTTAAAGATTTCAAAACTGGAATTCAAGTAGGAGATATAGTGTGAGTTCATCCAACATGTTTCTGTGGCTTTAAATGTGATTTTTGAAATATTCATTATTAATTTTGGGATCTATTACAAATTTAAGATGATTCCCTATTTAAATGGGATCTTGGAAATGAAATAAAATGTTAAAGTAATGCAGTGGATATAGTCTAATCTAGTGATAAAGTGAAAAATAAAAGTAAAATATTCTAAAATATTCCTAACGTGAGGAAATGTTTTTTAAAAGTGAATGTGAAATTGGAAATAGTCATCATAAAATTCTGAATCAAATATTGTTTGATTTGGAAATTATTATAGGAAATGAAATAAAATGTTGAAGTAATGCAGTGGATATAGTCTAATCTAGTGATAAAGTGAAAAATGAAAGTAAAATATTCTAAAATATTCCTAACATGAGGAAATGTTTTAAGTGAATGTGAAATTGGAAATAGTCATTATAAAATTCTGAATCAAATATTGTTTGATTTGGAAATTTATTATAGGAAATGAAATAAAATGTTTACTGTGGATATATTAAAATCAGGTGATATATAGTAAAAATATAAATAAAATATTACAAAATATAAGTGAGGATAACTATTTGGAATATAGTAATGGAAATGATTCTGAATTATGTATAGATTCTGCACCTGTTAAATTAGGATGTATATAATTGGAAGTTAATCAGAATTTATACTATGGATTTAGAAAAAAATCTAGTGAAGTAGTGAAAAATGAATAAAATTGGGAATTATTTAAAATCATTGGAATTCTGGATGAGATGTCAAATATTAGTGTAAATAAATTAATGAAATTGTTTATTCAAATATGATTTTGAGGTTTCATTTAAGTGAGTGAAATATCACGACTGGATTATTTAGGGTATTAAACACTGCTAGTAGTGGCTATGCAAACATTTATATGAAATGTAGTGCACTTTAGGTCATGCAATTTTAAATTACATGTAACTGCAAGAAAATAAAATATATGATATAGTCATTCTTGTTTGGCTTGATCACTCATAAGATTTTGAATGACAGTAAAATAAAAATTTCTCAATAGAATAATCCTAGGTAAAAAAAAGTTCAGGAAAAAAGCATGCTGAAACTTTTGGTTAGGTGAATAAATTTTTTTACAGGTAGCATCAAGGTAGATTTAAATCTATCAATACCAACTGGTCAATTTAAATGTCCCTATTGTGTTGACAATTTTAAAAACAGGTTGAGCTATAGGTAAAATTTTACCATAACACCTACAAGCAACTCACTGTAAAAGTATTTTGTATTGATCATCACTATTGTTATATTGAATTGCTTTAAGTACTACGTGTAATTGGAATTCCTATTTCCTAATACGGCTAACTCGTATATATCATATAATTATTTTTTCAAATGGTTGATTTAAGGAATAACAATAATACCGATACCAGTTTATTTGTCAGTTATTTCTTTGTCAGTCAACATACGTATGACCAGGAATGCTCAAATCAATACATTTGGGGGAGCCAAAAACTCAACCCATTTATGAACTTCAAACCAAATGTACCATCACATTCAATATGTAAAACATTGACACAAATAAATCGTGAAATGAAGAAAAAGAACTGGCCGAAATCTGAGGAAAAAGGAACAAATAATCCAACACAACACAGCAAATACTACGACTGTCCAAAAGCGACCTGGTAAAGTCCTCGGTGAAAGTTATTGCTATTTTCAATTTTCTACATATATATATATATATATATGTATAGCACAAATTTCGAAAATCACCATATAGCAAAACAGTTGCATTTTGTTTTTACATAAAAATCGATAAAGAAAACTTGTCCAATCGGTTAACGTTGTTCATCAAGGCATATCGTGTTTGGCTTTGCAAATGAATGTAACCGGAAATCGTAGACAGATCTTAAAACAGCACTCATAAAAGAGATATTTTAAAAACCTTTTGAAGATCGGTTCAGTTGTTCCACTTTCTTGTTAGTTTATATTTAAATTATTTCTAATTTCAAGAACTCAGTGATTCCCTATAACATCAAGCATTTTTTCAAACGAAAGGGGGTCCCCCTGGATCCGCATATAATTTTGTGATATCCAATAATATATATGTTTAGTTACGTTGACGGATTGATGAATACTGAGTCTATTTATAGATTATAATGAGGTGAGATAACATTGATCTTAAGAGCTGGTTTGAGTGTAAGTGCATCTTTCCTTTGTTTAAATATATATGTATTTATATCTGAAAAATAGCTGGTTTATGAACTATCATGTGATATACACACGATTAATTAATAAAATGATTCGGAGCAATTTAATTAGAGCAAACGAGAAGATTAACGAAGGGTTAAAACTGGCCCTAAATACATGTATTTGATGTTTTTTTTTATAAATCGGGAAGATAAAAACAATACAGGACACAAGAATACGTGTTTGAACTAACTATTTTGTTTATTTGTAATAGAATCACTTTAATGAACTGATTATTTTCACGACATTAATTTCGTTTACACTTTGTTCTACTTTAGAAGATATGAGTGTCGTTGTTGGAAAACATCAAGCAAAATGACTTTCGCTTGATGTTTTCCAACAATGACACCCCAATCTTCTAATTTAGAGCAAATTGTAAATGAAACTAATGTCATGAAAATAATCACTTCATTAAAGTGTTTTCACTGAGATCTTCTAGAAAAAAGTCGCAGTTCATTTGAGTACCATAACATATATAAAAGAAAAGGAAATATTGTTTAATTTGTTTCAAGGAATAGCAATTGCATTGGACATTCTTTCATGATGTTAAATTAATATATTTACCTTTGTAAAAAATAAACTGTTACAGTATGTAAAGTCCTCATTAGCCCACGTAAAAAGTATTGCACATGTATTCACAATGCAAAGGTATCAATATTTGACAAAGACTGTTTATTATATTCGAGTCGTACATTTCTTTAACCCATAATTATTTTTTTTATAATATTGTGATTGATATTACCTTTGAATTGACAGGTGGTAGACTAATTAAGGTCTGGTTTTATTTTCAACTACCAATTGAAGCTGAAATCAGGTCTATATGATTGAAGATATATCAGACAGGTTAAAAGTTGTTGCAATTTCAAATAATTATTTACTTGTAACTGTATTTCATCTATATTCTTACTCCAGACACTATACATCCTGAAAAAAGTAAAATCACAAAAAAAAACTCCGAGGAAAATTCAAAACTGAAAGTCCCTCATCAAATGTAAAATCAGAAGCTCAAACACATCAAACGAATGGATAACAATTGTCAAATTACTGACTTGATACAGGCCTTTTCTTGATTTTACAAAGTCTAAATTTAAAATGTTTGATAGAAACAAGAGTGTGAGGCTTTTCTTCGTCTCATAAAAAGTCAAATAAAGTAAAATAAAGTTTAGGTTATATTTATCATTGCGATCTATTTTTCTGTCTCATGCATACCCTCTCGTGTAACATGAAACGATCATATCAGTATGGAACTAAAAATGTGTCCTTGTGTAAACGTTATATGACCTATATTTCTTATTACAGGTTTTTGTTAAGTAGTATGATTTAACATGTTTATGAAGGTCGTGAATGATTGGACATAATATCAGTAACTGTGTTCTTTGTTGCTATACGCAGTTAAGATATATAAGACAGACGGTGTGAGCCAAGGCTCCGTGTTGAAGGCCGTACTTTAACCTATAATGGTTTACTTTTTTAAATTGTTATTTGGATGGAGAGTTGTCTCATTGGCACTCACACCACATCTGCCTTTATCTACAAACAGTGAACTAGTATATTGAATACACATTTTGGAGAGTGAAGAAGAACATGGAAAGTTACTAACGATCCACAGATCCGGTCTTAGCGCCATATACAACTATTAGTAGTCACATGTATATCAAAATCTATATATTTAGTGATTATTGACCATGCGCTAGAAGCAGCATGACATCCATTATAGAAAAGAAAAACACTTAGTCCTTCCTCGTGGCTGATGCATATGAGCAAATAGTATTGTTGTTCATATTATATGGAATGTGATATGACTATTGTTTCTGCCCTTTCTATATATATTTTCTTCGAATATTACATCAACCCGTTTTAGAGGATTGTAAATGGTATATTTTCGATCTAATTTTCTTGGATGAATGTTTAATTATTTCGAGAACAAATATTATTTTGCGGGTGGCAAACAAATTTTGTCGCACACGTAATTTTCCGTATATCGTCAAGTTATACGGAATTGCTATGCCGCGGGCCGGGACTAAGTGTGCACCGCTTATTGGGGACCTGCTTCTGTATTGTTATGAGTTACAATTTATGCCGAAAATAAGCAAAGACCCATCGAAACAACATCTGATTCAAAAATTTAATAACTCTTTTAGATGTTTAGATGATATATTGGCTTTCAATATAAACGACTTCAGTATGCACACTTGGATGTATTCTGCCGAGCTGACTTTAGATAAAGATAATGCTGTTCTCTGTTTTATGGTCGGGTTGTTGTCTCTTTGATACATTCCCCATTTCCATTCTCACTTTTAACAATGACCACTACCCTTTCCAGGATCATGATATCTATATCTTTAACGGGAAGCTCAGTAGTACCAACATTTATGATAAAAGAGATGATTTTTCATTTCCTATTGTTAATTATCCATTCTTAGATGGTGACGTACCTTTGTCACCATCTTATGGTGTTTATATATCTCAACTTGTTCGATTCGCTCGTGTAACGTATTTGATTTCAACGAAAGAAATCTCTGTATTACTGAAAACTTATTACACCAGGGTTTTTCGATATCACAAACTAGTCTACATTAGTGTAGAGTAATATGCTGATCGGAACTGGAACCGCTTGGGATTTTGGAGCCTCTGGCCTTTGATAGTCTTGTATATTTTTAATTTTACTTCATTTATATGTTTTGGAGTTTAGTGTGACTTTAAGGGCCAGTCGAGGTGTCTTTATATGAAAGCACAAAAATAAACAAACAGGTGATTAAAGCCAAATATTGCAATCTACTGGATCTCGTGAAGTTTTACAAGGACAACCACTGATCTTATTGACTGAGAGTAGACTGAGCATGTTTATGCATTGCAAGAGGCACTTATATTGCCTAAGCAAAAAGGCTCGCTCCTTTTGAATTTTACTCTTTTTTTCATTTTTGTATGTTCTTATGTTAGTTTGTATGTTCCCACGTTAGTTTGTATGTTCTCATGGTAGTTTGTGTATTCTTACGTTAGTTTGTATGTTCATAATGGATTTATGAGATTTTATCAAAATGCTTATTATATAAATGTTTATTATGACACTTATTCACAATAAGTAGAATTTTGCCCAAAGAATTATGATAATGCTGATTTTTTATGTATTTTTCTAAATAACAAAACTATATTTCCACGTCATGTTTTCTCGTGGACGCCTACCAACGTATATAACAATAACCTTCAATATATGTTAATCTGATCTTACTTTTAATACATGTCTATGTAAAAGGATTTTATAATTTTAGTTTATTGTCTTCTTTAAAGCTGTGTCTACACGCACTATTCATCATGACATTAGTTTCGCTAATACTTTGCTCTACTTTAGAAGATATGAGTGTCATTGTTAGAAATCATCAAACAAAAATTATTGGGTGTTTTCCAACAATGACACCCCTATCTTCATAAGTAGAGCAAAGTGTAAACGAAACTAATGTCATGTCAATAAACAGTTCATTAAAGTGCTACTATTACAAATAAACAAAATAGTTAGTTCATGAACGTGTTCTTGTGTCCTGTATTGTTTTTACTGAGATTTTCTGGAAAAAAAAGTCGCAGTTTATTTGAGTACCATAAAATATGTTAAAAAAAGGAAATATTGTTTAATTTTTTTCAAGGAATAACAATTGCATTGGACATTCTTTCATGATGTTAAATTGATATGCTTACCTCTATTAAAAATAAACTGTCATAGTATGTAAAGTCCTCATTAGTCCACGTAAAAAGTATTGCACATGTATTCACAATGCAAAGATAACAATATTTTACAAAGACAGTTTGTTTTATTCGAGTCATACATTTCTGTGACCCTGAAATATATTCTTTGATTGTATTGTGATTGATATCACCTTTGAATTGACAGGTGTAAGATCAATTAATGTCTGGTTTTATTTCAATTGACAATTGTGTGTCAAGTCTATTTTATAAAAAAAATATATCAAACATGTGAAAATGTATCTAATTAGCAGAAAAAAAAGGGAGACAAATATGATGTTTACAATAACAAAAGTGTTGGTATATATAGAACATGCAAAATGATATTACTCTTTATACTACCTATATTTTGTTAATGATTTTGTAAACCCCAAACTATTGCAATTTCAAATGTTTATTTTACCGGTAACTGTATTTCATCTATGTTTAACTCCAGACACTACATCTTGAAAAAAAATCAAATCACAACAATGCTTAACTCCGAAGAAATTTCAAAACTAAAAGTTCCTCATCAAATGGCAAAACTCAAAAGATCAAACACATAAAACGAATGGATAACAACTTGGTACAGGCATTTTCTTGGTTTTACAAAGTCTAACTATGAAACTTTCGATAGAAAAAGATTTGTATGACTATTTTTTTCATTGTCTCATGATATGTCCAATAAAGTTTGGGAATTTTTTCTCTATTCTTTGCTTTTTCATGATTGTTCTCTATTTTCTAGTCCAATGTCTCGTGTCACATGAATCGATCATATCAGCGTCGTTCAATTCATATGTCCTTGTTAAACGTTATATGACCTATATTTCTTATTACAGTTTTTTTTTACGTAGTATGAATTTAAATGTATATGAAGGTCGTGAAGTGATTGGACACAAATTAGTTACCATTTGCTCTATTTCTATACAGTTACGATATATAAGGCAAACAACATCAGTGAAATCGTATAATGTATACATATTTTGAAGAGTGAAGAAGAACATGGAAAGTTACTTACGTTCCACAGATCCGGTCTTAGCGCCATATACAACGATCCCAAATCTGTTGCAAAAATGGGCGAACGAGGATCCAAACAGACTAGCCTGTATTATATACAACAAGGGAAATTTACAAAAAACAATAACGTATGGTGAGCTATATAACAAATCTGTTCGTCTGGCTAAAGGCCTTGTTCGTTATGGAATATAACAAGGGGATGTCGTTGGTGTTGGCGGAGACAACACGGCAGAGTTTTTGATTTGTATATTTGCCATTCAGATGACAAGGGCAAAACCACTTCATCTAACATTTCATATGAAAGATGGCTCTGACCTCAAAAGAATGATGCAACTGGTTGGCAACTGCAAAATGATAATGTTTGATCCAGGAGAAGGTGACAGGCACTTGAAAATCGTTCGTAATTTCATGTCAATTGATCCGCAAAACGGTCAAGTAACTCAATGCGAAATTCCGGATTTAAAATTGGCTGTTTTGCACTCACCACCGACAGAAGCAGTAGAACGATTCACATTGCAGGACCTGTACAATGATGGAAATGATGTTCATCTTCCACAGATTGACCCAGATGATACTGCAGCTATACTGTCAACATCTGGAAGTACAGGATTTCCAAAGGCGGTGGAATTTAGTCACTACAGCATTTTATTAAACGGATACAATATTCATTACTTACTGCAAACTGAATCATTTGATAAAACAGAATTAGTCTACTTCAATGGTCGGCCTTTTTATTGGATGGGTGGATATCCACATTGGGAAATAGTCACTGGTGGAACGCGTATAACACAGTCTAATTCCTTTGCACTTACATCAGCGTCAGCAGGGACTAACTATGTGATAGAGATACTGCAGAAAGAGCGTCCTTTCTGTGCATCTTTTGGTACACCGATGTTACAACACATACTGCATCGACAAGACATTCATATAAAAATACGCTCTGTTATGACTGGAAGTCAACCTGTTCCATCGACATGTCTTGATGGGTTGGGTAAGATATTCGACAGTTTAGCTGTTGCGTATGGTGCCACAGAACTTGGTTTTGGAGCAGGACAAATATATACTGCATCATCAATATTGTCGCAAAAATATCTTGGAGTTGTGCCACTTTCAGGAGTTGACTTGAAAGTAGTTGACCATAATGGTTTGATCGTGAAATCACAAGCCAGTGGAGAAGTTTATATTCGAACCCCAGTCCGATTTCAAGGATACGTTAATAACGAAGAGAAAACCAAAAATGTTATTATGCCATGTGGCTGGTATAAAACTGACGATTATGCTTACATTAATGCCGACAATTCCTTAGTAGTGTCTGGAAGGATTTCTGACGTAATGGAAATATCTGGTGCTAAGGTTGCACCGTTTGTTATCGAGGTAGCAATGAAAAAACATAAAGATGTCAAGGACGTAGTCGTCTTTCCTATCAAACATCCACTGACAGACAATGATATCCCATGTGCGTCAGTACTTACGTGGAAAGGAACCGAAGTCACCGAAGATGAACTTCAAAAATTCACCAGGGATACTATGAAAATTGACGAAGAAGTAAAGATGTTGGAGGACGCATACATTCCAAAATACATCTTATTTTTGGAGGATTTACCAGTAACCGGTACCGGGAAAACAGACAGAAAAGCAACTATAAAACTCTCCGTACCATTGATTGATATATCTAATGATGTCTTCAAAAATACCAGGCGGAGAATTTATTGATTAGCTGTTGTCCGTTAACATATAATAAAATTTGAAAGTGCTGTATTTTCAAATATAGTCATTTAAGCCATATATTCTCTGTTAGAAATTATTAAGTTACTGCTTTTTTGATTAACATTACTTTAATTGATTATGTATACCTCAACTAATGTATAGCGCTTATCTATTGTTGAAGCCAAAATGACTTTTTGAACCTTTGTGTCGCAAGGTTGCTTATTTTTTAATGTGTAACTTTTGAAATTTAGAAAACTTAACATTTACGGTCAATAAAAAAGAATGTTATCACCGACTCATCAAAACCTGAGATGTAGCCACGTTCTAACAATTATGTTTAATCCCGAATCATTCTATATGTGTCTATTTTAAGTAAAGAACTTGATAATCCCTTTTTATTGTTGGTTTCTTTCCATCATATTTGTTTGTGGGTTGTTTTTTGTGCGTGTCATTAATCAGAAGTCTCACTTCGGGCATCTCATAACGAAATATGTATGAACTTTGTATTCACTTTGAAAGCCTTACAGTAACATAAAGTTCATTAAATCCACATCATCAGGTGGAGAATTGTTTTGAATACAATTATACCAGCATTTCGCCATGATTTGCATTATATATAAATGGTCGCCTTAGTTTTACGTCTTCTATGTAGTGTTTTGAAGACTACTGTATGTCTTTTCGAGGTTAAATGGTTTTTGTAGCTTTTTGATTAATACAATCCGATTGCACCAGCCATGTCCGATATGATTTAAAATGTTGAATCCGATGTCTCTTGTGCATAGATCGCTACGCTTGCTACCTATTTACAACACTAGCAAAAACTCTTTGAGGGTCCTTATCACTGCATTGAAGACCCATTGGTGGCCTTCGGATGTTGTCTGCTCTTTGGTCGGGTTGTTGTCTCTTTGTCACATTTCCATTCCAAAGAAGACATTTGTATGTATTTTACAAAAGTTCCCTTGTTAAACTAAGTTCCCAGTTTAATTTACATGTAAGACACATTAGATCTCAATGTGGACTTATTTGATAACAGGGCCCAACATTTTTGGACCAATATTTGAACCTACATGAAAACTGTGCCCAAAATCTAGATATAATTACATGATAAGAATCAACATATCAGAGAACACAATTGATCCAATGTTTGAAGAAATTCAAACAAGAGTGCACACACTGAAATGTCTCCCCTTCTTTACTTATCATTGATATTATGTTTATAGTCCTAAGTATAAAGCTTGATTACAACTGTCACATATACTTAACATTAACCAAGATAGCTAAACAAAGACCAATGAACCATGAAAATGAGGTCAAGGTCAGACGAACCATGCCAGGCAGACATGTACAGCTAACAAAGCTTCCATACAACAAATATAGTTGACCTATTACTTATAGTTTAAGAAAAATAGACCAAAACACAAAAACTTAACACTGTGCAATGAACCGTGCAATTGAGGTCATGGTCAAATAAAACATGCGGGACTGACATATAGATCATAATATATTTCCATACACCAAATATAGTTGACCTTTGGCATATAATATTAGATAAAAAGACCAAAACTTAAAAACTTAACTTTAACCACTGAACCATGAAAATGAGGTCAAGGTCAGATGACATCTGCCTGCTAGACATGTACACCTTACAACCATTCCATACAACAAATATAGTAGACCTATTGCATAAAGTATGAGAAGAACAGACCAAAACACAAAAAACTTAAGCACCTGAGATCACCCCTAGTTTTTGGTGGGGTTCGTGTTGTTTATTTTTAGTTTTCTATGTTGTGTCATGTGTACTATTGTTTTTCTGTTTGTCTTTTTCATTTTTAGCAATGGCGTTGTCAGTTTGTTTTAGATTTATGAGTTTGACTGTCCCTTTGGTATCTTTCGTCCCTCTTTAACTATAACCACTGAACCATGAAAATGAGGTCACGGTCAGATGACACCTGCCAGTTGGACATGTACACCTTCCAGTCCTTCCATACACCAAATATACTAGCCCTATTACTTATAGTATCTGCGATATGGACTTGACCACCAAAACTTAACCTTGTTCACTGATCCATGAAATGAGGTCAAGGTCAAGTGAAAACTGTCTGACGGGCATGAGGACCTTGCAAGGTACGCACATACCAAATATAGTTATCATATTACTTATAATAAGAGAGAATTCAACATTACAAAAATTTTGAACTTTTTTTTTCAAGTGGTCACTGAACCATGAAAATGAGGTCAAGGACATTGGACATGTGACTGACGGAAACTTCGTAACATGAGGCATCTATATACAAAGTATGAAGCATCCAGGTCTTTCACCTTCTAAAATATAAACCTTTTAAGAAGTTAGCTAACGCAGCCGGATCACTATCCCTATGTCGAGCTTTCTGCAACAAAAGTTGCATGCTCGACAAAAACATCTGGACCCTTTACTTGGATCAATTCACAACAAACCCAAAATCTATAAAAATAAATAATACCTATCAGCATATAAAAAAAACAAGAATTCAAGACTTTGAATTGAAGTTAAAAAAAGAAACAATCAATTTATACAAAGTTTTACAAAAGAATCATTTTTGACACCTTTAAACTGAACCATTATGTTCATAACCCATAAAAAAAATCTTCAACTTTATTTATGGTATAATATGTTGCAGCACAATAAAATAGCTATAAATATACTTATACTCCAGTTATTGTTCATAAACTACAAAACCTAGATTTTTAGGTTATTTTCCAACAGTAATTTTTAAATGGTTTGGACCATGACCCCCTAAAATTTGCACCTGGAAGTTTGTGGTATAAGTTCATAGATGTCTATACTCTTGGCTCTTATTAACAAAACAGTTACACTGGCAAGCGACTGAATCAATCCCAAATCACTCATTTCGTAGATCTATATATACACGTATACTAAAGTTATTGTCTGCAAAACTAATTTATTTTCTATGAACTAGTAAAAACTTACCTTTTTTGGGCTACTAATAACAAAACTGCTACAATACCCCCCAAAATCAATCAGAACAATTTTATAGTGGACTGGAACCTTGCGCTTGAATGTTATAGAAATCCATACACTTATACAAGTTATTGTCTGTGAACAAAAATATCTTCAAACAAAACACAGACAACATAACATTATATTGACGTATAATAATAGCACTAACACATACATTCTTGTTTTGAAGCAATTTATAGAACTGCATTCACTTTGAATATAACACAATAATTGATAAAAAAAACTCATGTTCAGACGGAAAGATTGATTGTATTATTTCCCCTTTTTCTATAATGAACAGAAATGCAGTCAATTCTAATGTAATTAGAAACTATAAAATAGTAATATTTATTTAATGACTATTAAGTTTTATTTGACTTTTTAAAAAATCTGGTCGTACTAAATAATTGTTTTTGCACTGTTAGAGATTAACTTAAATGATTGGACACTAGTCATTGTAAATGTGTCAGATGCATGAATAATCATTTTTTATAAAGATACTTAAACCACATTGACTAGAGGTATAGGGGAAGGTTAATTTCTCACTTAACATGTTTAACCCAGTCAAATGTAGAACCTGTACGAAGACAGGAACCTGTACAAGTGTTTTTTTTCATTTATGGTTTATCTGTATGTTTCAGAGTTAAGTGTGGGGTCTTTTTTGCTGAAATTGTATACATTGTTGTTTAGGGGTAAGCTGAAGCCTGCCTGCAGATGCAAGATTGTTTTTCTGCATTAAAGACTCATTGTTGGCCTTGTGATGTTTTTTCTGAGGTCAGGTTGTCCCTGAACAGATCCGATTTCCTTTCCCTATTCTATATCATGTACATGTATATTGTGGTATGAATAACTGCAACAGTAGTATACTTACTTGTGTTTAAAAGTCATAAAACGTTGATATAGTGATTGATTGATAATTGATTTACGCCACATCTGCACAAAAAGGCTTTATCACGGCTCATAAATCAAGGTTTGAAAGATACTCTCAAATAACAAATTTTAAATTGTGAATATATTGTTACCAGTAATATATTTAATTGTTTTGTCTTACATGTTATAAATAAAATTGAGAAAGGAAATAAGAATATCATCAAGGAATGTCTTAAGGTGGTACCTAACACTACAGGGAGATAACTCTGTAAAATCAGGTAAACGTTTTAATTACGTTGTGTTGTTAAGGGAATATTAAGCTTTTCAATGATCAAAATAAGTGTTTGACAAACTGCTATATAATCAGTGTAATTTTTCTGATAAAACGGTTGGTTCAAATTTGTTGTATTTATTATATTTTTGTAAAAGGGTCAAAGTAAATACTTTGTCAAACTTTTAAGAAAATTAAACGAGCCAAATTAATTTTAGTTAAAGTGTTGGGTACCACCTTAAAGAGACAACAACCCACCAAAGAGGAGAATACAGGCCAAGGCCACCAATGGGTCTTGAACACAGTTAAATATCTCACACATTGAGGCAGACTTCAGCAGGACCTTAACAATACTAATGCAGAAAACATACAACATTTACAAAGATTAGGTATTGAGAATTTATTTGATATGGCCTACATGAGAGGTTTTGTTATGACAAAATAATAGTATAAAATACAAAATACAACCTTGAAATAAAGCAACAAAAATGCATCAAATATTTGGATCTTCCATTTAGTCATAATAATCCGTCTACAACGCTTACTTCTCATGCGAGCGTAGAAAAGAAATCGCTCAAAAATCATAAACATAATCTAAAAATCAACACATGTACAGTTAAAAATCATATCCATCACATGAAAGACAGCTATGAAGTCTTCAAATATATCATCACAGAAAAGAACAAAAAAGTCATATTGTCGTCGCTGGGTTTCTAAAATGTTGTAAATTACAAATTTATCAAGAAAATCTCATAGACAGGCTTTGAAAATTTTGGCAAAATGCATGCTTCCAAAATGTTGTGTGTAAACTTGAACCTTTTTATAAATAGCAGTGAAATAAAACTTTGACATTTCTGGATTATCCAAGAACTTAAATTATTTTCACAGAAATAAAGAAATGTACAATTATTTTTTTCCCAAAGCAATTCAACAACAATTTTCAAGTTTTCATACAACATTTTGGAAGCAAACTTTACAAACAACTGACATTGGCAATTTTGTAATATGTCTTATTTCACACATTTTTATTGGTCTAACTGCATGGTATTTTGTAATAACAAAGATTTCCTCCAGCCCAGACCATTGGTGTCAAAAAGTATTTTTAGCCAAAAAAGTCATATACAACATTTTAGAAGCCCAGCGACTATATGTAGAGGTTCACCTTTTAAACAAATCACCGCATTTTTTTTTTAAAGTTAACATTGATTTGGAAAACTAAATAATAGCTATGAAACTCTCTTTTGAGGATTGGGTGCACAATACTTCCTTGTATTTTGTAAATTCAGAAATCAAGGCCATGTTTTTATTATTGCAAACATGCATGATAAACCTAATAAAAAATTATTTCTACAACGAAAAACAGGTTCACTATCAAAATAATTTGTATAATAATGCATTTTATACAACTATCATTTGTTGAAGATTCGCAATAATAAATGTATGAATAAAATTCAAACTTTTTTCAAAAACAAAAATGAGCCTGATTTATAACAAAAAAGCATACAATCTTTATATATATGCATACATTAAGCATGGAACAATATTAAGATGTACTATTTAAGGCAAAAATTTATTTAAATACAAAATCAAGAACTGAACATATTAACTTTGTTTAATCAAACCTAATTTGAGACTTATAAGAATTATACTCTTAAATCAATATAAATTATACTTCAAAAATAGAAAACAGTTAAAGGGACATAACTCAACTTTAAAATAAAATAGAAGTATGGTTTGATTTTTCTGGCCATACCAAAACAACAGACTATGAATTGGTTTTTGTGGATGTTTGCCAGTATCACAGACTGTTCCCTTAAAAAGAGTTGTGATATACAAATGCCATATAAATCTGAAAGGTGTTTAAATTTTAAGTGTAAATCAAATTTGTTGTACTTGTCAAAAGTAAAATCACAAAATACTGAACTCAGAAGAAAATCAAATTGGAAAGTCCCTAATCACATGGCAAAATCAAATGAAAAAAACACATCAAAAACAAATGGACAATGATTTAAGAGCTGTAACTATGTGCCCATCCCCACCAATGAAAAAAGGGGGATGGATATTTTATTTTCTGGAACAGCTCTAAGAGCTTAAACAAAAATTATTGAAAAATTGATGTCTGCATAACCCAGTCCAGTATATTAACAATGAGAATGAGAAGTGATTAGTAATAGCAGCAGTCAAATTAAGACCTGCAGTCGACCAAATACCAAAGATATAATGAGTAATAGCAGCAGTCAAATTAAGACCTGCAATTGACCAAATACCAAAGAGATATAATGAGAATTTTCCTTATAATCCTTCAAAATGTTCTTAAAGAGGCAGACAATACCAGGCATTTCCCATTAAAATAAATATTAAATAAATCGGAGGGTTAAGAAGGGAAGTTTTATTTTTAGACATATGAATTGCGATATTATGGTTGGATGAAAATGTAACCACCCACCCACATTCATTTTAATAGAATAGCCTTTATCAACCAAAGAACAAACTTTTAACAGTACAGAAACTGACAAATAAATGATACGGAAAGGGAGGTACAATCTGACACACTCAAATCAATAATTTGTGGTTGGTTACATTATCCTTATAATTTTGTATTTAACATTCATAGGTAATATGAAAATTTTGCATGATTGATTTTTCTGGGTTCTGAAACATTGCCTCCTACGTTCCCTTTGCATTTAATAATGGAACAGGCCTCAACTTCCTTCTGTCATGACTATGTTGAATGGTATCAACATCCTCACAACCCTGTATCAATATAAAATGAGTATTCTTCTTTTTCTGATAATCGATACTCTGATAATCGATACACTATATAAAATGTTATATACATGCTGCTTTGGAAGACTAGAAGGTCTGATTGTTATGGAGATTCACATGTAAATAACATTAATGTACATCTATCACAAAAGCTTTAAAGTCCAATGTTTGTCTCATTACACCAGTCAGCACAAATTCTGCATTGTGGATTGCTGAAAATAACAATGATATAAAATGATTAAAATATCTTGCAGTAGGCAATACATTTGAAATGCAAAACCTAGAGACAAGTCAAACTTGCTGATTAATAACATATAGAACAACTATTTGCCAGGAATTTAAATTTTGTATATGAAAAATAAAAATACCCTCAAATATTTTTGTCAAGATACCTGCATTGACAAATTTTCCATTGAGATATCATATAGAACATATAAAATTGCTATCATTTATCAAACTGCATACTGAATTTTATTATAAATCAAGAAGGCATATTTGCACTCCTTTAATTTTAAATTATTTCAACCCATAAGAAATGTTCTAATTCATAATTGGCACATTAATTCAATTCTCATTTGCAAAATAATCAATATTTAAGATATTAGCTGTGAAGAATCTTATACTGAAACTTTTGGTTGGAAGGCACATTATATTAATAATACATAATTGATGGGTATCAGAGCAACTTTTCACACTATAATGCACTATAATTCTCAATTACAATTGTCTGGGTGGCGGGTGCTGACAAAAACTGCCTTCCAACCCCCCATACATTTTTTTTTTTAATAGCCCTCACTAATAATCATGTATCAACTTCATATATTTTATTTGGATTTTGGTTTTTTTTCAGTGTTATTGATCAGTCTTGTGTAGACACAATGCATGTCTGGTGTACAAAATTATAAGCCTGGTATCTACTATAAATCCATTTTCAACATTTGACCAATACAGTTTGTAACACAATATAGTGATGTTTGGGGATATAGTTGTACTTACTGATTTTCTTTGCAATAATATTCCTTAGCATAGGAACATCATCTTCACAGGTAACTACAATATGGGTTGGATTTCCCTAAAATAAAATCAACAGTAACGGTTGTTTATTGTATATATTTTATATTAATTTTGAATATTATAGGGTTATTGCATGAATATTGGGGAATATTGTCCCGAGTAGAATTTTATATTGCAAGAGCTTGCAAGTGCAATATATGTTCTACGAGGGACAATATTCCCCAATATTCATGCAATAACCCTTTTATTGTATAGCAATATAATATTTGAAAGTAAAAATTGGTTTAAATTAGACTTTGTCATTGATGATGTCATGAATTTTGAAGATTTATTGCACTAGTGCAATATTAGAATTTATTGCATGCTTACTTTTGGTTACTTTCTGTTGGAAATCTTATATTGCTATACAATAAATAGAGATCTGCAGCATACATAAAGGAGACAGCAGAATATTAACACCATAATAAAGCAATATCTAAACGTCGACATAAAAGTCTTCAACAATTTTAATGAACAAGTTTTTAGGTTGCATGTAGGCTATAGATCAGTCTATCTTGACAAATTATATTTTTGGTTATATCATGTTTTCCGTATTTAAATGTAAGGTTTAAGCGACATGATTTGTGGAAATTTGCATCTGGTGCCGAAAAATTGGTTATGATAAATTTTGATTAGTTGCAAGTTCATGGTTTTGTAAATAAATTCGAAATGCTAGTATTTTCAATAAAAATCCAGGCAGCTGCTATCAGATACATGTTAATTTTGTTACATCTCAAAGCTTTTCAGAATAAAACTTGGTCAAAAGCATTGAAAGCCAAACCTGCATGTTAGATATACTGCAATTAATAATATATAACAAAACATTTACCCCAAAATTGAGGAAACCATTTACTTTGAAACCAAGCTTT
This sequence comes from Mytilus edulis, assembly GCF_963676685.1. Lineage (NCBI taxonomy): Eukaryota > Metazoa > Mollusca > Bivalvia > Mytilida > Mytilidae > Mytilus > Mytilus edulis. The sequence continues at coordinate 66,588,416 of NC_092350.1, read as the reverse complement.
TTGGAGTGCTCCCAAGAATGCATGCTATAACACGAACCCATGTATGTGCCTGTCTGAAGTCAAGAGTACATCATTCAGTTGCTGTGTGTGGTTGTTATATTTGTTTAAAAAATAAATCACTCATGTTTTTTCCTTTCAATTATAATATGAGTTTTGCTCATTTCTGAATGCTTTAGTGTGCTTTATCTACATTCACATCCTTTGACTACTTTTATAATTGGCATTCATACCAATATCCACAATTTTATTATTAGAGTTTAGAACAATGCAAAAATAGTACCCACCTGATCATCTTTCTCCTGTAGTAAAGGTATGGACGGAAGCCGTTTGACCACTGTACCTCCAGCTGTTCCAACAATTTTGGTCAGATCTGATATGGGTGGTACTATACTTGGTGTAGCATATATGGTCACATCCTGGAAATATTATTTTAAAATAAATATTATGTCTGTTATCTTATTCTCACTACTATTTTCTTTTAGCACCATTTGATTTGAAATAGTACTGTTTCCATAAATTTATCACACCACATTCATAATGCTTTATAAATAAAACATGGACAAGAGGGCAATAGAGCAGATTGTTTTTAGAAACAACATTGTCAATGAAGGAGAGGCCAAAGTATTTTTCTAGGGGTTAACAACCTATTTTATCACCCTCTTAGGTATGTTTTAATTAAGAAATAATTCCTTCGTGTCATGCTCTGTGCTCATTTTAACATGGGTAGGCATTATATTTGTCAATATTTTACACTGAGCGTTAGCGAGGTGTAAAATGCGGTCAAATATCATTTCTATCCATGTTAAAATGAGCATAGAGCATGACATGAAGGAATTATTTCAATTCTAATAGGACAAATACAGTATTTTTACAGGTTGAAGCATACCAAAATACCATAAAAATCTTTGGCTTTTCCCGTTTCCTCTCCGAGGAGTCTGTACCTTACATTTCAAATTTGATAAGTTTGAAAACTATGTGCAGGGAAAATATATGTTCTTTTATAAAAATATATAATAAAAGTTTATGTTGTATATATTTAAAAGGATGATGATGGAAATAACGTTAATATTAACAGTAAGTTCGTGCGCATGTGTCAAACATATTTTGTGCTCATTAGAACACGGCTTTGTTTACAAAGCGTAATTAGGACGTCATATTAGAATTAATCATTATACTGAAGATTAGTTATTTATGACTTTCAAAATTTTAAATTGACAACAATCAAGTATAACTTCTTGTATGTAACAGTCATATGTATCAAAATAAAGTGTACAACTGATCAAGCTTCTTGGTAGAGGGTCATAGAATATAAGTCATGTGATAAGAGTAAATTATCACCCTTATATTAACCAATCAAAATCTGGCAATTTGACATAAAGTATGATACATTCTATTTTCAATCTATTTAGGTAGTATTATAGTGTTTGCACCATAATATTATTATATTGCTATGGTCCAAAGGAGAGCACACACAGTCATTTTCTATTTCTACAACTTATATAACTTACCTGAAACAATGGTTTAGCTTGAGCTCTTGAGATTGAATCCTGTAAATTACACTGCATCTCTGTCTCTGCTTTTATATCCCTAAGGGCATACATATTTGGATCTGAAATTAAACTTATATATTAAAATCTGACAAACCAAAATATATTAATCAATTATGAAGCTGAATTTCCTGCTTTTATTTATTCTTAATATCATATGTATTTTTCATTTTAGTATCTAAATGCAGTAGCAAATAAGATCCAAAACTAGAGGCTCTAAAGAGCCTGTGTCGCTCACCTTGGTCTATGTGAATATTAAACAAAGGAAGCAGATGGATTCATGACAAATTTGTGTTTTGATCATGTTGCTGATGGTGATGTGTTTGTACATCTTACTTTGCTAAACAGTCTTGCTGCTTACAATAAACTCTATCTATAATGAACTTGGCCCAGTAGTTTCAGTGTAAAAGGTTAATAAAAATTTACAAATTTTATGAAAATTGTTAAATATTGACTGTAAAGGACATTAACTCCTCAGGGGTTCAATTGACCATTTCGTTCATGTTTGACTTATTTGTAAATCTTACTTTGCTGAACATTATTGCTGTTTACAGTTTATCTCTATCTATAATAATATTCGAGATAATACCCAAAAACAGCAAAATTTCCTTAAAATTACCAATTCAGGTGCAGCAACCCAACAACGGGTTGTCCGATTCATCTGAAAATTTCAGGGCAGATAGATCTTGACCTGATAAACAATTTTACCCATTGTCAGATTTGCTCTAAATGCTTAGGTTTTTGAGTTATAAGCCAAAAACTGCATTTTACCCTTATGTCTTATTTTTAGCCATGGTGGCCATCTTGGTTTGGTTGCCTGGGTCACAGTACACATTTTTTAAACTAGATACCCCAATGATGATTGTGGCCAAGTTTGGTTTAATTTGGCCCAGTAATTTCAGAGAAGAAGATTTTTGTAAAAGTTAACAACGGTGACGGACGACACCGGACGCAAAGTGATGGGAAAAGCTCACTTGGACCTTCCGGCCAGGTGAGCTAAAAAAGGAAGTTGTCAAAAGTTCAAAGTAGATCAAAATATAAACTCTTCTCTAGGAATAATACTCCAAATTGGCAACAACACTTCAAATGGTCTGCAATTTTATTTGCTATGGTCTACATGTTTCGCCTGCAAGGCAGGCTTCATCAGGACAATTTTTATACCCAAATTAATCCCTGAAGTACTCAAAGTGGTGCATTGAATTTGACGTCGTCATGGTGAGAGTAACAATGAAAAGAGAAAGTAGCAATACAGAGTTATAAATAGATAAATATAGAAAATTAAAGTTTGTTTACAATGTAACTTGAGTTTGTTTTACTATTATATGATACATGAAATTGTTCTCAAGGCTTGGTATCGAATTGGACGAACTTCCCATGGTTCCTACCACTTCGCAAGGCTTCTCTACCAACCTAGCCATTGTTGGAGGTTACTACTTCCTTGGGCGTAGGCAACAATAGGAAGATTATGGTCGCCGGTATGGATAAAAAAATTGTCTTTTCTAGAAAATACAGACAATTTAAAGAAAAATTTTGATACTGCAATTATAAAAGTTAACCTTAGTTTATTATTAATAGTACATACACCTTTCTTCTTGAGATAACATTTTGAATTACCTGCAAACCTATTCTTGGCCATACTATCTTCTAACCATTCTTTGGTGACTACATATTTACAGACATTGACAGCTATGAAGAATTTCATTGTCCGTGAGATAGCTGGAGCAACAACATGTGTACATTGTTTGGGATTCTCTGTAACCATGCCACCAAGCTGAATTACATTCTATAATAAAAAAAAAATTACATTTAAGAATAAGAGTACATCATTTATATCAAATATCACAGCAATATATATTAATCATCTTTTTTACAATTTATTTTTTAAAATAAACTTTAGTCGACACATGTTTTGTTATTAGTTTGATACTGTGTGACTATGTGTGAAATTGTATTTTCATAGGCATATCAGTCACTTATAAATCTGTTTAATATAAAAACATAATCAAGATGCAGTCTCAGCTGATGATTGGTAGTAAAAGTGTTAGATGCAAGATTGATTGGTCATGATCTAGAGAAGCTATCATCAATTTTGACTTCCCCGTTTGATTTTGATAGCACACTTTGACAGCATATTGACACATATTTTAGTTCAAACTTTAAATTTTAAAGTTTTACCACATGATCATGATCATTGAAATGGAATATATATTTTTGCGAAAAATTATTTTTGTATTATTTTGATTTAAAAAAATAATCATTAATATTTTTATCAGGCATAAAAGTATAATTTTTGACAGATATGCTTATAAATATTAGAAATGTATTTTTCCTGATTCAAGAATTCTAAAAATTATTTCAAAGCTTTTGATTACACTGTTACTTACAGCCTGCAGCTTCTTTGCCAGTCCTTTCATAAAACCAGTAAACAGAACTCTGGGACCATTAGCATTTGTTATCTGGATACTTATTTCTTCATTCTCCTGTCTAAAATATAACATATAAGGAAATAAGATGAAAACAATACAATGTGAGAATATTCACTAAATCTTCTGCATTTAGCTCTGTGGTGATGGCCTCATTGTGACATTGAGATGAATAACAGCAATTAAAGTGGTACCTAACACTACAGGGAGATAACTCTGTAAAATCAGCTAAACGTTTTAATTACATTGTGTTATAAAAGGAATATTAAGCTTCTCAATGATCAAAATTGGTGTTTATCAAACTGCTATATAACTAGTGTAATTTTTCTGACAAAATGGTTGGTTCAAAATTTTTGAAATTTTTATATTTTTGTTAAAGGGTTAAAGTAAATACTTTGACAAAATGTTAAGAAAATTAAACGAGCCAAATTAATTTTAGTGAAAGTGTTGGGTACCACCTTAATGTGCTGTTCATTTGATTTTTGTGTGTTTTTGCTATGCAAGTAGTGATTTTGTGTCATGGATGGATAAACAATATCCATCGTCTTTCTATGGTCACCAGCTACTTTACACCATTAACAAAATTGTAAATTATGCATTATTTTAAAAGAAAAGTCAGGAAACTTCTAGCTCACTAAATAATACATAAAACATTACTTTTTCTTCTTTGCTGGAGGTTCTGTGTTCTCTACATTGTTGTCTTGGCCAGGAGCAGGTGCAGATCTAAATTTCTGCTGTGGTAAAAATTTCTGAAAAATAAATAAAATTCATTTAGCTAACATTGATTTTATAGATCATGAAGCAAATTATCTTGTTTTAAAGGCTATACCTGTAAGCAAAGGTTCATTTGATCTTTTTGAAAGTTTTGACCTTAATTAAACAAAAGAAGGACAAATGGGGGTTTATTGTATAATTACACCTTATGTAAGAATCCTGGGTTTTGATTGGTTGATAGCCAGTGTATTTTTCACCAATTTACTGTTTTCAAATGAATATCGTTTATTTTTAAAGCAGCCGGGGTATTTGCAAAATGGGTATGCCTTTTTTACCCTCTCTGTCATGGTATTTGCCAAAAAATACTCTATCCGACTGGACGCTTGTAATGTCACTATCATCAATGCGTTTTTGAACATTAACATTCGGTGTAATTAAACAGATATAGCATGTTCTTGAGGGGTATTTCCGAAAAATACCAGTCTTGAGATTGAATTTCCCTCGCCTTACAGCTCGCGAAATTTAACATTCTCTCGACTGGTATTTTTCGCAAATACCACTCCTAAACATGATACATCTGTTCACTACCTCCCATACTATGTTTTTGTAACCATTTCATTTTCAAACAAAGTAATTATGTCACCCGATCGACAATGTGACTGGCAAGTCTGGATGAGACTTTTGACTTTGGAATTTCCAAAATGGCCACCATTGCCATGGAAACTGCAAAAAAGTCAAAATTTCTCAAAATGCTTTGAACTTAATGAAACTTGATATTATTGTTAACTGGCAAGTACAGATGAGACTTTTGACTTTGAAATTTTCAAAATGGCTGCCGTTGCCATGGAAACGGCTGAAATGTGATTTTTAAAAAAATGCTCTGAATGTACTGAAAATTTACAGAAAGATGTATTGCCATAAATATATGTGCATTCACTGTTTAACCATTTTGAAATGGCTGCCGGTTAGTGGCAATAGGGGAAGGGTGACATCCGCTATTGCTTGCAATGGCAATTCTAGTTGTATTATTGCTATTTTACAAGATTTTCTTACTGACTGATAATTTTCTTTCTCAGCGGAGTCGAATGATATGAAAAATCATGGCTTGAAACTAACAACGCATGTGCTTGTTGTTAACGAAAATAACAATGTCCTCATAAGTAAAATAGCAATAAACAGATTATTGTCAATGGTCATCTCAACTCAATTGCTTTTCTCACTTTTTCGTACCAGCTCAAGTGGGAAAATCAATTTCGTTGAGATGCCAAATGATAATCTATAAATAAAGTGAAATAGACAACAGATTTTTATCATGAGATAGACTAAAATAAATTTACATAAAAAATGTCTGCTTTGCTTGCATTTGTACAACCAGGGCAATTTATCATTTGCTACTGTTATAATACTTAACGTACCTTCCAAGTTTCTCTTTGAATTTTCAATGGTGATCTCCATCCAACTTCAAATAGAAATGCAAAAGATTTTATAACAAATGAATACTTTTAAGTATACTTATATATATTATTCATGATACTAATTTTTCAATAATCAGAATATTGCTAGTAATCAAAGCTATTGTTAATTTTTCTATAATTGCTATTAGTTAACTCTACTAACTATCCAGTACTTCACTGTGATTTGGTTTAACCATACCAAATCTTGTGCCTGTACAAGGTCAGCTATCTGGACCATGTGTTGATGCTGTTCTTTTTTTGTTTGCACTTTTATCTATTCATAGAAATCAGGTCTGTTTAACTTTCCAATATTTTTGGTTATTCCTGTTATCCATATTCATGTTATGAGATTCTATATCAGTAGAACAATTATAAACTTTAAATGTTCAAAGAAGTATTATCATCTATAAGTTTTTTATGCAAAGTTATTGAAAACCACATATACATAATGAAGTATCCATGAAAATACAATTTACTTAAAAATTAACAAAAAATTGGGACCCACAAAAATAAATGAATCCACAGTAGCTCAATTTAAACAGAAAATCCTTAGTATTTAACTATCTACATGTATTAAAACAGCACATACCCATTAGATGATGGACTAATGACACATCCATCTGGAAGGGATCAGGATAGAGCTGTAAGTACTTTGGTTGAACTGGTAACTTAAGGGCATCCAGGTGCCCCAGTACCAGGTCAGTCAACCAGTGGACATTCACTACTGCTAACTTCCATTCTTTTGCCTTTTCATACTTTTCTCCCTCTGGTCTGTTGATAAAAAACAATGAAAGGATGATTAATAATGAAAACATTTAAGACACTTTGTCTAGCATAAGCTTGGCAAAAAAATCTTGAATACTTATAATGTATAAAGATGCGTAAAATACATATAATGAACAGTTGTTAGATCTTACGATTGAGATGTTCATTACTTTTGAACTTAGTATCAAGTAGCCTTGAAGCTCAATTTTTGGAAAATTTTAGTTGGATTATGTTGGCCTGTAGAGATGATTTTTACAAGCTTGAAAGCCTTAATGTGGTTAAGCACATAAACTAACTTGTAAGGCCTGCTTTTTTCAATGCTTTTAAGCAGTCAAGTACCTTAAAAGCTTAGAAATCTTTCATATGAATGATTGACGCAAACATGCATGTCATAGATTTTAAGATTTATCACCCTTAACCTTCTCCCACCTCAGTTAATATCTACAATCTTACTTTCTACAGATGAGCGCTGTATTTCCATGGGTCATGTGACCTGTATATCTTGCACCAATAGCATTTATCATCTGCTTAATTCTAATTCTCTCCTCTCCTTCAAAATTTGTCATACACAGAACCTAAAATATATATATACTCATATGTATCTTCTAACTTTACATTTCCTGTAATTTTGATAATTTCATCCCTTCACAAATTTGGGTAGCCTTTTCCTAGCAACTCAAATTAAAACTCATATTTTTTTTAAATATTCAATTCAATCATGCAACTCATTATGCCAAGCTAATAAACGGGCAATTTGTGATTTGGGTGCTTGGTCATCTATAGATATAGATGACCAAGCACCTAAATCATATAGGAATAGGTCCATTTGACATGTCTGATATTTACAAAATTTCATAAAGATATTATTTGAATTTTAGGGATAATGGAAGTCTATTCCTACCTCAAACACCAATTTGAATGAAATTATCAAGTTTTGTGTAGGCCTCTTTGTTAGATTTTTGGCATGCATGTTTGAATTCTATGTCGAGATGTTTTGTGTCTGTGACGTATGTTTACACAGTTTTAGCTGCTGGATTCTAAGTATTGTCACATTAACCCATAAATATATTTGATTGGGTTTCTCAAGGCAGTTTAGTCTAAATAACAGAACTATAAACAACTGCCATAAAAGTGGAAGGTTTAGCTAGCTATAAAACCAGATTTAACCCATCATTTTTAGAAATAGCCAAGTACAAAGTCAGGAATATGACAGTTGTTTTCCACTTGATATGTTGGTTGATAATATTCAATTTTGTCAGTTTATATAAACTTCCCCTTCCAGAACTTATCTTCGAGTTTAGTATTTTAGTTATATATTATAGAGGAAATTCAACTGTAAATGGAAAATATGCTTATTTAGGTAGTGTTTATATTTTTATTATATAAAGTTGCTGTGTTGTAACTTTGTTTTACCTGATTACTACAAGGTTTATTTTCACCATATATCAGAGGCAAATGGAGAGCTTGCCACGGAGGCATCATCTTTTTCTTGACTAACACATCATTCAACCAGTAGGCAGTTACAACTCTCCTCTGATCTCTTAATGCCTGCAAAATAAGATAATATACACTTATAATTTAAGGTTAAAGTTTCTTTTCATTGGGTTATTTCATTAGAAGAATGGGGCTGTAATAACCTTCAAAAATCTATCCACAAACAACATTGCTGTAATTTTCTTACGTAAAATGGACATACAACTATTAATGACCGACAACCCATATCCACAAAAATGAATATCCCTTTCTACCCACCCTCAATCACTCTGATAGACAAGTCCTTCCTTAAGAGTATCAATAGTATTTCCAAAATATGACTAAAACAACTAAAATATAAAGTAACGTTAATCAGATTTAAAACAAAACTCGAATGAAAATATATAAAAACTAGTAAAAACTTTGGAAACAATACATTGTATATGAAATTTCAGCAGTCATCATTGCCTAATCATGCTAATTGGTGACAGGTCCATTAACTTTTATTCAGATGGCAAGTAAAGAATTAGATCATATAGTTGTGCATCTTCAACGTTGTCTTAAAGTTAGGAGTTGTTCTACTTTTATATCATCAGACTTATGTATAGAAAGCAATATTTTGCTCATAGGACAAAGAAAAGATATTTGAATATGGATATAGATATGAAGATTGGAAATTTAAAATTTGAGTCTACTGTTTCACGTAAGTAGTTTCTCAATTTCAATACAATAAAGCAGTTCACAGAATTTTTCTTTGGTAATTTTTAATTTAATGTAAGAGTTCCTGAACTTTGTGAAACTTTGCTTTTTTCATCCAAAATTTTTATTAAAAATATCTTAATTTCCTATTTCAATGCAAGATAAAACTCTTATACATTGAAAGCAATTGAGACTTTTTATATTAAATCAAGAATTCAGAAAAGTTGAGTTCCTCTGAAAGAAGGGAACAAAATCTGTTTTGCAGTGAAACAATAAAATCAAATATGGAGTATTCTAGCTTACAAAATGGGAGAAGCAAAGACGAAAATTTTCAAACTAAACTATTTTTTCCCCGAAGACCTATGCAGAGTAATTTGACTGATAAAAACAAGACACTTATTACTCAATGTATTTCACATGGTTGGGGGTGGCTTAGACTTCTATGCAATTAAAGGATATCAGATTCATGGCAGAAAGAAATGAGTCGGGACACCAAGTTATGTATTTCATAAAATTTAAAAAACTCTTTGCACAGATTAAGTAATGATTCATGTATTATTCTATTATTTTTGGGGCCCTGCTTGCTGTTAGGTGTGAGCCCAATGCTCCGTGTTGAAGACCATACTTTGACCTATAATGGTTTATTTTTACTAATTGCAACTTGGATGGAAAATTGTCTCATTGGCACTCATACCACATCTTCTTATATCTAACCACATTTCTTAAATATAAAAAGCCTTATAAGTCACACCCAATCTAGTAAAATTTATGAAGTAATACCACAACTCCACAAGATCAAACTTATTCAGTATGTTTCTGATTATAACCTTCCCCCATTGCACATACTCAGGATATGTAGCTATACAAATATATCCCACAATTCCAAGTGATAAAGCAAGGGGTCATCTCAAAGTGAAATGTGATTTTGTTCTATGAAAATTGCAAATGCCAACAATTTTAAGTGCAATTGGTGCATCTCAAAGTTCAAAGCAGATTTGCATATTGACTTGTTGCGTAATCACATTTCAACTCTAAAATGAATACAAGGTATGCAAGTAGGTTGTGTATTGTATTATATATTACTTACTTGATGTATCTGAAATAAAGTTTAGTTTTAGACATCCATAAAATTAATATGTATATTATTTACCCCAAAAGTCACACATTGCATTGTCTTTAACAGCTCTGAAGAACTGTATATTTATTAAATATAGGACCTCAAAAAAAATTCATATGAAAAACATTTAAAATTACTTCCTGCCCTATTTTTTTAATTAGTAAATTTATTTTCTTACATATACCACAAATATATATTTCTCTAATTCTCTGTGAGTTTAACCCTTTTCTAACCCATTGTATGAAAAATTTAATCAACATGTGGTTGTCGGGGATCTCAGAAGATGATTGGATGAATTTAAAGTCGTAACCTTTATCAGCTCACTGGATGGATCAAATTATACTAACAGGTGTTAATGAAATTGACATCTCGGAATGTGGAAGGCACTGGAAGGGGGTTTCTGTTAAACAAAATATGAAAATTTAATAGTTTTTTCATTAGAGAAACAGATTCTTACATAGTTACTGGTGGACTATCGGATTTATCCAATCTAGATAATACAATTATAAATTTTAAAGTCCTCAGCCTAGGCCGAGACTTTAAAATTGATAATTTGACTATCTGGATTGGATAAATTCCGATAATCCACTGGTACCAATGTAAGAATCTATAAATATATATAATATTTTAACAGTTAAATCATTTAATTTCATTTCAGAAAGGGATAAATATCATCTATAATAATAGCAAAGTTTTTTTTGGGAAAAAAATCATCCCTGTCAGACCCAGAACTGACTCTAGCCCAGAGAAAGACCCCTTAGTGCTTACCAGATGGAATACATCACTGTGTTGATTGGCTGCCAGAATATGTGTAATTCTGTTAGAATATGACGTGTCTACCTGTCCACCATGCTGTTCTATCACCTAGAAATAACAGGTAAATGTTCCTCTTAAAATATTGTGTTTCAAAAGAAATTGAAAATGTACAAAGGGAGACAATTCAAAATCATCTGTAATGTATACAAACTAATTCTGCAAGAAATGGCAACATGTCAATTTGGAATTAATCAAAACTATTTAACAAAATTGCCTTTGAAGTTATTTATTTTATGTTACCTCAGATACAAAGTCCCATTTTGAGTACTTTTTCTTGTGTGTTCATTGAAAGATAAAGGTATCCCTCTATCTCTGGTCTGTTTATCTTGTGTGTTCATTGAAAGATAAAGGTATCCCTCTATCTCTGGGCTGTTTATCTTGTGTGTTCATTGAAAGATAAAGGTATCCCTCTATCTCTGGGCTGTTTATCTTGTGTGTTCATTGAAAGATAAAGGTATCCCTCTATCTCTGGACTGTTTATTGGGTTTTTTTTTCTTTCATCTTTGAATTGGAGCATGCTGCTGTAGTCTATTTTAAAAATTGTTATTGCCTGCCATGTGTTCTTCACTTTCTATTCTAAATTCTAGTAAGTGTTCAAAGAAGTGTAGTTCTGAGGCTCAATTGAGACTTAAAAATATTGAACATGTTGAAGGATGTATAGAAGCTTAATAAAATAGTTACAACTTTAACAAGCTTTCTCCTCCTGACTATTCTATAAACAAATATGAAATGTATGGAGATGTTAAAATGTACTAAATCTGTTCTTTGGTCAGTTTGTTGTCTCTTTGACATATTCCCTATTTTCATTCTCAATTTAATTTACCTTAATAATTTCCCCAAGATGCACAAAAATAACTAATAATTTCAGAAACAAATGCTACCAATGTTTTTCTCTATTTCTATCATTTTTTAGCATAACATAATAATTGGTTAAAATCATATTTATGTAATGTTCATTCATGTGTATATTTATGTATGTATTTAGATTTTAACGAGAGAAATTTATGTATTACTGAAAAATTATTACACCAGGGTTTTCGATATCACAAACTAGTCAAAACATTTACTAAATTTTATCATCGGTATAAAGACATTATTCGTAAATATAGCTCAACATGCAGACTTTTAATACGTTCAGGTATTTCACATCCATTTTTTTATGGTAATATTCTTTATAAAGCACAAAGGTGTCAGTATTCACCTCAGAAACTTACAAAACCTTTGAATAGACTTATTAAGAAGGGATATAATTACGATACTGTTGTCAAGTCATTAAAGATTGCATATTTTGGCGTTAATATTGAGTCATTGATAAGGTCTTTGCATCGGAACTAAACACATTTATTCTAAAAACAGTTGTTGGCATGACAAGGGTTATGTTCTTCTCATATATGTTATGATGGTATGATACTAAACCCCTAACGGGAAGGATTGTGCCTGATGTTCATATGATGAAATCATAATCTTTCAGTCAGTTTAGTTGAAGTCTGGAGCTGGCATGTCAGTTAACTGCTAGTAGTCTGTTGTTATTTATGTATTATTGTCATTTTGTTTATTTTCTTTGGTTACATCTTCTGACATCAGACTCGGATTTCTCTTGAACTGAATTTTAATGTGCGTATTGTTATGCGTTTACTCTACTGCATTGGTTGGAGGTATAGGTGGAGGGTTGAGATCTCACAAACATGTTTAACCCCGCCGCATTTTTGCGCCTGTCCCAAGTCAGGAGCCTCTGGCCTTTGTTAGTCTTGTATTATTTTAATTTTAGTTTCTTGTGTACAATTTGGAAATTAGTATGGCGTTCATTATCACTGGACTAGTATATATTTGTTTAGGGGCCAGCTGAAGGACGCCTCCGGGTGCGGGAATTTCTCGCTACATTGAAGACCTGTTGGTGACCCTCTGCTGTTGTTTTTTATTTGGGCGGGTTGTTGTCTCTTTGACACATTCCCCATTTCCATTCTCAATTTTATTGGAGAAGACGTTACTAAGTTGAAAAACTTGCGTCTCATCCATTTGTCTTTTTTTGAACAATAAAATATGTTTAAACTTAACTATTAGCATTGAGAATTAATTCTTTAACAACCAATTATTCTTTAAAGTTTTTCTAATACTTCAATGTTAAATCAAGAGCACGATGTGTGCTAGTCATTTTAGAACTTTCTAGTCCATCAATTATTAGGAGAAAACTGTGTCACCATTCAAATTTTAGTTATAGTTATAAACAAACCTTTTTCCAGTTATCAATTTGTTCCTGTCCCAGAATCTTTTGGTAATCTGTGATGAAGAACACACAACCAAGAAGACACATATCTGCTGGAACTGGAATTAAAAATTGTTTCAATAAAAAAAAAAATCTATGCTAGAATAGCAGTAAAAATAAAATATTGTCATTAAAAGGTGCTTTCCCACTAGAAATTATTAAATCTGATTAACGGTTGTTATGTGATGAGCATGACTTCTACATTTATATCAAGAAAGATAACATTTAAATTTCACATTCCCTGTATTTTACTACCCATGTAAGATTTAACCTACTTTGCCCATAGAAGACAAGTGTGCCTACCATCACTGAACTTCTAAATCTATTAGACAAGTTTTTTGTAATTCATAATAGTGTATGACACTTGACACTTTATTTTTTGGAAATTTTCAATAAATTCTAGTACAAGTTATTTTTTTACAATTACTGAAGCAATTCTGAACTCATAAAAAGTAAAAAATACAACAACTGTACCATTATCAGAAGGTTCATGTCCCCAGTATGGTGACTGTTGTAGTTGTTGGGTGCCCATCTTTTGAGGAGAAGGAGGAGTGTACCTGGGAGGTGGCTGTCGATGGGGAACCTGCATGTTCAACCCTAACATCTGACTGACCTAAAATAAAACATACATATTATGAAATCTATCTAAGATTGATAACATGAGTAGATGTGGAAATATTTTTGCTGTTTACAAAATACATACTCAGCTACTGAAGTTAGACAATTTGAAAATAAAAGAGGCAGATAGAAAAGTATGATTACATGTAAGTTCAAAATCACTCCTGTAGTTTATTGATCTGAAGCCTCAAAAACAATTTTATTTATAGAAAGGAGTAGGTCCCCTAAGGATAAATTTTGGCCTCAAATTTCAAGTTCATCTGACGAATGAATTTGACCTCTTTTTAAACACTTAAGTGTCTATTTCATTTGAATCAATTAGTTTATGTGAAAGATTTTAACTGATTTAGTCATTGAAAACGATCCGATTCAAGCTCAAATATGAAAAATCTACCAAATATGTCGAAAAATGTCACTTTTTAGATAGTTTTTGTCAAAAATGATAGTGGCCGCATCTGTGTTCATCCAAAATCTTTATATATGTTATGTATTATCATAAAATACAACTTACATTTCAATATTAAGGATGAACACGAATGCGGCCACTTTCGTTTTACACGAAAACCGTCTAAAATTTAGCTAAAATGATAGAATTGTGAAGATTTCAGTAATTTAGCGTGACTTAATGGTGCTAGTACTCGATATATGTGCATTGTATTGCCAAAAACAACCAATATTTATGTAGCAGAAGCATTCTACTGTCCAATATATATTTAAAAGTTTACATTTTAACAATTTTGTAAAACTGCTATATTTTGGGGCCAAAAAGGGGTCTTACCGGACCTACTCCTTTATGAAAGCCTGATTAACTGTATAGTAAGTCAGAAACTTTTTGTGAAGGCTGTACATAACATCTCTAACATAACTATAGAATTAGTCACAGGGTTCTCCTTAGATAAGTTTGAGTTCTGGACTCCTGAAAATCTGTCTGAACTCATCAAGCTTTTAAAATGTTGTTTCAACTGAGCACAAATATCTTCATTTTATGACAAAAATTTGAAAAAAACCTTCTAAAGTTAATGTTCTATTTGGCATGGGCACTGAATTGATAAATGATATACCAATAAAATTTCATCTTTTCACTGTTGGACTAGCCATGGTAAAAAATTGTGAGTCCAGGGACTCACCATAAACAATTCTTAGTGTGATGCACGAATGTACCTTATTTGTAGGTGGAGGTGGTCTAGCCTGCCTCATCTCATTGTTTGTGATGTTACGTAGTGTCCTCATGTGAGATAGGAAATCCTGCTGAGATAAGTGTGGAGCACCACCCTGCTGAGATAGGTGTGGAGGTGCACCCTGCTGAAACTGTTGTGGTGCACCACCCTGCTGGAACTGTTGTAACTGCGGTGGGAGAGGGTAAGGGGGCATGGATGGCATCCTAGGTACGGGAATGTGACCACTCCTACTACCAACACCGACACCCTGTGTGAAAAATCAAAACACTCGTCTAAAACTCTACATGTGCAGTGATTACATGTGTTACAAATAATGCAACATGACATATCATGATTTTCTTCATATTTTCACAAAATAATTAAAAAAGCAATCTGATTAAACAGTGAAGTGTTTCCAAACAAAATTGGAGTTGCATTTTTAGGAAAGTAATTTTAAATGAAATATAAACTGTTCTGGATCATACTATGTCATGTTACAATCAAATATAACTGCAAAATCATAAAAAAAAAACCATGTAAACTCATTTGACCACTGATGTAAATGCAAAGTGTTGTTATTATTAAATCTCGTCCAAATGTTCCTAATACAAATTTTGGAACAAATTCTAATAGTTTTATACTAAATAAAATGCACATAAATTACTATGTGCACTGGAGGGAGGTATCAATGGATGCTTTTTATCACTTGTATTTGGATGGCTTTTTAAAGTGCTTTCTGTCAATACGTTAAGTTGTAAATTCCAACTTTTTTCCTTCATTTTCCCAGAAACAAATTTTTTACCCCCTCTAGCTATCGCACTTCCCTACTTTTTTTACACCAATATCATACATCCCAAAAGCATGTCTTCCCCCTCAAGTCTTTGTAATGAAGGTATGAACACTCCATATGGGAGGGTTGAGTGGTCAAGACTTTTTTTTTTGCCATGGACTTGTCAAAAATCAAAGTCTATATTTGCTGTTCAGTAGTTTAATTAGTTGGGTTCTTTTACAATATAATCATGCAAAATAAAATTTTGGTTTTATAGTAAATTCTTGAATTGGAAATTTTGCAAATCATCAAAATTTGTATAATTCTAAGTGATTTAGTTTCAATTGCTTTATAAAAACTGTTAATTTAAAGTTAACTTTGAAAGTATATGTTGTAAAAAATCTGGAAATTAACATGTTTTTTTTCCCTGATATTTACCAAATTCCTTCTTTAATAATGAGCTAGAACACTATTTGTCTGTTTTAAAGTAAACAAGAATGTGTCCATAGTACACGGATGCCCCACTCGCACTATCATTTTCTATGTTCAGTGGACCGTGAAATTGGGGTCAAACTTATAATTTGGAATTATAATTACAAAGATCATATCATAGGGAACATGTGTACTAAGTTTCAAGTTGATGTAACTTTAACATTATCAAAAACTACCTTGACCAAAAACTTTAACCTGAACTTTGCACTATCATTTTCTATGTTCAGTGGACCATGAAATTGGGGTCAAAACTATAATTTGGCATTAAAATTAGAAAGATCATATCATGGGGAACATGTGTACTAAGTTTCAAGTTGATTGGACTTCAACTTCTTCAAAAACTACCTTGACCAAAAACTTTAACCTGAAGCAAACGGACGTAGACGGACGGACGAACGAACGGAGGCACAGACCAGAAAACATAATGCCCCTCTACTATCGTAGGTGGGGCATAAAAATCTACAAAAGTTGCCAAACTACATAACATTATTGATTCCTAGTATCAGTGAACATTGGACATTGTGGGCTATGAAGCTAATACCATGTGAAGAGTGTTTATGTCATGCTTAAATATTCTAAATAAGTAATATAACTGTGACCACTGAACCATGAAGTTAAAAATATATATCCTCCTTTTAACATTGGTTTTAAATTGTTCAAGAGAGGAAACTAAACAGCAGATTTTAAAATCCCTTACACTTGATACTGATCAACATATTTTGAAGCATGACAGGTGTCACATGTGGAGAAGGTTCTTGTATCCTTCCAGAACACCAGACATCACCCTAATTTTTTGGTGAGGTTATTTTTTTGTCTTAAGTTTTCTATGCTGTGTTTTGTGTACTGTTGTTTGTCCATTGGTCTTTTTCTTTTTGACCCATGGCATTATAAGTTTATTTTTCAACATATGAGTTTGAATGTCCTTTTGGTATCTTTTTCCTGTCTTTTACACAGTCAGTCAGGAGTACTACTTTAGAAGTGTATTTCATTTACTTGAAGAAATAAAAAAAAATATACACATATAAGTAAATTTGTAGGATACTTATACAAGTGAATTTTATTTACTTGTATAGGTAAAAAAAAATTGGCTTAGTTATATCCCTTAGGCATTCAGAATTTTTTACTTGTATAAGTAAAAAAATCATCCTTTCTTCTTTTCTTGAATTCTTAAGATTTCTTTGCTCTAATAGAATCTTAAATTGTGTACCCTTTACAGATGTCTACTAATCATTTAAGTGTTATTTGATAGACAATGAAAATCCATTTTTTTAGAAAACTAAGGGGAGATTATTCAAACATTATTTATTTACTTATATGTGTATATTTTTTTTTACTTCTTCAAGTAAATAAAATACACTTGTACAAGTAGTACCCCTAACTGACAGTATTCAAATTTTTCCAGACCAAATACTTAAGTTTTTCTACAGTGCTCACTAGCCTGTGTGGTTGTGTCTCAGTAATTCTCTTAGAATTTCAGTTACATGTGTTCCATCATTTCTTTTGAAGATGGATGGATGATTATCATCCAGCAGCAAATTGATATGCATATTCAGGACAAGAACAAGTTAATTTTATACAAATATAAACCCTGCTTTACACTGGACCCGCCATGCTGAGCTGGATTTTTATTTGCTAGTTCACAATCTTAAGGTAACAAACAGTTCGAAAGAAGACATGATGACATGTCACCGTACCCAGACACATTATTTCGACTTTGAGCCAACCAGTATTTGCACAGAAAGATTACAATTTTTCATTGAAAAAGAAATATTGTTTAGCCTTCTAATATCTAACATTTTAAGAGAATTAGATTCAAACCACTCTTCTTATGCTAAAAAAATTTTCTACACAATCAGCGACAATAGTTATATTTTTAGTTTTTTTAAAGACCTCCTGTTTTAATTTTAGAAAATTTAACTTTCTTGTTTGGAGAATATTGTGCTACCATCGAGGCAGTGCATTCCATAGCAAGCAAAGAGTAGAGCTAATCTAAATAAGGGATGGCAGCTCCCGTAGGCCATTTCTGTGCTCACCGTTTCCCTTTATGTGCACCCCTCTACCCTTATGCATTTTCATTTGTATTCTGACATGTCTGAGGGAAATAAAAACTTTTCAATGCAAATTAATCATTTTAAATAAAGTTAAAACTTTAAAAAAAAAAATTCAAAAATACACCAATTAAATAATGATTTAATATTTCAACTCTATAAACATGATCAAGGTTATCCTATTTCAGTCAAGAAATTGCCCTTTTGCACCCTTCATCTTAAAATTGTGCCCATTTGCCCTTAAATTCTAGCAAAACACTGGAGTACTACCTACATAATTCAACCACAAACTTTCAAAAAATTTAAACATGGTAAATATAATTCTATCATTCTAAATATATATGCATTATCTATGTGAATAAAGATCAGAATGACTGTTTTGAAGAATTAAACATGCAGCTATGTTAAAAATAAAAGACACTTTTTCAAGCAAGGCCTGACAATATTTGTGTGTTGTTTATCACTGAAGGGTGTATGCTTGTTAGTTCTCCAAATAAGATTTTTATAGGATGAAAGAAAAAACTAAAATTATTTTCATACAAAATAAGTAAATATTTATTTGTAGCACAACTAACATAAACTTTAAAATCTGTGTCAATTTCCCAAAATAAGCCCACTAGTTAATTGTTAATCAATTGAACTCTTGATTCTTTTTAAAAACACAAAATATGCATCAACTTTATAAAAGAAAAAAAAAAGAAAAAAAAAACCATTTATAACACTAGGGTCACAAAAGCTAAATAAATTATTATATTTTTTGTTGGTGTTGAAGACTGAAAAAAATAACAAAACTTGAACCTTCATGTATAAAATTAAAAACAGAAACTTAAAACATATAATCTATTCTGCATGACCATTCAAGTATGCAACAATTACAAAAAGCAAATAACTAAATTCAACTAAAAATCTATTAAGAACATGAATGATTTATATAAGGGACAACTAAGAAGGGGAACAAAACATGACCCTAGGACTGAATTCATGCAAGAGAAAATACCACAACAATCGTAACAGTGACATGCATGTCGTGCAAAGAAGCTGCGAGCAGGCAAACCTGTATACGATTGTTGACCATACGAGCAAGTGCTTCTCTTGCAGTGCCACTGGGGGTGCCAGGACGTGCTGAACTACCGGGTGTATCAGGGCGGGATATTCCTTTATCTTCATTGGATAACCGTCTCTCTAAAACAGCTGCTGCCAGCTGTTGAGAAATCACCTGTTTTGACATGTTCCGTCCTGCAGAATCCTGGTGGCCTGGTGAGCGTCTTGGAGATTTGTCAGGGCGTACACGACCTTTCTGTACTCTCTCTGAAAAGTCTGCAAAGTTTGGCCTTGGTAAACCCATATTTGCTCTATCTAGAATTGGCATTGTCTGTGGTTCACTTGTATCCATAGGCTGTGGTAAAGGTGGAGTTGGAATCTTCTCCTGGGGTGGTGTGGCAGGTGGTGTTGGGGGTGTGGGTGGTTCAGGTTCAGGATATACAATAAGCCGTGGATGATATATCGATTCATCCACTTTGGTCTCTTTCTTGATGCTGTCTGTTACCCAGTCTGGTGTCACAATGTTAACCTTTTCTGCATGTTTCAAAGCTGCTTCATATTTTGCCTACAAATAAAGATCATTAACAAAGTTATTCACATGGCTGATTTCTCAGAATACTCCAACTTGAGTTTTTGTTGGTGAGGTTGTTATGGAATATGTTTGGCTCGTAAATTTATTTTCTTATTGAAGAATTTTGACCAATAGAAATCCTTTAAGGTCAAAATTTTATTTATACTGAATAATAAATCTGAAAAGGTTGGTTTTTTCATAAAAATATTTATAACAATTTCTAATATAGCAATATTAACATGTAATCATTTTTTGTTACACTGTTTTTGAAAAAATGTATTACAAAAAAAGTGTTCCCCAAAAAAATGCATGGTCATGATTGTGTTTGATAGTTAACTTTCATAATTTTTGTTTATTTATTGGTACACTTAATTAAAAGTAAATAAGGCTAATGATTTCTCTAATGAATTATTTCACATTTTGTCATCTCAAGACTTTCATGGCTAAGATTATGATATTGGATTTGCTTATTGTTGAAGACTTAGTAAGTAATGTACAAAAAAAATGATATTTTTCAACAAAATTATGTCTGTAATTGGTAACCCTGTATGTGGGTCTGGATATGGTCCTTCATAAGTAGTTTTTCTATATTTTTTGGCCACTCATTTTCTATTCTATATCTTTTTTTTAGCCTATTTTTCTTGATTTTAATTTTTCCTCATCCAGACCCTTCTACAAGTTAAAAATAAATTTAGATTTAAAAGTCAACTTTATCTTACTCCTTCTGTAGCTGTAGTAATTAGATGTGTACATTTACTATCCAGTTTCTGCTGACATTTCCCTCCATTGTAAGTTATCATTCCCCATATATGTAAAGTGTCTTCTGCATCAAGCTATAAATAGACAATCTCAAAAAAATAAACATGTAAACACTCTTCTGCGTCAAGCTAAAACAGACAATCTCAGGAAAACAAACATGTGTTTCAAGCTATAAATAGACATTCTCATGAAAATAAACATGTGCATCAAGCTACAAATAGACAATCTCATAAAAGTAAACATGGCCCTTTAAAGCTTGTTGTTCGGTGTGAGCCAAGGCTTAGTGTTGAAGGCTGTACCTTGACCTATCATGGTTTACTTTTATAAATTGTGACTTGGATGGAGAGTTGTCTCATTGTCACTCATACCACATCTTCCTATATCTATGTAAACTTAGCAACACTTTATGCAATTAATTTTGCTAGATTATGTTAACGGTTCAATTAAATGTGTTGGCTTATACAGAGTGGTATACTCCTTCATAGCTGTTATTTGGCATAGTTTAATTAACTATATTGTACAAACAAGTTTATCTTCGAATTTTAAGTTTTGTGGTTTCAACTTTTCCGATTTGAACATTGGAAACTGAATAATTTGTTAGTGTGGTTTCCAAAAACACATAATTGCTTCTCTACAAATACAAGAATCAAATAAACTACTTGTGTGTCTGTCTGTATAGGCCCAGAATAATGTGATGGTCTTTGTTTGCTCTCTGCCATGATCGAATTTCCTTTTCTTTCATTATAGTAGAATAAATCAAGTCATTGGTTTTCTCTTTTGATTTTTTTGCATTTTGTCTCCATTTCCTTTTATAACATACAATACAGTTTGGATTCTATTCATTGTCAAAGGCAGTCCAAAGAGTTGTAATTATTGACATCTGCTTTTAGGTCTTTTATGGAAATTTGTCTTATTAGCAATCATACCACTTCTTATATTCATAATCATAATATTACCTGAGATGAACAAGCAACAACTCCCGAGAATAGAAGGTCTGCTGGAGAAAATACTGGGATGCTTCAAACAGTTAAGAAAATTATAAGCATTTAAATGTACCATAAGTGATCAATACTGTAAAAGCTATATCAAGAAATTGTGTCCTATAACTGTCTTAATACTGATATTACAAGTGAAACTGTGAGATTCTACTCACTGATGATACCCATGCCACAAGTGGATAATTTTAATAGTGGAAAAATATGCAAGTATTCGGTAAACAGGAAGTTGTTGAGCGATGAATCTGAAAATGCATCACACGGTATAGCTGACTTGTATAAATCCTGAAACCAAATTTCAGAAATTCTTGTATTGTAGTTCCAGAGAAAAATGTGACAAAAATTTTCGACTTGGCTATCATGTGTAAAATCATACAAGTGTTCAGTAAACAGCAAGTTTCCGAGTGATGAATCTGAAAACACATCAAACGGTATAGCTGACTTATTTAAACCCTGAAACCAAATTTCAGAAATCCTTGTATTGTAGTTCCTGAGAAAAACGTGACGAAAATTTTCAACTTGGCTATCATGTGTAAAATCATACAAGTGTTCAGTAAACAGCAAGTTGTCGAGTGATGGATCTGAAAACGCATCACACGGTATAGCAGACTTATATAAACCTTGAAACCAAATTTCAGAAATCCTTGTATTGTAGTTTCTGAGAAAAATGTGACAAAATTTTCATGGGACAGACAGACTGATGGACTGACAGACGGACTGTCAGATGGATAGACAGAGGTAAAACAGTATGCCCACTTTGAATATACTATTAACACAATCTTTTCTACAATCTCCCATTTTTCTGTACTGTAAATTCAGATATTATTGCGAAAATGCGAAAGGGTTATAATCGCAATAATTTAAACTTGCAATTTGAAAATTTTCCATATCATTTAAAAGGATTTTTCTCAATATTGCAAAAATAAAAATCACATTTTAGTCTAAAATGACAAAATTGCAATAAGAAATGCACGCAATAATTTCTAAATTTACAGTAATAAATGTGTGCAACATTTGTATGTTATCTGAATATCTGTCAAAGCTCGAACCTATGCAAGTCAGTATGTCAATATTCTGCCTTTTTGAGTGGTTCCTCTTTTCTTTTTTATTTTATCAATTGTGATGTTTACATTTTTATACAGATGGAGGGATTGTTTGAGAACAAATTCTTGCAGTCTCTTTAATTTGTAGAGTTAATTTTGCGAATTTGAGCACACAAAAATTGTTAATGTCTTTTTCATGTTTCCAGATTGTCCTCAAGAAATTTAGTTGCCATCATGACCATAGCTGGCAAAATAGAAATACAGAAGGAAAAGAATTTGAGTAATTAGGTGCTCCTGAAAAAAAACTTAAAAAAGCTCATAATTTCTTGGTTTTTATAGATTTTAAAAATAAAGGACTATATATATATTATCTAAATCATGATGCATATATATTTATCTGTGAAATGTTATTATTGCAAAGGATACGGAAGCTGTTTCTTGCATTTTATAGACAGGTAAACCCAGCTGGACTGAAAATAAACAAAGAAAAAGATTAACAATACTGTGTGAATTCATCAGTAAATGGTCAAATGAATGTACCAGTGTTTAAAGTGTAATAACAGAAACATATCATTTATTAGCAAATGAATAAATAAATAGCAGATGGCTTTGTCGTTAAATATGAAGCATACAAGTTAAAAATTGATAAAGATATATGTGGATAAATCTTAAAATTCAGCTGTCAACATTTTTTTCACTGCAAAACATATTCTTTCATATAACATGAAGCCTAAATTAATGTATAATTGTTTGTTTCCCCAATCCCGACCCTGCCAAGCAGATGTGGGTAGGTAGGTAAGGAAATAATTTTATTTTCCAAAAAGCTTGAAAATTATCGAATGATCCAGCAAGCCTGAAAATTGAAAAAGAAGAAAATAATATTTGACTAAGTTTTGACAATAAAATTTTATGAGTAGGACCATTTTTGCTGGGTCGGTCGGGATTGGGAAAACAAACAATATTTTATTTTAGGCCTGAAATGATGTTTAATTACCCTGACAACAGGAAGATCAAATAATTCCTTGGCTTCTGAATATTCATCTTGTGACGGGTCGTCAGATATCACATGACTGACCATCTCACTCAGATAGGTGTCTTGTTTAGCTCCACCCGCATTCAGGAGTTCCAATACCTATAAAAAGAATACTTATGAATATGCATTTTCTAATTGTATTCAGACACCTAAACACAAAGAAAGATAATTTACTATTTATAAATAAATGTTGGTGTTGATCACAGATTATGATGTACAGTCTTTACAATAAATTTTTGAAGTGCAACTTTATGAAAATATAAGTTAGCTTCTTTTCCCCTGTAGAGAACAGAAGCCTGGGCTGGTAGTCTGTGGTTAAGCGTGAAGACTGGATGTATATTCTACTAATGAACTCAAAATCATTAACTTTTTTATTTTTAGACTTTTTTAAATCCTCGCATCTGTGCAGAAATCTACTTCCTTTTTGAATGTTCCGCTCTTGTTTGCATGAGACTTTGAATACAATATATATTTATCAGTCTAGTAAAATGTAGGATTGGAACTCAATACCCATTCATTTTTAATAATTGTTATAATATGAAAAAACGTTACCTTTGTTAATATTGAATATGACGTCATAACTAAAGTAACGTCACAACTAAATCCCTAACAACAGAACCAAAATTGGAAACGTTACATTATTTCTGTTTCTTTTACAGTCAGGGGTACTACTTGTACAAGTGTATTTTATTAACTTAAAGAAGTAAAAAAAAATATACACATATAAGTAAATTTGTAGGATACTTATTATATACAAGTGAATTTTATTTACTTGTATAGGTAAAAAAAAAATTGGCTTAGTTATGTCCTTTAGGCATTCAGAATTTTTTACTTGTATAAGTAAAAAAATCCTCCTTTCTTCTTTTCTTGAATTCTTAAGATTTCTTTCCTCTAATAGAATTTTAAATTGTGTACCCTTTATAGATGTCTTTACTAATCATTTAAGTGTAATATAATGGACAATGAAAATCCCATTTGTCTGTTATCTTCATAACACTGCTCATTTACAAGCCCCAAAGGAGCAATTTTTGATTGCCTTGCGCAAATATAGAAGATCTTTGCTCAATCAGTTTCTTTGATGAATTAATGAGATGAAACATTGAACTTAAACAGTTAGAGCTCTGACATAAACAAGTCAGAATAAAATGACTTCCATATATAGGTCAGATATAATTTGATGTAAGTGTTGTCTCCCTTCTTGCACTCAACAGAATATGACTTGTACAGGTCAGTTTATGTCAGACAGGTCAGTTTATGTCAGACTTTAATTTATCATAAAATGACTTCCACAGGTCAGCTTTTGCATAAAATATTGTGACTTAATATCTTCATATTCTAATAAGATTTATGTCCCTTTTTAATGCATTTTGACTTAGAGAGGTCATTTTTGTTCTGACTTGAAGCAGTCATTACTACCACTTTGTTATCAATCTCCATAAAAATATAGTGATTACTAGTTTCGAATCAAAGAGTTTAAAAAGTGGGGCTCATCATACCTTCTTCTTTCCAGAATCTTAACATAATATATTTATCTCATTAAATTCAACCATTTCAAAATACAAACAAAAACCAAAGCAGAAAAAATTATCATACAATTTTCTGTCAATATCAAAAGATTTACAAAATACAATATTGGATACATTTACTAGTACCATGACAATACTTCAAATCTTCCAAGGAAAAACATTTATTGTTTTAATATTTCATTGAGGTAAATACTGTTGTGCAAACTGACTCAAACAAGTCATACTATGTTCTGACTTCAAAGAGTCAGTCAAAACTAAACTTATTTCAACCTTTAAGTCTAGTACTGTCATATTGATTTTAAAATGTATGGGAAAGCCAGATATAGGACAGAGGAAATATTAAAGGTCCCCTAAAGTCACAATGAGGACTATAAAAAAAATTATTTGGTATATTCAATATTTAAATGCATTTTCTTTTAAACAGGTCAAATCATGTTGTGACTTAAATCAGTCAGCCCAAAACTAAATTTATTGAAATTTTTAGAGTGGGGCACTGACATATGATACATGTATTAAATGAAAGTATGGGAACGTCAGACATAAGAAATATACGTAAGATCCCCTAAAATAAATAACCATTTGACTTAATTGTTTCTAAACATTTATCAAATAAATTCACAAATGGCAGATTCAGAAGCAGGGCTTAAAGGAAGTACACCTAGCTTTGATAGGAAAATTTGTTCTTCAATCTGACTTGAACAGGTCAAATCATGTTCAGACAAATTGACTTAAACAGGTCAAATGGGCATGTTCGGACAAATTGACTTAAACAGGTCAAATCATGTTCTGACTTAAAAGAGTCTGTCAAAAACTAAATGGCTTGCAAAGTTCTGTTAAAGTCGTGCATTATCATGATTGTGATGTGATTGTTAGAATGTATGGATACAAGTAGGAAAAAAAATCACAAAAAATTAAGTCACAATTATAAGAACTATATATATAAAAGATAATTTGGTATATTTTTCAGATATCTTAATATTTAATTGAGGTAAATCCTGTTGTGCAAACTGACTTGAACAAGTCACATTATGTTCTGACTTCAAGGAGTCAGTAAAAAACTATACTTTAATTAAGTATTGCAACTTTAAGTCTGGGATTGTCATATGCATTTAAGAATGTATAAGAAACTCAGATAAAAGACACCCAATAATAAAGTCACAAAAATGTGAACTATAAAAAAGTGTATTTGGTATACTATTATTTAATATTCAAATGTATTTTGTTAACAAATTTCTCCAAATTATTTTAAAATTTTATTATATTTCTGTATTTTCATGACTTTTTTTCTGTTAAATTAACATTTGGAACTTTCGGTTTTAAAAAACATTATTTTAAAAACAATTTGACTGAATTGTTTCTTAAAAAAATTATGAATTAATTAACTCAACAGTAGCAGATTCAGATATGGAGGGGGCTTAAAGGAAGAAGACTTAGTTTTGATTGGACATATTTTTTTCTGTCAACTGACTTAAACAGGTCAAATCATGTTGTGACTTAAATCAGTCAGCCCAAAACTAAATTTATTGAAATTTTTAGAGTGGGGCACTGACATATGATACATGTATTAAATGAAAGTATGGGAACGTCAGACATAAGAAATATACGTAAGATCCCCTAAAATAAATAACCATTTGACTTAATTGTTTCTAAACATTTATCAAATAAATTCACAAATGGCAGATTCAGAAGCAGGGCTTAAAGGAAGTACACCTAGCTTTGATAGGAAAATTTGTTCTTCAATCTGACTTGAACAGGTCAAATCATGTTCAGACAAATTGACTTAAACAGGTCAAATGGGCATGTTCGGACAAATTGACTTAAACAGGTCAAATCATGTTCTGACTTAAAAGAGTCTGTCAAAAACTAAATGGCTTGCAAAGTTCTGTTAAAGTCGTGCATTATCATGATTGTGATGTGATTGTTAGAATGTATGGATACAAGTAGGAAAAAAAATCACAAAAAATTAAGTCACAATTATAAGAACTATATATATAAAAGATAATTTGGTATATTTTTCAGATATCTTAATATTTAATTGAGGTAAATCCTGTTGTGCAAACTGACTTGAACAAGTCACATTATGTTCTGACTTCAAGGAGTCAGTAAAAAACTATACTTTAATTAAGTATTGCAACTTTAAGTCTGGGATTGTCATATGCATTTAAGAATGTATAAGAAACTCAGATAAAAGACACCCAATAATAAAGTCACAAAAATGTGAACTATAAAAAAGTGTATTTGGTATACTATTATTTAATATTCAAATGTATTTTGTTAACAAATTTCTCCAAATTATTTTAAAATTTTATTATATTTCTGTATTTTCATGACTTTTTTTCTGTTAAATTAACATTTGGAACTTTCGGTTTTAAAAAACATTATTTTAAAAACAATTTGACTGAATTGTTTCTTAAAAAAATTATGAATTAATTAACTCAACAGTAGCAGATTCAGATATGGAGGGGGCTTAAAGGAAGAAGACTTAGTTTTGATTGGACATATTTTTTTCTGTCAACTGACTTAAACAGGTCAAATCGTGTTCTGACTTCAAAGAGTCAGTCCCAACTAAACTTATTTCAACAATTAAGTCTAGTTTTTTCATATTGATTTAAAAATGTACGGAGGAACAAAGGTCCCCATACAGCGCAATAATGAGGACTATAAAAAAGTTTATTTTGCATATTCAATATTTAAATGTATTTTGTTTTAAACCGGTCAAATTATGTTCTGACTTCAAAGAGTCAGTCAAAAACTTCACTTTTAATAAGCTAATTATTACAACTTTTTAGTCTGGCATTGTCATATGCATTTAAGAATGTATGGGAAAATCAGATAAAAGACACCCAATAATAAAGTCACAATAATGAGGACTATAAAAAAATGTGTTTGGTATATTTTATATTCAAATAAAGGAGTAGGTCCAGTAAGACCCCTTTTTGGCCCCAAAATATAGCAGTTTTACAAAATTGTTCAAATGTAAACTTACAGTTATTAATTGGACAGAAGAATGCTTCTGCTACATAAATATGGGCTGTTTTTTACAATACAATGAAAATATATCGGGTACTAGCACCACAAAGCCATGCTAAATTACTGAATTCTTCTCAATTCTAGCATTTTAGTTGAATTTTAGACGGATTTCGTGTAAAACGAAAGTGGCCGCATTCGTGTTCATCCTTAATATTAAAATGTAAGTTGTATTTTATGATAATACATAACATAGATAAAGGTTGAGGATGAACACGGATGCGGCCACTTTCATTTTTGACAAAAACCATCTGAAAAGTGACATTTTTCGGCATATTTGGTAGATTTTTCTTATTTCAGCTTGAATCGGTGCTTTTTTTATGATTAAATCAGTTAAAATCTTTCACAACAACTAATTGATTCAAATAAAATAGACACTTAAGTGTTTAAAAAGTGGTCAAAATCTTTCGTCAGATGAACCTGAAATTTGAGGCCAAAATCAGTCCTTACCGGACCTTCTCCTTTGTTTACAAATTTCATCAAACATCTTTAAATTTTATTATATTTTTGTATTTTCATGACCTTTCTTTTCTGTTAAGTTAACGGTTGTAAAATATATTATTTTAAACCATTTGACTGAATTGTTTCTAATAAACCTATCAATAAATTAACTCAACAGTAGCAGATTCAGATATTGGAAAAGGGGGGGGGGGGGGGAGGAGGGGGGGACTTAGAAGAAGAAGACCTAGTTTTGATTGGATTTAATTTTCTCTGTAAACTGACTAATTAACAGGTCAAATCATGTTCTGACTTCAAAGAGTCAGTCAAAACTAAACTTATTTCAACTTTTAAGTCTAGGATTTTCATATTGATTTTAAAATGTATGGGAAACCACGATAAAAGATTGATGAAATAAGGTCCCCTTAAGACACAATAATGAGGACTATACAAAAATGTATTTGGTATATTTTATATTCAAATGTATTTTGTTAACAAATTTCATCAAATTAATATCTTAAAAATTTATTCTATTTTCATACCTTTTTTCTGTTAAGTTAACAAATAGAAATTTTGGTTGTAAAAAACATTATTCTAAAACCATTTGACTGAATTGTTTCTTAATTTTTTTTTAACTCAACAGTAGCAGATTCAAATAAGGGAAAAGGGGGGGGGGGGGGGGCTAAGATAAAGAAACCTAGTTTGATTGGATTTTTTTTTCTGTAAACTGACTTTAACAGGTCAAATCATGTTCTGACTTCAAAGAGTCTGTCAAAACTAAACTTATTTCAACTTTTAAGCCCAGGATTTTCATATTGATTTAAAAATGTATGGAACATTTTTATTTGATAAATTCAATATTCAAATGCATTTTGTTTTTTTAGAGATTTTCATCAAATTATCTAAAAAAAAAATAGTGTATTATTTCTGTATTTTCATGACTTTTCTTTTTTGTTAAGTTAACACATGGAACTTGTGGTTGCAAAATTTTTTTATATTTTAATAACCATTTGACTGAATTGTTTCTAAAAAAACTCAGTAATTAATTAACTCAACAGTAGCAGATTGATATTTAGTGGGGAGGGGGATTAGAGGAAGAACACCTAGCTTTGATAGGACATTTTTATGCCCCACCTACGATAGTAGAGGGGCATTATGTTTTCTGGTCTGTGCGTCCGTTCGTCCGTCTGTCCAGCTTCAGGTTAAAGTTTTTGGTCAAGGTAGTTTTTGATGAAGTTGAAGTTCAATCAACTTCAAACTTAGTACACATGTTCCCTATGATATGATCTTTAAATTTTAATGCCAAATTAGAGTTTTTATCCCAATGTCACGGTCCACTGAACATAGAAAATGAAAGTGCGAGTGGGGCATTCGTGTACTGAGGACACATTCTTGTTTTCCTGTCAACTGACTTTAACAGGTCAAATCGTGTTCTGACTTCAAAAAGTCAGTCCCATCTAAACTTAATTCAACTTTTAAGTCTAGTTTTTTCATATTGATTTAAAAATGTACGGAAAAGCCAGATAAAAGACAGAGGAAATAAGGTCGCCATACAGCGCAATAATGAGGACTATAAAAAAGTTTATTTTGCATATTGATTATTCAATATTTAAATGTATTTTGTTTTAAACTGGTCAAATTATGTTCTAACTTCAAAGAGTCAGTCAAAAACTTCACTTTAACTTATTATTACAACTGTTAAGTCTGGCATTGTGATAAATATATGCATTTAAGAACGTATGGGAAAATCAGATAAAAGACACCCAATAATAAAGTCACAATAATGAGAACTAATATTTTATATTCAAATATATTTTGTTTACAAATTTCATCAAATCATCTTTAAATTTTATTATATTTCTGTATTTTCATGACCTTTCTTTTCTGTTAAGTTAACACATGGAACTTTTGGTTGTAAAATATTTTATTTTAAACCATTTGACTGAATTGTTTCTAATAAACTTATCAATTAATTAACTCAACAGTGGCAGATTCAGATAAAGGGGAAAAGGGGGGGGGGGCTTAGAAGAAGAAGACCTAGTTTTGATTGGATTTAATTTTCTCTGTAAACTGACTTTAACAGGTCAAATCATGTTCTGACTTCAAAGAGTCAGTCAAAACTAAACTTATGTCAACTTTTAAGTCTAGGATTTTCATATTGATTTTAAAATGTATGACAAACCAGATAAAAGACTGATGAAATATGGTCCCCTCGAGTCAAAATATTGAGGACTATAAAAAAAAATGTATTTGGTATATTTTATATTCAAATGTATTTTTTAACAAATTTCATCAAATTTATATCTTAAAAATTTATTTTATTTCTGTATTTTCATGACTTTTTTTTCTGTAAAGTTAACATATAGAACTTTTGGTTGTAAAAAACATTATTCTAAAAACCATTTGACTGAATTGTTTCTTAAAAAAAATTAATTATCTCAACAGTAGCAGATTCAGGTAAGGAGAAAAAGGGGGGAGGGGGGGCAAAGATGAAGAAACCTAGTTTGATCGGACTTTTTTTCTGTAAACTGACTTAAACAGGTCAAATCATGTTCTGTTAAAAAAATGTTGAGGAGAAAATACTTAGAAAATCAGACTAAGTTTGGTGACTTTGTTGTCCTTCAAGAAGTGGTACATATAAATACATAATATTTTCACTACAACTATCTATTGGGTGTTTTTTAAATAGATTTTTTAGCAGCATTTATAACTTTGTAATTTATGTTCAATTGTACACTTGTTATTCTTAATATAGATTTTTTTGGGAACAAAATCTTGTCAGGGTTTCTTATGGTACTAGCATGACAAGAGCATTCATATTCTAAAATACTCTAAACAAGTCATTATCTTCAGATCATTCGGAGTCTTTCTGGCCTTATTAAATTAAAGTCAGAAAATTCAGACTTTCATAAGTCAGAACATTCAGACTTTTATAAGTCAGAACATACTGACTTCCAATGTTCTTCTCACTTCTGTAGAAACAAAGACTATCTATATTTCAAATAAAAGGTTAATTCTTTATGTGGCTAAGCATCTGGGGTAAGAATTATAGATGTGTAACTTCATAGGAAAATATATATGCCATATAATTAGGGATTGACCCTGTATGTCATTCAAATCTTCTTGAAATGACGAATAGGAATATTATATGGTTTAGGGGTGGTGATCCAGACCATTTCAAAAAGGGGGATGGGGATGACCCCCATGGACTTTCCCTTTATTTCATTTGATTCGTTGTATTGTCCCATATAATAATATATAGGCTTAAGGGGTGGGGATCTCAACCGTTAACAAGTTTTCAAACATGAGGGGGTGGGGTGACCCCAAGGGACTTTATCTTTATTTCATTTGATTTGTCTTGTTGTCCCTTACACTAATATATATGGTTCAGGGGTGGGGATCTTGACCATTTACATGTTTTCACACAGTAGGGGTGAAACCCCCTCCCCCCAAGGGACTTCCCCTATATTACATTGGGTTTGTTTTATTTTCCCATACAAGAATATATATAGTTTAGGGGTGGGGATCTTGACCGTTTACAAAATATAAGAACATTCGCAAATGGCAGGGGAGGGGGTAAACCCAGAGACTAGCCCGGTATATTTCATTCAAATCAAATTGACATTATAAAAAGGAATATATATGGTTTACAGGTGGGGATCTCGACCATTTTCAAGATATAAGATCATTCTCAAATGACAAGGGGTGGGGCGACCCATAGAGACTAGCCTGGTATATTTCATTATACTTTACAGAGAGAACAACTTGAGTTTAGGGGGCAGGGATCTCGACTGTTCAACATTGTCAAATGACAGGGGTAGGGTACGTGATCCCTGGAGACTTACCCTACATTTCATTTGATTTGTTTTTTAAAATATCATATTCCATGTTCATAATTGAAAAATCTCTTTATAATGTTCTCAAGTTAAAATCATTTTTAAAATATAAATAAAAAAATATTTCGGTTCTTTAGTTAAACCCTCCCTTCCCTTTTCCTTTATTAAAATTATTCCGATTTCATTTCATTTACATTAATATCAATATTCAAAAGATCGTTTTTCTCATTGGGAGAAACGAAAAAACAAATATATTTATAAGCCGCAAACTCAGAAACAGTGTTGGCAAAAACCCGGGTTTTATGAGTATTGCCCAGCCCAGTGGGAAATACTGGGAAAACCCGGGTTTTACTGGGTAATACTGGGCAATACTGGGTAATATAAGATACTGGCCTGAATTTTAAAGAGGATTCAGTAATCAAACACAAATGCAATACATTTAAGATATATATAAACCTATTTTTATTTATAACTACATGTACGTTTACTTGTTTGAGTGTCTTATGATACATACATGTACAAAAGTACAAGTGTATACATCTGAGAAAGAATTATTCTTTCAACTCTGATACAAAATATTTTTTCAACTAGTGTATATATAACTAGTATAAAGAATTTAAGGATTACATGTACATGTAAGAAAAATTACTTTGAAATAATTTATATATATGTACAAATGTACAAAACTAATTAATAAGTAATTATTCAGATTAGAACACAGATATGTTTATATAACAATAATCAGTCTTTTCATTTCTATAAGAGTTAATGATAAGACCCTGTAGGGTGTTTATTTAGCAATCATGATTGCATATATAGCAATTTAATTTACAATTCACATAAACACTACAATAAGGTGTTAAGATTATTGAAACAATGCTTGGAAATTAACAAGAAATCCTAAAATGGGCAAATTTTGTATTTTGCCTACATAGAATTTATGTGGAGAAGAGAATGAAATTGAATATTTAATCTTTTAGAAATGACTCTCAATGGTTATCTGTATAAAATGTATATATTTAGCTATAGTACTTTGAAACTAAATCAAGTCTTTACTATTTTGTGTTGAAATAAGCTTAAAAAATCATATTGCCCAGTATTGCCCAGTATTCCCCGTTTCAGGGAGTATTGCCCAGCCCGGGAAAACCCGGGTTTTCCCGCCCAGTAAAACCAGGGCGGGTAATACTTTGCCAACCCTGCTCAGAAAGGTTAAAAAGTCAATTCATGATTGAGTTTAAAAATAGAAAAATCACGTGATGATGTTCAGCTCGAAGCAATCATTTTACTTTTAAAATTGCACTGACTCAGTGGTTATAATGTTAATACTGTTTAAGACAACACGAGTTGTCTCCCGAAAATAACAGTTCATTATCATAACAACATTTTCTGACCTGAACAAGTCAGAATTGTCAGACACCAGGTCATCTCAAAGGCCACGCGTCCGTATTTACAGGTCACACGCCTTCACGAAACAGCAACAAAATCACTTGCAAAGACCTTCTTCACATGCAAAAAATATTAAAATGGTCATGAAAATACGGAGGTAATATGTATTACCTTCTGAAAATGACCACATTGACCTAGATTTTCACTAAAAAAACGTAAATAATCACTATATTTTCAATAACTTCTCGTTCGAGAAACTCCCAAAACAACGACTCTCAAACACGTGATCTCTCGCAAAAAACCATGTGATCATATGTGTCTTAGATCGGCGGCAAATTCAAAATATCTTCTGGTTTGACGGAATCGATGGAAAACTACGCAAAACAAAAATTGACCCGTACAGGTCAGAATTTCAAAACATTTTCTGACTTGAAAAACTCATTTTATTCTGACTTGTTTATGTCAGAGCTCTGACTGTTAAATGAAAAAATTTGAGCAAACCTGGGAAAAATCATAAAAGCCATGATTTTACATCTCAAAACTTGAGGATTTTTGTGGGATTGTAAGAAAAATTTACTTATACAAGTAAATTTTTAAGAAAATTAAGGGGAGATTATTCAAACATTATTTATTTACTTATATGTGTATATTTTTTCTTACTTCTTCAAGTAAATAAAATACACTTGTATAAGTAGTACCCCTGACTGTTATATAAAAATGTTTGAATTAAAAAAAAATAATTAATACAGACTTCATCCCCATTCACAGGTAATGCCTGCCTCATATTAATGTAATATTATTTTTTTAAATCAATATAATGTTTAAAGAGGGTGATAGTTTTTTTTTCGTGCAACATGATTTGATATTTTTATTTCACGTGCAGCCGTGAACATGGTGAAAATATAAAAAAGTTAAGTTTTCCAGTGTGTTTTGTTAATCGGTAAAAAGATCAACATGCTGGAAATTTTTTATTGTTTGCTCATTGTGAAATAGCAATTTTATTTTAAAATTGAGAATGGAAATGGGGAATGTGTCAAAGAGACAACAACCCGACCAAATAAAAAACAACAGCAGAGGGTCACCAACAGGTCTTCAATGTAGCGAGAAATTCCCGCACCCGGAGGCGTCCTTCAGCTGGCCCCTAAACAAATATATACTAGTCCAGTGATAATGAACGCCATACTAATTTCCAAATTGTACACAAGAAACTAAAATTAAAATAATACAAGACTAACAAAGGCCAGAGGCTCCTGACTTGGGACAGGTGCAAAAATGCGGCGGGGTTAAACATGTTTGTGAGATCTCAACCCTCCCCCTATACCTCTAACCAATGTGGTAAAGTAAACGCATAACAATACGCACATTAAAATTCAGTTCAAGAGAAATCCGAGTCTGATGTCAGAAGATGTAACCAAAGAAAATAAACAAAATGACAAAAATACATAAATAACAACAGACTACTAGCAGTTAACTGACATGCCAGCTCCAGACTTCAATTAAACTGACTGAAAGATTATGATTTCATCATATGAACATCAGGCACAATCCTTCCCGTTAGGGGTTTAGTATCATACCATCATAACATATATGAGAAGAACATAACCCGTGTCATGCCAACAACTGTTTTTAAAAAAATAATGTGTTTAGTTCCGATGCAAAGACCTTATCAGTGACTCAATATTAACGCCAAAATATGCAATCTTTAATGACTTGACAACAGTATCGTAATTATATCCCTTCTTAATAAGTCTATTCAAAGGTTTTGTAAGTTTCTGAGGTGAATACTGACACCTTTGTGCTTTATAAAGAATATTACCATAAAAAATTGGATGTGAAATACCTGAACGTATTAGAAGTCTGCATGTTGAGCTATATTTACGAATGATGTCTTTATACCGATGATAAAATTTAGTAAATGTTTTGACTAGTTTGTGATATCGAAAACCCTGGTGTAATAATTTTTCAGTAATACATAAATTTCTCTCGTTAAAATCTAAAACATTGTTACATACACGAGCGAATCGTACAAGTTGAGATATATAAACACCGTAAGATGGTGACAAGGGAACGTCACCATCTAAAAACGGATAATTAACAATAGGAAATGAAAAATCATCCCTTTTATCATAAATTTTAGTATTCAGCTTTCCATTAGTGATATAGATATCAAGATCGAGAAAAGGGCAGTGGTCATTATTTATCAGATGTTATTTCGATGGGTCTTTGCTTATTTTTGTCA
This sequence comes from Mytilus edulis, assembly GCF_963676685.1. NCBI lineage: Eukaryota > Metazoa > Mollusca > Bivalvia > Mytilida > Mytilidae > Mytilus > Mytilus edulis. The sequence continues at coordinate 66,552,167 of NC_092350.1, read as the reverse complement.
TAAATTGTAACTCATAACAATACAAAAACAGGTCCGCAATAAGTGGTGCACAGTTAGTCCCCATTGGAATTCCGATAATCTGGGGCATAAAGGGAGGGTATCTGCATTCTTCCATGCAGATACCCTCCCTTTATGCCCCTCTTATTCACCCATATGTGCTAAAATTAAAATTTCAAGTGTTATTCTGGTATTTATGGTGTTAATTGGCCATTCGTATTAGCCATTATTTTGAGAACTCTAACTTAACTAAATAGAAATTCATGACATGAGTTCAACTTAATCTTTTACTTTACAACAGGATGATTTAGGGTTGGTGCTAAACAAATGGTTGAACTTCTTACTGTAAACAAACATATATTTTTAGCCTTATTGGTGGAGGAAGATGGTGTGACTAAAGTAGAAGAAATTCATCAGACATCACAGTACTAGCACAGGGGCTTGTTTAGTGGGTCAGACGAGGTTACCTCGTCTGACCAATTTTATATAGGATAGCGATCGCCATTGACAGTAAAACCTCGTCTGACCCACTAAACAAGCCCCTGTGGTACTAGATAATTTGGTATCCGGTCGTTCCGGCCCCAAACCGATCCGGCCCCAAGTCAATCCGGCCCAAAGTCGATCCGGCCCAAGTCGATCCGGCCCACGTCGATCCGTCCCCAAGTCGGTCCGGCCCCATGATAAAATATGAATTAACTATATTGTTTTTGGAGGAATTTGTCACAAATTTTAACAGTATAGATGGAATTTGAAAAATGTGTCCGATCGATGATGGATGACAACAGGTCAGTGAAGTATTGGAGTACCAGTTAAAGAACTATTTTAAATCGATACGAAAATGAGTGTTATTGTGTCCGTTTGTATCGCAGTTTCTACATTTTTAAATTATGAAGTTATTTTCCATGATAACTTTTACTTTGAATTTCATGGCGATTTTTTTTTATTCAGTTCACACACAGAATAGCTAAATAAATATTTTCCGTCCAATGGACCTATAAAATTTAACGCATCATTATGACTTTAATATTTAATCGAATCATTAGTCTATAATTGGTTTGTTTATTCAACAGTTGTCTGATGATTGTGAACTAAGGTAATGCCACTCGTAATCACTTAATTCAATCCAATGCTGATTTATTAATGTTCCGTAATATAATATCAGCACTCTTTTATAGAAACGATTCGGCAAATCAAACAACATTTCCTAATTTGAAAAAATTTATGAACTTAAGAAAAACAAAGTTAATATGTATCAGCTTGGGGATCGGCTTGTACCGTTCATGTATGTAACTATTTGTTATTACATGTTACACAAGATGAAACTTGTTAGGATCACAATTATAAGAAAATGCTAATTACTGCTGATTAATGTTGATGTCTAAATTCTTTTATATATGTTTTAATATAATTATAGCCAATAATCTTGAAAACTTGTAATAAAGACATAATCAACCTAGTTGTTTTATACTCATCTAAGGAAAATATTTTTCAAAGGCCTTTTTTAATTTGTTTACCGTACACCTTTAACATTATAATAATAATAATAAACATTTATGAATTACAATTAATATATATTTATTTTTATTCCTTAGAAATATTTTTTTTATTGGGGCCGGATCGACTTTACATATGGGCCGGATCGACGTGGGGCCGGATCGACGTGGGACGGATCGACTTGGGCCGGATCGACGTGGGGCCGGATCGACCCGAAAGCGATAATTTTAGTAAATATTGAATAATTTTGGACCTCTTTTGCAATATCGCCAACGACATAGTATTTGACGTCCTTGAATAGAGCCTCAGGTACGTTTACGGGCTTGTCCATGGATTCTGATCCTTCTAATTCTGTCATTTTCGTTCATTAATTTATTTGGGGCATTTCCCGCTGAATGTTTTTGCTCGCACAAAATAAAACATACAAATATCTTTTAAACGCTTATGACTATGATCATTTATTGTTACATTTACAAGCATTTCATGAACGTCGATCGAAAATCGATTTACGATTATTGTCGTAAATTAAATAATTTTTAATCAAAATTTATTATCAAAAGATATTCATTTAATCTTTAAACAATGTTTGTTCATTCATCAAATTAATTCAGAAGAAATTTCATTTATTTATTCATCAACACTTCAAAACGGAATTTACGATAATCGTAATCCTATTTTTATTGACCAAGAAATTTCCTGTCTAGTGTTTTAAACATCAAAATATGTCATAAATCAGGCAAAATGAATCATTTCTTTACATTCTAATTTGATTTTGTTCTACATATATCATCGATTAACAGTTCATCGGTAATTATATATCTATGTTGCATCAAATAACGTTGGTTTTTACGAATGTTTCATTGTTTACATTTGAAAAGACTTTGTTAAAACATGCATGTGATTTTTACAAATTAACCTTTACTTTAATTAATTGGCACTGGCTATGGTGACATCAAAATGTTACAATAATAAAAAAAGTTATATTTTACAGTCAGGAATTTTCAATGTACTCGTGGTAACTATCATTGTTCAAAATTAAGTGATCACACATTCACCAGTTGATTAATGTCGGCATAGTAAACAATCAAAGAATCGAAATTTTGAGTTGTTTTTTTTAGCTTGGGTGTTAAATTTATAAAAATTGGAATCATGATGGGCGAGTTATCACTTGCAAAATAGTTCTGTCACCGCCTAAGAAAAAAAAGCGTGTTGCTTCGTGCAAATACTAAGAGAAATGGGAGAATGATGTCAAGTACAGGGGCTGGTTGTCTAAATCAACGTTAGGATTGTCACATGCCTTTTGTAAAGTTTGCAACAGAGACTTTAAAGTTGACTACGGTGGCCTTAATGATGTCTTCAAACATTCTAGTACTGCTTGTGATATTGATCTATATAATATATGAGGGTTTGGATGGGGTTAAATGATTAAAGAATATAATGCCCTTAAAAAATGAAGATAAGGGAATAACGGGCAAAAAAAAATGAAAATTGGAGAAATACGTGGTCAAATTTTTTTGAAGATTAGAAAAGAAAGAGGTTAATTTTTTGAAGATTAGAGAAAAAAGGGGTGAAAACTAAATGTTTACAGAACAACAGACACTCCCCCCCCCCACCCCCCATTTCCAGACCCTCATATATTGTTGTTTTTTTTGTTATTAAATTATTAAAATTATTACTTTTTTTTTTATTTCTTGACAATGTATCAGACAAACATAAAGTCATCTTACTGGTGTTTATCTCAACAAAAAGAATACAACAATCAAACAATTTAAAAAAAGATAGGTTATAATAGCATCTTCAACTATCCCCCCCCCCCCCCCCCCAAAAAAAAAAGAAGTATGTCAGACACTTTTAGGAGCCAAATCATCACACGAAAAAATGCCGCGAAAAATTCTACCCTCAAAAATGGTGCCGCGCACAAAAACCCCCATGGCCATTTTCAAAAGTTGGCAGGTATGGGAGACGAAGTCTGAATGATTTTTTTTTTTTTTTTTCAAACATATTTTATTTCAAAACGGAAATACTGTAACGTTTGATTTTTGTTCATTTGTACAATGTTGTAAGGGATTTTAGTTGTGACGTTTATTTCAGTAATGACGTCATATGCAATGTAAACAAAGCAGGGGTGTGGAAACGCTATGCCTGACTCGCCCGACTCGTACATTTGAACAACTGGACAAGTAATTATTTTTGTCTTGGTTGCCCGTGGACAAGTAAAAAAAGACAAAAGTCAAATAACAAAAAAAAGACATAGAATTAATTTCAAAACGTATAAAGATGTTTAATTTATGTAAAAGAAACCAATAATCAGCAAGTAAAAACATCAATGTTCATGACGATAAATATTACATGATACCGGAAATAGATCGATTACCAAAATAAGTAAAAATAAGTAAAAATAAGTATGCGAACCCGAGTCGCATAACATTGCATTGGCTTTGTCCATTGACCCGGGATCGTCGATTAAGTTTGATCCATCATTTACCAGAAGTGATATTTCTTTAAATTTTGTATCGAGATTCAGATTGACAAATACTTAATAAAAAGCTGGGCAAGCAAGACAAATAGAATCATGAGTCGAGTAGAAAAACTTAAATGCAAACGGAGGAAAAAAAAAGGAAGCGAGAATTTCAGACTTCGTGGATATCAGATTGCCCCTGGCTATCTATGGAAATTCGGAAAATAAATTCAGTTTTTGTCTTATTTATAGATGAAAGGTCAACATTATTTGTAGTCAAACTGGTAAATAGAAGGGACGCTTTAATTGTACATCAAGACAATAATAAATAATCAAGAAAAAAACAAGCGTGTCAGTTGAGAGAAACACCACAAAATCAATAGTTGATCTATTATTTAGTTTACATTTCTTCAATCACTGTCCTCAAATTTAGTATATTGTGTACCTACTGGCTACAATTTTTATTCCCAAACTGCTGCAAAATTGTCCTTTACATGTCATTTCATTAGTTGGTTTGCTGTTAGGTGTCTGTCCCCTTGCTGTTAACCCATTTTCTACTTTCCTAATTTTTATGCCCCACCTACGATAGTAGAGGGGCATTATGTTTTCTGGTCTGTGCGTGTGTCCGTCTGTTCATCCGTCCGTCTGTCCGTTCGTCCGTCCGTCTATCCTGCTTCAGGTTAAAGTTTTTGGTCGAGGTAGTTTTTGATGAAGTTGAAGTCCAATCGACTTCAAACTTAGTACACATGTTCCCTATGATATGATCTTTCTAATTTTAATGCCAAATTAGAGATTTTACCCCAATTTCAAGGTCCACTGAACATAGAAAATGATAGTGCGAGTGGGGCATTCGTGTACTGAGGACACATTCTTGTTTACACATATAAACAAATGGATTTCATTTGTTTGTGATGCACAATAGTGCTAAGCATGCTAAGTAAGAAGCATATATTAGGTAACAAGAAATACTTCAATATTTATTAAGATCATCAGGGCAAATAAATTGTTTTCCGGACAAGTAAAATTTTTAGTTTTACTTGCCCAGGGACAAGTGCTCACAATAAATATTTCCACACCCCTGCAAAGAAACCCTATCATCAGGTAATGTTTTTTCATATCGTTGAATTATTTAAAATGAAATTGGTATTGCATTCCATCCTATATTCATGATATTATACTAGACTGATAAATATTTTACTCAAAGTTTCATGCAACGAAAAAAGGAAGTAGATGCAAGAATTATAAAGGTTAATACAAAAAAAATAACGATTTTGAGTTCATAAGTACAATGAAAATTCCCTTTTTTTTTTACTTTTTTTTTATTGATTTTTTTACTGTTCATCCCCTTATAAATTCTCGAAATTCATGAAAATACAATGTACAGGGAAGATTTTAAAAGTTAATGGCTTGATTTGGAATATTTTAAAACTGTTCATAATAATGATTCTCTTTGATTTTTAAAGCCCATAGCCATTATAAAAGTAATTGTTAAAAATTGTTTTGTTTAAGATTGTGGACAAAATTGCTCTTCCAACATTTCCATTTGGGAGCCTCAATGGGGGAAATCCCCAGCAAATAGTGACAATAGGGGGTCATACGACATGTATGATGTGATAATGTTAAATCAATCAAATGGTAAATAACTAATGACAAGGTGGGATAAAAAAATGTTGTGTGCCATCTTAAGGAGGTAGACCTAGGTTAAGGGAGATAACTCTTAAAATCATCAGTACGTTTGTGTCAGCCATTTTCATAAATATGTTTAAGCTTCTTGGATACATAGATTATTTCCAATCTGTTTCAGGTAAATGCTTCAAATTCATTGGCGAAACCTGAATTTTACAAACGCATAACTGATTTAAAGAGTTATCTCCCTGATCCAAGGTCTACCTCCTTAAAAACAGGTTATGGAGGTCCCTGACCAACCAATTGGATAAAAGAATGGTGAAGAAAAGGATACTTTCATGACATAAAATGACAATGGGTTTTCTTTTTTTTTTCTGTGTATATATTGTATAATTGTGCCACTACCATGACTACACATACAATGTACATGTACATGTACATTTATGGAAGTCTGACGGTATAATTAATTTTCTAATTCTCTATTCAGCAATAAAAATGTGTGCCTTGCCAGGAGCTCCTCCTGCTCCACCCCCGGGAAAGAGGAAAGAGATTTATAAGTATGATGCACCATGGACAGTATATAGTATGAACTGGAGCATAAGACCTGATAAAAGATTTCGCTTAGCTCTTGGTAGTTTTGTGGAGGAATATAACAACAAAGTAAGTGAATTTAAAAAGAAGAAAAATATTGTGTACTTTTTTTTTAACAAATGTATAGACAATATAGATGTCTAATGTTTTTACTTAGGATTCAAAATGTTTAGCAAAATGTATTTGACTAAGAGAGCAGTTTAATTTTGTTTATTTTCTTTGTTTCAAAGAAAGCATTATAAATTAAAATGGTAAATGTATTTGTTGTATTCTAAAGAAAAACTGAATAAGTGTTTCATTTAATTAATTGATAATGAGTTTTTTTATGGATTGCTGGAAAATTGTATTTTTGAAATATATTTGATTTGTGAATTTACCAAAGTGTGAATAAAAGCTCTAAAACTCTAAATAAAAAATCTTTGAAGCTTTTAATTCATGGTTAACTTTTTTTAAGGCAACTCCAGTTTGTTAACCACAAAAATATAATGAATTAAAGTACATATACAATGTAATATGATAAATACGCTATACATTAATCTTGTGTTATCCTTTGTTAATTGAAATTTGGGATTAATAAAATTGGCAGGTTTGATAATATTTTGTTATGTTGTTATGTTACAGGTACAAATTGTCTCCCTTGATGAAGAAACATCTGAATTCACAGCCAAGAGTACTTTTGACCATCCATACCCTACAACCAAAATCATGTGGATTCCTGATGCAGTAAGTAATAAAAAACACATACATTGACATTTGAACCAGTAGATATATAAGTTTGATTGAAGTATACAATATCTTGTTCAGATTATATGATTTGTTTAGTAAAGGAAATAAAGATTTACCATTCAATTTCATTAGACAATTTGTGACCTTAGTGGTCTAATTAGTTCTACTGTAATCGCTAGTGCAGGTGCACTCAAATTCAACATGTTCAATCTTAATTGACTAGTATTGTCAGTTTTCTTATCAAAGGTAGGTAGTTTTCTCAAGGCACTCTGAATCCTCCACCAATAAAAACTGGCTGCCATGAAATATCACAGAAGTGGCATTAAAACACAAACAATCAATCAATCATTAGAAAATTTTGTAATACGACTCAACAACATAAAACCATACAAAAACAATTTGATGTCTCAACATATAATATGATGATGACTGATGTACCCATATTTTGACTATTTTATTTATTGTGTCTGTTTAGTTAACGCATCAATGTAAATATAACGGAATTTGATGAGACTGTCATCAAAGTGAGAGGGTTAGCGCTATAAAACCAGGTTTATTCCACCATTTTCTACATTTGAAAATGCCTGTACCAAGTCAGGAATATGACTGTTCTTGTCCATTCGTTTTTGATGCGTTTTGTTATTTGATTTTGCCATGTGATTATGGACTTTCTTTAACACCAAACAATTGTCTATATCACACAAGTTGTAAATAAACTTGCTGAACTCGTGATTGTATACATTACTGCTTAGAGGCTAGCCTGCCTCTGAGTGCAGAATGTTGTAAATGCTTTGAGGACCAATTGGTTGTCTCTTTGACACATTCTCTATTCTACGACATAACTAACCAAAGATTTGCAATCAAAAGCTATGTCTGTAAAGAAAAAAATTACATGTAAGACATTATAAAATCTGAAACATAATTTGTTCAATAATTGTTTACCATTCACACCTGACACAACACTATAATCATGATAATAAACAGGATGAGCAGTTGAAATTTTGTGTTTGAACATAATTTTAAAAGCTTGTAAGACTAGCTGGTCAGATTTTTTATAGATTTTATATAACTTTTACATCTTAAATATCTATATGTAATTTTATTTATAGAAAGGGGTTTTCCCAGATCTGTTAGCTACCAGTGGTGATTATCTGAGGGTATGGAGAGTGAGTGATAATGATACAAGATTAGAATGTCTCTTAAACAATGTAAGTTATTTACCTATATATCACTGCTTAAATCCATGTTATTTAGACCTTGTTTGATAGTTATCTCATTTGCGTTCATACCCCCATCTATATCTGCTTTTCTTTATCAAATATAAGAATTCACAATTTACAATTTTTACAAGTTTTGATATCTAATTTCTTAATGATGACTTTTGACAATATTGTTAAATCATTGTTTTTAAAATACAAGGCTAAGCAACATTTTGAAAAACAGTTAAATTGACCAATATTTAAAAATGATATAATGCAAAAAAAATCAATTTAAGAGTCTTGTTTCTCTGTCCATGTTTTACCTTTTTAGCTTTACCACTATGAAAAATATTGAAAATAAATGGCTGTTCATGATGTAATCAACAGAATTTTTAGACAGTATAAATTTATTTTTTGAAGTGAAAGCTAAAGACTAAATATTTCTGTACTGACTCCTTTTCCTATTTATTTTGCTGCAAGTTAACCCTGCAATAATTTTCTCATGGCAAGCCTGTATAATTTTATTTCAGAATAAGAACTCAGACTTTTGTGCACCATTGACATCATTTGACTGGAATGAAGTGGATCCAAATCTTCTTGGAACATCAAGTATAGACACTACATGTACAATTTGGGGACTAGAGGTTGGTACATAAGGTCTTATTGACCCCTACAGATTTTTAAAAAAAATGGATTCATATCTTTTTAACTGAGGGCAATTCCAGAAAAAAATGATGGGGAGGGAGGTGTTGGAAGGCAGTTTTTGTCAGCACCCGCCACTTAACAATTGTAATTGAGAATTATAGTGCATTACAGTGTGAAAAGTTGCTCTGATACCAATCACCCATGTATTAATATAATGTGCCTTCCAACACCCCTCCCCCCATACATTTTTTTCTGAAATAGCCCTGATTGAAAGTTTATTACAATATGACTCATACCAAGTTATGATATCACAAAATTTCTTTTTATTTAAATGTTTTAAAAGAAACCTAACAACATATAATCAATAAAAGTATAATTGTTTTAACTTCTCACCAATGAACAATGATGAACTGGTTTATTTACCAATTTAAAGTTTGATCTTTCCCTCATTGCTAATAACTTTATATCTTACCTCAGGACTGGTTGTTTTTCAAAGTTAAATGAAAAGTTCAATAAAAGACTGGTAAAGTTTCGATGTCTTCAATGAGACAGATCACTTGCAAGTATTATTTTACTTTGAATTTTGCTAAAAGAAGTTATTGATGGTATACAATTTTCTTTCTTTTCAGACTGGTCAGGTCCTGGGACGAGTCAATTTGGTATCTGGTCATGTAAAGACACAACTGATAGCCCATGATAAAGAGGTGTATGATATTGCTTTCAGTCGGGCAGGAGGTGGCAGAGACATGTTTGCCAGTGTTGGTAAGCACACATTCACATCACATTTATCCTAGTGAAAAAAATTATCTACCTAAATTGGACCTCTTCGCCACTTGTATTCAAAAATTAAAATGACATGATATAAAAAAGAAGATGTGGTATGATTGCCAATGAGACAACTATCCACAAAGGACCAAAATGACACAGACATTAACAACTATGGATCACCGTACGGCCTTCAACAATCAGCAAAACCCATACCACAGTCAGCTATAAAAGGCCCTGATAAGACAATGTAAAACAATTCAAACGAGAAAACTAACGGCCTTATTTATGTGAAAAAAATGAACGAAAAACAAATATTTAACACATAAACAAACGACAACCACTGAATTACAGGTATTGACTTGGGACAGGCACATACATAAATAATGTGACGGGGTTAAACATGTTAACGGGATCCCAACCCTCCCCCTAACTTGGGACAGTGGTATAACATAAAATAAGTGAGCATTGTCCATGGTTAATTGATAATTTTATATCAAACTTAATAAGACAATAGACATTCATATATAGGGACACAAATATAGTCACTAATAGATTAAATGGCAAAATGGTTAAAAGCATCACTGCATGTTTACCAATCTAATTTTAAAGCCATGTGCTATTTTACCTATTTCACATTTATTAACAGAACTTTTCAGGTGTTGAAACCAATATTTTTCAATAGGAACTGAGGTAAATCTAAGGCAATATATTTTTCACTAAATGACTGTTCAATTTAAACATACATCTTTACCAAATAAGACACTTTAAAAATTTTATATTATTGTTATCGGTAGAGGCAATTTTTGATATTTTTTGCACTTTTACACATTACAAAAACTCCACACATATTGGAGATTTTGAAGCGTCTTCCCCTATAATGTCTGTTTATATGGAACAGCCCTAAGCAATATTAACATGATTAATTTCAACATCAGATGAATATCTCCTAGTGAAATTGATAGACCAGTCGCTAGATTGATTGATTGATGATATTTGTTGTAATAACCAATTTTCCCTCACCAGATAGAAATGAAGGAATTTTAACAACAGTTTTGTTATTTAGACTGTTTGTTTTTCATGTCTTTCATTCGTTTTTCATTTTTTGTCGAAACATTGTCAAATTTTCTTTGACTCATGAGTTTGAATACTTTTGGTATCTCCCTCCTCTTCTTTTTATCTCACCTGGCCCAAAGGGCCAAGTGAGCTTTTCTCTTCACTTTGCGTCCTGGAGTCGTCCGGCGTCGTTAACTTTAAAAAAAATCTTCCTCTCTGAAATTACTGGGCCAAATTAAACCAAACTTGACCACAATCATCATTAGGGTATATAGTTCAAAAAATGTGTCTGTTGACCTGGCCAGCCAACCAAGATGGCCGCCATGGCTAAAAATAGAACATAGAGGTAAAATGTAGATTTCTAACCAAAGCATTTAGAGCAAATCTGACATGGGTTAAAATTGTTTATCAAGTCAATATCTATCTGCCCTGAAAATTTCAGATGAATCGGACAACCGGTTGTTGGGTTGCTACCACTTAATTGGTAATTTTAAGGAAATTTTGCCGTTTTTGGTTATTATCTTGAATGTTATTATAGATAGGGATAAACTTTAAACAACAAAAATGTTCAGCAAAGTAAGATCTACAAATAAGTCAAATGACCAAAATGATCAGTTGACCCCTTCAGGAGTTATTGCTCTTAATAGTCAATTTTACCAATTTTTCTTAAATTTTTGTAATCTTTTACAAAAATCTTATCCTCTGAAACTACTAAGACAAAATGTAACCAAACTTGTCCACAATCATCACAAGAGTATCTAGTTTAAAAAATGTGTCTGATGACCCTGCTCGCGAACCAAGATGGCAGACATGTCTAAAAATGAGTACATAGGGTAAAATGCAGTGTTTGGTTTATATCTCTGAAACTGAAGCATTTAGAGCAAATCTGACTGATGGATGTCCATCAGATTTATATTTACATGTATCTGCCCTGAAATTTTCAGACAAATCCGTCAACCAGTTGTTGGGTTGCTGCCCCTCAGTTAGTAATTTTATGGAAATTTTGCAGTTTTTGGCTATCATCTTAGATATTATTATACAGTACCCTTCAAAAATATCTATGCGATTTCGTTTTTTTCCGATTTCCGTGTTTCTCGGAATCACACGGAGTACCGCGGATTTCACTCCTAAAATCCTCCAAAGATTCTCTCCCAACACCGCGTGGCTGTTAATTGGTTTATTGGCCATCGGAATTACTAAAAATTAACGACGCGTGACAACATAATCGAATTACCCAGATAATTTACCTATGAACATTAAACGATCTTGGTTGCACAGGTGTGCTTTAAAATCACGGTATTAAAAATTGAAAATGTTTTCCTTTCTTTGACAGATAAAGATGTGACAATATCATTTAGAATAAGATTATTATTATCTTATATGTTTTTGTCCTTTGACATTATCTTTGAAATAAAACGTACATACGAAAAAGTATGAAGAAAATACTTGTTATTTTGTGTTTCTATTACAATCCCGTCAGGTCATACATTGCGTTCTTTCAACAAGGACGATTTTGCCACAATTGGCATCTTTTATAACTCATTCAATAAGCAATATCGGCGCATTAATTGTTCATTATTTAAAAAATCAACTGGCTAATAAAATCATGTTGTTTTTTCGGTAACACGATTCATCGGATCATCAAGTAAACTTAATTAAATGCGCCATGTGAAATATTATGTTTCACAACCTCGGTACATTTATACAGACTAGAATAATTTAAATTACTAACAGAAACTGTAAAATGACAAGTCTGTTGAACAAAGGAAATAACTTCAAGTTATATTGATAGCGCTCGTCATTTTCGCATTTTACAGAACGGGTTTCAAATTGACGAAAGTATTTATATCAATTTCGTCATTTAAATTTGGAAAGTGTAAAAATATGTTCACTTTAAAGTATTATAATTCTACCGGTCTTCATGCGTTTGACAAGTTTATGACGCTCAATCAGTAAACGTTTACAAAAGATGTTAAAAGTTGTGATGATAAGTAATACGCTTATCGCTATCCGATAGGTCACTAATCCTTTAATTAATATCAAACCTCAAAATTGCCCATCATAATATTCTATTCCAGTTAAATCAGTCATCATTTTATTTTCAAAATTTCCCAAACGCCTACAATTGGCAGTTCTTTATCGTATTATTGTCATTTGAATACAATTATTCACCCGGACAATTTCCATCATAATTTCAATATTTCATCAACCGTAATTTATATTATTGACCATGGACATATAACTAATGTCCAGGCTACTTCCCTTTTTGAAAGATAAAACATTAACATTCAAATAGTTAAAGATGTGTTCTCGTTTATTCGGATAAGAATTATATTTTTCCGATTAATCAATTGTAAAAGGACCTTCCGGAGCCTCAATACGATTGCACAAAAATGTCGTTCTGCAACTTTAGAAACCTTGAATGGACTTTCCCACGGTCGTCTAGAAAGGTCACCTGAGTTTACTAGTACGCGATATTTTTTCCCGCCCTTAAAAAAACTCGTGCTTGGATAAAATTGATGTTAACTATTTTTAGCATTTAACATTGTTAAGTAAGTCAAGTTCAAGTTCAACCCAAACTGTTGATAACTGAGATGTGTATCGTGGAATTGTCTTCTCACGGCAAATAATTGTTTTTAAAATCTTTTGTTTAAAATACACAAATTTACATTCATTGTGCGAAAATAAATATTATACAAAGATACAAAACTTTCAGACACGTAATTTTATAATTTTCTTTCAACTGCTCAGATTAATTTAGCGAAAGTTTCCGGTTATTTTTACACAAGTATGTTCATTTCGTAAATAAACTATTAATTTACTGGTGAAGACATCGAGGTCAAAATTAAGTAGTTTTTATACGACCGCAAAATTTGAAAAATTTTTCGTCGTATATTGCTATCACGTTGGCTTCGTCGTCGTCGTCGTCGTCGTCGTCCGAATACTTTTAGTTTTCGCACTTTACTTTAGTAAAAGTGAATGGAAATCTATGAAATTTTAACACAAGGTTTATGACCACAAAAGGAAGGTTGGTATTGATTTTGGGAGTTTTGGTCCCAACATTTTCGGAATTAGGGGCCAAAAAGGTCCCAAATAAGCATTTTCTTGGTTTTCGCACTATAACTTTAGTTTAAGTTAATAGAAATCTATGAAATTTTGACACAAGGTTTATGACCACAAAAGAACGGTTGGGATTGATTTTGGGAGTTTTGGTTTCAACAGTTTAGGAATTAGGGGCCAAAAAAGGGCCCAAATAAGCATTATTCTTGATTTTCGCACAATAACTTTAGTTTAAGTAAATAGAAATCAATGAAATTTAAACACAATGTTAATGACTACAAAAGGAAGGTTGGTATTGATTTTGGGAGTTTAGGTCCCAACAGTTTAGGAATTAGGGGCCAAAAAGGGACCCAAATAAGCATTTTTCTTGGTTTTCGCACCATAACGTTAGTATAAGTAAATAGAAATCTATGAAATTTAAACACAAGGTTTATGACCATAAAAGGAAGGTTGGTATTGATTTTGGGAGTTTTGGTCCCAACAGAATAAGGGGCCCAAAGGGTCCAAAATTAAACTTTGTTTGATTTCATCAAAATTGAATAATTGGGGTTCTTTGATATGCCGAATCTAACTGTCATGACTGTGTATGTAGATTCTTAACTTTTGGTCCCGTTTTCAAATTGGTCTACATTAAGGTCCAAAGGGTCCAAAATTAAACTTAGTTTGATTTTGACAAAAAATGTTTGATTTTGACAAAAAATGAATCAGTTAGGTTCTTTGATATGCTGAATCTAAAAATGTACTTAGATTCTTGATTATTGGCCCAGTTTTCAAGTTGGTCCAAATCGGGGTCCAAAATTAAACTTTGTTTGATTTCATCAAAAATTGAATAAATGGGGTTCTTTGATATACCAAATCTAACTGTGTATGTAGATTCTTCATTTTTATACGACCGCAAAATTTGAAAATTTTTTCGTCGTATATTGCTATCACGTTGGCGTCGTCGTCGTCGTCGTCGTCCGAATACTTTTAGTTTTCGCACTCTAACTTTAGTAAAAGTGAATAGAAATCTATGAAATTTTAACACAAGGTTTATGACCACAAAAGGAAGGTTAGGATTGATTTTGGGAGTTTTAGTCCCAACATTTTAGGAATTAGGGGCCAAAAAGGGCCCAAATAAGCATTTTCTTGGTTTTCGCACTATAACTTTAGTTTAAGTAAATAGAAATCTATGAAATTTTGACATAAGGTTTATGACCACAAAAGAAAGGTTGGGATTGATTTTGGGAGTTTTGGTTCCAACAGTTTAGGAATTAGGGGCCAAAAAAGGGCCCAAATAAGCATTATTCTTGGTTTTCGCACAATAACTTTAGTTTAAGTAAATAAAAATCAATGAAATTTAAACACAAGGTTTATGACCATAAAAGGAAGGTTGGTATTGATTTTGGGAGTTTTGGTCCCAACAGTTTAGGAATAAAGGGCCCAAAGGGTCCAGATTTAAACTTTGTTTGATTTTATCAAAAATTGAATAATTGGGGTTCTTTGATATGCCAAATCTAACTGTGTATGTAGATTCTTAATTTTTGGTCCCGTTTTCAAATTGGTCTACATTAAGGTCCAAAGGGTCCAAAATTAAACTTAGTTTGATTTTAACAAAAATTGAATCCTTGGGGTTCTTTGATATGCTGAATCTAAAAATGTACTTAAATTTTTTATTATTGGCCCAGTTTTCAAGTAGGTCCAAATCGGGGTCAAAAATTAAACTTTGTTTGATTTCATCAAAAATTGAATAATAGGGGTTCTTTGATATGCCAAATCTAACTGTGTATGTAGATTCTTAATTTTTGGTCCCGTTTTCAAATTGGTTTACATTAACGTCCAAAGGGTCCAAAATTAAACTAAGTTTGATTTTAACAAAAATTAAATTCTTGGGCTTATTTGATATGCTTTATCTAAATATGTACTTTGATTTTTGATTATGGGCCCAGTTTTCAAGTTGGTCCAAATCAGGATTCCATATCAAGTATTGTGCAATAGCAAGAAATTTTCAATTACACAGTATTGCACAATAGCAAGAAATATCTAATTGCACACTATTGTGCAATAGCAATTAATTTTCAATTGGAGTTATCTTTCTTTGTATAGAATAGTAGTTGATAATATATGTTGGAAATTTACCAGACATGACTATGATGTCATTTTCTATTTTTATTTGCCAATAACTTTATGTAAATAACTTCATTGGAAATTTGCCAATATAAAATGTTGCTGATGAAGCTTTTTTTCCTTATCTTATCAAAAATGTTTTTAGATAATGTATGTTGGACATTTGCCAGACATGACTATGATGTCATTTTCTATTTTTATTTGCCAATAACTTTATGTAAATAACTTCATTGGAAATTTGCCAATATAAAATGTTGCTGATGAAGTTTTTTTTATTGTTTTATACAATAAACAATGTATATTCACTTTTACTACCAACCAATCTTTACCATTCAGTGATAACAAGCACTTTATTTTACATTTTAATATCTTATGATGTATTTAAAAGAGTAGTTATTGTTGCAAACTCCATTAGAAATTTGAATTGATATCAGTTTTGGAAAAAGGGAAACGGGGATGTGAAAAAAAAGGGGGGGTTTAAATTTTTCTCATTTCAGATTTCATAAATAAAAAGAAAATTTCTTCAAACATTTTTTTGAGAGGATTAATATTCAACAGCATAGTGAATTGCTGAAAGGCAAAAAAAAACCTTTTAAGTTCATTAGACCACATTCATTCTGTGTCAGAAACCTATGCTGTGTCAACTATTTAATTTTAGATTTAAAAAGTTTGAAGAAATCTTTAATTGATTTGTAAAATCTTGACATTTGTTTTGTGTAAAAAAAAAACATATAATGTCAAAAATTTGATCACAATCCAAATTCAGAGCTGTATCACGCTTGAATGTTTTGTCCATACTTGCCCCAACTGTTCAGGGTTCGACCTCTGCGGTCGTATAAAGCTGCGCCCTGTGGAGCACCTGGTTGGTCCTGTTTTCAAATTGGTCTACACTAAAGTCCAAAGGGTCCAAAATTAAACTTAGTCTGATTTTAACAAAAATTGAAATCTTGGGGTTCTTTGATATGCTGAATCCAAAATTGTACTTAGATTTTTTATTATGGGCCCAGTTTTCAAGTTGGTCCAAATCAGGATCTAAAATTATTATATTAAGTATTGTGCAATAGCAAGTCTTTTAAATTGCACAGTATTGCTCAATGGCAAGAAATATCTAATTGCACAATATTGTGAAATAGCAAATTTTTTTTTAATTAGAGTTATCTTTCTTTGTCCAGAATAGTAAGCAAGAAATATCTAATTGCAAAATATTGTGCAATAGGAAGATTTTTTTTTAATTGGAGTTATCTTTCTTTGTCCAGAATCAACTTAAATCTTTGTTATATACAATATACAATGTATATTCACTTTTTACTACCAACTGATAAATTAAAATAATCTTTACCATTCAGTGATAACAAGCAGTTTTTTTACATCTTAATATTTTATGATGTATTTAAATGAGTAGCTATTGTTGCAAACTCCATTAGAAATTTTAATTGAGATTAGTTTTGGAATAAGGGAAAGGGGGATGTGATTAAAAAAATTGGGTTCAATTTTTCTCATTTGAAATTTCATAAATAAAAAAGAAAATTTCTTCAAACATTTTTTTGAGAGGATTAATATTCAACAGCATAGTGAATTGCTCTAAGAGAAAACAAAAATTTTAAGTTCATTAGAACACATTCATTCTGTGTCAGAAACCTATGCTGTGTCAACTATTTAATCACAATCCAAATTTAGAGCTGAATCCAGCTTGAATGTTGTGTCCATACTTGCCCCAACCGTTCAGGGTTCAACCTCTGCGGTCGTATAAAGCTGCGCCCTGCGGAGCATCTGGTTATTTTTCTATTAAACTTAAATACAATTGAAAGAATTAACAACAACATTTTGCTTTTAAATCTTTTATTCATTCAAGCAATTAGATAATCGTAAAAAAAAACGGCCGTAGATTTACACAATTATTACGGGGCTATTATTATGCCTAATGAATGGTGAATAAATTTTCCTTTTTACTTGCATATGCAAAACTTTTAGACATATAATTTTTAAATAAAGACTAACTTTGAAGTAGAATATTTGGTTTTTCACATATTCCACTATATTTTATAATCGTTTTTTTTAGCTCACCTGGCCTTAAAGGCCAAGTGAGCTTTTCTCATCACTTGGCGTCCGTCGTCGTCCGTCGTCGTCCGTCGTCCGTCGTCGTCGTTAACTTTTACAAAAATCTTCTCCTCTGAAACTACTGGGCCAAATTAAACCAAACTTGGCCACAATCATCATTGGGGTATCTAGTTTAAAAAATGTGTACGGTGACCCGGCCAACCATCCAAGATGGCCGCCATGGCTAAAAATAGAACATAGGGGTAAAATGCAGTTTTTGGCTTATAACTCAAAAACCAAAGCATTTAGAGCAAATCTGACATGGGGTAGAATTGTTAAACAGATGAAGATCTATCTGCCCTGAAATTTTCAGATGAATCGGATAACCCGTTGTTGGGTTGCTGCCCCTGAATAAGTAATTTTAAGGAAATTTTGCTGTTTTTGGTTATTATCTTGAATATTATTATAGATAGAGATAAACTGTAAACAGCAATAATGTTCATCAAAGTAAGATTTACAAATAAGGCAACATGACTGAAATGGTCAGTTGACACCTTTAGGAGTTATTGCCCTTTATAGTCAATTTTTAACCATTTTTCGTAAATCTTAGTAATATTTTACAAAAATCTTCTCCTCTGAAACTACTGGGCCAAATTAATCCAAACTTGGCCACAATCATCTTTTGGGTTAGTAGTTTGAAAAATGTGTCCGGTGACCCGGCCATCAAACCAAGATGGCTGCCATGGCTAAAAATAGAACATGGGGTAAAATGCAGTTTTTGGCTTATAACTCAAAACCCAAAGCATTTAGAGCAAATCTGACACGGGGTTAAATTGTTTATCAGTTCAAGATCTATCTGCCCTTAAATTTTCAGATGAATCGGACAATTGTTGTTGGGTTGCTGGCCCTGAATTAGTAATTTTAAGGAAATTTTGCTCTTTTTGGTTATTATCTTGAATATTATTATAGATAGAGATAAACTATAAACAGCAATAATGTTCACCAAAGTAAGATTTACAAATAAGTCAACATGACTGAAATGGTCAGTTGACCCCTTTAGGAGTTATTGCCCTTTATAGTCAATTTTTAACCATTTTTCGTAAATCTTAGTAATCTTTTACAAAAATCTTCTCCTCTGAAACTACTTGGCCAAATTAATCCAAACTTGGCCACAATCATCTTTTGGGTTAGTAGTTTGAAAAATGTGTCCGGTGACCCGGCCATCCAACCAAGATGGCCGCCATGGCTAAAAATAGAACATGGGGTAAAATGCAGTTTTTGGCTTATAACTCAAAACCCAAAGCATTTAGAGCAAATCTGACATGGAATAAAATTGTTTATCAGGTCAACATTTATCTGCTCTGAAATTTTTAGATGAATCGGACAACCCGTTGTTGGGTTGCTGACCCTGAATTGTTAGTTTTAAGGAAATTTTGCTGTTTTTGGTCATTATCTTGAATATTATTATTGATAGAGATAAACTGTAAACAACAATAATGTTCAGCAAAGTAAGATTTACAAATAAGTCAACATAACCGAAATGGTCAATTGACCCCCTTAGGAGTTATTGTTCTTTATAGTCAATTTTTAACAATTTTCATAAAATTTGTAAATTTTTACTAACATTTTCCACTGAAACTAATGGGCCAAGTTCATTATAGATAGAGATAATTTTAAGCAGCAAGAATGTTCAGTAAAGTAAGATGTACAAACACATCACCATCACCAAAACACAATTTTGTCATGAATCCATCTGCTTCCTTTAATATTCACATAGACCAAGGTGAGCGACACAGGCTCTTTAGAGCCTCTAGTTTAAAAAGCAAGTACATTAAGGTTAAGATATTTTTAGATGGGCTAACAAAAAATACGAAAATAATTTGACTTCAGTTTTTATTACCACAAATTAAATTTAATAAGAATAGAAGACATTTAAAATTATACACCTGTTTGACACTTAAACTGATACAGTAGACCGGAAATATAATTCTTTATTACTTCAACCTTTACCTGTCAGGTAATCCAATTACCCATTCAGTCTTGTGCCGGTAGAGATCAAAGTAGGATAAGGGCAATTAATTCCTCGGTGTAGAGAGTGAGCTCGTTATCACAATAAACATTTACCTGATTTTGGGAGAGATTACTCCCAAATTCCTCCCAACATTTTGGGAGGAATATCGGAGTTTTTCGCAGTGGCTCCGACATTTTCCTCGGTGTAGGGTGTGGGAGAGTTGGTCCTCTTGAAGGGTACTGTAGTATCTAATGATATCTTGTACTATAAATTATGATTAAAACCTTATTTTACATGATTTCTAAAGCATCAGTAAATACAGGTGAGCCACACAGGCTCTTAAGAGCCTCTTGTTAAGATATTACCTTTGGAATTTGTTATTATAGCTCTCTATGAAATTTTTCAGGTGCAGATGGTTCAGTAAGAATGTTTGACCTTCGACATCTAGAACATTCTACAATTATCTATGAAGACCCACAGCATCATCCATTACTTAGACTTGGATGGAACAAACAAGATCCTAACTACCTAGCAACCATGGCAATGGACGCTTTAGAGGTAACCAAAATTTGATTCTGTAATAAATCTTTTCACTAGATATATGAACTGTAAACCAACTAATTTAATTCATGACTTTCGAGTAGAAAAATAATGCGAAAATAAATCGTTGCGAAAGTAAAAAAAAATTGGATTTTTCCTTATCTAATTACATCAAGTGAATATGAAAATGGCAAAATTAAATTGCCACGAAGTTGCAAAAATTACAACTTCCATTTTTGATTTTGATAGCATGGGTTGTATCCAACACAAGGGAGGATCCAGAAATTTTCATAAGTGGGGGCCCACTGACTGACCTAAGAGGGGGCCCGCTCCAGTCACGCTTCAATGATTCCCTATATAAGCAACCAAATTTTTTCCCAAAAAAGGGGCGGGCCGGGCCCCCTGGGCCCCCTCTAAATCCGCCTATGCAACATTTCCCATAATAGTAATAACTAATCTCGCGGTATATGTACATGTATTTTGAACTTATTTGTGGCATGAAAACAATGTTACAACAGCTTGTTAGTCTAATACTCAAAAAACCATGACCAGGATGCATGTCATATTTCCCAATGGACATTAATCACCTATGTATATGTATTATTCAATTCGATTTATAATTTGTGACAAAAAAATTTAAAAGTTATTTTACTAATATTTTAGGTGGTGATTTTGGATGTAAGAGTTCCTTGTACACCAGTAGCTAGATTAAACAACCATAGAGCATGTGTCAACAGTATTGCCTGGGCTCCACACTCGAGTTGTCATATCTGTACAGCAGGTAAGTGTTGGAAATAATAGAAGGCATGCTCAATATAAAAAGAGAAGATGTGGTATTATTGCCAACGAGACAACTCTCCACAAGAGATAAAAATGACACAGAAATTATCAATTATAGGTCACTGTATGGCCTTCAACAATGAGCAAAGCCCATACCACATAGTCAGTTATAAAAGGCCTCAAAATGTCAATGTAGAACAGTTCAAACGAGAAAACTAACGGCCTTATTATTAAGCTCAACTAGAACAGCTATTTTATCTTTTATCTAAAGGTGAAGGATAAAATTTTGAAGTCTTTGGCAGCTAATTGCAAAATAGCCAAAACAAATTCTGCACATGCAAAGGTATTTATTAACGTTTTAAATCTGCCAAAATAATAACCACCAAAATATTTTGTATACCTTTTTCAAGGAAAATTGCAAAATTTTACATCCGTGAAAATAACCCGCTGTATATATGGTAGTTAAAATGTTAATGTTTGGGCTTTTGAATTTCAAGATCGGCATGATACCATCAAATTTCATACAAATATGAGAAATTTCTCTGTGTAAACTTTTTATTTTTAATTCAAGTTATGTGTATTGTTCAACCTTGCTACATCTCTTGTTGTTTCCAATACTTAGAATAGAAAAACAAATTTACAATAAGTTTAATGATAAAAACAACAACTATCTATGTTTAAACTTGATGAAATAAAGCACAAAGCATGAAATCCACCTAAGAAATTTAGTAATTTATTTTATTTCCATTTATAGCTGATGATCATCAAGCATTAATATGGGATATACAGTCCATGCCGAGGGCAATAGAGGATCCTATCTTGGCATACACAGCAGCAGGGGAGATAAATCAGATACAGTGGTCATCAACACAGCCCGATTGGATCGCCATATGTTATAACAATAGTCTTGAGATTCTCAGAGTGTAAATAGTCATCAGAAAGTATCATGTAAAACCAAAATGAGTTGAAAAAAAAATATTTGTCAGAGGTATCTTTTTTCACCAAGTTTTTGGGGGTAATTATTGATTACCTCCCTTTGGTAACTTGGTTTAGGAAAGTCAGTTCCATAAGTAGATTATGCAATTTTCCCTTTTCTGTGGAGGAAAATGAATTATGGATTACCTACCTTTGGTAACTTGGTTAAAGAGAGTCGTCTACCATTTATAGTAGTTTATGTATTTTCCCTTTTCTGTGGAGGAAAATGAATTATTGATAATATCCCTTGGGTAACTAAGACAGCCACCATTATTTTATTATTTTTAAGTAATTTAAATAAATAATTTGAAAATACAAACCTAGGTATATACCATTCATTACCTTGCAGATAGAAACTTGGTTGAAATTATCTCCCCTTGTTCTTTAAGTAGGCCAAATTATAATATATTATAATATCCCTAGCATATTTGTTATAGATCTTGTTAAAGGGTATTTTAACCCTCCATTGGTCAAAATTTCTGTGAATTTATTGTATATCATTCCTGATATATCAACTTTTTGTTACTTTTATAAAGAGACAAAAAACAAGAAATTTAAATGTTCAGCAAAATTTTTATTTTATATTTGTATTTTTTTGGTCAGTTTGAACCTACAAATATAAAAATTGTCTATTGACATTACAAATGTTTTCCAAACCATGAAAAAACTGTATTCTGATAAAATTTGACAAATATATAAAGGGTTTTCAAGTTCCTGAAATTTGAAAATATATCTTCTTGGTAGTCATATGCATTCATTCATAAACTGCATTTTATCATAATGAATTTGACAAAGTTTCCCTTTTTTTTAAATTTTTCATTCCAAACACACAAATGATGTACATAGGCTTATTTATATTTCAGTGACATATTTTTATTGTACTCCAGCAAAGGAGGGATATAAACTGCCGTTCTACTTTTGTAAAAACATTATCCTCATAAAAATGTAAAAATCATGCTCATCATTCATGTCTTTTGTATATATGCATTTTATTTGAAATCTAATTTCCTGTTATATCAATGCCAAAATTTTCAGTAAACCACAATATTTGGAAATATTGAATTGGCTAATAAAATCATAAGAAAAGCATAATTGCTCATAGGTGAACAACTGATACAGCTGTATAGATGAATTTGTGGTATTTAAGGTGGTACATAACACTACAGGAAGATAACTCTGTAAAATCAGCAGAACATTTTAATGACATTGTGTTTTTCAGGGAATATTAAGCTTCTCAATGATCAAAATGAGTGTTTGTCAAACTGCTATATAACCAGTGTAATTTAAGAAAATTAATTGAGCCAAATAAATTTTAGTTCAGGTGTTAGGTACCACCTTTAAAAGAAAAAGTTTACCTGAATCTTGTTTTAAAAAATTAAATGATTTTAAAATATCTTCAGATCTGTTAGTATTTGAACAAAATGATCGCTTACAAAATATGTGTATAACGTAGAGCCGTCTAAGACATGAAATGGTCGATTAGATAAACATTTAGATAGTAAGGTCAAATTCTAGTAAGTAGAATTAGTCGATGTATAGATTTTTATTTTTGTTATTATGGTTTTAAGTACTATTTATATATATGTTTGCTTCTTATTACTTGTAAAACCTCTTTAAAAGAACCAGATTACCAGAAAATTTGGCTGAATAAGGGAAATATGTAGAAAAAAAATCCAGCCTTTAACATTTGGCATCAAGCTGGTCACTTTCAAACTGGCTAAGCTTTGATGTATTTTGTTTTATTTAAAGAACTTGACAGGGTAGCCTCATTTTGATACAATATAGCCTCATTTTCATTTTATGTTTACTGTTTGAAAATAATTTCAGTCATATATTTCAAGTTTTGAGTTGAAATTTTTAATGCTTTTTCCAATTTTTTCAAACTAAGTGTAACAGAATCCAATACAAAAGAAACACATATTTCAAGTTTTTGGGTTGAAATTTTTATGCATTTTTTAAACAAAGAAGAACAGAACCCCATATAAAAAATGCATTATAACTTTATACAAATTTTTTTAACTATGAAATCCACAAAGAAATATTCATTCAACTTTACATTTTATTAAATAAAAATTCATATCTGAAATATCTAGTTTCCTTTTTTTTCCCAGCATTTGTATGTTTATATTATGTCTTATATGTGTTTGCTTGTGGCATTACCAAATCATGTCTTTTAGTTTTATGTATTGAATAAATATAACTTGTCATTATTGTGTTTTCATTTTATGATATGGGCTTAGTCAACCTTATGAAAGTGAATATCAATACATCTGTTATCCTATATCCAGGTGTAATGATAAGTCGTTATCCTAAGGCTATTTTTTTCTTATTTTTTCTGTACACTTAGCTTTCATTTTTTATTACCATGCATTGTCAAGCTTGGTGACTCATAATTATTTGTCAGTAACTAAATGTACGATGCTGTCCCATACTGAACCTTCTGACCTTGTTTGTTTACATTTAAATTTCAATGGCGTCAAAATCACGTGATGTCAATTCGTTCTACCCAATCAAATTGCTCTACTGTCATTTAGGGGATTATCCAGTCTACGGCAATTACGTTATTTCTTTGTGGGATATTGCTTCAAAATAGTTTGCAATAATTTTGGGTTTTATTCAACAGGAAAACTCTTTTTTTGCCATCCCTTTTGACATCAATGGAATTCTGTATGAATATTTATCTACAGTCATGATGGTCAGAATATCGATCTTTTTATAATGAATAAAAAGAAAATTCTATGAAAAATAAATGTAAATTATTTTTCATTAACCTACTCTATATTCCTGTACAAAATTATAGCATGGGCATAATTTTTTCAATTAGTTTTCCTTTCATTTTGGTTGGGCTTTTTTCGCGGGAAAATCGCGAAAGACGTAAGGAGCATGTCATTTTAAAATTCCTAAAAATACGATTTGCTTGACCTGTATTGCCTGCCACAAGATTGATGACGCTGAATGGAATGTACACAAAGCAATGGAGGCCGGAAGTGGGATTTTGTGAAGTTCTAGAATGTTTTTAGACATTCGGAAGTCGGGATTGAAACGGGCATTAGAAATTTGGCATTTTTTAGCCATAATTGAGAACAACAATGAAAACTTACCTTCAGAAATGTTTTTTTATTCAAAAGTGCAGAAAAAACGTATTCTACATTGTTTTTCTACGCCGGAAGTAGCGTAGTGACGTCAATGCGGAGTTTCCCCGTGTGTTAAGTTCAAACACAAATACCTAACGAACTGACAAGATGAACGATTTTAGACTACGGTAGGATATATTTCAGCTTGAAATGAAATCTCTATCAAAAGCCTGTAATGGTTTGAAAATTGATTTGTTATAATATAGGGTTATTGCATGAATATTGGGGTATATTGTCCCAAGTAGAATTTTATATTGCACGAGCTTGCGAGTGCAATATATGTTCTACGAGGGACAATATTCCCCAATATTCATGCAATAACCCTTTTATTGTATAGCAATATAATATTTGAAAGTAAAAAATGGTTTAAACTAAGATTTAAACGTTGATGACGTCATGAATTTTGAAGATTTATTGCACTAGTGCAATATTAGAATTTATTGCACGCTAACTTTTGGTTACGTTCTGTGGGAAATATTATATTGCTTTACAATAATATGTTATATTTTCATGTTTTATTTCATATTTGAACATGTTCAATGTTCCTAAAACCAATCAAAGTTGTATACAGGTACATGTAAATGTGCATTTGCATATGGTCAATTTCTATCCAATGCAGATCATATTTTGAAAGTTGAACATTTTTCTCATCACCGATCGTCTAATGTCTCAACCTATGGTGTGGCTGTCCATCATCATCCATTTACTTTACTTTTACAAAAAATCTTCCCCTCTGAAATACAGACTGAAAAAATCAGACAGAGCAAAAGAGTTCAGAATGTCATTATCTGTCTACATATGAACAGTATTGGACAAAAATTGTGGGACAACTCCTTATACAAGATATTGTTGGTTTTGCCCATCATCTTGAAGGCTATAATAGTTCTATAAATGATCAGCAAGACAAAATCTTTAAATTTATTAATGTATATTTTGGACAAAAACTATGCAGACAACATATGACCAGAAAAACGAGTTTTAAAAAGATTGAATAGATAAAAATTCAGACAATATCTGATAGAAGTTATGGCCCTTTAAAGATGATTTATTTCCTCAATTATACATTTTTACATAAAAATATAGTACACAAAGAAAATCTCAGTATAGCAAAAAGTATTCAGAATGACAAGATCTGCACTGAATAAGTCAACACAAACGAAATTTTCAGTGGAATCCATATGTGAGTAATCGACCTTAAATAATGATTATTTAACACATTCAAACAATTTAAATCAACAAAAATACAGATAATAATTTGAACAGAAATGCTTATCAACAGCATATGATTCAAAAGGGAGATTTTTTTTAAAATAAGTACTCTATACAGCAATATTACAATTAAAAAAGAATTAGTAAATTATAGGAGTTACACCTTGACCCAGGGGAAAAACCCTTTGCTCTGTAAACCCACTAATTTACCTTTGAGCAGGTAAGAGTGGACATGTTGGTATAGTCATTAAGATAGAAATAAGAAAATGTGGTATAGTTGCAAATGAGACAATTCTCGTCCAGGGACCAAAATGACATAGATGTAAACAACTATAGGTCACAGTACGGCCTTTAACAATGAGCAAACACATTTCATTTTGATTTATGAAGACTGTGTGTTATGATCTCTGTCTCCTCTTGTTGTCGCTTTCTCATTTTCTTATAACCCACATTTCCTTTTGTTCATTTGTGTTGTTTTTTCTCTAAAATATCTTTATGTAAAGACCTAAGTTGGAGGGAATTAATTTTCCATGGAAAAGCTATGTTCATCATTCATATTGACCAACTTAACAGATGTTTATTGAGTATGAAATCTAACTTCAAGATGAGAAGAAAATGCACATTTTAATGACTTTTGATGAAAACTGTTGTTCCACTTTCGATTTCAAATGAAGTTTTTAAAAGTTGTCAGCAAAGTCTGGGGAAAAATCATATTTAGTTCACGATTTAAACCTTTAAGTTTTTTGTTTGAGTGTTGTATGCACTGTTTGTTGTTTGAGTGTTGTATGCACTTTTACTTTTTGATGAAGCAATAAGGATCAATAAGAGCTCTAGTACTGTACGTTTGCTTTTTAAGTGTTTTTTTTAATGTGCATGAACTAATTTCGTGTCATAGATCGATACCCCAAACCATTTGTTCTCTATTATATTTTAAAAGTGAAAGTGATGATTACGTTTATATTAAAATCTACCATTATTAGTGCCAAGAATTTCTATTGAAAACTATTATGTTAGGTAGAAAAAAAGATAGCAGTTTGGTTTGTACAGTGACAAGTATTTCACAAACTTACAGGGTTTATAACCAGAAAAATACGGCTGTTATAAAGTATTAAAATAAAATCTGGTCGGAATGGAGACGTTTAATCCAATTTTGAGTATTTGTGGAGAGTTAAATGTTCTCATCATATATCTATGTGAATGCACTCTCTGCAATACTTTTCGAGGGGAACGCAGGTTCTTTACAATGCAGAATTCTTCAACATACATGTACACTCTTCTAACATTCTCGGACTCATCGTCTTAGTCCTACTTTTCAGAACCTACTTAAATGATTATTATATTGATATGGATGAAATATTTGCTACTGGATGATATGCAGAAAAGCAAATAATCACAATACGATTTATTTTAGATATGCAAGAAGTGCTCGAGGAAAAAATAAACGAATGTACTGTGTATGAATTTTATATTTGAGAACAACAAATAATTGCAAACCTCATCTGCTTTTCTCAGACAAATTGCACGTGAGCACGTATCTGTGACATATATAACTTCTGTTGACGTGATGGCGATTTTACTCCTTTCGACGTATTCATAGCACGCCTAACTGATACCTTTTATGTTTAAGTTTGAAACAACAAATATCGTCTACAAAAAATAAAACAAGTCCCAGGATAAAGTTTCTTGAAGTAACACATCTGAAAAAAAATAATCATATATACATTGGATGCACTTTCTAAACTTTTATCTTAGAGTGACAAATTGTACATCTTCAGACGGGTTTAATTTTAAGATGTCAGAATAGATCTAAAAGTTATAGTATTGACAATATATACATGCAGGCACCTTTGAAAAACATTCCCCATGAACTCATGCCCTTTTTTTTATTCGCGATTGGTGATATTTTTTAGGCAACAGCATACTAATAAAAAATCTGGGGGTCGGATTTTAAGGAAAAATAAGTATGAAATCACTTTGCGATATTGTATTTGCATTCTATATAAACTACAACTCATGGTACACGTGCACCGTTTAAGTTGCTGACAAAAAGTCTTTGCCCAGTTGAACACATGTCTCTATATCAATATATTTATTTATCAACTTTGCTTTTTATTATATCTATATCATCAATGCATTACTATATAGTTTAACAAAATTGACAAGCGTATTTTTATCACAGTCAAATGTACAATATGCATATTGCTACACACACAAAAGGTAAACTAGAGCGTGAAATGGAAATACAGAAAGCTACCGGATTCATTGATTTAATGGAAAACTAGTTTAAAACCATTTATAAGTAAGAGTATATTGACACTCTTAAGCATATAAGTATTTATATTCACTAGATCACATCATGTTTCCATTTTAACTATGACGAGAAAAAAATATCAGGGGCGGATCCAGCCATTCAAAAAAGGGGTTCCAACAAAGGATAAAAAGGGGGGTCCAACCATATGTCCCCATTCGAATGCATTTATCGGCAAAAAAGGAACCCCCTGATCACCCCTCCCCCCTTGGATCCGCCACTGAATATAGGGAAAATTGCATTAAAACTATTTTTTTCTATTTTAAATAAAATTTTAAGAAGCTTGAATAATACAAAATCCTATTTCATTCATTTCATTATTTATCTATTTACAAAATAAAATAAAACATAATTTGTTATCACAGTCAAATTTTCAAGATGCATTGATACACACACAAAACATAAACTAGACCGTGAAATGGGCACAAAGAAAGCTACCAGGTACATTGTTGTGGGGTGATAAACGACAACCGTATCACATAACAAATCACTATCTCACTCAAAAATGATTTTGTCATCAATTTCTTTCAAATAAATAGTATGCTAGTGCTATTTAGGTCATCTTTTGAACTAGTAATGTTGACTAAGTTAGGGTCAGGTATCAATTTTTGTCGTGTTTGCACCACGCTGGAAAAATTCAAATTGACCGGAAAGTATACGTATTGGCCGGGGTAAGTTAATTGAACTTGAAGTCTGAATAAGGGTTAGCGACAGCAAAAGTAGCTTTTATTTTTGAATGTTAAATGCTGTTTTTAATGCTTAGTTATTCGGAACGTACATATAAACAGAGAAAAATGAACACGAGTATGAATATCACAGCGAGGACGCTTCTATCAATAACTTATCTTTTGTCTATAATTATATTCAGATCTTTTTAAACCAAAAAAGCATACAAAACCTTGTTATTTGTGAAAAAGAAATTAATTTATTACAAAGAAAAAACAGTACCTACTATAACAAAATGTTATATTAAATCATTAAATCATTAAATCATATATATACATTTTTATTATTGGTGGCAATACTAGTACACATGTACTAATAATATTTGAAAAAATTATCAAGTTTTAATATCTGATAAATATTGAAAAGCAGATTAACCGGTCTTGCAATATGTAATAAATGTCAAAGGTACGCGCCAAAAGCAAATATTGTTTTAGTTAAATACACAATTCAACAATAGCTTGTACTGCAACTTCCATGTCCGGAGGATTCGCAATCATGTCAAATATACATAGTCTGGTCTTCAAGTCATAATAAACAGATTAACCTGTTTATTCTTTTATAAACCTTAAGGCTTGCACATCTTATAAAATAGGTCTAGAAAATATGCATGTTAGAATATTTCTTGCAGTTGGACACATCAAGCTTGCTAGGTACGTATCGGGTATTGTGCTCTCTTAATGTATAGACATAAGAAGATGTGGTTTAATTGTCAATGATATAACTATACACCTTAAACAAAAGGACAAAGTTTACTTTTAAATAAATATTCCTGCTCATTTAGTTTTATTCAATATCACGATTGTTACAGTAGTGCGTATACTTTCTTTAATTTATGCAAACTTGTTCAATAAGATAACCACAAACTATCGTCACCAGGTCACGGTGTATTTTACTCTTTCAATAGTTTAAAACATATTCAACTATCTAAATACGGAATTGTAGTTAGTAGAGCATATAGAGAGCAAACGCTGATTAAAAAGTACATTTATTTAGGGGAAAATTATGGACCAGGATGTCCTTTTATTTATCATTTGTAACATATTGAAAACAAATTAATTTTTTTTTTAAATTTCACATCACATAAAACATTTCAAGACCCTCACATATTCTCGTTTTTAATATTTATGCATCTGTTTTGTAATTAGACGTTAAACTTCCAAACATTCATCAATCATCATCAGCATGACCATCACAGAAAAAATATGTCTTATTTCGCCGTTATTTTTTTATATGTTAATGGCAATGTGGCACTTGTCTCAGAATTGTTTTCGCTATACTTATAACTAATTATAGGGGAAGAAATTCGGAGACAAGTGCCTCTGAACGTAGTGTATATATATGAAAAAAAAGATGTAGTGACAACCTCTAGTTCAGGTTATTTTGGAAGTTATATATAGAAATATAACCACAAGCAAGTTGTACAAAACGTGAAACTAACATGATTTAACCTGGCGAAATAACATTTTATTTACAGGTAACAAACAACATGACTGGAGCCGAGGATAGCAGGTATGTCTGACTAACACTCTAAAATATGTAAACACATGTGCATTTTATTAATTACATAAATTAATTATACATTTAATTATACTTTATTTTTACTAAAAATCATTTATTTTTAAAGTATCTTAATCCTTATGTAAAATTCTAACTCTTACTTTTACTATCCATTCATTGGTACGATTTATCGCATACACCACTAATTCCTGTATATGGGCGATTTATTACGTAATACTATATGCACGATTTATTACTGTACGTGCGCGATTAATTACTGTATGTGCACGATTAATTACTATGTGTGCACGATTTATAACTGTATGTGCATGATTTATTGCTGTATGTGCACGATTTAATACTTTTAAAACATGGATCGGCCCCACAAGGCCATCGTCCAGGAACGCGTTCATTGGTTTTACATGTACGTGCTCAAATCTGACATAATATCCCTCCTGTTTAGTTTACATGTTATTAAAAAAAACATCGATCCTTCATGCAAATAATACACTTATAATTGGTTTTCTATTGTACAGTGGTTTTTTGTTTGTTTTCAATGAATTAGCAATAAATTGAATTTTGAATAACGCCCAAAGCAGTAAACACAACGAATCAGCTTTGTTTTACACTTATTATAAAGATACCACTGATAGTTCTTTTCTGTGTACAGACCACAACGTTGGTTTTCCTTTTTTTAAATTTGGCACAAATGTATGCATTCTTGTGAAAATGTTTCATTGCCTTTAACCCCCACAACTCCTCTTATTCGTATACACTCGTAACATACCATGCAAGAATGCAAACTCTTCTGCGCCAGTGCAACATTTTCATCACTAGTTTTCATAATACCTAAAATCATGTGTATCAAAAAAAGTATGCATACATTTGTGCCAAATTTCAGTTTACCTACAGACTGACCTAAGAGGGGGCCCGCTCCAGTCACGTTTCAGTGATTTCCTATATAAGCAACCAATTTTTTCCCAAAAAGGGGGGGCGGGCCCCCTGCCCCCCCCCTAAATCCGCCTCTGGTAATAGATTGGCTTCTGAAAAAACACAACAATGTTAGTGTTATCTTGAAATTATCGATTTTTGTTTTGTTATTTAATGATTGATTAAACCACTAAACAATGCATGTGTTTAACATTTAAAACATTTACTCGTTGCATGAGCTTTTTGTTATAGCAGAAACTAGCATTTTGATATAAAGTTCAATATACGCAGTGAATATAAGTTGTTCATCAGATGATACAATTTCAATATGTTTTTTTTATTACGGTATTGCTCCTGAGAAATATTTATTAATACTCTGAACCTTTTTCATCTATTCTTAAATTTGTAGTTTCATAACATCAACACCATCGAAGAAAGATCGACGAAAAAGCAAAAACAAGGTTTTACGATTTTTGAGGCGGCGATGGGTAATTTATGGACTATTAGCCAGTCTCCTATTAGCATTTGTTATAGTGGTAATTTTGGCAGCTATCCTTGGGAGCAAAGAAGGAAACCACCACGGTCAGCCTAGAAAAATCACAGTACGAAAGGGAGCAGTTGTAGCTGATCATGAAGTGTGTTCCAGAATTGGAAGGTATATAATAAAACGCAAAGATGTATTAATGCAATATGAATCAAGAGTTTAAAATCTTATCTTGGCTTTTTCTCTATTTCTAACAATTAAAATGAACTTTACTTAAAAGACTACAATGTGGTCCAAATGAACTACCATGTGAAGTATCAGATAAAGACCTAATTATATGCAAACCTATTCTGTTGTTAAATAAATGCCTATACCATTTAAGACGCAAAATCTGACACCCCGAGTGACATGATATGTTTTGATTAGTTTTAAAACCATTAATTTTACACTAAGAAGCTGGCATTTAGTTAAATTTCATGATAGAAATTCATTTCTATGAAATGTATACGGTAACACATGTTAAAAGTAGTTGTTTCTATCCTGAAACTTGCATATGAAGCCTCAAAATCCGCTACACGGAAAACTAGGGAGAAGTGTTTGAGAGAACATAACATTGTACTCGTCTGCTCCTACTTGCTGGACATACATTATGGTTCGGTGCCTTCCGTGAAATACTGCAATACATTATTGGGTGGTAGCAATTCTCAAATAAGAAATTTTTATACTTAAAATTACCTTGATCGTTTTCTCCGCTTCAAAACCGCCACCCCGTGTCAAACATAGACATCCGCATGTGACGTTCTACACGGGTTTGAAGCTAGATAAGTATCGCGGCAACCGTATTACAATAAGGAATATCAAAATATCGAAATCTGTTGTCCAAAAAATAAACCAACAAAAAAAACTAATCAGAAACAATCCAAAAACACACCATGGTTAATGTCCATGCATATGTAAAATCACAGACAATACTAAAAACAGAAACTAGATTTATATGAACTCTAAATAATCTGTGATTAGCAACAGGTGCTACAGCATAGCAGTAGAATCCTCGTCACGATTTAGCCCGTTTTTGTTGAAAGTAAAGCAATCATCAATCAATAAAACCATTTTGCAAAATGCATGTTGCACCACCGGTAATTCATAGTCGTAGCAAGTAGTAGTTGGTTATATGGTACTAATATATCACATTTTGATTTTCAATACTTCTTCTTTCAGGGACGTGCTAGTAGATGGTGGTTCTGCTGTCGATGCTACTGTCGCTACTTTGTTATGTAACGGTATTATGGCACCTCATAGCATGGGGATAGGTGGAGGTATGTTATGATTTTTCGATAAGAAAGTTTATATCGTTATACGAAATCAACTTAAACGTAAGAACAATCACTCGCGATATTACCAAAGATTCGATATTTATAATAATAAATATACAAATGGTAAAAGCACAGAAACTTTGCGTGTTTTGAAACTTAACTTTGGTCTTTTTTGCCATGGTGTTTTCAGTTTATTATCAACTTCTTAGTTTGATTGTCAAAATGACTTTTGTATTGTTCGTATCACTTTAAGATATTATTTTAAGAAAAATAAGAGATAGACTTGTTAATTTTAGGTTGTTTTATGGTTATTTATGATGCACAGAACAAGAAAACATTAGTGATAGATGGACGAGAAACAGCACCGTTAAGTTCTTCACAAGAAACATTTGCCAACGAATCTGGGTACATAGGTAAGGTTCATGCTTAAGACCTGAAGGATGTAACAGGACATGGCTAAGACATCAAGGCGCCTGTAAAACGTTTGTGTACACCTGTCTTAAACCAGGAGCCTGTTTAGTGGTCGTCGTTTGATGATGTGGGTTCTGTTTCTCGTTTCTCGTTTTATGTATATATTAGACCGTTGGTTATCCTGTTTGAATGGTTTAAAACTAGTCATTTTGCCGTTCGGTGTGAGCCAAGTCTCCGTTTTGAAGAACGTTTTTTGGTCTATAATTGTTAACCTTTTAAACATGGTGACGTGTGTGTAAAATTGTCTCGTTGCCACTCATTCCACATATCTTCTAAGTATTTATATCATGTGAAAACATATGACAAGTACTATATATGACACGGTTTAATGCCCAAGAAACATACATCATATGTGGAAAAGTAACGATGCAAGATATAAGGGTCTTGAAAAATTACGTATCTTTATGTAGTTATGACATTAGGACCATGTCTCTATGTAAGAGGATGTCATTTTCTAACGTTTCTGAATGTAATACTGAATGTCAAAAAATGTTGATAGCACAACGAATGTGGAAGAGAGTATTGTATGTATTTGTAAATAAGCTATCACAAGCTATGAACACGTGTAATCGAATCAAGGTGTTGTGTTTTGACATACATATCTAGCAAATTGAACATGTCATCTCTTACGAAGCAGCGTCAATTGATGTGTATACATGAATATCGAATTTGTTGAAAAAAAAAAACAGTTCATCAAATACTTTTGATTTCCCTCTCAGAAAATCCAATACTTTAAGCAGATATTGTATGTGTTACTCTATATGTTGGTGCAGCGAAGGTCATTCTATTGTCTGGCCTTCAACGACCTTTGTTTCGGATGTTCGAATACTGCCTTAGACTAGCTTCATTGCATTGTACTATTGGTATATATACTGAGTATATATATCAAGACCGAGTTGATATATGTTGTATTAGATGGTATTATTGAGTAAACAATGTTTTAAAATTGTTGACAGCTAAACATATATACATGTATGTCAAACCGTCCATTCGGATTAGGTACTAGACTAAGTACACATATATGCACTTTTACAACTATCTGCAAGGTCGAATACTATTTTTACTTTTTTGTGTATTTCCGGTTTGTATACTACGTACGTAACTATGTTGAGATTTATTCCATCAATTCAAGTTACAATAGATTCATAGGGATTTTTAAAGGGACATATATATATATATTGAAATTAATTTAAAAAAAATCTATAATTGAGATGGCCGGTATGTTTTGAAGTTTTACCAACTAAAATACAAACACAATCAAAACACATTTTGCATTCTCTCAATAGCATTGTAATTTTTAGCGCACAAAATAGTAGTCATATGTGATCACAAATGTAAAGTATACAAGTGTCTAGCTCTAATTAGTACCAAGAATGTACTGACATGTACTGACATGTACTGGGTGTATATAAATTAAAAGCGAAAAAGCATCTTGTAATACTATATCTTTAATTATTCAGGTCCAAAGTTTATTGCTGTTCCCGGTGAAATTGCAACATATTGGAAAGCACATCAAAGATATGGAAAATTACCATGGAAACGATTATTCGAACCATCGATAAACCTGCTAGAAAATGGATTCCACGTTTCACATGCCGTAGAACGTGCAATGAAGATCGTAATGGCTGCTACTAATAACAGTGTTTGTGAAATACGGGGGATTGGGTATGTTTTATTTGATACATTGTATTTCCAAAAAGTTTAGTATAATTCATTTTTTTTTTAAATTTAGCAATTACATTAATTGTTGTAGTATTTGTAGCACATCCTATGACAAAACACTGAAAGATATAAAAATTAAAGATAAAGACGAATTTCTGATTGGCGAAATCAATTTTCTTTGCACCAGCATATTCGAAATCAAAATAAGGAAAAGTGATAAAAACTTTAATGTGAATATGCCAGGCAAATTATACCTTGAAAACTTCCATGAATTTTTCATTTAAACATACACTTGAGATTGCTACCATGTAACTGATGTCTTTTCTTGTCTCTCTGTCTCTGTTCAAATATGAAATTATTTGAAAAACGAATATTCTGTACGTTTTCAGTGAAATTTTCTGCGATAAGATGGGACAAATTTTACCAGAAGGAAGCTTTGTCCAATGGCCCAAGTTAGCAGAAACGTACAAACAGCTAGCAGATGTAGGACCTGACTACATGTATAAAGGCAAGGTCGCAGAAACTATGGCACAGGAAATCAAAAATTTAGGTCCGTTGTCAGTATGATATTTAGTATAATATCATGATGTTTGTAAATATATCCTGTATATATAATTGTATATCATTAAATGTTGTGAACAAATTCAAACTTCTTGTGTTAACGAACATCAAAATGCCAGCTATCAACATATACTAACACATACTAAGCGAAATGTTTAAGACAGGATTAACAAAAGGAAAAATTGCCTTGAAACAGAAATGATGTTTGTTATCTGTCTACTGTAAACATGCATGAAATATTTTCCACTGGAGTAAGGTGAACTCGAAACAATATTTATATATCTTTAATATGTTAAACAGTTGCAATTACAATGATATATAGACAACAATCTATTTGTTCATTGAAATACCAATTTTTAATGTTTTTTTTTTATGGATACCAAGTAAACAATTACTGTGGTAACTCGCTGGACATCATTGGCTAACTGACAAAGGTGATTATAATAAACGTAATGTTATCCTTACCCCTAAATGCGACGTGAATAAATGAAAAGCTGCGTTATATGAATAGAAAGGAAGCTAATTTGAACAATCTTGTATCGCAAACCATTGACATTTTTCTTTTACTCCTCGTGTAGGTGGAATATTCACAAAAGAAGATTTTGAATCCTATTCCGTGAAAGAAAGTTCTGGAATACACGTTGACCTCGGAGATATGATACTGCTGACCCATGGCGCCCCAAGTGGAGGACCTGTGATGGGCCTAACAATGAAAATACTTGAAGGTATTATTTGTTTTAGTACGTGACGATTTACATTGTGTCATGTTGTGAAACTTGTCTTTGAATTCTAACCATATGTAGATTTTGATTTAGGAAATACACCATAATTTCATTTAATATTTTTCATCATTGTCCATTTTCATATTGATTTAAATAAGTGCATATGCTAAAAAAACATGAAAACAAGACTTTTCATTTCAATCTTTTTATTTTATCTTACAAGGCATGGGAATCAACGAAGACAATTTGAAAGATACACCATCAAAAGCGTTAGCGTATCATAAAATGATAGAAGCAATCAAATTGTCATATGGGGAAAGATTTAAGCTTGGAGATGAAGATTTTGTAGATGGAGTGAAAGAGGTAATTGGATTAGTTTATTAAGGATGATAGTATAATTCTATGCAAACATATCAATATAGGAATTTTGGTTACAATTATCTTAGCAATGCTACGTTTGATCGACCTGTACTTAGAAAGGCCATTTTGGCCGACCTGTATTTAGAAAAGCCATTTTGACCGAATGTTCATTAACAGTGACCACTAGGCTGTCGACAAGGAAGTTGTGGGTTCAAATCCCACTCGAAGCAAGCGCGTTTCACTTCGATCTCGAATGACGAGAAGTTTGCAAGTTTTCCTGACGATTTTTGTAGTTTTATTCTGGTAGCCTGACTTCTTCCAATACAACTTGAAACCATGATAAAATCAAGAGTACCGAAAGTGGCATTAAAACAATTAATAATCAGCCATGCATCTGTTTGGCCTTTATTTTTTATTTTTTATTCCAGCGTCACTGATTATAGTCTTTTGAAGACTTAGCGCGCGTCTAGAGTACACATTTATATGCCTGGTATCTAAAATGTATCTTGTATGCGTTTTGTGATTTAACAAAAACCTACTTAGTAATAATGGAATGTATTTTATTAGAATTTGTTGTTGTTTATGTATGACATTTGTGTTGTAGTTTCACTACCTGTCTGGATTTTTTTGCTGTTTTTGTATTATGATATTTGTAACTTCATTAATTTGTTGTTTTACATCTCAATCTTCATCGTAATCAAAAACATGAAGAAAAAAATACAATTTGATATTTTTAGCTTGTAGAAAAGATGATATCTGAAGAATTTGCTGCAAACTTACGTGGAAAAATAGATTTAACTAAAACACATGATATAGAATACTATGCAAATGCGACTGAGGCAGCACATGATCAAGGCACTGCGCATGTCAGCGTTTTGAGCCCGGAAGGGGATGCTGTATCCGTAACGAGCACAGTTAATACATAGTAAGATTAAAAAAAATTCCACAAAGAAACGCCTGTATAACGTTAGGAACGAGACAGTTGTTTTTCCATTCTTTAGATTTTTTTTAGCTTTTGATTTCGCCAAAGGCTAAGGGACTTTCCCATTTGAATTTTCTTTGGAGTTCTGTATTTTTTTTTATTTTACTATTTTGTAAATGTAATTACACAGATCTAGATTAAAGTGTGTACAATATAATTAAAATTTTTACATGAAAAATAAATGAACCTTTTGTTTACAATTTCTATTCATTTTTAAGACTGTAGACATATCAAAAAGTCTTTTTGACTTGCATGTCTTTTTTTTACCTTATAAATGGCATTTCTTGAATCAGATAGATAAGTTTACACACATTTTTCTTTATTAGTTTCGGATCTCTAACAGTTTCGGAGTCCACTGGAATAATATGGAACAACGAGATGGCAGATTTCTCTTTGTTTGATGACAGCAATCTCTTCGGACTGAAGGTATTTATTAAAAGTTTCACAAGGAACCACTATCACTACTGATTGAAAATGGTAACTTCGAACCAAGTTAAAAGGCGATCTCTTGAATATTTCCGCTCAACGTTAGTCTGTGTGTTCTTGGACTTAATAACATACATAGACATCAATTACTATTGATCATTCAGAGTTTACCAAAAGTTTATGATAGTGATCAAATCTGCGATTCTTTGTCCTTTTCCAGATCAAACAACATGCAGGCCAATTTAAATGTTTTTAATTGATTTTTTTAATGGCCGTTCCCTTACTGATCATGCAGGCAAAGTTGACACTAATTTTTTTTTTAAAGCGACCCCTTGTGTTTTTTGTGCATATTAACATGCACTTAAATATCTTGTCCTTCGTATCTCATGATGAAGGTTAGGCCGGAATCCAATGTCACTTGAAATAAATCTATATCATAATGTTTCAAATATAAAGAAAAAAACGTGAAATAAGACATAATTTCACGTTGAACGTGAAATAATTTCTGTAATGAACGTTGCACGATAAATAAATACTTTTTGTGACTGAGTCAATGTCTTCTTGTATATATTAACTCTTTGTTTTACTTGATATTCCCGATTTAGTATACACATTTATGATATAATTGGTTTACGGCTTTTAAAAAAGTATTTCTTGACGATCCCTGCCAAGTGTTTGAATTTTATTTGAAAAATACCGAG
This sequence comes from Mytilus edulis, assembly GCF_963676685.1. Taxonomy (NCBI): domain Eukaryota; kingdom Metazoa; phylum Mollusca; class Bivalvia; order Mytilida; family Mytilidae; genus Mytilus; species Mytilus edulis. The sequence continues at coordinate 66,512,615 of NC_092350.1, read as the reverse complement.
CACGCAAAATAGGACTTTGAAAATCACGATGCACGTAAAATTAAATAAGCAGAACACGTTGAACGAGGCACCCGTCTTGCACGACTGAACGTCAAATAAAAAAGTAAAAACACGTTGAACGTGAAATAAAAAACGGCGATCACGTTGCACGAAAATGACCCTTTACCACCCTCTACAAAGTTAGATTATGTTTTAAAATATAAAAAGATTTATAAACGTATTTTTCTGACTTCAGTTCTCACTAACCATACTTATTTTTACTTGGTTGATTAACGTTACATTATATTTATAGGCAACAGTTCCAAATAAAGTTCAAGCAGGAAAAAGACCTCTGTCTTCCATGGCGCCAGCCATTTTTGTTGACAAGAAAACCGGAAGTGTAAGAATGATTATCGGAAATGCAGGAGGATCTCGAATAACAACAACAAATATACAGGTTAATTTCATGAATAATAAGCATTTCCATTTAACATTATCACTGAACCAGTATATATTTGTTTAGGGGTCAGCTGAAGGACGCCCTCGGGTGCGAGAATTTCTCGTTGCATTGAAGACCTGTTGGTGACCTTCTGCTGTTGTCTGCTCTATGGTCGGGTTGTTGTCTCTTTGGCATGTTCCCCATTTCCATTCTCAATTTTACAATATATTAAAGGGGTTGTTTTACATGCTGTTTATCTATCCAGGCTTCTGTTCTCGTACATGCATGAAATAGATTCAGCCATAATTATTACCAAGAAAATACTAAATGATGATACCAGATATTTCAACGGTGATACATGCTCAGTTTGCAATGACACTCGAAAAAATAACATGTGGTATAAGTGCCAATGAGACAATTTTTCATCCTAGCCACAATTATATAAAAATTTAACAATGTAGATCAAATAACGGCCTTTAACACGCAATCGTGGTTCACACCGAACTGCAAGCTATAAAGGGCCTTAAAACTGTTAGATCAAGAAGTGGTTTATTTATGGAAGACAATTAATTACAAAATACGTTACTGAATATGATTTTTTTTATGTAGATAGCCGTTAGAAATTTATGGATGGGACAGGACATAGAGGATGCAGTCCGGGAAAAGCGACTTCATCATCAACTTGACCCCAATTTTTTAGTCTATGAGTTTGGATATCCACAGGTGAGAACTATTCTTTTATTGTTTTATAAATAAGTTTTTACATTTTTGTATACACTTAATTTCAAGGAAAATGTGTATACAATGTGTTCCCCGATGTATATAACGTCAACGCTAATAGTTCACCTAGTAGAAGCAACGGTAACCTACAAAATTACATAATTTGTCAAGCCCTGCTAGTTATAAAGCTTTCTCACAGGGAAACCATGCGTATGATGTCGGTGTAATAATGTTGCGTTGACAATATATATTGTTATAAGTATTTACTGATTTATTGTTATAAGTTTGTATAGCACTTTCTTTTATACATTTTCGAAAACGTACTTCTATTAGATTGTCAATACAACGAATACAGACATATTTGAAAGATATGTCAGATTTTGCTTTTCAATTGTATATTTCTAAACACAGCTGTTTTCAATTACAGGACGTTTTAGAAGAATTGAAGAAGTATGGTCATGAGTTGAAAATAAAAGACACTTTCATGTCGGTTGTTCAAGCTGTATCGAGAAACATGCGCACAGAAGAGATAAATGGGTTTTCTGATGAAAGAAAATTTCCGGGAAAAGCAATGTTTTACACTACGGAAGAAGATGTTTTTATGTGATACTGGCTGCATATTACATGCAATGCAACATGCCTAAAACAATATCTTAGTGTTGAGATAATCCTTAGTCCCAGAACTATAAAGTGTATCCAGAAACTGTTGTTGAATTCAGGGACGTTTAATGAAGGTGCCATGAGTTAGGTTTATAATGAACTTGCATTAATTTGATAAAAGTTGTTGTAAATTGTCACAGTTGATGTTGAAGTTTATATGCACTTGGAAATTACATATCATTTCTACACCTTTCGGATAATCTGATATTAGCCCCAATTGTTTTTGTTAAGTTCGTGTTGCTCAGTAATTGGTTTTCCAAGTAGAGTTTTGTGTACTGTTGTTTGTCTTTTCGTCGGTTTTGCTTTGTCAAAATAAAAATGATCAGGTGGGGGTATCTTGCTAATGAGACAACTCTCCGGTATGCTTGCTAATACCATTCCGCCAGATAACAAATGATATAGAAAGTACGAACTTTAATAATTAGCAATGCCCAACCCGCATCTGTTTGTTTTCTACTTATAAGTTTGAATATCCCTTCGCCTCTCTATGTTATAATATATAAAAAAAAATCATGACTGTATGTTGCTTTCAACAATAACTGAACATTTCTGTTACCAAGAACAAACAAACCAGATTAAGGGAACGGTAAAATACTATGTCGAGGGGATGAATAAATATAACAAGGAAACCACATGCACAGTTATACCGAAACGACGAAAACTTGAGCGTTTTTAAAAGAGAGCATTGATATCATGTACTCTTACAAAGTGAGAAGTTTAGCTAGCTATAAAACTGATCCACATTTTTCTACATAAGCAAAATAATGCCTGTACCAAGTGAGCGAAATGACTGTTGATTTCAATTCGTTTGACGTGTTTGAGCTTTTGATCTTGACATATAATAAGGAATTTTCGTTATGAAATATTCTTGCAGTTCGGTGATTTTGTAACTTTATTATTTACAGTACATAATTAACATAAATTAAAGTATCTGCATTGTTCTCTAGCAACTTTTTCTCTTGACTTAAAAAAAATAAGACCAAGTTTCTTATCTGTTTATATAATACTGTAAATGCCGAACTTTCCAACGTTTGTTTAGTATTACGAAAATATCAACATGGGAAAAGTTTTGAAAATTAAGTACAAATATGGGAAAGAATTTAAAGCTATCATAGGTTCATTTGTAAGCGGCCTTTCGTGCAACGTTAACAAATAACCTTCTACATTTGATTTTTGCCCAATGATAGCAAAATAAATTCAGACAAACATATTAAGATTTGATGGGATGTCTAACAAAGGATCCCGACAGACAAGGTTAGACTTATCAACGAATTTGTACTTACCATGAGCGACATGAGGGATGGTAATAGTGAAGCAGGTTTAGCTTAGTCTTTCTGAGCACGCCTGTTATTAATTTGGTAGTACATGAGTATTTCGTCGTCATTCTGTTTCAAAATATACCAAGTCGGGAATATGAGAGTTGTTATCCATTCAATTGATGTGTTTGAGCTTTTTATTTTGTAATTTGATTAGGAACCTTCCGGTTTAAATTTCCCTTGGAGTTCGTTATTTTTTATATTTGACTTTTTTTTATAATGGCGTTACCATTTTACTGTCAGCAGATGAATTTAAGATGCCTCTTGTCATATCTTGTATTATTTTGGAGGATTGGTAAAAATATAACCATCAATCGGCATGTTCTGAAACAATGAATAGAAGCTCGTACGCGCATTTAACCGGAATGATTGACGAAAAGTACGATCGTGTGGTCTGATCGCTAAATCATACATTGTTTATTTATAAAAGTACTTCATCATTGTCTCATAAATAATAGCAAATACAGCCATTGTGTTCACTCGACACTACTTAGAAATAAGATTGAATTTTGAAGTTCATTTTCTTTTTTTTTCTAGACAAACATTGTTGAACGAATTTGAGTGCATCTCATTTGGAATTGTTTCCCTGGCAAGTTCAGTCATATGATTTGAAACGAATAGTTTAAAATAAAATAAACGAGTATTGCCAAGTATAGCATTATCAAGTACCAGACTGTCGAACTTGCATGTGCACATGAAATTAATTCAAGGAGACAGATTAATATAAACACTTGATGCTTGATTTATGTGCTTATAAAATATAATTTTATTTGAATTATTGATAATAACATATTGTTTACATCAAATTTATTTACGCTATCATTGACACCCACAGATTAAGCTTTGAAAAAAATCCTTAGCTTAGTTAATGTATTGTATAAGATTTGTATGCATGGTAAATGCTAGCGTGTTCTATATAAAGTTATGGGATCAAACGACTGCATTACTCAGATAAACTCATCATATATACCACATGGATACCAGGAATAAAATTTAATATTTACGCCAGACGCGCGTTTCGTCTACAAAAGACTCATCAGTGACGCTCGAATCAAAAATGTTATAGAGGCCAAATAAAGTACGAAGTTGAAGAGCATTGAGGACCAAACATTCCTAAAAGTTTTGCCAAATACAGCTAAGGTAATCTATTCCTGAGATAGAAAAGCCTTAGTTTTTCCAAAATTCAAAGTTTTGTTAACAGTTGATTTATAGTTATAAACATATCAATGATAACTCAAGTCAACACATAAGTGCTGACTACTGGGCTGGTGATACCCTCAAGGAAATAAATCTCCACCAGCAGTGGCATCGACCCAGTGGTCACACATAAACTCATCATAGATACCAGAAATAAAATTGAATATTTACGCCAGACGCGCGTTTTGTCTACAAAAGACTCATCAGTGACGCTCGAATCCAAAATGTTATAGAGGCCAAATAAAGTACGCAGTTGATGAGCATTGAGAACCAAAAATTCCTAATTGTTTTGCCAAATACAGCTAAGGTAATCTATTCCTGAGGTAGAAAAGCCTTAGTTTTTCCAAAATTAAAAGTTTTTTTAACAGTTAAGTTTTCGCCCTCTACAAATTGAACAGGTCCAAATAAGCAAGGGAGAGGATGAATGTTTACCTGAGGCAGCCGCTGCTGTCGACGCATCTTTTTGTTGCTATTATCATTGTTAATTCAACTGATATGGTGGAGCTTATGTTCTAATTTGCAAAAGGGCAGTCAATTTGAAGATATGTATGATAAGGATGATTGCCGTTATAATTATTATTGAATTCTAATCACTAATCAGTGTCACCGAACGCATATACAAAAGAACTGAGTATATGATATGGGACGAATTACTGGACACTTCATTGATGAGCTTTACCCAAAACTCCTATCTATAGATGGACTGGTATTAAATGAGCGAACTTTTTAAACTCCGCCCAGTCAAGTGAAATAAATCTAGAAATACGTTTTAAATTTACACAAATATTTTTTCTGGTTAGTTAAATGAAAAAAAACAACATTGAATTGTATTATAAACGAACTTTGATTCCTACAATTTTAGCACACCGTGGTTGCTTCCTTGACAAACATAATGTTAGAATTACTTCAACAACGTGAGTCGTTTTAAAGCTACTTTTTTAACACCCCGCGATTCAAGTTCATAAGCCTGTTGGAAAGCTTTCTTAGCTGATTCATCATCTCCATAACGTTGAAACGCTATTCCAAGGCATACAAAGGACCAGGCTTTTGCCGTCGAGTCATATATACGATATGACTTTGTGACAGTCATGTGAAGATCCATGAGAGAATCACGACTTTCTCTACGATTGTTCAGATGATAATGACAAAGAAAGCGTAGCAAATGAGTATAAGTAGTCGGTGGCACACATAATGGCATATACTCTACTTCCATTTGTAATTCCTCAGGAATAAGAGTTGACTTTGAATGGAAAAACATGCCATTTGTTTGTATCATTTTCATTAACGGAAAAAAATTTGTTCGAAATGTTTTTACGCAGTAAAATGTAAGATTGTAGTACTCCAAATCTAAATGTGGATACAGTTTAAAATATATACCATTCGATAAAACATTCATTGCCTTAATGTATTGTTTCGTCCTATAGAAAAAAGAAGCAAACATAAGCCAACCTGAAATACTGTCATGGTATATATTCAGCAATAACTCATATTGACAGACTTTGTACTGCATGTAGTAGTATTTGTTTTTACATGTACATTGCAGTGGTATCAACTGAGCTTTTTGTGTGCATATCATCGACATATAGTGTCTATATACATATTTTATTTTGGTATTTTCATATGAAAGTAACTGGTGTAATCCTATTTTATCTCTTCGTAAAAAGTTGCGAAAACCACGACGACTAAACGATTCCATCACAGCTGCATCTGATTCGATTATCTTGGAATTCATAAATTTCTTGCTATCTGAAATTGACATATCAGACACAATACAAAATCCTCTAACGGGGATATTTGAAAGTTTTTCTGATAATAAAATACATTGCCAACCATAACTTTCCAATGACAATAAATTGTTTAACAGTATTTGCCGTGAATACCCCACTATCTTATTTTCAAATAAATTGTTTTGTGGAATGAAGAAATGTGGACACACGGAGTATTTTACACAATAAATCAATCTTCCAAAACATCTCATAAAACAATTTATCAGGTTTCCTGGACTCCACATGGATGGTGGTAATTCCTCCGATATCCAGAAAAGAATGGTTTTCAAAAAATAAGAGCAGAGCAAATGTCGATGTTTTACGCCAAGGAAGACGTTTATTACGTCTTTCAGCAGTAATTTCATAAAAAGTAGCACAACAGTTGTGTGTGTGTAAAGGAATAAATTAATAGTTTTTCACCAACAGAGAAAGACATCCGCCATTCTAGTTCCTCTATTGGTGAGTCCTTAACACCTATTGGCACGAAAATTACGCCATGATTTACAATACATTGTTTAAGATTGTAACTTGGCCATAAATAATTTGGTCTTGTAATCCAATTTTGTGCAGACATTACCCATAACTTACTATGTAAGCAGTAAGCATAGTCGAACAATCCTGTCTCACTTGAAACACAAGGCCCATGAATGATGTTTGCGTCGATTTGTCTTGATAAAATAGTTTTTAAGAATAATCTGCTTGACAAATAATAATTATCATTAAGCTCCTCACACATAACAAAGTATTTTAAACTGTTGGTATGCTCCAGACGCAATCTAGTATATCCAGGATACACTTCATCCGTATCCATAACAAAATACGTTTGCCTATAGTTAAAAGGAAAGTTTGTTTCTTCAGAAACTATGATTTCTTTCATTACAATCATAATATCAACGTCACTGTCTCTTAAATCAAGCCCTTCTCCAAAACTTCCACTAGTTATTATGTTATTATGGGCACTCGTTAAATTATCCCTTGTGTTGTTAATCATTCTAATATTTTTTACATAAACTTCTGATCCCACTATATTTTGACACAGATAATTGTACAAAGCTAACGAGATGTGCCTTATTGTGAAATCTACAAAATTTGAAATTAAAATAAAATGCAAATATATATTTTACTCAATAGAATACTAAGAAATTGCCATATTCAGAAATTGTAGAGGAAAACCTCAAAAGATTGCATGCTCGATTGACGTTCCTATAAGTTAAGTTTCTCGATATTTGCCAGGGCTTATATTATAATCCAATGTAATCATCATGGTTTAAATTAAATGTGTCATATTTCATATTTTAATGTTGTCCGTTCTAAAATAGTTTATAAAACTTAACTAATCGGTCAATCGTATTATTTACCTTTTTACCAAATAGGTGAACCATACTCACTCCTGCGATGACCGCCAGTGTTTTGATGGGGTTCGTATTGCTCATTCTCTGTAGTGCTTTATATATAATTGTTGTGTTTTGGTGGTCCTTTTCTTTTTTAGCCGTGGCGTTGTCAGTTTATTTTGGATTCATAAGTTTGAATGTCCGTGAGGGGACGACAAAAGAGAAGATTTTTGATTTCCAATTGTGAACTGTCCATTTCTAAGTAGCAACATTCCAGCAGCACCTGCATCCGGGGTATATATCTCCCAAGTGATACGATATTCCCGTGCTTGCATTTCCTATCATGATTTTTTTTATAGAGGGTAGCTGCTCACAAGGAAGGTATTAAACCAAGAGTTCCAAATGGTGAAATTGAAACCATCTCTTGGTAAATTTTTCGGACGCCATCACGAGTTGGTTGACCGTTATGGAATAACCGTTTCACAGATGATATCGGATATGTTCCTTATGTCGTAACTACAATCCCCTTCCCTTAAATATATGTGACCTACCGAATTAGACTATTTACCGGATTTGTTATAACAAGAGCAACACGACGGGTGCCACATGTGGAGCAGTATCGGCTTACTCTTCCCGAGCATATGAGATCACCCCTAGTTTTTGGTGGGGTTCGTGTTGCTTATTCTTTCGTTTTCTATGTTGTGTCATGTGTACTATTATTTGTCTGTTTGTCCTTTTCATTTTTAGCAATAACGTTGTCAGTTTATTTTCGATTTATGAGTTTGATTGTCCCTCTAATATCTTTCGTCCCTCTTTGATATCTTTCTCATTCTCTTTAACGTGTGACATTCTTGGTGACTTATTCATAGCTGGTAACAGCAGATAATTCCTTATACCTATGAAAATAATACTCATCCAAACACTGGAACTGCAGTTCATAAACGAAAAATAATATACAGACCTCTACATAAGTTCATGCAGGCTTTAGAATTGTTTGGAGAAACATCTTTGTTAGTTGTCAAAGACGCTGCTCATATATATTGATATCTTACCGGGGCGTAGGGTAGCATCAATATTTCTATAATAAGCACAGACATCATACAAATTATGTGATAATTTTGTCAAGCAATATCTAATTATTAAAGAGAAATAGCATTAAAGAAAACATTAAACCACCACTGGAAACATCGACCTATATTTTGAATAATTTTGCAAAATTTGTTAACCAAATATTCTTGCATATAAAAATTCGTATATTTGTTAAAAAAAATTAACACAAAAAGTAACACAAAAATAACAACGATATATGCAGAAAAAGAAAAATAGTTTCCTTGTTCCATAGTTTATGTCCGCTGACACCAAACTAACACAAAGCAGGCATTCAACAAATTATTTAGTAAAAGATTATTTAAATGTTTGAAAGAAATTATTAATGTGCGTCTGATTAATAAGTTTCACTGTAAGTTTCGTAATGTTAAATTTCTTCACTTATTAAAATCATACTATAGTAGTCGGTCTTATTCAAGTTGATGCGATTTATTGAAAATGTTATTTGTCTTCAAGTTGAATTCACATGATTTATACTACCATGAATACTATATAAAAGGATATTTCGGCGGCATATTTTGTTTTTGATTTCATTCCACAAGGCTTTCGCATGAATTCAATATGCACAAATCTCACATGTGAATTGTTTTCTGCATCAATATTGGTCAATTGTACAAACCATTTCAGGACATATCCACTGTAAATAATTCTCGATATGTTAACGTTGCAACCTGTATTTTTTATATTGACATATATAAATTATACTTTCTCAAATGATTTTACAAAAAAGTACAGTATCATTAAAATTGATATTGGAATTCAATTGTTTTATGATCCAAAAATAGTTAATAAGACAATGTACATGATGTATTTCTCTTCAATTAAACAATAACCTGCCATTTTCAATCTTCGTTGATAATTCTTTATACTATGGTATTGTTTTCGCAAATAAATGAAAGTACATATCGTAATGAGACATAAATAATCTATTATTGATATTCATTGTACGTATCAGTAAACCTTATTAAGTATGCATTGATCTGGACGGATAAATCAGTACAGTAAGACTTTATGTTGTGTTATGCTTCATTATATTGCTTTGTATGCCACAACGTATAGATTACGCATATATATAGAAATAGGTTCATTTCGGCATATAATATTTACAACAAAGGTAAATGTATAGCTAAATTTGGTCAATAATAACATGAATAATGAAGCAATAAACTATTAAATACCACGAGTAATCTACATATATTAATCTTTACAAAATATTTCTTTTCACACAGCGTTGTGTTTGGTAATAAATATTTACAGGGGATTTTCCAATGTTTGTTCGGGGTCAGTTCAGCTTGGAAACTGAATCATAGAAAAAATTATGTTGGCAAACTCTTGACAACCACATAAGGTGCCAAATAACAAATTATATTGACTACGAAATACAACTATATTAAGTTTTTGTACTGTTATATTGCGTTTCGATACAGATTATTAAGAATTTTCTCTTATTGATATCCTATTCACATTATATATTTCTGAAGATAAAGAAGACGACACGATAGCCAACTGTCCCTGTGTAGTATCATAAGTACGTTATCCGTCATTCGACTAGAAGTAGGTTTCCAAAAAATGATATTCGATTTTGATATGCAACTGACTGTTGATGATGAATAAACTCCTAAGATCAACTCAATATAAGGAGACAATTCAATGAAACCCTTACACGTACAACTTTAATTTTTTGATTGACTTAAGAATGTACTTATATGAGATTTCGGAATATGTGTCAAATATTTTGACTTCTTTGTTATTTTCCATACGATACAAGGTGAAATATTTGGCCAAATAACACCTTTTAAATCTTTTCATATAAGACTTAATAGCTAATAAAACGTTATTTGCCATAATTTAAGCAGATTCTTAAAAGTTTTTCCTTTGATTTGAGACCCAAGTAATAGAAATGTAAATATAAGGTAAAAGTCCGAGTTTTTTCCAACCCTATTTTAAATATCTCGAAAAAAAGCTGATCTATTTTGTTTTAGCTTATCTTGTTCCTTAACAAATGTTCAATTTTTAATTATTATTATTTTTTAATTTCACGTAAGTACTTCCTTTAAGTAAAAACTTCTGTTCAATATTTCTTACAGGGTTCAAAAACAATTAGAGGGTGGTCATTCATTAGCATTCATTGCATAACTTTGTCAGCAAAAGAGATCTATAAACTTATTCCTAATTGTATGTAATATATGAAATTAAACGCAGCTGTTTAAAACTCCTACAGGCCGAAATATACTCAGTTTGGATGTAAGATAGTAAAGACACCTTTTGGTTCCGCAAAAGATATCAGTATTTACATGTCATAAGCAATGGCTTAAGCTTACCTAAAGAAAAGTTCGACAATTTTTAGAAACATGCACAAAAAATGGTTTGTCAATTTTTGTTAATAAAAAATTGAGATAAAACTCAAAATAAAATATAAATAGATGTATATTCAATTAAAAAATACTGATTTTATTAAGTCAGGAGCCTCTGGCCTTTGTTAGTCTACATGATTTTAAATGTTAGTTTCTTGTGTATAATTAGGAGATTAGTATGACGTCCTTGGTGGCCTTCGGCTGTTGTTTGCTCTATGATCGAGTTGTTGTCTCTTTGTCACATTCCCCACTTCCATACTCAACTTTATGTTTTTGTTTTGCATTATCTTTGAAGTCAACCTTTCCAAATAAAAATTGTAGGAAACACAAACCTTGAGTCAACCTTTATACTATTTGCTGAACAACTAGAAAACCGGAATGGAACAGGTTTTTACCATCCATTTGGGAATTGAATATATTTTTAGAAAAAAGAAAAATACAATACCCCCTCCTGTCTTTTGTAGTTCAATGATCGTTCCCTAAAAATCAAAGGAGCTGGGATGTAACCGGAGCCTTAGAAGGGCAGCAAATAGGATGCAAAAGTAAAAACGGGCTGACTAGTGTAAAATGATGATTTTCGTGTATTGATTGATATAATTTGTAAAATATGTTTATAATAAGTTGCATAGGCAAGCGCAGCTAAATACAACAACAGAAGTCCAATCTTGAACAGTTGGGGCAAAAATAGACACAATATTCGCACTTGATACAGGTCTTAATTTGAACACATAATAGGTTTCTGACACAGAATATCTGAAGTAAAAAACATGAATTTGTTATGAGATTTGAATCATGCCATTTCTGATTACAAGTAATCGTAATGTAATCGATTACATTGCAAAAAAAAACCCAGATGTAATCATAATTACTTTTAGATTACTTTAAGATTACATTCATATGATATCTTGCTGTTTACTAAAGGAAATTGCCTCTTCAATATTTCGTTGTGAGATTGAGCTCTTATGATACAAGAATTAAAGCAATACTTTTTCCTTGATTGAAACTTCTGATATTAACTCCAATTTCATATAAGTTTACCCAATAGTTTTACATAACAACATTGCAATTCTAATGCAGAAAAAATTTAGTTCCAATTTGACTTTGAAGGTCGACATATATATATGAGCCGACTTAATTCAAAATGGAAGTTAAAACCAGATTTCATTTAAATTGAATAAATTTTGTTTTCCATAAATTCTTGTATAATATATGCTTTCTAATTTTTATTCGTTTAGCCTTACTGTAAAAACAAGAACATGTACAGTGTATACATATGGCATACTATTACAAACAATATGCATAGTAAACAATAGGTGACGTCAGAAGTTTCATCAATACAAAATATCTTTTATTACAATAAACTAGAAATGTATATACTTTTCTAAGTTACAAAGCTGTTTTGTGCTTTCACCTAACAATAATTCTATTAATAATTACTCAGATCAAGTGTTAAAAATTTTCAAACAAATAATGACAATCAACCACTTATAACTTTATTAATATTGCAATTAAGACAATGAAATTTTAATACCCAAGATCACCTATTGTTTGTTTAAAAAAATGGAAGTAGTAATTAATTAAAACCTGTAAAAACATTTATGGATGTGTCAATTATGTCCCAACAGACAATAAAACTACACTTAATTAATTTTTCCTTATTTGCTCAGGTTTTTTTACGCAGCTGCTTAAACTTTGTAGAAAAAAAAAAAGTCTTTTACATAGAGAAACGACACTTGTCTATAGCTAATATATCAAATTACACTGTACTTTTCAATAAATTCTTTTAAATAAGATGAATAAAATAAGGCTTTTAAAAAAATAACCAAATTTAGCTTTTTTGCGAGGATAAAAAGTTATATAAAAACTTTGATATTGCAATATACAATGTAATCATAAGTAATCCCCCACTTTATGTCAAATGTTGCTCCCTAATACAAAAATCATAAATGTGCTGCAATCAAAAGTGGACATTACATGTCTTGGTGAACAGAGGAAAAAAAGAACTTGGCAGTTGATAAAGTAAATAAATATCAAAACACAAGTGGTGAATTAAGTTTTATACCATCTTATTTTGATAAATTTTGTCAGAACCTATGATTTTATGTTTTCCGAAAAAAAAATCTATTGAAATTTTCAATTCGCTCGCTCGCCCCTACTTTTGGAGTTGAAACATCTAAAGTATATATTTGTTTTTTTTTTTTAATTTAACTGTTTGCACTTTTAATTGTGAAATCAATAGGGTAAACATTAATTTTTAAATATCTAAAGAACGCAAAAACAAATTAAAGTCAAATCTATCATTGTATTTAGACACATTATAGACTATTCTATTTTAGCAAATATAATTTTTGGCATGTAAAGCCTAAACAGCAAATAAAGGTATTTTTTTTAAAGCAAGAAACGATGCGTACGGCTTTGTACTTTATTGGTTTATATGCTTTTATTGGTTTAAAGTTTTTTGCTTCCCATAATCTAATTTCGAGAAAACGTATAGAGAGATAATATGTGTGTATATAAGAGATTTGCACCACATAATTGAAAACGATGTTAAATTGAACATACATAATTAATTGTAGCAATTGGACTGTCTTGATTATATTTGTTTTATATATATATATTTGTTAAATATATAATAATATTGTGATAAACATATGTCCGAAAAAATGCAATGTCACAATATATTAATGTATCAGTCAATGGCTTTATGGTTAAAAAAATATAGTATCAAAATTAAAACATGTCTCATCAATTAAATAATAACCTTCCATGTTTAGTCTTAATTGTCCTACATAAATGTGTTAAATTTGATTGTTTACGACAAAAGATCAGATATGTGATAAACAATTCGAAGGTAGTCTTATGTACGTTTGTACGATTGTGTGCGTTTTGAATCCCTTTAAATATCAAGAATCCAAAAAGTCGGTAGGTTATGTTAAGGTTCACTTAATGACACAATGTAAACAACCTTATAGATTCGATAGATAACTACACACTGGCCTACATTGATATTTTAAATAGTATCTTTAACATTTGTCAATGGATTCAAATTCAAGCTTTATTCTATTTATATTTATTTTAAAAATCATACAACATTTGTCTAGCGAACATGTAATTAATTTTGGAAATCGTGTTAAGTAAACCTACTCTAGAGATCAATCGTTTAGTCGGCAAATATGAATACAGATTTTTTTTAACTTTAAGAAACATACCATGTTAAAATCCATGTAATAAGTCAGACTTAACTAATGGAAATCTTTTTGATGAATGTTCTGACACTGAAAGAATTCAATTGAAAAGCTTTATACAGCGGCATCTTTATCCCCATACAGTTAAAATGCTATTCCAAGAAAAAAGGGTAATACGTTTGATATCGAATCATGTGTATGGCAATACCTTTTAACAGTTACTTCAAGATCGGTGAGAGAATTGCGACATCCTTTGAGACTATTAAGACATTAAAACAATGAAAATAACGAAAATAAAAATATGTAGCTTGTTGTAAAGGTAATAGTGTTTCTTCTACTTCCAATTCCATTTCTAAAGGTCGGAAGGTTGATTTTAAAGTTAACTTCACTAAAACATATCGAGCAATGTTCAACTGCCGAAAGAAATTCCTCTGAAATGTATTTAAATTGAACAATTGCATTTATGTGTTTGACATATCTAATGTTGGGTATAACTTATCAGTGCGTGTAGAAGAATTTCCTTTTGTCGAATGCAAACGCCAATGGTATCAATTGAGATTTGTGTGTGCATGTAGTAACAATATATATATGTTTTATTCTTATCATTATATGATAAAATCTGCGGTATGACTATGACAATTGTTCGTACTAAACTTGACTTTTCTAACAAGTTGTCGAGATTATTATAGGAACGAACAGTGTACCTCTCCTTGCCGACCTCTTTTTGTTTTCACATGAGTCGGAGTTCCTCGAGACACTTGTCGAAAACAAAAAGAAGACCAAAGTATCCAGATCACTTTATTTCTCATTCGAATATATTGATGATGTTCTTTCCATTAACAATTCAAGCTTTTCTGATTTAGTTTCTTTAATATACCCCCCAGCACTAGAAATTAAAGAAACAACATTCCCGACTTCCTCTGCTCAGATTTTTATATTTGTACCTCAAATTTGACATTTGCGGTCATCTCAGTACCGGAATCTATAACAAACGAGACGATTTAAATTTTAAAATAATCAATTTCCCCACCTTATTAGCAATATACCTACTTCACCTCAATATGGGATTTACGTATTCCAACTAATTTGGTATTCAAAAGCTTGCAGCTGCTACTCAGACTTTGTAAAACGTCACTAGTGTCTTAGCAGAAAGTTGATGAATCAGGAGTATTTCAAAGAACCTCTCTTCCTTTTGTTTAAGGTCATCAGAAGATATCAAGACCTTGTTGATTAATATTCCGTATCAAATTCACAAATAATACAATATGGTCTAGAAGTTTAGATTCTAGGTAACTACGTTGTTTATATTCCTATTAACGTGATTAATTATTTTTTAATTTGTTTTTGTAAATTATTACTTTTACTAAAGGAAGGGCGTAAGGTACCAAAGGGACAGTCAAACTCATAAATCGAAAATAAACTGACAATGACATGTCTAAAAAGACAAACAGACAAAAAGTATAACATATGACACAACATAGAAAAATAAAGACTAAGCAACACGAACCCCACCAAAAACGGGGGGGATCTCAGGTGTTCCGGAAGGATAAGCAGATCCTGCTTCACATAAGGACCTTGTCGTGTTAGTTCATGTCATTGCAAACCCGGTAAATAGTGTAATTCGGTAGGTCACTTTCGTGAAGACGGAACGGTATTGTAGTTACGACTTCTTGTTTTACATTCATCACCCATAATGCGTATACATACGCAGTCAATATGTCATAATTGACAAAGGGACAACACCGGTATATTTTATTATTCAACTATACTGGTATCAAAAAATCTAAAATGGGTTCATAACGGGTCGACTGGGTAATCACTTTGCATGTATCAAACAAATTGCAGATTAATACTCAGTCAATATTTCTTAATTGGCAAAGAGACAACACCGGTATATTTATTGGTTAAACAACTAGACTGAAACCTAAAGATCTAAAACTGCGTACATATATCGCAAGGGAATTTAAAAATAGATACTTATAATTGTCAGTAGAAATTTACATTGCTATGCTTTGTGCTTATTATGGACAATCAATCCATTTATCTCAGACTGCGAACATTAACTATAATTCAGTCAAAACAGAAAGTTTATTATTTATCTCTTATATGTCGTAATAAACATATTTGTCCTCCGTTTTTAAAGCAATTTCAATCCTCATTTAAATATCTTCGGCTTTGAAAATCATGTAACGACTATGAATTTATTAAAACAACTAGGAAATTTGCCATTATGGATAATAAGGAAACATTGATGTTAATCTCTATATGTCTTAATTAGTTTCAGGTTGTTTCCCATTGACGAATACCCTTTATAAATCATGTCCGATCCATATTCAAAATGTTTAATGGCAGGATCTAAATATGTTGTAATACCACGAATACCCTTATGTTGGTTAACAATATCCCTCAAGTCATCAATCAATGGTATGTAATTCAAACAAGAGGGAACTGAAATTGCTATATCAAATTATGCAAGTTAACAAAAACACTTCAACAATTGCTAATTTCAAAATGACCGAAGAACAACATTATCAGAATGTTTATATAAGAATGTTTGTTACAGGCGATTTGCATTTGAAGCATTTAAGATTCAAAAGCCTTTTATTTTGATTATAATCATAAATCAGAAGTTTCATTCTTTATTGCATTAAATAACATTTAGAACAGAACATAAAACAAAAAACCCAAGATTATTAACATAAGACCTGTGTATCGATATGTGGTCAAGTTGATAGAATTGAACCAAGAAACCACGAATTATTCATAACGAAATTGGCATAAACACAATATGTAAAATTTTAGAATAATGATTTATTTCTAGTACAATACAAATTATCTTAGACATCAGTTACATTTCTGTCAAACTAACAATTTGAACGGGTTTCGATTATATATTGTTCCTTCATGGGTTATCAGCTCTTCAACATGTGTAATACCTATTTGACATTTAAATAAATTGGCCTCCTGTGTCACCAAATTAAGGTGACGCTTATTACTAAAAGCAGATTTGGTGCGGTTTATATCGTTATAGTTGCTACGGACAAAGACATGACAGACGGGGTCCCAATCTGGATATGTTGACTTATATATGTAGTTTTTGTCTTGTTTTTGTAGATGTCTTATATATTCAACATTTGTTAGCCTTCATTAAATTAATACAGGTCACCAAAAAGTAAATAGCTTAACATATTTAAAATTCATTCCTTGTGCAAATGGTAAAATCACAACCTACATAGTGCATTTTTTTCAAAATAACAACGTATAACACAATTTGATAAATCTTATTCATTCTACCTGCTTCTATCATTGTAATTTACAAACCTCAACAGAAAAAAATATTTATAATAAGCATTGCTTCTTTTGTTAAAGTGTTTTCTGACAGGCATTCTGTATGAAACACGGATGCATTTATTTCTATATTACAACGGGCAATTCACACGATCATTAATACATATAACCGTAGGATATTCAAATCAAAAAGAAAATGAGTTGTGTAATGTCAAGCATACAAAAAAAAAAAGACCAACGAGTTTATAAAGGTATTGATATATGGTCATCCCTTGACTTCCCTAATCCGACGGTAGATTGGCATCCGTTTGGATGTGTAAGATATGAACACTGTATGTAACGTCCGATTTATATGAGAACGTTGAACCAGATGTCTGGTACGGGCATGGTGCCCCGGTCTTTCTTATGAAAGTACGTGTGAAACACCCTAAGTGGTTTGTTGCAATGCAAAGATTTTTTCTTTGTGAATGCTATTTGACATTGACCGAAAAGCAAACAGCATTACATAAAAACTACAAAATCACAAATTTAAAATACATATGAGTAAAAGACGCGGACTATACTAAAGTGGCATGCAAACGAGTCAAGGAAAAACTAACGCCGCCGTTGTAAAAAAAAGAAACATGGATGAAAGACAAACAATAGTTTTACAAAAAATAAAGACGGAGTAAAAACTAAAGCAAGGATGGATTTAAGGTGCCCAAGCTATCAATTCTAAAAACAATTTACCATCTTCTACATGTTCTATGCATGGTTGTCGTCCGTTGACATTTACGGATGAAGACAGTGAAGGGGAACATAATATAGTAAATTCTATTTTACAACAAATTAGCCCATATATATAAATAGTGAATATATATCAAATGCTTGGAGATTATGAATAGACGCAATACGTAGAACTATGGACATATTATTTACAAGTTTGGGTGTGAGCTACTTTTGAAACATTGGAATATAACAAGATTATCAAGCTAGATGAGGTTAAGAGTTTTCAAAATTGCTTGCATTGGTGTTGCAATACATTTGTTCTTTTGTTCTTTGCTGTCGTAGAAACTCGCTATTGCCATAGCAAGACATCCTGTTGGATTTGGCTGATTGTCAGGTCTGACAATTGTTTTATCTTCAACAACATAAATACATGTACCTGAGTCACCTGGTTCGAACGAAAATTGTTCTAACAGCAATTGATTATAAAATCGAAAGTAGTGTCGGCCACTTCTTAGTTTTTCGTCCAATTTTGGAACAACCCAATGTTGAAAATGAACTTCAAAAGGAATTTCCTGAGGTCTTGGACATTCATCTTCTATATCCTGTAAATGAGACTTTACATCTTTGAAATATAAACTTAGACCATGCGACTTATTCTTGAACTTGTCATCATTCTTATCATAATCTTCAAAAGTTACGTTAGATTCCACATATCCAGAGATCATGCCAACGTATTTTGCTTCCACTGCACCAACCAATGCTTTCGGTGTGATGTAGTTGTCGTTCAGATATAAACCCTTCATACCTTTAAAATATATAATATAAAAAATCATAATGACTAAATAAAGACTGTTCAAACGATCTCAACAAAATGTTATTGCAAAAAAATAATCTCAAGTGTACAAATATATTAGAAACCCTGAAATTGCAATTCATGGCAACTAAGACACATTATACCTAACAATTCTGAGATAAAAGGTCCTTATTGGTGAGCACTTCGCCTTATCAAATCGACAAAACAATCTCTTATAAAATGTCACCAATCGTGTTGCTCATGCTATTATACAACCGGTAAACAGTCTTATTCGGTATTGCACATTCGTAACAAGGGAAGGGTAGTGTTGTTACGACATAAGGAACATATCCGATATCATCTGTAAAACGGTTATTGCATAACGGTCAACCAACTCATGATTGCTTTCGTAAAATTTACCAAGGGATGATTTCAACTTCACAATTAAGTTGAATAGCTTCCTCGTGAAGAGCAACACATGACTCTAATACTGTGATGAACTCTTTATCTATGGTATTCAAGACAACTTATGTGTTTTTAGGATGCGGTTTGAAGCAAACAATCGGCATTGTCATGTTAACAAACTGTGTTACTATTCTTACTGACTTTCCTTTATTCATACGAGACTGACTTTCCTTTTTCCTTTCTGTTGTACTATTTCGTGGCGGTCAGTTTTTATTGGAGGAGGTAGCCAAACCGCACTATGAAAATTAACGACCATCGGTAGGTAAACTGACACTCCTAGTCAATTAAGATTGATGGTGAGCCAGACTGATACGTTCTTGATTCAAACTCAATATCTCAGTTTTCACAACCTACTGATACAGTTGTTCTACTATTTAGACTATTTTGCTACTGAGGCCCATATGACTTCATACAGGAGTATCTTAAGAAGTATGAAAATACGCTAGTATCATTTGATATCACATTCCGCTATAAATTTTGTCCTCTCTCTAAATAATTTAACGTTTTCATTGTTAACTTATAAACGCGTCCTGAAATCGTAACAAATTTGAAGTCAATCAAAGAAATAAATCACCTTGATTTGTTAGTTTAACATTTGTTTGAATTGAAATGATTTTTTTCAAAGTAAAATCTTCCTTTCCTAAAACAAGATACTTGTATCAACGTTTGTAACCTGGATTTGTTTTCTCTCAATCGATTTATGACTTTTGAACAGCGGTATACTACTGTTGACTTTATTTGCCATTATCTTTTTTGAAGGAAAGGAACAATCTTTTATTTTATGTATAGTTTGAACTGGAGAATACTATTATAAAGTGTAGAAACGTCAAAAGAGTTAATACTATTGCAAGAGCACACAGACTAAGATTACAGATCTTTCGAATCTTTTGATAGTATACACATCTGATTCACATTGACCCAATGTGAAGCCCGACTGTGATGGCTGATAAAATATATGTTAATAATTTAGGAAGAGGTTTCTTAAAGCATGTGGTAGACCTAGGAATATAACGTTGTTCATTATGACACTTATGTAATTTAGGTATGAAATACCGTCTTAAAAAATATAAGTTTCATCTAAGCTCAAATCCCCTCCCCCCTCAATTTTGTTTTTTTGTATACTATAGACCTATTATTTAGGATTTTCGTCGGGTAAGTACAACAGTTAATGTGGTCAAAATTGTAATATTTACCTAGAAAATTCATTGATTTCACAACAGAAGTTCTGTCGTTTAATAAATCGTTGTTATCAATACATGTATCGCCTTGTAGAACCACTAAGGCTGCGTCTACACTTGTTCCACATGTTCTCCCTCTATCTTCACCAGGGAAATCAGAATCTACAACAAATCCTGCATATGTTTTTGGAGAAGGATATTTAGGATCTTTTGTAGGAAGTTTAGCAAATTCTATATTCGTCTTAGATCTATGACGTTCCCTTTTGTTTCCAGCAATAAGAGTTTTCATGTCATACACAACATGGGCGCATGTTAAAAAGGCATCGCATCCATTCCATTGAACAAAACCTCCCAAAGTTCCAGCTGTAAAGCTACCTAATCGACATATACTGTCACCTATTTGTATCTTTGTCACGAATCTAGCATGTCCTTCAGCTATGTTAGTATCTATTCCGTTGATGGTTTTAGGAAAATGCTGTTCACCCATTGGAATCACTCCTTTAATCTGACAACATAATTGTATAATCGTTCTTCCTAATGGATGGGTGTATATCATTGTCAACTTGCTATGCTTTTTAAAAAACATTTCCGCTATCTCGCTTGATATCGATACAGACGTATGCAAAACGTTACCACTAGGTGACGATACTTTTGTTTTTTTCTCGGTGTATTGTTTTATCGTTTGCTTATCGCCCAGTATTGGAAAACTTTGTTCTATTGGTATTCCATAAAAGTATCTCTGTATTACGTTTGAAAACTTGTCGACTTCTACAACAATGACTGGTTCTGTGGAGCAAATTATAGAATCATCTTTCCTTTGAGATTGATCACATCGACAATGAAAACCTGGCCATACGTCAATTATATTTGGTGTTTGTATAACTTTGCAAAACTGTTTGGTGATACTCCAGCCTATTGCCTTTGAAATATCTTTTCTGTTTTCTTTCATTGATTGATTGAGATATTCACCCAGCTCAGTAGATCGAATATGTCTTGCCAGCAAAAATCGCACTGCCAAATCAAAATTCTGTTTGATGCAATCTGCCATCAGTAAAAGTTCAGTACATATCATATGCTTATAAATCCTTTCAAATGCAGTGGGAACTTTCTCATTCATTCTAAGGTCAGTTTTTAACTCTGTATGCCCTACAATTCAATATCTACTGGATGTTTATTTTCTTTAATTAGATCCAAACAATGTGTTGTACACAGCAAACAATGCACAAGACCAGTTAAGTCATATCAGCCGGATATTTGTAAATATATAATGAAATTGATTGCTTTCATGATAATATTTCTAGGTCATTGCTTTTATATATGTTAGCAAAAACTCTAACTCTAACATTGTTTGGTGTAATGTTCAGACTTATATATATATATAAGGGCGTTCCTAACTAGATTAACAATTTGTTACTGTACAATATTGTTTATGTTAAATCTGTAATGATGAACACACCATCTTACGAAACGTTAACATATATTCAGATTCCTTCGTTGTGCGGTTCTATTTATGATTTTATATCAAATATTAAATTAAGTACATGTGTACGTGAGGAATACATAAAACACTATGCTGCTAAGAAAGGAAGTTATACCTGTTGACTTCACAGCTTCTGACAATGCTGCGAACTTCCTAAGAACATTGAAATCGTTTATGAGATGCAAGCTGTAGTTGTCACAAGTAACCTCCAACTTATAAAACCAGTCTATGAAATATACAAAAAACAAACGTCTGTTGTAAGGCAATATGTTTACACTAAAATATGATTTCGATAGTTTATCAAAACATTTTTTTCAAAGTAAGGCTTTGTAAAACATCAATAGTTGAAACAGAGTATTTTAATCCGTGGCTGGCCTTGATTAACGAAGATCAATAGAACTATCCAAACACAAAAGGTAACAGTCTATAGGAAGACACTGCACCCGATCTTGACATATTACTTGGACACCGAAACGTTAGGTCATTTGTCTTTTTCTTAAGTGTTGTGGAGCTTTTATTTGTTAAAAGTCTTTCGTTTGACCTGGCACTCGATTTGAGCATGATGTCATGATACATTTAATGGGTTCTTTGATTTAGACCTTTAATGTTGATTATAAAAATGTTTGACATTTTCCGTTCAAATACATATATCCATATATAGCGAAATTTGCTAAAAGGAAAAGGCATTGACTACCAGTTGAGACACATATTCAGGACATTTACAAAATATTTGGATAAGACGGAACAAGTATATTTCATTTGAATATGCATGGCAAATTTAAGTCTTTTGTTTATTCATTTTTGCTGTGAAAGAAAGACTCGGACTAGGTACCTATTCCAATATGTTTTCTTTACCTTTTTCACTCTCGTTTTCATCTAAAATCGAACACTTTGACAACGATGATGACCTTCTTCTACCTTGTATTCCTCTCCCAAATTTTGGATTTCTAAAACTAAACCATTGTACGGTTTATATTATTATGCAATTATTCAAATGAAGGCAAATGTTTGTTTTTTTTATATTCAAGAAATAAACATATGCAGATATATTTCCCACAAAACACCAAACCAGTCGCGTACAAATCAAACAAAATAGAATGAAATCAAATAGAAAAAAACAAGAATTTGTCCATCGTACACGGATGCCTCAATCGCATTATCAGTTATTATGTATATGTTCAGTGGACCGTAAAATTGAAGGCAAAACTCTTATTTGGCATTAATTTTAGAAATATTATTTCATAAGGAACATTTGTGCTGAGTTTCGAGTTGATGCGACTTCAACTTCACCAAAGACTACCTTGATCAAACACTTTAACCTGAAGCGGAACAGAAGGACGGACGAACCGACGCATAGACCAGACAACAGAATGCAAATAAATGGGGCATAATAATTATCTCTGTATAACAGAATTGAAAGTTGATTTTAGAAAAAAATTACGAAATGAACATAAATGACAATCAAATTTTGCAAGCGCCTCTGGATGAAAATGTTATGTTATTTGCTTTTATTTCATATAAATTATTAGAAAAAAACACACATTTTAAGGTTAGTGACACGGTAGTCATTCGCTTTAACGAGAAAAATGATAGTGAAAGAAAATCTAACGGTGGTCAAGTATTGAGAGACGATCGTGAAAGCTATGGTATAACGGATCGTGAAAGACATTTAATCGAGAAGACATATGAAAGGTCAGTAAATAATCTTATTTAATTCATTACACAGACAAATTTACAACATAATAAAACTGTCTGTCAAAATGGTTCAACATTATGATCAGTATTTGAGGAAATCCAGTTTTAAAAGTACACAGTTTTTACAAAACAACAAAAGGCAGATTGCTTCTCGACATTTCAATGGCATAAAAATGTAAACAAACATGATATTTTCACAAATTCTAAAAAAATAAACTACATTTATCTCATTTAGGGCATTCTATTTGAATGAATCAAATGGTTCTCATAGTTATTTTGTATAAACATAATCTGAAACTTGGTTAAAAAAAGAAATATGTATGACGTCAATTGTATTCGCTATATTGAATGAAAGTAAGATATCTATGTCTGGCTGTCGGTCAGGGTTCATATACTTTCGACCTGATGTTCTGTATTAATTGGCCAAATACTACATTTCGTTGCATACCCGTATTATAAAGTAAACAGTGGCGGTCTGCCTGAATTGTACTAGACCGATTCTCAGAGCTAAATTTTTTCATGATTTCACCAGAATACCACATAGTACCACGATACCAGAGTACTACACTACCAGAGTACCACACTACCACAGAAGGGTCGAGTCACCATATTTATTTCATATATATACTTATACATTATTTCAAAACACAATCGTATAGCAACGCATTAAGGGTTACACATTTATAGTTTAAAACAGTTAGGCCCGTCCGCTCGGTTTTCGTTACAGTGGTGGCAATGGAGGCACGTACCTACATTTTTGTCTTCTTGCAATAAGTGTAACTATTTTCAAGATAAGGCATAAATATATATATATAAGTGAAATGGAAAGCGCGGAAAATAAATCTTAAACACCTAGGTTGACTTCTAAGTGCTCCCCCGATCTCGGTCCTGAGAAAACATTCCATGATCTGACGCCGACCGGAGAGATAAGCATACGAAAGAACCAAGATCAATGGCCCTCACACGAGAATACGGATAGATACGAAAAGGATGGTATACATCATACTGACAAAAGACCATTGTCAGGAGGTCTATCACTATCAACGAAAGTGGCCATTGACCAAGTGAAAAAGAAGGAAGTTTCAAATAGGGCAACGGTTGGGCATTTGAAACCAAATTCGACGCGGCCGGTAAAACAGAATCTAAGTGAAGAGTCAAGCACCCTTTATAACCATGCTGCCAGGTCTAGGTATGGGTTTAGGAGTCAGAAAGCAGAGGGTACTGCTGAGGCAGAGGGTACTGCTGAGGGAGACTCCGGGAATACAAAACGGGACGTGACATCTTGTGAATCCAGATGGAATTCGAGAGATTTACCTAGGATTTTGGACCGGGGACAACGTATCAAGAATTACCTTTATCGTCCCACGGACGATTCAGAGTTGGGGTGAACGGGACCGACCATGAACACCGTACTATTGAAATGACCAGTAATTTAAATTATTTTGGCATTAGCAATAAACCAAATTTTGAACGTGATTATGATATAAACTTACCAAATACAAACTGATACAAAAAAACCAGCACTTTATGATGGTGAGGGTAATTGGGGAGACTATTTAGTTAAGTTTGAATTAATTGCAACAATAAATAAATGGTCTGACCTAGAGAAAGCTTTAGAACTACCTACTAGCTTTAGAGGTACCGCCCAAAGTATTTTAACAGATTTAAGACCAGAGATGCAGACCAAATTTATACAACTGACTGCCGCTCTACGTCACGTTTTCAACCACAAAACCAAGCAAAAATGTACAGAGCGCACATGAAAAGTAAAATACGCGGACGCACGGAACAAATACCTGTATTAGGCCAAGAAATAAAACGTTTAGTAAGATTAGCATATCCATCAGCTCCAATGGAAGTTAGGGAACATTAAGATTATTGATTCCCTAAATGATGCTGACATGGAATGGGTTATTTTCCTACCCAAAGCAAAAAATATTGATAATGCCTTTCAAGTATAGCTCTTGAATATGAAGCCTTCCAAAATAACAGACGTATATATGACAATAAGCCAGTCCGTGCTGTAAATGAATATGATAATTTTCATCTAGATAAGGAAATAGTTTTGTTTGAACAAGTTGATGACATTTCAGGTCGTCTTGCAAAAATGAAAAATAATGAAAAAATAAGAAAACTTTTCTTGTTACCATTGTGGAGTTTCCAGTCATTTGAAACGGGAATGTCCTGATTGAATAACCGATCCCAAAGGTTCGAAGGTAACCGAACAATCAATTTAATCTCAAGAAAAGTGGCGAACAAAGATCTCATCGGGGAAACTATTAGTAGCTGAAACTGAGGACCGAGTTTTAGCTTAGACTAAATATGAGTTTGAAAAGTCCAATTTTGAAAAATTGAGTCAGATAAAATCAACCAATTCTGATAGTTGATATGTAATTGTCTGTGTTTTTTTACATGAAATTAAATTGTTAAATTGCTACCAGGTCTATTGTTAGTGTCATTTATTCATCCACGAATAATACAATGTCCAAGAGTGTAAAACCAGTGTTATCCAATGCACGTAGTGGTTTAAGCATAGCAAATGCAAGTGTTATATGTAGTTATACCGATGGGGACTTTTGTATTACCAACGAAGTCTAATACTAATACTGTGTATCGTGTCTCAATGTTGCAGACATAGATATACTTGTACCAATGATTGTTGAGTTTGAGTTTTAAAGATAAAAGTTCATGTATAGAGTCTATGGGAAAGAGAATAGTTTTTATTTAATATATGTCAATTCATTTTAGATTTTTATTAATATTGTTTACATTTGTTGATTGTTGAATTTGTAACTTGTTTCAGGAAATTCATATGAACATATGGTGCTCTATGAACATTTGTCCCGCTGAGAATATTTGATGATGGTCTATAAACAGTTGAAAAAATACACACAATTAGTTCTGACTTAAGAACTCAATATGCGAAGAAGATGACTTTGTGATTGTGCTTTATGAAAGGGCATTCGACAATTAAGAAAGACATGTCAGTGCTCTATAACCATTAATAATGATAAAAAAAACAGAACTCGTGTTTTATAAACAATTGTTATGAGAAGAAATAATGATGGTACTATTAAAGTAAAGTATTTATTTGCTTAACTAGAATACTGTTAAGAGATAAACTGTTTGTATGTATTATTGATATTTAATGCATCCTAAAGTTAATATAAGTTGATTTTTGTTTAACGAGTCTATTATTCTTACAAACATCGAGAGTTGCCGTACAAAAACCTATACCTAATCTACCTATTTATATCCGAGTCATTACCTTACCAGAAGAACCAACCTTAGATCTACCAGAATACCACATAGTACCACGATACCAGAGTACCACACTACCACAGAATGGTCACCAGTTATAACTTTATTTCATATATAATCTAATACATTATTACAAAACACAATCTTATAGCAACGTACTTAAGGTTACACATTTATCATGTGTATAGTTTAAAACACTTAGGCCCGACCGCTCGGTTTTCTTTACAGTGGTGTCAGTGGAGACACCTACCTACATTTTTATATTCTTGCTTTAAGTGTAATTAAGATAAGGCATAAATATATAAAAGTAAAATTGATAGCGCGGAAAAATAAATTTGAAACACCTAGGTTGACTGCTAAGTGCTCCCCCGATCTCGGTCCTGTGAAACATTCCATGATCTGACGCCGACCGGTGAAATAAGCATACGAAAGAACCAAGACCAATGGCCTTCACACGAGAATACGGATGGTACGAAAAGGATGGTATACATCATACTGACAAAAGACCATTGCCAGGAGGTTTATCACCATCAACGAAAGTGGCCATTGACCAAGTCAAAAATAAGGAAGTTTCAAATAGGGCAACGGTTGGGCATTTGAAACCGACACGGCCGGTAAAACAGAATCTTGGTGAAGAGTCAAGCACTCTTTATAACCATGCTGCCAGGTCTAGGTATGGGTTTATGAGTCAGAAAGCAGAGGGTACTGCTGAGGCAGAGGGTGCTGCTGAGGGAGACTCCGGGAATACAAAACGGGACGCGACATCTTGTGAATCCAAATGGAATTCGGGAGATTTACCTAGGACTTTGGACCGGGGGACAACGTATCAAGAATTACCTTTGTCGTCCTGAAATTGACAACTTCGTGAAATGTAAAAGGCACTCGAAGAGGATATTCGTGGAACAAAAAAAAAAGGCTCTGACTTTATACTTGATTATTTAACTATCTCGATTGGATAAATCCAATAATCCACTGGTATCAATGTAAGAATCTATATTTCCATCTTAGGTCAACTTTGTTTTAAAGATATGCAAATTTTAAATCTTTGCGTTTCCTGTGACCTGCAATAGGACAAACTTGTATGTAATCATTATTATGGAAAAACATCAACGGACAGGATTTTTGCATAATACTGTGGATTCATTTTTATTCGTGGTATACCAATTTTCGTGGGTTTCGTGGGTCACAGCAAACCACGAATTTAGGAATTCAACGAAGAATAATCCCGAGAAATGTGTATGGAGTCAAATGTTTTTTCCGGTTATGTTAGGCAGTTCTAGTATAGTGTTGACTAGCGATAAACATTGTAACATAACACGTGTTTTTTTATTGAAAGAAGATAGAAGTATTTGATTAAATCTATAATAAATTTATCGAAAATCAGTGATAAATTTACTTTTTAAAATTGATTAAAACTGCAAGTTGTTAATTACCGTGTCATAGTTTGGTTTACCAGTGATTAAAAATCAATAGGATTAAGTACGGATATATTGCCCGTAGGTAATATTGTTTATGACAGGAACATTTTATTTTCACAACACCTTATACTTATATCACTGTTTATTATATCGTGATTAGGGAAATGAGCTTTCAATCATAAAGTTTTGAATGCCTTATAGAATTCAGACAAGAATTTATAAATTGTAAAACAAACAATTAATTAATTGTCTCTGTCCATTATTGTAATCGAAGTTATCAATGAGCACTTTAACCTAGAATGACCAAGCGAGGATTTTGACAATTCCGTGAATGAATTCCTTCTTTTTAGTTTTGTTTTATTATTGATCAAACCAAGGAGGTTATTTGATCTCCGAAATCAAAAGGAAATCCACGAATTACGTATCTAATTTTTTGGTGTTGTAATCTGCAATCCACAAATTTACGTATACCACGAAACGTCTTTTTTCTCTATCCACGAAAATTGATACCCACGAAAATAAATGAATCCACAGTATTCTAAATGAAACATTTTTTTTTATTGAAAGTGTCATCATTTAATGACAATGATTCAAATAATGCATAAACAATTATATTGCCCATATAATTCTCTTAATTCTTTCATAGAAGAAGTTATGTTAGTGCTATGTTTAAGACCATGAACGTAAGTTTATTAATCGCAAAGCAGTTGTAAGAGCAGTGTTGAGTTAATTTAAGAAGTTTAAAATTGGCAGGAATAACATGACTTTATGATAAAGTGATCGATCTTTAAAAGGTATTAAGACTGAAATAGACGTATTATATTAAGTCGAATGTAAGAAAACGAATGATATATAAAACCAACATATGATACTGTTTATTTTGCAGTTTTAATGCAGTCCTATCCGCACAGAATTGCGTCCTTATAAAATCAGATTAGGAAAAGGTTTGTTATAAATCACAATGTATGGCTAAATTAAGTAAAGATCAGTCTCAATGTTTATTTACTTTTACAAATCTAAACACACTGACTGTTATTCAAGTGAGAGGTTTAGCGCTATAAAAATCCACCAGTTTCTACATTTGACAATGCATGTACAGCCAGTTATCTGACAGTTGTTGTCCATTCGTTTGATGGGTTTTAACATTTGATTTTGCCATTTTGTTAGGGACTTTCTGTTTTGAATTTTCCTCGGTGTTCAGTATTTTTGTGATTTAACTTTTTTCTGTAACTTGATAATATTTGTTTAGGACATTCAATCAAGTTGAACTTCTTGAAATTTTCCAAAAGGAGGTTACTAGAAATGAATATAATAAAGGCACCCTGAAGTGACTCCTAGATTTACATTTTTAGTTTCACACAGATAGACAATTTATTTAAAATGTTGTTTGTTAATATTCCGTTTGTGGACGATGATGTTCCTTAGGGCCTTTCTTGTGTTGTTTCAATTTTATAATTTGCTTGCATTGCCCGTGTATGTAGTCGCGTTATAGAATTGAAAGAAAGTAATTTGTGTATAAAACTGCTAAATCAATTAACAGTGATTTCGTTACCACACATGCATTAAATCCTTACCATTTCGTTCATTTATATTTAGATGTGGTAAAACAATGTTTGCTGTATCTGCAAAATTCTTATTTAAAAGGACATCAAAGACCGTTAATTGAGGAACGTCGCGTGGACACTAATTGATTATTTGACTGACCTTAACCTTAAATGTTTTTATTCCACATTAACAGTAACTTAGACTTTGGTTTTGGAAAATTAGAAAAAAATCTTTTTTATCGTAGCAATATCTTTATTGCATTTTCATGTATTTGCTGTAACACTTTACTAAGTTTACAGTTTTAAACTTAGTATCCCTCATGTTAGTTTACTTAATAATTAAGGAAAGCATTATTTGGTAAGATATAACTTTTTCATGACATTAGTAATCATAATATAATTCAGACCACAAATACATCTGATAAATCATTGTGATTACACAAACATATGTTTGGTTTTTTTTCTTTTTCTTGATCTCTTTTTTAATATGACTTAATCAAACATATAATTTAGTTAACATGTGGTGACTCATGCATGGCTCAACATGCTTACAAACATATTTTGAGCATTCAAGGTTGAACCCGATAATACATATGACCATATTTGGCTTGTGTACAATAAACAATTTTGTACACAATATTCTGTACTTGCTATATAAGGATTGTTTCAAAGCATCTGACAAAGAATTAGTCCTGGTTAATTTGATTCTTTACAATGAATCTATTTGTCTGACTATTACTTGTGTAATTAAAATTGTTTATTTCAAATTATTTTGAAATTTCTTTCTTAAATGTTTTAAAAGTGTTTTATGTTTTTAGTCTTTTTTTCTAAGACAAAATGTGCTTTGTATGTTTAGAAGGATATTATAGTTAATATATGTTAATATGAAAGCATGCTGTGTCTTCGATTTTGCACCCTATTTCTAAATGTTCAAGACGTGTTGTAATGTCTTTGTCAACACCAAGGAATGTCATTAATTTCATTTCTATAATTAGAAAGTCATTATTTCATGAATAATTGACGAAAAAGTGTTCATAATCTTCTTTTTTTACAATGCTAACATAAGAAAATCTCCGTAATTTTTTTTCACTGTTTTTAATGTTCATTTCATGGCAGTATGTAGTGAACACGTTTCCGTCTAAATATATTTTCAATCTATTATCATTGAGATATGGAAAAGAATAAATTAACACTTGTAGCTATATGTGAATAGTTATGCACACATATGATCCTACATCCTGTCCAAATTGTTTCCTTTTTTCAGTCTTATTATGATGTTCACTCTCATTCTGTTAATTGCATTGATATATTTTCTAGTCTAAGATACCTCGATTTATCTTTCTGATATAATTGCAAGTACATTAATTTCGGTGCTTTATGTGCTTTGTGTGTATTGTTTTATGCCATTGCGTGT
The DNA here is from genome assembly GCF_963676685.1 of Mytilus edulis. Taxonomy (NCBI): domain Eukaryota; kingdom Metazoa; phylum Mollusca; class Bivalvia; order Mytilida; family Mytilidae; genus Mytilus; species Mytilus edulis. The sequence goes on along the minus strand of NC_092350.1, from coordinate 66,481,317 downwards.
TTGTGCCTCGTACCGATATATTGAGCTAAGACAATTGCAACTGATTTGTTTACAGTTTAAACCTGCTTTTAAACGACAGCAGAGATTTACTTGATTTTACTTCATCAGGAACGCTCAAATATCATCAGGCCAATTGAGTCAAAACAGATCAACAATTGATACTTTAGATGGTTAAAGGAATTTCTTACATGATTAACGGACCATGAAACATAAGTTAGAAATGAAAACAGGACGAAACAAGTGTCTACGGAGTTAAGTATACCGAAGTAGAGGTATCTACTGAGTGGTTATTTTGTATTCAATTTCTTTGTGGTCGTTTATAAGAACACTTCTTAGAAGTAACGCGTATACATGTTTCAGTATATCATTGTATATTATCTTAAATAATGTAACATATACATTGTATAAGATTGTTTTGTTTTTATTGTCAATCGCTCTACGTGCTTTATCCCTAAAAGATAAACAAAACAGTCTTTTTGTATTGCTAAAAGCTAAAAAAAAAACACCTGTAAGAGCTTATTGTAAATATGAAAAGAGGTAAACATAAGTGAAATCGCAAATAGTGATACCAATAACAAAAGGATCGTACTGGTATGAATAGGTACCATATTTTAGGTGTTAAATATATTCATGTAAACCTATTACGCATATCTAATCTCTAAGTCAGAAATACATTTATTTCTATTCCGTTATATTTGGAATTTCCCTATTCTATTTCTATCTTTAGACTTGTGGTACAAGTTTGGCTAGTATGTAAATCAGAAGTGGTCTGATGTTACTGTTGTTTTCTGCACGAATATTTCGAGGGCGGTAGTACGGGTGGGGTTTTATAGGCATATATAAGTCCTGATTACGTTTGATTATTATCGATGTGCTCGAGTAACTTTGATAGACGAAGTTAACGTTAAGCTCTGCATAATATATTACAGTTATGTTTGTATTGATATGTATTTAGAGGACATTGTGAATGTATATAGATGGAATTGTGGTATATTTTTGTAATTTGTAAAATGTTTACAAGATATTAAATGTTGTTTCGCTGAGAAAATAAGAAAGTTACTGCGAGCAAACAAACCTAAATTATGACTTGTCTCTTATTTAGCCATGTATTTAGTATAGAAATGTTTTAAATTCGGACGAATTCATAAGGGAGAATTTAAAATTATTTAGTCAGGCTTACGATTTCATTTTTCAGACACTGTTTTAATTAAGTAATGGTTGACGTTGGCCATGTTGGCCCTTGTCTCTAATTCAAGTTGTTCATTTCCTTTTTAATATATAGACCGTTCCTTAATACCGTTGGCATACTATTTTAACGTCGGGGTGTTTACAGCAAACTTAAAGATGGACCAGAGTTCATTATTGAAAGCTGTACTGTGACCTATAATAGGTAACATCGACGTCATTTGATCATTGTGATAAAACATAACCTTTTTTTTATTGTGTTTCTTTCTTTCTTTCTCTTTTTTTTATTTATGATTTAGTATTTTGGAATCAACCAGATTCAACCTGATTTTAAACAACTGCAGAGCTTAACTTGATTTTCCTTCACCAGAAACGCTCAAATATCATCAAACAAATCAAACAAATTGAGTTAAAACAGATCAACAAGTGATAAACTAGATGGTTAAAGGAATTTCTTAAATGATTAAGGATGTTTTACTTATGACACATTAGTTAAAAAATAAAAACTGGGCCAAACAAGTGTGTACGGAGCTAAGTATACCGAACTAGAGGTATCGACTAAATAGTTATTTTGTATTCAATTTCTTTGTGTTTGTTTCTGAGAACACTTCTCAGAAGTAACGCGTATACATGTTTCAGTATATCATTGTATATTATCTTAAATAGTGTAACAAATAAATGGTATTACCTTGTTGATGTATCCCTAAAAGATAAAAAAAAACTTTAATTAAAAACAGTCTTCTTGTATTGTTAACAGCTACAAAAAACACATGTAACAGCTGATTGTATATATTAAAAGATGTAAACATAAGTAATATCGCAAATAACGATAGCAATACCAAACGAATCATACTGGTATGAACATCTGAATAATAGGCTTTTCTTCCATTCGTAATCTAGAATTATTGTCTAATGTGTCCAGGGTATCATTTTTAATATGGTTAACCATATCACCATCTTTTACAGACATACATTTAGGAAAGTAGTTTTTTCTAAAACATGAAGGTCTAGAAAATACTCAAAATCATCAATAAGAATGTGCTATCACGAAGAGATTTGTTTTACCCAACAATAATACTGTTTATAAAATTAATCCATGTCAGAACCAGACATTGACCTTCTTAATGTTTTATGATAACGTCGGTTGTGTTAAACGATTTGTAAAAAAAAGAAATTTTTTAAAAACCGAGAAAACCCATCATATCTGAAAACAGGCAAATCGCAGATCCTAACCATTCACGTTACTACCAATATTGTTATACAAATAAGACTTACCCGTCTTCTGTAATAGTGTCGATTACTTTTTGTATGTTCACACGGTAGCTTTTTTTGTTATTGTCCATCTCACTTATGTATGATTTTGCTGTTGTTACCTTTTCTTCAATATTCACCAACGATTCCGTTTGCAATATTTCTAGTTTATTCATAGTTGATTCGCCCGGGTCTGTCGCTGATATACGATCCATCGAACGAAATGTATGATGTTTATACGTCAACATTTTTTTATGAAACATCATACAATTTTCACAGAACATCTTCGCGCATTCCATGCAATAATATTTCCCTAACGCTGAAACGCACATCATGCACGTTATTTGTGCACGTTGGGCCATTTTTGAATGGACACCTAACGTATAGTATATGTGAAAATAAACTTCGTCGAATATACAGTGCAGTTTGCAGAATAATGAAAAGAATAACCCACTTTTCTTATTCACTGCGTTCCACAAGATCTGATGTTGATGATTTATCTTAATTGATGCATTTGAACTTATGAATGTGTCGTGTGATTTGATAAATTCCACCACAAAAAGATTTAAATTTCTGAGATAGTAATTTTCATTGCAATAAACAAGGTTTTAATTTCTTTTTGTCGTATGTTTACCGGTTTACGGAACATTCATTTGAATGAGATATTGTTGACGGTTGTTCAATCGTATCAATGTGCCATTTAAACATCAATTACAAAGGAATTTTTCCACTACAAAGCTTTATGATACCTCAACTAAAAATAAAATAAGAATTTGACATACAATTTTCCATGCGTTAAACATAATGGTTTTGGAATTTGCATGAGAACTATTTTAAGGTTTACTATTTAACCTTACCTTGTTTCAACTGTGTACTTTTTGAATACAATAAATCAAATACTATGAAGATAAATTGACAAAACATAACAGCTTCCTACTTTAGATACTAGCATCAAGTGCGTGTATAATTATGTGTGTTTGTTAATACATTAAATCAACCTTACTGTGTAATACAGAGGACGTTATTAATACCTGTTGTTTGCACAAAAAATACTTCTTGTTTATTTTTAACTTTCAATTGATCTGTCAACGGTAAAAAGGTTTTGAAATTAAATACATAAATGTGTTTTGCAAATTAGATTATACTTAATTGATAATTATTCAACACCAGATATGTCACATCTATACAGTTTTCTTGGTGGTAAGCTCTTCTGAGGTGTCATGCTTCACATATTTATCTCAAATATAGGAATAGTGTTCCTAAAATAAAAGAACTACCATGGCAAAAGTACCTAATCTAAAAACACATATTACAAATGAAGTCTGTTCAAGAGATCTTGTCATCTCGTCTAGATCTTAAGAATGCATACAGGTTGGAATATGATACTATATAATTTTAAAAAAAGTCAGTAAAGAGTGAAAACAAAAAAATTTTCCAACAAACAATTTAAGGTCTTTCCAAACTACATGAATTTTGCATAGAAATATATGGAACGCCGGAACTGTCTTATAGTGTAAATATTAAATGTGTTCCGTTGCTTTGCCTTTAAGTCCTGTCATTTCTTCTTTCTGTTATGTGCAGGAGCCTTATTTTCCGACACTGCATCACTGTGTTATGTCAAATCAATTAATTGTTTGGTATGTCATTGCTAAACTTTGTTGTGTGAAATATGCATTAACTGTTAACAAAACTTTGAATTTTTGAAATTCTAAGGCTTATCTACCTCAGGTATAGATTACCTTAGCTGTTTTTGGAAACTTTTAGGAATTTTTTGTCCTCAATGCTCTTCAACTTCGTATTTAATTTGGCCTTTAAAACATTTTTTGATTCGAGCGTCACTGATGAGTCTTTTGAAGACGAAACGCTCGTCTGGCGTATGAATTAAATTGTAATCCTGGTATCTATGATGAGTTTATTATCAATATGCTGTAACCACTATATAATCTGTGAATACCTTCAAACTGTATGAGCAACCACCTTTCATGTTTTCATATGTTCTCTAGTTTGTGTCTATTCTTCCGTTAAGTAAGTCAGTTAATAATTGCGTCCTGTCACGAATGTATTGTTCTATGAAAACCTCATGATTTAATACTTTAACGGCTTTATGTTGTGTTTATACATGTGTACCCAATGAAAAAAACATAATACATCTTGTTATAGTGATATGGGTTTTGCCGAACAATTAATACTCTCTGTTAGCATTCATTTCCTCGTGTGCAAATGCCTTTTACGTTATGTTCAAACACCGAATACATTATTTGCAAATACTTATAACGTTATGTGCATATTCTTATAACGTTATTTGCCCACAACTTATATGTTTTTTGCAAACATCGTTTTCGTTATGTGCAAACACCTATTACGTTATGTGCCAATGTCTATTACATTTTGTGCAAACACCTATAACGTTATGTGCAAACATTTACTACGTTAAGTATAACACGTATTTCATTATGTGCAAACACCTGTTACGTTATGTGCAAATCCTATAACATTATGTGCAAACATCTATTACGTTATGTGCAATGACCTATTTCGTTATGTTCAAAACCTATTACGTTCTGTTAAAACGCCTTTTTTGACACATATAAAAATAAAAACGCATCAATGATATACACTTTAAAAATTATAAATGACAAGTTTGAGCTGTGGACTGTTTCGCTGTATCCTTATGTAAGGTAATATGTGTGCATCGGGTTGTTCGTTGATTTACCATTGTAAATTAGGTATTTTTAGATATTGATTGATAGAAAAATGTTTAGTTTTTATGGGAAATTATGTTGTTTACTTTAGGATTGTACGTTATTATAGGACTAAACGCCTTTTTAAAGGAATTTATTGGTGAATAAACTCGACCAATTCACTCACAAACAAATAAAAGTTGAAAAACAAATCGTGCATATTGTATATATTATGTATAAAACAAAATACAAGCACATTTATTTACGGAGAATGTGAATGTAAAATAAATTGATGTTCCCTTTCATCTCCATCAACCTGGCTATTTTATAGGTAGTCGTATATTCCATACATAATTATTATGTGACGTATGGTTTTGGGAGGCGGCGAATAACATTTATCAATAGTTGACTTTTGACAAGATCAATACGTTATATATATATAACCTGTTCAGATTATATTGACCAAGAACGAATATATTTTCCTGCCACCTCTTATCTTGTACTGTTTTTAAATTAAAAGGGAGTTTTGGAAAAATTAAGACCTGAGCCCTCTCCTTAATATACTGCCAATAGAGACAACAAATGAAGCTCCACCCTCTTTTGTTGGTTCCGCCACTGGTCATTGACTGAGAAATATCAATAAAGAGCAAAAAAATAATATAGGTCCGTGTGTTCGTTTTCCAGATATTATCTAATGATATGTTAACGGTAAGAATTTTTATATTCACTCTTCAAATATTTCACTTAAAGATGTTCTTAAAAAGTAATAACACATAACAAGGGTTTTAATTTTTTTTACAAATGTTTTTTATCCTTACTTTATTTTCATATTTCGAAAACTAAAAACGCAACAATGACATATTGTACAAGTAAAAGATTTTTGAAAACTTCGAGTTAGCTGGGAATTGTTTAACGGTGATTACACGAATGAATTAGAGATGTAAGAGGGTTCTGAAATTCTAACAGATTTTCAAAATCATGATAAGTGAACTTTCTCAACTTATTATCAGTAGCAGGGAAATGACAGAAGAATTTAAGTTCCCTTTCGTGTTAAATACTGTCCTAGTTATTTTCGATATACAGGTAAATTAAAAAAAAACTGCTTACGTCGATTTCCAGGCGAACCAGATTTCATCCATTTAAGAGAGATTTCGCACTTTGAGTATAAGTTGGATTGAATCAGATGAACTACATGCCCCGCTAGCTATGCATACATTTTTTCACGCTTTAACAGCAGCCGAGAAAAGGGGGGACCGATATTTCTAAAAATGGCAATAATTGTCAAAACAATGTATACTTTAGAATGATAACATATAGATCCAATAGAATATATTTGTATGAAATCTTGTTTTTTGAATAAGTTTTCTCAGATGTGCAGCAAATCCCTTTTATGAACATTTAGCTATATTTATTAAACCGTTCGCGTTCATAACTAAACGCATCGGAATTAACCGGTATTACAGTATCCCGCAATTGTGTTCATTGGATTTATGGCTCTCCGTTCAGAAAAATAAGTTGATGTTTCTCATTTATACGACTATATTCGTTGAAATTTTTAACAAACAGATAAATTCATATCAGTAGTTGATATGAAGGATATATAGTATATATACGTTGTAGGAAAACTTAACATTCATTTGTACGAGCTTTAGAAACAGGACGAAAAGCGAGGCTTGCCAAATTTTCTTTTGTATCGCAGCGATTACAAATACATTTTATATTTTCAACAATGTACATATAAATTGTTTTTATCCTTCAATCTACAACTAGTACTTGAGCGTTATCTAGTTGTTTAAATCCAAATCACGGTCTCTCTTTTTTTTTAAATAATTGAAAAACGGACCGCAAAGAGAACCCAAAATAAACTGTTTCCCAGAAAGAAATATCCATAATACCAATTGCTCAATATGAAAGCGTATAACAGAAGGCTTTATTTGGACATGTACAAATAAACAAAAATTATTTGTGTATTTGTGTCCGGTACAACACCCCTACGATATAGGTGCCAAGTGACCAAGATGAATTTGAAGCTGAAAACGATACGTGCAGGAAATAGAAGTGCCGTTTCAAGAATACTCAAGAAAATCGACGAAATTCGGGAGAACGGAACAGACGTTGTTGATTCTGATGAACTTTCGAACATTTTAGACACTTTGAAAAGAAAGCAAGAATTGTTAAGGAAATCAGACGAGGATATTATTCAGGATTTGTATCAAGAGAACATTGAAACAGAAATCGTCGATTCAGATGAGTATTTCATTAATTTAGAAACAAAAGTACGTCAAATTGCAAAATATATCAAAGTGCAAACATCAACGCTAAATAAAAATGCCGCAAGCTTTACAAATGCTAGAAGCGACGTTCCGCCGTCAGATCCTACATGTAGTACTCTCTCAAGCACAGAAAATCAGCACAATACACATTTCCGTTCAGATTTTCGCTCATATTCCTACATTGCTAGTGAGTACAATAAACTCCCTAAACTCAACCTAACAACTTCCGATGGCGACATTCTACAATGGCAGACCTTTTGGGACTCGTATGAAGCAGCCGTACATACAAATCCAACCTCCAGAGGTTCAATTTCTTGAAGTCATTGTTGCATGATGAAGCATATCAAACCGTAAATGGCCTTACGCTTACAAACTTAAATTACGAAAGAGCAGTTTCGTTATTACAACAGAAGTACGGGCAAGTTCATAAAATCACACAACAGTACATGAATGCATTACTTGAAATACTTTCACCTAAGAATACCCTACAAAGGTTACGTAATTATCATGACAAAACAGAAACATATGAACGTGGTTTGGAATCCCTTGGTCGAACAGAGGATACTTATGGCTCATTATTAGTCCCTATCATATTGCAAAAGTTACCAGGAGAAGTACGCATAAATTTAACAAGACATCACGGTTCGACTAGTTGGCAATTATCTGACCTACGACAAGTGATATTTCACGAACTCAATATTATGGAGGAAAGCAAATCTGCTGATTTTACGGAAACTCATACCACTACTGCAGGATTTCACACAAATGCAAAGGTGCATACAAAACAAGCCATCATACAAATTCACGTAAAGTCATGTGTATTTTGTAAAGAATCACACGCCTCGATAATTGTACCAAAGTTACTGAATATAAAGACCGCATGTCAATAGTAAAAAGCCTATGCTTAAACTGTTAAGGACATCATAAATTGGATGATTGTCAAATAAAACATGCAGAAAATGTAATAAGCGTTATCACACGAGTTTGTGTAAGGATAATGCAAAAATAGATAAAAAAGATAGTGTGAACGTAAGTACTATTCAAAACAACGTGCAGGAAACGGACACAATTTTACATTAACAGGCAACCACGAATGTTTTGCTCAAAACTGCAATGAACCCTGTAAGATCGGTACGACACTTTTCAGATGCCAACATTTTTTTGGATGAAGGAGCACAGAGATAGTTCATCACAGAAGACCTAGCCGTGATATTACAGTTATCAATAATTGGCACAGAAACTTTAAACCCATCCGGAGTTTGGTACAGTACAGAAAGTACAAGAATTAGACACTTTAAAACTAGTATTGTTTATTTGCCAACAGATGAAGGACAATTGCCGATCAGAATACTGATTGTACCAGAAATTGCCGCACCGCTCAAAACTTACATCCGCAAAGCTGCTAAATTACCGTACTTATCCGGGATAAAACTCGCACATCCAGTTACTGCGAACGACAATTTTCAAGTCTCAGTACTCGTAGGAGCCGAATACTATTGGTCAATTGTAGAAAACCATATCATTAGAGGCGAGGGACCTACTGTCGTGAAATCAAGAATTGGATTTTTATTATCAGAACCACTTCACGGTACACCAAGCTACAATAACCAGCAAACATCAACAATGAATGTAAGGATATCACAAAAGACAGAAGAATGCGACCCGGAGAAGTTACGGAAGACAGAATCACTTGGTATTGAACATATTGACGAGAGGACAGGGCGAAAGAAAGTATTTCAAGTATTAGATTCATATCAGAAAACATGTATAAGTAACCATGACAACAGACATTTCGATACTTAATTCCAGAAAGATGATCACAAACCTTCACCAGTGTACAAAGAAATTTCAAAATGGAGAAAAGAAAATGTTATTAAAAGACTTAAAAAGGAACCGCACTTATTATATCCGCTAGAACTGACAACTGAAGAATGTGTAGGACCGTGATGAAATACTGCCCGCAGGACGAATGAAGGCCGATGCAAATGAAAAGACAAAAATATGGACCAAATGAAACAAACGTGTTATTTAATGATCGTGCTTTATTACAGACTGTGAAATAATTTTATTTTCATTCGTGCTCATTATCAAAGGCAGTGAAAGATATTAAAAGTTTTATATATATCAGACAGTAATTCAAAGTGAAGTTTTCATAATTTATTTTCAACATATTGTAATTAAATTCATTAGCGGGCCTCAGAATGTTAAGAATTGCACATGAGTTGTTCCCGCTACAGCTCTCTATGTAAACGACATAACCCTTGTTGTGACATTAGCTATTCAGAGTTTCAATACAAGTATCATTGCAAGCAGACGTTCTTTTTACTAAGCCTTAATTTGTGTCCCATACAACCACTCGTCGATAACAATGGCTCAATATGAAAGCGGTAACAGAAGACTGATGCTGATGCCGTACGGGTTTTTTTGTAGAAGGCCATACGGTGACCTATAATTATTGATTTCTGTGTCATTTAGTCTCTAGTGGAGAGTTGACTCATCTTCTTATTCTTAAATACAACAAAAGAACGATATGCACGTCACTCGTATAAAAAACAGAAAATAACAATTAACAAGAACAATTAACAATGGACAGTTACTGGACCAAATACGGATAAATCGAAGTCAATATCTGGAATTTCAGTATGCGGGATTTAATTGCGAGTATGGCAAGTGAAGGTGACACAAAGCTGATAAACCTTTTATTCAGAGGACATATATGTATGCATCATTTTTGTGGATTACAGGATGAGGCAGTTTTAAAAACATAAAGCATGAAAAAAACAAATTCAGAGAAAATGCTGCTTTTTGATATACACTCTACTTGAATAGTACATTTTTAATCAAGAAAAAAAATTGAACCCGATTTGAGACAGGGACAACTTCCCCCTGATATTGATTCACAGAATGGCCAATTTCAAAAAGAGCTGAAAGACAAGAATTTATGATAAAAACAAGAAATAAAAACTAATACTTTCTTTTTGTCAAAATCTTGATTTTTATATATTATGATATGCCTCTCGACCCCCACCCACCCCATCCCCAATTGGTTTAGTATGTCCATAATACATGAAACCAACTCTTTTTTTTATTATTAAAAAGTGGATTTTCACTATATATTACCTGTATAGCTGTTAAATTTCTGCTTTGTCTCAGTGACTTTATCAGTATGTTTGCACATAATAAAAAGGTGTTATACATATAGAATAATACATTGCAAAATCCGTTTCATATGCCGTATCATCTCGAGATACCAATATCAGCCAAGAGGACCTTCAGGCCCAAGGGATGATATTGGTCAAGGGTGATACGAGTGTTTTATACGCTTTATCATATTTTTCAACAGAAGAGTATATATGAACTGCTTTCTGAATGTTATAGGTATTTGCACATATGCACATACCGTTATAGATTTTTGCAAATAACATTATAGGTGTTTGCACAAAATGAAATAGGCATTGACATATAACGTGATAAGTGTTTGTACATAACGTTATAGGTGTTTGCACATAACGTTATAGGTGTTTGCACATAACGTTATAATTAGGTATTTGAACATAACGTTATAGGTGTTATACATAACGTTATAGGTTGCATTTCTGTAAATATTGCCAAGCATTTTGCAATAGGAACTTTCTTTACGGCTAAAACTGTACCACTTTTACTATGAAGTTTTGAAAATATAGAATTGAAAGATCATATGCACTACTATTTTTTTTCAAAGGTCAAAATATAGGGCTGTTCGGCATATTTTCAATGTTTATAGGCCCTTCTAAGAACTTAAACTAACACTAAAGTTCTTTTTTTTTTAAATTGATACTTGTTTATTCCAAATATTTCCTGTTTACAATTTCCTCAGTTGCCCAGGATGCAAACTGTGGATTACCGTTTACATTTAAACCAACTGTGCGGGAAGCAGAAGGCTGAAAAAGTGCACTGTATTATCAGAAAAAAATAGTATACATGTAATAATACTTATATTCTTTTATATGACAATGAGTGAAAAAAGAAATATCTTTCTAGAATGTAATACTAGTTATAAATAATATAACATTATAACATAAAGGAGTGCACCTATAAACCAGATTCACATAACATTATAACATAATCGAGTGCATCTTTCAACCATGGATTACCGTAATCAATATAAATTAAAGAGATATAAAAAACAGACCACATAACATCGCGACTGTTATCTCCTGCGAGGTATGTACTTATAGTATAAAATTAATTAATCTGTTTATTTTCTCTTTGTCTAATGTATTATTCGATAAGTAACAGGGTACAGATGTCAGATGTGTTATCATGTATGATTTCCAAAGATTCAAAATATATGTAGAGGACATTTTTATCCCAGCATATTTGATTTTGTTTCTTATTTTCCACAAGGACCATTTTGTCAAAATAAAAAAAAGAGATTTACATGTAAAGTTTGGTTCGATTGACCACTACTATCTCCCAAAAGCATAAAATGTTTTAAATTTTCATCATCTAATTGAACATTCCATAATGTAAAAACATCTTAGATTTTACTAATGATTAATTTTGTTGTATTGCAATCGAAGAATAAATGTTGCAGATTTTCAGTATTATTAGCAGTTTGGCAAATATGACATTTTCCGTTTGACAATTGCATTTTTTTAAGTCTACTTTCCGTATATATGATATTGTGTATGCATTTCCATTGAAATTCTTTCATTTTATTGGTGACATTAACTTTTTTCAAAGTGCCCCATACTATTTTCCAATTAATTTCGTGGCCATAAATTCTTGCCATTTCAGTTGACATTTTGATATATATTCTTATTAATCATGTCTCGAATATATTTGAGTTTTAATTCTTTAGGATTGATTTTTTTCCATTTCTGTCTAATATAACCATTTCATTAGAAACTTTCAATTCTATGTTTGTTTTGTCATTAATTTCATTATCAATTGTAAAAATTTGTAAGAAGTCAATTGATATTGAACTTTTAACTCTTGAAAATTCCGATATACAGTTTCTTTTATCTACAAGTTTTTCAAATATAGAACAACTACTGTAAAATGTTTTGGTTTCTTCGTTCCATATGTCCTTGATATATTTTATGTTACTTTTTAGAAAGGAAGAAAAAAACAATGGTTTATTTTGAAATGAAATTTTTGAATTACCAAATAGTCTCATATTAGGTACCTCGTTCTTAGTTTTGGGATTATCTCCCATTTTTAGAAAATTGCACATAATAAAAAGGTGTTATACATATAGGATAATACATTGCAAATCCGTTTCATATGCCGTATCATCTCGAGATACCAATATCAGCCAAGAGGACCTTCACGCCCGAGGGATGATATTGGTCAAGGGTGATACGAGTGTTTTATACGCTTTATCATATTTTTCAACAGAAGAGTATATATAAACTGCTTTTTGATCCCTAGCACCTGGGTTACCTTTATTTCTTCTTTTGTCTTGCTCAATTACTCATCCGAAGCACATTGGTTACCTTACAATTTACGTGCTGTTGTTTTAAAAATATTTTTGTTGTGTTTTTGTGTGTGTGTTTTGTATGATATTTCATGAGTAGGGGTGTGATAAAGGGTGCGATAAAGGGTAGGGGTGTAATAACGGATGTAATAAAGGATATGATAAAGGGTGCGCATCAAAGTTGCGCGATATGGATTAAACCGCAGGCTATTTATGAAATATTCAAACTATTGTACTTACTACTAAAAATATGATAAATAACGTTATAGGTTTTTGCACATTACGTTAAAGGTGTTTGCAAATAACGTTAAAGCACATAATGTTATAGATGTTTTAAAATAAAGTAATAGGTGTTTGCACATAACACATAATATGTGTTATATATAACGTTATTGGCACATGATCTATAGGTGTTTGCACATAAAGTTATAGGTGTTTGCAAATTACGTTATAGGTATTTGCACATACCGTTATAGATTTTTGCAAATAACGTTATAGGTGTTTGCACAAAATGAAATAGGCATTGACATATAACGTAATAAGTGTTTGTACATAACGTTATAGGTGTTTGCACATAACGTTATAGGTGTTTGCACATAACGTTATAATTAGGTATTTGCACATAACGTTATAGGTGTTATACATAACGTTATAGGTTGCATTTCTGTAAATATTGACATGCATTTCGCCATAGGCACTTTCTTTACGGCTAAAACTGTACCACTTTTACTATGAAGTTTTGAAAATACAGAATTGAAAGATCATATGCACTACTATTTTTTTCAAAGGTCAAAATATAGGGCTGTTCGGCATATTTTCAATGTTTATAGGCCCTTCTAAGAACTTAAACTAACACTAAAGTTCTTAACCCTCCTACATCGACTTGTCGGTTACCATGGATTTCTATATAAAAAAAACTCACATGGGTTTCTCCTGGTAACACTCCCAAGTTATGTCTCTATGAGATGCAATCTACAGATCAGAACTGGGAACCAGTATGTAAACAAAATTAATTATCTATGAATATTCTAAATCTCCCCAAAAGAGACGTGGCTTTGGAAGCAGCTGTATTTAACAAGTGCAAGATATACAAACATTTATTCAAATAGAAAACTCCCTAAAATCACTTTTCGTTACATAAATACTCAACTATATGAATTATAGCATTAATGAAAACACTGCATATACTTGTTTTTACGGTACATTTTATATCCATCCCCTGTTTTGATTTTCTAGAGAATTTGAAAACAAGACTTTAATTATTGCCAGCTTATGCTATTTGCATGTTTTCTGAAATAAAATGCCTTTAACCGGTTTAAAACTGTTCTGATAACATATTGAAAGCATTTAAGAATACTGTAAATGTAATGTTGAGCAGTCAATCATTCTAACATTCAAGATTATATAAATTATCCAATCCTGCCCCTGTCTCCAGTCCACATCTTACTGTATGCCTATTTGTCAATAAAAGTTTACATTTTCCACCTCAAATGGTCAGTTTAGAATTTTTGTCACAACAGTATCATCTTTTACCATATATCTGAATTTATATTAAAAGAAAATGAAGAAAATCAAGTCAATATACTGGACATCAAGACTAAATAAAACAATTGTTGCTAAATTAACTATTATCATGAACGATACAAATAAAACTGGCCTTCAACAATACTGCTATGAGATAAATTCAAACAGGGTGTCATTCAGATGTGGATTCGTAAAAATTCTAAAAAAACTACTGCTTAATCATGTTAATCTTTAAGCCACAGTCTTTGCAGCAACATTAAGAATTTTATTTTTTTCTACGCTTTCACTATTCCCCAAGCTCAATTGAAAGATCGCCTTCACGATATCATTATATCATTTTTTTACTATAGAAATTGGTATCGTACATATAAATTTCTCGTTTTTGGTTATGATAATTCTTATTTTGTGACCACACGGATTTTACCATAAAAACAGATTGTGATTTTATAAAAATGCAGGACTCGGGACGATATTTGTTGAGTTTGGGGAATTGATATTTTAAGAGTCAATATTCAAATGGGTTCTTACTGTGCAACCGTACTGGCCGACTTGTATTTGTACTCGTATGAAGCAAAATTCACTGAGATCCTTCGAAAAGACAAAAATAAACAGCACCTTGCAAAAAATCTTTGATTTTACTTTCAGATATATTGATGTCATCCTATCACTTCCCTATTATCAATTTCTCATTTCTCAGTAGCCACACACCTTCTGCATCATCGTATGGTGTTAATATATATTATATCTCAAAAATTGATACGCTTTGCACGAGCATGTTCACACTTTACTGACTTTAAAGATTTAAGTGTGCTCCAAATGCAAAAAATTGTCCCCACAGATTTATGAGGAGGAAAGATTTAAATTGACACCCTGTAACTGAATTTTCGACTCTCCCTTGACACCATTTGCGAGTATGGTCTTGAGGAAACGATGATAGTCCGTCGGAAGTGACGATGAATGGCTGAACCGTGTTAAGAAAGAGCCATATCTCTTGCACGTAAAAGACACCCTTGCAGATTTCGAAAAAGAGTAGGCTAATGCCGCTACAAGGCAGCACTCGCAAGTGGAAAGGGATTAATATAAGTTACAAAACTTGTTTTCCAATTCACTATAAATAAATACGATGAATGGCTGACCCGTGTTAAGAAAGAGCCATATCTCTTGCACGTAAAAGACACCCTTGTAGATTTCGAAAAAGAGTAGGCTAATGCCGCTACAAGGCAGCACTCGCAAGTGGAAAGGGATTAATATAAGTTGCAAAACTTGTTTTCCAATTCACTATAAATAAATATGTTTAAACTAACTGAAGTTGTAATAGCTATAGCGCCCACACGGCGTCGTAGACCGTCAGTCTGTTTTCTTTCTTTTCACAACCAATCAAAAAACAAAACTAGTAGAACTGAAAAAATGGTCTGTGGTCTTAATAGCAAATTTTATTTCAATTATAAAAGGGGAATAAGTAAATCAGCGTTTCGATTATCTAAATGATTGAAAGATAAGCCACTTCTGTGTACTGATTTAAGGTTCGAGGAGTTCCTCGAAACATTATTAGACAAACGATAAAAAGTTAAGTACGAAGGGTAACGAATTAAATATGTTATTATACATTTATATTTATATAATATGTTTTAGAAGAGTGATTTGTATATATACATTCCCTTTAATATAGATAATAACCAAAATAAAAATATGTATACCTTCGGCTATGCTATTAAAATCTTACAGTTGACAATTGTAGACTATAGTTAGTATTCTTTTGATTTACACAACACAGTGGCAAAGATAAAGATACCATCATAAATAGGAAAACAAAAATCAGTTATTAATTTAATTTATAAAAATGAAACATCTGTTTATGCAGCTTCCTCTTATTGTCCGATATTTAGTACGCTTAATGTGATGTTGGCGAAAATACTGTATTAGTGCATATCTTAAACTATATGTATTCGTTTAACAATGGTTAAGTCACACATTAAACTTTCTTTATAAAAAAAAATATACAATTGAAATTTAACCTTTAAATATGTGCACATAATGATTTAAATATGCATAATTAGTTCATGAACTAGTAAATCTTTCTCTACATTTACATATTTCAAATATCCTTAATGAAAATCGAGCCTTGTGGCCGAAATGGTATACGTTTTATAAGTATAGCGATAACCCGCTTGTCAACATTAAAATAGTGAGTTGGCCTTTCCATCATGGCATGGTAAGATCGAATTTGATCTTTACCTGTTTTTTTCAGCCGCAGTTCAGTAGTTCTCTCCAGTTTCCACCGCCAATATAGAGTCAAAAGTGGTTATTCTTAAAACAGTATGTATTTTGAATGGGGAAATGCTAACAATATTCACTAAAAAAAATTGTCACTGGACGTACTTTTATTTCAATATAAATGATCCGTTTTCAACAAAACAATGACTACAATTCCGGATGGATTCCAAGTGCCATTTAAAACAGATAATTTACATAGCCTGGTCAATATTGATGGGAAAGGACCTTACAAACTAACAATACTCAATTTGAAATACTATTATATCTATTGACAATTCTATACTTTACAAAATATTCCCTATTCAACACTAAAGGACAAAAAGAAATTAGAGGATTCAATATTTTTTCAGAGAAATATGATATTTTGCGGTGTGATGCCAAATAAGACTAAAAAATATACTTGTAAAAACAAATGGATGCATACATATATTTATCCATATTTTGTTTAATGTAATATTAACATTATGAAAATTTAATCATGTTAATGGTATGGACAAATTGGCAGCGGTTCTGATTTTTTTTCTTCATTGCAGACAGAATGATTTACATTGATAAAAAAAATTAATGGTACGTTGAATTTACAATGGTGTGTACAAATCTTTAAGACTGTTATTTTCATCCAGACTTTGGACATGTTTCTAATCATACGCCGATGAATACAAACGAATATTTACTTCTTTTTCATTGTAAAAAATATGTACTGAATATACCAAAAAGTCGGTGTAAAAATATAAGTATAAATTTCAACAGTACTGAATAAAACAAAAGTACATCATTACATGTTATCGTGTAGCCGGTCAGTAGTTTTACAATAGGGTAGAAATGCATTATAAAAGTATAATACAATTCTTGGGAGTGTACGTTTACCAATACAAATCCAGGTAAGATTATGCATTCTCATACTGTACATTATGTCCATATTGTCATACTGTAATAATATTGTAGTAACGAAGAAAACTTTTAAAAATTTACATATAAATCCAGTTTACCTCTTTCCTGAGCTCTTAGACAAAAACAATATGTATGTAGTATCCAGATCATCAAAATCAGAAATTGCATTTTTTTGTTAAGGGTAAAAGCTGATAACAGCCCATTTTACACATAAAAATGATTATAAGAGGCAAATATCTTACTCAAAACATTGTTTAACAAGTCAAAAAAGGTTAAAAATTCAATAAAATACAACCATTCGTTGAATTTATTTTCATCGAGTGTGAAAATTGATTTGTAGGAAAACTTTATTAATAACATCCTGCATGTTGGCCCCCGTTAAACAGTAGCTCAATTTAAACCATAGACTAAATTAAAGTACATTTAAAGGTAAACACACTTAAAGACACAGTTGTTATCAAATGGTTAGTTACGTCTTACAAAATTCTGATTTCAGGAAATGGTAATCTGGATTCAATTTTTTTAATGAATTTTACGACTAATCGGTACTAATAGGAAACCACTGAGTCGACGGCAGATACAATTACTCTATCTTGATCTGGGAGACTAAAATATTCTCAAGGAAAAGAACTTATATTAATTATAGTTATTAAAGATACCAGGATTATAATTTAGTACGCCATACGCGCGTTTCGACTACATAAGAAATGATTGTTTATACACCTCCGGCTTTAAATATTCATAAAACATAACCAATAATTATATAACCTATAAATAAAAAACGAATACAACAATTGAAAGACGTCACAGTAATAATTTAAACAGTATTAAATAATCATAAATAATAATACGTACTCGTACTTCAATCTCAATAATAAGGTTGCTCCTTGAGTGTACGATTCCTTTAATGTAATCGTGAAAATCTTTTAGCCGAAACCAACATACCTTATTTACAGATATCCAATTAAATTGTCTCGTTCATGTCGTATTTGTATTCAAACAAAAATGAAAATCAACTGGGATTCTTAACAAAAACATTTTAAATGCCCAAATATTTTGTACAAAGAGAAATATATTTTCGAACATTAACAACACTTTAACTACATGTTTTAAACTAGATATCTTTAACCGTTTATAATGAATTGCAAAAATTAATATTTCAAAAAGTATAAACAATCTTAGCTTTTGAGAATTTAAATAGGTAATGCGGGTATTTCTAATCATAAGTTCATCAGACTACTAAAGACAGAACTATACTTTTATGTATAAGTTGTTTGTATTATTTGAATACGATTGTACTCTTTACCCAAGAGAAACTTTAAATATAGAGTAATATTACTAGTATTAAAAAAATGGTGTGAATATATCATGTGCAATCGGCCACGAATGACTTAAGAAATTTTAAGTTGTCGTACTATAGCCATTTAAAGTCTAGATACTCAAACATGTCAATAAAAGTATAAAAAGTAAAATCACAAATACTGAACTTAGAGGAAAATCAATTCGGAAAGTCCATAATCACATGGCAAAAAAAAAAAAAAAAAAAAAAAAACGCATCAAAACCGAATGGACAAGAACTGTTATATTCCTGACTTGGTACAGGCATTTTCAAATGTAGAAAATGGTGGAAAACGCATGTAAAAAAATGGAGTGTGATTGAAATGCTTGAGATATGTTTAAACATGGATAAGTTATATAACTAGCTAATTATTATTAAACCTTAATTATAGGCTATTCCATTCAATAGTAATAGATGGGAAAAAGGATTTTCTAGATATGTCTAGTCTATAACCGGTTACTACATAATTATTATTGTTTCGCAAATCGTAGTTAGATACTTGACCAACTAATGCCCCCACTTGTTGGTCAAGTATCTAACTACGATTTGCGAAACAGTTATAATTATGTAGTACCCGGTTATAGAATAGACATAACTATGAAATCATTTCCCCCATCTACAAGGCAGGTGTTTAGGGGGACGATCTTGGAATTGACTCTTATGATACCCAGTTCAAGCGCTTATGAATGGCGAGGGGACAGAGAGGATAACTTTTAAATAACCCTTTCTAAGGCCTCATCATTTTGTCAGAAGCTTGTACATTGTGGATGTACTTGGGAATGCGGTTGAATGCCAACACATGCTACATCCTAAGTATCAGAAACAAAAGCCATAAAATCTACAGTTACATACTACAACAAGTCACGCATAACCCGTACCTATGCCTACAAATTTCGGTAGACCTCAAATGGACCATCAACATATTAAACGTGGCAAAGAAAGTAAATTCAACACTAGGCTTTCAAAGAAGAAACTTGAAATACTACCCACAAGATTGCAAAAAACAGCTTACATCTCGCTCGTTGATCAACGATTGAATGTGGAGCCATAGTATGGGACCCCCAACATGGTAACACACATAAATATGCTAGAAAGGATACAACGTCAAGCGGCAAGATTTATCACCATAGGTTACAAGTCAAGAGAGGACGGGTGTGTCTCCAATATGCTTGCCAAACTGGAACTACAAGACCTCCAGACAATTGCAAGACGAACAAGCTAGAAGTTGATATTTATGTACAAAGTGGTTTAGGGGCTGATTCCCGCTATTGAACCAGACGAATTTCTCCAACATAACTGCAAAAAAGTTCGAAGAATATCACGCAACAAATATTGTGGAAAAGCAAGTAAAGAATCACTCTAAGTGTTTTGACATTCCACTAAGCAAAACACCACAATACTCAAACTCATTCTTTGTTAAAACAGTGATCGCGTCGAATCAGCAAGCGACACTGTAGTGCGCACATCAAGCGTATAGAGCGTCAAATCTGCTCTTACTCCTCGTCAATAAATCGGCGGCGCTCTCTCAAACCGTTATATTAAAGCCAGAATTGGTATTGACAACGCATTAATACAGATACAGATACAGAGGATGTCGCGGTCGTTGTTAATGTGGAAAATCGGGTCTCCCGTGCACCGTTTTGTTTACATGAGGTGGTGACTGTGAATAAACATGTATTTTCAGTCAAATAGTAATAATTTGAAAAATGTTTAAGTACTTTAGTTATTCTATTTTGTATTATATTATTATCTAAATCTAAATCAAAGATATGTATTGAGGACTCATTTTTGAAATTTCCACCATATTGGGTTTTTTAATACCGGAAGTGTGATTTAAAAATTAACATTAGAAAAAATTTAGTGGTTTTGAGGATAACTAGAAGCCAATAGTTTGATGCCAAATTTCATGCTTGTAGCAGGATGTGCATAATTCGTCTGAAATATGCTTGTAGCCGCCAGACTACAAGGTCCTCGGCTATCGCCTCGGAATTTGACCTGACTACTTGTGCAGAAAAACTATCCGGCGACGGTTGTTACCGGCCTGTTTCTTTTTTTGCCCTCTAATTTTCATAGTACATGGTTTTCCATGCACTATGAAATGCTATACATGAATGACTTTTCATTGTCAGTTAATTATGAAAGTGAACTCTTAATAGTTGCACTTGGGCTTAAATCTTTATAAAACATGACCAAGTATTGTCTAACCTATAATTAAACTATTTGTTAAATACCCTCAGGCCATCTTATCTTTTTCACTTCTTTATCTAGATTATTCGTATTTAGTGACACCATGTCTATTGACGAAAAATTTCTTGAGTCTAAATTCGAATCAGGGAAAACAAGGAGCATATACCCTAGAGTAAAGTACCATGATCATTTGGCAAAGATTAAACTTTTGGAATCATCAGAAAAGAAAGTGACAAAAGATTACTACAATTTAAGCAGGTATGACATTTTTAACATGCATATTTTGGCGTTAATATTGATTCACTTATAGGGTCTTTGCATCGGACCTAAACACATTTATTCAAAAGCCAGTTGTTGGCATGACACGGGTTATGTTCTTCTCATATATGTTATGATGGTATGATACTAAACCCCTAACGGGAAGGATTGTGCCTGATGTTCATATGATGAAATCATAATCTTTCAGTCAGTTTAATTGAAGTCTGGAGCTAGCATGTCAGTTTACTGCTAGTAGTCTGTTGTTATTTATGTATTATTGTCATTTTGTTTATTTTCTTTGGTTACATGTTCTGACATCAGACTCGGACTTCTCTTGGACTGAATTTTAATGTGCGTATTGTTATGCGTTTACTTTTCTACATTGGCTAGAGGTATAGGGGGAGGGTTGAGATCTCACTAACATGTTTAACCCCGCCGCATTTTTGCGCCTGTCCCAAGTCAGGAGCCTCTGGCTTTTGTTAGTCATGTATCATTTTAATTTTAGTTTCTTGTGTACAATTTGGAAATTAGTATGGCGTTCATTATCACTGAACTAGTATATATTTGTTTAGTGGCCAGCTGAAGGACGCCTCCGGGTGCGGGAATTTCTCGCTACATTGAAGACCTGTTGGTGACCTTCTGCTGTTGTTTTTTTTCTATGGTCGGGTTGTTGTCTCTTAGGCACATTCCCCATTTCCATTCTCAATTTTATTTTTTACAGAGTTTGTCTTTAGTGTCGTGTGGAGGCAGTAGAGTGCCTCCCCGTGCTTCAGGTTTATGCTCTTATAATATACTAGATTATGAAGTGTGTGTCCGAGCGAGAACTGCTCTAGTTCATTACTTTAGGAATATTTATCTATATTTCAATATTCAGCTCCATTCTACTATTTAATCAGCCATTAGTCCTACCCTGATATACCCTATCTTTTTCGGGTAATTAATACTGATAGCGTTTGACATTTTTAGCCCAACAGATTTATCAATTTTACATAACTCAAATTATTGTATGCTGGTTCATATTCTGGACGCCAGTCTTTGCTCCTTTATAATATAATTCACTACCAAAAATCAATGATGAAGCTTAGAAATGGAAAAATATTAAATACTAAACTTGTTCAAAGGGTATCTACACGTCTCAATCTGCAAGATCGGTTATCTAAAAATACTACCATCGCTTACATTTTTAACAATAAAAATCGTGGTTACCCTTCTATCGATAAGTGTCATGCCAAAAAATGACTTACATGTCCCCGTCTTTCCACCAACAATACGGTAAGGTCCACGTATAATGGTCGCACATTTTCTTTGAATTTTGAAACTGATATAACTTTAAAAACAAACAGAATTATTTATTTACTCACATGAAACAAACCGGGATGTGGTATTCATTACGTAGGAGAAACTGGACGATATTTATCTAAACGCACTCAAGAACATCTGTATCGTTTTAAAAGACCTAATAAATTCAAAAGTATCATTTACCAACACCTTAAGAAACACAACCATCCTTTTAAATATTTAACAGTTCAACCTTTAGAAGTAGTAAATAAGCAGCCTGGTGAATCTCATTCAAAGTTTGTACGATCACGGAAAATAATTGAATTAAATTGGATTAAAAAATTACAAACAGTCTACCCTCTTGGTCTTAATGATAATATCATGGGAATTGGTAATATATCTAGAACCGATTTCGTTAACATTTTGGATATAGTTTCTAAAACTGTTCGTTAGAACCGTTCTCACGGCCGTAGAACAAATCGCAATCAAAGAAAATTTCGGACTAATCATACCAATATTTCGGACCTAATTTCTATTTAAAAAAAAACAACGGAAGACATTATCTGTTAACAAAACTCTGTTCATTACCGGTTAATAAGTTAAATAAAATTTTGGAGGATTGCAACACAATTTCATATAGCAGTCCTAAGTATGAAATTGTTCAAATTATTATGGCATATTGTTATTCTAAACTATTTCCCAAAATTGATCGCCTTGAAGATCATAAAAAACGTTTTATTAAAATAAAGTATGTCAATAAAGGTTTTGATTTTGTAAATATTGCCGGTATAGTTAACGACCATTCTGTTAAAGAACAAATTCCTGGATATTTTGACAATACAGAGCTACCTCTTATCTGTTATATTTACAGGAAATATACCCGGAAATTTGTGTTTAATTATAGTCAACTGTGTAAAGATGTTAATATCAGTGAAAATACACCTACTTCATTAAATTGTAGTACCTCCGAATATATTTATGGACCCATCTCCCATGTTATAACAGGAGATCTTAACATCGTTCAAGACCGAGAGTTAAAATCATTCCTCAGTTAACATGGTTAAGGACCTAAATATTGTCCCCGTCAATAATCAATTGGAATGAGTGTCGTAATATCATCCACGACTCACTCCATACTTACTGTATGAAATGGATAAAACGGGAAAAAGCTGACAAAAAAACTTTGGACTCTTTTTTTAATTCAGTAATGAAGATAGTTGATATACGTATTCAACATTTTAAAGAACATTTTATTATTAACAATAACCACAAAAAACCTACTTCTCGTATCAAACATAAACTAAAAGAACTAGCTATGAAATTTGTTTTTGTCCCGGCCGATAAAGCTGCTAATAACATTATTATTGTTTGACGTAAATGTTACATTGAGGTTCTGATAAAGAAATCACCAATTCACCAACATTCCAACTGACTCCATTTTCAGAAAACGACATCTGTAACAAACATAAACTTTTAGCTATCGCTTTACAAGCAGAACCAAATACAATGAAAGTCCCAACTATGTACTGGCTTCCGAAGCTACACAAAACACCTTACAAATATAGATTTATTTCGTCTTCAAGCCATTGTTCCACTACTAAATTGTCTATTCTTCTTACCAGCACACTTGGTACAATTAAAAATCTGATAATAAATTGTTCAAATAAGGCCTTCGAAAATAGTGGAATTGATTACTTTTGGAGTGTCAAGAACTCTTTGGAAGTACTTGATAAATTGCATGCTTATATTGGTGATTTTTAATCTGTTCAAAGTTTTGATTTTTCTACCCTATATACCACATTGCCTCACATTCTCATTAAGAAGAAATTCACACACCTAATTAAATGGGCATTTAAAAAGTCAGAATGTGAATATATATGTTCAAACTCTTTTATTTCATTTTTTAGTAGCAATAATAAAAAAAAAACTATTTCAATTGGACATGCTTTGATACTATATATGCCCTTGAATTTTTACTATATAACATTTTTGTTCGCTTTGGGAATTCCGTATATTGTCCGATTATCGGAATTTCCAATGGGGACTAACTGTGCACCACTTATTGCGGACCTGTTTTTGTATTGCTATGAGTTACAATTTATGACAAAAATAAGCAAAGACCCATCGAAACAACATCTGATAAACAAATTTAATAATACTTTTAGATATTTGAATGATATTTTGGCTCTCAATAATGACGACTTTAGTATGTATATTAGAGAAATTTATCCTGCTGAACTTACTTAAAATAAAGCTAATACTAACAATGTCCACTGTCCTTTCCTTGATCTTGATATCTATATCACTAACCGAAAGCTGAATACTAAAATTTATGATAAAAGAGATGATTTTTCATTTCCTATCGTTAATTATCCATTTTTAGATGTTGACGTTCCCTTGTCACCATCTTACGGTGTTTATATATCTCAACGTGTACGATTCGCTCGTGTATGTAACAATGTTTTAGATTTTAACGAGAGAAATTTATGTATTACTGAAAAATTATTACACCAGGGTTTTCGATATCACAAACTAGTCAAAACATTTACTAAATTTTTACTATAAAGGACATCATTCGTAAATATAGCTCAACATGCAGACTTCTAATACGTTCAGGTATTTCACATCCAATTTTTTACGGAAATATTCTTTATAAAGCACAAAGGTGTCAGTATTCACCTCAAAAACTAACAAAACCTTTGAATAGACTTATTAAGAAGGGATATAGTTACGATACTGTTCTCCACTCATTAAAGATTGCATATTTTGGCGTTAATATTGATTCACTTATAGGGTCTTTGCATCGGAACTAAACACATTATTCAAAAACCAGTTGTTGGCATGACACGGGTTATGTTCTTCTCATATATGTTATGATAGTATGATACTAAACCCCTAACGGGAAGGATTGTGCCTAATGTTTATATGATGAAAGCATAATCTTTCAGTCAGTTTAATTGAAGTCTGGAGCTGGCATGTCAGTTAACTCCTAGTAGTCTGTTGTTATTTATGTATTATTGTCATTTTGTTTATTTTCTTTGGTTACATCTTCTGACATCAGAGTCGGACTTCTCTTGGACTGAATTTTAATGTGCGTATTTTTATGCGTTTACTTTTCTACATTGGCTAGAGGTATAGGGGGAGGGTTGAGATCTCACAAACATGTTTAACCCCGCCGCATTTTTTACGCCTGTACCAAGTCAGGAGCCTCTGGCCTTTGTTAGTCTTGTATTATTTTAATTTTAGTTTCTTGTGTACAATTTGTAAATTAGTATGGCGTTCATTATCACTGAACTAGCATATATTTGTTTAGGGGCCAGCTGAAGGACGCCTCCGGGTGTGGGAATTTCTCGCTACATTGAAGACCTGTTGGTGACCATCTGCTGTTGTTTTTTTCTATGGTCGGGTTGTTGTCTCTTAGGCACATTCCCCATTTCCATTCTCAATTCTATTGGTGGTTTTGAGAAGTTAATGACTAAAGTCAGCGAGAATGACGAGGGAAATTTCAAAATGTAGAGGAACTCTATGGTATTTTGGAAAAGGCACATAAAGAAACACATAGATCGCATGATAAAACAACTAAATAATGGATATGCTGACATTTCCCGTGATGTATTGAATTATTTCTGTCACTTTGTGAAAATTGCAATATTAAAAAAAAAACATATAGGGAAAGGAGAAGTAGTGAAACCCATTTTATCTACATTAACTTTAACAGTAGAGGACAAGTTTATTTGATGGATTTTAACACAAATTTGTATAAAGTTTTCATGTTTTATAAGTAATATTTGATGAGTTTTAATATAAAAACATATTTTATCTGTTATTTTATTTTCAGTAGATGACATTCTAAACTTCAGTGCTGGTAATGGTATTATGTAACACATGTATAATATCTTTCATTTACTCACATTTATATTTTAGGCATTAAGTTTAATGCCTGGACATTTTTTTCAGGATTTAAGCTTAACTCCTAGGATTTAAGACTAACGCCTAACATCATTTAGACATTAGACCTAATGCCTAGGCGTTAGCTTATTGCCTAGGATTTAAGCTTAATGCCTAATTTCACTTATTGCCGCAAACATATATATACAAAAAAAAATTCTTTTCATGCGGTGTACAGAATTATATATTAAAAATTAAATACACAAAAAGAGTTTTAAAAGCAGCATTGTCTAGCGCTTTCATCCATCTTTGGACTTTTCAAGACTATGAACGTCGTTATGGGGAACACATTAGTATTAAGTCGTAACGTCATTGTTCGTAACAAATTAGTAGTATGACGCAACGTTATTGTTCATGGACCTACTAAGCTTTAATTGGTTATCAAAGGTACCAGGATAATAATTTAGTACGCCAGACGCACGTTTCGCCTACATAAGACTCATCAGTGACGCTCATATCAAAATATTTGTAAAGCCAAACAAGTACAAAGTTGAAGAGCATTGAGGATCCAGAATTCCTAAACGTTGTGCCTAATACGGATAAGGTAATCTATAAAGGCAACAGTAGTATACCGCTGTTCAAAACTCGTAAATCTATGGACAAAAAACAAAATTGGGGTAACAACCTAAAACTGAGGGAAACGCATTAAATATAAGAGGAGAACAACGACACAACATTGAAATATAACATACAGAAACGGACTAAGCATTAGACAAAATCCAATGAGAATAACAAATATAACATCAAAACCAAATACATGAATTTGGGATACAAAAGTACCTTGACACGTCTTATAGTAATGTGAATTCACACTCTAATATAAGAGAAAACAAACGACACAACGACAACACAACTTTAAAAAGTTACATACACAGAAACGAACTATAATATAACAATAGCCTTTTTCCTGACTTGGCACAGGACATTTTTAAAGATAAAAATGGTGGGTTGAACCTGGTTTTGTGGCATGCCAAACCTCGCACTTTAATGGCAATGTTAAATATAACATTGAAATGACAACATAATATTACAGGACTACAATACAAATAAATAGGAGAACGTATTAGACAAAGAAACATATGATTTATAGATAACAAAAGGCATCAGGTTTAAAATTCAATACGCCAAAAACGCGCCTCGTCCACACAAGACGCACCAGTGACGCCCAGATATAAAATATCGAAAGTGAAAAAAAAGTACAAAGTTGTACAGCACTGAAGATCAAAAGTTGAAAAAGGTTGTGTCAAATACGGCTATGTTTTTATGCTTAGGATAAGAACATCCTTATTATTTAGAACAATTTATGCTATGCAAACAGTAAATTTTATCAAATGAATATAAAAGATATACATAATGAAACTGAAGTATAAACTAATTACAGAAAACAAAACCCGAATACATAATGCAAAGACCAACACAGAAAAATAGACACACCCGACTTCGTCCAGGCCTCAACGCAAAAAATCATAAAGATGACGTCACATACGAATGGTGAAAAGGTTCAAAAATTACGTCACATGAATTTCTGAAACATCACAAAAATGACGTCACATTTGAAAAACTATATCTCAAAAGTAAGATAGAATTATTAAGATTATAATAGATCTAAATACTGATTTGACATTTAAACACAATGCACATAGCAATACTTATTAATAGCAAATAACTCTAATATCTATATATGTCCAGTTTGTTTTGATTCCAACTTCAAACGTAAATTATCGTAGATTACGTTGAACAAAATCAAATCTAATAAATGAAGGCGGTAATTAATTTTCTTTACCATAACATATGAATATAATAGAAAAGACGTCAACAAATTTGACAAAATCCGACGAGAACCACAAATACAACATCAAACTAAACACATGAATTTGGGATAGAAAGGTACCGTAACACGTCTTATAGTAATGCGAATTCACACTCAGCAAAACAGTCACAATCGGGAATAAGTCACGTTCGGTAATTAAAAGATAAGACGACGTAATGACAAACCACTATCTACCATGTGGCAAAAATGTCCTTAGCTAGTTTAGTTAAAGACACATCATATGGATCAAGTAATTCGTGATGGTGTCCATAAAATTTACGGAGTGTCAATTTTAATCTGTCCTCCTCATAACTTTGTTGAAGCAGTTTCTGTGTAAGGAGCACACTCCTGTGTATGAAGTCCGTATAGTGTAAATAAGCACGAGAATAACGTATCAATTGTGATATGTAAACACCATACGAAGGGGCAGTGGGTATGTTACTGCTGAGAAATGGGAAATTGATAATACGGAATATAAAATCGTCCATCTACGTCAATATTGAGGAAAAGATCAAGGTATGAAGCAGTCCTTCTAGTATCAGTAGTATCCTTAATTTCAAGTTCGCTGGGATTTATGAGATGTAAGTATTGGCTAAAATATGGGTTATTCAATGTTAGAACATTATCAATATATCGGAAAGTAAAATTAAAGAATTTCACAAGGTGCTTTTTCTTTTTGTCTTTTAGAAGGTTCTGAATGAATTCTGCTTCATACGAGTACAAAAAAAAATCGACCAGCAGGGGTGCACAATTAGTACCCATTGGAATACCGACTGTCTGTTGAAATATAAATCCTCCAAACTCAACAAATATATTCTGGATCAAAAAGTCCAGCATTTTGATAATATCATCTTCAGTATATTTTTTGGAAGAATCAGTGTGATTCTTCACGAAATATGAATTATTGTAACCCAAAACAAGAAATTTGTATCTACGATTCTCATTTTTATGGAAAAAGCTTTGTTTTATGAGATGGTGAAGTCGATTTTTCAACTGAGCATGGGGAATAGTAGTGTATAGCGTAGAAAAATCAAAAGTCTTTATGTTGCTGCAAAATTGCAAAGATTGTGATCGAAGATTAAGCAGTAGATCTTTCGAATTTTTGAGAATCCACATCTGGTTAACACCACTGGTAGAATATATCTCATCACAATATTTTTGAAGCCCATCTTTAACTGTAGAAAGAATAGTAGTCAGTACTTTAGAAAGATGTTTAGTCGAACATTTTGAAGACCCATCTATGTATCGTTCTTTATATGAAGTTTTGTGTAATTTAAGTATCCAGTATAATGAAGGTAAATTTTCTTCGTTTTCTTTGATGTTGATACCAAAAGAAAGAAGGACAGATTTATGGTTTGGTAAATGATGTTAAAGCATATGTAGGGTTACCAGTAGTTTTATTTATTCCAAGCTCTGTTGTGAGACATTGCAAATAATGTTCTACATATGAAGACAATATTATTGGAGGCTTTATCTGCTGGAACAACCACATATTTGTCATGCAAAGAGGATAAAGCATCCACAACATCCGGATTCTTGAAAGGGTTAGTAACTCTTGTACTCATATTATATCGTAATTTTTGTTTGCGCCTCTGAATGCATGATCGAATAGCTTTGATCCATTCAGACAAAGTGTCCAGTTCTGGTTCGTCTGGTTTGCGCTTTACCCATTTTCTTGCATAGTCCTCAACTGCATCCATCAGTAAGTTAACTTGAAATTCTTTTTTCTTTTTCTTAAATCATTAAAGTAGACCTTTTATATATTTGATATTTTTTATGTCTCAATCACTACAGTACATACATGTATATGGCTAATATGCTTGCTTTGCATCTCTGAATCTCAGGTTTTTTAATGACATAATGTTTTATTGTATTGCAGCAGCAGCATTGCCTCATGTACATCTACCCCATGTTATCAATATAAAATGATTAAAGTGTTTCACTTGGTATATTTAAAAATATAAAAATGTTAAGAACAAAAATGTTTAATAAAAGATGAATAAATACAAATGCATAAAAATAATGTTAAAATGAAACAAATGAACAAAATTTAATACAACTTAATACTTTGGATGGGGGTGTCCATTATGCTATATTATTTAATCTTTAAGGTCATTTGTCATAATTTTTTATACTTTATGCCCATCATTCTCTTTTCTCAATAAATTAGCACATCATTATTCTCTGTTCCTTATTTTAGTCAAATTGTCTCTATTCTTTATACTTTTAGCCATAGTTCCTCTTTTCTGTAAACCCCATACTAATCGTAAGACATGATGGGTAGAGGTTTAGGGTATAATTTAGTCCAAACAATTATGACGTCTGGCAAGGCTATTTTATTTTATTCTGGGACGCGTAAGAAGGCGTCCCAGAAAAAAGATTAAAATAGCCCTACCAGACGTCATAATCATTTGGACTAGGTATAATTAAACTATAGTTGTTATTGTTTTGCTATATTATGCTATATATTTGTTTTTTGTTACACACTAATTGTGTAAAAAATATTAATATAAAACCATGCCTACTAACCTTTTTACAATTCCAGACAACCAAACAAATGGTCACAAATGCTTTACACAACCGTAATAATTAAATTAAAATATAAATGCTAACATTGACAGACCAAAATGAAAGTTTTATCTAAAATTAAAAGTCTCGGGCTTGGAAAGGGGCGTTTATTTACATGTGGTCTGTGAAATTGTACTGGATTTTAGCATCGAAAAAGGGCAAATATATTGCCATAAACCGATCTGATCAACAAAATTATGTTATGGATATTGTTCATATCTTTCTACTAACCATTAAAAGTAATAATACTAGGATTTTATGAGCTCTGAAACCTACTATTCATGTGGATCTGTTGAAAAATGGCGTCGATTTATGTGCTTCCTTTTCGCAGCCTCAGTTGCAATTTGTCACGGAGTGATGGATAGTTATGCAAATATTTAGGGACTCCCATCATCATAGATACTATTTTTGGTCATTTTATATTTAAATAGCAAATAGGATGCAAATGTGTCAGTTATTTTCAGAAGGGGAAAACACCCATTATATTTTTATCTTCCAAAACAACAATGTCACTTGCCATTTTCAGATGTTTGTTTCTTGTAAAATAAAATCTCCCAAGAAGAAAAAATAGCATGGTCACCTGTTAAACTTACCTATATAACTTATTCATGATGAAATGATGCAAGTTTAATTATCTTTAATAATAAATTTCTTGAAAATAACATGTACACGATGTAAACAAATTACCGAGATGGTGCGATACTGTCGCATTCTATGACAAAATCGCGATTGTCGCCCTTGAATTCTTTTCAGTTACGTCATATGGAATGAGGCGCAGAACTGACGTGTGGCTTTCACACTGATCCGTGAAATCAACCTAGAGGGTATCTATCCATGTAGTTAAACCTACAAAGGATCATTCCGTATGTTTAATCTACAGGGTATCGTTTCATGTATTTAAACCTACAGATGATTTTCCATGTAGTTTTACCAACAGGGGATCATTCCATATGTTCAATCTACAGGGTATCGTTTCATGTATTCAAACCTACAGATGATTTTCCATGTAGTTTTACCAACAGGGGATCATTCCATATTTTCAATCTTCAGGGTATCGTTTTATTTATTTCAACCTACAGGTGATTTTCCATGTAGTTTTACCAACAGGAGATCTTGTAATGTAATCAAGCAGTCATTGGATTGATCTTTTCCTATAGTTAAACCAATGAAATATCCTTCGATGTAGTTGAACCTACAAAAGACCTTCCTATGCAGTTTAAACTACAGGGTATTGTTCCATGTACATGTAATCAAGCCTACAGGGGATCTTTAATAGTAGAAAACCTATGGCAGATCTTTCCGTGTCTTGCTTTGCACAACAGTTGTTATATTTTGTTGAGTACTTGAATTTGTAAAAAAAGCCTTCTACGAAAATCCCGAATAAAAGAATTTATTTTGTTTATTTTATAAGCCGAGTCGAAGATAGGTTTGTTATTTATGACCCACATACAAAATAACGTCAAATAAAGAGTTAATAGTTTTACTAGTATCATTTCTATAAAAAGTTACATCTTTAGCTTTTAATTAATTCGGATATAAGCATTCCAATAAGCGCATCGGAAACACGAAATTTATTAAGTGTCATTTTTATTTACTGATCTGTTCAATAAAAAAAAAACCATTCAAAAAAACTAAAACAATAGAAAAACATTGACCAATGTAAGAAAGATTAATTTATGTCAGGAAGCCAAAGTTTACATGTTTGTCTTTGAGTTAGATGTTGTTTAAATTCGATACATTTTAGTGGAATCATTGTTAAAATACTATTCCATTGTTATGGCCTTGTGTACACATAAGAGGAAAACATAAAACCACAAAAAATACTGAACTTTGAGGAAAATTAAAAACGAAAAGTTCTTAATCAAATAGCAAAATCAAAAGCTCAAATACATCGAATGGATAACAACTGTCATATTCCTGACTTGATTCTGGCATTTTTCTATGTAGAAAATGTTGGATTTACCTGGTTTTATAGCTAGCGTAACCCCTCACGTTTATGACAGTCGCAAAACGATGAATGAACAGTGAACAAATCAAACAGACATAATGGGTAACAATGTCCAACATATTGTATACGTATAGCTTTAATGCATTTATCAGTCCTTACATAAGAATAATGATTAACATACATGACTCAACATACTCAAATTACGCCATTAAATTTGAACCTGTCCAACGGATCTTAATTTACAAAAAGACACTCGGTCGGTTGATATTGTACTAGCATTGCCTTTTTCTTAAGGACAACTTGATAATGATTGGATGCTACATATCGAAAGTCAGATCCCCATGACAATGTGCATTTGCTACTGAAAACGAAAGTTTAGTCAGATTAATTTTATGTTCTAACGATTTTTACATAAAAACAAAAAAAAAAATATTTAAAAACTTACTTCAGGATGTTCGACTATATTCACAACTGCGTCAATTCAATTAACTGAGATCAGGTAAACTTTCAATGACAATATGTACAGGTGAGTATGATATCAAACCTGAATTTTTAAAGATAGTCGTAGTAAAACTTTTTTTCAATTTAATTTTAGGCGAAACAATTTAAATGTTTTATTTGTATTACAGAGATAACCTATCATCAAATTGTAATCAATAAAAATAAAAGTCATATGAAACTTTTAATTTGAAAAGAAATTTTGAATATGTTTTAAATACTTACATTGCCTATGCCAAATTGTTTGTATGTACATCGAACGACAAATATATGTGACGTACAAAATTTTCTGACGTCAGACACGCGAATCAATGAATGTCTTTGTAGATAGATGTTTTTTTGTTCTGTTAAATTGTTCCTTTTAAAATTGTTATACGATGATGACTGATGTACCCATATTTTTACTATTTTGTGTATTGTGTCTTTAGTTAACGCATCATTGTTAATTTAACGGAATTTGATGAGACTGTATTCAAAGTGAGAGGGTATGCCCTATAAAACCAGGTTTAAAAACCAGGTTTAATCCATCATTTTCTACATTTGAAAATGCCTGTACCGAGTCAGGAATATGACACATATTGTCCATACGTTTTTGATGCGTTTTGTTATTTGATTATGGACTTTCAGAATTGATTTTCCTCTGAGTTCAGTATTTTTGTGATTTTACCTTTTGAATGATAAGTTTTACTATAAAACAAGCTGTCGTGTGAATAAAGTAATGATGTATTTCGCATTTTGTAATTATAGTGATAAAAGTTACAGTTAAAACACAAAATCTTTTATATTTGATTAAACATAAAAGTAATATAGGAATTACATTTACGCACATCATACATTTCGAAACTCTTTGTGTGATTGTTTATTTAAATACACAAGCAACTCAAATAACTATAGCATCTCTTTTATTGGTGATAAAAAAACTTAATCAAAAACAATGCTGCTTTTGAAATTTGTCCTAATGCATA
The DNA here is from genome assembly GCF_963676685.1 of Mytilus edulis. NCBI lineage: Eukaryota > Metazoa > Mollusca > Bivalvia > Mytilida > Mytilidae > Mytilus > Mytilus edulis. The sequence goes on along the minus strand of NC_092350.1, from coordinate 66,446,978 downwards.
GGAGATAGACCATGGATTTTTGAATTATGTAATATCCCCAATTTGATAAGCTGTTTTCGTCACAAAAGTGAAACTTTTTTATACAAGTTTATAGTTGAAGTGACAAAATTAATTGAAAATTTTGTGTTTTCTACGTGGTGTATATCTGATAATCTGATTTTCTGATCCAACATCATTTTGGTACGATTTAAAATGCTTAGTTGTAGAGTTAATTAAATAATACCAACATTGAATAAACTAAAATATTATTTCACTAATCGATAGTTACGTCGCAATATAGTGAAAAACAGAGGAAATACAACTGCAAATAACAGTGAAAATAGAATTAACTAATGAAAGTTTAACATGTGTTTTCGATATGGAATGATTGGCAGTCACCTCACAAATGGAAATAGCTTACACAGTACTTACTTGGATGACACGTAGAACATATTATCTACGGACCAGGCAGTCACTAATACGATCCAACCATGTAAAACTTTGTCCGTAATCAAATAATGATAGTACAAATGCAGTTTATTTGCATATATTGTCCACTTTCCTGACATTGTTGAAAAGACTCATGTTATAAAAAAGCTTAGGGGTAATACAAAAAAAAAAAAAATATAAAAGAAATTGTTTCAATTTTTCTGAAAAATATTTCGGTCAAGGTTAAAAAAACTTTCATCAAAGAAAGGATAGTAAGACAGTCATCAAACTTGTCATTACTGCCTTCCATTTACATTTCCTTTTCTGAGAAGTTGGGATTTTGGAAGCGGAAGAGAGTGTATATATAATAATATAACAATGGTGATGTTAATGCACAACACTTTGTATAACATAATTAAACGTGATGATTATAGCAAAAAAATAACTTCTTAGCATATTACATTTATATAATAGCTAAAATACAAATTGCATAACTGACTTAAAATCTGATAGGTTAGAATTATATTTATTACAAATTTTGTAGACAGCATGACTTACTCATAAAACATGACCATAGACATAACATCATATTTCATCAAATAGCAATCTGCATGATCTGGGATACGTCTTGAGTAAGCATCTTAAACCAAAATGACTGACATACATACGGACTGACAGACATGACAGACTGTGGTAACAATGTATCCTCGATATTCACTGTAAATCATTTTCGATTAAAATTGTGTGTATCATGCATGTAGTAATAATGTATCAGTTTAATCCATGTATTAAAATGGACAAATGTAAGATGTTGTGTGTATTCAAGAAACCATTTTAATTTTATTGCGTTAAAATGTATTAGAATATGAAAAGATATTTCGAATGTGTTTAACAAACCACTAACACAATCGACTACATATGTATACATTTTCAAAAACTTTTTGTTTAAGTTAAATTGAACTAAAAAAGCTATTTGGAAGTAATTGTGAAAGTAACTCTTTTAAAAATTTCTGAACCAAATTGGGGCATTACATAATCATGATAATGTGAAACACGAAACAAGTATATATACTGTGCGTTTTGCTGCGTGTTTGTTTTTTCTACATTGGCTAGAGGATAGAGGAAGGTTGAGATCTTCAAAAACATATTTACAGTCCTTGGATAGTGTGAACTTCCCACTAACACCATTACACCATTCACCATACACCATTTCACCATTCACCATACACCATTACACCATGCACCATACACCATACACCATTACACCATCCACCATACACCATTACACCATTCACCATACATCATTACACCATACACCATGTGCCATTACATCATACACGTTACACCTTTGCACCATACACCTGGCGTAAATCAGATGTGGATACTAAAAAGCTCTAAGGATCTTTTAGAGTACATACAATGTAGGACTTACATCTAGAAATTGATAATGAGGGTCGGTTGAAAACAAAAATTTACGACAAAAGAGATGATTTCAGCTTCCCAAGTGTGAACCTTCCATTTCTATGAAGCAACATTTCAGCAGCGCCTGCATACGGAGTATATATCTCTCAATTGATACGATATTCCCGCGCTTGTATTTCCTATCATGATTTCCTTGATAGAGGATTGCTTCTCACATGGAAGCTATTAAACGAAGAGTTCCAAATGGTGAAGTGAAATCATCCCTTCGTAAATTTTACGGACGCCATCACGAGTTGGTTCACCGTTAAAGAATAACCGTTTCACAGATGATATCGAATATGTTCCTTATGTCGTAACTACAATACCCTTCCCTTTTCACGATTGAGAGCTACCGAATTAGGATTTTTACCGGATTTGAAATAACATAAGCAACACGACGTCTGCCACATGTGGAGCAGGATCTGCTTACCCTTTCGGAGCACCTGAGATCACTCCTAGTTTTTGGTGGGAATCGTGTTGCTGAATCTTTAGTTTTCTATGTTTTGTCTTCTGTACTATTATTTGTCTGTTTGTCTTTTTATTTTAAGCCATGGCGTTGTCAGTTTATTTTCAATCTATGAGTTTGACTGTCCCTCAGGTATCTTTCGTCCCTCTTTTACACATTACACCATAATGCAATTAATTTCAAAGAAAGCGTGAGACTACAAAATTATTTATTTTTTATTTTAAAAAACGAATTTTGATCACAGTATTGTAGATAAATGTATAAAATTAAAAATCAGTTCTTATCAATATTTTGCATAGTTTTAAATGTCGTACACCATTCATTGACACCATTCCCGATCGCACGTTACACCATTACACCATCCCCCTTACACCATTTCACCATTTGCCATACACTCTTACACCATTCACGGCCTGTTACCCTGCTACACTTTTGCACCTGTCCAAAGTCTGAAGCCTCTGACCTTTGCTAGTGTTGTATTATTTTCATTTTTAGTTCAATTATATACTTTGCAGTTTGGTATGACGTCCATTTTCACTAAACTAGTGAAGTTGAAATCATCCCTTCGTAAATTTTACGGACGCCATCACGAGTTGGTTGACCGTTATGGAATAACTGTTTCACAAATGATATGGGATATGTTCCTTATGTCGTAACTACAATCCCCTTCCCTTTAATGAATGTGACCTACCGAATTAGACTATTTACCGGATTTGTAATCACATAAGCAACACGACGGGTGCCACATGTGGAGCAGGATCTGCTAACCATTCCGGAGCACCTGAGATCACCCCTAGTTTTTGGTGGGGTTCGTGTTGTTTATTCTTTAGTTTTCTATGTTGTGTCATGTTTACTATTGTTTTTCTGTTTGTCTTTTTCATTTTTAGCCATGGCGTTGTCAGTTTGTTTTAGATTTATGAGTTTAACTGTCCCTTTGGTATCTTCCGTTCCTCTTTTATTGCCGTTGATCCCCTAAATTCATGCCAATATTTCAAAAAAGAGACAAGAAGCCTATTGGTCATTTCTATATGGAGTTTTGGCTTGTTGACTGTACTGTTACATATGATTGTCACATCTGCTGTTTTTGAAGGGTTTTTGTATCAATCATACCTATATATCCTAATTTTCAGAAGGTGCCGATATTAATCCTTTTAAGTGTTGATTCACCTTTTGTAGTCAGTTTTGCTTGTGAGAGTGTTGATTTTCGACAAAATTACAATTAACTTCAAGGTGTCGCTCAGCAATTACGCCTTGTCTACACTTTTGGAGATCAAAAGTTAAGATGATGACAAAATATCGTAAAATCAGAAATTAAAAAAGAAAAAAATATGTAGTTGGTGCTACATGCTTTTTATTACATGATTGTATAATGTTTCAGTTAATCAACCTGTCCCATCGTATGCTCTTGCAAACCTTTCAATATTAACCCTCAGCCTTGTTTGGTTCGAAGAAACTCAAAACTGCATATAACAATAACTCAAATTAACAAAAAGCTAAAGTAAGAAATTGTATACTTCCCTGTAATAGCGCGTACTCAAACGAAACGTTATATTTTATAAAACTATTGTATTAACTTAAAATTTTGACAGTGTGTAGAAACAGAAATAATGTATTTCTTAACAATACATAACGTATGAACCGATATCAATCATTTTCTTTTATCTCTGCATAACTTCTCAATCCATCCTAAAGTAAAAGGCCAAACCTAATCACCAACCTTGAATATCGATACACGTTTCAAGAGGTCATATGGTCGTTTTAAATTTTTAAATAACCTCTGCATTGGAACTTTACTTTCTTCAATAACATAATTAATGTGCAATGCTCTATTTCAAAATAACAAGCTTTTTCGTATGATTCTCTGTACATTGTCATACATTAACCTTTTTTCTGTTATAAGGTATTAAAAATTACAAAGGCTTGATAAGATTTTAACTTGACTTTTTAAAACAATACTTTAGAAAATATGAAAAGTAAAGGTAGAAGTTTGCGGGCCAAACTTTTAACGGCATTGTATGGAGAAAAAAGCGAGAGTATTTAAAATTTCTGATAAAAAGTTAAAACAAGACCGAAGAACATTCAAAATAATATTATCTTCAAAGATTTTATATTATTGAGGATTAGGAGGATCCGGTGGTGGTGGTGGTACCCAAACTTGGGGTTGATCCTGGTGTGGTTGAATTGTTTTTATAGTTGTTTGCTTTAACTCTGTAATTAACAACAGAATGAAATATAAAATACACAAATACCAAACTGCAAAGAAAACTGAAATCGGAAAGTTACTTAAAAAAATCAAAATCAAAACCTCAGACACATCAAATTAATAGAAATCAACTGTCATATTCCTGACTCCATACAGGCATGTCCTTATGCAGAAAAGGGTGAAATCAACTTGGTTTTATAGCCTGCGTATCCTCTCACTTTTATGCCAGTCAACAGTATGACAATGCCAAATTTCATAAAAAAGGGTATCAAGGGGACTGACTTTGCTATTTTGATGCAATTGGTTAAGTATAACACAGGGTGTTGAAGTACGGCACTCATAATTAGTTCCCTTATAAATCATTCATTATTCTCGTAGTTTTGTTTGCAATCATATAAAAAATAAGATCTTTTTATCGATAATTTTTAAAGCCTCTGACAACTGCTGTATAAAGGTTGTTTTAATGTTGTGCGCAAGTGTCATTGGTTTTAAAAATGATTACGGAGGAAAACTGTAATTTGGTTGTTATCATTGGTTCATTTGTCATATTTGTTTTTTTCGAAATTTGATGTTTTCTTACGTTTCTCACTCAAATGTGTTCATATTTTTCATGCCGGACCTATTATATTCAGCTGTATGGTATGAACGTTTCTTATTGTTGAAGGCCGTACAATTGCTTATAATTGCTAACAGCTACTTGTTTTGAAATTTTTTGGATAGTTGTCTTATTTGGAATCATACTCTACTCCTTTTTATAATGGAATATCTTTCAATTAATTTGAAAAAACAGAACGATTCAAAAACTTGGTATAATCATATAAATCGTACATGTCCTTTTATAGTTCGTTCTCATGTTGTACTGTTATACCATGTTAGGGGAGGGTTGGGATCCCGCTAATATTTTTAACCCCGCCACATTATTTATGTATGTGCCTATGCCAAGTCAGGAGCCTGTAATTCAGTGGTTGTCGTTTGTTTATGTGTTACATTGTGGTTAGTTGTCTCATTGGCAATCATACCACATCTTCTTATTTTATACTAATTGTATTTTTAATAAAAAAAGGCATACATTGTGGCTGATTTTCATTATTTACAACTGATCTGTTATAATATTATGACAGATGAGGCTTTCGTTTTTTTCAATAACATATTTTATTATGTACATTGTTTTCCGTTTCATAATCGAAAAGCGGATTTACTAGTTTTTTTTTTATATATGTGCAATTGCCTTGAAATTGGAGGGATATGATGCATTAAAATAGAAAACTGAAGATCGGTTTCAAAAGAAATCATCACCTACACATATGTATTACTGTGTTTGATCCATCGTGTAAACAGTGGCAAAGTCATTTGTTGTAGCCTGTTTCAAGTCATAGGAATCAAACGTAGAATTTACTTAAAGTTCCGATGAACATGTTCAGTTATGCAGATGAACAACCAATGCCTAATCAAATCGATATAAGAAGAGGAGTGTAAATGAGACAACTCTCTATCCACGTCACAACTTGTTAAATTAAATCAATATAGGTCATAGTACGGTATTCAAAACGGAGCCTTCTCACAGCGAACATCAAACTATAAAGGGTCCAAAATTACTAGTGTAAAAGCATTCAAACACGAAAACTACAGGTATAATCTATATGATAAACAAGAAACGAAAAACTCTTTTATATATGGACAGCAACCAACGACTACCAGTGAACAACAGGTTCCTGACTTAGGAGAAGTACAAACAAATGCAGCGGGTTTAAACGTTCAATCTTATCCAAAATAATAGTGAAACATTACAACATTGAAAGATTCACTACAAAATATCAATTGAAATGTATTTCTATTTGTATCCATCTGATGAGTTAAGCCTTTTTCAACTGATTTGTTTAGTTAGTTCTTTTGTTCTACTGTTTCACCACTGTCCCAGGTTAGAGGGAGAGTTAGGATTTTAAACTATTTTAACTATATTTGTCACTTTTTTATCATTTCATGTTTCTGCCATCATAAACACCCGTTTTGATATATGATTGTAATTCAAACTTGAAATAAATATTATTGTCTAAACACTCTACCATTTTTCATGAACTTAGCAAATTTTTTAAATTGAATTTTAAATCCGTTGTTCCAAAAATAACATGTTGTTGCAATTTGGTTTGCAGTTTATGATGAATATGATCGGGGAAAGACAAAGATTATTGCTATTTTAATCCATATGTTTGCTTGATGAGACAACAAATGTTGAATAATTTGACAGGTCACATTTGATATTCATATTTTTAAATAACTTGTTACCTTTTGAATAATTTCGATCAAAACATCGCTCTCTATCTGGGAGTGTTGTTTCTACATCTTCAATTAAGTAAAGATATGTCCATATTATTCTATTCAACGAACATAAGTTTAATAAGTTGTTGTATAAATAGAAACCTTTGTAGCGCCCCTAATGGCTAAATGAACTATGTAAGTTTTTCAAAATATTTTGCGTCTGTTATTCACTACATTATAATCCTCTAAAACTAATTGTCCGATTGTTACAAATCAGAACAAAAGGAGTCTAAGATACTGTCTGTCTATGTTGATTAAAACTGTCAGCGGAATATTTGCATTTTTATCCTAAATTGACTATTTGTTCCCTTTTTTTGGTAAATTTGTCGTTTTTTTTTTAAACTTTCAAGGAAATAGTTTACATAAGTGACCATGATCATAACACTGAGTCTACTTCTTTTAGAAATAATAACTCTAAAATTTCAAAGATTAAGATTTGTTCAAATTTTTAACATCTAAAAATTAAGCAATTCATGATCTATAAATAGGAAAATATAAATCTTAAAACGTCATTTCATTTGTTATTTGAATTCTAAAGTACTTATTAAATTTATAAAAAAAAACGGTCGTCTACGTCAGGTCAATTTCAACGAAATTCTCTACCGATTAATTTTCTAATATGCAAAGTCATTTTAATCAAAATCAGCAAATATTTCGTTAAACCGGACAGCAGTGTAATGTGTTTGATACTTTATTTCTCTGATTTGAAAATTAAATGAACAATTTATTAATTTTCGTCATTATAATGTTAACAAACTGACATCAACTTTACAATAGAACTTGGAATAAGGTTTTGCTTAACATAAAATTGTTTGTGCTTGTGTTGTTGTTATTCTTGTGTTTTTGGCGGAGTTCGTGTTGCTTAGTCTTTAGTTTTCTATGTTGTGTTTTGTGAACTTATATTTGTCTGCTTGTCTATTTCTTTTTTTGCCATGTCATTGTCAGTTTATTTTCGATCTCTGAGTTTGACTGTCCCTCTGGAATCTTTCGCCCCTCTTTTCTAATTTGGGGTATTTGGTTTTTTAAACTAATTATTTTTGTATAAGATCGTATAAACTCTTTGTAAGTCGACTTGTTTAGGTTAAAATATTTTGTAAACTTTTACCCTATGTATGTATATATGCATGTTTCTAGTCAGTTATCTGATTAACCATCTTCCAAGATTGTTTGCTTAAAATGGATTTAGCAACAAAGGAAGAATTTTGATATATTTTTTTCAATAAAATAAGAGACGTTGATATACGAGTAATTTATAATTTCTAGATTAAAAGTTTGAAATTGGGCGATATGCAAACAATTGAACTCGAGAATAACTGCACAAAATCGTTACAAAAAAGGAAGATAAGTTATAAACAGCATATTTAAAAATTGCCTCACTTAATTACAAAATACATATAATAATGTATCAGTTTATAGTATAATATTTAGATAAGTTTGTGCAACAAACTTATTAAATTCGTTTGCGTCAACCGTACTTGATCAACCTTTATTTTTTCCCCTAAAGCTTTATGCATAATAGTATTTACTGCAATCCTTATAAAACGCGTAAAAGGGTTTTATTCGAAATTATGAGTTATCATTACAACTTCTATCAATTCAGAGCAAAGTCAAACGAAAGAAACACTTTGTAAATTTGTTTGTGAATGTTTCATTTTGATTTTCAATTTAATCTGAAGCGTCTGTACTGACGTTGTGTTCACATTTCACTTGATGAATAAAGCAATCATGAAGAAATTAGGGTTATTGTACTTAATCAGGTAAAGTTAATATTTAAATGAATTTTGCTTTTCTTCCTTAATGTTAAAAAAAAGATGTAAACGTTAGGTTCAAATGAAACCGGAAGAGAAATTTGGCAAACCGGAAGTTTCTTCTAAATTTCAATTCAAGGTATAAACAAATCATATATTTTTGGAATCAGGGTAAATCATTCTATAATTGGACTCTATAATTGACCTTCTAGGACGAAATTGAAATCATGTGAATTTAGGGTTGAAAGAACTACAATTGTTCTCTGTACAATTGTATTGTAATTTAATATAATTGCCTTATGTCTTAAATATTGCTGATGTTAACGGGTTGTTAATTTGAATGCAGACCTGAGGGATGATGTCGAAGACCTGTATGTTTTATGCTATATGAATGTCTTGTTTTCGATATTTTGTATCTTATCTTTCCATTGAAAACTCGATTATAGTATGTTTGTACAATGAAAACCAAGTATACAATGTAGGGATGAATTTGGTTTACTGTTAAATTTCGAATCAGTTTCAAAGGCTGTACAAATTACAAAATAGATGAAAAAAATATGGTAAATCGAAACTGTATTTGCCACATTTTGATCGTTTCATGTTTTTGCCATCATAAACGCCATTTTAAATATATATATATGATTGTTATTCAAACTTAAAATAATTATTATTGTCTACACACTCTACCATTTTTCATGAATATCGGAAAATTTCTGAAATTATAATTTAAATCCGTTGTTCCAAAAATAACAGTTTGTTGCGATTAAGTTTGTTTTTCATGTTTTTTAAACTTATCATTATTGTTTAAGATCTTATCAACAATTTGTAAGTCGACTTGTTTGGAATACAAATTTTGTTTAAACTCTAACAAATGTATGTATGTCCCAAATCACTATCGTAATTAGTCCGATTTAGCATTAATGGAAGGCCAAAGGTATTTCTATTTAATAATACTAACATGAGATTACTTACCTGGCCATGACCCACCAGCTGCAAAGTATGATGTCATGCAATATACATTTTGGTAATTAAACAATATTTGCAATTTATTTTTGTATATTTACATATAACTTCATGAATTTCTCAACTTATTAAATTCGTTTGCGTCAACCGTACTTGATCAACCTTTAATTTTTTCCCAAAAGCTTTTATGCATAATAATATTTACTTCAATCCTTATAAAACGCGTAAAAGGGTTTTATTCGACATTTTGAGTTATCATTACAACTTCTATCAATTCAGAGCAAAGTCAAACGGAAGAAACAATTTGTAAATTTTTTGTGAATGCTTCTTTTTGATTTTCAATTTAATGTAAAGCGTCTGTACTGACGTTATCTTTACATTTCAATTGATGAATAAAGCAATCATGAAGAAATAAGCGTTATTGTACTTAATCAGGTATAGTTAATTTTTGAATGAATTTTGCTTTTCTTCCTTAATGTTAAAAAAAGATGTAAACGTTAGGTTCAAATAAAACCGAAAGAGAAATTTGGCAAACCGGAAGTTTCTTCTACATTTCAAGTCAAGGTATAAATAAATCATATATTTTTGGAATCTGGGTAAATCATTCTGTAATTTGACTCCATAATTGACTTTCTACGTCGAAATTTGAAATCATGGAAATTTGGGGTTGAAAGAACTTCAATTGTTTTCTGTACAATGGAATTGTAATTAAATATAATTGCCTTATGTCTTAAATATTGCTGATGTTAAAGGGTTGTTAATTTGAATGCAAACCTGAGGGATGATGTCGAAGACCGATATGTTTTATGCTATATGAATGTCTTGTTTTCGACATTTTGTATTTTATCTTTCCATGGAAAACTCGATTATAATATTTTTGTACAATGAAAACCAAGTATAGAATGTAGTAATGAATTTGATTTACTGTTAAATTCCGAAGACTGTACAAATTACAAAATAGATGAAAAAATGTGGAAAGTTTAAACTGTATTGGCCAATTTTTGATCGTTTCATGTTTTTGCCATCCTATACACCGTTTATGTATATGATTGTAATTAAAACTAAAAATAAGTATTATTGTCTACACACTCTGCCATTTTTTAATGGTTTTTTTTTTTTAACTTATTATTATTGTATAAGATCGTACCAACAATTTGTAAGTCGACTTGTTTGAAATACAAATTTTGTTTAAACTCTAGCAGATGTATGAATGTCCCAAACCACTATCGTAATCAGTCTGATTTAGATTAAACATGGTATTTCTGTTTAATAATACTAACATGAGAATACTTACGTGGACATGGTATTTTTGTATATTTACATATAACTTCATGAAGTTCTCGGTCTCAACCGTACTTGCACAACGTTCAAATATTTGTATATAATAAAATGATATCTCATTCTTATGATTTTATCGTCAAGACTGAAATCCTTAGAATTTGATTAAGCGAGAAAAGTTATATTTTGAATATTTCACGAGACATGTTTATTTTATTATTTGTTACTGCTTTTTTCATCTTAAAAAATTAGTGTGAGTTTTTAAATCACTCTAAAGCATAATCATATATAGGTATACGTGGAATAATTGGGAGGGTGTTTTCTCTGCTTTATAGAATCACATCATTGGAAGATATTTGAAATTAAAATTCCATATATATTACATTTTTAAAAAAGTGTTACCTTTTGAATATTGGCAAACCAAATACCAAAATGTATAATTATGTATGTTAATGTTATTAACAAATGTGTATGTTAACTATATTCTAATTGTTTAGTTTTTAGGTCTCAACAGTACCTTATCGACGAATTTTCATCATTATAATGTTAATAAACTGACATCAACTTTACAATAGAATTTTGAATAAGGTTTTGCTTAACATTAATTTGTTTGTACTTGTGTTGTTGTTATTCTTGTGGTTTTGGCGGAGTTCGTGTTGCTTAGTCTTTAGTTTTCTATGTTGTGTTTTGTGAACTTATATTTGTCTGTTTGTCTATTTCTTTTTTTTTTTGCCATGTCTTTGTCAGTTTATTTTCGATCTCTGAGGTTTAATGTCCCTCTGGTATTTTTGTCCCTTTTTTCTAATTTAGGGTATTTGGTTTTTTAAACTATTTATTATTGTATAAGATCGTATAAACTCTTTGTAAGTCGACTTGTTTAGGTTTAAATATTTTGTAAATTTTTACCCTATGTATGTATATGCATGTTTCTAGTGAGTTGTCTGATTAACCATCTTCCAAGATTGTTTGCTCAAAATGGATTTAGCAACAAAGGAAGAATTTTAATATATTTTTTCAATAAAATAAGAGACGTAGAGTTGATATACGAGTAATTCATAATTTCTAGATTAAAATTTGAAATTGGGCGATGTGCAAACAATTGAACTCGAGAATAAACGCATAAAATCGTTACAAAAAAGGAAGATAAATTAAAACAGCATATTTAAAAATTGCCTCAATTAATGACAAAATACCTATAATAATGTATCAGTTTATAGTATTATATTTAGATTAGTTTGTGCAATAAACTTCTTAAGTTCGTTTGCGTCAACCGTACTTGATCAACCTTTATTTTTTTCCCAAAAGCTTTCATGCATAATAGTATTTACTTCAATTCTTATAAAACGCGTAAAAGGGTTTTATTCGACATTTTTAGTTATCATTACAACTTTTATCAATTCAGAGCAAAGTCAAACGAAAGAAACACTTTGTAAATTTTTTGTGAATGTTTCATTTTGATTTTCAGTTTTATTTGAAGCGTCTGTATTGACGTTATGTTTACATTTCAATTGATGAATAAAGCAATCATGAAGAAATTAGGATTATTGTACTTAATCAGGTAAAGTTAATATTTAAATGAATTTTACTTTTCTTCCTTAATGTTTGAAAAAGATGTAAACGTTAGGTTCAAATGAAACCTGAAGAGAAATTTTGCAAACCAGAAGTTTCTTCTAAATTTCAAGTCAAGGTATAAATAAATCATATATTTTTGGAATCAGGATAAATCATTATATAATTTGACTCCATAAGTGATTTTCTAGGTCGAAATTGAAATCATATGAATTTGGGGTTGAAAGAACTTCAATTGTTCTCTGTACAATTGTATTGTAATTTAATATAATTGCCTTATGTCTTAAATATAGCTGATGTTAACGGGTTGTTAATTTGAATGCAGACCTGAGGGATGATGTCGAAGACCGATATGTTTTATGCTATATGAATGTCTTGTCTTCCATATTTTGTATCTTATCTTTCCATTGAAAACTCGATTATAGTATGTTTGTACAATGAAAACCAAGTATACAATGTAGTAATGATTTTGTTTTACTGTTAAATTCCGAATCAGTTTCAAAGACTGTACAAATTACAAAATAGATGAAAAACTGTGGAAAATTTAAACTGTATTGGCCATTTTGTGATCGTTAAATGTTTGTGCCATCTTAAACACTATTTTAGATATATGATTGTAATTCAAACTTAAAATAATTATTATTGTCTACACACTCTACCATTTTTAATGAATATCGCAACATTTTTGAAATTATAATTTAATCCGTTGTTCCAAAAAAACCTGTTTGTTGCGATTAATTTTTTTTTATGTTTTTTTTTTTAACTTATTATTATTGTATAAGATCGTATCAACAATTAGTAATTCGACTTGTTTGGAATACAAATTTTGTTAAAACTCCAACAGATATATGAATGTCCCAAACCACTATCGTAATCAGTCTGATTTAGATTAAACATGGTATTTCTGTTTAATAATACTAACATGAGAATACTTACTTAGAAGTAGTTCAAAATCTGCAAAGTATGATGTCATGCAATATACATTTTGACAATTCAACAATATTTGCATTTTATTTTTGTATATTTACATATAACTTCATGAATTTCTCAACTTATTAAATTCGTTTGCGTCAACCGTACTTGATCAACCTTTATTTGTTTCCCAAAAGCTTTCATGCATAGTAGTATTTACTTCAATCCTTATTAAACGCGTAAAAGGGTTTTATTCGACATTTTGAGTTATCATTAAACTTTTATCAATTCAGAGCAAAGTCAAACGAAAGAGACACTTTGTAAATTTTTTGTGAATGTTTCATTTTGATTTTCAATTTAATCTAAAGCGTCTGTACTGACGTTATGTTCACATTTCAATTGATGAATAAAGCAATCATGAAGAAATTAGGGTTATTGTACTTAATCAGGTAAAGTTAATATTTAAATGAATTTTGCTTTTCTTCCTAAATGTTCAAAACAGATGTCAACGTTCGGTTCAAATGAAACCGGCAGAGAAATTTGGGAAACCGGAAGTTTCTTCTAAATTTCAAGTCAAGGTATATATAAATCATATATTTTTGGAATCGGGGTAAATCATTCTATAATTTGACTCCATAATTGACTTTCTAGATCGAAATTGAAATCATGTGAATTTGGGGTTGAAAGAACTTCAATTTTTCTCTGTACAATTGTATTGTAATTTAATATAATTTGTTTTACTGTTAAATTCCGAATCAGTTTCAAAGGCTGTACAAATTACAAAATAGATGAAAAATGTGGAAAATTTAAACTGTATTGGGCATTTTTTGATCGTTTCATGATTTTGCCCTCATATGCACCATTATAGATATATGATTGTAATTCAAACTTAAAATAATTATTATTGTGTACGCACTCTACCATTTTTTATGAATATCGCAAATTTTTGGAATTGTAATTTAATCCGTTGTTCCAAAAATAACAGCTTGTTGCGATTCAGTTTTGTTTTTGTTTTTTTTTTTAACTTATTATTATAGTATAAGATCGTATCAACAATTTGTAAGTCGACTTGTTTGAAATACAAATTTTGTTTAAACTCTAGCAGATGTATGAATGTCCAAAACCACTATCATAATCAGTCTGATTTAGATTAAACATGGTTTTTCTGTTTAATAATACTAACATGAGAATACTTACGTGGACGTGGTAGAGGAGCTGTAAAGTATGATGTCATGCAATATACATTTTGACAATTAAACAATATTTGCAATTTATTTTTGTATATTTACATATAACTTCATGAAGTTCTCGGTCTCAACCGTACTTGCACAACGTTCAAACATTTGTATATAATATAATGATATCTTATTCAAAGGATGCTATCGTCAAGAGTAAAATCCTAAGAATTTAATTAAGCGAGAAAAGTTATATTTTGAATATTCCACGAGACATGTTTATTTTATTATTTGTTACGTGCTTTTTTACATCTTAACAAATGATTGTGAGTTCGTAAATCATTCTGAAGCACAATCATCTACAGATACACGTGGAATGCGGGAGGGTGAATTCTCTGCTTTATAGAATCACATCATTGCAAGATAAATTCATATATATGTTGAAAAAGTGTTACCTTTTGAATGATGCCAAACCAAATAACAAAATGTATAATTATGTATGTTAATGTAATTAACAAATGTGTATGGTAATTATATTCTAAATATTTAGTTTTTAGGTCTCAACAGTACCTGAACGACGTTTTTTTTTTAAATGATATTATAAATAGGTTTCGAACAACTTATTATCTAATTAGATATCTTAAAAAAATGTATTTTTACGAATTAAACAAGTATAAACCAAGAATAGAGACAAAGGAAAATAACACTTGGTAAACTTCGACTAAATGCTTGTGAAGGTCCCATATCATTCGGAACAGGTGAATTTGACTCCGATCTCAATTGACTAGCATTTTCAACTTTCCTGACGAAGGTTAGTTGTTCTCTTCGGGCACTCCTGCGTCTTCCACCACTAAAAGCTGACCGTGTATTATCTTCATTTCCAACTACTTCAATTTTAAGAATTATATTTCTATTCTCTAGTTCTTTAATTTTATTTTCTAAGTTCATGATATATGCTTTTTGCATTTTCACTTGAATTTGGCATTTTGTTGTTTGATCTCTTCTTCCCATTTCTTCAATCGGAACTCCTTTTGTCTTAGCTCTTTTTACTTTCGATTTGGTCTTGTTTCCTCCGCTTTAGTTTGTTGTTGATATTCTTGTGTTTTAGAGGGCTTCGCATTGCTTAGTCTTTAGTTTTCAATGTTGTGTTTTGTGTACTTATATTTGTGTTAATCTAATGTTTTAGGCATGGCATTGTCAGTTTATTTTTTATCTCTGAGTTTGACAGTTCCTCTGGTATCTTTCGTCCCTCCTTTTTAATTAAGGATATTTAGTTTTTAAAACAAATTATTATTGTATAAGATCGTATAAACGCTTTGTAAGTCGACTTGTTTAAGCTAATATGTTGTGTTAACTTTTACCCTATGTATGTATATATGCATATTCCTAGTCAGTTGTCTGATTAACCATCTTTCTAGATTGTTTGCTTAAAATGGAATAAGCAACAAAGGTAGAATTTTGATATTTTTGTCAATGAATAAGAGACTTAGAGTTGATATACGAGTATTTTATAATTTCTAGCTTAAAAGTTTAAAATTGGCCGATGTGCAAACAATCGAACTCGAAAATAAACGCAAAAATCGTTACAAAAAAGGAAGAGAAGACATAAACAGCATACTAAAATACAGAAAACCCACAAAAAGCTAAGCGATTTATTTCAATGTCTTTAGGAACGTGACTGGTTTTGTCGATAGAAAACCCATCTCATGTCCATGCAAGTTTTTTTTTGCACTTTAAATAAATATGTGCAATACTATACAGTGTCTATTTCATAGTATGAATTATCGGTCTCAACCGTTTCAGAACAATGTTTTGTTTTTACATAAATACAGTAAAGCAAATATTAACAAAATAAGTAGATACAAAAAAATAAGCATTTGATCAATTGTGATTAAATTTCATGTTGAATTACTATAATTTTTCATTCATTGATATCAATTCTGTCTAGAGTTGTGCAATCATATGCTCAATAGTCGGTGCCTCTATCTACCAGGATACATATCATAAGATATGTAATTATTATTCCTGTTCCATTTTTTACAACTACATGTATGTTGATTCAAAAATCCTTTATTTCAGGGCTCTGGGTCAAGAAACTTTACTCTGTACTCTGAGTATAAAATAAGTGCTAAAAACACGAAATCCAGAATTTTGATTGGTTGATTCTAGTCTGAGTACAAAAATTGTGCTTGAAAGTTGTATGACCGCAAGGCCGGACACTTTTTTATAAGCAGAAGTAGAGTAAAACGTGAGTAACAGTCTGCTGAATAAAAGCAAAATGAATCCGAATAAGGGTTTCAAATTTAAATGAACGTTAAAACACATGTGAGAGAAATACGAGAAGGTACTTTTGCAACATGTGATATCAATTATATCTAACAACTGTATTTTGTAATATGTTCATATGAATTTCATATTTGAATGAAATGCTTGTGAATACTTGTTTAAAAAAGATTGTTTTTATCAAGCAATTACAGTAAAAATAAGAACTGTAATTTACTCACCATATGAAATTTGTTCACCTGTTAACAATGGCAAAGTAACTTAGTTTTAAACAACTCAATTATCTAAGGCTTTAATCTCATAAAATAAATTAAGAAAATACAAAATTAAACGGAGTAAAAAATAAACAACTAAAACTGAGTGAACTGCATAACCTCAAAAGGAACAGGACCTAATGAGTCGATAGAAAGTATATCTGTTTGCGAACATTGTACATTTTCGGAAAACAATTCAGCAGGGTATTTGTTGAAATTACGTTGTTATACTCATTTTCTGAAAATGTTTTTAATAAACATCAGCACTTTGACTCCTATGATAATTAAACATCGTCTGATATGTGTCCGGCCTAAAACGTTTATAATGTATAACTTAGGTTACCATACATTTAAAAACAATATTGCGAGGTTATTATGAATGCGATTGTTGCCACTCGGTGGGTATCATAATAACAAGAGAATGTGTTCTAAAAACTAGAATAAAGACTTGTGTTCAGATTTTTCGAATTTGGAATTTTTGGAATAACTTACATAAAATATTTGTCAATTCATGAAACGATGCTATCATAACTGCACTCGATAATTTTTGAATTTACAGTATAATGAGATTTAGAGATGTCTGATAACAACATCAGGTCTCAATGTCATTGACTAATGCATAGTATGATGAAAAGCAAACATCTCAAAACAAAATTGCGTCAATGCTGATTTCACAGCAACAAAGTAATATGTACGAAAAAGGGAGATATGTTATTAGACTAGCTGTGCTGATACCTCTAGTAAATATTGATTTATACTCACGTTGTAGATGTGTTCTTTCTGCAAAGTGAATAAATATTAGGTTACCACAGTATAATGTTGTTCTAAAATTATGATTTCATATCTAACATACAAAACATGGGAAAAAATAGCTGAACGGGGATCACGATTGGATTTGTCGATATAATAAGCACTTTCTGTTTGACGTGCATGCCCTCAAATGTGAAACCCAATCCAGTCACAATCAGTAAATACATATTTTTTTTGCGAATTTTTTCTAAAAATAGGTTAAAACTCTGCTCGGTTTTGTTAAGTTTTCTAAAAATAACTGATAAATTCGTCTTGTACAAAATGTACAGAATCTTCATTATTACCAGATCTACTTAGATTTTGTAATATATTCAAAAATGTTTCCGGGAATTAATAACATTTACAATTATTTCGGAACATTTTCTTTTCTTAAACTTACATATTTTTTTTTGCGCGACAGGACCCCCTCCCCCACCTTCCCTCTTTTAAAGTAAATGGTTCGTCCCTTAGAACTCAAAATGATGAAGCAATACACAACTTATACATATAGCTAGACCGAAGAAATGATAAAAACAAACATAAACATTGTTTTCCAACTGTTGGATATCTGTTTGAATGTTTAAATCGTCAACAAGTTAACTCTGTCTATCTGTTTACTTGTCTGAGAAATGCCCGTCAACAGAACAAATTGATGTCATTGACGTTTATGACGTTGCATAATATTACCGTCTTTGACGTTCTCACGAAAAAACAACATTTTTTAGCCGATTCTTGGCACTCAAAGGTTGTAGTCACAAACATCCCTGGCGCTCAAGGGGTTGGTATAATTCACACTTTAACTAAACACAATTACGTTCCCATTGATAAAGCTCAATGTTTACCTGTAGTTTAAAATATGATATACCTACATGCAGTTGATATTCAATGAAGGCCTTGTTTGGGTTAAGAGTACTCAAAACATAGTGTTAGTCAGTACTTATAAAGTTATCCACATACTTACTCTTCAAGAAAATTAAGAGTCCTACGAAAGAATAGGACATATTTGATAAAAATTCATATACCCAATACTATCAAATTAAAATAATAAATAGGGAAAGTTTGTAAGAAACAATAACCAGATCAAAGACCACCGATGGCTGTGCAATACAGCATGACTACACGGAAGCGTGTTCCTAAACATAAATAAATACTAGTTCAGTGATAATGGACGTCATAATTAACTCTAAAATATGCAAATAAACTGATATTAGAAAGCATACCAGATTAACAAAGGCCACAGGCTCCTGACTTAAACAGCTGCAAAAATGACGCGGGTTTAAAAATGTTTTATTAAATTACAATCCTCCCCTATTAGAAAACACACAAAACAATACGCACTATAAAACTCAGTTAAAAGAAGTCCGTGTCCAATGTCAGAAGAGGTAACAAAAACAAAATGAGCAAAATAACAATGATACATAACTTAACAAAGGATAACTAGCAGTTACTGACATGCCAGCAGCGCAAGACCTGAATTAAACTCATTTAAAGGTTATGTCTTCCTCTTATGAATATAAAAAACAATCCCTCCCGTTAGGGGTTTATTATCATTTCTTCATGAGAAATATGAGAAGAACATACCCCTTATCATGTCAGGTCCAAGAGTCGAAGTTTTATTTACTGTCGATATGCAATAAACTACTTAAACACTAGCTGAAGTGAACTTTTGAAATCGAGTTAATAACGATATATAATACACACTTCAAACTGATTACGTGGATACCGATATTTGCACAAAAAACAAGGATGCTACAATGGTACGGGAAAACCTGGATTTGAAATAATTTGCTTTTTTGTATGCTGGACTATGATATATTTTTTTTATCAAATTTGAAAATTTGAATCATAACATTATTTAGATAAAAAAAAACACCCCCCTGGAGGTAAAATGCTCATTCTCTTACACGAAGTAAAATCGAAAAACTGCAGTGCCTCTCTCTATATCTCTCTCTTAATTGTATATTATAAAACAAGAGTTGGATCTGCTGATTTGAGGTACTATGGTGCACCTCACTCTCAAATTTTCCCCTGACCTTTACATATAGATTAACTAAATATATACATGTTAATCGTTTTGTTCATTTACATACCCATTTTAACACCTTAATATATAGCTTCAGCCATTCCAATAGATATCTTATAGTGTGACTTTCTACGTTGTGATTAACACTATCGCTGCAGATGAGGGTGAAGGTCTTGTACATTTAAAACGTTAAAACCCGCTGATCTAAGTCAGGAATCTGATGTTCAGTCGTTTGTTGATGTGATTCATAAGTGTTACATGTTTTTCGTTTTATCGAATAGATTAAACCGTTGGTTTCCCGTTTGATTGATTTTACACTGGTAAATATTTTTGGCACTTCATATCTTGCTGTTCGGTATGATCCCTGGCTTCCTGTTGACAACCGTACATTGATCTTTTATGGTTTACTTTTATAAATTGTGACTTGAATTGAGAGTTATCTTATTGGCACTCATACCACAGTCTGCTTTTTTTTTAAATCTATTTATTCATGATAAAGTAATTGTATCTGATTCTGCTTGTAAAGAATTAGCTAAAGTGTTTTTTTGGTTTCTTTGTACAGATGTAATTTTTCATTTTTCGAAAATGGTGCAAGTTTGAATGAATTCGTGATTTCATTTTGCAGAACCTAAATGTAAATAGTTATCAAAGGTACCAGGATTATAATTTTGTACGCCAGACGCGCGTTTCGTCTACATAAGACTCATCAGTGACGCTCATATCAAAATATTTATAAAGCCAAACCAGTACAAAGTTGAAGAGCATTGATAATCCAAAATTCCAAAAAGTTGTGCCAAATACGGCTAAGGTAATCTATGCCTGGAATAAGAAAATCCTTAGTTTTTTTCAAAAATTTAAAGTTTGGGAAACAGGAAATTTATAAAAATTACCACATTATTGTAACATTATAAGGGGCCTTATCAGCCAGAATAAAATCATATCCCTTAGCGATTTTGTTTTCAGTATATTTTTGAAACGAGGAATATGGTTATAATGGTTGTTGTAAGGATTATAATGTACTTTAAACTATGATATTAGTATATCAACTATGTTTATTATTGAATCAAAAAAGACTCCGGAGATTACTTCCCAACTTCGTTTTGTTTTATCCATATCAAGCAGTAAGTACGGAGTGAGTCGAGGATGATGTTACGACACGTATTTAAATTGGTAATTGGCGTGGCAAGATTTCGGTCCTTTACTGATTGATGATTTTATTTCTCGGTCAATATCTAGAATGATGTCAATAGATCAATTATGACATGGGAACTTAATTCGGCCATAAAGATACTAGTATTCGGAATTACTGCAATTAAATGACGTAGGTGTATCGTCACTTATATTTATACATTTACACAGTTGACTATAATAAAACACATGAATTGTGTTGGGATTCTAAAAAACTTATGTAATTAATTCACGGGTACAGAATAGACCTTGGTTTACAGTTAATGACTTCCATTGATGTTTAAAATATGTCTGTAAAGATTATAATATTCAGGAGTGACGATACTATATCGCTATATTTAACATGTTAAACTTAAACCATATCGGAGTATATGATCGCTTAATATAATGTAATTTTCCTTCTCACAGACCAAACAGTATACTTCACTTTCTTTTATGCACTCAAATTTATACAAAATATTCTTTTTATCAATTTTCATATATTTTGAATTGAGACTAGTTTGTGGATACATTATATACCTTTGTACTGGATTCATTGTGTATCTTGTACTGGATTCATTGTGTATCTTGTACTGAATATAAAGTAGATCTGGTACCGGATACATTGTATGTTTTGTACTATAACTCGTTTTGTGCTGACTATTTCCGAACAGCAAATTTATCAGTCAATGAAAAAATGTACCTTCTAATTCCTTTCTTCTTTCCTCACTATCATAGTCTTCACCTGTTCCATCGATCCTATTTGATTTGCACATAAAACAACCCATGGCTTGCTGACAAAAAAAACCAAATAGTTTAAGATTAATAAAAGGAACAAAAATAGTAAAAAAAAAATCGTTTACAAATAACGGTTTGCACTTATATTTCATTGTAGAAATAACCTACATAGTTGATCTGATTGGTGGAAGAATATATGATACATCCTTATACATTATACATCCAAGCTGTCGTGGGGCAACTTTGCTCCACTGTTCAGATGTTCATTTTTTTAATTTTTTAGATTTTGATTTATTGGCAACATAAAATGACAAATACTAATCTTGGTGTCTTTGAGACCTTTGTGGTCATTTATATTTGACTTTGTCTTCATTATAGACCTTGATGTTTTTTAATAATGTTTAACATCTGCTTAGTGGCAACATTAATTAGAAATTAATAGCCTTCGTGGCTTTAAGACCTTGGCGGTCATTTATATATGCAATGGTGTTTTTTTAAGTGATTATTTGCATAACTTTTTTCATTTCCCTTGGTGGCAAATCATTTGTTATAAATAATGACTTGCCTTGGTTGCAAAATATTTCGGAAATTCAATTTTGTAGTTTAAAGACAGTTGGTAACTGTCTGCCCAGTTGGCCAAATATTAATTAAGTCTTGCGTCGGTTAAACACCAGGCCATGTTATATCAAGTTAAAATAGTTAAAGCTTGAATGGGGCTCTGGTAATTTTAAAGTAAAATGATAAATTGCATGGAAATTTTTTTTTATTATTAATATTGTAGCTACTAATACAGAAAATATTCTTCTCAGACTCAATCACAACAGACAACTACGATTGAGAAAATGAGGTAATTTAGTGTGGAATTACATATTACGTAATATTGATTAGGTCGGCCGAAGAAGTGATGTGGACATTTAATTATACGTGTTAAGCGGTCTGGTTGATTGTAGATTATATAGTTTTAAATCCATTGTTTTTGTTTTTAAGATTGTGTTACCTACAGTTTTGAAGAAAGGAAATTCACTTAAATGCATGAAGCTGAATAACCAAAAATCTGTATTGTCAAGGATGAATATCGAAAACCTATAATAGAAAAGACCACTAATACTGAGCAAGTGAAAAAATCAAGAAAAAGGTGAAATTACATTATTTCGAGAAACATGCTTAGTGTTTCAGATATTACGTGAACCATGACGAGGCGGATGATGTTGATGAGTTATCAAAGTATGTTAATAGACATTATATTGAAGTTGGATATAATTGTTTTGAGGGGAAAGCAGAAGATTCAAACATGGGTTCTTCATTTAAAACAAACATTTTTAACGTTATATTGAACTCATCTTTGATTTAATGTGAGTAAACAGATTAAGTTACGATGAAAAACGTTTGAATGATATAAAAACCAAGATATTGTATGAATCTGAAAATGTGTCCTAAATTTTGAGATGTTTACTAATGAACGTGTTTATAATTTCAATTGATTTGTCATTCATTCTGTTTGACATGAAGATAAATCATGGCAACATTTTTTTATTTGTATTATTTTAAAAATGACGTTGAATGTTTTTTTTATAACAATAACATTGAGAATGGAAATGGGGAATGTGTCAAAGAGACAACAACCCTACCACATTCCAAACAACAGCCGAAGGCCACCAATGGTTCATTAATACAGCAAGAGAATCCCGCATCCGGAAGCATACTTCAGTTGGCTTATAATAAAAAAAAGTATTCTAGTTCAGTGATAATAGACGTCATACTAAACTTCGAAATATACACAAGACAGTAAAATAAAAAAATTAAAAGTTTAATCCTGCAATTGGGTGTCTTACTATACAGACACAGCCCTACAGATATCGCTATGCTGTATTTGTATACTATACATATATCGCTTACAAGCTCCGCCCACTGCCGGACTACGTTTGTGTATTGCTGTTGACGAGTGTTGTACGAACCTGCGTCACCTTAGAATGTGTATTGAAGTTGCATTCCAATGACGTATTGTTTGACCTCATGCGAACTTACGATTACTTTTATACGTTTCTAGATTACAAAAATGTCTTTACAGCAATAAGAATTAAACCTTCAAATAACAGACAAACATGAATTGCAGTATTTGTCTTCGAAGACAATCATCGATTTCAAAACTTGAATGAGTACATGTGTAACAAAATCAAACATGTCAACTTCAGCATGTATCAACTCAAATTCTGAAGCGTAAGACAACTCATACATTTCTGTTTCAAATTGTACAATTTTTTGTTATTAGTTTTTACTGTTGAAATTAGTTGTTATGTTAAAATAGATAATTATTATTAACCTTGAGCGATGTATTATTGTTGACCATTCGAGATTCTTTTTTTTTTGCGAACCCGTCTTCAGCTTACTGTGATTTAAATACTATTACGCGAGCCTCAAGAGATTTTTAATAAAAAAATAAATGTAAAAAATAAATTAATTCCAAGATACAGACAATAACGGTTTAGTGTCTTTAAAAATCAGCTGTATTTGTACTCAGCTCGAAATAGGAGTAAGAGCTCGCATTACATCTGTTTTTAAGCCTAGTAAAAATGCAGCTGATATTTAAAGACATCAAACAGTTATTGTCTATATATATTGTTGAACTTTTTAATTCATATTTCTTGGTCTATATTTCCAGGTACACCGATTCTAACGGAAGCCTATAAGGGACCTACAAAAAATAATATTATATTGTAATTATCTGAATAGTGAAATCATTCTTTCGATATAGTTATGTCGTTATATTGATATAGTGTTTTCGTAATTGCGATATAATCATATCGTTATACTTATTTTGATATCTCGATTGAATGTTTTCGTCATCTCGATATGATTATATAGTTAAAGTGGGGTTAAGGCACCTTTTCCCAATAACTCAATAACTTATACAGATGTCAAAATTTAGCAAGGAGTACAATTGATCACTTCATTATGATCTGCCTCCGCCGAAATTTAAGTTCAGGTTGATCGGAAAATTTGTTTCAGAACTATAATTTTGACAATATTTTGAAAATCGGAAAAGCTTTTCTTCTTATTATTATTCCAAAATATTTCCTGTTTACAACTATGTAAGTCGTCCAGGTAAAAGATTAAGGTTACCGGTTTACAGAAATGCCATATATCCAGAGGCAATTGAAAGTTAACAAAGTCTATTTTAACCTTTATTTAACATTACGTTAACACATGTATGACACAGGTCCGCTTGAGGAAGTATATTGTAAATTTATAAAAGTTTTTATTTTTGCGAAAAATGCGACAGGGTTAATCATATTATCGCAAAATTTTAAATCGCTCTAAAATATTTTTATATTAATTAAACAAGAATTTTCTCAATATCGCAAAATTTTAAATCGCATTTTAGTCTAATATGGCAAAATCGCAATTATAAATGCAAGCGATAATTTCTAAATTTACAGTAGATATCTTTTAAAAGAGGAACAAAAGATACCAGAGGGGCAGTCAAACTCATTAATCGAAAATAAACTGACAACGCCATGGCTAAAAATGTCACAACATAGAAAAACAAAGAATAAACAACACGAACCCCACCAAAACTAGGGGTGATCTCAGGTGCTCCTGAAGGGTAAGCAGATCCTGGTCCACGAATCAACACGAAGTCTTAATAGATGAGTTGAAGTAAGGGAATATTTAGACAACTCTTACCTAGGAAAAATTTGCTTTAAATAAAAAACAAAATTTTTTATGCTTTAAGATTTACTCAAACTGTTGTTTGATCCATCAAGTGGGTTAGCAAGCGCCCCCGATAGTTGATTGGCCTCGTGTATATTAATTATATATCAAGTGTGTCTGGGATCTTTTTTCTAAAATCGACCGTTTTACACATTTTCGAGTTAGCTGCAGATTGAAACAAAACCTTTTATGACATTACATTTATGGACCGGCAACTCGATTGGCTTCCCAGGCTGTCACTTTCTTCTTTTCGTCCGGATTATTTATGAAATATTTGCGACTTGACGTTGAGCAAACTGCAATCAATTTAAACAGGAATTGATATATCAGGCAAGTGGACTAAACTGCCAGAGCAAAAAAAATAAATAAGCCTGTTCAATGTCTTTTAATGTTTGACATCCATCTTAAGCGCGCGAATTGTAGAATGTTTGGCTAATCCCCCAGTGGGGTAAGCCGGCGCTGCCCATTAGTTATCCAACCTCAGTAAATATGTTCAAATAATGAGATGTTTTATTGCATAACGTTTTTATCATTACATGTAAAATGTCAGTATATGGCTCATTTTAAAGAAAATGGAATATACTTTTGAAAATTTTAAGATGTTGATCCAGACAATTTAATTGAGGTCTGGAGCAGACATGTCAGTAACTGCTAGTAATCATTTTTAAATGTATGTAACATTGACTCGGACTTTTGTTAAACTGAGTTTTACGGTGCTTATTGCTGTGTATTTTTTCTACATTTAAGCTAAAGGTATAGAGAAAGCGTTGAGGTCTCTCAAAAGATAGCTTAACCCCGCAGAATTCTGGTCCCTGTTTCAAGTCAGGAGCTTCCTGCCTTTGCTAGTCTTGTTTGACTTATAATTTTAGTTTCTTTAGTAATTTTCGGAGTTTAGTATAACGTCCATTATCACTGAACTAGTATACATTTTTGTTTAGGGGCTAGCTGAAGCACACTTCCTGGTGCGGGATTTTGAAGATACTTTGGTGGCCTTCAGCAGTTTTCTGCTCTTTGGTCGGGTTGTTGTCTCTTTGACACATTCCCAATTTCCATTCTCAATTTAACATTACATAAATAAAATACAACGAGAAAACGAATACCATATGCTTGATTTGTCAAGTTACTGACCTATTTTTTTTTCAAACAAACGTCGGCATATAGTTCTCATTAAATAGGAAAAAATATGGAAGCCAAATCTGAAAGTTTTTCCCACAGAGCTTATTGTAGCCCTTAGTGATTTGAACAATTTGCAATTGAAACTAAGGCTCTAGCTTTTAATCCAAAGATTTAATTGAATGGATTTGATTTGATCGGTCAAAAAAATTAGAAACAGTAATTTTGAAAATTTAGGCGAAATGTATTTCTAACTCTAAAAGAAATATGTAAATATATGCAGTGTTGTATATGTATATATATTTATAATTCAATATCTACTATCAATGAAAGCCTTTACGTAATTATTATACATTTACATTTTTGATATTGTAAGCGCTATTCATTATGCAAAGGGTAACTATTTATTCCTTTTAAAATCAATGTTTATTAAAGGTTCAAGTGGAGTTATATAGCTATATAAACAGGAAATACTTTAGAATATCTATGAAAGACTAAAATAGGTTTTAGCTTTTTTTACTTTCAATAAACTCATCATAGATACTAGGACTAAATTTTGTATATACGCCAGACGCGCGTTTCGTCTACAAAAGACTCATCAGTGACGCTCGAATACAAAAAAGTTAAAAAGGCCAAATAAAGTACGAAGTTGAAGAGCATTGAGGACCAAAATTCGTAAAAGTTTTGCCAAATTCAGCTAAGGTAATCTACCAAGATATTGCCAAATTGAGATAAATATTTTAGAAAAAGGCAAATAGTGGCCCATACCTCTTAAATTCGTTTTCTGGTCAACCTGAAATTGAATATGGCAGATACAGATCATTACGCATATACTGATCAATTTTACCCTACGCTAGCATTATGATAAGGTTTGGAGTTATTTGCATAAAAGATGCAATAATAAGACCTATCAGTGACGCTCAGATCAAAATAGTTATTAAACCAAACAAAAACAACGTTGAAAAGTATTGAGGACCCAAAATTCCAAAAAGTTGTGCCAAATACGACTAAGGTAATCTATTCCTTGGATAAGAAAATCCTTAGTTTTTCGAAAAATTCAAAGTTTTGAAACAGGAAGTTTATAAAAATGACCATACAATTGATATTCGTGTCAACACAAAAGTGCTGACTACTGGGCTGGTGATATCCCCGGGGACGAAACGTCCACCAGCAGTGGCATCGACCCAGTGGTGTAAAAAACACTATCCCACCTTAACAATATAAATATCGATACAACAATAAAAATGTCGAGATTATGATAAAAATATATCGTGATAACGAGTTAGTTCTATCGAAATAATGATACGTAAATTGAGACAAAGATATACTTTTATTTTTTGTAGGTCCCATATGGGCTTCCGTTGAGTCTGTACAAGTTTAAACATGAGTTTAAACAAAGTAGAAATAAAGATATCCATGTTATTATTTTTTAACTTTCATTTTAACAGTTATAAAAAAACCAAGTGGAATACCATTTGTCAATATTCCTGATATAGAAGTAAAGTGTGGGTTTTTCATCAGTCAACATTAAAAGTAATAAACAAGCCAGCATGGTTGTACCTTCAAGGTGAAGTCTCATTTCTAACCACAAGTTTTCGACATGAAAAGCTAATTTTGATATAAATCTATTGCCTTGCCAATACCCTGATAATTAGATATAACTTGTGGTATGAGTGAAAATGAGACAACTCTACATACAAGTCGCTATTGAATTAGAATCGTAAATAAGATAACAGATTTCCTATTACAATATTGATAATTATTATGCTTCTTTTTCGATCTCCATGTTATATTACTTTTGTGGAAAGTTCATGTCTCTTCATCAAAATGTAACATCAACACAGAAAACTTACCTCTTTCAGATAAGGAATGATATTCGGTACTCTTCGATACTATATATATACGCGACGCTTGGCTCAATTTGTGTGATACCAATTTAAAAGCATTCATGTTAAACAATATTTATTATTGTAACAATAAATTATCTTCACAATTAATCGTACACATAGTATACTATAGAATTGATTGACAGATTATTTCATGATATGAATAGATGATGAATTAACACATTATGTTATGATATGAATAGGACCTTTAACATTATCTTGATATTTGGTGGCCTTTTATATTGAATGGTAATATAAATCGGTACAAGTTTTGAAATATAGCTCTTCATTTTAAATTATCTTTTAATTAAATACTATTACAAATAAAGCTTGCAAATAAAAACCCTGTAATGATAAAAATAAATTTCTTTCAATTATGTCTCGTGTTAATATTTTTTTTATTTCATTTTTGAAGTGTTACAAATTTTATAAACACATGATATACTTGAATTGTCATCATCATTATCGTTATTTTAAAATACAAACACAAATGTTGAAACTGATGAAGGGTGTCTTCAAAGATGCTTACATGTATTTGGAATTAGATTACAGATAAAACAAATTGATAATAAATA
This sequence comes from Mytilus edulis, assembly GCF_963676685.1. Lineage (NCBI taxonomy): Eukaryota > Metazoa > Mollusca > Bivalvia > Mytilida > Mytilidae > Mytilus > Mytilus edulis. The sequence goes on along the minus strand of NC_092350.1, from coordinate 66,417,940 downwards.
ATACGACCTCATTTTTTCCTTTTTTGCAACCTTGTATAACCACCAAAAAAAATACAATTAATAAATCAAACAAACGATGAATATCTCACGATCAACATTTTATATATTACATGTAACGTACTTTTCGTATATTTAACGTTCAACATATTTAATTCATTTAACAAATACTAGAACACACCCGCAAAATCGCGGGCATATACAGCTTGTGAACTGTTGTAGGATGATTTTTTGTAAAAGATATTATGTATGAAGAATTTCATAAAAGGTATCAAAAGCCCTCTCCCTTTTTACAAAGTCCGATACAAGGTATTTGTTTCCTTTCTGTTAAATTCAATTATTTTCGCGTGTCTGGCCTCAGACCACAATTATTCTTCTCCTTTGCCACAATGCTTCTTTTGGTAAAACTAAAATCAAATAAAAAATTTGCACCGTTTCAAACATGAAATAAACGTAACTGCTTATATATAGACCATTATTAGTCTTATAAAATAAGCAGCTAGGACAATCCATCAGTGCTTTTTCTTTTGAGAGCCTTATTAACATGTCAATGGTAGGATATGAATCATGTATAAATGACTAAGACCGACTAAGGCTAATTTGAGGGGTGGTCAGAGGGGTCCTGATCCCGAAATCCCGGGCTTAAAACCATGAAATCCCGAGATGCAGAATTTAAAGAAATTCATATCCCGAAATCGAAAAATATATCCCCGGATCCCGTAAGGATCAATCCCCTAATCCCGAGCTTAAGAACACCCGATCCCGACGCCCCGTCCTGCACCCCTCTAATCTCTACCTTACTTTCATTTTTGCCAAATCACTATTTTCCCTTTCAACAATAAATTTGTATGCCCCATTTATGGGCATTATGTTTTCTAGTCTGTGCATCCGTCCGTTCGTTGGTTCGTAAGTTCGTTCTTCTGTCCGTCTGTCCCGCTTCAGGTTAAAGGTTTTGGTCCAGGTAGTTTTAGATGATGTTGAGCATGTTTTACTTATTTTAATATATATGCAAGTGGTATGACCCCTTAAATAGTAAACATTTCAAAGAAAACAGTAGAAAGAATCAGGGACTTTCTATACTAACATAGAAAGTCCCTGACAGAATACAGAGAGTCTCTCTATATAGTAAAGTAGTATAAGCGTAGTTTACATGTAGATACATGTAAACGCAAAAAATGATTGTCCTCTATAAGGAGGTATAATAGCTGTGGTTTTTGCGATCTAAACACCATGTTAATAATGAGAAAGCTCTGATTGGTTTATTTATTTTTCATTTTTGTTATCTATCATATTATTGGTTGTTTCAAACCGGAAGTCTTATCTATGACTAAAATCCAGTCTTATGACGGAATCATATCCGGACTCCTTGGGTGTCATACCACCAATTACTCCCTCAAATTTAGAACGTATGTGAAAGTAGGCCTACTCGGACAAAAAAAAGTGCATTTGATGTCATTGTTCACCTAAACTAACCAACAAATTTGCAGAAATGAAAGTTTTGTTGAAAGAGAAATACATTAAGACCATTTTGAGCCAAATATTACCTGTCTATGAGTTTGCATTAAAAATTGAGGATTAATGCGCTCCATAGTATACTAATTTAAGATTTCCAGAAAACCAGGGGTTATTTTTAGTGGTACCTCCTTTCGGAAGCTCTCTGCTTTCTTATATGATTTTGAATGTATGTTGAAAATTGACATGCAGAAAGGTGACACTTGTACAATTCAGGATATACCTAGTTTCTATGAAGTTAAACTTAAGGTAAAATATTTAGAAAGCTGTGAAAATTGCAAAATTTGGTTGAACAGATAGGGACTTTTAATTGGTGGTATGACACCATTTTTTGTCGTTTTTCTCCCAAAATAACTCAATCTGAATAATCATAAGAATGGATGACAAATGCGACTATGCATGTTACCTATAGGACACAGAGGAATGATGATTGATTTATTGTGGAAGGAAGAGAAGCGACACACAAAATGAGGTCTTCTCGTTTAATAGTATAGATAAGATCATCAAGTTATTCTTCTGACATGCATTAATAAACACAACGATTTTTGTTGATCCATTTAACTGAATTAATGGATTTATGTTTTTCCTTCTCAATTAAAAAAGAGGAAAAATACCTACTGTGAGAAGTGAACATAATGGCTTAAATAACAAACCATCTGTTGCAGATGTCTAGTATGCGCATTTGCGAGTATGGTGAATTTGCGGAAATTAAAAGACAAACAAGGCACGTTCTTTTAATTGATTTGGTTTGGAATTTTAACTGTACATGTACCTATTTCATACGGGATGGTAAATCCTAATTTATTTTTTAATTAGTTTTTCCATTTTATTCATTTTGAATTTATCTTTTCGGAGTGTTTTATTCATGGTATTGTTGAAGGCCAAACGGTGATTTATAGTTATTTTTATATGCAATTTGATCTCTGGTGGAGAGTATTGTCATATTTCTATACCATTTTGTTTCTTGAAGTTTCTATTATTAATTTGTTTTATCTCAATTTCTAAAGTATTATCATGAAAAATCTCCATTCATTTCTTACTTTGCTCCAGCGTCAAGAAAGATGTAATAAATTGTTGTCACAATCTTAAACGGTTAACATTGACGAATAATCATGTAAGACAATACCAAATGGGAAGTTAAATCCTCATTTTGTTCTCGAGTTTTCTCTGTTTACCGAGCCGGAAATTTAGAAGCATCTAGGTTAGTTTTATCGATTCTTCAGATAAACTTATTATATAATTTTATACCAGTTAAACACTGTCATTCAAACTTTGCATACTGTTTTATGATAGAAATATTGAGTTTTCTTTTTTAATTAGTTTTTATTTACATATACAAATAATTGGTTCTACAATTTATCAGTACCACTAGTATGTTGACAGTTCACAATGTTTTTCTCTGACTTTTATAAACATCTTTACATTTGAGTTTGGATGATAACTGATTGATATTTTACTCTTAGATTGGTACTTAGTGTCAATTTTATTGTGGGGATAAACAAAATATCATGCCAAGTCATGGTCGGTGTTTTTGCTAGCTGTTAGATCTATTGACAAAGATATTGAGCGACAGCAAAAAAAAAAAAAAATATGCAGACGATTCTAAACATTCAAATATATAAATGATTATACAGAAATAAACATACCTCCCATACTTCTGGTACGTCAGGTTTATGCTCATATAATATACAACATCATGGAGTGTTTGTCCGAGAAATACTTGAGTATATTACTAGTCGAGTTTGTCTCTTTGACACATTCCCAATTTCCACTCTCAATCATTTGAGAACGATTCTTAATATTATCTTTGTTTCCCATGAAGTGAAACGACTTACAACATTCAGCGACATATAAAAAAAATTAAATGCTCTAACACTCCAAAAAATTAAAAACAAGTCAGGGATATGCAAATCGTCTAAATGAAATAATCAACAGCTTGTACAATGATTTTCAGCGTAAATATGGTAGCATACGCTATGAATTGATGGGATACCATACGGCATATTTTGTTTGTAGTCAACAAAAAGGTAAAAAATGCCACAAAGACGTGTGTGATGGAGTTTGTTAAATTTGGAGGTAGACTTTTTCAACTAATTGTCGGCATTCCTATGGAAACGAACTGTACGGCTCTCCTTGTCGACCTCTTCTTATTTTCATATAAGTTGCAGATCCGACAGACACTTGTCAAAAACAGGAAAAAGCCAGTCTGTGATCATTCAATTTCATGAATTTATTATGTTCTTTCCATAAATAATTTCACATTTTTTAATTAGATTCCGTTATTATACTCCCGAGAACTAGAAATTAAAAAAAATATACAAGACACGCCTTCCACTACCTCAATTTATTACTTATACATTGATTAAGAACATATCGTCCTTAATATAAACAAGAACTATCTTTACAAAAGATATCCGACGTATTTAAATTTGAGTATATGCTTAAAACTATCATTTCGATAACCTTCAGAAGCAAAAAGATACCATTTAAATAACGTTTTCTCTGTTTGTGTTCAGTATTCTCGGTACTCGTATCTTTCTGTTTACATTCACCAAAACCCCGCGGAAATCTCACATGCGTAGGTGCGTTCTAAAAGTCATGTACGTTCGTACAACAAAGTTTACATTAAAAATTATATCATTGTCCCGAATAAACATCTGTCACGGATGCAAAGAGCTATTGGAGAAACACTTATTTTAATAAAAATATAAATCATTGTAAGATCTAGTACAAATATTTATAGTTTTTCACTTGCTTTCCATCACGATATAATTAACGAGACGTTTTTTCAAACACAGCCAAATCACCCACCATGACAGCATTTTGTCCAATCACAGAAAGGATTTTCGAACATGCGTATTCTGTTGCCATAGTTAAGCGTCCTTAAGTTCAAAGGGCACAAACCAAAACTATACCGACTACGTCGGAAAAAGTAAAGTACTCTTTACCCGAGAGAAACTATTAACATAGATTGACACATTATCCATTTCCATTCTCAATTTTATTAATATTTTTAAAGAAATTGGTGTGAATGTATATCATATGAAATCTGCCACCTCTAGATACTAAATCATTTCAATAATAGTGAGCACATTTATAAACATAGAGTGCGAATGAAATGCTTTAGAATATATAAAACATGGATGAGAGTTATAACTAGTGAATTATTAAATTAATAATATATGTATGTGCCTTGAAAGAAGATATTCAGGCAAGTGTCGTATCAGAGTAAGGTTTACTTAATTTATTGTCAAATTGAAGAATTCGAATTAGTGCTACTAAAAATCAGAAATGTAAAACTACAAGGGAATACGTTTCTACACGTATGAGCAGTAACGTGCATTTGTTCTCCTAATGAAAAACGTGATTCCTTTCACATAACTGATATCAATAGTTTGAGAATTAAGGAATAACTGAAATAAATATCGATTTTAGCGATTCAACGCATTTTTCAAAGTATTGATCCATTTAAGAACTACAGTTTGACTTCTCCGTTTACAGAATAACATTTGTTTGGCACATGTAAGAGTACGCCAAGAACTAAATTAAGTGAGGATAGGTACATCCCATTCGTCGCGTGTTGACTGAAGAGATCAAGCTCCTTGACTTCTGAAATGTATCTGCTTCGTTTTGAATTTCGGTCGATTTCCTCTGTATAAAATTAATCAGCTTTTAAAACATTTTTTTCTCTTAGAAATACATTAATTAATTATTATTATATTATCGATCAAATTTTATGTAAAGTAATAATCAATCAATGCATACTATAAAGTTGATCAATCTCTCGTTATCACACACGTATATTTACTTATTATGATACTGTTATCTCACATCTATAATACCTGTACTGATATTGCTTTAAATATCTACATTTAAACTACATTGATAAACTTGTGACATGGATTTATTTTTAAAATACTCAGTTGTCGCTATTTTAAGCAGCCATGTACTTGCTTTTAAATTCAATTTGACTAAAGTGACGTCGTTTCCTATTAAATATCCCGGATTTACGTCATTATACGAAATTTTTGACAATACTGTTAACTCTTCGAAGTATGACCTGCTTATATCAACATTTGATCCAGTGCCGTTCAGTACAGACACGGTGCAGATTGTTTCGGACGTAGGGAAACAACTCTCATCGAACAGCAGTAATATTATTCCAAAGATAGTCACAACAAAAGTGACATGGCCAAACGAGATTTCAGGAGTTCCAAGTAAGTATTGTCGAAATATTTTTATTAACATCTGGAGAAAGTTCGATTTCTATTATTTTTTAATTTAATCTAAGACTTATATAAGTGTTATTTAAGTTGAAATATTGTAACTAACTTCATGTCCAGTGGCAAGTATTTCATGCATTAGTTGTAAACACTGTAAAGTTACAAACATTTCGTTGAAATGCTAAATGGTATAAGTCATTTGGAAATGATTTTGATACACATCAAGCAATGGTATAAGTCATTTGGAAATGATTTTGATACACAGCAAGCAACTGTATAATATATGCTGATCATCATTGTCCCTTATTTGCTACTTTAACATATAATCCATTACTGCTCTTTATATATATAAAGTATTTTGAATTCTTAATATTTAAAGTTTAAAGATTTATTTCAGAATAATAAAACGGTCACCATCCTAAACATGAATAAACTATTTGCCACTGGCCTTTAGATTACCACATCATATAGTATAGTCATTAAATACTTGATCTTTTTCTACATTTTCCGATCTTGAAAACCCTTTATAAAAATTGAGCCTGGTGGCCAAAATGGTACATTGTATACGTTCTAAAAATACGATGATCACTCGCTTGTCGACATTGAAATTGTGACGGTTGAATCCGATCTTGACCTATTTTTCAAGCCGAAGTTTAGTGTTTCACTCCAGTCTCAACACCAGTATATTGTATTTTATTATTATTTCGTTTCTTTTATAGAAAAAAAAATCATTGTATGCAATTTTAAACCCGCAATTAAGGGCCCATAATTTGATTAATAAAGTATTCCATTCTATAGGCAATACTTTAAACGTAAGTTTTATATTTGTTTATTTTCTCAGTCAATTAAAATATGTTTAAACTAATATTATGTTGAACCTAGATGCAAAGTTAGCGATTTGAACAAAAACAAAATCATTTGGTAGTTAAAAACAGTTTATATTTTTAATGGAAAATGCTAAAAATGTTCATCCCAAAAGGTTTTCGTTTGCTTCTTCTGATTGGGTTTTTTGTTCTTACTGTTATTGTCAAGAAAATCTGAAAACAGCATAAGCCTTGTAGAATTCAGTCATTTTTCAATTGCAACTCACATGCCTACCCTCTTTATTAATTTCAAAAGCTTTTTAGCAACTCCTACCTTTTCTATTCAGTGTTGACTTGTTTTCGTCCTAAATATATACCATATAGTTGTCACTGGACGTTAAACAAGCAACAACCAATCAATATCCATGAAGATGTTAATACTTTGACTTCTCCTATTTTAATTCAAAGGATCCGTTTTCAACAAAACAATGGTTGCAATTCCCGATGGATTCCTAGTGCCATTTAAAACAGATGGTTCCATAAGCCTGGTCGATATTGATGGGAAAGGACCTTACAAACTAACAGACGACCAAACAGGGAAATGGTTTTATCACAGAGTAGTGTGGAAAGATATGGACTTAGATGGAGACTTAGATATACTTACTTGTAGAGCTAGGGAACCTGTTATAGGAATAGGTTAGTTCGAGGTTGAAGATGAATGTGGCAATGTTGAGTTTTTATTCGTTAAATTTGTTTATAAAACTACCCTGTGTCCATGCTCTGCTCTCAAAGATCTGACTTTAAACCCTCGATTGTTCTTTCATTTCTAGTGATAAGTACATCAACTGATGAAATTTCTGCCGTCAATCATTTAAGTTGCGATTCATAACAACTAAATGCTAGAATCCCGAAAAAAAATGGAGCGTTGTCAGCAAAGGTTGGACACATGATCTACATTTCAATCACACTGTTTTCCCCAGATTATACAAATGTCTTACATTGCACGAATCTTAATCCAGAACGACCAAACACTTTTTTTAAATCTTTTGTTTGGTTATATTTAAGATAGTTACGACAACTCACTCTTTAAAAATTTTTTAAATCCGAGATTTTTTAAATTATGCAGGAGTTTTGTTTGCAACAAATTAGACTGGTATGCAATAAAATTGATTATGTTCCCAAGCGTGAGGTTCATGTCAATAACAAAGGAAACCTGAAAAAAGCCAATTGCTTCAGTAAGAGGACGATATGACTGATGTTTGTTGAACATCCAGTGACAAGTACTTCATCATATAAGATGTGGTATGATTGTAAATGAGACAATTTTCCATACAAGTCACAAAGAAACAGTATGGCTTTCAACACGGAGCCTTATCTCACACTGGACAGCAAGCATTTTGACGGCCTCAAAAATGACTAGTGCAAAACCATTCAAATGTCCTTTTTTCTAAACATATGTGTCTGCGTATGTATACATCCCAGACAGTCAAACAGACGCTTTGGTGTAGAATTTTTGGTAAAGACAATAAAATCGCGTAATTTCTATATCTTGGTGAACTGTCGGGGTTTATGAACGTAAGAAATGGGAAACATTTTAAAACGCCTTACGGTGGTACCTAACATGTACACCTTCACTAAAATTAATTTGGCTCGTTTAATTTTCATCAAATTGTGACAAAGTATTTACTTTGACCCTTTGACAAAAATGTAAAAATTTCAAAATATTTGAACCAACCATTTTACCAGAAAAATTACACTGGTTATATAGCAGTTTGACAAACACTAATTTTGATCATTGAAAAGCTTCATACTGCCTTCACAACGCAACGTAATTAAAACATTTAGCTGATTTTACAGTTATCTCCCTGTAGTGTTATGTACCACCTTTATGACCTCATTCCTCATTTGTTGCCTAAAATTAAAACATGTTTCACCTTTTAAACACAGGGAAAGATTCTGAAATGCTGTGGTTAGAAAATCCTGGGAATTACTATACACCTTGGCGACCAACTGTTATTGCACATGGACCAGACATCTTTGTCATTGATGCAGTATTGAATACAACAGATGGACCACGTGACTGTTTGATAGCTGCACAGTTCTTCACATCTAGTTTGACGATTTATTGGGTTGATAATAAGATAGCAAACTGGACCGACGCGTCTAGGGTATAACTTTTTACATCTAGTTCTCGATTTATTTGCTTGATAAGATAGCAAACTGGAATGAATAAATACTAAAAAAAATTATTTGCAACCGGCCGGGTCGGGGGGGATTATTGGACTGCCAAAAAAAGTAAACGAACAAAAATAATGAACCTCAAAAAAAATAAAAGTCGTAACGGACAGTCAGTTACCAAGTTACAAAATCAAAAAGCTCAATCACATCAATCGAATGGAAAACAACTGACCTAATCCTGCAGCGGTACACGCATTACCGTATGAAGAAAACGGTGTTTTAAACAATGTATTACACCTGATTAAACTTCTCACTTGCATAGTACGAGGATATTATGGACCACAGCAAGGTTTAAGGCATGCAGCGGTAAAAAGATGAAGTGTCGCTCTACACAAACCATCGGATCAACGTCTCCACTGGACCGGACGTGGCTGCGTACTTGTATATCCCGCGCTACAAAACTGAAGCTCTACTTCATCAAAGGTCAAAGGTTTAACCATTCAATTACCCTTGGGTGTGGTCGTATATTTAATTTTATCAACGTCCAAGGTGAAAATTATAAATACACAGGATGCCAACTAACATGATTTACTTCAAAGAATTCATGAATGTTAGAGACTTTATCCGGTAAATAATAATCTTTCGTTGCGTTGTGCGTTGTAGATTCAGTTTACCTAGAGTGGTATGCGGGTTTTCATAATAATTGTTTATAAAATACGATTAACAATGCAGAATTTATATTTCGCTGGAAAATTTTAGTTCTAATAGGTCGTAAATGAATGAAATGTTAGTTCTATCTTTTGTTGAAACTAATTTGAATATATGTCATGTCTCTTTCAGATTAAATCCAGGGTAATAGATAATAGCATTGGTAATGTATTTGATGTGACTGTGACTGATCTGAACAATGATGGTAAACCAGACCTTCTGGTTACTAATAATGGCGAAATTGGGTCTCTCTATGCATATGAAGTACCTTCAGACTTTAGGTACAATATTTATATATAAGTTGAAAAATTGAAGACGCTGTAATTTTTGTTAAGTTACCAATACTATTGACTCAACCTGTATGTTCAACTGCAACACTATAAAATCCTCATACCAATTGACACCATCAATATTGCATAAATATTTCCCCATTCGTTCGGCCTGTGCTCCATTTGTTCGACGTGGCTTTGTATTTATACATCCCGCCATTGTGCAATGGTAAGAAAAACATGTATTAAGACTTGAAGTCTCGCTTCGTGTTTAGTCTATATGCTCACATCGTTTTCACTATATTGAGAGGTTGTGGTAGCTTTACAACAAGGTTTTATCTACTATTTTTTACATAAGAAAAAGCCTCTACCAAGTCAGGAATAAGTTTTCAGCAAACACAAAAATTAATTTAGTTTACGATTCTTTTCGATTATTGATATCTTCTTTAACCCTTGTCCAAATGAGTGACTGGTATAATGAAATGAGAAGAATTACAAAATAATCAACTATCTTGACGCGAAATTATATGCACTTTCTGTTAATCTGTCAATTAAATTGAATGGTCTCTTCGACACATAACCCTCTTCTATTCCCAATTGTATTACACAACACAAAGAACTAAAGCATGGGAAGCACAAACTATACAAAAAAACTGGGGTAATCTTTCGGAATTCGAACATTTCACGATATCATTTCATACAATGAATTTTCTTCTTGCCGTTCTTTGTTTATATAGATCTGGAGACTTCAAGAGACACTCAATAGCGACGGGATTTAAACCAGGAAAATCTGGAACAGGGAAAGGAGCACCAGGAGCAGCAATGCCGGTGTATCCAAATACCAAAGTTAACGCGTATGTTTACATTGCTTTATTTTCAAGTTATTTCAATAATATGATATGTTGCAGATTTTATCCTACTATATAACGTGACAGTACCCAAATTGCATCTATTTTGACAGGTTTTTAACATACGTTTATTTATGCTTTAGACAAAAGTTGTCACGATATATGTTTATTTTGTAGGTGTATCATTTTTAACTATATGGTTTCACCAATTTATTTTTTAATCCATCTAGAATAATAGAAAAATTGGTCTGAACTGACATCCAAACCATGAATGATTCTGTGATGAGGAGTACGCCCATGTTTAATTTCTTTAAATATTTTGAACAATTGGATATTAGTCTATGCTTCTTTTTAAAGAAATGAATACTTGTAAGATATTGTATTTGCTAATTTAAAAAGATGACGTACATTTTGCTGTTTTAGTAAATACTTCTGTTGATAAACACTGTGAACGTTTTGTGTATGTCTAAATATTTTTACATATGTTGAAAGACGTGCATATAGTATCAAATAAAAAAAATACAGATTGTTTATTCTCTAGGAAATCTTGTAAGAATATCCGCTGCTATGTTTGCTAAAAAGATGCAATTTGGGTACCATGACGTTATGTAAATATAATTTGTTTTAAATTATTCTATACCTAATTTTTAACATTTTGAATATACGATTTCCTAATAATTTTTTTATTTCTTCTTATGTGTCGCGCATAGTGAGGGCTGAAAGACAAAAAGAACATACAATCATATCTAATATTCGTTGATGAGTGAATTGGACGCTCCAAACAAAGCTCCTTATTTTATATCTTATTTGAAATAAAAAGCATTCTCATTTAAATTTCATATAAATTTGACTAGTTTATTGTAGATCAAAGCCCTCAATTTTATTATCTGGAGATGATGATGGCAAAGCGTATTACTTAGAACCAGTAAGTAACGAGCCATCTGATTGGTTATATAGTATGATGATGTTTTTGGATGCAGGTGATGGAACTGTCGGTGAACTATCATTTGCGGATGTAGATGGAGATTCGTACGTTGAAGTGTTCGCTCCATCTTACAGCACCAATGAACTTTTTGTCTATCGGTTCACCTAATCATTTAAGATTGAATGCTTGGAAATTATTTAATTTCACTTGATTTTAAGCATTATTAAAGATGTTACTAAATACATACATAGATAGTTTTGTTACGTCTTTTATTTTCGATTGTAATTGTCTCGTCCAAAACAAGCTTTCTTGTTAAAAATATAACAAAACAGTCTTGTACGACAGAAAGTTGTTGAACTATAGTAGGTCAAAGACAGTCTAGTCTTTTATCTGAATCATCTTCACTAATAAAACACGATGGTCTTGAAGAATAGATCGCACTGGCGTTGATTATCATCTAAATAACGTTAAAGTATAATTTATTTTTTCTTTGTAAATTGTTTTGTCTTGTTTTGTTAATTTCAGTTAGACGTGGGTCGGTACTTATACATCCCGTGATTGTATAATGATATTTTGGTTACTTTTTTTAATTCTTGTAAAACGGTTTGCTAATGTCCCTGGTCTATTTACTTATTTTGATGCCATATTAGCTTGTTTTAATAGTGATTCAGATGACAACAAAATCATGGACATGATGACTGTTGTACCCATATTGTTGGAATTTTTAATAATAAGTTTGCTCATTTTGTTCGTACATTGTTTTAAATACTATGGAAATGTATACGACTGTCGTAAAATTGAGAGATTTTTATAGCTATACACTAGGTTTAATCGAACATTTTCTGAATGAGAAAATGCGTGTACCTAGTCTGGAATACGACAGTTGTTATTCATTCGTTTGATGTGTTTTGACAAATGATTGTGGACTTTCTGTTTTGAATTTTATTCGGAGTTTGGTGTCTTTTGTTATTTTATTTTCTGATATATACAATTGAGAAACAGCGTCGTTTTATTTAATTATTCATTAATAATGTTTGCCTCAACTTTTGATTTGTGCATTTGAGTGCTCAATTATTAATTAATAAGTGAAAATAAACAGAATAATTTTGAACATCGTCAAAGTAAGAAAGCTGCATTATTTTTGAAAATAGAACTAATTGATTAATTAAATGCCTTTCGGAATTCACTTTTTATTCGAGGTAAGCAATTTAGTTTTGTTTCTTTAGAAGTCAATACAATTTTATTCTTAACAATTTATTGTTCCATTGGGAGGATGAGTTATTTTTCCATGTGACCAGATTTATGACCTACACATGTAAAAGAGGGACGAAAGATACCAAAGGGACAGTCAAACTCGTAAATCTAAAACAAACTGACAACGCCATGGCTAAAAATGAAAAAAAGACAAACAAACAACAGCACACACGACACAACATGTAAAGATACTCAAATTGAAGTGATTTACTTTTGGATTATTGGCCAAGTTCCAACTATTTTGTCTATGAACTATATCAATTGTGTGTGGTCTGTTCGATGAACAACCGTTTGAGTTTGTTACAAATTATTGCGACAGGTAGCAAATTGGCTAAATAATTGACATTTTTATGTATCATTATATTGTATAACGAATATTTGGTTGCTATGATATGTAGTTTGTCATGTACCATGTCAACATGTTGTCCTTGAGCTAAAGGTTATTTATTAATATTTACGCGTGCGTGTTCATGTGTAGACACTTCGTCCCATGTTCCTTTAGTGGCAGTTTTCTGGTTTGTCTTACACATTTAATCAACTTTGCTGTATATTGCTGCTATTTTCTATAATCTAGATCAATGACAAATCTGTTGTGTATCAGTAATGACTAATTAAATATCACATACAATAAATAAAATATAATTAAAACCTTTATCTTTATACATTACACGAATATATTGAATTGAATATAAGCAAATATATCTTGTGCTTAGATGTACAGAGTACGATCCCACAAAATACAGGTGTGTCAAAGGAGCGAGGCTATATATATTCTTTTCTTTTCCATTTTTAAATGCCAGACATGTAACAAATGTGTATTATTCTACGGAATCTGCATGATTCATTTTTAAATGTGTGGTGAACTAGATCTGTGTGAGAATGTCTTGTTGCACATGGAACATCTGTACATCCTACCAGTATGTGCACACCTACGATGGCGTTGAAGGCCAGACTCAAATGTGTAAGCTTTCCAACAATTGTCACATTTGGAAATGGATTCTCCCTGTAATGGCAATATTTCTTCTGGCATTTGCAACATGCAAGTAGCTTTTCCTGACGAAAAAAAATGTACGCGTAAGAACATGTTATAAAAACTCGTTGTTTACAATTTTAACGTACCATTTATTATTTGTAAATAATATGCAATGTCTTCTCATTTTTCATATACTTGTTATTTGTAATCTCAAGGTTTGTTACAATTTTGACTTCTACTTTATATATTCTACAAATATCTCAACTGTTTAACATTTACAAAAAAGTTACGTCTTCACAAAAGCAAGTTTGTTTGTAGACTGACAGATAAGTTACATTTACTCGAAATTCTGGTTGAATTGATGTACATACATCAGCATGGAGGAGCAAATGATGGGTATGCAGTGTCTTTGAATAAATATATCTATAAGTCAATGACAGTTACTAAAACATCATCTATAAAATCATACTCCTGCTGAATATCTTTTTTAGCAGTATCTAAGAGAAATAATTTCACGGCGATAATTCTTTTATTGATTTTCTACTCCGGAGAAAACAAGAACACGAAAGAAAGGAAAACAAGAATGATCGAATAAAAGTTCACACAGTACAAACAAGGTAAATCTGAACACTAACGTATATCCATGTGTATGACACGAATTATTGAAGTTTTTTCAGCCGAAAAATCTTAATATATTTTCTTTAAATTTAGAATTATTTGTTTTTTTCATTTAAAAGATATTATTACGCATCTAAGGGCTATACTTTTTACATCTCTTTTTAACTCCTGCATCTATTACTGAAAACTATAAATTCAGAAATCCCCAAATTTATCGGGATATTGCAAGATTCTGTCGTCCCTACAAAGTTTATGTGTGTTGGAGAAAAAAGGAGGGGAGTTGGTTATTTTTTTGGGGGGTGATTTACCAATTTTTCTTTATAGCATTCACTACAATTTGGTATCAATACTTCATTGAATTATTTGTGCTCATAAATCATGTCAATTAAGAATAAAACAAATTCAGACCTGCCAACTTTTGAAAATGCCAATGGGGGAATTGTTTTTAACTACATTTGATTAAAATTGTTCCTTTTAAAATTGATATACGATGATGACTGATGTACCCATATTTTGACTATTTTATTTATTGTGTCTGTTTAGTTAGCGCATCACTGTAAATATAACGGAATTTGATGAGACTGTCATCAAAGTGAAAGGGTTAGCGCTATAAAACCAGGTTTAATCCACTGTTTTCTACATTTGAAAATGCCTGTACCAAGTCAGGAATATGACAGTTCTTGTCCATTCGTTTTTGATGCGTTTGGTGATTTGATTTTGCCATGTGATTATTGATTTTTCTCTTAGTTCAGTATTTTTGTGATTTTACTTTTGAATATCTGTCATGTCCATTTCAGATTAAATCCAGAGTAATAGATAATAGCATTGGTATAGTATTTGATATGACAGTGACCGATCTGAACAATGATGGTAAACCAGACCTAGTAACTAACAATGGCCAAATTGGATCCCTCTACGCCTATGCAGTACCTTCAGACTTCAGGTACAATATATTTATACAAGTTTTTGTTTAGTTCATTCTCAGTTGGACTTCTTTACTGTATAAATACACCGATGGTTTGAATCTGGCATAGGGAAATTTTGTCCTGGTTGATTTTCGATCGAACATTCCTTGCATCTCTTCAACGGGGTTTGTTTCGTATGGCTGTCATAAGGTATCATTTATCTCAACCTGCATAGCATGCTTATCTACAACACCAGAAAATGGTCATACAAATTGACACCCTCAATAATGCATAGATGTTTTCCCCAACCGGTTTGAATATGCTGTATTTCTTTGACGTGGCTCGGTACTTTTACATCTCCTTATTGTGCAATGGTAAAAAAAGGGATTTTTTTAAGTCTTACTTAGTGAGTGCTTTGTCCACATGATATATATAATATAGTTAATTGTCTAATTGCTACCTCGGTTTGATATTAATAAGTATTGCAATTTTCATTGTTATTAAATGTAATACCAGTATTTAGTTCAAATATAATCTTTAAATCAATCCTAATTCTATCATATTTTTGAGAAAAAGGTTAGATATCATGTATATCTATTATATAGTCATTTTAAAAAATCTACTGTTTTCAAAAGTATGAATTATTCTACTAAGGATGTTCTTATCCCAAGTAGAAAACCCTAGCAGTATTAGACACAACTTGTTTTGAACTTTTGGTCCTCAGAGGTGTTCATTTTTGTACTTGATTTGGCTTTCAAACTTTTTGAATCTGGGGGGGGGGGGGGGGTCACTAGTTAGTCTTGTATGGACGAAACGCACTTCTGGCGTATTAAATTTTAAACCTGGTGCCTTTTGTTAACTATTATTCGTGTGTTTCTTTGTCAAATATGTACTCCTATATATTTGTATTGTAGTCCTGTAATGTTATGTTGTCATTTTAATGTAATATTTATATGGCCATTGTTATGTTAAAGTTCGTTTCTGTGTGTGTTACATTTTTATGTTGTGTTTCGTTTGTGTCGTTGTTTCCTCATTTGTTTAAGTGTGAATTCCCATTGCTATAAGACGTGTCACGGTACTTTTCTATCCCAATTTCATGTATTTCGTTTAGATATTATATTTGTTATTCTCATCGGATTTTGTCTAATGCTTATTCGTGTTTGTGTGTGTTACATTTTAAAGTTGTGTAGTTGTTCTCCTCTTATATTTAATTTATCTCAATCACATTCAGCACAAACGCGATTAGTTAAAAATTATTTTATGGATTTAGCTAAATAACAGGCTGTAAAAGTTATGCACATTTAAGGGGTCTTTTTTTTTCATCTTGAGCGTTTTGAAGACTATTTTAAAGAACTTTTATTCATTCAAAGTTTCTAAAAAAAAAGTATTGTGTATCAATTATGTATCAATTCAAATTTATTTTGCCGCGGGTGAAACAAAAGCATTTTCAACCATTTCTGATATTTTTGCTATATATGTATTCATGATATTGAAAATATTAAAAAAAAAGTAAGATGATCTAATCACATACATGACATATGAGATTTTGCACTTGGAAAAACAAAAAATTATCTCAAAGCAATTCATGTGTGTGTTAAAATATCTGCAGATAGGTTAAATTTATAATAACCGCAAAACTATTTTATGATTTTAACAAACTCAAATCATCTTAAAATTCAAGTTTTCAATAATATCACATTTTCAAACAGTTTCTCTCAAAGTTTGAAACAAAATGTATATCCTCAGCCCAGCATGTGGGTTTGTTTTCTATTTGGTATGCTCATCTCTAAACTTTTTTTTAAAAATACAAATTTTGCTAAAGTAGTCTTTTTTTCTGTGTATGTATTGATCGGATGCGTGAACGTCCCCCAAATACTATTGTATTAACGGTGTATTATTAATTTTCAAAACTATATAGACTATCATTAATTATTTCTTTTGAATTCAATTGATCAAAATAAGTTAAAGTTAAATGTAAATATACGTTTTTGTTAAATTCTGTAATTAAAAAATCTTATTCATTCGGTATACAATATTTATTATGAGTAGCAAATAATTACTGTTTAGAAGAGACGTACTGCTGACAATCTTCTCACAAGAATTCCCCATTTATTAATTACGTTCGTTAATACCTTTTAACAATTTATGTAAATATTTGTTATTCAAAAGTCTGGATGGAAGAAAATGTGATTGTATTGGTCAAATCAATGAAATGTCCGTTTACCAGACTATATTTCAGGCTCAAAAGAGTATATTTGTCGCTTATATAATATATAAGTATATGTGTCGCTTATCTAAATACTAAACGTTGGCCACTTGACAATACTGTAGTCTAGAATTTGTTACTGAAGAGTTTCTCGTTTGCACATTAGGGGTCTGCAGACAATTTTCTGCTGGGTTAACCTTTTGTAGAACTTTGCATTCTAATAATTTTATATATCTACAAATAAAAAAATGTATCATTATTTTGAAATATAAGATCATTACAATTAGACTTACAAACCGCAAAACTGTACAAGAGTGCTTTAATATTTACACAAAGCTAGACAATAAAACTTTACAAATGTTTAAATATCGATTAAATGTCCTCCCCAAATTGGTTGAAGGTGTCTGCGTATTTCTTTCTTTTTTTTTGTGCTCCATTTGAGTTTTTGTACGTGTGTTTTCATTGGCAGTCTGTACTGAAATATAGCATTCACGTAATCGTTCTTATAATTCTGTCTAAATTCAGCTTACATTAATATATCAGAATAGCAGTTGTATCTATGATGAGTTTATTTACAATGCTGAGTTTTATTTTTGTTTTCAATTTGTTACACGCTTTGAATGTTTTTGCTATTGATTCAGATGAATGGAAATTAATATTTAAAGCCGCAACTGGAGGTAAGATAAAAGAAAAATATATATTTTTGATTATTAATTGTTAACATTTATAATGGTCGTTATTTAAGTTATCATCATCACAGTTTGTACTGAACACCTCCACGGTATTGTGGCAGAGGAACAGACATGATTAATTTAGTAGAACGGTTCCCACTAAAAATATAATGTCCTATAGTTATCAAAGGTACTAGGATTATAATTTAGTACGCCAGACGCGCGTTTCGTCTACATAAGACTCTTCAGTGACGCTCATATCAAAATATTTATAAAGCCAAACAAGTACAAAGTTGAAGAGCATTGAGGATCCAAAATTCCAAAAAGTTGTGCCAAATACGGCTAAGGTAATCTATGCCTGGGATAAGAAAATCCTTAGTTTTTCGAAAAATTCAAAATTTGGTAAACAGGAAATTTATAAAAATGACCACATTATTGATATTCATGTCAACACCGGAGTGCTGACTACTGGGCTGGTGATAACCTCGGGGACGAAACGTCCACCAGCAGTGGCATCGACCTAGTGGTGTAAATAGTTATCAAAGGTACCAGGATTATAATTTAGTACGCCAGACGCGCGTTTCGTCTACACAAGACTCGTCAGTGACGCTCATATCAAAATATTTTAAAAGCCAATTTCAACAAAAAATGGATACCTAGTAACTTTCTGAGCAATTTAAAAAAAAAAAGATACCATAAGATGAAGAAATAAATGTCTGAAGTTTATTGTTTATTTTGCCTTAATCTTTGTGAGGTTTGTTTTTATTATCTGATGAGTTTAAGACAAATGCAAATTTAAACGATTTAATTTGGTAATAATACATAGCAAACTTTAAAAAAAATATTTTTCTTTGTGTTCATCTCGTGAGATATTGGGATGAGCATGAATAATAAAATGGCAAATAAAATAAAAACATTTCTACATCTTATGATATTTATTTCATATAAATCTGTCCTGTAGTTATTTTGAAATATGCTTTTGGGAAAAATTTGTTAAAATGATGGAACATTTTTTAATTGGGTTTTGTCTACTTACTGGTGTGAAGTAATTTAAATTTGTATCACGTTCACTGATTTGTGATATAAACTTTTTGCGCTAATACGGCTGGAAGCAAAGCATCAATCTATCAAACAGCCCTTCGTCTAAGTCAAACATTACCTGACGGCACCTACTTGTCATTGCGTATTTGAATGCCGATGTATCAGGGCAACAGGAGTATACCGCTGCACCATAGTCGTTTAAGCAAAAATAAATCTCGTGTCATTAACATAAACCGAGGGAAACACATCAACTTTAAGAGTAGAACAGCGTAGCCACAGAATCACTGAAATGAAACAAAAAACAAACGCGAGCCTTCGTAGAAAGGAACTTTTTAACAACTGCCGTATTTTTACTTGTAGCAGGACATTTAACATGTTTAAAAGAAAAAGGTGGTTGAACCTGGTTTAATTGAAATAAAATAATGTGTATTTCTTTTAAATTTTAGTTTTCCTGCTTAAGGTTAATCTAGACGTACGCAATGTTATACGTGCTTGTTTTTTTCATCTGTAGGCAATGGAAGTGTGTATGAACTGTTTACCGGTCCTGATATTCTCAATGTGGATAATATTCATGCACAATCGCTATTGCAACCAGTAAAGGAGCATTTTAAGTCGGATATTGTAAACCAATGGTCAGAGCTCGGTATTTCAGAGGTATTATTTGTAAATAAAGGCAACAGTAGTATACCGCTGTTCGAAACTCATAAATCGATAGAGAACAAAACAAATCCGGGTTACAAACTAAAACTGAGGGAAACGCATCACATATAAGAGAACAACGACACAACAGAAAAGTTTTAAAGTACCAGCAGTACAATTTAGTACGCCAGACGCGCGTTTCGTCTACATAAAACGCATCACTGACACCCATATCAAAATATTTATTAAACAAGTTGAAGACCATTGAGGATCCAAAATTCCAAAAAAATGTACCAAATACGGCTAAGGTAATCTATGCCTGGTATAAGAAAATCCTTAGTTTTTCAATAAATTCAACGTTTTGTAAACAGGAAAAAAAAAATAATAACCACATTATTGATATACATGTCTTCACTGAAGTATTGGACTAATGGTATGGTGAAATCCACGGGGACAAAACTTCCACCAGCAGTGGCAGCGCCCCAGTGGTGTAAATACTTATCAAAGGTTAATCAGGAGTGGCAGCGCCCCAGTGGTGTAAATAGTTATCAAAGGTTATGATTTTTTTTCAATTGATTGATTGAAATTTATATAAATCAAAAGGTCTGATTTGCTTGTCGTACACCAATAGATGCATACCGACGTTACAAAAGGGCAAACATGACATTATGTTGCATCACACTTGTCAGTCTTTTAATTATTTATTATAAGAAACTTTTCAAATTGTTTTACACAATACAATGCAAAAACAGAGCTCCAGATAAGAATTCCCAAATTGGGGTTTTCACCACCAAGATCCTTAATGTAATGGGTTTTTTCATCAACAGATAAATGAATATTTAGTTATATTACAATCGAGTTATATCAAAGAGAGATATTCATCCATCTTAAATATGTTTCTTTTTTTAAATGATGGCTGTTTAATTTGGTTTATACATTGTCGAGCAATTGTACGTATAATTTGTGTCCGGTTATGACCGTTCTGTCAGTTATGTTATTTCTCACAACTTATATTAAATGCAGCTAGTGTCTCTAGTTGGACAGTACCTCATTACGTTTCTAGAGTACATATGATCAATGATCACCCTACAGTTTATTTCAGGTAGGTGTGGCTAAGTCTTTAGATTTTTATATAATATGTGAACAGTATGTGCTGTAAGATAATATTGATAGAAAAATATAAAACTAAAGTATACTTGAATGTTTTTGTCTAACTTCATTTGCTTAAATCTTGGTTAAGTTGTCCCTTATTATAACTTTTGGTTTCCGATGCTATCCACCTACATAATTGATATGGTCTTTTAACTGTTCCAACTGATTTAGTTCTTGATGAAACCCCATAATGTTCTCGTTAATGTATGCAAACACACTCGTGCGTTCGATGAACGTTTTTCTGAAAACACTAGCTTAGTCTTGTTATCATAATAATTATCCCTCAGCAATCAAAAAGAAGCTTAAAAAACATGCTCCTAATCATTTTTTTTACCGGATATTTACTTTCGTTTTAATTCATTGCCATCTGTAATGATAAATCCCGAGGAACTCGAAAAAACTCGGAGAAGATCGAAATGTTTTCATCAACACGTGTATATTTTGAGCAAACAAAACTCCAACAGGGATCCATTTCAACTACTTTATTAGTTTATGAAATGCTCTATTGTTAGACAGAAAGGATATTCCAATTGTAAATATTCTAATAATAGATTTACGCGACGACTATGTAATAGATAACGGTAAATAACGCACACGATAGCGCATAAAAGCGTTCAGAACTCATGGGTTTGGCATAATATTGTGGTTTCTTTTGCATGAATTGGGTTTTTGGACGCTGCAATGGGCAATTGCATTGGGTTTTTATTTATTTTTATTGCGTGTAATCACGCAATTACGCGGCTTAATTGGAGCTCTGCAAATATTACTGTTGAATGTTTCAATTATTTCTATCGGCCAATAGCACGCATTTCTTTTTTTTTTTGAGCACTCAGACGGAAGGGTTTGGAAGACAATTTTAAAAATCACAATATGACTTAACTTTTAATTAATACAGTAATATGATTAGTATATAATATTAATAATTAATAGTTGGTAGCCAATAGCACGCATATTAATCAGTTAGTGGTTCTGTGTAGAAAAATATTATATTCACATCTTATATTTGAAAATCAAAGTTTCAATTTTCTAGAATGAAATTATTTTCGAAATAAAAAGATATAATTTTCTGCATAATTTTTAGGATTCAATCATCTGTTAGGACAGATGTCCTATGGACCGGTCCTGAGAGTGTCTGACATGAACTTTCGGGGGTCCGGAAAAATAGTAATTTAAGTAATTGTAAGCATCTCAGAGTTATGAAATTTGACACATATGCACATTAAGTGTTACTAACGATGATTTAATATTCAAATCGTTGAAAAAAATCGGATTTATGACTTTTACTGATATTGTGATGTGGACATCTATCTGAGGAGTACTCACTACTAGTAGAAAATGGGCGATATCAATAGAGACTTATCTATCCACTTCTCAACAAAATATTTATACGGCTTAAAACACAACGAAGTACTCTGTGCAATTGAAGATGTGATCTCTAGAGAATCTATTAACTCTATACAACTTACAGAGAAAAACTGTGTTGTTACTGTGAAAGAAAAAAATCAAAGGGATAGATTGATCACTGTTGGAATTAAAATTCGAGACAGGTCAGTTAATTTTGTTGAAATAGATAAACAATTAACAAATGTCACAATTAAAGATTTGCCCTACGAACTTAGTGACAGTTTCGTTACAACACAAATGTCGCAATTCGGGCAAGTGGTCCAAGGTTCGATCAGGAGAGGTGTCATTAAAGACACCAGTATTGAGAATGGTACTAGATATTTACAGCTTAAAAACTGTGTACCTATACTTCCTAATAAGATATCATTTGGTAAACATGAAATCAGACTATTTGCCGATAATAATAGAACATCCTGTAAATTCTGTAATGGAACTGATCACCCCTCGTTCAAATGTAGAGATAAACCCCAACAACTTCGTAAATGCTATAATTGTCATCAGCCTGGACATATATCTAAAGACTGTCTGGAGGAGGTTGTATGCAATTATTGTTTGTTAGCGGGGCATATAAAGCGGGACTGTGAAAAATATCAGGATGACAAGACAAGGCGAGAAATGGGAGAATACGCGGATGAAATCATCGAAGGGAGACGTGGTCAGTCACAAAGCTTTGACGAATCCATTACACCGTGTGATACAGGTATAGAAGACACATATGTGATTCCAAAATCAAAAACTTTAATACTTGGAGCATCAAATGGTAAACGGTTGGGAAATTTCAGCCCTGATGTTATAAATGCGTCTGTATCTGGTGCCTCCTTCGAGAATATATATGAGCTTCTTAACCATGCTCTGTCCGTCATGGATGACACAGATGCAAGTGTCGAAAAGGTGGTCATTTGTCTTCGGACAAATGATATCACTCGTAATAGAAGTGACCCAGATGAAGTGAATGTAAACGCTACGAGTGCTGTTAACTGTGTAAAATCATGATTTCCATGTGCAAAAATAGGTCTTTGCACTATCATTCCTCGTAAAGGCAAAGGACAGAGCATACTAAAATTGAATGACACAACACAATCTGTAAACAATTTTCTTGCTAAATTATGTAAAAAGGATAGTTCTGTATCTTTGATTGACACTTTCAATATATTTTGTCACAATGGTAATGCTGTGAGGCCACTTTATGACATCAATGATCCTAGCGGAGTACATATCAGTGATAAAGGGGTTGATAAATATATTGTTGAATTGTCCTCATTTTTTGGTAATACTCATGTCGTTGAGGCAATTGTTCACACACCAGCTCTGCGAAAACGCAATCTGAGTTCAAATACTACCCCTTCATCTACTGAAAAGCAAGGTAAACATCATAAAAGTATCTAGGATGGACTCCGTAGCAGGAGTGATCTGTTGAGTACTGAAAATAATTGTTTTTCAAATCATACTCTGAAATGTATTTGCCTAAATGTATGTGGGTTGAGATCGAAGCTTAAGTCTCTTGAATTTTAGGAACTGATGCTGATGTATGATATACTTATATTTTTGGAATCAAAGACTGGTGAATTTGACATTCTAGGGATGCCTGATGGGTATAAGTATTTTGCTAAGCATAAAACAAAATTTAAAAAGAAGTCGGGTGGTATAATTATTTGTTTTAAAAGTAATTTAGAAAATGTTTTGAAATTTCCAAAATCTAATTCTGAATTCGTACAGTGGGTAGTATTAGAAAAGGGGTTAGTTGATTTTGATAAAAACTTGTTAATGGGATGTATGTATCTTCCACCTGAAAATACCAAGTATACAAGCAATGAGGCGTTCACAGAGGTTATGTGACAGCAATGTATCTTTAAAGCGATGTTCAGAAGATAGCAGTGTGCCTAATAACTATGGGTACAAACTTATAGATTTTTGTAAACGTAACAATTTGTATATTGGTAACAGTAGGTTACCAGGTAATGATCATATGATAGGTTTACCTACATGTAATAGTGTATCTCTTATTGATTATTTATTACTGTCCTCCAGTGTATTTCCATTGATACAAGAATTCAATGTTCTCGAATTCAACCCACTTTTTTCTGACGTTCATTGTGGTCTTTGTTTTCATGCTTCAGTGAACATTTTTACTACACATTCCGATGATAATTGTAGTAGTCAGCGTGGGCATGCACGATGGGTCCCAGACAAGGAAAACCGGTTTATTGAGACACTCGTTAGTGACGTTACTAAATTTGACGAGATATCACTGCTTTTGTCAGAGGACAGTAGTACTGATCCAAAAGAACGAATCTACACAGCTGTTGACAAAATATGTGATCTTTTTAAAAGTACCGCTAATCGTGTGTTTAAACCAAAGGGAAGATTCTATCCATCTGGTACTTCTAACCAACTTTGGTTTAATAAACAATGCAGAGATAAGCGAAAGGGTTTCCATAAAGCGAAAAACCGTTACAGTTTAAATAAGAATAAAGAGAACCGAGATGAGATGAAAAAGTCCGGGAAAGTTTAGAGAACCGAAATGAATAAAAGTTTCGAGAGTTTTCAACATGCACTAGAATCTGACATGCGTAAACTTTCGAAAAAAGATTCTGGTAAATTTTGGAAAATCTTGAAAAGATTTGATAGAGGGGGGTCTGATAAAGATACTCAAATTACTATTGATCAATTATATGAGTATTTTAAGTCATTAAATAAAAGCGATGTTCCAGATGATGATATTGATTTTGAGGATTTAGCTAATAGTATAAAAAATCAGGGTTTTATTGAAATTATAGATCAGGAAATTACAGAGGACGAAATACTGTCAGCTGTTAAAAAGTTATGTAATTGGAAAGCCCCAGGGGAAGATGAGATTGTCAACGAATATATATTAAAAGCACGGTGAATCAATTTTTGCCTATTTACACTAAGTTATTCAATTTAGTGTTTGATTCTGGAATCGTTCCAAATTAATGGCTTATTGGTATCATTAAGCCGTTATTTAAAAACAAGGGGGATCCAAATAATTTGGATAATTACCGAGCTATTTGTCTTACATCGAATTTAGGGAAGGTGTTCACCTCTATACTTAATTCAAGACTTAATGCTCTGTCAGACGAGATCGGGATTATAACTGATGCCCAGGGTGGTTTTCGTAAGGGGTATTCTGTCCAAGATAGTATGTTTATCATGCATGCTCTAATTTCACTATATTTAAGTTCGGGAAAGAAATTATTTTGCGCTTTTGTAGATTTTAGAAAAGCGTTTGACACAGTGTGGAGGGTGGGACTATGGCAAAAACTATTAAAATATAATATTGGTGGGAAAATGTTTAAAGTTATATTGAGCATGTATACAGATATTAAGTCTTGTGTTAAAAATTGAGAACTGAAAACAGATTTTTTCCCGTGTGAGGTAGGTGTAAGACAGGGAGAAAAAATGTCACCTGTTCTCTTTGCCTTATACCTTAATGACTTGGAGGAATATCTGGATGAAAACGCTGTGGATGGTCTAAAATTTATTAATGGAAAATTTACAGAGAATCATGATTTGTACATCAAGTTATTTATTCTTCTGTACGCTGATGACACAATTATTTTTGCGGAGTCGGCAGAAGGGTTACAAAAAGCTCTGGATGTTTTTGAGCAATATTGTTTTGAGTGGAAACTCACTTTTAATGTTACAAAAACAAAGATTGTAATTTTTTCAAAGAGAAAGTATAATAAGAATGTTACTTTTAAACTATGTAATGAAATTATTGAAATTAAAGATTCATATGTTTATCTTGGTCTGCTGTTTAATTACAACGGAAATTTCTTTCAAGCTCGTAAAAAATTGGTAGACCAAGCTCAAAAAGCACTTTATGCTCTTTACAAGAAGATACAAAATATCTCACTTCCGATTGATCTACAGCTAAAATTATTTGATGCGTTGGTGGTTCCTATTTTGACCTATTCCTCGGAAATATGGGGGTTTGAAAATAAAAATAATACTGAAAAGTTACATCTACAGTTTTGTAAGCGCAGTTTGGGTGTGCGATCATCTACGCCAAATTTTATGGTATATGGGGAACTTGGAAGATTTCCACTTGAACTGCAGATCAAGTTAAAAATGGTATGTTTTTGGCACAAGCTAGCAACAAATGATAAAAAACTATCGGGTAAACTTTATAAGTTACTTTGGTACATGCATGAGCATGAAGGTAGTAATTTTAAGTGGTTTAACTATGTAAAATCTGTGTTCAATGATTGTGGCTTTTGTGAACTATATAATTTTCCGGAGCAAGTTGATTATAATTATATTAAAATTAATGTAAGGCAGCGTCTCCAGGACCAGTTTATTCAAAAATGGTTCTCAGATATAAACAATTCATCAAGGGGGGAGTTTTATCTACACTTTAAAGAAGAGTTTTGCTTGGAAACATATCTGTGAAAATTAAGACGGGGGCATAGAGTAAACATATGTAAATTAAGGGTATGTAATACAAAGTTTCCCATCGAAACAGGAAGATGGAGAAATGTACCACGAAATGATAGGATTTGTCCACTCTGTAAAGCTGGTCTTGGAGATGTATACCACTATATATGTAAATGTACCAACTGTGAAGTTAAGGATTTAAGGGGGAAGTTCATACCTCCATATTATTTAAAATATCCAAATGAAAAAAAAGTACTTGGCATGCTTAAATATAGTAATAGTAATGTGCTGTCTAAGCTGTCAATTTTTATTCAAAAGGTAGAAAAGATGCTTGTCTAATTTAAAACTGTAATAAACACAAACTTATTTCTGAAGATGTATAATTTAAAAATGTATTCTGTTTGTATTTTGAACTATGTTGTAATTAATATTGTGTATATAAATATGCTCCTGTTACGCAGTCTTCTGCGGCTGAGTTTTCTCTTATAAACTAAACTAAACAGATTTAAAGGACAGAGGTACTGTTTTGTTTCTTGTCTAAAACCTCATTGAAGTCCAAGTATTAAGACATCAGCAAGAAACTGTATCTTGTTTTACAACATGTACAACTTCGTGCGATCAATATTAATTCACAACCAAACATAACCAAGTATCGCAATATATACGTCCACTTGTATTTTTGCTCATCTGATGAGTTAAGCCTTTTCAACTGATTTTTATAGTTCGTTCTTATGTTGTACTGTTATACTGCCCGAGGTTAGGGATCCCGCTAACATGTTTAACCCCACCATATTATGTGTATGTGCCTGTCCCAAGTCGGGAGCCTGACATTCAGTGGTTTTCGTTTGTGTATGTGTTACATATTTATTTTTCGTTCATTTTTTATACAAATAAGGCCGTTAGTTTTCTCATTTGAATTGTTTTACATGGTCAATTCGGGCCCCTTTTTATATATGTATTGATGTATTTTCACATTTTTTAAAATCATTCTTTTTAGGTCCTTGTTCGAATACATAACAATGGCGAGGCGGTTGCGTACTTCATGTTTGACGGAGTAGGCAGCAACAAAACCAACTGGTTCAGTCTTGCGCGCTTAAAACAGTCAAGTTATGCTGATTTATACAACTCTTCTACCAATGCTCCAATTAATTTCTTCAGCATAATCGGGTAAGGATGATAAAAATATTTGTATCAAATTTAAAAAATACATATTCAATATAATTTGACTCGCTTCGATAAATATAGACTAATGGATTTAAATGCCATTATATTTCTTGACATGTAATAAACAAGAGAAAAGATCCAGTTTTTATGCTCAATTTATGCGCTTCAGGTCAAAGTTTTTGGTCAAGGTACTTTTTGATGAAGTTAATGTCCAATCAACTGGAAACTTAGTTCACATGATCCTTATGATCTGATCCTTCTAATTCTAGATCAGAGATTTCCAATTTTCATGGTCCATTGAACATAGAAAATGAAAATGCGGATGGGGCATCCGTGTACTGAGGACACATTCTTCTTGTTTCTTTTTTCAAAAAAGATTAATATATTCATTGATGTCTGCCTAACGACCCCCTTTCGATATCTTCTGCCTTTGTTACGTTTTTTGATCGAATGATGAGATTTGAACATCGGGAAAATAGTTTTGTTTTTATTCAAAATGTAACTTAATATATGTTATACATCTGCATTAACTTGAATGAAGTTTCAAGGGCGTCTTTCTACATATGAAAATGCCTGTACCTAGTCGGGAATATGGCAGTTGTTATCCTTTCGTTTGATGTGTTTGAGCTTTTGCCATTTTTTAAAGGACTTTTCCTCGGAGTTCGTTATTTATGAGATTTTACTTTTTGATCAGCATCGGAAACAATATTGTTTTACCATAACAATGGAGTAGTTACTAAAAAAAGTATGATATATTCGCCGTAATTATTCAACGGTATATAAAAAAACATAATATAGTTATTTCGCTATGTTGTTTGAACATGCAAACTACAGTAGTTCGTGGTTTTTTTTTTTATTATATCGTCGTTTATTATATTGATTGGACCGTTATTTTTAACGTTTGAATAGTTAGTTTTTGGGCCCTTAATAGCTTGTTCGGTGTGAGCCGATGCTCCGTGTTGATGACCGTACCTTGTTCTGTAGATATAGAAAGATGTAGTGTGAGTACCAATGAGACCACACTCCATCCAAAAAACAATTTATAAAAGTAAACCATTATAGGTCAATGTACGGCCTTCAACACGGAGCCTTGGCTCACACCCCACAAAAAGCTATAAAAGACTCCAAAATTACTAGTGTAATACCATTCAAACGGGAAAAACAACGGTCTAATCTATATAAATAATGATTAACACGTATAAATTACATAAACAAACGGCAACTACTGTCCATCAGAACAGGTGCAAACATTTGCAGCGGGATTAAATGTTTTAATGGTACCAAACCTTCTCCCTTTTTCTGAAACAATAGCATAGCATCACAATATAGAAAACTACACGATAAAATATCAATTGGAAGGCTTAACTCAATCAAAAAACGTAAATTAACACACTATGAACGAATAAATTTGATCTGCGATACCTGAATACAAATGCACAGCTAATAAAATATTAGGGACAAACATTCAAGGCCAAAAAGCAAAGAAACAAGTCCAAACAAAGTCATGGCAAGACACCACCGCGAAATACTTTTGAAAAAAAACGGTTTTAATAATATCTACAGGTAAATGAAAAATAACTTTGTCGTTTTAGGTTTACTACTTATGTGTATAAAATTCTTCCAATAATCAGGATATTCTAAGAAAGTTTTGTCATATAAATACATAATTTAACACTAGATACAAATTGGGGTGAATATCAACAATAAAACTATACATTAGAGCTAGCTAAAATTATTTCCCTGTACAGATTTAAGGAGAATAATCTTAATGCATGTTCATACAAATGTAGTACGAAGAAGTGAAAATAAGTAGATATTCCAAATAATCAAAGCTGGTATATAGACAAGATCCATATTAATATAAAAAATAAAAAAATATTATCAACAGGTCGAATTAACAAGAAAATACAATTTCAGAGTACTCGCAGTTACTGACAGCTAGTTAAAAGCCAAAATCAATTAATAATAAACAATCCTGCATCAGAGACTAAAATCAACTAAAAAACATCCCAGGGATTTAGTATTTTAACGTCATGAACAGTCAGAGAAGACATGATATTTGTTTACTTTTATAAATTTTGCGATTTGGATTGGGTCTCATTGGCACACAAATCACATCTTCCTATATCTATTAAAACTTTACTTGCAAGATATACATGTCATAAGTGTTTTCAGATATCAAAGACCATCACGTGTCCGATCATTTTACATCAACTCAATATGGAATGGATGCTCAAACGACACTGGCTGGCTGAATATTCTTGATGTAAAAAGCACACGGGGTTGTCCTACGTGGGAGGCCGTACACTTAACAGAACTACCAGCTATACTATATAGTCCACTGCAAACAAGCGCGCATTACGAAGGTAATTGTCAAGTTAAATGGGACAAGTTTCTGATCAATATGATGTTGATAAAAATATTGAAGTAATGCATGCATATATAACTAAGTCCTCTGTATTTTTTAAATAAAAATTTTGAACACATGTCTTATATTTTAAAAAACCGTCTGCATTTCAAGCATTTAGGTCTATGAAACGGACAACAAGGTTTTGCAACCGAGTTTTTCAGCAGATGGTAGTAGACATAATCAAAATAAAAAGTATGAAGCAAGGGCTAATTGAAATTAAACCGGATCAGAGTGTGCCAGTGTATCATCAACTTTAATGCTGAATAATAACTTAAAACATACATACAAAATCTCTCTACGATGAACAATATTGTAAATAGTAGATATTTAATTGTCATTCGGAACTAAAACTAGAAATAAGGATGGTATCATGATATATGTATAATAGGATCAACTCTGTTTTGTTTGTAACTGTATCCTTATTTTGTTGCAGTAGCCTCTCCTTTACTAGCTGAAAGTATGTCTGTATCTGTTAGATGTAAGTTTTTTTAGGACATTGGTGATTCATTGTAGGTTTCTAAATGTCGTTACAAATGTTTCATACATGATCAGGACGAAATCATATATTAAACAAGTATTACAATTAAAACAATTACTGGTAGAAGGTTTTGTATAACAGAATATAAAAAAGAAGTGGTATGATTGCCTTCTACACATTTCTCCACAAGAGAACAAAATGACACATCAATTAACAGCTATAGGTTACCATACGGCCTTAAATAATGACTAAATCCCATACCGCATAGCCCCTAAAAAATTACAAAGTTAAGGTAAAACAATTCGTACAAAAAAATGTACGAAAAACAAATATGTAAAACATCAACAAACGACAACCACTGCATTACAGGCTTCTGACTTTGCATGGACAGGAACATAAATACAGAATGGGGCGGGGTTGAACAGGTGAACCCATCCCCTAACCTGGGACAGTGATGTAACAGTACGACACTAAAACGAACTATAAATATCAGTTGAAAAAGGCTTTACTCATCAGATGTATACAAATAGAAATACGCATTTAACCAAAACAGAGCCTTTTAAGAAGAAGATTAGAGCTGTTGCATAGCTTCATGACGTTTAACGAGCGTGGTACTCTCATGACAAGAGGCTAGGATTAAATCATTCAATTCTGACCGGACGTGGCTTCGTATTTGTGAATCCTATCCTAACATCCCACTGTAGCAGGGTTTAACTGCTACTTTGAAGAAGACATCAGTAACAATATATGTATTTCCTCTTTTACCCTGGAGGGTAAACCATGAATGATACCAGGCCTACCGGGTAAAAAGGTTGTAACCATACTCGCGTTTTTAAAATCATGGGTGCAAGAATTCAAACAGTTAAAGTGAAGTCAATTATTACGTTTGAAGTGCATTTATACTATGCCAAATACGTAACTATGATATCCCATCAACATCGTAAATTAAAGGCAAATCACTTGAATAAGGAGTCCATTTTGACTATGTCATGATCTTGTCTTGCAGATCATATTAGCTATTTCAAGTTTCTCAACATAGTTTACACTTACCAGAAAAAGACAGGGTATAGAGTAAAATCTAGTTTTAATGAGTCGTATAACGCAATGTATTACCCGTTTCAGAATCTAATGAATCATAGGTAATATTCTTTGGTGTACGCTGCGACGCCATTTTGTTTATAAGGACGTCGTAACGTTTACCTTAGATTGTGCAAAAAAAAACGTCAATATTAATGGGTTGGAAATGTGCCGTGTGTACAAATACATAAAAAAAAAACACAAAAAGTGGTTACATGCCTTTAAATTCGAATAGGAAGACGTAAATATGGGAACAATAATTTGTTGTAAATAAAATTTCGCTGGTGAAAAGGTTCTGAGTAATGGTATCCCAGACCTCTCAATTGGCAAGCAAATTGGTAAAAAGTGTGAACGCAAAACTTAAAAGATAGAAAAAAAATCTAAAGTAAAGCAAGATGGCCTAGTAGCAGAAGAAAATACAAATTTCTTTGACAATATATCTTGGTCCCAATTTCCTTCAAATCCTTTTGGTGACGCTTGTCAACCAAAACTCACGTCCACGGAAAATGAAATAGAACATTACAAACTGAAAGATAAAATTTGAGATATAGAAAAAGCGATAGAACAAGAAAAAAAAACAAGATAAGAAGTCTTTTGACAGTTTTGAGGTTAACAGATAGTAGGAAGATAAATCTCAACATTCCGAAAACGTGTCAGAATTTTTCTTTAATTTGTGGAATTTGATGCGACTTTCATACAAGTAAGAGGTTTTAGCTAGCTATAAAACCAGGTTCAATCCTCCATTTTTCTACATACAAAAGTACCTGTACCAAGTCAGGAATATGACATTTGTTTTCCATGCATTCGTTTGATGTGTTTGAGCTTTTTATTTTGCAAATTGATAAGGGACTTTCCGTCTTTAATTTTCCTCGGAGTTCAGTATTTTTGTGATTTTACTTTTTCAAGATAATAGACAAAAACTTACATTTTTCCAATTTATAGTCATGGCGGCCATATTAGTTAGTTTACATTTTGCATTCAACAAGCAGGCAAAATTGTTAACTTGTGTGAAAAACTATATTCTTACAACGTACTATGTTTTCAATTAACATTAACATTTATTTCATACAAATCATTGAAGTTGATAGAAGCAATATGACATGCGTTCGAATGTGTTCTACGCCAGTGCAGCAGGATGCATCTTCATATTGTTATAAACCATGTGATTCCCCAAGTGTTATCGACGTGGAACAAAAAGTGGAACAACTTAAGGAAAAATTAACAGTAGATAGAAAGAGTACATCAAGTAGGTATATTTTAGAGAAAAACATTTTAACATTTATTTTTAACTTTCAACGTGTCCAATCAATGTCGTCTGTTTTCTTATTAAAGTAAAATGTCTGTTAAAAATTATTGACGTAAATAAAATTCTACTTATAATAAATCAATTGGTTTGTTGATTTGCAAATTTGACAAAACTGAGAATGGAAATGGAGGATGGGGACAACAACCTGACCAAAGAACAGATAACATATTTAACTACAGGATGTTCGCTTTCAAAATAATAAGATTTTTAAAAGAATAATAATTTGACAGGCTATATATAAACATAACATATGCAGACGTTTCCATTAATTTTACAACGAACGAGGTATTTGTTAACGACCTTGACTACCCATGAGGGTCTCGCCCGGTCTGCAAATTCTTTAAAAGAAGAAACAAGCCATTGAAAATTAGGCAGGACATTTTTCTGTCCATATTTTTCCGTATATATCACAATCATTTTGGCATTTTAAAAAATGGATTACCTGACAAAGAGTCAAAACCCGATTAGTGAACATCTCAAAACTATTGGTTTTTTGTTCATTAAAATAGGCAATCTAATTATAAGCGATACTCTGTGTACCTCATTGTGCAATATTAAACCTTTGATAATACACGTTAAATCATAGACTCCTAAAAACCGGAATCTTGTATAAGTGTCATGTACATAACAACAATCACAGTTTAGCGTCTGACGCGATTCATAAAAGGGTTGCGACCAAAACAAAGATGCCGACAAAAACACAAGCCAAATGATAGAACACGACTGAAACGGAACAAAAACGCGATTAACACATTAATATGCATATATAAAAATGATGCAAACTAAATGAAATGAGTAGTCATGAGAATAACTTGGAATTCTAAAATGTGGTTAAAATTAATTCAAAATACTATTCAGTACAACACTATATTTAATATCCATTGATTAGTGGTTGCTTGCTTATTGTCCAGTGGCAAACATAACATGTATGTACAGGACGAGATCAAATTAACAATAAATTTTAAAAAAAGTTGGTTACGGTCAGGGACATTTGTACTGCACTGAAAATTAAGGATGTATTTGATAGGCAAATAAAGTTTTGTTTTGAAACTAGCCGTCAACGGACCCCTCAATGATTTGTTGATTGGTTTCTTAACGTGCAGAGAGCGCGCAGGAAGCATATTTGTCGTCCCCATTTTGACTGGACGTGGTTGCCTACTCGTATATCTTGCACAGACAAACGGACGCCACTTCGACAATATTTATCAAACTAAATGCATTCATGCATTGCATACAATTTACATTCATATTATATTTGTGCTTAAAACTATTTAAATGCAAGAAAACCATTAAATCATAAATTTGTTGTTTTCTTTCAGTGTATAAAAGATCTTTAAGAAGTGTTTATGAAAACAGAACCTCGGCAAAAACCATGGGAATTATGGGAGCTGCTATTATCGCGTCTGTCATCGGATTATTTGTGTTCTTCGATTGCTTAAGATGGAAGCAGAACAATAATCAATAAAACTTTGGATAATGATGTTATTAAGACTGCTGTGTGTTATAAAAAATATATTTTTATCAAAACAAATACACTCTAGACTGACCATCCATTTCGATCGTGTAATCTTGTATATAACGCTCCAGTCGGAATTAAAGTTCCATGAATTTATCCCCAGAACTAGAAATTTAAGAAACAACAGACACGGCTACCTCCGCATTATTTTTAGACTTAGGCAGTATCCATTTGATTTTCTATTTTTTTGTCGACAAGTCGAAAACAATTTTGTTCTTTCAATTTTAGCATTACATATAGTGGCAGCTGAGGATGAAACAATTTTTTTTTTTTCTCAGGGTCAAAAACAAATTATTTTTTTCTCAGGGTCAAAAACAAATTATTTTTTTCTCAGGGTCAAAAACAAATTATTTTTTTCTCCAAAAACTGAAAATCAAATGGTTACTGCCTTATATCTCGAATTTGACATAGAGTCATCTCAGTACCAGAATCTATGACAAACGAGACGATTACAATTTTGAAGTTATAAATTTCCCCCACCTTAGCAGCAATATACCAACTTCACCAGCATATGGGATATACATTTCCCAACTTATCCGATATTCAAGAGCTTGCAGCTCCTACTCAGACTTTGTATAACGTCACCACTGTCTGCGCAGAAAGTTGATGAATCGGGGGTATGTCAAAGAACGTATCGTCCTTTTCCTAAAAAAAAGTTCATCGGAATGTACCAGGACCTTGTTGATAAATATTCCGTATCAACTTCGCAAATAATACATGATGGCCTTGGTGTATAGATTCTGCGTACTGACGTTGTTTGTGATCTTAACAACGTGTTATATTGTTCTTTCGTTTGTCTATGTTCTATACACCTTATCGCTATTACTTTAAAGTTGAACGTAAGCGGCCCGCGTCGAAGGTCGACCGGATTCGGAATCGGTATCGTAAGCGGCCATTGTATATGTTTTGCTTGGTAACGTCCTTGTTTTTTATCGTCTGCTTCCGTTAAAAACGTACTGCCGGTCAGTTTTTCTACTTTCGTTTATTTATTTTACTTTACTATGGATCCTGGTGACCAAATTACATCGTTGGAAGAATTTAAAACATGGAAAACAGACAACTTACAGCATTATTTAACAATGAGGGGACTAACGAAAGAAGGGACGAAAGACGAGCTTGGTGCTCTATGTTTTTCTACTGCCAAGTTGGGTTTGCCGGTCAAACCCAAACAGAGTGAAGTATTGCTGGACAATGTTAATTGTTATAACCGTATTTTATATTACTGTGATATACCCGATCCCCTCAAATTACATAGCGGCTG
Organism: Mytilus edulis; assembly: GCF_963676685.1. Taxonomy (NCBI): domain Eukaryota; kingdom Metazoa; phylum Mollusca; class Bivalvia; order Mytilida; family Mytilidae; genus Mytilus; species Mytilus edulis. The sequence continues at coordinate 66,382,004 of NC_092350.1, read as the reverse complement.
GTTCGATGAGAAATCTGGTATTTCAAAGTGGCCTCCAACTTTTCTTTCCGACATTTCTACTTATTTAATTGATCATGGTGATATTGCCTCTTTAAGCCAGGTGCTTAAGGATTACAAAGTTGGCAAATCGTATGAATATTTTACATGTGGCTGGCTCCAGGAAGTTTTTTTATCACCCTCTGGACAGGGACACTTGTTTATTGAAAGCCAAATGCTGCCCATCACAACGGATAAGAAATGATTTGCATAATGTTTGGGTGTGCATCAAGAAGAGTGATGGCAGCATCAAAGGAGCATACTGTTCTTGTACTGCAGGGTAATATATTTTATTATTATAAGTTATGAAAGTGAAGGGGCATCTGAATTTCATATTATTATTTTTAAAAACCCATAACATAAATTAATTCCCAATCCAAAGACATGAAAAGTCACCCTCCTTTTAAAAAAGAACACAAAGATAAGATATCTCCTTTAATGCTGCCATCACTCTTCTTGATACCCAGGCAGCTGGTGCTTGTAAAATTGCTCTTAATTTGGGCATGTAGAAATCATATCAACAGAATATAACTAAAAATTTTCAAAAATTAAGCTCTGGGCCTGTAAATTTAACACTTCATTGTGTAGACTGTATATATAATGTATATATTTAAGGGAGCTATCATTTGATTTTAATGGGGTGGAGGGCTAGAATGAAAAATTTTGTCCTGCAATTTTTTTTAGCTGTAATCTCTGTCCTGCCTTCTTATTTTTCACTCTGTTCGGTCCTGTCTTTTTTTTACTAAAAGCTCCTGTGCTGCCTATTTTTTTTCAAATTTCATCCTAACTTATCTCCCCATCACCTTCAGCTTTTAAAACTTATTTTATTATGAATTTATGTATTTTTTGATTATATATAACACATCTGCTCATGTAGGTTTTTTAAAGCCTGTATTTTATATTCGTAAAATAAGTTAAGAATATGCTGTATACACAGGAGACGAATGGATGTAGAAGTAATTATATATATTGAACAAGTTCTATGGCCTTCCTCAATGATTTTAACCAATACAACAAGTCAAAATTATAAAGACTCACAAATGACAAATGTAGACCATTTGGAACTAGAAAACTAAAAGTCAATGTATGAATCAAACAACCAACAAAGAACAAATATGATAAAAATAAAACAAGAATGTATCAAAAGTAACACTGAATTGATATCATGATGCCCCAATCATACTGTCAATTTCTTTGTTCAATGGACCGTGAAAGTGAGGTCAAAACTCTTATTTATAAATAATATAACCAATATGACAATTTCTTAGTTCTCATACATGTATATTTAATCAGCATTGAAGATCAACTTATTGATATTTCAGACTTGGACAAACATGCAATCATGTTCCCAGTTTGCTTTTCAAATTGGAGTCATCCAACAGATATGGTATGGGGGCATGCACATCATCAGCATGCAGTTGGGTAGTTCCCAAAAAAGATATGCAACCAAAACTGCTCGCCAGCATGCCTTCAAAGAAATCAAACAGATCAAAGTCAGGTTTGTTTTACATCTTCTTGGATAACACAGTAACTACTTAAACAATTCACATACATTTGTACATACAAAGACAAATAACAAAACATGTTCTAGTTAAAAATATTATGGGCACTTGTATTGTGTTAAATTTCAAACATTTTGTCCGGCAAATCAATCAGTATCAACCAGGTATACACAAGAAAGTGAGTAAAGAAAAAATTAACCGCATACATTTGTAACTCTTAAAACCTTTATCATATACAGTGTATATATATATAACCAAGCAGATTCATCAAAATGCCTTTATTTACAGTTTTACAGCATTTATAGTTGAACAATAAACAACATAACAATATTGTTCACTCAACTTCACTGATACTCATTTGTAATCTGTAAAAACAAATAATGTATTCAAATATATACAGAAGAATGCATAAGTTCCTTATATGAATTAAATATCATAGCCAACCTTAACATATTTCAAGAAGAAAAATGCAGTTAATTTTCTTTTAAATATATATATGAAACACCAATTGCAGTGATTATCATTGTTAGAATAGAAGTTATAACAAACATTCTAATGCAACAACGTTTGTAACGTTCATTTTGATTGGATAACGTCACTTATTTACATGGCATCAATTGACAATTGATGCTATGGGACTTACGCGCAAGCGCAGACGGCATGTGACAGATTTTAAATACATGTTTTTACGTTATTTTCTGTCAGTTTCATTAGAATGGAGATAACAATATTGTATTTTAAGCTCCGACGGAATCAATTGGGGATTTGAAGGTCGCAAATACCCGTTTACCGTCTCCGCTAACGCGTCGCCAGTAAACTTAATTTGCGACCATCAAATCCCCAATTGATGCCGTCGGAGCTTAAAATACAATACAGTTATCTCCTAAATGTTTATTTACAAAAATGTATAAACTTATATATACAAAAAAATTGGTATGATTGCCAATGAGAGATACTGTACAGAAGAAAACAAATGATACAGAAATTAACAACTATAGGTCACTGCACCGCCTTCAACAAGGAATATATACATATTTTATATATATGTTAAATATCTATCAAGATCTGATAATCTACTAATCATAAAAGTAAGTTTTTTCTTACATTTGCCCCCTATTAACTGGCAGCTTAAATGACTACATTACCATTGATGATGAAAATAGAAAAACACATATTAAGCCACCTCTTTCAAGTAAGGGTACCCAATTCAGTGTTAAAATGCAATAATTTGAACTCAAATTTAAATTTCATGAATAAATTATACTTACCTGACAAATGTACTAAAGGCGAGTCTAATACCAAGGAGATTGAAATCTTAAAGTACATATGTCAGGTAAGTACATTTGTACCTTAATTTATGATTTAAAATTAACTTACTATTTCATTTATTACAGTCAAATCCAGAACATTGATGCCCAATAGTAGGAAATTGTTTGACCCTATAACTACAGAGAAGGGAGAAATTTTGAGCAGTTTTGCTATTGCTATGAGAGGCATATTACCAAATGCTTGTATATTTAGAGGTATTTTTTTATGATTGTTACTTATTCAAAGCAACAAAACACAAATCTTAAGCAAAAGGTATTAAAAAATACATATTGGATGTTAACATTAGAAATTTTGAATATTATATGCTGGTTGTGGCAAAGGCAAATCTTTTAAGCAAAGGGTGGATACAGACTTTTTGAAAAGGGGGTGCATAATTCAATAAATCTGTGGAATGGCAATGCATATTTTCTATTGCACAAATATATGGTAGAATATGGATTGTGATTAAATATTTGACACAGCAAAGGTTTCTGACACAGAATGAATACACTCAAATTGAACTAAAAAAAAAAATAAAAAAATTATCTATTATGGTTTAATATACATGATATCAAAGAACTCAACATTTACAATTTTTTGTTTAAATCAAACAAAGTGAAAATTTAGGACTCAAAATTTGGTCAAACTTGAATATTGGGCCCATAATCAACAAGTTAAATACATGTTTACATCCAGCATGTCGAAAAACCTAAAGAATTCAATTTTCTTTAAAATCAAACTAAGCTTGATTTTTGACCCTTTGACCTTAATGTATAAAAAAATGGAAACAGGACTGAAAATTAAAAATCGTAATACACAGTTAGATTGGGTATAGCCAAAAACCCAAATAAATTAATTTTTGAAAACATCAAACAAAGCTTAAATTTGGACTCTTTTGACCTTATTGTGGACCAATTTGATAAAGGGGCACAAAAATCAAAAATCTAAATACCGGTATATGGTTATACTCAGCATATCAAAGAAATCCATACATTCAATTTTGTTGAAATAGAATGAAGTTTAATTTGGGATCCATTGGACCTCAATGTGAACCAATTTAAAAATAGGGCCAAAAATACCCCAAATCATAAACAGTTTGGGCCATAACCCCAAAAATCAACCCCGACATTGCTTCTTTGCAATGGATCTAATGCGGTACAAGTTCATAAAGATCCATACATATACTCACAAGTTGTTGTTTGGAAAGTAGAAAAATACTTATTTGGACCCCTTTTAGACCCTTAATTTCTAAACTGTTGTGACCATAAACCCCAAAATCTCAACTTTCTTCAGTAGCTTAAAACCTTGATTTTTAATTTCAAATAGTTCACTTTAATAAACTATACTTATATATTGTCTAGAAATCAAGTGTCTCCTAAATTCCTAATGAAGCTGATGACGACGGGGAACAATGATGATGTGATAGCAATATACTAGTTTTTGTGGTCATATAAAGAATTGGACACTTTAGACCACATTGCAAACCAATTAGAATCACAGGTCAAAAAATAAAAAAAATCTAGTACACTATTTGAATTAACATATCGAAGAAACCCAAGAATCTAATTTTTGTGCTTCAATATTTATGATATTTTTCAATAAAAATACAAATAACATGTTAATAATTAATGAAACTATCTATTATTTCTAATGCAGGATTACCTAAAGATGATGTTAATGAACAACTTACAGAAGAAATTACCAAAGATCATAAAGAAACAGAAGGTCCCACAGAAGATCCCACTGGACCCGAAACAGAAGATCCTGCAGAACCAGAAACAGAAGATCCCACTATTTTACATATTGCTAATTATACATTGGATTTTATAACTTCTAAATTTCAATCACAGACATCATGTTATGATTTTTTAAATTTTTTACCAAAACTAACAGATGTTGAACAACTAGCACAAGAAGCAGAAATTGCATGTAGCAAAGGAGACATAAAATCTCTCTGCAACACCACAAAACAACTAAGTGGAAGAAGATCAAACTCAAGTGCTTCAGTCAAAGATAAAAATGGCAATGTGTTAACAAAGATTGAAGATTGAAGATCAATTAAAACGATGGAAAGATCATTTTGAAGAAGTGCTGAACAGACCATCTCCAACAGACCCACCTATCATTGAAGGGAGACAGGTCCTGAATATCAAGACAGGAGATATAACTAGAACAGAGGTCAACGCTGCAATAAAACAACTAAAGAATGGAAAAGCAGGAGGGATCGACAACATACCCCCTGAAGCTATAAAGGCAATGGATAACATCTGTATTGATAAACTTCACCAACTACTTAACAAAATATGGAATGACGAACATATACCTGATGACTGGCGTAAAGGAATCCTCATTAAAGTACCAAAGAAAGGCGACAAATCAATCTGTAGCAATTGGAGAGAAATTATTTTGCTTTCCATTCCTAGTAAAGTCCTATGTCACATCATCCTACAGAGGTTAAAGAAAGAAGTTGATAAGTTACTAGGAGACGAACATGCCGGTTTCAGACAGGAGAGATCATGTATTGACCAAATTGCCACATTAAGAATCATAATCGAACAAACCATTGAATGGCAGACATCCCTTTACTTAACATTTGTAGATTTCGAGAGGGCCTTTGATAGTATAGACCATCAAGTACTATGGAACATTCTTAGACATTATGGAATACCCGAGAAAATCATATCCGTCATCCAACAGCTCTATGACGGTTTTACATGTCAAGTGAGCCATGCAGAGACTCTGACAGATCCATTTCCTGTATCAACCGGTGTCAGACAAGGATGTTTACTTTCCCCTCTCCTTTTTCTGATAGTGATAGATTGGGTGAGTCGGAAATCATACAATACTCCTTTGGGTATTAAATGGACATTACAGTCATGCCTTGAAGACCTGGACTTTGCAGACGATATCTGTCAGCTTTCCAATCGCCATGAAGATTCACAAAAGCAAGCAGCCAACCTTGAAACAACTGCAAAACAAGTAGGACTATACATAAATGCAAAAAAGACAAAATCCATGAGGGTAAACACAAACCAACTTAACAAAACCAAAGTGAGAGATGCTGAAATTGAAGATGTCCGTGAATTCACATATCTTGGAAGTGTAATCAGTACATCAGGTGGGACAGATGAAGATATCCAATCCAGAAAAAGAAAAGCTCAACAAGCCTTTGCTATCCTAAAACCAGTCTGGAGGAGCAAAGCTCTCAGATCGAACACCAAAATCAGGATCTTCAACTCAAACGTAAAATCTATACTTCTCTATGGTTCAGAAACTTGGAGACTGACAGCTGCATCAACAAAAACATTACAAGTCTTAGAAACATCATTGGAATAAAGTGGCCAAACACAATCAGCAACAAAGAGTTATGGAAAAGAACAAGACAAGAACCAATAGAAAGAACGATAACAACAAGAAGATGGAAATGGATTGGACACACTTTACGTAAAAGCAACACAAATGTAACAAGACAGGCACTAGATTGGAATCCCCAAGGGCATCGTAAAAGGGGGCGACCAAAATCCACATGGCGCAGAGATTTAACATCTGATCTTCAGAAAATTGGAAAAACATGGGGTGAAGCAAAGAAACTAGCCAAGGACAGGAAAAGATGGAAAGCTACTGTAGTCGTCCTATGTCCCCCTTGGGACGAAGTGGATTAAGTCAAGTCAGTCACAGATGATGAGGTGTTTTTTATTGAGAAATCCACTGTTGGTCAACATGATAATTGTAATTGGTTTTCACTCAGAAAGGGACGTATTACAGCATCTAAATTTTATCAAATTTTTACTAAAGTTAACTCAATTAAATCTAAATCTTCTATTGATAGTAATTCTTTAATTAAAATTGTGATGGGATATACAAGTGTTAACCCGAATATTAAATCTTTAAAACATGGTCGTGAAACAGAACCTATTGCTGTTGAGAATTATATTTCAATATACCAAAAAAAACATAGAAATGTGTCTTTCAGAAAATGTGGAATGTTTGTAGACCAAAATAATTGTTTTTTATCTGCCACACCGGACCTCTTAGTATCTTGTTCTTGTTGTGGTGATGGCTTGTTAGAAATCAAATGCCCTGTTGTACCTTTATGTTCTGACTGTAGTGGTTTTTGTTCCTGTCATCTGCCAGGATATATTGTTTATAAAAATTGTACATTTTCTGTTAAACAGAAGCATTCTTATTATACGCAAGTTCAAGGTCAGATAGCCATAACTGGCAGAAAATGGTGTGATTTATTTATTTTTACTGTAAATGGTTACTTACAACAAAGAATTGTGTTAGATGAGGAAACATTTTATAATGTATTATTTCCTAATTTAAAGTATTTTTTTATTAATTGTATTTTACCAGAACTACTGAATCCTAAATTAAATTCTGTAGAACAGTCACCCGAATCAATGGAGGTTGAAACATCTTTATGTGACACACAATCTTATTTCTGTCCTATTTGTAAAAATTTAATAAAAGAATCTGAAAATGTCTCTAAATACAATGAAAGAAGTGTTGGATGTGATAAATGTGAAATGTGGTTTCATTTGCCTTGTGTTGAGTTCACAAAAACTGATTCTAAGAAAAAGACATGGTTTTGTCCTAACTGTAGATAGTATAAATATGTAAAATACAATATTTTTTAATTATATGGGGATAACAAGTGAGATTTTTTCAATATAATTCAAAGTAAATGTAATTTCCAACTAGGTAAAATTTCAATAAATTAGCATATTTTGCTAATTATTCTTGTTATATTTTAAAATGCTCTGTGATATATTCTTTTTTCACCAAAATTACTTTCGTATTGTTAAAAGATTCATTTATCACATTCCAACATTTCTTGCTTGATTTTTTTATCTGAAATAAAAACTGTATTCAATTTGCTACAGATTGTACACAAAACAGGTTAACAGCTTGCTACTGAAAATATCTATGTGATTAATACATTGTACTGTATGAGAAGCACCAGATAGAATATAAAGCTTAGTTTAAACAATCTACTGGTAATACAAAATGTCTGTTTTCATTATATTTTTATATAAACTAAATTTTCAAAAAGTTATGTATTCTACTCGTTTGTCAGGTTGTTGTCCCAATTTCCAATCTCAATTTTATTTCTATCTAATGCAGCTCATATATTAACATTCTTAACAAATGTTCATACATATTGAATAGCTATAATATAATACAAGGTATATAATATAGAAAAATTAAAATGTGTTGGCATACAGTTTTTAATATATATAAATCATATTGAATGGGTTTTTTTTTTCACCAGTGAAGAATCTCTTCAAATGGGGTGCTCTATAATTTAAATCTTTGGTCCAAATCTAAGGCATTAATTTTGTAAAGGGAAACAACTTCAGTATAAAAAAAAATATAACAGAACATGCAGAAACAACAGTAACTTGTAAATAGATTTTTACATTTCACATGATTCATGCTTTTTAGAAAACAGTTTTTTTTTTTCATGTTTAAAAAGTGAATATTTTAAGCAAGTTCATAACATTAAAGAAAATATATTATTGCTAATATAATTTTATTTTTATCATTCTTTTTCATAATATTTGTTGACCACTTGATTCACCAATATTTGAAAATTGTTCCATGCTAAAACTGTTCAATAATTGAAGCAAAATTTTGATCATTAGCTAAAAGTAATTCCAAAGGAGAATATTACTGTGTAATTTCTCACAAAAGAGTTGTTAATCTAAAAATAGTTACAAAAATAACTGGTTGAAAAATAACTGAATCAATATAATAGACTATAGTAAAGATAGATTATTACTCATGTCAATCAGTGTTTGCAAATAAGACATTGTACATGTAATACATATACATTGTTAATTTAAGAACCAATTTTGTCTAAAAAAGCTTCAAATATTTTTTATAAAATAATGAGTTACCTTCATTGTCATATAGACTAACTACTTTTTTCAATAGAAATGTTGGACAAAAAAAATGTTCAACATGATTTATATTTCAAACAGTTTTATTTGAAAACTGAGCTCCTTTCAAAGTTGCTCAATGTAGAGAAACAAGTTAAGTTCATAGGTATGTTGATTTTTTTAAATTTGGCAATTGAATTTAAATTATTAAATAATAAGAGTTATCTCCCATATATCATACTAAACTTATTTTGAAATGAGAAAGGGTCAAACCTTTAGGCATTAAAACTGCATGTTGATTACCAGATTTGAAATAATCAATATTAAATGCAACAACAAATTAGTTTTCGATTACAAGAGTTATAATAAACTATTCAACATTTGACTGAAACGCATTTCTAAAGTATTTTCTTCATTAGATATAAATTCAAATATTTTCTTTCTTTTTTTCTGTATGTGGAAAGCATTTTGTATGATGCATGTATTAACCATTTTTAAAGTTTTTAAAATTCTCAAATTTATTCTCATGAACCATGTGCTGAAAGCATTCATTTGTTGTTGCCTTCATACCTTGGTAATGGGGGGTATAGATTACAAATGCCACAACAAGTTTGAACAATGTCATCTAAATGTGGTACCAGTGTTATGGGTAGTTCATGTTTTAGAATTCTGAAACATTTTACTCTTCTTATGGCCTGTTCTATGTGGATTCTTCTATTTGCAATTTGTTTAGTTTTTTGGACCTCCTGATTAGACATTTGACATGCCCCGCGCCTACCTGGAGGAACTAAAAGATAAGATTGATGTAATGTTAACTCATCCCTAATTTGAAAACCACGGTCCGCCATAACTGTATCCAGTGGTTCAAGTATGTCTAAGAATCCGCAATGATTTGTGATATATTTATCACTAGTTCTACCTCCCCAACATTTAGAAACAAAGTTTATCAAACCAGATGGATTGATGCTTAGTAAAAACTTGCCAGTGTGATGGTGTTTATAGTCTGACCAAGTTTGACTCTGCATTTCTAAATTATGCGGTGTTTCTAAATAGACTTCTGTACAGTCGATAATATGACGCACTGAACTATAGGTTTTGTTTCTAAATGTTGGGGGGAGGTTTTCCCGAACAATATCCTTTTTTGGATTGAACACTAAGCTAATTAAAAACTTTGATAAAACCTTTATCCAAGTATTGAAAATGCATGACACATGCGACTGAGACACTCCAAATCTGTCTGCAAGGTCCTCATTAAGTAGACCAAGCCTTAACTTCATCAGAACCATTGTCATTTCTTCTTTAGCGGATAACTTTTGTTTAGGACCACGTTTGTTACTGATTTTACTTTTCAAGATATTGCATGTAAAATGCTTAGGTCCCTTCCAGTATCTTAGTGTCTGTACTTTTGGTTTAATAATTAGAAACATGGCATTAAATGAGGCAACAGATGGAATCCCAGTGTAAAAACGTACCGACTTATCTGATTTAAATACATTTTCACATCTGAAATTATTTGAAATGTTTGAAGACAATTTCTTTTGTATGATTATATCTGACTGCAAAGATCGTATCTGCTTTCTTAAAGCAGCTATTGTACAAGATTTCTCTTCACATGAAAGACAAGCAGACGAATATTCATGGTCTGCATGGCTTTGATTTGCTGTATTAATTTCCAAATCCTGATCAATGACAATTTCATTAATGTCATTATTATTAACATGATCTGCATGGCTTTGATTGGCTGTATTAATTTCCAAATCTTTATCAATGACAACTTCATTAATGACATTACTATTAACATGGTCTGCAAGGTTGTGTTTTGCAGTGTCGATCAAAAGATCTTGATTTATGACCGTTTCATTAGAAACACTCTTTTTTTTCTTTTTTTTTGTGGAGTCAAATCTATATTTTCTCGATCAATTGGTGGTGGTCTAGCAAAAGTTACTGTAGTAGCTGAGTTATGACCAAGACACAATGTTGGATATGGGTTATTGTCATTAGGAAATCCATCTACAAAGTGTTTTGAGCAAATACGAGAATCTTCAGTAGGGATCCAAAGTTTATTTCCGCTACTTCTGTTTACATTTTTTATCCAGACTTTCCTGTTGTAAGAGTATTTTTTTTCATTTGGAAATGTGAATAGTGTAAACGGTGGTCTACATATACATCTTGGTGTACCGAAATTACAGTTATGAAAATCACAGAATTGTTCTCTCCATTTGAATAATTTTACTCCATTATTTGGACAATCATTAACACAACAAGCACGTTTACTCATTTTGAATTTCTTAAATAAAAGTCAACAGAATCGAACAAGCATGCAAAACATACCCATCACCAAAATTGCTGAAATATATATTCTTAAACTTAATACATATATTATATGTGAAATGTATGCTATGGGGTAAACTTTGTTTAGTAAGTAGAATACTGAAACAGTAAAATGAGAAGCAAAATTTCAAAACTTCATGTCTGATTTCTAGTTTGTGTAATCGGAACATACTACATGTGCTAGAACAAATTTTTTAATACGTAATGTTAACCTTTTGTAGGAGATTAAAGGAAGCACTATTTTTTTTATACCTTTTCTGGTTCAAATTAGTCAGTTACAGAACATATAAAAGACAACATCTATGTTTTAGTTAAATTAATGAAAGAAGGATGAATAATTGGTAAAATTAACTTTCTATAAATTCTTTAACCAAGTTCACTGATTCTTCACAAGAAGAATTTTCATAGTGTGGAGTGTACACCTTCAAATATGGAATTGTTTGAGAAATTTTGTCTATGATGATTCCAAAAAACAGGATCCAGACTCTGAAACTGTAACCATGTTTACTGACAGGACTACTTTAGACTTTCTGTAGTATGGCTTAGTCTTTTATTTTGAACAGACTGTTTCATTAAGATTAGTTAGTATTGACAATTATTGAACTTGTTATAGTATTACTTGTTGTATTTGTTGTTATTTATATAAATTAATTTTATTATTATATAAGTCAATTGGCAATTTGTTTCAGCACAGCACAGAAATTTGAAGACAACTCTGGGATCCTGTGTTTGAAAAACGAAGTTACAAAAATACAAAAATTTTCTTTACAGTAAAATTTTAATTAAATATACAGTAACATGTTAACGTCCAATTTGAGGTTTGAAAGAAGATGAATGCAGAAAATTTCTTAATATTTCAAGATGATGCCCATGTTATCATTTTTTCATGATATAACTTCAAAATGTAGGAATTAAATTTAAATGGACTTTCAAAAATATATCTCATGTGGCAATAAATACAACCAAATGAATCTTCAGCATTTTTATTTACATGTACCAGAAGCATTGCGAGAAAGGATTTTAAGTCTCATGTTTTGCTTTACATGTCAGTGTTGTGCCTCAGCATGTAGCCTTTTGAAAATGTTATGTTATGGTATTTTTTCATAGTTTATTAAATTGTTCATCAAAATATTTATTAATCAAGTTAACTGAGGATTATGTAGTTGATATTTAAGTATAGAAGGAATGAAAAGTGTATCCTCTTTAATTATTGTATTTATATTAATTAACTTAATTGTAAGTTACTAATACTTATGTTTATGTTAAAAAAAATAAATGCATAATACTTGTTCCTTTACTTGTGTTTTCTGTTATTGAATTGTCCAAGTCATCGTTGCAAAATATGTTGATTTATTGTCTCCCATTTTTATTTAAAATATAACCAGGTGCTCCACAGGGTGCAGCTTTATATGATCACAGAGGTCAAATGAAGCAAACGAAGACGACATCATACCATTATACTACAGTGTACATGTACCCCAAAAGAAATGTGCGGCCATATAAAAAAAGTTGTGGCATGATTGCAAATGAGAAAAAAATGTCACAAGTGAACAAATGACAAAAAGAAAAACAAGAAAGTGAGCAAATGGCTTTCAGCAATGAGCAAAGTCTATGCCACATAGACTCCTAAAACAGTCTCGAAAAAAAACATGTACAGCAATTCTAAAACAAAACAAACTCTGGCTTCTATTCCAATATTGTTATAGGGGAACAGCAGTAACAGTTCAAAATTGACATATATCACACCATTGGACAACTGAAGAGTACTTTTCTTATCTCAAGATATTTCATATCAAAAGGCCATGTTGTAAAATAAAAATCCATTTATAAATACTCTTCAAAATTTTATATTTCAAAATGTATTTGTGATACATGTACATGTATAAACAAACATGTACTATATCCTGCTATCTGTGAAATAGTTTTGTCTATTTTTAATAATCAATTTATTATAAGATTCAGCCTGTAATTCAGTCGTTGTTGTTTGTATATATGTTACACATGTTACATAGATGTAGGAAGATGTGGTGTGAGTGGCAATGGGACAACTCTCCATCCAAAAAACCATTATAGTCATTGTATGGCCTTCAACCTGGAGCCTTGGCTCACACCGAACAACAAGCTATAAAGGGCCCCAAAATTACAAGTACATATTTGTTTTTCGTTCATTGTTTTACATAAATAAAGCCGTTAGTTTTCTCATTTAAATTGTTTTATATTGTCTTATCAGGGCCTTTTATAGCTCAGGGTTCTTGCTAAGGTTTTTTGAAGGTGCGTCATTTTTAGCCATGATGAGCCCAACAGCAAGAAGAAAATATTTTATTTAAGGAATGACTGTTCTATTTTTTCTGTCCATGAAGAAATAACATAAAAAATTTGGTGCACACTGAATAACGCAATAACACGTGTAGCGGGTTATTTAACAGTGTGCATCAACTTTTTTATGTTATTTCGAATAGACAGAAAAAAAATTACAGTCATTTCTTATAATTTAATTCTAAATTCCTTTTGAAACCGTAGCTTATCCTTGAATTTGAATCAGGTTAATACCTTAAACTAGGTTTGTAAGTCCATAGTATATTACATGTTAACCAGAGTGAAGAAAATTACCAGTCTGAAACCAAAACTTTTGAGGGTACGTTCTAGTCCACTGGACTAGTCAATGCTGGTATTTATTTAAATTTACTAGTCCTGAAAAATTCCCACTAGTCCAACACTTGTAAGTGTCGTGAAGCGACCCGAATCAGCTAAGGGGTTTCGGGGCATGCACCCCCACTCCCAAAAAAAAAATAGTTTTGAAATCTTGGATGCAAAATCCTGCATTTTGAGCATACCTGAAAGGGTTTGAGCTGGTTGAAAATTATCTTGTTAGCTAATTTTAAGGATTTTACATTTGCAAAAAATGATTTAACAAGGAAAACTTTTACTCTTTTTATTTATCATACATGCATTAGCATAATTAGGAAAATATTATATGAAATTTCAGTACAGTACAATGTATAATTGTTATTCAGGGTTCACATGTACAGGGGATATGCATAGTATTTTATCTGACACTTGTTCATGTTTTCATTGATCTTATTGCCTAGAATATTTGTTCAGATTATAAACAGAACTATATACTATACTGTGAAATATCAGGCAATCACATTTTAGTGCAGCAGCATTGCATGTCCATCCCTGTTTAAAATTTGATAATCAAATGCATGCAACATCAGTCATACAAGCAGGAACTTTTGGTACATGTAACAGTTGTGTCAACTTTTTCATGAAGCAAATGCTGGAGATTTGGCCAAAATTGAAACGATCAATGGAAAATCACACCAAAAAATCATGAACATGTACAAGTCTCACACTTAAGTTAAATGCGTGAGAATTGGCAGTCCTGCGTGTACAGCCTACAGGTATTTTTTGTGAATTTACTTATTTTATTCCTTATGGAGTTATTCACAACCATTTTTTTTAACAAATAACACCATGTACATGTAAGTTCCTTGATAAATTTTTTTTTAAAAAGATGTGAAAATTCCAAATAAGTCCTCCACTGTTAGCAACTTCTAACTAGATCTTTCATGATCTGCAATGTATGTATGTTCATGTGTCAATGGAACTCACTTTTGTCCAATGACTGCAGTTGGAACTTCTAAATGGGGGTACAAAAAGTTGCCTTATAGTAAAACACGTTGAATATATGCAAACATAGTTTACTGTCTAGTGTTTCGTGTAAAAACAATAATTATGAAGATCCGTTGATAGATATCAGTTCGCCAATAAATCATCAAAATGCCACCAGAATATGCTAGCAAGTCTCATCGCCAGACATCGGCAAATATGAAAATGGAACTCCGAATTTTAAGTCTGTGTTTTTACCTTAAAACAAACTCTTTTCAACCAAAAACACTTACGTGTGGTTAAAACTGTATAAATAACAGTATTTATATTTATAATCGATATTAATTGTCTTTATTTGGTCACATTTCTTGCTGAAAGCAAGCACTGACACTGCTGTCATTATCTAGAACGTAAACATTTGGCGGTCTTCCATCCGGTCGACCTTTTGACCCAAGATGGCGGACAAATAGCGATAAGGTGTATTATTAATGTTACTTTTACTGTTTGGATTGTTTTCTTTAATATCCATTTGACGTGAATGTGTTTGTATATTATCTTTCATTTTTGCTGGTGTGTTTTTGTATATGCGATTTTTTGTGTTTCTTTGGTTTTTATAACGTGACTCTGTACTTCAAAAGATCTCGTCATTATGTTATTCTTGTATGAAATGCCATTATGTTATAGTTCTATTTTAAATTAGAAAATACGTTGAACGACAAACGTCAAAATTATTTTAATCGAGTAGTGGTATTAACCATTTTTAGATTCTTAGTGAGGCTCATATCAAAATATTTATAAAGCCAAACAAGTGCAAAGTTTAAGAGCATTGAGGATCGAAAATTCAAAAAATTTGTGCCAAATACTGCAAAGGCAATCTATGACTTGGATAAGAAAATCCTTATTTTTTGTAAAAATTCGAAGATTTTTTAAAGGTTTTGACAAAAGATTTTCCTATGTGACGTATAATTTTTCTGACGTCCGACACGCGAATCAATGAATGTGTTTTAACTTTGATAAATGCTTGTGTGTTTTTTTGTAAAAATGCTTGTTTTCAGATAGAAACACAGTGATGACTGCTGTATCCATATTTTGACTATATTATTTATTGTGTCTGTTTTGTTCACGCATCGTTGTAAATATAACGGAATTTGATGAGACTGTCGTAAAAGTGAGTGGTATAGCGCTTTAAAAGAAGGTTTAATCCACCATTTTCTACATTTGAAAATGCCTGTACAAAGTCAGAAAAATGACAGTTGTTGTCCATTCGTTTGATGTGTTTTGTCATTTGATTTTGACATGTGATTAAGAACTTTCCGATTGAATTTTCCACGGAGTTTAGTATTTTTGTGATTTTAAATTTTGTAATGGCTAAAAGCAAGGCATGTGATAAACACATATTTCCTTTAACATGCAATTACATTAAAAAAAATAGATACCATACAATAGACTTAATCAACCGCCAACATCGAACAACACGTATTAACTGCATGAACTGAACACGTATCAACTGTATGAACTGAGTGATGTAATTTACGGGATAAAAATACATGTAGGTTCTGAATACCTACACTATTGTAATTATTTATGATAATTTATACTGTTGTGAGTAAATGATATTTGATTTTTACTTTATTTATATGCATGCATCTGAAGTCTTTCAGTTTTGATAATACCCATTTGAAATATTATGCGGAAATGCAGAGAATGTTGAATTCCATAATGATAAGATTACCAAGTCATAACTATGACAGTTGTTTCCAAACTGTTTGATGTGTTAGGGCTTATGATTTTGCCATTTTTTAGCCCCAAAACAATAGCCAGGTGACTACAGAGATAATATAAAAAAATGTAGATTCCGAAAATTTACAGGTCATTTCAAAAAGTACACGTTAAATAATAGAACATAGCGATAATTACTTAATTATGGTATAGATATGAAAATGAAGATCGTGTAAACTTTTTTTTTAAGCGGTTTCAGACAAAAAGATTGATAACATGTCACCCAAGCTTACCCCATCTCTCTCGTAGGTTGGTTCCCTCCGTAAAATATAAACAGTAGAATTTAATTTGGTGCTTACTAATTCAATAACATTTTAACATCTGCTAATCACTGATGTTTGCAATTTGCATTTAGAAGATGCCAGTCCATATATTTAATTACAAAATTGTAAAGATCATATATCTTTAAAGTCACATTTGTCTTTTGAGTATAAAAATAGACAGATGTAGAACAACCTTACCCAATACTCTCTTTAAATACGTATGTCTGAAGCAAATATCAGCTTTTGTTAAAACAAAACAAAAGGAGTAAAAAGCATATTACACGGAAAAACTAACAAAAGTGTGAACTTCTTATCATAATCTAAGCCCCAATATTCATATATTTTCTAACAATTATGTTACTTCAACACATTATTTAAAACACAGCGGACGTATTTTAGAACTAAGACAGGCATGTTTAATAAGTTTAATAACACCATTGATTTTCCCCTATAAGTCTTTGTTAAATTTGCACTTTTCAAAAAAATGTGCAGAATTTATCTTTGTTTCAAATAAAGAAATACTTGGTCTGAGTAAAGTTTTATCCTGTCCAGTACTTTTGAAAAAATTTCACATAACATGTCATTGCATATAAGAAAATAACCATCATTGGAAGTTAACCAATCAAATGTATCCCCTTATTTTATCTGTGTACAAGGTTTAGTCACCATGTAACCTCAAGATTACAAAAATTTCTCTACACATCCCAAGACATGTTTATGACACAGAAATGTTTTTACTGCAATAAAATGTAGGATGGATTAATTAGCTACAACTGTCATATTTTTTTTAAACATACTTTCATACAACCGGATGTGACGTACCATGATTTGGTGGTATTACACCTAACAGAAACATGCATTAAGTCTAAGATTCGTGATCTTTTTTTTATGAGTTGTAAGAGGCTTCGAACTAGTTGTCAGTTAACTTCGAGTACTCTCACATATGTTGGGATGTACAACTACCCGTCCACGTTCACTTGTTTTTTTGGGTTTTTTTTTATCTATCTGAGGAGTTAAGCCTTTTTAACTGTTTTTTTTTTTAGTTCGTTCTTCTGATGTTGTACTGTTATACCACTGTTCAAGGTTAGGGAGAGGTTTGGGATCCCGCTAACATGTTAAACAAACCCTCAACATTCTGTATGCATGTGCCTGTTCCTAGTCAAGAGCCTGTTATTCAGTGATTGTCGTGTGTATATGTGTTACATATTTGTGTTTCGTTCATTTTTTTTTGTACTTAAATTGGGCCGTAGTTTTCGTTTGAATTGTTTCACATTGTCATTTCGGGATCTTTCCTAGCTGACTATGCGGTATGGGCTTTCCTCATTGTTAAAGGCCGTACGGTGACTTAAAGTTGTTAATATCTGTGTCATTTTGGTCTCATAGGTAATCATACCACATCTTCTTTTTTTATGTTGTAATTATTGAAAAGTATTAAACACTTAATATTGATGATATTAAAACTTTAGTCGCAAAAGTTACCAGCCATACACATATTAATGACTCTTTGTATTTGGCTTACGTCATGGTACCTTGACTGCAAATTAACTCATGGTACCTTGACTTCAAAACCATGCCATGTATCATTTCTAGCCACGGAAGAATGTTTGCTTGAGCAATGTTTGAAGACTTTCTTTTGGCAGCATTATACAAACCAACATTTGCAATAATTCAGAGGATTTCTTCTTCGCTTCTCCAATCACCTATTTAATAGTAAGATCTTCTAGCGACTCTTGATCTTTCTCCATAATAACATTAACGATACCAATTTTTCTGCACCAGATGCGCATTTCGACAATACATGTCTCTTCAGTGATGTTCGTGGCCAAAATATGTAAAATCCAAAGCTTATATAAAAGATGAAGAGCCATAATCCAAAATTTCCAAAACGTATAGCCAAATACGTGAAAGGAATCAGAGCTTTGCATGAGGGAGATACATTCCTTAACTTTTAATAATTTTTAACATTTTGTAACAGCATTTAATAACACAAAAAATCCGTATTTTCATGCCAGTACCGGAGTACTGGCTACTGGGCTGGTGATACCCTCGGGGACTAACAGTCCACCAGCAGAGTCATCGACCCAGTGGTAGTAATATTAACGGTACCATTTTTTCTGCACCAGATGCGCATTTCGACAATACATGTCTCTTCAGTGATGATCATAAGGTATGATGTGAAGCCTTTTTTAAGCTGCGCATTTCTTTTGGTCTGTCACGAACTGTGTTCGATAAATTGGTTAAAACTTCTTCCTTTAACGGCGCTATGGACAAAATAATCTTGGACATAAGTTGGTATTTCTTATAGAAGACATTTCATGCCTCAACAGTACAGTGTCTTTGGTTGGTATTCATTTAGAATTTGTTGTACCTGTCAAATGTGGAATAATTTTATCAAATTTTCAACTTAAAAAATTACCTTGAGAATACTTGGTCAATATCCTCGTGAGTATGGCCAACCATTGAAAATGACACCTTCACTTTTTCAAAAATTCCCAAGTTCAACCAGGAGGCATAAAAAAAACTAATACAAATCTGTAAATAGATGAAAAGGAATTTTGATATTTAATAAATGTGTAATATGAGATAAGAAATGGATCACATAACTACTGTGTACTTCATGGTTTAACTAATATATGGTTTGATAATTGACTTATTTATATTCATTTATTTGACATTTATGGTCAACAATTAAGGTCATAGAACAATATTTGGCTATATATCAAAGTAATATGTCGAAGAAAATATAATGGGATTGTTAGACCCAGGTCAAAATTAAATTATATCCTAAATAAGAAAATAAAACGGAAGAATGAGAACAAGAATTGTTAGAGATAGATATACATGATGTAATAGTAATAAGGAGGGGCATGATTAAGAACGAATATGCGTTTATCTAATATTTGCATACCTATTTTTATTTTGTCCTGCACAAGTGTCTTTTTGGAGATATAAGCTTGATGGTAGTGTCTCTATCACATGCAGGTGTGTATCAGAACACTAACGGTTAAGTTGCTACCATGGGACCATTGGCAGGCATGAAAAAAACCTATATGTCAACGCCATGTACAATGACACCCTAAATTTTCTTCCAGCTTCCTTATTCCAGAACATACTTTCCTACATATAAAAAATATGGAGGCATGGTCTTATTTTGATTCATAGCGTCAATTATGAATGACATGTATCTTCCTCGGTTTTTATTTTGGTCTTTGAACAATGTTTATAGTATTTTCTCCTTTCATCTCTACAAGTAAAATTGACATCATCGTTACATGTGTAATAAGACAATCAAAACAAAAAGTTCTTTAAATACAAGTCTAGCTATTTATGAAAACATATTGAGCACCCTTTAAATTATAGAATGAATACAACGTAAATTGTAGTAAAGAGTTGAAGAAATAAGTATAATTATTATCAGTTAATGTGCTAAATATTATCAAATAGGATGGTGTTTTAAAATCTTCACTTGAAATATGACCTATTTATGGAAATATCTTCGTCAATTGGTAACTGATGAATAGTTCTGTCATTTGCGATCACATTGGCCATATATATTTCAACACAGATCTAAAATCTTTAAAAATAATTCCCTGGTTTATCTTCCAATTTTTAAAATATCATGTTTCTGCTACTGAAGATGTCCTTCTCTTTTCTTCAGAAGATAATGATGTCTGGCCTTATCTTTACCACCTTGACAGTTCTATTTTTATAAGTGTACATTTGTCTGATTTGCTTAATATTGATTTCTAAAAATTAAAAGGAAATTTAGAATTTAAAAAAATAGTTATATAGAAGTCATATTTTGGTAAATAATAACTATAAATTGAGATAATGTAAGTTCAGTGATTTTGAAACTTTTCCATGTTAACATCTTACATTTTCTTACATGAACAAATCGAATTTTATTTTAAAGCCAGTACATATCTTCGTGATTCATTCATTATACATGTTGTAGGGTTAATTGTCTTTTTAGAGGAATTTATTGGTGTATAAACTGGAGCAAGTTACGCACTTACTAATAAAAGTCCTTACATGATATGTTTGTGAGTGACTCAGTGATGAGTCTTTTGTAGACGAAACGCGCGTCTGGCGTATATACTTAATTTAGTCCTGGTATCAATGGTGAGTTTATTTGGTACAGTTTATACACCAATACATTCCTTATAACATGTATAACAGCTGTTTTGTTAAATTATAAAAAAATCTTTGTGTGAAAGTGATTGCTAAGTAACTCCAATATTTAATTGAGATGCATTTGTATTTTAAGAAAAATCCAATGCTTGTATAATATTTTGAACAAAGTACAGATATATCTCCCTTAATTATACAAAATCTCGGATACCATATTGGTCATTATAATCAAAGAGTTATTACAATTAAATCAGGAAGTTATATAATTTACTTTATACACAGATTGTACCTTCAGATACAATATCAACTTCCATATTTTGTCTTCAGTTATTCATAAAATTATGATTCCATTGTGCACACTTGGTGTGCTTATGACGTCTTTAATGATCATTTATGATGTCGGTTTAGATCAAGTCGAATATTTACTAAGAAACCTATTTTGTACAGCATAAAAGGTGCTCTTTGGAGTTTCAAATACCATTAACCAAGCTCCAAGGCATACTTTGGTTGTACCAATTATGAATGTATACATCATTTTTTCATTAATTTCCTAACTATAATCATTTAGATGAATAGTAAGTGTCTTTGTTTGATAGCGTTTAAAAACTAAATAAACTAAATAAATGAATTTTGTTTGCACTTTTCTGACTCATGACACCCCTTCCCCTCTTTTTTAAAGTTAAATGGCTGCTCCCTCGGTCATATTTATTATCATTCCACAAGAACGCTTGATAAATGCCAACACACAGCCAGCACACCTTGCTACCTGCATGCTTTCAAATTACCGCCAAAAACATATCCTTCTCGCCTATACTTATCAATATTTTGTCTTCTTGCGTTTGATCCTGTGGATAATTTCATTTTTAGATGTAGTTTTAGATGAATTATTAGTCGAGATACTTTAAACACCTTAATCATATTAATTTTACATTTGAAATTTCAAAGATTTAGTCTAAAAAATGGGGTAGTAATGTGTCGACCAAACAAAATTGTTTATGCGTTTGTTGGTTCCATTGATGGTTTCTTAAATATTTCTTCCAATTCAAGGACGCTTATTGGTGAAACATGACTGCAACAGGTAAGTGGTGTAGTAAAGGCTGTCCGGATGAAGGAATACGAAATCGAGGTTATTGAAGAGACAGAAGTTTGCCTCATAACGGGACACCTACATAACTACAGAGGGTTAAACGTCCTTATTCAGGTTGAAAGTGGCTGCGTACTTGTACATCCCAAAAAGTGGAACCAACACCCAAAGTTTGGCAAGAGTTTTACTGACAGTCGGAAGAATGTAGTCACCATAATTATATACTCGTATACACTATGTCACCCTTCGAGATTCTGTCTGTATGTATATATAGAATGGCAAATTAAATACGATAATGTTCTCATTTTCTAGATACAAGAAGATGTGGTATGAGTGCCAATGAAAAACTATCCATTCAATTCACAATTTCTAAAAGTAAACCATTATAAGTCAAGATACGGTCTTCAACACGAAGCCTTGGCTCACACCAAAAGCAAGCTAAACATTTTTAAAAGGTTCTTACTTTGTTATTCTCTCAAGGTATCTGCTTTTTACAAAGACTACATGTTGACTATATCTGGTTTTGTCTATGACATCGGGGGACTGTCTCATCAGAGTAAACCCATTGTCTCCCCAAAGTGTCGAATAGGGTAATGTATCGTTATTCCTACGATATGAGGGCCATAAGAAGTACAAACAATAGTTTAGGCACACAAGTATAATTCCAAACAGTTACATCATGTACGTGTACAACGTCATCAGTGTCAGTGCTAATCTATGGAGCGCATCATAAACATATACATATCGTTACATCCCCTTTCTTAAGAAAAAATCTTTAAAGTTCTTGTTCTCAAAATTTCTTTAAACTGATCTTAACTCGCGATTGTGCCATTTAAAGTATTAATTAACTTTTACTACAGAACATATTTACAGTCCATCACTAGAAACCCTACTTTTATAAGTCCATTATAAATTCACAATATCAAAACCCTAATCTAATTCAAACTAAAAAAAAAAATCAAACAGGCACATATTTACAAAGTCCATTCAACGCACTACTGTACATACATAGTCCTGAAGATGTTTCGGTCTACTACGAATACGTTCTGAGGTTCTGATAGTTGGTTTTAGTTCTTGGTGTTCAATCACTTTGTCGTCTACTTGATTATCGATGGCGATCGGTTGTGCGTGATTGTCAGTACTATCTGCGGATGTTTGAGTTGGTAGATCTAATTCTGACTGTTCAATCATCGGCTCTTTAGTTAATACCAAATGTCTACGATTTCTCCGATAAGTGCTGCCATCTTCGGTGGTCACATTGTACGATCTTATATTACATTTCTCATCAACCTTTGCTTTTGTCCATTCTTTTCCATTTTTGAACGGTTTAATTCGCACTATATCTCCTTTCGCTAGTTCGGTCTTATCTTTAGCACTACGATTGTAATAGTTACGCTGTTTCTCCTTTTGAATCCTCTTGTTTCCTACAACATCTGTTTGAATGTCTGGCTTCAATAATCTTGACGCCGACGGTAATAGCGTTCTTCCTCTTCTTCCAAACATGCGTTGTGACGGAGAACTATCCAAGCCTTCAGATGGTGTATTTCTCCAATCTAACAATGCTAAATACGGGTCTTTCGCATCCTTATGAGATTTCACCATTAACCTTTTCGCTGTTTTGATAGCGTTTTCAACTTTTCCGTTTGATTGTGGAAATCTCGGTGAACTTGTTGTATGCGTAAATTCATACTGATTTGAGAAATGTCTAAACTCGTGACTGTTGAACGGCGGTCCATTGTCTGAAAATACGCAATCAGGTAGTCCATATCTCGCAAGATGTTTCTTCAAGATTCCAATTACTTCTTTTCCTTTCTTGTTATTTAATCTGTCAATTTCAAAGTAGTCGGAATAGTAATCAATTGTCATCAAATAGTCTTGTTGATTAAACTCAAAGAGATCGCAAGCAATTTTCTCCCATGGTCTTGTACAGAGTTCATGACTGTGCAGACTTTCTTTCTGTTGTTCCATGTTGAATGCATTGCAAGTTTCACATGTTTTAATATAACTTTCAATGTCCGAGTTCATATTCGGCCAATATAAACATTCTCTTGCTCGTCGTAAGCATCCTTGTATTCCTATGTGACTAGAATGTGCTTTTTCTGTCAGATCTGCTCTTGCACTATTCGGCACTACAACCCTATCACTTTTGAAAATCAATCCATTCTGAATTGTAAGTTCTTCTCGAAACGGAAAATACTTCTGTATCTTTATATCTACGGCATCCTTGTTAATCGGCCATCCTTTCTTTATAACTTTCGAAAGAATTTGAAGTTCTTCATCTTCTGCGGTAGCTGATTGTAGTGTTTTACACCTTTCGGCGGTGATCGGTAAGAATTGAATCGCATTCACAGTTTCAACTTCCTTCTCGGTTTCCGATCTTTTATCTTGTCCACTTAGTTCTTTGTTAATGTATGCTCTACTCAATGTATCTGCCATGTACATTTCAATACCTGGTTTGAAAACAACAACATATTCAAACTTTTGTAAGCGTAACAACATTCTTTGTAGTCGTTTCGGAGCGGAAAGCAAAACTTTCTTACATATAATCTCAAGCGGTTTATGATCTGATTCGACGACGATTTTTCTTCCATATGTGTATGTTTCAAATTTTTCCATTCCAAAAACTACTGCTAGTAATTCTTTTTCAATTTGAGCATAGTTTTCTTCTGTTGGTGTTAATGCTCTCGACGCATAACATACTGGTTGTCCCTCCTGCAACAAGCAAGCACCCAGTCCTGATTTCGATGCATCACACTGCAAAATGACTTCTTTCTTTTCATCAAAGTATCTAAGTACCGGTGTATTTGACAATACGGTTCTTAGCTGATCAAATGATAGTCCGTGTACGTGAGGATCCCATTTGAAATCATTTTCGGACTTAAGCAATTGTCTAAGTGGAGCGGTGATTTCGGATAAACATGGTGCAAACTTCTGTACATAGTTCACCATGCCCAAAAGTCTCTGAACTGCTTGTCGGTCCTCAGGTATCGGCATTTCCGTAATAGCTTTCACTTTTTCGGAGTCTATTTTCAGTCCTTCAGCGGTAATTCTATGACCAAGATAGCTAACTTCCTGTAATCTTAGTTTCAGTTTGTCTTTATTTAGTTTCAAACCTTTCTGTCTACAACGATCCATTAACCCTATCAGGTTCTTATCGTGATCTTCTTGTGCGTCCTTGTCGTTGGTTCCGCAACCATATATCAAGATATCATCATGAATAACTTTCACGCCTTTTAATCCCTCGAGCGCTTCATCCATTCTACGCTGGAATTCCTCGGGCGCTGGCGATATACCGAACGGCATTCTCTTCCATCGGTATCGTCCCCACGGAGTTCCGAAAGTTGTCAAGTAACTAGTCTCTTCCTCTAACTGCACATGCCAAAATCCGTTTTTTGCATCTGCTACTGAGAACCATCTTGCTTTTTCTAAATCTGGTAACAAGTCGTCGATCGTCGGAGTCGGGTAATGATTCCTTTTCAACGCTTCATTCAGTGGTTTCGGGTCTATACAAAGTCTTATTTTCCCGGACGATTTCGTAACAACAACCATCGACGATATCCAATCGGTCGGAACATCAACTTGTGAAATAATATCTTTTTCAATCAAAGTATCGAGTTCATTTTTTATTTTGTCTCTAAGTGCAACTGGCACTTTCCGTGTAGCGAGCTTGACTGGCTTAACGGTTTCATCAATGTCTAACTTCAGTTTTCCGGGTAGCTTTCCTTCTCCCTTAAACACATCTGGATATTGCTTTTCAAGCATCTGTTTTGATACAACACTTACAGTGCTATCAGTTCTTTGATTTTCAGTTTTATCATCTACTTTCGAAATATTGTCATTGTGAATATTAACTTTGTTCACAGTAATTAATTTCATCCTCTGAATCGCTTCAGATCCTAGAATCGGCTGTACATTTCCAGATACAACTACGAATTCTAAATTGTACCATTTCTTATTCTTCGGATTG
The DNA here is from genome assembly GCF_963676685.1 of Mytilus edulis. Classification (NCBI taxonomy): domain Eukaryota; kingdom Metazoa; phylum Mollusca; class Bivalvia; order Mytilida; family Mytilidae; genus Mytilus; species Mytilus edulis. The sequence goes on along the minus strand of NC_092350.1, from coordinate 66,356,106 downwards.
ACTATTGTGATTTTCCTCTTTCCAGCAGGTTTAGTTTCGGTCTTGTTGAACATAACAAGTGTCTGATTTGACGGTTTTAATTGCACAAGTTCTTTATCATTGAATATTTTCTTGTAGTCTTTTGTCGGAAGAACATTGACGGTCGATCCACAGTCGAGTTGGAACTTAACTTGCTTGTTTTGAACATTCATAATTGCATTTATTCTTTTTAGTCCAACGGTATTTACGTCTTCAACAATGAACATATATTCTTCATCAGACATATTTTCATCATCGGATTGTTCGATGTTGTGTACGGTTCTTTTGTTCTTTTGTCTAAAATTCGGCTTGTTTGCACTCGGAGTCGCTCTTCCGGATTCACATTTGATTTTGAAATGATTTGACTTGCCACATTTTCCACATACTTGCCCCATGCTGGACATGCTTCTCTTTTCTGCACGTGTTGTCTTCCACAATACTTGCAATCATCAAACTTCTTATCGGTTTGCGGTCTCGGAGTAAAGTTTTTTCTCGGTTTCTGATCCCGTCTCTTTACATACTGGACCTCTTCTTGTGAAATGTCCTTCATTTGGATGCTAGTTTTCTCATTTGCTCGGCAAACGTCTACACACCGATTTAAAGTCAGTTTCGCATCTTGTAACAACTTCTTTCTTGTTGAATTTTCACGTAGGCCAATTACTATTCTGTCTCGAATTAAGCTTTCCTCTATTGTGCCATAATTACATGTTTTGACTAATGTGCGTAATGCAGCAACATATGTATCAATGTTTTCACCTTGCTCTTGGTCTCGTTTGTTGAAACAATATCTCTCATAAGTTTCGTTCGTTTTACCAATGCAAAAGTTCTCAAATTTCTCAATAACGGCATCTATATCATTAGTTTCAACTTCGTTCGCAAACACGAATCCATCAAAAATTTCTAGCGCATCTGCGCCAATGCAAGTTAAGAACGTAGCAGTTCTTGTTTTGCCCTCTTGCTTCTCTAATCCTGTTGCAATTTCATAGTTAGTCCACATTCGTTTAAAACGTTTCCAATTTGTAGCAATGTTTCCTCGAAAATCCAATTTCTGTGGAAACGGCAGATTAGTGTTAATTATGCGTTCCGTAGAAATTATTGCCTCAGCGACCACTTCAGCTTCATTATCAGCCATATTGATAATTAATATATATATGAAAAGTTTTCTTCAAAATGAGAATGATTTTCGAATATAAATTGTTAACAAGTCATAAATAACTCACGGTACATAGCGAATTGTATGTCCTTGAACAAAACGTGTTATCCAAACAATGCCGGGATGCTGGCGTCTCGCTTCAAATGTTATTTATAAACTTTTCGGTGCACATAATTCACTAATATGATTTATATTGTTCGTTTGCAACCACATCTGACACAACGTTGTCATTCTTTGACCTCTCCTGTACGACAATACTTTTGACGGAAAGTTTGTTTTACAATGTCCGTCTGTCGTATACACTGTTAATCCTTGTATATACGACAAAAGTCCAGGAATTTACTAGTTTATAAACCTTAGTGAACTCCCTGGTTGTGTGAGTTTATGGATATTTTAATTTAAAGAAGATACAGTATCCCAACGATACAAGACTATATGCCTTGTTATGTGATTCATGCATGGGCTTTTATTAGCTCAATTATGAAGGCCTTACGCTGACCTTTAGTTGTTAATTTCTGTGTCATTTGATCTCTTGTGAATTTTTATCTCATAGTCAATCATACCACCTCTTTACTTTTATGTATGAACCATTTCTTATTAATCACAAACAAACTTTAACTCTACATTATTACCGGTAATTCTACACTAATATCTTTTGTTGATCATGTAAAGATTTGTTTATTCATATCTTATTATAGTATTATTTATTAAGTAAAAAAAGGCACCTAAGACAAATGTAAACAGAACAATATTCTACATCAACTACCCGTCTATATATTTTTGCCGATGTCGAGCATAAGAGTTAAAATACCACTGCATATCCTTGTATGTAACGCTATATATATTTTATTTTTATCATTTACTGTTTCTTTCAGATCATTAATAAATCTTAAAATGCTGCTCAAGCCAAAATGTATAGCTGCAAAATTCCAGCTTTAGTCGATAATCGATCTATAGGTCTATAGAATCTGAGATCAAAACACAGCGACTGCTTATATATACTTAAAAGATAAAAACCGTTTGGTCATGCAGTTAATATTTCATCAGAGTATATTCCTGAAAAATATGTGAAATACATAGAATCCAATGAAATACACCATATCATAAAATCATGCATTTCTTACAGACGAGAATCCTTTTCAGGAGGACTATTATAACATGACCGACCGTTTGTATATATTATTACTTGTTCTTTGAACATGCATTACAAATTTGTTACTGCACGTTTAACAACCATCAATCAATCAATCAACGATATAAAAAGAAAAAGAAAATCAGCTGTTGATTGAAAATAAGCTGTTTATGAAAGAAAATCACAAAAAAACTAAACTGCGAGGAAAATTCAAAACGAAAAGTCCCTTATCAATTGGAAAAATCACAATCAGACACATCAAAAGAATGAATAACAACTGTCATATAGCTGACTTGATACATGCATTTATTTATGGATTTATAGCTAGTTAAACCTCTCACTTGTATCACATTTGCATCAAATTTCATCACATTGACAACGATGTGAAAGCAAACCAAACAAATATAATAGGAAAAATGTAAGAAATAAACAGACAATATTGTGTTACAATCCAAACACACACAAATATGTAGAAAAAGAAGCACAAAATGGCATATCGACCAAGTGCAATAGTAAAAATTGAAGACGAGACACAAATTTACCATAGTACAATGACAGGATGTATAGGTACTGAGCCACGTCATATATGTCACAAAGGACAGCAAAAACGAAAGACAAGCAAGAAACACGTTTTACAATAGCACAATAACGGGATGAACAAGCACAGAGCCACGTCATATGTATCGAAGTGACACTAAAAGGCACATAGACAATACATATAGGATGGTCATTAACAGTAATATCAGGATGTACAAGTACCGTATGTATCTAAATCATAATAAAATTAACCAAATATTTAACAAACAAGTACAAACAGGCTTATATCAAAATTAACAACCTCATACATTGCTGCTTTAGTTTCAAATTTTATTTATGTTTGTGTTAAAAGTAAAATCACAAAAATACTGAACTCCGAGGAAAATTAAGGAACGGAAAGTCCCTAATCAAGGCAAAGCTCAAACACATCAAACGAATGGATAACAACTGTCATAATCCTTACTTGGTACAGGCATATTCCTATGTAGAAAATGGTGGGTTGAACCTGGTTTTAAAGCTATCTAAACTTCTCACTGTTATGACAGTCACATGCAATTCATTCCATAAACGATTAAAAGTTTTGGAGTTGGAAGGAATAATTAGATAATATATGATAACGTAGAATCGTTCGTTTGACGTAAAAATGTAAACGCAACACAGTTAAATATATATATTTTGAACATAATTTTGTCTTCTTTAAGCATATTCTCTGCAGAATGTAAATTAGAAGTTTACTTGTCCTTCTTGTCGGTTGTCGATATTCCCGTGCTTGCATTTCCTATCATGATTTTCTTGATAGAGGGTTGCTGCTCACAAGGAAGCTATTAAACCAAGAGTTCCAAATGGTGAAGTTGAAATCATCCCTTCGTAAATTTTACGGACGCCATCACGAGTTGGTTGACCGTTATGGAATAACCGTTTCACAAATGATATCGGATGTGTTCCTTACGTCGTAACTACAACCCCCTTCCCTTTCATGAATGTGACCTACCGAATTAGACTATTTACCGGATTTGTTATCACATAAGCAACACGACGGGTGCCACATGTGGAGCAGGATCTGCTTACCCTTCCAGAGCACCTGAGATCACCCCTAGTTTTTTGGTGGGGTTCGTGTTGTTTATTCTTTAGTTTTCTATGTTGTGTCATGTGTGCTGTTGTTTGTTTGTCTTTTTCATTTTTAGCCATGGTGTTGTCAGTTTATTTTTAGATTGATGAGTTTGACTGTCCCTTTGGTATCTTTCGTCCCTCTCTTGTCTATATACTTATCGTGTCTTTCTTCTAAAACACAGCCAAATCATTATGAATAATAAAAGAATCACAAAAGGGCATACAGGCAAAGCATTAGCAAAAAATGAAGGTTATAATAGATCAATAACACAAGAGCGAGTTGTTTAAGTACAGTGCCACGTCAAATATATCTGAGAAACACAAAAGGTCAAACGGACAAAGCTTATACGAAAGATAATACAAACAAGAGACTGACGAAATGTAAAGAAAAAGATAAGATGAAAGACGTAAAATTCGCGAAATTTAAACATGATATCATTCCAAGTTGTATTGGAGGTCATGTTTCCATATAGTTCCTTTTAAGCTTACATTTGCTTGTGTTAATTTTTTAATTGTCTTATCTTCGTCCCTTTCGCTTTTCAATTGTTTCTCAAGACTTCCACAAAGTGGGATTACAAATTAAATGTAATTCCTGTATCATGTGTATTTCCCAAACAAAATAATAGATTCTCCTGCCGTACCCCTAATGGATACGCGAAAAAATATTTCACATCTTGACCCTGTTCTTCCACTACATTTGCTTCAGTAGGGTTTTTATAATTATCTGTTTCAATCTGTTCATTAATCTCCGTATCTGCCTTTGTTTTTAAATTTCTAAGGCAACTGTATGTTTGACATAAGTAATTCATTAAAAATAACTTTCAGACTTATCTTGTTCCACTTCACTCTTAGAAATTCCTTAAATGTGTATGTCATTAGCTCTAGTGGTTTTACAACAGTACCATGTGTTTGAGTTTTCAAAACTATTCTATGTTTACTACCATTTTCCTGGCTATTGTCACCAAATGTCTTTCTAAAATGAGTCAATGGTTGAACCAAACTTTACTCATGTCATAAATTGTCGATGCTTAATATTTACTTTTAATAGATATCAAGATGAGGTTCAAGAGGTCCCCAAGGGTGACTGGGGTATAGAAATATGGTCACTTGGTCTTCTCCCGACCGGCAGTAAAACGCTTGCCGAAGTGGGGCGTCCGTTTGGCTGTGCGGGATGTATTAAGTTCGCAGTCACGTCCGGTCAGAAGGGGGACGTTAAATCCGATGTCTCGTGTAAAGAGAGTGCCACGCTCTTTGCACGTTAAGAACCCTTGCAACAACTCTTTGAGGGGTCCGTAGGTGGCCTGTTGCAAGGCAAAATTTCTGTCCCTATCCAATATACCCTCTTTTTCCGGTGGCAGTCCAAATTTCTCCGACCATCATCCCAAATGGCCTCTATTGTATTAACCTACCTATTGTATTTATTGTGAACTTGTTCTCGTCCTGAATATGCATGAAATATTTGCCACTGGACGTTAAGCAACCAACAATCAATCAATCAATTGATTAAATGCATCTGACAGGTTGCTGCTTGCAATTGTTTATCTTAAATTTAATCTTAATTATCATTATGGGACTTCCAAAGTGATTATTTTATGCACACTACGCTGTATTCTTACGAAAATGTACGATTTATAAATTGGTCATCCCTGAGTAACATCTCCAATCTGTCAATCAATGTTATTAAGGTTGGAGCTCATGAAAATCTAACAAATGAGCATCTTCAATATTCAAGACCTCTATCTGACACATGGTGATTATGTCTAACACTAGAAGCTAAATAAACGAGGCTTATATTAACATATAGAGTTATTTACCCATTTTAGGATATAATAACGGATTGACTGCACTCCTGTCACAGATTTTTTGGTTTAAACCAAACTTTTAAAGATTTTTTCTACATAATAGTAGGTAATATTTCAATGTTGAACTCACAAAAGGGTGTGCAAATTGGTGTAGCTTGTTATACAAGCAATGTAATTTGGTAGTAACCTGCAAAGGGGATACCAGACAAGAAAATCATGAGATTTAGAAAAAATAAAAATACAGGACAATTCTTTGTAGTGAACAAGAGCCTCCTGTCTTGTCATTCTGGATACAGAACATTCAGCCCAATCTTGCTTTAATTCTATATGCTATATATGGAGACTTGTATCAATGCCCCAAGCCGATTTTTTGTCAGTTTCTGCTTCTAGTCCACTGTTATTTGCAATTGTTTTTTATAATTTGTTGTAGAGATCTGTGAATGTTGATGCCTATCCTCTTTCTATATTTTGCTAACGTAAAATTTAACGATCAGAACATCGGTAGTAAATGAAATATTACATAATGGCGGAATTTGTATTTTCCGCCGTTTGAAGCTTGTGTACTGGTTTGGTAAATGAGACATTATAGACATTTAAGATGGCCGACTATATAGAATAGCTTACCTAGACTGGAAACCAGTACATATATCTTTGACGCTCCAAAATCGATAAATCCAAAATTCAATATACATATAGACCAAGGTGAGCGACACATGCTCTCTTGTTTCTTTTTCTCGGAACAAGCCGTCGCTTAACCAAATATGATCTTCATCAATGTTCCAGTGATTTGAATTTGTAATCGACCTTTTCAAAGTGATGACTTCAGTGGCGCCCTCAACATTCTCAAGTTCTGTATTTAATGTATCCAGCTGGACGCTGTCATAATCGTTATTCCTAAGTACTAGATTTTGTGAAGCATGTATTTCTTCAAGCTGGACTTATCCATTGCCTAGGGTCATACGCAGTATTGGAATTGGAACAGGTGACGGAAAACTTTGGCATGCTTTTCGCATAATCATCTCCTATTGTTTACATAGTCCATGGTTGATGATACTTTTAGCATTTTCTCATCTCCGGAAGTTTCAATCATTTTTTGCATTTCTAATAAAGCTTCACCATCAGCACTTTCATAGTTTCAATATTTGCAATGGTTCCTTCAATCAAGGAACGAATTTCACTAAACGACCCCTTTTTTTCTTTCTTTTTGGAAGCTACAGCTAAATATGCTTAGCTCTGTGTGAACGTCTAACATAAAAGCTGTTACTACTACAACTTTGTAGGAACTGAATTTTTTATGCAATCACTTAGTGATAGGTGATTTTCAGCTGCAAAGGATAACGTGGCTACAATTGGGAAGTCAGATTCAAAAACAGCTTCAACTGCATGTTTTAGGCCAAACCACCTTACTGAATGGGATCTTTAACTGAAAGTAATGTTTCATTTAATAATGACTGGATATTTTTAAGGCGAAAACACGATTAGTCTCATGATGCAGTAATAAGACTGAATATATTATGTGAATGTGTGTGTCTCTTAATTTAACCAAAAAGTCCTTTTCCTTAATGGAGTCATTACAAACCAGGTTGAGTCGGTGTACCACACACAATGCATTTGTAGACAATATGGTGCATATTTGATCAGCATCTGAACACCAACCCCAGTTTTATGCCCCATCATTTTTGCTGCACCCTCAGTGGCTAAAGAAACAAATTTTCAAGCGAAATTAGAAAATTCATCGAACACAAATTACTATTGGGATAGCACAGCCATCTTTTAAATGTATATTACTTAGAAAAGTTGTGATAGGTTCAGCATTTTTAACGTATCGGACACAACTAGACAGTCTTTTGTCTATCCCTATATCAGTGCTCTCATCCAAGATTACTGCGTATATCGATGATGCTTTAATATCATTTTCTATAACAATGCATGGTATGTGTTTTGGCAATAATGACTGACTGAATTTCTGAAATAGTGTCCCAGCTTAAGTTTGAATAGTTGCATTCATGTCCGTTTTTCTTTTGTAAGTCTAACAATCCATTGACATTGGTTGTTGGCATTTCATTTTTCGATGCATGGTAAATTATGTTGAATAAAATTGTGTCATCATTTGGTAGCGTGAAGTGCGCGTCAGAATATGTTTCAATCATATCACTCACAATATCAGAGTCAGTTTTGGTAATAGGGTATTTTTTATTGATAATGTCATTGTAAAGCCATTAACGCACTCGACAGCGACTATAAGGGTTGAGAACGCATGGTTTGACATATAGATGCGTTTTTCTCTGCATGAATTGGGTTTTTGAACGCTGCAATAGTCAATTGCATTGGGTTTTCCATTGTTTTTATTGCGCAACTTATATGGAGGCCTGGTATTGGGTTACTAAAGGTCAAACTTCGACAACCGGTCTAATAATACCAAGGGAGAAACTTCAATTCATCGTATTATATAAACGTAAATGTGTAGGATACTATATATATATAAATCCTTCAAACATAAACTTTCAAACTACCGCTTAACCAGTTAATCGGTCCAACAATTATCCGAGTAACCGGTTAGTTAAAAACTGTACACTACTAAAAATACATCTTTGAATCATAGTTCACCAAGCATATCACACATAAAAACACGTTCTTGATAAGACCAAAGCCGTGTTAATTGGGGCATCAAAAGAACAAAAGGACTGAGCCGATATTATGGTCTTTCCTGTTGCAACACACATTGGAGGCATTACGTTTCCTTCAGCAGTATTGTTACATTTTCCCGCGAATTGCTTGTTCGGTCTGGGTCATTTCGGGTACATTAACGAGCACAAACATTTGTTTGTAGTGCTTAAATTGTTTGCCTGTTTCGTCCATCTTCCATATGTGAGCAGCTTTCAGATTATTATAAGTTATGACCTTTTCAAGATCCTCAAAATATTTTGTAACTATAACCCGATTCAGCAGCCTTGAGCGGGAAGTGCTAAGCTTTTCGGGTTTTCTCAAAGCTATTTTATGATGGCGAGATCTAAAACCTCACCACCAGTCATCTCCTAGGATTCCCCTCTTAAAAGGTGTCTCAATCTTTTGAACTTTGGATAATCTGGAAATTTTAATTTGCAGTTGTTTTTCGTGATCCTGAAACCTTTATTGGCAGCATCAACCACTGTTCGTGCTATAACATATTCCATTTCAATTGGAATAACAGGTTTCCTCACAGTTTTTGCATTTAAGTCAATCCGTCCACTAACATGGTCAATATTGGTAGTTTTTGGAACCCCAAGTATCTAACTGGCTTTTCTGTAACTATGTAAACTCCATCTTTTATGGATTTGGTGACCTTTTCGAGATTTTCTTTATTATATTTCATGTACATTTTTTTGTTTTGCTTTTCTGAGCATCTTTAATTATCTGAAAATAACAAGAAAGCCAATAATAATTATTCGATGAAATCAAGAATAGAAAAAAATACATATATTCATTGTCTTTATAGAAAGCAGACAATTTAATGTTTTTTACACATTCTGACATCTCAGGATAGTTAAGGTTTATATCTGATTGAAGACGTGACGCTGTGTAAACAATACTAATACTAGCTGTATCTCCTCACACTCATGTCCTTTTATTATTTCTGTAACTTTTAGGGCGATGTTATGGCTTGTACACAATTCACACAAAATTGTATAGTTTGAACATATTACTGTGTTCATAATACCATTCGTGGTCAAATTGGTCCTTCAAACTACGTAACGCTAGCCATTGCCCATTTACCAATTCACTAAGTTATTTTTCTGATTCCTCACTTATTAATCATTTTTAATCAAAAACTTACAAATTGTTACATTATATACTTTATAAATATTTTTAGGTGACCCGAGTACTATATTTTAAGGAGTGACTTCGTGAACCTTATGTTTCACCACCGATTGAAAATTCGCATGTAAAAGATGTAACATACACGATTCAGGATACAAGTGACCCGAGTGACGTTTAACTACAGGTAAATTAATCAGAGAGGTGTGAAAAGTGATAATTTTGTTTTTATATATCTACAAGATCTAATTGGACACCCAAACATCAGGTCGTCAACTGTTTAAAACAATCTCCTTAGTCCTTATTTTGCTGCTCAGATACTACTCATTTCAGGGGCGAGATTGCATAAATTTAAAAGCTGTTTTGATTTATAAATGTGTAAATATGATTAATCAATATTATATGTATACCCGCACTAAAAATAGAATGGATTTTCCGTATGCCTTATTTATAAATAGTACTACACATGATTGCTAGCAATGGTGAAATCGACTACCTGTAAATATTGACTCTGACATGATTATGGTCTGTAATCCATCAAGCACAAACAGTTTCGAACAGTAAGTACACTTTTTGTAAAGTAATATCTTGAAGCAAATGTTTTAACAAGGATTGGGGCTTTCAACTATATGTAGATAATATATAGTCTGTATGCATATTGTAACGTGATCGAGGGGAAGGTCAACACCGACACAGACGGACGGACATAGCCATCTATGGCACGACAATATATCCTGTGGTAAATTTCCAGTCACTAAATAATACGATATTTATATATACAAGTTTATTAACAAATGTACATTACTTCCGACTTATTGACAGTTTACTACAAAGTTTTCACATATTAACTTTAAATACAAGTCCTCCAGAATCTAACTGATTCAAGACTTAAAATGCTCAAGGAATACACAACATCCTTACAGTATCACAGCTGATACCCAATCTGCCAGTCTCTTGACCAACTGACCTTATCATAGAGTTTAATTACTTCATCTCTAGACAAACAAATAGGCATAACTAATTTTATTATCCTACACACCAGGACATCGTTTCTGGTCTTAATCACATCTGACAGTTCAACTTTAACTGCAGATAATAAACTAGCAACTTGTCAAATTAGCCTTGCGTCATTAATTTTCTCTGTACACAAATAAACAGTTATAAAGCCAAACTAACTAGAGGTCAATATTTACAAAACATTAAAATATTACATTGCCTCCTTCTTTGAAAAACATGTGTCTCACATGTAAACAAAAATAACTTTAACTTATCAAAGTATGGGAGACTACTTTTCAAAAATAAAACAAAAATACGCAATAAAAATATACGAAAATCAAAATATATCAAAAAATAATTTCAACATTTTAACAATAAAATAAATCAAATAACTCAATCATAATTATGAAAACATTCAATGTTCATTTCAATTTTAAATGTTCATACTTTCAACAAAGTTTTAATCAGGTACATATCTGTTGGTTGGACGTTTCACACGATGACCACGACCGTATTCAATATTGTCCGTTGGAAAATAAGACATATCGCACTGTTCATTTTCACTCAATTCAATGTCAGACTCAATGTTATTTTCTTCAATTGCGGTAGCGTGAGACTCGGTGTCTCTTTGAATTACAGTTTTAATTAGCCAATTGTCAAAATCTCCATGATATGGTTTAAGTCTGTTGTAATGAACAACTTTTGGTTTTGACGATTCTAACTTTTGAATGTGGTATACTAAGTCACTAATACTGTTTATAATAAGATAAGGTCCATCCCAATTACACTATAGTTTAGGACTAATCCCAACTTTTCTCTTTGGATCGTGTAACCATACGGCGTCTCCAACAGAATACGGTTTAAAATTAACTTTATAGTCATAATACCATTTCTGTTTATCACTGGCATTATTAATGTTTTCTCGCGCAAATTCATGTACATTGTCTAAATATGTTCTTATTTGCATCACATAATCCGGGAGATTATCAAAATTCTCATTATTACTAACAGTTCCGTATAACAAGTTAATTTGATGTCTTACATCACGCCCGAATAACATCACATTCGGTGAGTATTTAGTCGTGTCATGTTCCGCGCTACGATATGCCATCATCTGTAATGGAAGTAGAACATCCCAGTTCTTCTGATCTTTATTTACGCATGTAGCTAGCATTGCTTCCATCGTTGCGTTGTAACGTTCCACCATCCCATCAGATTGTGGATGAAGTGCAGTTGTTCTCGTTTTATCCACTCCTAGGAGTTTACACAGTTCACGGAATAGTCTTGATTCAAAGTTTGTACCTTGGTCCGTGTGAATCTGCATTGGTACACCATAATGCGTTACAAATTGTTCAACAAACACTTGCGCTATAGTTTCTGCTTCCTGATCAGGCAATGCGTATGCCTCTACCCATTTCGAAAAATAATCCTGGATAACTAGTACGTATCTGTTATTCCGTTCAGAGAGCGGTAATGGTCCCATTGTGTCCATAGCAACTCTTTCCATAACAGCTCCCACATTATATGTTTTCATTGGCGCTCTTAATATTTTATGAGGTCTTTTACGTGAACCACATTGATGACATCGACGGCACCATTCTTTGACATCTTCCCCAACGCCTGGCCAATAAAATCGTTCTCTTATTCGTCCTAACGTTTTGTTAATTCACAAATGTCCAGCTGTTACGGCATCATGTAGGTTTGTTAGAATGTTCGTTTTAAAACTATCTGGAACCACTAGTTGCCACGAAATTTTCTTTCCTGTGTCGTCTTCCCATCTCCTGTATAAGATGTCGCTTCGTATTTCAAGTCGTTTCCATTGTGACCATAATGCCTTCACAACAACGCTTTCCGAACAGATTTTATGCCAAGTAGGTTTATGATCACTATTCTCCATCAAATTGATAACTAACCTCCCGTTGTGCACATTTTATTTCACTATCAGATAAACCATTAATCCAACTATTTGAATTTGACACATTAGATTTATTATCGCTAATAACATTACACTGTGTACTAGATACACCATATTTCAATTCTACTTTTTCACAGTGTGAACAATCTAAACACGGCCTTCTCGATAAACTATCTGCATTTGAATGTTTTAATCCAGGCCTATGCACAATTTCAAAGTCGTAGGTTCCTAATACTTCTAACCATCGCGCCAATTGCCCCTCTATATCCTTGAATTTAGTAATCCAGCGCAATGAACTATGATCAGTTCGAACAGTAAATTTTCTTCCATAAAGATAGCAATGAAAGTGTTTGATGCTGCTAATCACCGCAAGAAGTTCCTTTCTTGTAGTACAGTAATTAATTTCGGATTTAGATAACGCTCGACTGTAATACGCAATAACCTTTTCATGGCCATTTTGAATTTGCGAAATCACTGTACCTAGCGCAGAATTACTACAGTCAGTGTCAAGTATAAACTCCAAACCAGACGGATCCGGATACGCTAAAATCGGCGGACTAGAAAGTTTTGATTTCATAATGTTGAATGCTTCTTCGCATAGATCTGTCCATTCAAACAATGTCTGCTTCTCAGTAAGCTTATTCAATGGTCGTGCATATTTTGCAAAATCAAAGATAAATCGTCGGTAATACGAGCATATTCCAAGAAAAGCCCTTACTTCTTTTACTGTTGTCGGTCTAGGCCAATTACTAATGGCCTCAGTCTTTGACGGGTCAGCGCGAACACCATCTTTAGAAACAACATGTCCCAGGTAGTTAACACTCTTTTGAAACAAGGTACATTTCTTTGGATTTAGTTTTAACCCTGCCATACTCAAACGGTCAAACACTTCCTGAAGTCTCTGTAGTGTAGATTCAAATTCCGTTCCAAAGACAATAATATCATCTAAGTATACCAAGCAAGTTTGCCATGATAAACCTTTCAAAACTTTGTTCATTAGTCTCTCAAACGTTGCAGGTGCGTTACAAAGACCCATTGGCATCACTTTAAATTGATATAGGCCATTTTCTGTCACAAAGGCAGTTTTCTCACGGTCGTTTTCATCACATTTTACTTGAAAATAACCACTTTGAAGATCAAGTACATGGAACCATTCTGCTCCGGACAACGCATCTAGTTTATCATCTATACGAGAAACCGGAAATGAATCTTTCTTTGTGATATCATTGAGCTTGCGATAGTCCAAACATATCCGCGTAGAACCATCTTTCTTTCTTACAAGGACTAGGGGTGATGACCATGGGCTCTCGGACGGTTCAATGATGTCACTGCGCAACATGTTATCAATCTGAGAAGCTAGTTCTGATCTTTGAGCAAATGGCAATCGGCGCGGTTTTTGACGAATGGGGTCTGTATTTTGAGTATTGATTTTATGCGTTACAACATCGGTACGTCCTATATCCCACTTATCTTTGGCAAATACACTCTGATTCATCAAAAGTAAGGCTCTGAGTCTTTCTCTCTGGTTTTCATTTAAATGTCCACATGAGCTTGTATATAAACTAGATAAATGTTCAGGAATATCTTCTGTTGACAGTTCTTGAGGACATACTGACTCATTAAGTATGGTTACTGCTTCACATGTCGCAGCAATTGAATTTGCGTATACTTTAACAGACTTATCTGTCGCGTTCAATACTCGCATCGGAACAACATCTGATGACGAATTCACTACTGCTTTAGCCAACATGAGCTGATGTTTCTCCACAAATTTATCTGAAGCTACTAACATACTACAACCTGGAGCATAACCAATATCAATAACTTTCCCCGGAATAATCTGTTCGACACCCGGCGGAATAACTGTTGTCTCTGACACAGCAACCCGACAACATCGCACACCTTGTGTATTTAATACTGCACACGATATATGTTCTTTGTTAACAGTCATTGTATTGTTAGCCACATCAATGCAACACATATTTTGTTTCATGAAGTCGTAACCGATTATACAGCTTATATCTGCATCTATATCCGCTACCCACACATCGTGTTTGAGAAATGTCCTTCCGATTTGAACGTTCATTTGACCTATTCCTCTTACTTTAACAGGTTTTCCATCTGCAAGTTTCATGTTTGTATGTGTTGGACGCAACACGAATTTGTTTCCATCAGACAGAGAATCGTATACCTTACTGTTCAAAATTGTCACATTTGCACCTGTATCTACTAAACATTGAATGCTTTTACCTTGAAATTTACCAGAAATATACATTCCTCCATCGCCACTCGCTACACGACCGGTTCTCACTCTGTCTTTTTGTTGATAATTTGTGTTAATTACTTTTGTCATGTTTAGGACAATTTCTTCTAATATGGCCTGTCTCTCCACAAGTCCAACATCCTCTTTTTCCCGGTTTGTTGTTATTATTGTTAAATCCGCGTCTCTGTTGACTCATATCGCTCTTCAGAAACTGAAGCTCACGTCGAAGTTCTTCTACCACATCAGTCAGTGTTTTAATTTGACCAGACACTTCTGAATTTTCCGAAATAGAAAAATTTCGAACACTTGAAGGTTTGTCCCTTTGTTTATCCGCAATATAAAAAGCCTCAAGCTCAACAGCCAACTTAACTGCATCATCGAGTGTCTTTGGGTGAGCTTGATGTATACGCAACCGTGTATCCGCGTCATCTAATGCATCAATGAAATGATCTCGGCTCAACATCTCCTGTAGTTCCTGTTGAGCTTTGGGATATGCTTTACGGCTAAGTTTCTTGATATGTTGCGCCAATTCTGGCAATTCTTGATCTCTTCTTTTACGGATATTCTTAAGCTGCACACGGAAAAGCTCTGTTCTATTTTCGGTTCCAAATCTACTTGTTAATGCTGAACATATTGATTGATAATCTTTACGCTTTATCGGATCAATATCGGCTAAAACACTTTGCGCATTCCCACTTAGACTTGTCGCAAGAAACATTGCTTTCTGATTATCCGTCCAACAATTTAATTCGGATATCATTTCAAACTGAATTTTATAATCTTCCCAAGAAACAGAACCATCGTATTTAGAGGGTCGGACAACTGGCTTTTCAGATCCCAAAGGCTTATGTGAATTCGATCCTTGATTACGAGAAGATTGGAACACAGATGGAATTGATGATCTTTTCGGGGTCGGAGCACTTGAAATTTCATCCTGAAGAGTTTCATACTCTTTAGTTAAACGCTTAATTTCTCTTTGGGTTTCTATCATTCTAGCTGTTGAAGTTGATAACACAGTTGAACTTAATCCTATTCCTGTATCCATTGATACTTTAGGTCTTGCACCTCCGAAATAGATTTCTCTATCCGAAGAATCACGTTTATCCATTGTATAACAGTATAATAACAGTCACTTTATTTAAGCACAAGAAATATATTTTATTCCATTTGCTATAGTCCTCTCACACAAAATTATCGGAATATTGATATAAATCCACTGAATATAATTAATCCATGTTAAGATAATATCCCACCACTGCCACCAAAAAATGTAACGTGATCGAGGGGAAGGTCAACACCGACACAGACGGACGGACATAGCCATCTATGGCACGACAATATATCCTGTGGTAAATTCCCAGTCACTAAATAATACGATATTTATATATACAAGTTTATTAACAAATGTACATTACTTCCGACTTATTGACAGTTTACTACAAAGTTTTCACATATTAACTTTAAATACAAGTCCTCCAGAATCTAACTGATTCAAGACTTAAAATGCTCAAGGAATACACAAAATCCTTACAGTATCACAGCTGATACCCAATCTGCCAGTCTCTTGACCAACTGACCTTATCATAGAGTTTAATTACTTCATCTCTAGACAAACAAATAGGCATAACTAATTTTATTATCCTACACACCAGGACATCGTTTCTGGTCTTAATCACATCTGACAGTTCAACTTTAACTGCAGATAATAAACTAGCAACTTGTCAAATTAGCCTTGCGTCATTAATTTTCTCTGTACACAAAACAAACAGTTATAAAGCCAAACTAACTAGAGGTCAATATTTACAAAACATTAAAATATTACAATATTCAAAAGGATAAATACACTCCCGCACGAGATAACCTCGAGTCGACAGTCATTGTGTGATATAAAATTATATACATTTCTTATCATTCATACTGTATTTTGATATCAGCGGGATCGCAACATTTACATTATTTATCAACGTACGTCCTGTGGCAAATATTTCGGTTCATTCTCATTTATCCAACTTTTTAGAATTATAGGTAGTACAGGTAAAAAAAAAGTTGGATAGATAAGATCAAAGGTAATCAAGAACAAAGGGTTTATAATTAGAGTTTAGGTTGAATGACAGATGAAAAATAAGACTGAAAATTATACCCGGATTAATATAAATTTTCTGTAGTATTATCTAGCAAAGCATGTTAAAATGTGCAACTGACCTTTTAGTTAATGTAATATAAATCATTTGAAAGTATTTTAAAGTTTTTTAACTGTTAATTAAAATGTGAATTGGATAAAAAAAAAAAAAAAAATAGGTTGCAATTTTATTCATGAAGATTTGTCAATGAGATGGATCTTTTTTTTGTGTAAAAGGGAGCTTTTTTTTGTGTAACATATCCTCTTCGTATATTTTTTTTCTGTTCTTCTGATCAAATGATCCAAATAGGACAAAATATAAGTTGAATACGTTTTACTACACAAAGACCGAACATAACAAATCCATAGCACATACTAAAGGAATGTTAAGTAGATCTTCATCCTAGTTTAAGTAGGTGGGATATTGCATCAGTGTAGTGATATTGTCAGATTATAACATGGCATTTTTCATATCCAATGTATTATCAGCCCTAGGTTCAATATCAGCCGAAGAAGGCTCGAGGGCTGATATAGACCGAATGCTGATAATACATCAAATATGAAAAATGACATGTTATGATCTTTTTATCATATACTTCAACAATGGAGAAAAATAATTCGTATTTTGATCCATTTGCGTGGTTCACAAATAGAAGTTCAAAGAGTGAAAAGTTCACGGACGTCGGACCCCAAATTTAGTACATTCGATATGAAATCTTTCTATCATATGCCTCAAAAGAGAAGAAAAATGTTTTAGTATGGACGAATCGACAAAAACATAATTTAACAATATACATAATGAGCACTGTCGGAAAAGTCAACTTTTTTTTAACAAAGTAACTTTCTAAATTAATATGCTTAAAAATGCATTTAATTGGACCCTTTTTTTTCCTTTTTTTTTCTTTATTATTTTACATAATATCGCCGGAATGCCATGCGATAACGTTACGGAAAGGCATGTGATATTTTTTTCTTATCATATACTTGTATAAAATATTACTTAAATTTTACAGTTCAATAACATTTGAAAATATCATAAGGCTATGAAAGGTTTACTAGGTTTATTGACCAGATTCCTTGGAATTTCAATAGCGGGCTGATAAAGGTGCCTTTATTGACTGCTTCCGGTACGTTATCACATGCCTTTCCGTTAATTTCCGTGACGTTTATCACATGCAACTTTGTGCATTTCCGGAAATTTGTATGAAAACGACAACAGAACGCGAAAACCGCAAGTACGTGATAAGACTTTTACAAAAATGGTTGAGGAGCAAAAATTAATTAAGTTAAACTTGTTTTGAAAGACATAAATGAGTTGACAATATTATTGAAGAACACGATAATTATTGCGAAAAGATCAATGAATGCTTGTAATAGTATGCAATAAAAACAATTAAAGTTATTAATAAGATTTTTTTTGGTTGTCTGTAAATATTATCTGAAAATGCAAAGATAAACAAAATTAAATTTTAATGTATTTCTTCTGCTGAAGTATATGATAAAAAGATAATTACATTTCATTTTTCATATCAGACCCTTTATCGGCCCTCGTTCATGATATTAGACCTCGAGCCTGCGGCTCTTGGGCTAATATCATAACCTTGGGCCGATAAAGGGTCTGATATGAAAAATGCCATGTAATAATCTATACATATCAGCCCGCTAAACACCATTTCGGAAAAATATAGAATTCACGTAATTGCAATGCTGTTATCATACTGTAAAACTTGTATGTTATTTGCTATAAGTATATGATAAACGTTGATTTGTCCATGCTGAAGTCTATCCTTCACCCCCTGTGGTGTACTGGATGAGTCGAATTTCTGTTTCAACCTGTGTATTCTGAAGCATCTATATGAGATTAGTACGAATCTTGTATAAGGGCATACGATACAGTTTTGATCCCATATTAATATTTTGCTAACAATTTGCATATAAGCTATTTTTTTGTTTGATTAAATCAAATATGGAATTAAAAAAATATACCTTCATGTGGTACTTTTTTGAGTGAAATGAGGTTGACATTTAATATAATTGCTCAAAATTCAGATTTATAGACGTATTTTTCCATTCGACAGATATACATAACTTTTTTTGTTTTAAAAGATAAACACAAGCTGTTTTTATTAAATTATTTGTAAATTCTGTTTTATATAAATGTCCTTTAAATTTGTGCAATTTCTCTTTTCAAATAACTCATATTTATCAAGTGTTCATGCATGTACGTGTCTGGAGGCCAATACAACAAACCTTGAATCAATACCAGTGTCAATACAGAAGCAGCCAGTTAATAACACTATACTAATATAAAAACATACAGGAACAAATTTACTGTCAAATTTTAGAAAGACACCTTATTATTACTAAACCATCAACCCAATAATTATCAAAAATAAAAAGTTGGCTAGATGAGAATACCTTATTTTAAAAAGTTGGATAAATGGGAAGACACCAATATTTCATATAAATATTTAAGAGTAAATATAATTTAAAGTTTCTGCAAGGCACGAGGGCCGGATGATTTGAATTTCCCTAGATGTAGAGTAAAAAGAAAGTATATTTATAGATAGAGATATAATTTGTCTTTGCTGCACGTTCTCTACGTATCCCACAGATAGTTATTCTTAAAATGTATAATGTAACGAGAAGAGATAGTGTTCAACTCCTTACAAAATTAGATATCAAGTCCCCTCTGCCGATCGGACGTTGCTGTGTATTTCTTACATCCAATATAGCCTTATAAACCCCAAATCTTTAAAAAGGGTTAATCAATGGTGGATCCAGAAATATTCAAAAAGGGGGGCACTGCTTGCCTAAGAGGGGTCCGCTCAGGTCATGCTTTAGTGATTCCCTATATAATCAACCAAATTTTTCCCACAAAAGGGGGGCCCGGGTCCCCTCTAATGCGACTTTGGTTTTATTACAAAGCCAGAGAAAAATCTAGTGATGACCCTAGTCAATCCGTGGGGTTACCTGCCAGAGAGAAATCCAGTGATGACCCTTGTCAATCCGTGGGTAACCTTTTTGTACAAAATAACACAAACTATAAATGGTATACACAGGACAATTAAAAATGTGAAAATCAACATATAAATTGACTTCTCAATCTAATTACTACAAGCGAGTATAACGAAATCAGAGATCAATATTTTAATTAGATTGATTGAATTTTTTATCACTACTTAATTTGCAGTGTCCTATTTCATTTAATTACTTGTATTTCAGAGCGAGAGATAAATGGCCGAAGCGGGAACGAAACAGAAAGTTATATTGTGTTTGGGGGGTGCCTTTAATCCTCCGCACAGTAGACATGTTATGGCCATGGTATTGGGAAAACAGTGGCTTGAATCAAATACCAACTACCAAGTTGTGGCTGGAAGACTAGCCGTAGCGCCGGATGGATATGTACAAACAAAATCAAGGAAAACAGGAGCTAAATGCATGAAAGCAAAACACAGAATAAAACTTTGCGAGCTAGCTTGCTGTGAACAAAGAGATTGGTTAGCACCATATCACCGACCAGTTGGTTCCGCTGGGGAATGTGGTGAAAAGACAATATTAGAAATGAAAAGCCAATCTCGGGATTTAGAAGATCTGCATGTTGCTGTTATAGTCGGAGCAGATAGAGCAATGAACAAATCTGGGCATGCTAAATGGCACAAAGAATTCAAGCACATAACTGTGTGTATAGGGAGGAAGGTAGAAACAGCCAGAATTCTCGAAAGATATGAAAAAGATAAAGATTCGGGCAATGTAAAACATAAACAATTTTGCCTTATACCAGACGAACTTGACAATGTTAGTTCTACCGCCGTAAGACAGGTTCTTGCTAAGATGGAAGGATCAGAAAGTGATAAGGAACAAGTGATGGATACATTAATAAACGACGGGTGGCTTCTTAAAAGCCAAATGCTTTATATATTAGAAAATGAATATGATCTTTATTTCTAATACTGTTTAAAAAAAATTAATATGATCATTCGGTAATTGTTTCGCAAAAAAGGAACTAGTATTTTCTCCTGTAGAGTATATTACGGCTTGACTGGTAATTGTATAATTCTCTGTTTCCTCGTCTAAGGGAATATGTTTCAAGTTTGTGAAACAATGCGTGAAGTACAGTTGTAATTGATCAAGTCACATGAAATTGTGTAGAAAATTTGATCAATTATAAACGAAAAAAAGATATGTGTATACCTCGAAGTCACGCATGAGATGAAAGGAGGTTGCGTTTTAAAAATTATCGAAACAAATGAATGTATCTAGAAGGTTTCATCAGCCCAGATATCATATATTCGGCATTTATATTATTTCATAAAATACGTGACTGTATAATTGTTAATTTTTTTCATAAATGTGTACTTAGGAACTGAAACTAACGTTCATATTACTTTAGCGCGAGTTTGTCTCCTCGTCGTGTATACATTCCTGACTTTCATAGAAATGTGCTTCGGAAAAAAAAATTAAAGTTATCACCCATACGAATGGGGATAAATGGAACTCTTCAAAGCATCGCACATTCTCTGACAATGTAATAAATGCAGAGATCTCTGTCTTCGCTTTCTACTTGGATTAGTACGATCACGCAACTTGAGATCTCTCTGATATATATAATTAGATTGGTTCTTCAAAGTATGATAATTTCGCAAGAAGACTTTTGGTTAACAACAGTAAAATGGTAGCAAACTAACAAAGCTATCATATCAAGTCATAAATGTTTGGCACTGGCTACGGTTACATGGAAATGTAACAATAATAAAAATATTATTGTTACATTGGAGACTAAATGCCGGAATGCAAAGTCGGATAAGGAACCGATTCATCACGAATGTAACAATAATTATTGAGGCTACGGTTACATTGCGTTATTGTTACATGAAAAACAGCAATGTACGCTCGATTTATTAAACTTAAATCTTCTATAGTTTTGTTGCCTTAATCTTGCTTATGTACGAAATAATACTTGTAATAATGATAAATAATAAATATTATCGATTAACAAATGGTGTTTGAATTGGGTTTTTTTTACGTATAAATGGTCACGTTTTGGTGTTCTAAAGATACTACTTTAGCTAAGTTGGATACTTAAATCCGAGGTGAACCTTACATCAGTAATGGACGGCAATGTGACCATACTGAAAGATGACATAAAACTACAGCACATGCTTCCAATCAAAATATTAGATGAGAATATAAACATTGCTAGAGTGAAACATTAAAGGTTGCCTTATCATTAAAACGGAATATCGCAGAATGGAACTGTACAGTATGTGATACGGACGTTCACAGTGCGGCATCACTGGTGTGTGATGGCTGCTTGGAGTAGTTTCACCAAAAATGTGTCGGACTTAGAAATGCTCCAAAAACCACTTACTGGATATGTCGAAAATGCCATTGCAAATAAATAATTAAAGAATTTATATTTAATAATTGTATGTATTGTAAATATAAAATAAATGTCTTCAGTTTTTATTATCTAGTACATTTTAATAGACCCATCGTATATTGCTGTTTTTCATGTAACAATAACGCAATGTAACCGTAGCCTCAGTAATTATTGTTACATTCGTAATTAATCGGTTCCTTACCCGACTTTGCATTCCGGCATTTAGTCTCCAATGTAACAATAATATTTTTATTATTGTTACATTTCCATGTAACCGTAGCCAGTGCCTAAATGTTTTCATTTCCATCAAAATAAAGCCAATGATAAGAACAGATGGTATAGTTTTTTTTCAAGTGACATGTCAAATTTGGTTTAAATAGTGCAATGTGAATTAATTCCTCGATGAATCAAGTGTTCACTGAGAATTCTAAATGATGAAAGCATCCCTTCGATCTTTGAAGTATTATATTGACCATATGCTTCGACAATGTTACGAACGACATCACAAGTTGGTTGACAGTAATTTAATATCTGTTTCAGATATATACAGTTTTGTTCCAATTGTCATAAATGTAATCCCATCCTATAGCTTTTCATCAAATATGACCTTCAGAATTCAGACTTTAGTTATCTCTGGGTTTGTATTTGCATGAGGAGCACTGTTGTGTCACACATGGAGTAGGATCTGCTGACCAGATACTGTAAACCAACTTATTCAGTTTAGCGGATACTTTATTTCGCGTTTAGCCCTTTCTAGTCCATTTCGCGGCGATTAAAGTTCACGATTCTCAAATTTACTTGGTGAAGTTATGTAAAGAAAAAATCCAAGTTTTACATATTCGCGACGATTGATATTCGGGATATTTTTTCACTCACGAAAGTCGCAAAAATGAGTTGGTTCACAGTAACCTTTTTCATGGGGTTCGTGTTGCTCAGTCTTCTGTGCTGTCGGTTTATTGCAGTCGCTTTTTCAGTTTATTTTCGACTTGTGTGTTTCAATGTTCCTTTGGTATCTTTCGTCTCTTATAACCAACCTCTATATTCTACTATCTCTATACGTCATACGAAATTTTCATATTCTCCGCATTTGTTTTGGCGATAGACCATGCATAGAGATTCAGGAAATCATCAACAATATGTTGATACGTTTGATATCAAGTACTATGCATTTTTCGACGTAAACACATGTTTTTAAATAAGATGTAGTATGATTGCATGCAATGCGACAAATGTTATCAAACGGACAAGGTTCACAACTAAATGTCACTGTACGGCCTACAACACTGAAGATTTTTTGCTATTGCGCAATACTGTGCAATTGTAAATCTCTTGCTATTGCACACTACTTAATATAATAATGTTGGACCCCAATTTGGACCAACTTGAAAACTGGGCCCATAATCAACATTCTAAGTACATGTTCAGATTCAGCATATCAAAGTACCCCAAGAATTCAATTTTTGTTTAAATCAAGCTAAGTTTAATTTTGGACCCTTTGGACCTTAATGTAGACCAATTTGAAAACAGAACCACACATTAAGAATCTGAATACACGGTTATATTTTGCATATCAAAGAACCCCAATAATTCATTTTTTGATGAAATCAAACAAAGATTTATTTTGGACCCTTTTGGCCCCTAATTAGTTGGGACCAAAACTCCCAAAATCAATCCAAACCTTCCTTTTGTGGTCATAAACCTTGTGTTAAAATTTCATAGATTTCTATAAACTAATATTAAAGTTATTGTGCAAAAACCAAGAAAATGCTTATTTGGGACCTGTTTTTTTGCCCCTAATTCCTAAACTGTTGGGACTAAATCTCCCAAAATCAATCCCAACCTTCCTCTTGTGGTCATAGACCTTATGTTAAAATTTCATAGATTTCTGTTTACTTATACTAAAGT
Source organism: Mytilus edulis (assembly GCF_963676685.1). Lineage (NCBI taxonomy): Eukaryota > Metazoa > Mollusca > Bivalvia > Mytilida > Mytilidae > Mytilus > Mytilus edulis. The sequence continues at coordinate 66,331,978 of NC_092350.1, read as the reverse complement.
TATTGTGCGAAAACCAAGAAAAATGCTTATTTGGACCCCTTTTGGCCCCCAATTCCTTAACTGTTGGGACCAAAACACCCAAAATCAATCCCAACCTTCCTTTTATGGTCATAAACCTTGTGTTTAAATTTCATAGATTTCTATTTACTTTTACTAAAGTTAGATTGCGAAAACCAAATGTCTTCAGAAGAAGACAACTGACAACGACCACGCCAACGTGATACCAATATACGACCAAAAAATTTTCAATTTTTGCGATCGTATAAAACCCAATTCCTAAAATATTGGGACCATAACCCCCAATATCAATCCCAACCTTCCGTTAGTGGTATTGAACATTCTGGTAAAAATTTATAGAGATCCATCCATTCACTAAAACTAGTCAATGTCTGGAAACTAAATGCATCTTTGGACGCAGATGACGACATGATAGCATTATACGACCCAAAATAAAAAAAAATGGTCGTATAAAAACAAGACTGCATACACTGACATGTCTAGCATGCTTTACTGACCATTTATTTCAGGTTGAAAGTCCTAAAGATAACGGTTAAACTACAAGTATCACATGAACTTAATATTTTTAAATATCCAGGACAATAAGTTCGTCAGAAAAAATCCTGCCAGAGACATGTGCACTTTTCCATACACCCAGCTTAGTTGATCTGTTGCTTGAATTTGGAAACTGAAAAAGGGACCCAATTGAGGCCAAGGTCAGATTTTACCTGCCACACAATGAAAAACGGACCTAAATACACAACAATTGACCAATGACTTCATGATGTCAAGGGCAATTTATACCTGCTGGGCAATCTTGTTCCTCCAACAATCATTCCATACACCAAATTTAGTTCTCATTGCTTATAGTATTTACTTATAGTACTTGAAAATCGTACTAAAGCACAAAAACTTTACATCGACCTATGAAACATAAAATGAGGTAAAGTTAAGATGAAAGCTGCAAGATGTCCCTATTACATGTACAACCATTCCATATACCAAATTGCTTTTGGTATTTGAGAAAGACGTAATCATGCAACTTTAACCTTGATCACTGATCCATGAAATGAGGTCAAGGTCTTAAACTCTGTCTGAAGGACACGTATACACAGTAAGGAACCAATATACCAAATATATTTAACCAATTACTAAAAGCAAGTGAGAAATTCACATGACAAAAAAACTTAAAATTAATTTTCAAGCAGTAGCTAAACCATGAAAATGGAGTCAAAGACAAAGGACAATTGGTTGACAGACACTTTGCAACATAAAGTATCTGCATACAAGATATGAAACATCCAGGTCTTCTACCTTCTGAATATAAAGCTTTATTCAAATAATTAAGGCCGTTGCTTTCTTAAATTCTGGTGGCAAATATGTCATACATATTGAAGAGTAATTTCAAATTTGCAGTTTTACAAGAGTCTTCTGATATTCTTAGTTACATGATTCTTTTTTTTTGTAATCTTTCATTCAAATCATAATGCTGTTCTTTTAAATCAGAGAAGAATGAATTAACTCCTGTGCCAACCTCTCATTAAAGCGGTTAGCTAGCAAATGCATTTCATGCATTTATCATGACATTTTTGAAAAGAAAAGCATATTCTGGAATATCATGTGCAAAGAAATAATAATTAAGTCAGTATGATGTTGGAATGTTTTTTCTTCTTCTTATAACTGTAATTGCATCGTGCTATCACTACTTATTATCAAAATAAACATAGCTCAGATCTATCATAATAACATGTTCAATTGATACTAAGTTTAATAAATGTACACCATATTTAAAAATACCATTGAAATAAATTGTTTGTATTCAGTTCTACAAGTGTGGTTGTGCTTATGGTAAGATTGAACAAATTTGTGTAGTTCTATTTGTCTCCATAAACTCTCAAATAATCAAATTAAATTACTCTTTCTAAATATAAATTATTTTGAGCAGAAAATTACTGAAAATTGAGGGTCATCAGTGTAATTTAGTTACACATATTGTACTTCTACATTTACAAAGTACTTTCAATAGTGTTTTTAAATGCAATGTATATTTCAACCACACATAATATGTAATTTTGCATTAAAATTCACAATTTGAAACATAATCTTTTGTTGCTATCATCTTTGCAAAATTAGCAAAAAATATCTTTTCAAACATTTTTCCAACTTCTAATGTTCTCTCAATATAGCACAATTCTTCAACAGTGATAAGTGAATGAAATGTTCTACGAAATAAACTCATTGCTAACATATATGAATTGGAATTTATTGATTGATTTGATGATCTTGAGAGATTTCTACCTCCATACTAAATGATTATCTCTTTTTATCTTGGCTCTCTTTTATAAGCAATATACACATAAAACAAAATAAAAATATTCACATATAAAATTTTCCCTGAGAAAATAAAACCTCTTAAAATGAAATATGTATACACATGTACAATACAATATACCTAAAGTCTGCAGAAATGGTATTGTATCAATATTATATTTCTGAAAATTTAAGCAATGCAGATTTATGATATATTGCAGGAGTTTTAACCAATACACAGATTACTAAAAAAGATAAAAACACTTTTGCATGAAAAACAAGAATGTGTCCATAGTACACGGATGCCCCACTCGCACTATAATTTTCCATGTTCAGTGGACCGTGGAATTGGGGTCAAAACTTTAATTTGGAATTAAAATTAGAAAGATCATATCATAGGGAACATGTGTACTAAGTTTCAAGTAGTTGTGACTCTAACTTCATCAAAAACTACCTTGACCAAAAACTTTAACCTGAACTTCGCACTTTCATTTTCTATGTTCAGTTGACAATGAAATTGGGGTCAAAACTATAATTTGGCATTAATATTAGAAAGATCATATCATGGGGAATATGTGTACTAAGTTTCAAGTGGATTGGACTTCAACTTCATCAAAAACTACCTTGACCAAAAACTTTAACCTCAAGTCGGAGGAACGAACGAACAGAAGAACGACAAACGGAGGCACAGACCAGAAAACATAATGCCCCTCTACTATCGTAGGTGGGGCATAAAAAACCCAACTATATGTGGTATAAAGTACTCACAAACAGTATTTCAAACTTGTTTGTCCCTTCATTAGAAATATTTTCAGAATACAATTTGGTGTGAGATTCTAACTACTAAAATAATTCAACTATGAAAAACTAATCAGTGCTGGACTTTTGGTAGCCACTATAAACTTGGTGCATGTAATGAATATGAAATTTTAATTCAAAAAGCCCTATCTGTCAAAATCAAAAGATGTAGTTACAATCTACAGATCAATCCAGGAACTGACTTGATATGCTCTGGCTTTGCAGTCATAAACATTTAGAATATGCTTATTGTACTTAAATTCAACCAATAAAATAACTGGATTTGGTGTTTTGAGCACACATAGCACCATTTCAACAGAATAATCTTTTCTGTTTTCATATGAACACATTATATACTCTGACATTTACACATAAAAATTTTAAAGACATTGATGTTAACTGTAAATTCAGAAATTATTGCAATGTATGCGACAGGCCAGGGTTATAATTGCAATAATTAAAACTTGCATTTTCAAATTTTTTATATGAATAATTCGAACAGGATTTTTCTCAAAATCGCAAACATTTTAATTGCATTTTAGTCTAAAATGACAAAATTGCAATTATAAATGCACACAATAATTTCTGAATTTACAGTATTATATACATAGATAAAATAACTGGCTTCTTTGTTTTATCATGCATGATCCTGTCACATAAATGATTTTTTTCTCATACCATATCACAGGGGTTCAATTTAGTGTGGGTCTGAGGTCAGGGATCTGTCCTTTTTGCATTGGGAGATGACTTTTCATTTTTAAATTACATAAGATGAAGACCTACCATTCTACAAGAAAATTGGTTTCTTTTAGCATGTTTAGAGGTCTCTTCTCTGAAAATTTTGATAACCTGGTCCTTTCATTATTAAATGCAAATTTGAACCTCTATGAAATAACTCTTTATAAATGGTATAATAACAGTGAATGTGTAACTGCTTTGATAATAAAACAAGAATGTGTCCAAAGTACACGGATGCCCCACTCGCACTATCATTTTACATGTTCAATGGACTGTGAAAATGGGTAAAAAATATAATTAGGCATTAAAATTAGAAAGATCATATCATAGGGAACATTTGTACTAAGTTTCAAGTTGATTGGACTTCAACTTCATCAAAAACTACCTTGACCAAAAACTTTAACCTGAAGCGGGACAGACGGTCGCACAGACCAGAAAACATAATGCCCTTCTACTATCGTAGGTGGGGCATAAAAATCTACTTATACAATGTTTTTATAACTTATATTTCAAAATGGTTTTGATAAACAAACACAAATGGAACAATGTTTGAAAATATGAAATGAAAACAACATTCTATTTTACAAAACCAAGTAACATGAAAACCTCAATATTAGTGAACTGTCCATTTTCATAATGAAATATTCACTCAAGAAAATATAGCTTCTTGAACTCAAAGGTATATAAAATAACACTGTAAGTAATAATTAAGATATAACCTATCTCTATAACTTTAAAGTTAATTCTACTTCTTCTAATTTCTGACAGGGGAGGTAATTCAACTTGTTGAACAAACTGGTTTACTATCAATGTTATCCTACCAGAGGAATAAAAGTATTATTGTGCAAAATCTTTAACATAAGAAATTTGAGGAGAAACTGGCATGCATTTACCTATAGGGATCATAGATTTATTCTGATGATTAAGCTCTGAGCATTCACAGAGGATGTTCAGAGCTTTTTAAGCAGGCTCTTCTCAGCAGTTTATGTGACAATAATTATCATGATCCATTAAGATGTCAATCGAATCTAAAACCACTTCTATAAAAAGGAAAGTAATCACTAATTGTGATAATCATTGTCACATAAACAGCTGAGAAGAGTCTATGTAAATAGCTCCAAGCATGCTTGGAGCTTCCACATGTGAAAATATCTATGATCCCTTATTATAATTATCACCCTGAAGTATAATCCCTTATACCATAAAAAGTACACAGAACAGTAAGATTACAAGTATTCTTTGTTTCAAGTCTCATTTCACCAAAAAGAACTGCTACTTTTAGATTACACATTATATTTAAATAGCTGGTTCCTATTTTAGAAAATGTTTGAAGCAGTAAACCAGTTTGTTGAACAAGTTGACTTATTTTTCCTGTTAAAAAAATCATAACTTTAGAATCATCTTCAGTAATATGCATTATGTATTAAACAGATTGTAGAACTTGTAAAATATAACTTGTGTATATGAAAAATAACAGTTAACCCGTGTAATTTAACAAGCTTTCATCATTATTTAAATACATGTAACTTTCCACTGGAGTTAGCTCCAACCATAACGTCCTGGTTACGTCCAAGTACAGTTAATGAACATACAGATCCAAGGTATTCTTCGTCTTTCATTGCTAACACCTTTCTGCCATTAACACCATATACATCAATCTACAAAATATATATTAATTTAAAATGAAATTCACTGAATCAAAATTTGTATAATTCGTCATGTGTTTGTAGATAACTTTCCATTTATCATAAAAAAAAAAGACATTGTGGTTTTATGATTGAATTACAGTAATTATGCTATATATAATGTCATCTGATTAAGTTTTGTTCTTGTTAATTGTTAGGTGCATCAAAACCCTTCTGTTTGAGTCTGTCTTGGTTTTCTTGCTGCAGAGGTACTTAAAACGGAGACATGTAACAAATACTATTATTATTGGTATCAGTATCAGATTCGACCCCAACTTTAAATTTGTAATATTATTTATGTGGAAAACAAAAGGGCATGGCAGGCTGTCATTTTTAAGAACACCATTGTCCTTCTAAGGTGTAGATACAGTTGAATTCTTGAATTCTTCATTTTGACATCATGCTGGCTTGCACATTGAACCATATTATCTTAGTAGTGTAAATGAAGAAAAAACTTTACAGTATTTTCCAAATGATACTCAACATTGTTGTAATGTAGGTTCTCTATGTTTCCTTTCTGTGAATAATGCTGCAGACTAAACAATTTTTTTTTATTTTCTACCTGTCTTGGTCTTGACATGCTGCCCACAGTAAACAGGTCTTCTCTTGTAGGGTGCCAATTAGCTCTAAAACCTGTCAGCCATCTGCCTGTATGATTATCATGTCTGCAATGTAACATTAAGGATTCTTAAACATTTACAGTCTAATACACTCCTGTTCTTTTTTAAATTTCCTTGTTATACAAGGTCTATACTGGGTTTTTTTCCTCTCTATCTTAAATTATGTCATTACAAATTGATGATTCAAATTAAGCATACCGTATTTATTCTAATAAACGCCCCGGGGGCGAAGAGTCCAGACAATTTCCGAAAGGGGGGCGTCAATTAGAGAAACAAATTTCGTACCTTACTTCATTGACCTTTACCTGAATTTTGTTGAAACAGACTATAGTAACATACACATGTTTCTTATTGTCTCCATAATCTATAAATAGCGTTTATCAGGAATGTGACCTCATCAAATAATTTGTTTAAATTTTCGAATGAACAAGTGTGCACATCAATGGAACATAATTTCAACAGCGTACTGTGTAACTGACAGATCTATTTTTGGAACTTGTTCACACTGTGTTGGATTATCAGAGTGGATTAAAACATGGGCATTATTGATTTTCCGTTTCATGTTTCTGAGTGACCGGGTCGATGTCTTAGCAATATTGTAATGGATAAGTTTCAATTTTATTTTTTTAACTACAAAATGGGGGCGTTTATTAGAAGTCAAAAGTTCTGAATGCACGCTTTCCGTTCGGGGGGCGTTAATTAGAAGGGGGGCTTTAAATAGAATAAATACGGTAATTCTTTAAAAGGAGGAAAATATAACATCATGTGCCTGAAACTTTTTAAATCACACAAAATCTTACACCAAAGAATATTTGTAAGTCGAACATCATGTACAGTATATCTCTTAAATCAAATTTAATGGAAAAAGTTGTTTGGTTTATAAACCTTTTGTATATCTAAAGACAACACATCCAAGTATAACAAACTTACACAATGCTGTGTTCTTTTTTACAACTAGAGAGATTTTCACTGTTAAATATTCTGAAATGTACAAAAATAGTTCTGATTAATTGTTAATGCCATAAAAAAATTCAAACTATTGACCTTCATTTGAGAATGTAAAATGATAATAGATTATAATTTAACACGAAAAAAAAATATCACCCAACAACAATTTATAAATGGAGTAGAACCCTCATCTAGACTTAGTAGACAACGATTTATTTATGGAGTTGAGTTTTAACAGACTTCAACATTCAAATTCTAGAATTGCAATTCGTTAAACCCCAGGTTGTGGAGCAGAACCGAGTTAATAGAAGACAGACAGAACTAAGAAACCGGTTGTTAATTAAGAAATTTCCAAAACATGAAGTACTGCGCACTATTTTATTGTTTTTTGGTTTTAATAAGACCTACATATCTCAACTTTTACAAGGAAAAAATGTAGTCAGTTGGGTTCCAAATCATGAGGCCTAAGGGGTTCTCATTGGGGGGTTCTGATCCCGGATCCCCCTTACTGTTTTGTCAGATTCCGGTATCCCGCTTACACTATGTACGTAAGCAATTCTCATTTTTTTTGTCATTTCACGGGTCCCACTAGACCTCATTTCCTGTTTTCACGACACAATATTTTGACTTTCACGCGTCACGCTTACAAAAAATTGGCAATCCCGCGACACACTTAGACCCCAATGAGACCCACGCCTAAGGATCCCTGGGAACCAATAAGAACAATGATAACAATAAGATCAATAATACTGATATAGTTTGGTACTAGTATTTACATACCTTATTCTGTCATCAAGAGATGTTGATAGAATGTACTTTCCTGTCACTGGTGAGAAGTACGCACTGTTTATTGATTTATCATGACTTAATTCATCTAAAGATTGGCTTTTTCCTTTCTCTTTCAGCTTCCTCAAATCCCATATACAAACAGTGCTAAAAATATACCATGAAATTTGCAGTTTAACAACAATATACAATACATTTGTACCTTTGTGTTTGACTTAATTAAGAAAATAAAAAGTTTTCCCATGGTTTCTTTTTGTTTTTTTAAATATATTTGAAATCATAGACCAAAAAGCTGTTTGGGTTCTATGATAAACATGATAAATGTTCTATTCATCTACCAGCAAAATAGGTTTTTATCAAACTACTTAGTGAAGGGGTAAAGGTAGGAATAACTAACAAATTGCATATAAAACTAGCACAGTTATAATGTAGATTTAATTATTTGTTGCCTGATAAAGGACAACATTTATTTTTTGTACATAAATAAGGCCATAAGTTTTCTCGTTCGAATACTTTTACATTGTCATTTTTCTGGGCCTTTTATAGCCGACTATGCGGTACGGCCTTTGCTCATTGTTGAAGGCTGTTCAATTACCTTTAGTTGTTAATTTTTGTGCCATTTTGGTCTCTTGTGGAGAGTTGTCTCATTGGCAATCATACCACATCTTCTTTTTTCATATTTAAGTAATTTTCACCCATAATTTTTAAGTATACTTACGTGTCTGTACTACTGGTACAAAATATGTTATCCTGGACAGGATGTACGCTGACAGAACGTAGAGATTTCTGGTGTAATTGGTACAAGTTTTCTGCAGTACTTCTAAAATGATAAAATAATTCAGAGTGAAAAAATTTCTATTTTATATGTAGTATAATAAAAGTTACTTTACACAGCTAGTAACCAATTATTTATTCCCAACAAGGAAAAACATGCAGAGTGTATTATAAACTCAGAGGAGTCCATATGCATGGAACATAAATGAAAAATAATGTGAAGATTGTTTTAAATTTGAAAACTGAAATCTCAAATTAAGAAAATAGTGTGAATTGAATTATTTCCCTTTGTAAAGTGGTAGGTAGAAAAGACTGATTCAAACATCTCCTGCATCTTGTGTTATTTTCAATACAATAATTTTCTTGAGTCAGAGAAGTACATGTATGGTACAACATGCACACCAATTTGTAAAAAGAAAATCAGAGAATATCATTCTATAATAATAATATTGTTTAACATATACATTAAATAGGATCTAACAAATTTCTAAATCACATTTTTTGAAATATTTCTATTGATTTAAGGTGGTACCTAACACTACAGGGAGATAACTCTGTAAAATCATCAGATTGTTTTAAAGACGTTGTGTTGTTAAGGGAATATTAAGCTTTTCAATGATCAAAATAAGTGTTTGCCAAACTGTTATATAACCAGTGTAATTTTTCTGATTAAACGGTTGGTTCAATTTTTTAAAATTTTTATATTTTTATCAAAGGGTCAAAGTAAATATTTTGTCAAGATTTGAAGAAAATTAAACGAACCAAATTAATTTTAGTTTAGGTGTTGGGTACCACCTTAAATATGTGGTATGATTTCAATTTCAGACTATCAAGAACCTTTTGTAGACAAAAGAGTGTACTTAGACCTATAATGGTTTACTTTTACAAACTGTGACTTGGATGAAGAGTTGTCTCATTGGCACTCATACCACATCTTATATCAGTGAAAAGAAAGAAATAAACAGAATTTGGTCACAGATTTTTCTCTCATAATATTGTTATTTTTTGAAACAGGGAAGGAGAAACAAATGCTGGAAGAAATACCATTATGTAGAAATATTGTTACATAATTTCAGTACGATTAATCATTTTTATATGTGTATTTACCTAGAAGTCCTGGTGTCTACCAAAGCAATACAACCATCTTGTTGGGCCACTAGTAATGTATCTGCTGTCATAAAGTCAAAACTCTTCAACAGTACCTCATCAGGTGTGGAATAAATCATCGTTCTGAGCCCCTAAATATTTGAACATGTTCATTACAACTCTGTTAAGAAAACATAGATTAATCCAATATATGGACCTGTGTCACACAGTGTAATTGCCTGAGGTTGAATGTATGCTGAAGTATTTATATTGATCATTCTACTTCATTGAAGGCAAGACAACTTTGACATGAATTTTCGATGTACAATTTCTAACTCACAGCACACAGGAAACGGCTGGACAGTGAATGTAAAAATTGCTTACTTGCTACCACTGAACATCATCAAGCTGCAGTTGAACAACAATTTACAAACAGGAAGTGGCTTCATCATGTTCATGGCCAATGTAAACATTTCTTACTCCCTACAACATACGGATGGACTGAGTTATCTTTAGGATAAAAACTTAAGACTGAGCAACACTAACCTCACCAAAATCACTAAAACAATCAGCACCTATCAGAAAATTTTGGTATCAGTCTTGAGTAAAGTCCTATTTAATTTTTAGTGAAAAACCATTCTTTATCAATATATACTAGTTCAGCAAAAAAATTCTCAAAATACTTTGGTGCTATGATATATACATGTGAGAATAAAATGGTATCCGACCAGGCTGTATGGGCTTTGCTCATTGTTGAAGGCTATAAGGTGACCTATAACTGTTAATTTCTGTGCCATTTGGTCTCTTGTGGAGAGTTGTCTCATTAGTAATCATACCACATCTTCTTTTTTCTATATAAGGTGTTTAAAAATAAAATTGTGCAAATTATTAAAAAAACAAGGTTCCATGTATAATAGGCCAGAAAATTACTAGAAATATATAATTTCAAAACATGACAAGATTTTTCCATCTTCTTTTTAAAAAGAACAAACCTCCTGAAAGACCCCTTTCTGTAGATCCCAACATCTTACTGTTCCATCATAACTACAGGAATACAACTGATTTGGTTTATGTAGTGAGAATTTTAGGCAATTGATTGGTCGAGAATGTGGTACATACACAACAACGCCATCTGTCTGGAACTCTCTTCCTGCCGTCTGAAATTACAAAATAAGTTGGATTATAATCAGTTTCAGTAGTTAAATATTCAATAGATACAAGAACCTGAGTTGCTTAATTTCCTTTCTTGCATTTGAGAAGTAACCACACAAGGTTGGATGTTTGGTGTCTGATGTGGTCTCATGAACATGTATTGCCTTAGGATTTGCAAGATTAATTTTGATCCTTTTTGATTCTCTAATGTAGAGTTTTTTGAATTCGTGGTTAACCTGTACCCACAAAACTCTTTTTTTAGCACAAAATGAAAATGGTCAAAATAAGAATGAAACAGATATGATTAGATATATACATCTGATTATGCCTTTGGCTGAATAGCCTCCCTGTGATGTTCAGGTTTTGTTGGTTTTTTAATTATGTGTTGCAAGGTTGCTGCAATCTTGTTCTGCAAGACTGCTAATAACTACTGTAGAGTTGCTATCTCCATGAATTATTGTGGGTTCATTTTTTTTCATTTATTTCAAAGATGTCATATGGGTTTAGGTGAACCACTAAATAAACTCACCATAGATACCAGGACTAAATTTAGTATATACGCCAGACGCGCGTTTCGTCTACAAAAGACTCATTAGTGACGCTCGATTCCAAAAAGGTTAAAAAGGCCAAATAAAGTACGAAGTTGAAGAGCATTGAGAACCAAAATTCCTAAAAGTTTTGCCAAATACAGCTAAAGTAATCTATGCCTGAGGTAGAAAAGCCTTAGTATTACTAAATTTTATAACATTAGACAAAGTTGACAATTTTCTTGAACTTGGATGCAGACTTTTGCAAGACCATAAAATCAAATATCTACGGAAATACAATTTTTCCTAAATCCAAAGTTATTACCATTAAAAATAAATGAATCCACAGTATACCTAATGTTAATCATATGAACTCACCACATCCCAGATTCCTAAGAAACCCCACTTGTCACCTGCTGCTGTTATTAGTTTGGAGTTGGTGGGATGGATGTCAAGTGAGAATACTCTGTTTGGCACAACCTTTGCCACTCTTTCCATGTTTATCTTCAGTTTACTCAAGTTCTTCACATAACTGAAAATAAAATAGCTTTATAAATTCAAATGATATTCACTAAACTTCTATTAAACATATCTTTCCAAAAGACATTCTTTTTTAAATAGCCACTACATATTTATTTGAAGAAGTTTATTTGTTGACTATATATTTATATGGTGTTTTCTTTTTAGAGATCTTTTTTTGTATATTTAATCATGATAATATGTATGACTTACTTTCTTTCTATAATTTTGATATAAAAAAAAACCTTTCACAGATCTTTGTCTAATAATTAAAAATGTTCTGAGCAGCATTCTATAACATGTTTAGCAGTTGATAAGTAATGGTACAATTGTAATATATCCCTGTTCTTACCTATCAAATGATGTTTGGTCCTCTGTTGATTTCTCAATCTTACATTTAAAACAGCCTTTCATTTTAGACAGCAAGTCATCATGTTCTGAATCAGAACTATTAAATCCAAGATATTCTGCCATTTCTAGTGTTCCTGATGGTTTTCTTGGCTGGAAAACAAATTCTTATGAAATTATTTGTTTAATCTACACATGCTAAAAGTCAAAATATTTCTTCCGGTGTTTTTCTTGACAAAACATTGTGCTACTCTAGTCTTTCTTATTTTCATAATACATGTATAATTAAGATGAAAATGTGTTTTCTTTCTAAATATTTGATAGGTAATTAAAAAATATTGAAGTCCATTTTTTTTTATTTTTGCATATTTACTTTTCATTGCCATTGCCTTTTATAAAAGTTTTACATACCCTATCAAAATAATTAATTTTCTCTTCTTTACTTTCTTTCGTTTTCTCTAGTGGCAATATTTTTTTCTTTATGCCATGTCTCCATACTTTGAACTACAAGTCAAGATACACATTTTTTTCACAATTCCCTCTTTACACTAGAGTATCACAGTCATGACAGTGTTTTGTCATTGAAGAAAAACACAGAAATGAATATTTTCTCTGTCAAGCATAGTTTATGAAAGTTAATGAAATTTTAAAAACTGTAACCACAAAGTGAATGTAATGTTAACTAGTGGAAAAACTAAGTCCATTTATAAGTAAAATACGTATAAACAGGATTACTTTTTAGTAATTTACTTCTGGATACTATTTTATGATCATAAACAAGCTTCTGTCCGAGTTTGGATAATTAAGAATAATTTAAGAAAGTTATTAAAATTTCAAAGAGCTCCAACCACAGAGAGAATATTTGTGGCTGCTGCCATGGCTGACGGAATGTAGGATCCCTATGTCTTGTTTTTGCGACAAAAGTTGCAAGCTTGATGACAAGAGTAGTGAACATCCTATAACAGGAGAGCATGAAAAAAATTGTTTTTGAAAATATTTAATTCAAATCATAGATGTTTATAAAAAGAAATGTCTCCCTTCTTCAATCTTTTATTCTGCAATAGTGATTGATTTTATTTTTATTTTTATATGTTTTAACAACCGCTTTTTGGGGCTATCTCATGGCAGCCAGTTTTTATTGATGGATGTAGCCGGAGTGCCCAGAGAAAGCCACAACCTTGGATAGGAAAACTTACAATCTTTGTCAATTAAGATTAGAGTAGAGTGCACTAGCACAAGCGGGATTCGAACTCAAAACCTCAGTTCTGCAGTAGTGTTATACATGTTTATTCATTAAATCACTTAATTAAAGTTTGTCATATGTGAAACAGTGAAAAAGTGACTGATATAATTACATGTTCTTCCACAGGTTCAAATGGTTGTTTAAAAAAATCCTCTGGCAAAGGAGCACCATCTGGATCCATTTTGGCTATTCTTAAACTAGCCCTTCTTGTCTCTGGTGGAGCTTTTGTCCTAAAACAAAAAAATAATCATTACAAATTTAAATTTATCATTGTTATTCTACAGCTAATCAACATTCATAAACAGTAAGGTACTCCACTAAAAAAATTGGTGCAAATTTAGAAAAATTACATAAACATAACTTGCGATCCCATATAGCGTTTTTTTTTTTGAAGTTCCTTCCGTGCAATACATTATAATATGGTACTAAGAATTCTAAAAAAAGAAATTTTGATACTTGAACTTACTTTGATAATTTTCTACACTATGAAATTGCCACCGTTTCAAACATAGCCGACACCCCCATGTGGCGTTCTACACGATGTGTATTAGTTTCGTTTTTTATTTTGATATTACTTTTTTTTTCTCCTATTAGTTCAACAGAAAAAAATACCTTTATAAAAATGCATGTTTCTTTGGAAGGCAGATTGTAAGCTTAAATGATTTGTGACCCCATATTTCTATTTAATTTTTCTATTAAGTATGGGATAAAGTTTATTTATAGAAAAAAATAGCTAATTCCTATATTTAAAAAAAAAATGATTTAGACCCGCGATTAACACAACTTTATTTTTTCATGTTTTGCTGATAATCTAGCTACATGTACCATCTTATCTAAAAATTAAGATAACAATAAATTGCTTCACTGAGCGCAACCTGATACAACCGCAGAGGTCGAATCCTGAACAGTTGGGGCAAATTTGGACACAATAATCAAGCTTGATATACTGTCTGAATTTTTATTGTGATCAAATCATTGACATAATATAGGTTTCTGATCGAAGATCTTACAAAACTATTGTGCAATACTGTGCAAGTGAAGGTTTCTTCTTTCTTCTTGAAACCTTTCAAAAAAAAAATATGAACCTCTTAAAAAAATTGGGGAAAAATACCCTCCCCCCCCTTCTAACTTCTTGAATCCCTCCTTGGAGCAATGACCCCAAACTCAATTCAAGCCTTAGTAGTATGCATGGAACCTTGTAGTACAATTTCAAAGAGATCCATTCACTTAAACACAAGTTATTGTCTGGAAACTAGAAACATGCTTGTTTTTGGCCCTTTTTGGCCCTTATTCCGGCATGTTTGGGGCAATTACCCCCAAACTTAATCCCAGACTTCCCTTTGCGATATGGAACCTTATGGTACAATATCAGACAGATCCATACACTCACACACAAGAAATTGTTCAGAAACTACAAAAATGCTTGTTTTGGCTCTTAATTCCATAACTGTTGGCACCATAACCCCAAAATGAATCCCAACCATTCTTCCTTTGATACTAAACATTTTGGTATGATTGCAGAGCAATCAAAATACTTATACACAAGTTATTATCCTGGAACTAGAAAAATGCTCGTTTTTGGCCCATTTTTGGCCCCTATTTCCTACATGGTTGGGACCATCATCCCTAAAATCATTCCCAACCTACCTTGTGTGGTATTGAACCTTCTTAAAAAAATTTCAGAGATCCATTCACTTAAGTAAAGTTATTGTCTGGAAACCAGATGTGTCTTCGGATGACGACCATACAACGACATCATACCATTATACGATCCTAAATTTTTTTGGCGGTCGTATAACAAGAATCATGAAAAAATAAAATAAAATTTTCATGTACATGATGTATGTAAATTAAATGCTGAGCTATGTTACTGATCATTCATACTACATATCGCCATGTCAGATTAATATAAATTATAAATCATACTTTTCCTTTTTCACTGGCTTAGATTTAAGCTGAGTTGTTTTAGAGGGCTTCAGTGACTGTTTTATATCTGTTTTCATCTACAACAAAAAAAAAGTTAACTATATACATGTATAGAAAATTCATTACACATGTACAGATATCCGGATCCATTAAATGAAGACATTCTAACTGTTAGGAATAGTATGAATAAATATATATTTCATTAGCCATATTATATAATTTGGCTATGTAGCAATCTAACGCACGTTTATTCATCCTGTAAAATAAATGTAACATTTTTGGTGGGGTTCATGTTAATTATTCTTTAGTTTTCTATGTTGTGGCATGTGTACTATTGTTTGTCTGCTTGTCTTTTTCATTTTTAGCCATGGCATTGTCAGTTTATTTTTTTGATTTATGAAGTTGACGTATCTTTCGTCCCTCTTTTGCGTCTGGATTATAAGCAATCAATCAAGTACTATAAACATTGTCTTTAACATGTTTAATGTTTGAAGCATTTCATTTTGCCATTACATAATTTCCATTTTCATAATTTTTATGATAGACAGAATTTTTCGTTTTCAAATTCACAATGTATTATTTAATACCATTGTTGTAAACTATAAAAATGCATGTAGAGATTGCAAATATTATTGATTTGAAATTGAGTGGAGAAACAGGTTTCAGTATACAAATTGAAGCAGACTACATCATCCTATGCCCTAGATTAGATAAATATTATTCTGACTAGTAAATTTAATTTCAATTTTGCAACACTTTGGTTAGAGACATAACATGCATAAAGCCTCAGTCACACCTTAACAGATAGCTCAAACGGATGCTGAAGGGATAACTTTTTCCTTTTTTATGTCCGTTAGACGTCAGTCCATATCTGTTTCATGTCCGTTTAGCGTACGTTTTATCCGTCGACATCCGTTCAACAAATTTTGAGCATGTTCAAAACCTTGACGTCCAAGGGATGAAGTGTCCGTTGAACGTTCGGTAGGCCTCTGTTTAGTTTCCATTTTATATCTGTTACTATTTCTTATACATCGGCTTGAGGTCTGGTAGACAAATTCACCTCGGACTTCTACTGGACGTTTAACAGATATAAAACGGATGTTAAACAAATGTGAAACGGACTTCTACTGGACGTTTAACGAATAAAACAGATGATGAACAGATCTGAAACGGATAAATGCCAATGAAAATTTTGCGACAGAAATGCCAATGCATTTGTTACGCATCCGTTTTTTTGGTCATGATCAGCACATCAACAGACTCTCAACGGATAACAAATTTGTCAACGGACATTTTTTTTCATCCTTTAGGCGTCCATTTGTGCTATCCGGTAAGGTGTGACCACAGCTTAGGGAAAATGTCTGAGTATTGGTCTTTTTGACTTTTGGAAAAGATTTTGGTGCAGACTAGGGAAGTCTACAAGTCATGTATGTTTAGAATATGGGCTGTGTTAGTTTGTATGTACATGACAAAGAAAGAATGTTGGTGGTCGGGATCTCCTCGTATCCTCTCATATCAAAATCATAAATTGATGGAAGTCCAAAAAACATAGATCTTTTATCATCAGATTAATATATCATGCATGTTTATACATTTTATACAGAAAATATTAAGAAATTAGTTTGCTTAGAAAACTGTTTAAGATATACCTCTGTTATACCCAATTTGGCAAAAAAGTCAGCATTATCCTGTAGATTCTTTAATCGAAGTTGTTCATAACTGCTTACTCCCTAAAATCAATATAGAAAATAAAAGTCTATCCTTAAAAAAAGAAAGAACAAAATAAAAGTGATTGCATGTTAAATTTTTTTGTATGAAAACATAATTTACATGTACGTGTTTATGAACTACAATTTTCTTTAAAATTTCCCAAGAGCACGTAGGGATTCAAATAGCAATGCTTCTTAAAAATTATATAAATCATGTAAATTATGAAATTACAACTTCTGAACTGTCATGACTGTACATGTGTTAAATTAATGTTACTGAATGACTTATGTTTCCAAGATACTGATTAACAAATAAAATGTGGAGATATACATTTATTCAGATAAAGACCATCTAAAACAATGCAAATTTGCTATATATATATATATATATATATATAAAGTAAGTTCATAAGTACATATCATGCATACAGTTTATACAATGTATTTGAATATGGTTAATTAATATCAAAGATCCCCTTTCAGTTGTAGATTTAGTCTAACTTACATTATCAATGCCATTTTCACCAGCATGGACAGCTAATGGAGCTGGAATCTCAGAAATATTTTCTTCCTTCACTGAGATTTTCTCTTCTGTTTTCACCTCCAAAATTTTAGTGGTTCTAGGAATAAGTCTCTTTCTATAATCTTTTGGTTCCAGCTTCTTTGGTTTTGTGGCATCTTCTTCTGTCTGCAATGTCAAGTATAGCTATTGTACTACGTGTATATCATGTATATTAAAATATCTTTTATTAGAAAATAAGATACACAACCATTTGACTTCCAATAAGAAATACAACCATTTGACATCATCTACAAGAGATTTGAATGGCCGAATATTTTAATAGCTTTAGCTTGTCAGTCTGCACCATTAGTCACTAGTCTGATTATCCAGACTAGTAAAATTTTATGCCGACTTACTACATGTATTCTATAAATAATAATAAATAAATACATTTTGAAAATGTACATAAATTTCATTTAGAGTCGGCAAAGTAAACAAACAGAGACAACATAAGCTCTAATGAGCTTTTAACCAATATAAAAAAGAAGACATTCTGTGTCATTTGGTCTCTTGTGAAGAGTTGTATCATTGACAATTATACCGCATCTTCTTAGTTAAAGAAAGTATTTGCAAAATTTTGTTTGGACACAGAAGGAAAATGTTGGAATATTGGTCTTTCATTTGACAGGCTGTGCCTTTATATCAGTATTTGTATGCCAGAAATGCTTCTCAAGTGAAATTAAGGAGCTTTTGCTACTTCATAGATCATGTCCATGTACATGAGGCCACAATTAAAAATATTTTGGTTTGCCCAAACCCTACCCAAAGGTTGAGACCGTGGGTAGGTAGGTAGGCATTTTCTTTTTTTTTTTTCAAAAAGAGAAATTGAAGTATCGGGTGTTTATAAGTCTTCATGCCTATCTGATTAAAAAGAAACTTCTTTAAATCAGGACAATAAAAGAATTTGAGTAGGCAGCTTTTTTCTGGGTAGGTAGCGTTTGGGCAAACTAACCTATTCTTTTTTATGGCCTGATGTATCTAAAAAATGTTTGATATCCAATTTCCCAAATCTTTGCTGTTCATTTTATATTTCAAACAACCCTTTCTTATTGTGATGTAACAACAGCATTAGAATTTTAACATTTGAGAAAAGATAAAATAAGCTACGATTCCATTTGAGGTGGGCAAATATTTATTTTGTTTCAAGATGTTTCTTTGTTAATTGTGCATGTTGTGGGAAAACATATACATCTTGAAACAAAATAAATATTTGCCCACCTCAAATGGAATTTCGTAGCTTATTTTATCTTTTCTTTTGGATATTTCTGGATATATTTTACATCAATAAGCACAAAAAAGGTAGGACTTTGTCAATCTGCGCCAAAAACTTTTTCAACTACTAGTCTGAAGACCAATATTCTGACATTTTTCTTAATTGTCCAAACAAAGTTTTGCAAAAACTTACTAGTCCGAATGAAGTTTTAATGGACTAGTATATGTAGCTAACCGTGCAGACTGCTTTGTAACTACGTAAAAATTTCTAACCGGCAATGAAAATTTCATGTCAAAAATTATTAGGTGTCAAAAGTTCCCCCCAAAATTTGCTCTCAAACTCCAGACGTAAAACATGGCTTCAGCGTTATGGCGTCGTAGGAAGGTGTCCCAGAAAAAAAATTAAAATAGCCTTGCCAGACGTCATAATTATTTGGACTAGGTCATGTCATGATAGTAGCAACTTTTGGTTAGACAGTTTTCTAAAATGAATTGGTTGCTAGATTTAGATTATTCCGTTGAAAGATTACCAAGGATCAAACTAATAAACTAGCACTGAAGCAGGTAATGATGGTATTTCAGAAAATTTGCCAACCATAGGCATTAAACATATAAAGAAAACTACTGCAAAATTAATACTAGTACAATCAACAGGTCAGGAATAACCACCAATTGGTGGATTATTCCTCAATTGACGTATAATCCACCAATTGACATATAAAGATATAGACCAATTGGTGTATTTTTTTTTGTTTTTCAAAACAAATTATTTTACCAAAATGGAGCATTGTTTTCTTAAAACCATATTATGGTATGAAAACTTGTCAAACATTCCTAGTTTAGTATAGTGACATAACATATTGAATTTAATCAATAATTGTATTTGTAGTTTCTTCTATTGTTATCTTGTCAATTCTTGATTGGCAAATTTACCTGTAATCACCTGTCAATGTATGTATGTATGTATATATGTACTTCGAGATTCCACCAATTTAGACGCACCCCTTGATTGACTGCAAGGGTACAGCGGATCCATGTACACTCCCTAAGGATTAATGGAGATGTGTCCTTTACAATATTATCCTACCACCAGAACAATCCCCACCCAACACCGCCCCAAGGGAGAGTGTAGGACACAGGGAAGTCTGTTATTATGGTGGAGGAAGCCGAAGTACTCGGAAAGAAACACCGGGCCACTCGGTGGAAACACGACAAACCAGAGAGATATCAGAAGATTGATCTCCAGGTCAAAGTAGGGGACAACTTTGACCAACTGAGGCCCCCAAAGTACCCATTCTAGTTTAAACTCCAGTCTGGGTACCAGAGATGTGTGTGAGAGGGTCAGTGTTCCAGCTAGGCCGTTTTCAGAGGGCGCGGCGCCCGCCCTTTTCCGAGTGGCGCCCTGTGCCCTTTTTACAGTTTCCAGGGCGCCCTGCCTTTTGCATATTAATTTGCGTATTGATATGATACGCTAATTACTAAATTTTACCTGGGGAAAAGATTATGACTTTGTTTACCACCCCAAGCTAATCAATGGTTACAACTGGTGTCATAATCTGTTGTTATAGGTAATCCGTTTATCGGATGGGTCATTAATGATCATCAACATTAATTCGTTCAAATAGAATCGGTCAGTCGGCAATTATCTTTGAAGAAATGTGCATACAACAACTTGGGCACAATTTGCGATGTTTACCGTAGTTTCATGGAAGAAACGTAATGACAGAAAGTTGGAAAACCATTATAAACTCGTTGAAGACATTGTTTTACTTGTTTTCTGTAAAATAAACAGAAAATTCAGACGTATTTGCGATTGACTGCCTTCATTTTTGATACGAAAATAACAAAATCGGCCGCCATATTGTGATCATATTTACATCATATTTACGTACTGTTTATAATCCTCCAAAGAAGGAGCACACCCGAATAAAGAAAGATAACTCAATCTGATTTTTTTCCTAGCATTGAGTAACCCATTTACATATTCTAAAATGTGTCTCCATACTTCTTGCTTAAGAATATATATGTTTAGGTATTTATTTTGAGTTATGGGAAAAGTTAAAGAGGGTCTTAGTAGCAGTGTTGGTAGGGTGCCTTGGTCATCTTTTTCTGTATTCTTTATTTTTGATACTATTTTTCACTGTTGCTTTATATCCTAAAATTGTGAATTTCCTGAGCACAGCTGTTTTGTGCTGTATTGCTATCAAGCACAGCAGGGGTAGAAAGGTGAAACTGGTAAAATGTGGTAGACCATAGAAACAGTATGAAACAGATCTCCTTTCAAAACATACTGCATATAAAGTTCAACTGTGCCAAGCAATGATAAAAAAACTTGTGTGACAAGCTGCTTGACAAGTTTTTCAGCCTTAAAAGTAGAAAGATAGAGTTCTATATGGGCTAAAGATGTTGTTCTTGTATAACCTGTGATTCAACGAATAAACACAAATGTTTGATTAACATCTTTTATTAAAATATGCCCTTTTCATATTATCATATCGCGCGTTAAATGCCCTTTTTCAGGATTGACACCCTGCCCTTTTGAAAACCTAGCTGGAACACTGAGGGTGAAAATCACCCTTCTGATGTACTGATATTTTAAGCACCCAGACTGGACAAATGTTTCAACAAAAGAATTGTTGTACACATGCATTCTCAAGAGATGCAGCAGGCTTTGACAAAACTGAAACTTTCGGAGGACTCAAATTATAAGGGTCATAAAAATTATATGTTGCAAGTTGCAAAATCATGCTCCTTTCTCACACTAGCATTTTATTACAAAAAAATTGCATTATACGTCAATTGGTCTATACCAATATACCTCAATTGGTGGATTATACGTCAATTGAGGTATAATCCACCAATTGGTGGTTATTCCTGACCTGATCAAGGAAAATTTTGTATAGTCTTACTATACAAATCCTTGGTACAATTAAATATGTTATTTTGAGCTCACCTTGCTCCGCTTTGAAATAACGACGGGAGGAGATAATGTTGCAGCTTTTCTTTTCTTCATTGAAAAATTCCTAGAGGTTGGCATGTTGTTGATGTTTTCTCTACAAACCGCGTCAAAAAATTGTTATGAAACAGTTCCCGCCAGTACTTTCGGAATTTATTCGGAACATTATTTCGTCTTCTTCTTTCGTATCAATATCCCCAGAAAGGAACACCTCACACAGGGAAGGTCTATGAACAGGACAGATAAAACCAGGACAGTTATTTTCGATACGTTTTTATCTGTAACTTTCGTTTTACTCAACATATTGTTAAAATGTA
The DNA here is from genome assembly GCF_963676685.1 of Mytilus edulis. Classification (NCBI taxonomy): domain Eukaryota; kingdom Metazoa; phylum Mollusca; class Bivalvia; order Mytilida; family Mytilidae; genus Mytilus; species Mytilus edulis. The sequence goes on along the minus strand of NC_092350.1, from coordinate 66,309,765 downwards.
AATTGTATAATAAAGAACAGGATATTTACTTATATTATCTGTAAAAGAAAATAAAAATAAAAAATAACTAAGTTAAAAAAAAATCTGCCAGGACAGTTTAATATTATGAAAAAAATGGCTGAAATTGCCGAGAAAAGTTTACTTATAAATGAAATATTTTCTCCAAAACAACTGTCTGGCATAATATTTTTGTACGATTATAAAGTTTATGGAATATTTATTCTAAAAATTTATGGTTTAATATTTTTTTTCATCTTTTAAAGGTAAAAAAATCTGCCAGGACAGTAGCCTTTCACGTTAGAAATTTTGTTGAAATTATTTCAAAATCAAAATATAAAATTAAATATCTTCTTCAAAATAAATGTCTGGTAAACAAATGTTACTATAAGAAAAAGATAGATTTAATAAACCAAGGATGTGAATAGTGTCTTACTATACATGTGTACTTTATTATGTGACTGTGTGAATTCTTTTTATTGCACTCAATATGTGACACTTTAATAAACAAATTATTCCGGCGAGTCATTTAATGTATAGCTATAATTAACTAAATGATTTTTGCGGATTCCGGAACTTTCAGTGAGATATAATAGATTTAAATTTGATTTTGAGTAACAAAAAGAAAGTTAACAAGAATTTCCAGCTGAAAATCTAACAGGATTTTGTCACCATGGTCACTTTATTTCAAACATCTAAATAAAAGGATCAACACCGATTGGGACTCTGATAACACTGAGTTAATTGTTAAAAAAAAATATGTATTTGCATACCCACAAGGTTAATCTTTTGTATTGGAAAAAGAATGACACATTTCTTAATTCAAACTGAAAAAAAAACTATAACTGGTAAAATATATATATATGGATTTTTTTTTATTGATTTCTGTATCATTGACATATGATTTCCAACCTAGAGGTGTTACAATGTATGTACGTCCGGTGACCGTGCACCCCACTGCATAAATTAAATATGATATACGTCTAACCTTTATACATTTGAATTATCATACATTTATATTATTATATACATCAGTTTTGTTTTTGGAAGATTTTGTAATTTTTAGAGAAAAAGAATGTTGTAAGAACTGCCCGGTGTTTTTTCCCCTCTTTTGAATACTCAAATTTTAATCAAATTCTGTTTTATGATTATTCAGATTATTAGTAGTTTAACATTAATACGATATATAAAATGTGCCACAAAACGAGGAACCACACGGTCTCCGTTCAATATTATAACCTAATTTAAAAAATAGTTTAACTGCCAAATCATTACATACATAAAGTATATCGCAATTAATCTATTATTGTAATATGTTTAATAAACTCTCTAGCCAATGTAGAAGAAAACACACACCAAGACGCACAGTAAAATGTGCCTGTCACGAACCTATAATTCAGTGGATGTCGTTTGTTGCTGTTTCACATATATTTTTTTTGTTTATTATTTTTGTATAAAAAACGTTAGTTTTTCTAGTTTTTCTTGTGTTTTTTATTCGTTATTTCGTGACATTGCGTTGTGGGTTTTGCTCATTGTTGAAGACTGTACGGTGACCTAAGTTGGTAACTCCGCGCCGTGACGTTGTCTTTTGGTCTTTTGTGGAGATGTGTCTATCTAATTGGAGAACATACCACTTCTCCTAACTTTTATATCATTCTGAAAGGAGGATAACCAAACACTAACACGTTTTAAGTTTAACACCGTTACATTTTGTAAGTGCGATCTAGTCCTAAGTCAGAAGGATGGGCAGTAATTCAGTGGTTGTCGGGTTTTTCAGTGTATCATGATATTTCTTTATTAATTTTTCATTTACTGTTTAGATTATTGATAAATAGAATGGCATTATTTTTCTTCATTTCAGTTTTCTCAATGGCAATCACAACACATCTTGATGAAGAAAACAATTTGTAAATTTGCAAGGTGGCTTAATTATGTGTGCTCGATTTAAGGATACCAACAAGTACTATAGTATGACCGCAAATCTACCAATTTTTAAAATTTAAAGAAATACGGCTAGTTTAGAAGTAACTACGCTTTAGAAAACAGATGTTGGCAATATTAACAGATTCGATACTTTAATTGACATGTATGACACGAATTAAAAAAAAAAGACTTAATCTGTTGTCCGCTATTCTAAATGCATTTATTTTTTAAATAATACACACAGGACAAGCCAATCTATACCTTGACATGATATAATATATTATGGATATATAATACAAATTTGTAGGACAAACTGCATACATGTTTTGATTAACCGACCTAAAGCCGAAAGGTCAAAATGAATTCGTACGAGAAGTTATCCCTAAATTTAGTATTCAGTTCATGTTACAGAGTGTTGTACACGTAAAACTGTGAAATGTCTTGACACAAACTCGGTGAAAAGTTATCAAAAGGTCAATCACATCAAACGAATGGAAAACAAGTGTCATACCCCAGACTTTAAACCTAATATGAATGTATATATATATGGTGTGCGCAAGTGTCAAAATATGTGTGCTATGTCAAGAACGGTAATTTATGTTCAGTAATATTTCAGTTATAATTATATTATCAAAACATGCATTAAAGGCCTTACGGTGACCTATAGTTGTTAATGTCCTTTTGGTCTCTTGTGGAGAGTTGTCTCATTGGCAATCGTGCCACGTCTTCTATTTTATATATAGTTTGTAATTCAGGAGTAAGGTTAGCAACTGCATTCCTGTTAGATAGTTAATTTACATTTCTTTAATCTTTAATCTTTCCAATTTAGATATTCAAGTCTTACAATGTTAATTATAACATAAAAGTCAAGCCTTTGCATGATTAATTTTAAAGTCAACACATGAATAATCAAGTTCATCAAATTAATAGCCAACATTTAAAAACTACAATTATTTCTATTCTGGCTATTCATTTATTTCTTGGAGACTTGTGCTAAAGTGTTTTCTAACAGAATCAAAATGTCTGGTAATTACAAAAACCACAAAGGTAAGTTTTTTTCAGGTTTTTTTCAGTTTTATTGTATCCAGGGACTTTCTATGCTAACTGGACTCGTCTCTATTGATTTTGACTGATTACTAAGCCGCCTGTTTAAAGCTACCACTCAACAATAAACTTAGTTTCGTATCTCTGATATACGAAGCTAGTAGTTATTTGCGTATTTCACAGTACATTGTAATGATATAATTATTATTAGTTTTTAATATAAATTGTTATAAGTGACCAGTCCCGTTAGTATAGAAAGTCCCTGTTGTATACCAAGGTAAATCTGAAACTGAACAATTAAAGTCAATCCATAGTTTTTTTTTCATAATTTCTATTATAAAACACTTTATCCCAGTTATCCCTCCTTTTATCTATGTTATCTCCCCTTATTTGGCAAAGTTGAAAAAAATGAATCAAAACAAACTTGGTGTTTATTTAAAAATTACAGTGGTAAATATGATAAAACACATAATTTTCTTTATTTACATCAAAAGTCTTACACGTGAATTACGTACCACTCTAGAAATTTGCACGTTTCATTACAGATCTAGACTAATCTGTAACTTCAAAATCCAAGATGAAGGAAGACATCCGAGCCCCCCCCCCCCCCCCATGAGGAAAAACCTTCTATTATTATTATCATAACGCATAAGTTGTATGTTTGAAAGGCACAATTATGTATAGATTATTTTAAATACAAGACAAATTCAATCAAATATTAAATTAATCATATCTCGAAAATTATATATTTTGACTTTTTTTCACTTTTTTAGTGACTGCTTTGTTTTAACATGTCCTGGTAGATACAAAAAGGCGTTTTACCTTGGTCAGTTGGTCAACACAATATCAAATGGAAAGCAAACACATTTACTTTAAACTTTAAATATTTTCCAGAACTCAACAGAGAAAATTGTTACGTTTTTTAACTAGAACAAGTGAGACAAAACTAAATGAATTGTCAGTCTATTGAAATTATTGTAACACTTTGTAAGTTTGTTTTATGCCGTAAATATATTTTATAATCGTCAGGGGTGGGTCCAGGTAAGGGCGTAATGGCGTACCTTTTCAATTTTTTTTTTAAATATCGTAATCTGCTAATATTGTATTGAATATGGCAATTTATCATATTCATTACTTAAACATATACTCTGATTTCTTTTTATACTGATTCCCCCATCCAATGGGTGACTTGGACACCTTTTTTCAACAATATAAATCTATACATGAAATGGTTGTTTTGTGTGACACTTCCCCAATGGCTATTCTACATCTACACGGGTCTGGGGGGGGGGGGGGGGGGGGGGGGGTACTCGCTATATATACTTATATGATACCGGGTATGTTCCGACAAACGGGGTTGCATTTTCAGCAAAATTGTCTGAATTTGGTTATGTTTTTTTCTCGCCTTGCATTGGAAGGGGCCAGATTTAACTATCTATAACGGGGTATTTTAAATATACAATGTTTACACTATTGTTTCACATAAGGGTGAATGTTTGGTACCATTAAAACGTTTAAACCCGCTGCAACTGTTTGCACCTTTCCTAAGTCAGGAATCTGATCTTCAGTAGTTTGTTGATGTGGTTTATAAGTGTTTCTCGTTTTACGTTTTTTATATAGATTAGACCGTTGGTTTTTCCCGTCTGAATGGTTTTACACTTTGTCTAGTAATTTTTTGGGACACTTTATAGCTGGCTGTTCGGTATAAACCAAGGCTCCGTACTGAAGACCTTTCCTTAACCTATAATGGTTCACTTTTATGAATTGTGACTTGGATGGAGAGTTGTCTCATTGGCACTCATACCATATCTTTTTATATCTACTCAATTGAAAACAACGTTCAAACATATGATTGCGTTGGATAAAAAACTGCAATTTTTATACGGGTGCATGCAAAACAAATTTATTGGTAAAGGGGTCTAAATACAGCACAAACACCATTTTCCAAAAGACCAAAACAGTGAATATGTATATTTAAAAAAACAGGTAGATATATAAATCAAAAGTTCAGATCATGCCCATTTCATATAACATTTTAACTGAATTTACAACTTCTTCCAAATATTTGATTTCCACATGTTAATCAATACATAATTTAGTGACTGTTTTCACCAATATGTCTATCATGGAGTCTATTAAAAAAAGTCATAATTTGATGTTAATTACATTGTTGAAATTTAGGAGCTTTTGACCTTCCCCGTGGACTCTATATCAGAGCAACTGGAATTACGCCTTCCGTTTATAAAATCCTTGCCTAGGGATATTGAAATGTAAATTAACGCCTTATACCCTAGAATTTGGAATTTCTCGTTATTGGTCTACTGCTGTTAAGATCCATCCAATCATTTTGATATACCATAGACAACTAATGGAGAGAATTCGGCATAAAAAATATCAAACCCTGACACTTTAACTATAACATATACATACTCCAAGTCAGGAACCGTGACATTAGTGCATTTCACAATTATTTTATGTTTTTTAGCCAAAAAGAGGTCCCAAAAAAGACTGTATTCTACGCCCCGATTTATACGCTTTCAAATATCCTGGAAACGCCCCTGATCTTAAAACAACCAAAAGAAGAAATTTGACAACCCCTGACTGTATGTAAATATAAATTCCCAGAATGTAAAGAAAGAAAAACAAAAACTAATCGTCGGCTCTTGTCATCATATCACGTAAATTTGTTTTGAAAGAGAATAATACGTTGTCATGAAAATGAAAAAAATGAACATATCAACAAATGTGTCAATTCATTGATAAAATAAATAAGTCTTTTGTGACTTTTTTAATGTATACCCAAGTACCTCCTTTCCAGTAACATGAACTTATTTTCATGAAATTTAAGTTAAAATCTCGCCAGATGTACACCAAAAATATGCACTTCAATCGAAAGTTCAACAGAAAGCGGCTTTGTCAAGTTTCAATACACATTAACAAAAGTCGTTTTAAGGCAGTATATTGTTCGGGCGCAATTCGATTGTGAAACTCTACATTAATACAACAGTACACAGTAAGGTATATGATCAGGGCCGTAAATTGCCTTCCCTAATTATATAAAAATGTTGTGGACCTTTTTATGCAGAATATGCAATTAATGTACTTCCCAAGAATTCACCTCTTGTTAAATTTATGTAATATTTCAATAAATAAGCGCATGGAATGTATTGAAAATATTTATTATTCAAAGTTAGATAACGTGTGCGGGTAAAGTAAGATTTTTTTATCCTTTGTCCTGCTTTATGACTTTTCAAAAGCTATTATTACTAAGTTTTAGGAAACCAATTTGCGTACTTATATGAAATGCCCCCTGAAGTTGAATAATTTTTTTTTATGGTTTATCAGGTTTTTTGGCTGTCCAAATGGAGCTATTTTACTTCATTTCAGAGACACAATTTTCAAACCTTAAAATGAAAACGCATACTTAACAAAACTTTAATTATCAAATTCAAATTATTACAGCGTACCACAGTTTGTTTACACTGAAAGTTTTATTCGGTTAGGCTTTGTCAAATGCTAAAGGGATTTTTCTGTGCCTGGTCGAATCCAATCTCTTTAGCACTTATATATGCATTCAATATTGCAACATTGTGACTTCTATGTAGATGTATGTGTTGCATAGAGAGACTATACACAATCTGCTTTCCGTCATTGTTCACCTGTTCCATGTTTTAATTGCGTGACATTGCTTTCTAATGCTTGCTCTATCGAATATTTTTACCCAACCTCTTTAATAGACGTAAGAGTAACAATCAGTACTATTAAAATAAAGCATGATTTTAACCATTTGTTTGGGTTTTTTTCAGTGTTTTTTTCTTCATTTTTTCTTTTTTTTCTCGGTTTGCAATAGGAGGCAACTGCCTACATGCCTCTATGTAATTTACGGCCCTGATGATCTGAAAATACTATGCATCGTTAACCATAGCTATGCAACGGATATAGTTTCTCTGAAACAAATTAACAATTAAGACCTTCTATTTTGTTCTCAAGCATGCTGTTCTCAAAAACGAGTTAATGCAATCAAACTTAATTCTCAACACCAAATACGCCTGTTGAAACATTGCATAACATCAGGTTTAATATTATTAGGTTTCCATATAGATCGTTGACAGCTCTTCTATTTACTTTTAAAATACTCCAGTATTTTATTCCTACTTGTAGGTTTAATATTAGCAATTTTGATGCTGGGCTTACTCTGCGTCACAGAAGGTGGAAAGTATTCAAAAAATCCATTCAGATATGTGATGTTCTGTCCGGACGGAGAAGTCCATGACAAGTTATTATCTAATCCCATCAGATACACCTGTAAACCAGGACCAGGAAGGAATGTAAAATGTCAAACTATATGTAAGTAAAGTAAGTTACAACAGTAAAACATCTACGAGCTGGATACACAATTTAAAAAAAAAGAAAAAAAATATATTACCCAGACAGACGACAACTGAAGACAAGAAGAATGTTATAATAGGCTTTTAGGGAGAATGGGATTTGTACAAATTTTGAAAAGCATAATAACAGAACCAACACTGAATTCAAAAATGAGAAATATTCTATAGAAATAAAACTCCTCAAACACACAAAACAAAAGTCAGAACTTTTTGTCTTTTTCGAAGGAAAAAAATCAAACGCTTTCGAAAATTTAACTAACAATTGTTTCTATTCCATCACATTTTTAAGGGGCTTTAGCAACGAGATAAACAAAGAAATTAATTTATGATTTTTGTTTCAATCATTTGTGCAAGTGATAAAATGAAATAAATAATAATAAATAGCATGCAGCCAGTTTGTAAAAAAGGCTAAGAAACATTGCTGGTGAACAATTCACTTGCAAGCGAATAATTTGACCTCATTGAAATCGTAGTCATGTGACCTTCAATGTAACCCCTTAGCTAGAGATAGGTTACGCATGAATTATGCGTGTTCAGTTACTAAACATGCTAAAAGATAAGAATGTCAACATTGAAAGTTAAACGAAAGTAAACCATATGTTTTCCTAATTCGATCCACAAAAACTCTTTCTTATATAGGTAAAAACGATGATTTTTAATCTATGATATGAAATCAAAAAGACCTAGAAGAGGGACGAAAGATACCAAAGGGACAGTCAAACTCATAAATCTAAAACAAACTGACAACGCCATGGCTAAAAAAGAAAAAGACAAACAGAAAAACAATAGTACACACGACACAACATAGAAAACTAAAGAATAAACAACACGAATCCCACCAAAAACTAGGGGTGATCTCAGGTGCTCCGGAAGAGTAAGCAGATCCTGCTCCACATGTGGCACCCGTCGTGTTGCTTATGTGATTACAAATCCGGTAAATAGTCTAATTTGGTAGGTCATGAAAGGGAAGGGGATTGTAGTTACGACGTAAGGAACATATCCGATATCATTTGTGAAACGGTTATTCCATAACGGTCAACCAACTCGTGATGGCGTCCGTAAAATTTACGAAGGGATGATTTCAACTTCACCATTTGGAACTCTTGGTTTAATAGCTTCATTGTAAGCAGCAACCCTCTATCAAGAAAATCATGATAGGAAATGCAAGCACGGGAATATCGTATCAATTGGGAGATATATACCCCGTATGCAGGTGCTGCTGGAATGTTGCTACATAGAAATGGAAAGTTCACAATTGGAAAGCTGAAATCATCTCTTTTGTCGTAAAGTTTTGTTTTCAACCTACCCTCATTGTCAATTTCTAGATGTAAGTCAAGATATGAAGCCGACTTAACTGTATCTGTAGTATCCTTTATCTCTAGTTCGATTGGATAGATGCGTTCCACATAGTCACCAAATTTTGAATTGTTTAGTGAAAGAACATCATCTATATAGCGGAAAGTAGAGTTAAAGGATATTGCTAACTTTTTATCTTTCTTCCTAAGAAGTTCCTGCATAAAGTTCGTTATCTAGTTATATCTATATTTGCGTTTATATAGGGTTAAATAGTGATCGGAGGTCACCTCGATAGTTAATTAGATGGCGTCTTGACTAGAATAAACACGAAATGAATTGTAAAATATTTATTTTTGTACTTTTTAGTACACATGGTACATGTATGTTATAAATCACAAAAAAAATTGACAGCTAATCCCCCTTTAATAACATTAATTTGTTTACTATTTGTTGTAGTTTATAATTTGAAAGGATATTTTGAATGTCCAGCAAAAGGCTTTATGAGTGGCTTTGAGTATACTATTGGATATGGTGAGAACATTCGTTGCTGTCAGGACAAAGGTATATAAACATTCTAAATTAATAGTGAAAATAACACATTTTAGCGGCACAACATAAATACAATGGTCGTAAATGGGTCGTTGTGAAAATTGAATATATGATATTCGAGATATACATGTGAACATTGTTGACCGAGTACAAGTGACATCACCAAACATTCCTAACCGAATGTGAAATATTCAAATGAAAGCCTTTTGTTATCGAGCAAAGGTAATTCTTCAAGTAGAAGCACACACAGGAATAGAAAACTAAAACAAATGGAACGTCTCAAAGCAGAATTTCTACTTATATAGCAATCACTTAATGACTTTGGTACTAGTTTGTGCCCTATAGTTTATCAAAGTTAAATTATTGACGTAAGTTGACCATGTCAACCATTGTCCGAAGTTTATGACTTGTTTGTTCATCTTTTACTTTCAAACAAAGATTTAAGTAGTATTTGTTCTATCAGAAAGTTATTTGACCAAAGAAAGTTAGTTTGACCAACGTGAAGTTTACTTGAACTAAAAACTGAACATGAAAATAATATTTGTAACATCAGCTATGTCCAATATTTATGTCAAATATCTGTCACAATAGATGGTTAGTCAGCTTTACGCACTTAAATGTAGGTCTCATCGGGGTCTATGCGTGATGCGGGATTACCGATTTTTTGTAAGCGTGACACGTGAAAGTCAAATCGTTGTGTCGTGAAAACAGGAAAACAGGTCTAGCGGGACCCGGGAAATGACAAAAAAATGAGAATTGCTTACGTACATAGTATAAAGTGGGATACGGGAATCTGACAAAACAGTAAGCGGGATCTGGGATTGGAACCCCCAACAATGAGACCTCTTAAATGCACGTACGATTATGTTCTTTTTAACGATCTTCACTGGCTATAAAAACCCCCTCGGTCGGCTAAATGCACGTATAAAAGGTCAAGAAAAGAACTGTCGTATTCTCAAACAATTTCATAAGTATTTGTAGAAGGTTATCATATTACAAACATTTAGATTTTATAACAAATATTGCAGATATCACATACTCAAAGGAAGACTGCACAGTACAACTTAACAATGATTTGATAAATGGGCGATCATACAGAATATCTAAAGGAAAAGTGATGGTTGGTTCGAAAACCTTAGATGGCGGGTGTGTATGATTTAATGCATTATATCGTTTTATGTATGAATGAATGAATGAATAAATCTTTATTTCCTCCATGTATATGAAGACTTTGCGTACAAAAAGAAAACAAGTAGTTATTTACATAATAAACTAAATATCATACATTTATGAGATAATTTATAAAATACAAATGAAAAAAAAAACAAAAAAAATGAAAAAAAAACAAAAAACAACAGCACGAACAATTTTAGTGTTATCATTTTAAAGATAATTAACATGTTTAGAAATAAAGGTATGACAAATATACAATATAAACATACAAGATGATACTAGTATACAAACGTCATCAGTTACTGGCCATGGGATATAAAATGCATCATCTGATTGCAATATTGAGGAGGAGGACAGGGGTAGGGGAGACAGGGAAAAAGGGGGTAAGAGAAAGGAGAGAGGGGTGGGAGAAAGGAGAAAGGGGGTAGGAGAAAGGAGAGGAAGGCTGGGAGAAAGGAGAAAAAGTTGGAGAAAGGAGAAAAAATAAAATATCTCTCCTTTTAAAAAAATTTCTAATATTTCAAGAAAAAATATCTCAAAAGGAGATGTTTTATTCTAATGGGAGAAAGGAGAACGGGAGTAGGAGAAAGGAGAAGAGGAGTGGGAGAAGGGAGAAGGGTACCCCCCTGTCCTCCCCCTCAATATTGGAAGAGATTTTTTTTGTATAAGAACAGATTACTACATATTAGAATTTCAGCTGATTGGACTGTAATAGATAAACACAAAACATGCACGAAAATATTTATATGAATCTCAAGTACAACACTTACATACAACCTTAAATATACATTTGCTTGTCATATGTGTTACAAGGTCTTAGTAGTCGGTATTGTCTGGTGAATATTAAATGTACATATTTAAATACCTCATAAGAAATGAGGGGGGATAGGACCTTTATCGGGACTCCGGGATCGGGTGTTTTTAAGCTTGGGATTTCGGGATTGACCCTTTCAGGATCCGGGAATCCTTTTTTTCGGATTTCGGGACGTAGGGATTTACTTTATTTAAATTCGGGACCTCGGGATTTCGTTTTTTAAGTCCGGGATTTCGGAATCAGGACCCCTCCTATCCCCCCTCAGAAATGAAAAATTAGTCGAACTACTGTGTAGATAGCCTGTCAACACTTGAGGGTGTTAGTTCCAATTCCACATGTGGAAGGTTCTCTGGCCTCAGGTTTTAGTAATTTCCATTTAAAAAAAATTAAACATGGTAAACATGAATATAATTTTTGATACATATATATTTCAGGAAAACCTGGTACAACACGGAGTGCTCATTTCGCCCAAAAAGAAAGTATTAAAAGAAAAAAAAAATTCTACCACACCAAAATAGTTTGATCGTACAAACTGTAGTTCTTTTTTATTCATCTATGCAAATGAAATAAAACAATTAAATTCACTTGTCTATGAGTTTGCGTTAAAAATTCAGGATTAATGCGCTTCATAGTACACTAATTTAAGAGTTATTTTGGTAGTACCTGTGTTTTCAAGATCAGAAATTTCATATAAGACTTTAAACATTGGTTGAAAATTGGCATGTAGAAAGGTGATACATGTACAATTCAGGATATACCTGGTTTCCTTGAAGTTAAACTTAAGGTAAAATATTTAGATAGCTGTGAAAATTGCAAGATTCGGTTGAACAGATAGGGATTTTTAATTGGTGGTTTGACACATTTATTTTCGTTTTCCTCCCAAAATAACACAAACTGAATAATCATAAGAAAAGATGACAAATGCGACTATACCTATATAGAACACAGAGGCATGATGATTAATTCATTGTAGAAGGAAGCGAAGCGACACACACAATTAGGTCTTCTCGTTTATTAGTATAGATACTCTAACTTTTCTTTTACAGTACTTTGTATATCCCAATCCCTGTTTCACTTGAATTATCGTCAGCTTATTCGAATATGAGCATGTTTTCTGGAATGTTTGAAATAAATGCAATTCATCTAATGTTTGAATGTAAATTTACACAATCATGTAATTATAAACATTTAGCATGTTTTAAAACAGGAAGAAATGTTTATAAGTGCAACACACGGTATTTTTGGACAAGAAATCAATTTTCTTACACTTTTAAAATTCAAATGAAGTAAAACAAGAAATCAATCTGGTTGACGCAACAATGACAATCTGTTACACAGAATAATAGTGGTGCATTTCCTTCCTGTGGGTCTCAATCAACACTGATTTACAGAAATCTTGGTAAGAATTTAGTCTTAGATGCTTGATTTTTTTATTAGTTGTTATTGGCTTTGAACAAGCTGTCAGTAACTGCGTGTAGTGGCGGATACATAGGGGGGCATGAGGGCGTACGCCCCCCTTTTTGCTTGGACTTAGACTAGACTTCGTAAACTTTGCCATTTCCCGTGTTTTAATTTTTATGAGACATTTCTTTTCATATACAGATTTTTTTTCGCCAGTATTTACTGATTATTTCAAAAGTAAAACTACAAAATACTGAACTCCAAGGAAAGTTCAAAACGGAAAGTCCCTAATCAAATGGCAAATTCAAATGATAAAACACATCAAACGAATGGACAACAACTGTCATATTCCTGACTTGGTACAGGCATTTTCAAATGTAGAAAATGATGGATTGAACCTGGTTTTATAGCGCTAAACCTCTCACTTATATGGCAGTCGCATCACAGTAGAGTGATTCGGTATGGTTGAGTTGACCAGTTCGTCGAACAAACGTCACTCAGTCATTTTGAAATTTAAATTACAGGAACACATTTGCAATTCTGAGCATAAAAAATCATGACACCTTCAAAGCGACAAAGGAGTGAGCAAGAACGTATTGACTTTTATTTCACAATTCAACCAAAAAAAGTTATACTCTATTATAATCTCATGGAAAAAGTTCCACATTAATATTATTTACCTACGAAATTATGTTTAATCCCAAACGCCCGCGCCTATCTTAAAATAACATAGCTGAATAATTATCCCCAGTCAGTATAAGCTCTGGATAGATTTAAAGTGCAAGGTTCGAGCCATTGTTTGAGGAGGCAGTCTAAGATCTGAGAGTCTGGCCGTATTTAGATTGAAAACAATAATCTTGTCCACTTTTTGGCTAATAGAAACGAAAATTTCCAACAGAATAATATAGCATTAAATGAACATAATAAATAAAAAACGGGCGTATTTTTTTCGGGACGGGGGTTTGCATGAACTGATATAACGAATACTTTTATCAAGATCAGACTGCAACCTGCCTGCTGGTGTGGCCTTTAATGTCTCCATTTGTCGACCGTCATTCACAAATTTGTTGTCGTTTCAGACTCATTCATAGCCTTTGGTTAATTTTCAATTGTGTTGGGTAAAACATATCAACCAAACATTTGTATAAAAATTGCTTGTTTGTCTTTTTTATCTCGTGTCGCTCGTATTGTAAAATTCATCGAATAGCGCGGCGTGTATCTTGTTTACAACAAGAAATCTGTGAGTTTATGCTTACTTAACACAACAAGCGAGAATTTTCCATGTCTATTTTTTACTGACAAGTCCCACATCAAATATATCAGTTCATAGCTTTTGACCCATACTATAATTTTATGATAGACAATTTATGGGGAGAATACAACATCAAAAATGTCCAACTCTTACACTGAACAGCAACTATTAAATATACATGCCCCACGTCAAGAACCGTTTAAAAGTGCATTTTACACTTATTTTATGTTTTTTAGCCAAAAAAAGGTCACAAAATTTGTTCGACTCGCTCCGCTCGGCGAATTTAAAAAACTTCGCCCTACTTTGCAAAATCCTGGATCCGCCCCTGTATTCTATATGTAGTATGTCAAAACTGTCCATACAAAAACCCTATGTTCACTGGGAAAAGACATCGTGTAGCAGGAAATAAGCAGAATGGGGGGGGGGGGGGGCAAGTTTGGGACATTAATACTAAACTTAGTCTTGTACGGTAAGACTAGATATCCCCTATTTTGAAAATTATCACACCATTCGGAACAATTAAAAATATTTTCAGTCAGTCATATAGATGACACTAAACTATAATACATTTAAATTTTTAACCTTCTTTACGGTCGGAACAATAATTTAATATTCATACAACAGTTTTTAGACTATAACAAATGAAAAATAAACAAAAATGATGTTTCACGATCATTAATCCATCGCTACATTTTGTATTCTGACGTGTTTGTTTTTTTCTAATGGTGTTTTCTTTCACGTCCGCAATTTTGTTGAAAGTTTCGATGTTAAAAATAGAACACAAATCTTTTTAATAGATACATGTATAAATAGCTTATGGTTTATTATCCTAATAAAAGAACATTCAGTGGATCCTTAAAAGAATTGTCCTACTAGTATTGATTCGTATGGTTGTCTCCTCAAAGGAAAGTGTTCTATATAAAAATGATATATATATATAGGTAAAAATTAACCGAATAAAAAATAAAAATGTACCCTGAAAGTAGCATCTCAAATATAGAATAGAACTGGTCTCAATTCTATTTCACCCATAAAACTTGAAGGTCGAGAACGAGATTATATCGATCATCTCTATATCATACTACTACTATATACCTACTAAAAAAATAGGAGGGCAGGCGCGTAGCTACGTTTACGTCAAAACGCCCGGGCGTACACTTGAATTTTGATAAAAAAAAAAAAGCATATTTTTATATAAATATTAAATAGAATACAAAGAACTGGTTAAAAGCCATTTATAGCCTTGTAATTTTTTCCTAGATGGCATGTAATTGCGAATAAAAATGACGAAAGTTACTTTTCAACAAAATGGTATCAAATTATATATTTTTCCATTTTCTGTCAGACTGTGAAATTTACTCATTTTCCTTATGTTGAAAACAATTCATTATCTACTAAGATTCGATATGTGGCTTGCATTTTTGTCGAACCTGTGACACTTTTATATGTCGCGAAAACGAGACATAGCGATCATAAAAGAGGGACGAAAGATACCAGAGGGACAGTCAAACTCATAAATCGAAAATAAACTGACAACGCCATGGCTAAAAATGAAAAATACAAACAGACAAACAATAGTACACGTGGCACAACATAGAAAACTAAAGAATAAGCAACACGAACCCCACCAAAAACTAGGGGTGATCTCAGGTGCTCTAGAAGGGTAAGCCGATCCTGCTCCAAATTTTGTTCGTGGATTCAATATTTAGGTTCAGTTATCAAAGGATTATAATTTAATACGACAGACGCGCGTTCCGTTTACATAAGACTCTTCAGTGACGCTCAGATGAAAATAGTTATAAACCAAACAAGTACAAAGTTGAAGAGCATTTAGGACCCAAAATTAAAAAAAGTTGTATGTGGTTTATGGTTTTTTTTAAATATCAAGAACTTCGTCAAACCTTCGAGAAATTTAACAGAATATGGACAGAAACTGTTTATTATCAAAACGAGTATCCAGAGCATTATGATAACATGTAATTGTCCCGTATTTTATGGAAAAAGGAAATTTCATTTTGCAGTTAACAACTACTAGTTACGTCTGGGGTTAAAGTTTGTTGCACGTCAAATACATTTCATCGAATTTTATAAATTTTTGGCAGCAGCTTTTTAATGATTAATTTCAGAAGCACAATTTTGAAAGTTGATTTTTTTCGTTCATTTTTGCAGTTTTAAACAATTAGTTTAACTTTCAGAATAACATGTAGTAAAACGTAATCAGAGATCAATATTTTAATTAGATTGGGTCCAGGATTGTTTTAAGATTATAGATTGTCATAAAACTTGGTAATACTTTAATATTAGAGCCGGATCCAGGAAAACATATCTAAAGAAAATATTTGATTATTTTAAAATCATATAGAATTAAATGGAATGATGAATAAATTCAATTTTTGCGGGAAGACATCGCAGGCTAGAACCAGGGTTCGAGAAAACCCTTTACGAATTGTAATACTGCACCTGGACATCTCTGAAAATCGATTATTTCATGTTCATGAACGAAATTTGCACACAGTTTAGACGTTTTCTCTAAATAAGATTCCGAATTGACACATCGAATAAATTAAACAGAAAAACTAAAACATTTAGTTTCCAAAGTATGTTGCTATTGAGAAGTTTATTTATGACAGAAATGGTATCTTGTGGGTGATCATACCCTTTGCCGAGGTTCGGGCGTACACATTAAAATGACCTAGCTACGCCACTGGAGGGGTCCTGATTTCGAAATCCCGGACTTTAAAAAATGAAATCCAGAGGTCCCGAATTTAAAGTAATTTAAAATAAATCCCGCCATCCCGAAATTCTAAAAAAAGAATTCCCGGATCCCGAAAAGATTAATTCCGAAATCCCGTATTCAAAAATACCCGATCCCGGAGTTCCGATCCCCCCCCCCCCCCCCCCTTTCCCTCATTCTGGATGAACTAAATAACAAAACAAACATTTACGAGTCATGTCTCAGCCTGTGTGCAATTGTTTTTTTTTTTGTGTTTTCTTTTGTATTCTTTATGATATAGTATTGATTTTGATTTATTGCTGATGTTTAACGCCACGTTTCTCTATCTTTGACATTTTTCTTCTAGTTTAGTATATTTACCACATGTATCTGCTAGCATCCGTTTAATTCGAAAATGCTCAAATTAGAATATAAAAACAAATGCCAAAAAGTTTGCACTTGTAATCGGGAAGGGGGGGGGGGGGGGGGGGTAGGCAATGAAATGTTTTCAAAATATTTTAGCAATTCTGTATACAATGAACACACTATTTTTTACGTGGAGATGCATACTCAAGAGACAACCTACCGTGCGCTGCCTATACAATAAAAAATTGTAATATTTTGACACAGAGAAAATAATTTCGCTCGGGCTCATTTCTTAAAAAGTCTTAAGAAACCTCAAATTAAAAAAAATAATGCATATGCTTTTTTTTTTATAACTGAATGGATAGTTTTCATTATGTGCATATACTTTTTTCTTAAGTAAATTCTTTAATTTGTTCATATTTAAAAGAAGTTTACTTTATTTTCATTGCTTCCTTCCAGGAAGCAATTCCCCGACATATTTTCCGTATGCAAAGTGCCTCAGTGTGACCCATCTCGTAAAAATCCGGTGATCGCAATACGCATGAATGTCCTTAAAATAAACTATTATCTGATTGTACATGTTAAATACATGCTCAATATTCATGCTTTTTGTTGATTGTTGACAAACAGGTGACAATCGTTTATATTTAAACTTCGGCTTCAAAACACGAACTTTAATTACCTGCCATATTTTCACAACAACACTGACCGATTGAAAAAAAAAATGACGATTATACGAAATTTATGCGAAAAAAATGATAAAATCGTGCACATAAGACTAGTAAGTTTATGACGTTTGTATGCATTAGTTCAAGAGTTGGAATAACATTATTTTTCACTCGTTTATTATGACTTTAAGATCCCAAATTCTAACTTTCAACAAGATATTGACTTCGAGGAGAGTATATTTATCTGAAGCTGAAATGGAGTGAAGGATTTTTTGTTTGTATTTGAAAGATAGTTGAATTTATTTTCTTTCATCAAGGTGGGAACTTGAAAAATCAAAGAAATTCTAATGTTTCCTTCCATCCACTTGAATACTTAAAAATAAGAATCTCGTCACCTAAAGAAAATAAAATTAAGAATGAATAAATTAAACATATTTAGGATTGGAAAATTTAGGACTCTTACAATATTCTTAATTTGAAAATGAAATTTGATAAGTATATTAATAGACATAAACAATCCCATAATGGCAAAGTGAATTAAGATAGTTTTCAAACCTACATATATTAGAAAGATCCAAGCAGGTATTGAGTACGGGGTTGAAGCATACATTTTATACCTAAAAAACGCGAACCTGATAGAGCGCATGACAACTGTGTAATAGACAACTTTCGAGTTCGATGCATTTCCGTCAAAAACTCTGGTTTTAGTGAACGTCATTTGTGCGTTTAGGGGCGTCGTCACTTCCATTCCAATGTTGAGCGAATGGTTGGAAAACTATAATTCTATATTGTACGAGTTATACGACAAATTGAATTATCAAAATTGACAATCAGCATTGATGTCATTAGGGAATTGTCATTAAGTACCTACAGAACAACCATTATTTCTAGTTTATCCTGCACAATGACGATCACGAAGACGCTTGATGAACGTAAATAGTGCAGGGATACAGGCGACCCCCTCTATCTGGTAAATGACGTCATAAAGGCGCGTATAATTGACGAGTTTTTTCCGGTGACGGATGAACTCGAAAGTGGTCTATTAGTAAATTACATTGAAACTATGGATTAATACCAATACATTAATGTATTTATAAATGATTGTTTTCTCAATTTTTGTTTTGGACTGTTATTTGTTTTAAAATAATCGTAATATATATTCAAAAATGTCTATCAAAAAAGAACATCGTCCTCCGCTGTAGTGTATAACCGCAGTACATGCATTGATAGATGGGGAAAAAGGGTGGGAAGGGGTCATAACTAGGATTGTAATTTAATATCTAAGTGACTTGACATATCTATGTATTTATTGTTATCTTCATAAAGTCCGTGTAAAACATGAGTGATAAATGTTGTAGAACTAGCAAATAAGCTTTTATAATTTTCTTTTTTTTGCTGAGTATTTAGTACACAGTTAGTACAAGCACCGTGACACGACGTACCGATCCCTCTCCCTATCCGGGCTCCGTATATATATAGTGCTGTGCTAGCGTACTCACTTCTATGTTTTATGGTCAAATATTTGGACTATTGGGTTAAGTTAAAGGAAAAAAAGTCAAATGTACTGGAAAATACGATTATTTTAGGAAATTTAAATTTTCAGTTACTTATGATTGGGACAATATAACATAAATACATGTATTCTAATGATCCAATGACACTTATTTTTCTTTAAGATAATGTATTGTTGTTGATTTTTACAAATTGTCGACAGGTTAAATCACTACGATTTGACTTACGACTGCCTGTTAATACTCGTAAGTTTACGATCAAACTTGCGATAAAATTCTACTTACGATTGTTTATGAAACGGTCAAAAACTTACGATTTGACTTACGACCGACGTACGATCTAAGATTGTCGTACGATTCTTTGTGAAACGAGTAAATGAGTTCTATGAGGTATATATAAGATCAAGAATGGATCAGCCCGAAGATGTCTTTATGGAACTATGACGAATATCTGAACACAGAGGAACCCCAGCCATTCAGATCCTGATCGAGTTCGAGCGCAAAGTACCTGCAAACACCGAGGCATTTGCACTTGTGATTTCCGACAGAATCCTGCAGTTTGAATCCGATGGTCAGAAGATAAACGTCGTGTCGTGTACAAAAAGTAAAAAAAATGGATTAAATTCACCTACAAGTAACTCCTCTTTGCAAGCAGCTCTGCCGAAATCTACGCGATCGTGGTGAAGGTAATTAAACAGCTGAGAAGTATGATGGTATCGAAGAGTGGAAGCAAAAATATGTGACAATGGTGTACCATATATAAATGGATAACACATGGTTGCAGCAAATTGCTAATAACATCAACCCCAAGCTTGGGTTTCCCTTCATAGTTTCTGGAAACGATAGCCAAATCTTTACCCGGTTCAACCCCCACTGCAACTCAAGGAACCCAAGACCTACGAGATGGCATTGGTGAACCTGGAAACCAACAACTTCATCCCTAACATTAACTCATATGCATACAGGTAACAATTCCTTCCGCTGCTCTCCCGACGATAGTGCTAACTGGGTTTCCATCGCATCTATAAGCTTCCAAATGAGGTATACGGTAGATCTGTAATTAAGGGCTGAAGGGTCCTAGCAGTCCATTCCATTATTCAAAATATCCATTTCCTTATTCAAATTTGACTATTTCTTATTTTCACGCGTATTTTGGTATTTAGGTCCCCCGTAATCCCACTAATGGTCATTGCGGCACATATCGTTTATTCTCAGTTTATTCCTCTATCAATAAGCTTTGATTTGGTGCATAAATTTTGCCTTGATTAGGGACTGAAGGGTTGCAACAGTCCATTCCATTATTAAAAATAAGCTATTTCTTCATATGCAAGTGTATTTCGATATTAAGGTCCTTCGTTTCTCCTCTAATTTGCGTTGCGGAACATGTTGACTAGTATACATTTTGTTCCTCTCGTAATAAGCTTTCGAATGAGGTATAAGGTATATCTATAATTAAGGGTGGCAGCAGTCCATTCTATTATTCAAAATATCCATTTTATTATTCAAAATTTGCTATTTCATAATTTTCACGCGTATTTTGGCATTTAGGTCCTCCGTTACCCCTGTAATGGTCATTGCGGCACAATGGATTTGTTTCATCTATAATTTATTAAAGGATGAAGAATAGCAAAGGTCAAGTGAAAATTAAAAAAAAAAGACTACGTAGAGTATACGTATTTCAGTTTTGGAAACAAATATGTTTTAGTATTTAGGAACCAAGGAATTTCTGTTAAAAATAGTTAGGAAAACCCACTAGTTTATCCTCCGAAAAAAGTAGGAACTAAATAAATATATCAAATTAAAATTCAAAGAGTGTTTTTATTTATTTTTGCTGATATTAATTTGAATATTTGTTAGTTAACACCAAAAAGACGAATATAGAAAAACGGGATATTGCTATAGTGTCACAGTCTGTTTTTTTAATTTTTTTATTTCACTTATCACCGCTTCAAGTTGAATAATGAAACATAAACTACTTCATTATTCATTTTTTAAACATTGAATAGTGAATGGTGAACTATTTCATTATTCATTATTGAATTTTGAATAATGAACTATGAATAATGGACGTACTTCAGCGCGGTCAATTAATCTATATTATATAGGATTATCATAACTAATTTGATCGGACCAGTTCTGGCAATTGAGGATTAAACTCATCTCGGTATACAGATTGTTTATATAATACTTTGCACTTTTTTTTACACCAAAAATGTCCACTCTACATACACTTTAGAAATCAGCTCCTTAAAAACATTCAACACTTAGCTGATATCTCCATAGAACATATTTTATTTGTAACAGACGAAATTACTGTTGAACAAAACACAATCCTTTTCAGAAATGTACATAGTTATATACGCCATACAAAAAGGTTCTTTGATTAATATTGCTGTATCTTAAAATGTACTCGTATCCAACTGTTATACTGTTTAAACATAATATATTTATTTTATATATTTTTCATATTGTACTGAAATATATAATTGCTGTCATCTTGAAATTTTGTATATTGTACTTATATGGAGAGGATTATCATAAGTTGTTATAACTTGTATCCAATCTTATTGTATATTTAGACAATACAATAATTATGTTTAAACTAAATCACCAAAAACCTCCATATTTCCGGCAAAATTTGTTTAGTGCAGGCACCAATTAATTCTCTTGTTGTTGTACTGTCCCAGGTTAGAGGAGTGTTGACCCTTTTAAACTAGTTTAACCCCGCCATTTTATGTTTGTGCCTGTTCCAAGTCAGGAGCATGCAATTCAGTTGTTGTCGGTTTGTTGCTGTATATCATGTTCGTTTCACGTTCATTATGTTCTATATATATCTTGCTGCTAGTTTTTTGGTTTGAAATGTTCAACATTTTTTTATTTCGGGACCTTTGTTGTCGACTATGTGTAATGTGCTTTTTTATTACTGTATATCGTACGGTGACCTATTGTTGTTAATTTCTTTATTGTTTGGTCTAATTGGAGATTTGTCTTATTTATATTCACACCACATTTTCTTATTTTTATATACATTTTAGGTAATAATTTTAAAAAGTGGGGTGAAGTAGTCAACATTGTGTTATACAAATTAATCACTACACAAACAAACTGTCGACAAAGAAATACAAATGACAAGTAGCTATATACACTCAATTGATAAAGCACATAAGCAAAAACAAAACAACAAAAAAAGAACGACCTTTAGCCAAAAAACACTATGACGGGATGTATCGATACCGATCCACGCCAAACGGACTAAACAGTAACGGTCGAAAATATCCAAATATAAATAAATTCATCAATTTTCAAATATTTCTTCTATCGATATTCGTCCCGAGGGCAAATAACCAACCCTCACGTCCGGTTATCATTGGCCATGCAAAAACGTACATATTAGTACAACATATGTGATAAATATACATTGTACATGTTGTATAGTATGTTGTTTGCAATTTTTTTGCTATGATTGCGTAATTGTAAACGAGTTAAATGCAGTAAAAACCAAATTTATATGAAGTTATTTTCATCCTTGTAACGCAGAAAAATGTACCTTTAAGGTCAAGTAACAGTAAATGAACGCCGTCAAGCGGATTCCGCGAAATATTGCGACGTTTTGTACGAATAACGTCCCTTTGACCAGATTTTGCAATGTTAAAATTTCAACCGGCGATTTTTCAATGGGACAACGGTAAATCTGACGGAAAGTATGTATCTTCTAGGAGAATGAACTTGTTTGCTAAAATTGAAGAAATGCTACAGGATTTTGAAAATGAATATGAAAAGTCATGAAGACGACCTTCAAAACAAAAATCAGGTGTTTGAGTTTGGATATCTGCCGACCAGTTAAAACAAGTGTGAAAACTGTTGATCACTGTTGCTCACCACTATTTCTACATAATTGTGATGAGGAAAAACAGTGCGGTCTCGACAGTATATTAAACTCTGACACAAAATAGTACTTTTGATGTCATTGTTTACTTAAACTAACCAACAAATATGCAGAAATGAAACTTTTGGTGAAAGGGAAATATATTTAGACCATTTTGAGTCGAAATTCACTTGTTTATGAGTTTGCGTTAAAAATTCAGGATTAATGCGCTACATAGTACACTAATTTAAGATTTCAAGAAAACAGGGAGCTATTTTGGTAGTACCTGTGTTTTCAAGATCAGAAATTTCATATAAGACTTTAAACATTGGTTGAAAATTGGCATGTAGAAAGGTGATACATGTACAATTCAGGATATACCTGGTTTCCTTGAAGTTAAACTTAAGGTAAAATATTTAGATAGCTGTGAAAATTGCAAGATTCGGTTGAACAGATAGAGATTTTTAATTGGTGGTTTGACACCTTTATTTTCGTTTTCCTCCCAAAATAACACAAACTGAATAATCATAAGAAAAGATGACCAATGCGACTATACCTATATAGAACACAGAGGCATGATGATTAATTCATTGTAGAAGGAAGAGAAGCGACACACACAATTAGGTCTTCTCGTTTATTAGTATAGATACTCTAACTTTTCTTTTACAGTACTTTGTATATCCCCATCCCTGTTTCACTTGAATTATTGTCAGCTTATTCGAATATGAGCATGTTTTCTGGAACGTTTGAAATAAATGCAATTCATCTAATGTTTGAATGTAAATTTACACAATCATGTAATTATAAAAATTTAGCATGTTTTACAAACAGGAAGAAATGTTTACAAGTGCAACACACGGTATTTTTGGACAAGAAATCAATTTTCTTACACTTTTAAAATTCAAATGAAGTAAAACAAGAAATCAATCTGGTTGACGCAACAATGACAATCTGTTACACAGAATAATAGTGGTGCATTTCTTTCCAGTGGGTCTCAATCAACACTGATTTACAGAAATCTTGGTAAGAATTTAGTCTTAGATGCTTGATTTTTTTATTAGTTGTTATTGGCTTTGAACAAGCTGTCAGTAACTGCGTGTAGTGACGGATACAGAGGGGGGCATGAAGGCGTACGCCCCCCTTTTTGCTTGGACTTAGACTAGACTTCGTAAACTTTGCCATTTCCCGGTGTATTTAATTTTTATGAGACAATTCTTTTCATATACAGATTTTTTTTCGCCAGTATTTACTGATTATTTCAAAAGTAAAACTACAAAATATTGACCTCCGAGGAAAATTCAAAAAGGAATGTCCCTAATCAAATGGCAAATTCAAATGATAAAACACATCAAACGAATGGACAACAACTGTCATATTCCCGACTTGGTACAGTCATTTTCAAATGTAGAAAATGATGGATTGAACCTGGCTTTATAGCGCTAAACCTCTCACTTATATGGCAGTCGCATCACAGTAGAGTGATTCGGTATGGTTGAGTTGACCAGTTCGTCGAAAAAAACGTCACTCAGTCATTTTGAAATTTAAATTACAGGAACACATTTGCAATTCTGAGCATGAAAAATCATGACACCTTCAAAGCGACAAAGGAGTGAGCAAGAACGTATTGACTTTTATTTCACAATTCAACCAAAAAATATTATACTTTATTATAATCTCATGAAGTTCCACATTAATATTATCTACCTACGAAATTATGTTTAACCCCAAACGCCCGCGCCTATCTTAAAATAACATAGCTGAATAATTATCCCCAGTCAGTATAAGCTCTGGATAGATTTAAAGTGCAAGGTTCGCGCCATTGTTTGAGGAGGCAGTCTGAGATCTGAGAGTCTGGCCGTATTTAGATTGAAAACAATAATCTTGTCCACTTTTTGGCTAATAGAAACGAAAATTTTCAACAGAATAATATAGCATTAAATGAACATAATGAATAAAAAACGGGCGTATTTTTTTCGGGACGGGGGTTTGCATGAACTGATATATCGAATACTTTTATCAAGATCAGACTGCAACCTGCCTGCTGGTGTGGCCTTTATGTCTCCATTTGTCGACCGTCATTTATAAATTCGTTGTCATTTCAGACTCATTCGTAGCCTTTGGTTAATTTTCAATTGTGTTGGGTAAAACATATCAACCAAACATTTGTATAAAATATGCTTGTTTGTCTTTTTTAACTCGTGTCGTTCGTATTGTAAAATTCATCGAATAGCGCGGCGTGTATCTTGTTTACAACATGAAATCTGTGAGTTTATGCTAACTTAACATACAACAAGCGAGAATTTTCAATGTCTAGTTTTTACTGACAAGTCCCACATCAAATATATCAGTTCATAGCTTTTGACCCATACTATAATTTTATGATAGACAATTTAAGGGGAGAATACAACATCAAAAATGTCAAACTCTTACACTTAACAGCAACTATTAAATATACATGCCCCACGTCAAGAACCGTTTAAAAAGTGCATTTTACACTTATTTTATGATTTTTAGCCAAAAAAATGTCCCAAAATTTGTTCGGCTCGCTCCGCTCGGCGAATTAAAAAAACTTCGCCCCACTTTGCAAAATCCTGGATCCACCCCTGTGTTCTATACGTAGTATGTCAAAACTGTCCATACAAAAACCCTATACATGCTATATTCACTAGGAAAAGACATCGTGTAGCAGGAAATAAGCAGAATGGGGTGCAAGTTTGGGACATTAATACTAAACTTAGTCTTGTACGGTAAGACTAGATATCCCCTATTTTGAAAATTATCACACCATTCGGAACAATTAAAAATATTTTCAAAGTAGCGAAAAGGAAATGAACCACATAAATTAATACTGGTCATAAATTATCCGCTGCTGTCAGTCAGTCATATAGATGACACTAAACTATAATACATTTAAAATTTTAACCTTCTTTACGGTCGGAACAATAATTTAATATTCATACAACAGTTTTTAGACTATAACAAATGAAAAATAAACAAAAATGATGTTTCACGATCAGTAATCCATTGCTACATTTTGTATTCTGACGTGTTTGTTTTTTTCTAATGGTATTTTCTTTCGCGTCCGCAATTTTGTTGAAAGTTTCGATGTTAAAAATAGAACACAAATCTTTTTAATAGATACATGTATAAATAGTTAATGGTTTAAAGAGTTATACATGGAATATTATCCTAATAAAAGAACATTCAGTGGATCCTTAAAAGAATTTTCTTACTAGTATTGATTCGTATGGTTGTCTCCTCAAAGGAAATTGTTCTATATATATATATATATATATGGGTAAAAATTAACCGAATAAAAAATTAAAATGTACCCTGAAAGTAGCATCTCAAATATAGAATAGAACTGAGTGTTCTCAATTCTATTTCACCCATAAAACTTGAAGGTCGAGAACGAGATTATATCGATCATCTCTATATCATACTACTACAATATACCTACTAAAAAAAAAGGAGGGGTCCTGATTCCGAAATCCCGGACTTTTAAAAATGAAATCCAGAGGTCCCGAATTTAAAGTAATTTAAAATAAATCCCGCCATCCCAAAATTCGAAAAAAGAATTCCCGGATCCCGAAAAGATTAATTCCGAAATCCCGTATTTGAAAATACCCGATCCCGGAGTTCCGATCCCGCCCCCCCCTTTCCCTCATTTGTGTGGATGAACTAAATAACAAAACAAACATTTACGAGTCATGTCTCAGCCTGTGTGCGATTGTATTCTTTTTTGTTTTTTGTTATGTTTTCTTTTTTTTTGGGGGGGGGGGGGGGGTTATTTTGGTAGGCATATTAAACATTAATTTGTACATCTGTTTTTAAGTTATATCTCAATCTCCGTAGGTTTGGTTTCCTTGTAAATGTTTTACACGATGTATCTTCTGGAAAATACACCGTGCTTCAAAGACCGTGCAATGTCTTGAGAGAAAGCGAAAATCAGAGAGAGAAGGACATTAATTTATTGTCACATATAATAAGATCTCAAAGGGAGTTGCAGAATAACGGATACTGTCGAATGTGAAAATTTAACAAAAAAGTTTGCAAAATTATAAAGAATAACAACAGAAAATAAAATAATAATTTAATACAACAGTGTAGACACAGACAAGAACCATGCATGTACAGAATTAAGAAATCATTTAATGATAGAAGAATTTTACAAAATTGTTTATTGAGGATTTTACAGAATAAGCGTTATATTTAAAGATAAAGAACATTTAGGTCCACACTTCATATGAACCCTTAAAAACTCGTTGGATTATCTCGTTGTGGCTGGTCAGTAATAAATAAAAAAGTCACTGGTCAATTTAAAGGTTGTCGTAAGTGATGCAATATATTCTTATTTTCCTGGTCCCCTTGTGTAACTTCCAGTTTTATTGAAGTTTACATGATAGCGTAATTGTGAACTAGTTGAATAATTACGCTATCATGGTAAAAAATTACAAACCACAAAGTATGATATATATATATTGTATTATACTATGTGGTTTGTAATTTTTTGCTATTATTGCGTAATTGTAAACTAGTTTAATGCAGTAAAAACCAAATTTATATTGAAGTAATTTTCTACCTTGTAATTCAGTACAAATGTACCTTTAAGCACACATATGTTGCATTATCGAATGAACATGGCTAAAACGTGGACAATACTACAACGATTAACGATAATATCCTTCAATGTTAATGGAAAAATATAATTGCTACCAAAATGCTGGTGAAAAGATTTATTTGTAATTACATGATGTGCATGAATGTGCAAAGTGCTTAACATTTAATCTTGCTTATGATTTGTAAACAACCAGTTATTTTCTGTCTGTCTGGTTGGTTTGTTTAAATAGTGACTGCACTTTGTTTCCACTTGGTATACAAAGAAGGCAATTCGGACACTTCTAACAGCTATTCTTGTTTCAGTAATACTAGCAATGGGTAAGTTCGTCGATTAATATCATTTATTTATTACTTTATAAACATTCTACAAAGTTTACAATTTTTGTGTTGGTTACACTGGGCAATGCTGAATTTTCTGCTGAGAAATTAAAAAACTATTCAGGCTATATGACTTAAAGTTAAGATATTAATTTGCAGAAGTTTATGAGACATGAATCGCAACCAGCCGAAAATGTCAAAAAGTACATAAAAAAGGACTCGCATACGCTTAAGCTTGCCTCCCCTTTAAAAACTTTCAAACCAAGGTTTAAAATATTCTACAATAGTTCATATTTTGTTTGATGATTGCTCAGTTCAAAGATACAATTCTCTTTAAGTCAAACTCGTCAATTTAGCCTGAAGAGAAGGGAAACCCATGTTACGCATTTATTTCTTAACTTAACATTTTAATTTAAATCATTCTTGTTTTAAAAGATTTTAAGATTTCGTAATGGTTTTCACCTCGATTTAATATCCAAATTACATGAACAAAAAAAGATGCATTTATTTAATAAAACACCTGGTATGCAATTTTTCCTAATATTATATCTTTAAAACAAACCAATGTCTTTTATAGAAGGATGTTAGGGTAGTTGCAAACTAGGTTTTACACTATCTTTTCTTCAGGAAATGCCTGTACTGTAAAATGTCAGTTGTCATACACTTTTTTTCGTTGGTTGATAACTTTTGAGCTTGTCAGTTTTTATGTGGACATCCTCTTTAGTTCAGGGAGATAACTCTTTAAATCATCAGTACGTTTGTAAAAGTCAAGTTCATCAATGTATTTTAAGCATTTACCTGAAACAGATTGAAAATAATCTATGTAACATAGAAGCTTAGAATATATTTTTAAAAATGGTTGACACAAACGTACTGATGATTTTAAAAGTTATTTCCCTTAACCTAGGTCTACCTCCTTAACTCACCATGAAAATCGGCTTGTAATTTTTGGTCTTAAATCAAGAACAAATCAGTATGCTTACGATCAATCTTAGTCGTAAGTTTTTTTGTGAAATCGACCTCTGATGTTTAGTAGTTGTCGTTTGTTGGTGTGTTTCATAAGTGTTTATCGGTTCTCGTTTCGTATGTACATAAGACCGTTGGGTTTCCCGTTTGAATGGTTTTACACTTAGTCTAGTAATATTTTGGGGCACTTTATATAGCTGGCTGTTCGGTATACGCTAAGGCTCCGTGCTGAAGACCGTACTTTTACCTATAATGGTTTACTTTTATAAATTGATGGCGAGATGTCTCATTAGCACTTATACCACATCTTTTTATATCTACTAATTAAAACTGAAAACAACGTTCAAACATATGATTGAGTTGGATAAAAACCGCAAGTTTTATACGTGTGCATGTCAAACAAATTTATTGGAAAAGGGGTCTAAATACAGCACAAACATCATTTTTCAGAAGACCAAAACAGTGAGTTTAAAAAAAACAAGTAGATATATATATATATATTATATATATCAAAAGTTCTGAAAAAGCTGTCGTTAAAGATTTATTTTTCATTTGTCATGCCAATTTCATTTAACCTTTTAACTGAATTTAAAACTTCTTCCAAATATATGATTTCCTCATGTTAATCAATACATAATTTAGAAACTATTTTCACCAATTTGTCTATCATGGGGTCTGTTAAAAAGACTTGATAATTTGATGTTAAATTGCTGAAATCAAGGCGCTTCTGACCTTCCCAATGGACCCTATATCAGGGCAACTGGAATTACGCCTCCCGTTCATAAAATTCTGGTCTAGGGATATTGAAATGTAAATTAACGCCTTATACCCTAGAATTTGGAATTTCTCGTTATTGGTCTACTGCTTTTAAGATCCATCTAATCATTTTAATATACATGTACCATAGACATTTAATGGAGAGAATTCGGCATAAAAAATATCAAACCCTGGCACTTTAACTATAAAATATACATGCTCCAAGTCAGGAACCGTTACATTAGTGCATTTCACAATTATTTTACGTTTTTTAGCCAAAAAAAGGTCCGAAAAAAGATTGTATTCTACGCCCCGATTTATCCGCTTTCAAATATCATGGAAACGTCCGTGATCTTAAAACAACCAAAAGAAGAAATTTGGCATCCCCTGACTGTATATAAATATAAATTCCCAGAATGTAAAGAAACAAAAAAAAAACCTAATCGGCGGCTCTTGTCATCATATCACATAAATTTGAATCTCACCAGACGTACACCAAACATATGCACTTGCATAGAAAGTTCAACAGAAAGCAGCTTTGTCAAGTTTCATTACACATTAACAAAAGTCGTTTTAAGGCAGTATTGTTCAGGAGCAATTCGATTGTGAAACTCCACATAGATACAACACAGTAAGGTATTTGATATGAAAGTACTATACATCGTTAACCATAGCTATGCAACGGATATAGTTTCTCTGAAACAAATTAACAATTAAGACCTTCTATTTTTGTTCGAGGTAATGCAATCAAACTTAATTCTCAACACCAAATACGCCTGTTGAAACATTGCATAAAATCAGGTTTAATATCATTAGGTTTCCATATGGATCGTTGACAGCTCTTTATTTAATTTTAAAATACTCCAGTATTTTATTCCTACTTGTAGGTTTAATATTAGCATTGTTGATGCTGGGCTTACTCTGCGTCACAGAAGGTGGAAGTTATTCAAGAAATCCATTCAAATATGTGATGTTCTGTCCGGACGGAGAAGTTCATGACAAGTTAATATCTATTAATCCCATCAGATACACCTGTAAACCAGGACCAGGAAGAAATGTAAAATGCCAAACTATATGTAAGTATAGATAAAAGTAAGTTACAACAGTAAAACATCTACGAGCTGGATACACAATTTAAAAAAAAATGAAAAATTATATTACCCAGACAGACGACAACTGAAGACAAGAAGAATGTTATAATAGGCTTTTAGGGAGAATGGGATTTGAACAAAACTTTTGAAAACCAGTACTTATACTTTTTGGAAGAACAGTGAATTCCTCAAACATAAATGCTAGTGAAATAATGAAATGTAGTTTGGTTCAATTTTGCCGTAAAAGGTATGAATAGATCCCCGGAGGTCACATCGATACTTAATTAGAAGGCGTCTAGAGAAAAATAAACACAAAATCTTGATACATATAATCGACCCATCGTGAATTGATTATTTTGAACGTTTAATATAAAAAAGAAGATGTGGTATGATTGCCAATAAGACAAATGTCCACAAGAGACCAAAATGACACAGACATGAACAACTATAGGTCACCGTACGGCCTTCAACAATGAGCAAAGCCCATACCGCATAGTCAGCTATAAAAGGACCCGATATGACAATGTAAAACAATTCAAACGAGAAAACTAACGGCCTTATTTGTATACAAAAATGAACGAAAAACAAATATGTAACACATAGATAAACGACAAACACTGAATTACAGGGTGATGGACAAAATTACAAGTAGACGTGGCCCGGTACTTGTACATCCCGACAACAAAAATACACTAGGAACAGATCTGAGAGTACTCGCAGTTATCTGAAAGCTAGTTCAAAGCCACTAACAATTAATAAAAAAATCATCCATCTAAGACTAAACTATCAATCCGTACACATCCAACATTCAATGGGTTTAGTGTGAAGACGTCATAAACAGTCAGAGAAAAACATGACCTTGTGTATGTTATAAATACAATTTAAGAATTTGAGCCAAATTGGTGAACATACATTTGACAGCTAAAGCCGCCCCTTTAATTACATTAATTTGTTTACTATTTGTTGTAGTTTATAATTTGAAAGGATATTTTGAATGTCCAGGAAACAGCTTTATGAGTGGCTTTGAGTATACTATTGGATATGGCGAGAACATTCGTTGCTGTCAGGACAAAGGTATGTAAACATTGTATATTAATAGTAAAAATAACACTTAAACAGTTTGGTTGGTCTTTTAGCGGCACAGCATAAATATATTAGTCGTAAATGGGTCGTTGTGAACAGTGAATATAATTATCGAGATATACGTATAAACATTGTTGACCCAGTACAAGTAACATCACCAAACATTCCTAATCGAAGGTGAAATATTCAAATGGATACCATTTTTATAGAACAAACTTTTTAAGGTTGTACTGCTAGTTGGAGCAAACACATACACTCAAAACAAAACCAAAATGCAATATTGATTGTTAATCAACTTTACACAAAACATTCTTTAATGCACGTATAGCAGATCAAGAACAAATTAAATAACTGGCAATTTAAAACAATTCCATAACTATTTGTAGAAGGTTATCATACAAACATTTAGATTTCATAACAAATATTGCAGATATCACATACTCAACGGAAGACTGCACAGTACAACTTAACAATGATTTGATAAATGGGCGATCATACAGAATATGTAAAGGAAAAGTGATGGTTGGTTCGGAAACCTTTGATGGAGGGTGTGTATAATTTAATGCATTATATCTTTTTATATATAGTGTATTGTACGTCGGATTTTAATGGTATAATAATCAGATAATTAACATGTTTAAAATAGAGATAGGACAACTATACAACATACACATTGATTTACTTGCAAGAGGATACAGAGCTGTAGCTCTGACTTGAATATAAAAGCCATGCATCATCTTATTTATTAATTGAAAGAGATTTATATTTTTACTTTTTCGAAAAAGAAAGAGGATTATATATTGGTTTGTTCAGCTGTATAGAAAGTAGCAGTTAAAAGGGAAACACAACGCATGCACGAACATATTGATGTAAATCTAAATACATATAGGAAGATGTGGTATGAGTGCCAATGAGACAACTCTCCATCCAAATAACAATTTCTAAAAGTAAACTATTATAGGCCAATCTACGACCTTCAACACGGAGCATTGGCTCACACCGAACAACAAGCTATAAAGGGCCCCAAAATTACTAGACTAAGTGTAAAACCATTCAAACGGGAAAAACAACGGTCTTAATTATATATAAAAAAAAACGAGAAACGAGAAACACGTATAAACTAGTATCTCAATTGTTTGTAAAACAATTGAAAGGTCTTTCCTGTAAAAGTGATGTTTTCCTAATGTACTTTGTACGACCTTTCGTTTGATATACGACAAGCATACCTTCTGAAACATTTCGCTTTTTTTCACTTAATGACCTCATCCTCCTTCATTTTTTTAGATCGGAAGTATGATATATGTAACACAGGGTAGATGAGCTTTCATTTGATATGCGACAACGCCATGTTCTAAAAAGTTTGATTTTTGCACTTAAATTCACCATCCAACCAATTTTTGGAGGTTGATAATTTGATATTTCAAATGTACACATCATGACTTTTCATTTGATATACAACAACCCTATCGTAAAAGAAAACTTATTTTTTGCACTCAATGACCCCATTCAACCCATTTTTGGGAGACGTCAATTTGAAATTTGAAATGTATGCTTAAGTAAAATTGATGATCCATCGCACACGGAAATATTTTACTCAAGTTTTAGATAATGGAATCATGGATACAAGTAGCTGAAGATATTGTATGGACGCTTGCTAATAATTGTAGACTTATGGTGACACTACGATGTCATTTGGTCGGATAAGTGGTTGTCGTATTGATATAAAACATATATTATCCATATCGATACTCTGACATAGACTTTGGCATGAGACCAAGATACTTTAAAGTATTTGAATACTACCCAATAGCATATCTACCATATAATTCTTTTTCAAACCATGTTACAAAAAGGGGTTTTATCACAACTGGTACTCTTTACCAAAAGAGTGTTTCCAAGCTTTTATTTTTTTTATATTTATATAATTTGTATATTTCAGGAGAACCTGGTACAACACAGAATGTTCCTTTCGTTCGAAACGAAACTATTATTAAAAGATAAAGAAAGGAACATTTGCATAAAGGACCTTATTCAACATTTCAAATATTTAATTTCATGTTGTAAGTTACACAAATGCAAAAATTAAAATTAAAATTGTTTGACACACTGTTCTATATTATTATTATCTAGATTCTACATCCATTGATTGGGAGCTTTATTATCTATCCTTGGCAATTGATTTTAGTTTGTTATATTGCACTATGCTGTTTCTACTACTGTATCAGGTTTTTGGATGGTTAAAAAACGTAATTAACTCCACAAATTGTGTATGTACATTGTTAACGACAGAAAACCTGTTACTATCTGATTGTCTTGGTTTCAATAATATTTGTGTTTTGCTGCTGATTTATACATTAATCTATTTTTTTCTTTGAATTATTTCACGATTTTCATATTGGTACATATAAGTTAACTAGTATACTATATTCAGGTGTTGCTAATTTAAAAAAAAAATTCAATGACATGAGGCAGCTTACATCTATATCAATCGGGCAATGATTTGATGGTTGTCTTATCAGAAATCATACTATATCGTTGTTGTTTTCTATGTTTATTAATGACATGACTTTTAGCGATCTCTCGACTGGCACCAAACACCAATATTACCTACACCTGCTACAAGACTACAAATAAATCACATCTTCTACAGTGTTAATGTGGTAAACAGTATGCAAATGAGTCAGAACAGTCATTCAAAGAGAACGGCCATCGTAATGACTTTGAATGTAAACCAGACCTTCCTCCCGGTTAAAAGGACAAGGTACAATAAGGGCCATTTTTGGCCCCCTCTTGAAAGACATTAAATTTTATAATTTCAATAGACTAGGTATAGAAGCTTAAAAAAATGGCATTTTCTTTGGGTGACTAGCAACAGATTTGAAACCTGCCAATAATATGCTATTTTTAACCTATCTAACAAAAAACGTATTTTCCATATGAATCAAAATGTATAATTGTAAAATACATATATGGAAATTTAAAGCAGTAATGTTTTGTTTATCTATATTAATTGAACGAGTATTTATCAACACCTTAACCACCAATATGGCCCTTAGCAACAGTAATGTATATTAAGCAACAGTAGACTTTGGTATATGTTCATGGTTCATGTAAACAATAATATGTTAACCAAAGCTATGTTTCTATTGCTAGGTACTTTTAGGACAAATGTACAAATCTTACAATTTGTTTGGCTTGTTTTTTTCGCTCGCTAAAAAACTACCTAGCAACCGTAATAACTGCATAGCAACAACCTTTTTCATTTATGATTTATGTTGATGTTGTATTTTTCTAATAGTATTTTGTCGTCTAATTAAATGAGCTTTTTTAGATTAATCTCTGTGCGACTATAGATGAAAATAGCTTGGTGTTCACTTTCAACAAACAACCCCCCCCTTTTCTCCTAAAAAAATTAGCAGATAAATAAATAAATAAACATGACATACGAAAAAAGTGTTTATCCAAAATTGAATTTATATCGAACTCATGACATCATAAACATAATGATTAACCTTTGCCCTATAATAATTACATCAAAAAAAGGGACGAAAGATACCTGAGGGACAGTCTAGGGATTTTTCAACCCTCATATTTGGGTCCGATTATATGAGACGATGTGTACTCGAAACAAAAAAGATTCACGTTAATATTAAACAGAATTACCTTGTTCTTTTCGGCGGTGGTCTTTTGCAAAGTCGTATGCAATTACAGACTCGACCAAAGGTATCTTGTCCCGAATTTACACATTATTCTAAAGAACCCAAAAAAGAAGAAAAAATATTCAAACATTTTTCGCTTTATTTTATGAGGGTGACACTTGCAAAACGCCTGTTTATCGTGTGTGCCGTGTGCATATGTTTTCACTATGTATAAGGTGTTGATTTAAATCGATAAAACACACTCCACCTTGATATAAAGATAAGAAAAAAATACAATTTGAAACTGAATGATGGCAAAATCATACAACTTAAAACCTTGAGCACCTATCGAAGTATTCTTGCTTTAGTTGAGGGTTTCTTGTCGTAACAGCCGAATGCGGATATTTTCAGCTCTTTCTCCGATTTCGATCCAATTCTACTATTTTGACACAAATTGTTTTTTTTTTACGAGAGATTTTTTTAATTTTCGAGCACCTCCGTCAACGTGAGCCAATGATTTCTTTTCATATTCGGAAAACCTCGTTTGTATGCCATCTTTATCACTAATTATTACTGTGGCTCACGTTGGCGGAGGCCTTTAAAAACGAAGGATTGCAGTCCACAAATGGACATTTTTCTATCTTTTGACGTTATCAACACACTTTAGTAACCCAAAATCAGGTTTCTGCCATACTAGAAGACAAATTGGGCATGTGGTATTGAAGAACAAATATATTAAGATATTTTATGATGCTCAGTTCATTTATAAGATGAAAATGATTTTTTGACAAAATAGGGGGCCAAATACGGCCCTTAGTGTACCTTGTCCTTTGAGGTCCCTCTGTCTCACTTTCGCAGCATTGACCAACATAGAAGATAGTTAGCACCAAATGAGATCAACTAAAAGGGAGTAGATCAAATTGGGGAGTGATAATAATAGAAGTTGGATAAATACACAGCCCCCGTTGTATTACTTCATTCATGTGAACTTTAAGAACAAAGTGTGATTAGTGTTTTTATTTGATTTAGGTTAATAATTATTTTTAGATAAATCACATGGCGGGTAAGGTTGTCCTGCGAGAGAACGTTCTGTGCTGGTGATTCAGTCCTGGCGGGTGCTGGTGGGTCCTGATTCTGTGCTTGTGGGTTTGATTACATTGTATCACAATGGCAATAAAAAAACCGTTTCGTTGCTTATTTTTTCTCTCATACGTCATTAGTACTGTGCATGGCATATTACAACAATATTTTATTGCATAAGTTGTGTAAGTTCGCTAAACGAAATTGTCCTGACGCTGTGCTGCTGATTGAAAAACGGTCCTGGTTCTGTGCTCCTATGTCCTGGTTCTGTGTCAAAATCAAGTCAAAAGTGGCAAATATTCAAGATCATTGATGGTTAACAATAATTGACTATAACTAGCTGTAATCTGTTTTCCTAAAATTGATATTTTTGTGACTCTGTTTATTGTTATAATGAAAAAAATAACCCATATTTTTTCAATTAACTGTTTTCTGTTTTTCTCATTTAGAATGATTTAAAAAGCTGTTATCATTTATTAATATTTTAATGAACTGAAATTAAAAAAAAAAAACAAATACAAGACTTACAAAGCCAAGAGTCTCCTGACTTGGGCCGGGCGCTTAAATGCTTCGGGATTTAGAATGTTTTGTACGAATCAGACACAAACAAAGTTGATCAAGGCAAACAGTCAGATTTAGGTGAGCCTGAACACCTCTTAGATGAGTTTAGGTAATAAATTAAGTGTAATCTAAGCTTCCTGAATATTGTTTCTCTGACAAATTTATACGAAACTGTAGATAATTTTCTTTTCATTCAACCAAATGAATCTTAGCCGTGTTTCTGCGCGTTTGAATCATATGTCTTCAGCAGCTAAAATGTGTACTTTGTATATATATTTGTAAAAAATCGAATCTTAAGCCATGTATATCAAACTTTTTTTTCATTTAATATGTGTTTTCAGGACAAAACAATCAACTCAAAAACGCCTTGGAAGTAAAATGCGATAAAATGATAGCCCATTTTTACCCCCGCCCCCCGCGGAAACAAAATAACTGTTGCCGGATAGGGAGAGGGAGGGTCAGATATGCATATTAAAATCAATTTTTGTGTACGTTTTTTTTCAGTTGAATTTATACTTGTTTGCATCAACCGTTGGCAGAAATCGGGTTTGTTAAACATGCTTTTAATTTCAAAAATTAAAATATCTCGTAGCTTCATACTACCAATTGAGTATAATTATACAAGAATATAAGATGCAAAAGAAACCAACTATATAAAACACCTACATCTAACTTTCAAAACCGATAACCGTTAAAAATCAAAGTACTGATGTACTGAACATCCGATGATTGTCGAACCATTCACAACAACATGCGGTCATCCGATGTTCAGTACATCAGTACTTTGATTTTTAACGGTTATCGGTTTTGAAAGTTAGATGTAGGTGTTTTATTTAAATGGTTTCTTTTGCATCTTATATTTAAACAACAAATAATTTAAAATGCAAATATACCAAGTTTGTTTAATCATATATGAGACTACTATAACACAGATAGTTGTCTGAGTGATAAGGTGGTGATATTTGTCGTCTGCTACGGTTAAATATGAAACTACGTTAAAATAACGTAGCTGACTATAAGGAGACTCACATTATACGATAAATCAATAGTGACCAATCTCTGTGTTATATATAGTAGTCTCAGTTTATATATTTATATGAATATAATTTTGAAAGACAGCAGGGTCACTTGGGTGTGAAGTCCCTATCATCTGAAGTTAATTCTAAGCATAGCTCTTGAATTAGACAGATAATAATGACATTTAAAAAAAAATCTCTCTTGTTTTCGAAATTTTTGTAGTTTTGTTTTGCCTTAACAAACTGACACACACAATAGATATAGTATTGTTGAATTTTTATAACTTATGTTCAATATATACACTTGGTAACACCGGTTACTAGGATAATAATCCCAACACGTATGAATTGGGTTAAATAAATCAGAAAAAAAAATGGAAATATGACAATTTACATGCGATGGTTGCAACAGACTACTGACGATTAACATGGCTCACCAGGGTTTAAGCTAAAAGGTACATCAGACTCCATGGAAAATTGATTAAAATATAAAAAAGAAGATGTGCTTATGATTGCCAATATGACAAATCTCCGCAAGAAAAATAACACAGAAATCAACAACTATATGTCACCTTTGTTCTGTTGGTTCCAACAAAGTTATTGAGATATTGTTGAAAATTCATCCATTTACGGCAAGAAGAAAACTGTTTAGAAGATTTAAAGTCTTTTGCCAAAACATACTATCAATTTCTTCTTATCTTATGTTAGATTCCATGCAATTTCCATCCCTTCGTGATCATGGTGATCATTAACTGTAAAATACTTCTTGTTATCTTTCAAATGTCTTTATAATGTCTTGTTTATACATAGTTATGAAATAACTGTTGTGAGCACAAGATTCACTGTACACTTTTAAAGTTCTGCTTTATCAAACATTAAAATATGAACTTTATGATCGGTACGATTGAGATTTTTTCATCTAAGAGAACTTGGTTTATCTACCGGTATTAGTTGAAAATGCGGCTTTGAACTAGCTTTCAGTAGCTGCGAGTATGCGTTGTTCATTAATTTGTGTCTTAATGTTATTATTTAATGTGATAAATTGTGGTGTTGTTACACCACTGTACCAATGAAGGAGGGAAGGAGGAGGAGTTGGTTGGATGGAGTTGCGAGGGGTGGGTGGAACACATA
The DNA here is from genome assembly GCF_963676685.1 of Mytilus edulis. Classification (NCBI taxonomy): domain Eukaryota; kingdom Metazoa; phylum Mollusca; class Bivalvia; order Mytilida; family Mytilidae; genus Mytilus; species Mytilus edulis. The sequence goes on along the minus strand of NC_092350.1, from coordinate 66,270,545 downwards.
TTTAACTAAAATAAACCAGTCAAACCTGAATGTCAATATAAGACCCCTCTTATAAATGTCACTTTATTCTATGAACCTTTTAAAACTGTTTAAGGCTGTACTTAGGTGAGGTTAGGTAAAAATTAAGAAATTAAGAAATTAAAATTGATACTTTAAGCTGGTAGAGCATCAATTAAGGATAAAGATAAGCTAAACATATTCATTGCTCATGGACCTCCTTTTCCAGATATTTGAGATTTAAAATATGGCGGGAAAAGGCTGACTCGGACTTTTACCTTATATTTGCATTGATATCATTTGGGTCTCAAAACAATAAATAGAAAATCAAGAATCTTCTAAAACTTTGGTAAATGACCTTTCATGAGCTATTAAGTCTTATAAGAAAAAATAAATGGGTGTTATGGGGCAAAATATTTTACATTGTATTGTATGGAAAAACACCAAGGAGTCCAAACATTTGACACAAATTCCAAAACCTCACCTTACCAAAAGTACATCCTTAAGTTATCATATTATGTAGAGATTCATCAATTCAAGGGCAATTAATATCTTAAATAAAACTATTTTAATTATATTTATTTTCATCTGATATTGGACGGAAGATGTTGCCTATTTATGTAATATAAGTAAAGATTATTCGAAAACGCTTATAAAACAGCCAAAGGATGCACAAAAGTAAAAGTAGGAGTCACAGCTCCGATTGAATACAATTATCAGCCAAATTTTATTGATTTTGTAACATTTGTTTCAAATATGACACACTTTTTACTCAAAATCACCAGCACCGTATCAGGACTCACCAGCACAATGACAGGACCCACCAACACAGTATCAGGACATGAATAAACTGAGAAAATGCTAAATTTTACTTAATTGTACTGGTTTTTCACAATATAATTTTGTCGTTTGCATTTGAGTATAGAAAGCGGACTCAATGAGCATTTTTGTTTTATTTTGTTCATTTCTAGATTTTCTGAAAATGAGCACTTTTGTGTTACGCTTACTGAAACAGTTAAGAGGGTCGACTGTTTAATGGTTTGCCTACGTACCCACAAGAAACAAAATTGAAAAATCTCAACTGTTTCCTTCCATTTTGTCAGCCAAAAGTTCAGTATTTTTGTGATTTTACTTTTTTTTATGAGAGAAAACGTCAAAAATCATCATTTTTGTCTTTGCTTACATTTTTACATCGATCACCAGCACCCGTCAGGATCGAATCACCAGCACAGAACGTTTTCTCGCAGGACAACCTTACCCACCGTGAATCAGAATCAGCACGTTGATGAATGATATCTGTTATCCAAATATTAACGAATGTATTTTTTATTTATATTTAATGATTCTTTTTTAATATTGGTGTTATTTTGTACACTTGTATGGATACATATATATTTTCTGTATATATAACAGTCTATAAAATGGTGCCATTAAAATATGCTCTTGAATGTAAAATAACTAGAACCATCAAAGGAGTCTAATAGACTCGTATTTCGTACTCAGATATAACTGATGCCAAAAAGAGTGACGAATAATCACACTTTTTGAGGTTTTATTGATAATACCGACATTATGTCTGTTGATTTGGATTGATGAGTTTTAAATAGTAACACTTGTTTATGACACTTATTCTACAAGATAAACTGTACTTGAGATAATGAATTTAGAAATTTATAGTACAATGTGAAGATAACGATTTAGTAATTTTGACCTTTCTTGTGTAAATGTTATAACAAATGCTTGCATAATTAAGAATGGAATTAATTCTAGCAAATCTATTCAACAACCGTATTCGTAAGTTATGCCAGAGAATATATATGATAATGGTTTTGATCATGATTGTTATTAGTATCGAATTAAATTCGTTTTTTGAAAGTCATAATTCACATTGAAAATATAAACTGTCAATGTTGTGGAGAAACTATTGTTATCTTGAAAAACATTCGTAGAGGAACAACTAGAATTTTGTGGTTATTGATTTTACACTCAATTTGTACATCAAATATTTGTATGACACACATACACATAACCATAATAGTAAGATATAAGCATGGTCAGTTTTTATTTTACTTTTTACACGAATAATTCCAATGTGAACTTTATATGTTTATATATAGATACACAGTTAAGGAACTTTCCTCAACAAACTCAGACAAAGTAACTGAGCTACATGAGCACCAATTATACATACAGGTAATACAATGTAAATGCAAACGAAAAGATGAGTACAAATTATAAAATACATAGAACTATGCAACTACCGGAAAATAGGTTGTAAAGGTCATTCAAACAATCCCCCGGTTTCAGCAGCGTTGAAAAAGAGTCCACGATGCATTTGACTCATTTAGTTGATGAGTTAGTACATTTCTTAAATGAAAAGATTATCATACGTCAAACAAATGAATGAAATGTTTGTCCTTTGTTATTAACATTTTAGCATAAATACAGAGAGGTTCCCATTATCATGTAATCAATTATGTTATACATTAATAGTTATCACAATTGCAATATTCTATTCAATTAATTGTCATGTCATTCTCGTTAAACATACTTGCATCTAGTGAAATGGAGTACAGTGGTATTTTTCTACATAGCAATGCTTTGTTTGTCTGAAGCGGTTTTCCAATCATGCATGTTTATTCCAAACGATTCCCAAAGACAGAATAATGCCTGTTTGGAATACTGGACAACAAGTGATATGACCAATGGCTGTATTGTCTCACCCAAAGACTTAGAGTTCACTGGAAGGACCAAGATTTTTAAAAATGAATATCTAATAACAGTCAACTTCACTGAGAATACAACTATGGTAAGTAAAGAAATATAACGGGGTCTAAAGCCTTTGAATATATACAATTTTTGCACATGTCAGGAATCTGATCTTCATTAGTTGTAGTTTGTTAATGTGGTTCAAAAGTGTTTCTCATTTCTCCCTCTCTCTTTTTTTTAAGGTTAGACCGTTGGTTTTCCAGTTTTAATGGTTTTTCACTAGTAATTGTGTTGACCCTTTATAGCTTGCTGTTCGGTGTGAGCCACGGCTCCGTGTTGAAGACCGTACTTTAACCTGTAATGGTTTATGTTTTTACAAATCGTGACTTTGAGAGTTGTCTCATTGGGACCCAACCTGGCTTTTACACCACACTATAAAGTAGTGGTACTCATGACGAGGGAGGGAAGATATAAGATGAATATTTACAATCGGAAACAATATGTGACATATACTATAGGTATCGGTAGCTGATTCGACCTGATATTGAATGATATGGTAAACCCAATTATCCTTTTACAAGGTGTCTCATAAGTTTTAAAATTGAAGAAAGTATAGTCATGAGAAGATATATATAATCTGTATGCTTTTATGTTTTAGGAGACTTTTGAAATATGGGTCCAAAGAAAAGATGGTACTTGTTTACACAACTGTTGCTGTAAGTGCTTATTAAATCGCCTTTCAGAAAATCTCAATAACAGAATTGAAAAATTGTCGTAAACATCAGGAAAGCTTTATTTTTATCTTCGAAAGATGGATATCGATTTGAATAAATGTAGATCCTAAGTCAGGTTTTCTTTTAACGATCTGACAAAATTCCCTGTTTTTATCTATACCGGTGATTATTATACAGCTAAAGATATTTTTGCCTCCAAATACCTCTTGTCATGACAAAAAAAAGAAAGTAAAAAGGACTGCTCCGTAGACCTCAATGAAAATAGATGTCAATGCAAATAAAAAATTCGGAGACATATCTTAACTAAACTGTATTTAATAAAACATTGATTTGTTTTTTTTTACAAAAAAGTTTAGCATACACATTATGTTTGTAAACGACAAAAAAAAATATAACATTTATTTTGAACAGCAATGTATGATTTGATTCAGACTTCCATATAATCAAGGGGTACAATCAAAATCACGTGATGGATATACACACACCGGAAGTTACAGTTGAACTCGCCGCTTGAAAGGTAAGTAGTTGCACTTTCTTGATTATATCAATTAAATTTTTATTAATAAGTTGGCACACCGAATGTCGGATAGTTTGTAGTTTTAAAATACACAATTGTTTTTGCTAGAAAGCGTGCAGTTATTGCAAACACTTCGACACAGTTATCTGGTGAAATATCGGTACTGTGTCGAAGTGTTAGCATTAACTGCACGCTTTCCAGAAAGGATAATTGTGTATTTCAAAACAAGATAGTATCCGACATTCGGTGCACTACCTTATTTATTAAATTTTATTGATATAAACAAGTAAATACGACTACTTACCTTTCAAGCGGTCTGCTGACTGTTACATCCGGTGTGTGTATATCCATCACGTGATTTTGATTGTACCCCTTGATAATGCTATATGTCTTATTATTTACAGATGATCCAGTAAAATTTAAAAGGTTTCTTGTGGATGGTAAGAACATACACTTTCATTGTCAAACTACCAAATTACGGTAATGTACCAACATAATCAATGAAATTATATTCAGATCACTCCTGTTATTGTCCAAGTATATACTTTATGATTTTTTAAAAAGAAAATTACATACATATTACCAGTTTATTAATTGCCGTATTTTTTTTTATAACAGATGTCAAAATCTTACAACACATAGACAAATGTTTATGCTAAGTGATTTTGTTTTTTAGCGGTAAGACTTCACAGGAATGTTATCAAAACATTTTCAACGTGAACGCATTGAACGAAATGTGTGTTAATTACAATCTTCAAGATTTTAACAAGATTATGTTAATTTTTTGAATCTGGGGTTTAATCCTTTGGTTTTGAGTCTAGAATATTAGTATGACAACACACATGCACATACTAATACAAACAATAAGTGTAATTATCGCTATTTTGTGCATTTTTCCTTTGATTTTTTTTTGTAATAATTTTTCATATCATCTACTCGCTGTTTAACTTATCGACGTAATGTTCACCGATATTTTATTGAACTACAAGACTTTTTGTTTCGCCAAAATGCGCTATATTAATATGAGATTGCAACACCTATATTGGTGTGTCCAAACAAATATTTCAGTCTTTTCCTGTATAGTAAAAATCATGTTTAAGAATAATTATAACAACGTTAGTGCATGTTTTAAACGTGTTTGTCCTTGTTATTTATACAAATAATTTGTCAGTACCATACAAATAATTTATAACAAATTCTTGACTTTAATTGATAGCTAAATGCAATGGAAATTGGTTTTGTAATAATGGTGGATATTGTCACAATAATTATTGCGTTTGCGTACATGGTTATTACGGACATTACTGTGGAAAACGTATGTTATAATAACAAAAAATACGACAATTTGAAAAATACGCAGTTCACGTTACTGTAAATGCGCAATCCTTTAAACATTCTAACTTAGAAACCATCGATTTGTGTATAACCATAAAACGTTGACTATATAGGTTATTTACCAAAAAGTAAGATCGCAAAAATACTGAACTTAGAGGAAAATCAATTCGGAAAGTCCATAATTACATGGCAAAATCAAATAACAAAACGCATCAAAAACGAATGGACAAGAACGGTCATATTCCTGACTTAGTACAGGGATTTTGAAATGTAGAAAATGGTGGATTAAACCTGGTTTTATAGCGCTAACCCTCTCACTTAGATGATAGTCTCATCAAATTCCGTTATATTTACATTGATGCTTACCAGACACGCCCAGTAGCAAAAGGATATTAGTTTTGATCAATGTTGTAGAATAAGTACCACGATCTCTACTCATTAAAAAGTCACAGAGACACGAAAATGAACGGGATATGGCCAGGTGTTTTATAAGATATACAAATGTATGTCCCATCATACCCATATTTTTCAATTTTCAGTGACACTCGACATGTCCCGCCCTACATTCTGATACAACTACGAAATAAAAAACGCACCGTAGTGTGTTGATTATTATTTTGTTCTCGCTTATAATATACATTCACTAGTAACAAGTAACAATTAACTAACTGCTTCCATTCATTAAAGGGTAGGCTAGTTACACCATTTTAAGAAGTTAAGAAGTGTTTGGTTTTTAGGTTTTTATTGTTATAGCCATCTATCCATACATTCTTCATAGACAGTTTGCTTTCTCTCTGTTAGATATGAAACTAGTTTGCATTGTTGTTTTATAGAGTAAATAAATTAAAAAAAAAAATGTGTACAAATGAATTCTGGGTTTTTTCATACTGTTTATCTTTTCTGAAATAAATAATGTAGAGGGAGTGTCGTCTAGATTTTAAGAAATCATTGGTCACAATACGGCCTTCAACAATAAGAAATCTCGAAAACTTATCCCCAGTTACGAAGGCTACAAAATGTGACGCAAACCAAACGTACAGAGTATCTATTTTCTGCATAATTATAAACTAAAAGAATCGATATGAAAGAGAACAGCCACAGAATAACAGGTTCCTGACTATTTCAAGGACAGTTGAATATAGACTGGAGAAAGGTTAAACATGTGTGTAATCAATCAACTTGGGACAATTATGTAACAGCGCAAAATATGAGCAAACTGTAAAAAAAATAAGTTGGAAATAACACATTTTGTTACTGGTTCAATTATGAGCAACGACAGGAAAGAAAAGAAATCAAATATAAAAATAGTTAAATTTTTTTGATGGACGAAGGGTTTCTGTTTTCCGATTTTTTTCAGTCATGTATAAAAAAACTTTAAACTGTTTACTTTCCCTCAAAATTGTACTGATTAAAATCTCGTGATTGTCCGGCTCATACAATAACATCAATGTCGTTAAGAATACAAACGATAATCTATAAGATTAGAGAATAAAATGGTTCCGTTTTGGATAAAAAACTGTAATTTTCTTAACAGATGATCCTTGTCATCATGTGACATGCTATAATGGTAGACAATGTAGTGAAGGTAACTGCATATGTCCAGATGGCTATTATGGACACCATTGTGAACATGGTAAGATACATACCAATTCACCGTTTCAGAATATATGCATTCATGGTGATATTTTAAAAAGGGTACACCAAAAAGTTGTGATTAGTTTGAAACGTTCTAAACAATCGAAATTGAACTAACGACGTAACATCTTTTTAATTTTGGTGTACGAACATTGAGATTACCGATAGTTCTTTAGATTTTGAAAAGGCATTTATTAATATCTATGTTCTCGTCACATACTTTGTGAAATAATAAATGTAAATAAAGACAACAGTAGTATATCGATGTTCGAAAGTCATAAATCGATTGAGAGAAAACAAATCCGGGTTACAAACTGAAATTTTTAATTAATCAAATTTGCAATGTATAGAAACTCATCATAGATACCACGAATACAATTGTGTATCTGCACCACTCCCACGTTTCGTCTGAAAAAGACGTCTGAGGCTCGAATAAAAAAAAAACAGATAAAAAGCCCAAATAAAAATGAAGTAAGAAGTCGAAGAGCATTGAGGACCAAAATGCATTGCCATTGATACAACGTGCCTTCAAATCATAGGAGATGCTATAAAATATGTAGAGAATATTCTTGTCATGGAGTAACCTGTCAACTTGGAAATTTCACTCAAGGTTCATGTACTTGTGAATCTGGTTATAAAATTCTAAACGAAAATGACTCAGCAAATGGCAAAATCAAAAGCTCAAACATATCAAACGAATGGATAACAACTGTTATACACCTGATTTGGTAAAGGAATTTTCTTATGAAGAAAACTAATGATCAAACCTTGTTTTTATAGCTAACTAAACTTTGATATAATAGGAATATCACCTTTCCAGTAAACGAAACTTCATTTATAACATACCTTTAATAAAATTTTAGGTCTATGAATTCTATCTTCTAAAATAATATTATTGTGCGAGATAGTCAATAAAGAGAAATTAATTAATTAATGTAAAAACTGAGAGGTGATATCGTTATGCTATTTTTATGTAAATTTTTTGCTATTTGTTTGACAATATTTTTTACTGATCAAAAAGCTAAATTTATGCTGTTCAACAGTTCGTCGACTACTATTATTTTTGTTATATTGAAAAAATGAAAATAAGTGATGTGTCAAAGAAACAATTACCCCACCAAAGATAAGAAAACAGACAAAGGCCATCAAGTGGTCTTCAACACAGCGAGAATAAAAAAAACTCGCACCCGAAGATTGGCACCGGCTAGTCTCAAAACAAAATATGTTCAGAAAAAAAACCCGGACGTCATATTAAACTCAAAAACATAAATTGACAGATGCTTCGATAGTTTTGGCAATACATATCACCTGTCATAAGAACCTATAATCAGTCAAGAAAACACACTCAGGAATAAGACTCAATTGCTTAAATTATATACGAATAAAGCGATATATAAGGAGCGTACACAGTAAAACAGAAATTCAAGTGAAAGAAAGGAATATTTCTTTTTCAATGTACCATATGCACAGTGAGGTCCGTAATGGCATTTTTAGATTAAAAAAAGTAAATTTACATTTGCAAATCGATAATACATTACACAATACAAATTAATTGCCATTGTCAGATCTATTACCATATTTCTTATCCTTTCATCAGATAAAAATAGATATTTGAAACGTAATTTATCTTGAATGTATAGAATATCCTTGTCATGGAGTAACCTGTCAACATGGAAATTGCACGAATGGTTCATGTACTTGTGAATCTGGTTATACAGGTCAGCATTGTGAAAGTAAGTTATTAATAAAATCATTTAAAAAGTTTTTGAATATCAATAATGTGGTCATTTTATTAATTTCCTGTTTACAAAACTTTTCCGTAATACTAAGGATTTTCTTATCCCAGGCATAAATTACCATAGCCTTATTTAGCACAACTTTTTGTAATTTTGGATCCTCTATGCTCTTCAACTTTGTACTTGTTTGGCTTTATCAATATATTGATATGAGCGTCACTGATGGGTCTAATTTAGACGAAACGCGCGTCTGGCGTACAAAACTATAATCCTGGTACCTTTGATAACTATGCATGATCGAAAACAAAACAAATTGTCACACCAGATGTTCTTCTTAGATCAACATTAGCTGTTTGACATTGAATTTCTTTGTCTTAAAATATGTAAAACCATTGTATGCTTTATTATGAAAGAACACAATTTGAAAGTTAAAGGCAAAGTCAAGGTTTCATTTGTTTTTAAAAAGCTTTATACAAAAACAAAAAAGTATTATCCGTGAACAATCTAACTGATTTTAATCTGAATCATAACATACATATATTTTTTTCTAGTTCAATTTAGACACTTAAGTAATATAATATAACTCATTTCTCTTTTTTTATTTTCAGTGAATGATTGTAAGTAACATATACAATCTAAATTAATAAGAATAATCATGTCTCAGTTTTGCAAACATTGACAAAATATAATAATGTTGAAAAACATCAACATTTTACAGTTAACCATTTTGGTTCACCAGATGTTTATTTAAACGGTTATTAAAATTGAATGTAACACAAACGACAAAAATATCTATATGTATTCCTTACTTTTGTAATAAATACACGCTTATGCATTTGATATTTTATACAATACGATATTATTTTCATTATTTAGAACACTAATATTAATGGTACGAAAGTATTCATTGTCATAAACGACATGTTCCTCATTAAGAATAGAATGCTTCTTTTTGTAAATTTATTGGGGTGAAAAAGTGTTAACCCAAGGACATTTTGTATGAAGCCCGAAAGTGGTTCATTCTAAAAACGCGCACACGGTCAACGCTTTAACAATCCTTTGAAATTACTGAAAGAAGCATTCAAAACTTTTAATTATATTTTATTGCTATGATCATGAAAAAATTGATATAGATCATTTATTTCTTTAAAAAACCTTTGCACCTAGTTTTGATATCACGTGTCATCATGTATATTAAATTTCCTTGGGCTATAAAGTTGACTTTTAGTATGAGTCACAATCGTTTTTATCCAATCAAAATAACGGATTCTTCTGAAACATACATGTTATGTATTTATTAATATAACAGAAATCATTAGAAATAAGGAGCCATTGGAAAACTAAAATCTTATTTGAAAATTATTAATCTATGTGTACCCATTAGTAACTACATATTTTAAATGTACCAAAAAATGAATTAACACTCAAGATTGACTTATATCATAACCATATTTGCTTGCCTTTGTGGTGTATGTTGAAGAGGGTTTGAATTCGTCATATTATGCTTGCGAGCTTAAATCACACGGCCAATTGGGCCAAGTTTGAAAGTTTTAATGACAAGAATTTATTGAACATGTAAATCTTTAAAGTACCATTTTGATATTCAATATAAGCATAATTTAAATGAAAAAAATAGAGACATTTATTAAATTTGAAATACAGGACCACTTTTAATCATTTTCTTTCCTTAACCTAGACTGCATTATTGACCCCTGTAATAGCCATGGAACATGTAGTAATAGTCCATCAGGGTATACGTGTACATGTTATGCTGGTTATAGTGGAAAGAATTGTGCTCAAGGTAAATACAATCACATTAAACAAAGGTTAGTGTAGGTTAAAGGCTTAATCCATCATGGCGATAAAGAAAAAATGTAAGACACACTAGTTAGATAAATGGTAGTTGTGTACTGTAATGTCGATGACATTTTCAAACACTATGAACTTTTTCGCTTTAGACTTATACGAAATTTATATTTAAACGGTTAGTAGCTACAATTTTATCAAAATCCAATTCAGGTGAAAAACGTCAAAAAACCTCTGAACTCATTAAGGAAATTAAACCGTGATAATTCTTATATGATTTGCATATCTATAAGTACTTCCATTGGATTGGTCAATTAGATTTTTTCTCTTGGATTACACTTCGATAAACCATTTTCTAAAACAACTTTCGTAGCCTTCAATGGTCTATTCATGCGCGATGTACATGCATGCAGGAATTCCGGGATTTTCAGCAAATTCGGACTTTTATTCAGTTTGTGAGTAAATCGCCCGGTTTACACATCAATAACCTCTAGAAAAAATGAGTAAACTTTAAAGTTATAATGGTTATATTGATACTAAATTAACTTTTGTAAAACATCCGCCATATAGATTAGAAAAAAAAAAAAAAATAATGACACTCTTAGCTACTATCCGTTTGAGTACATTGGATGAAATTCATTTGATTCACAATTCATTATTATAATAAGACAATAACAATAAAAAGCAAGGAATAAACAAAGACTCAAAAACCAAAGGACATGTACATCAACAGTTATAATTAATAATTAAGAAACAACACGAACTCCACTAAAAATCGGTAATATAATCAAGTGTTCCGGAAGGGTAAACATTTCCTGCACCGTTAACGGCACCCGTCGTGTTATTTCTTTGTTTAGGTCGGTAATGATGGAAGGTTATTATGCCTGAGGCAGAATATCAGATATGATCATAATGGCCAATCAGCTCATAATGGCGACCGTAAAATTTCTTGAGTGATGACCTTAATTTGATTGATTCATAGCCCTGTTATAAAATATAATATCATTGTTATTAATACGGTGAAAAAAAATTAATATTGGTAGTATTTATACTGCATTATTATGTACGTAAAAAGCGTTATGTTCTCGTGTATACTAACGAAAAATAGTACAACAAAATAATGTCAACATATTTGATATGCAAAATTTACAGTGAATTACCGAAAATTCCGTGGCTATATCGTAAAATGGACATGTTCGAATTTCTGTTGTAAAATATATTAGAACTTGGCAACCTCTTGCTTGATGTTAATATCTTCTTGGTAAAATCTCATATTTAAACTTTTTTCAGAAACACAATAGTTTGATTTGATTGTATTCATATTTCTGTGATATTTTGTTTGACGATAATCATGATAATGTAATAGATGTGTTTCGTGTAACCAAGTTATAATCATTTTTGGAAATACAATGATCATGATTGTTAACCTTTTCAAACAGGCATTCTATCTTCCTTTTACATTCTGTTTTTAAGGACCACCACTGGTTTTGATTTCTACGGTCATACACGTATTCAAATTTAACTGTGTTACCATTAACAGGTTAACAGTAATTCAATGTAAAACCAATGCATATGATGGTATTATGAATATATTTTGTTTTCTGAAACGAATATTGTTAAACTTCTGTGTTGTCTTTTTTTCAGTCATAAATCGTAAGTGCCAATATAGTTTTGCTAATATTTTTGTTCAAACCAAAACTTCTTTGTTTTTTTGTTTAAGGTACCAATAAAACATTTTTCAAACAAATAACAAATTCATGGATACAGAATAAAAAAATATAATTTGCATTGAAGAGTTGTTAGGGTTTACAAATATTTTTTTTTGTCTGGTTAAGCATATAAACATAAAAGCTAAAAAGATCTAGTATGATTACCATGAAACAATTCTTACGTTAATTTTATTCTTAGTTCTTTTCAGTTAGATATGTCCACTTTAGCTCTATCTATGATAGAAAATAGTCCTTAAATTTTTCGATGGTTTTCAAATGGTTGATGATGGAAATGTTTATTATAAGTACATTGTCTCCTATTTTTCCAATTGTTGCTATATAACTCTAAAATTACAGAAATATAATACTAGATTATCGAAGGTTATGTATGTTCTCCGTCTACAATAGACTCACCAATTACGCTTCAATTTGAGGGTTTATAGAGCCTAATAGAGTACATGGAGGACTTAAAATTCTTTCAGGCTTTGCCATTTGCAAAAGAAGTTAAGTCCTTGGATATGAAACCGTTTAAAAGAAGGGCGAATGACAACAGAGGGCATTTAAACTCATATGTCGAAAATAACAACGCCATGAATTAAAAAGAAAAAAAACCCTATCAATAATACAAAAAACACAACATCATAAACTGAAAACTCATAAACTGAAAACTAAGCAATACGAATTCAACCAAAAAACTGGGAGTAATCTCAGTTGCACCTGAAAGGTACGCAGATCCTGCTCCACATGTGGCGTTAATTGTGTTGCTCATGTTATTACAAATCCCGTAATAAGACTAGTTCAGTATGTCACATTTTGGAAAAGGGTACGAGATTTTAGTTACATTAGAAACTATCCGCTTTCATCTGTGAACGTGCTGTTAATATCTTTTATGTAGTATTGTCAACGGTTAACCGGTTGACCGGTTAATCATCGGAAGGACCGAATACCAAATACCAAAACATGCTAACCGGTTAACCGGACTTTTTTTCAATTTGAATAGATTTGATATAAATGTGTATTGAAATCATTAAATAATTAGTATGCATGTTTTTTAACAGTAATTCAAATCAGTAATCTGATTAAATCTTACATTTTACTTCATCGTATTATTTTTGATCTAATATCGGCACTACGTAGACATATATCTGAATGTCCAACCTCTATCGTGCAAGGCTTTGTTATACTATAAACTTAAATAAAAATGTGAAATGCAAATCTACGGAAATTCAATTATTGTATTCTAGATGGTACGAGTAACAGACTTTATCATCTTAAATTTAAACACTCCACATTATTTTCTGAGACATCAAGAGAAAATGAAAGAATTATCGGTTTCACACATTTTTAATTCGACAAGATCAAGAAGTTGTGTTTTGTTTTTTGTAATCTGAAGTTAGTACAAACGCCATAGTTGATAGAGTGTTTTGGATTATCAAAAGTCAAACTTTGCCCGGAATCATCACAAACAAGCTTTATAATGCCAAAGGACAAACTTCAATTCCTCGTATTGTAAAAACGTACTTTTGTAGGGTACTATAGATAAGGCCTTCAAACATAAGCTTAAATAAAGTACCGGTTAACCGGTTAATCGGTCGAACAATTATACGAGTAACCGGTTAGTCAAAACTGTACAATTTGACAACAACACTTTTAAGGAATTACTGTATTTTTATGTTACATGATACATGTGATATTCACTATAATATTGATAAATGAACGAAACTGATGTGCACATTTCAATATGCAGATTGTTTATCAAATCAATGCAATGGACACGGAAAGTGTTACAATAGTAGAAGCGGATATAGCTGTATTTGCAATACTGGTTATGAAGGAACGAATTGCGAAAAAGGTATGTAGAGTATTTAATTTTTTATTTTTGAAGAAATAGCAGATATATAATTTCCAATAAGCCTTTTTCCTTTTTATCAACTAGAAACAAAAACTTTTTTTTTCTGCGACGACCAAGGTATGGTATAACATATTTTAAGTTATAAGCTACTATAATTCTTTCTTCAATATTTTCTTTTTTCGGAATAGATTATAGTTATGGTTTCCAAAATATTATTAATTTAACAGGAAATATTTGCAGTCCTCTCAATCTTTTCCGTCTATTTTGTAAATATTTTATCTTTATAGATATTTGATACTTTTCATTGTTATTCGAGCAGACATTATCAAAGAATTTCATGAGTAATACATAATCCATAGTCGTTAGTTCTAAAAAGCCCATAAATATCATTCAATAGACAAAAACCCGTATCTTCGTTTATGCTGAAAACAATTAAACTTACAAAGACAAAACGAAAACGACATATTAAGAAGAATAAACCCATGCAGAACAAAAAAGTTACCAGTCTGGCAGTATTCGCAGGAAATAACAAAAAGCCAAAAAACAAATGTGAACTTTTCTGTTTAGATTTCTTTAACATATTTTTTCTCACCAGAAATATTTACACATTGCTATTCAGGCATATATATCGACAATTCCATTAGAATTTCGAAATAATTTTGTCATTTATTGTTTTTGTTTAATTATATAGTAATAGAAGTAGTACCTGCATTTTGTTTAGCCTAAATTAAGAATTTAATGAAACATAAGTTAATTTTTATATGTTTAATTATATTCAGTGACTGATCGTAAGTATTTAAAAAGTAAGAGACAGTTTTCAAACAAAAAGGGTAACAAATAGTCTGATTCGTTTAAACTTGTTTTGAATGGGAGTTATTTATTCTTATTTATTTAAAAAAAAAAATCTTCTAACGTTGATTTACTTACAAATGCAAGTTTTCATATCTCAACATTTTCGTTTTGCTCAAAGACTATTACAGTGGTTTGTGTACAATAATAAAGATACAATATTCATAATACAAAAAAGAAAAAAGTAAAAAAGTAATGTTGTGAACCTTATAAACATTCAGTAACACACACATATATATGTATACAAAAAAGGTTTATTTTCAAGCAGTGTACAGAAGTATATATTAAAAATTAAATACACAAAAAGAGTTTTAAAAGCAGCATTGCCTAGCGCTTTCATCCATCTTGGGACTTTCAAGACTATGAACGTCGTTATGGGGAACACATTAGTATTATGACGTAACGTCATTGTTTTCGTAACATATAAGTAGTATGACGTGACGTTATTGTTCATGTAACTACAAAGCATTAAGCTTGGCGTCAAACACTTTGCTGTTTACGGATCCTCACCCGTTCACACACACTATTTCCTGTTTGACCTAGTATGTAATTTTCGTTACAGTTGACACATGTTATACAATAGAGTAAATTTTCTGATTTCTGTCATGTTTGCGTTTACTGTAAATTTCCTACCGTTTTTGAAATATTTCGTACTACCGATTTCTAAGTAATTATAATTGTCTCTGGAACATATTCTACAGCGTGAATCGCCACAAATTTGTACGGATGATAAGTTTTCAACTATACTTTTGTCAGATGGCGTTTCAAATTTTTCGGTTGTCTTCTACTATAAATGATCGATTCTTCTTTTACCAAATTTTTCATTATTTCACTTTGATGTAAAATCGGAAAATTCGATTTTATAAACTTGAAGGCATTTGGTAATGGCGGATCATGAGTAGTCACAAACGGGAGGACATCTTCATCGGTTGTCTGTTCCTTCGGTATTCTAAGTTGATTTGTAGACATTTTATTTGTCCTCTCAATACTTTCATCTATAAGTTTTAATGGATATTTCTGTTGTAAGAGACACATCTTCAGTTCTTCTAACCTTTTTTTGCGAAGAGTTTTATCAAATACAATTGAACATACTCGTCTTGCCATACAATATGGAATGTTTCTTTTTGTATGTGATGGGTGGCATGATTCAAAATATAAATACTGGTGTGTATCTGTCTTCTTGTAATAAATATCCGTAATGATTTTATTATTGGAGAGTTTAATCAAAATGTCTAGAAATGGGAGTTCCAAGTTACTACTTTCAATAGTGAATTTTATTGACGGATGCAATGAGTTAAGAATTTCATGGATTTTTCTAAGTCGTCTGTTGATTTATTCCATAATATAAAACGATCGTCAAAAAATCTTTTCCACTGTTCATAAACATAAGTTTTGAATTCCTGGCCAAATATCTGGCCAACTTTTTCGCATAATATTTTTTCTAAGTAAGCTATAGCAAAATTGGCATAGGTAGGCGCAACATTTGTTCCCATTGCAGTTCCTTTAATTTGTTTGTAGTATTCACCATCGAAATAAAAAAATATTTCCCTCAAGGATGATTTTCAAAGCTTTTACAATGAATTCCGTATCGAATCTGCCGTTGACAATTTCTCGGTTTATTGCAACCCAATATTTTATTGCCGTTGTTCCTAGATCGTGCGGTATTTTTGTATACAAGCTGGTAACATCAAATGTAGTAAGGAGTGTATTTTTCGTAACTTTTTCAGGTATATACTTCAAAAAGTCTATATCATCTCTGACGTAACTTGGTATTAGCGGACATAACTTTTTTAATATTAGATCCACAAAGTGACTCATTCTCTGAGTTGTTGATTCAGGGCCAGCAACTATTGGTCTCCGTTTAAGATAGTTAGTTTTGGGAGATTCAATGTACTTTCTATTGTGATGTTTTACAGCTGTTTGAATTGTATTGCTTTTGTGTATTTTTGGTAATCCATAGAAGTTAGCTTCTTTCGGAGTAAAGTCACACAAATAAGCAATTTCATAATCCGTAAATGATTCTGAGTATTCTTCCACCAATTTTTTAATTTTTCTGATTGTACTTTTATAATTGTTTTTACGAAGCTTAGTTTTTCTCCTCGTATCTCTGCATTCTGGTCTGTAGTAGTGAAATTTCTGCATCCAATCGCGATAATGCTAGGTTTGCACGGATTTCAGTCTCTTCTTGGCATCACCTTCGATTTCGCGATTAAGAAATTTCTCCGGTAGTATTGGATTTTCCTTCGATCTCCATTCTTGGTAGATCACAGAAATATGTTTGCATCTCATCATGTTCCAAAAAGATTGTTTTCTTCCGTTGAGAGATCTATTCCACAAGGTAGCAATAAGTTCCTTTTGACGACTGGCTTCTATATCTGCTTGAATTTCATTCATTTCACGCAGTAGTGGTAAAGCAATTTGTCCGTCTTGTAGACTTTTATTTTCGCTTGTTTTCCTTGTAATATCAAATATGTTTTCAAAGGTCTAACCTTGTGTTCGTAATAAAGTTCCGATTTCCTGGAATGATCCTGCCATCACATCAATTTAGAAATTAACATTGTCATTTTACCTGATATTTCCGTAAGGACTTTTTCTGAATTTTCCCCACTTTTTGATCTGCTTCCACTCATTTTGATGCATGTACACGAAATATATACAATAAAGGTTTCTTTTCAAGCGGTTGTACAGAATTATTTTTAATAGCAGCATTGTCTAGCGCTTTCATCCATCTTGTTCACACACACTATTTCCTGTTTGACCTATATAATTTTCTTTACAGTTGACACATGTTATACAATGGAGTAAATTTTCTGATTTGCAAGTCATGTTTGCGTTTACTGTAAATTTCCTACCGTTTTTATACGCCCGTCAAAATTTTGACGGGACGTATTATGGTATACAAATGTCCGGTGTCCGTCCGCCCGTCCGTCCGTTCGTTCGTCCGTCCGTCTGTCCGGCGTAAACATGTCCCACCGTAACTTGAGAACGACTTATCCAAATTTCAAATGATCTGTATACTTTTTGGTAAAAATAAGATTAAAACTTTTTGAGTAACGGCACTTTGTAACTAAAACAGGGGTGTGTATTTTACACATGTCGCACCGTATCTCAAAAACGATTTCTGATTATTACTTAAAACTTTACACATGTCTTTGTTATATTAATCTAAAGATCTTTATACTTTTTGGAGATGATTCAAAATTTCATTTTTGAGTTATTGAGTATTTTGTAAAAAAAGGTGGAGTTTTTTTTTACATGTTGTGCCGTATCTCAAAAACATTTGATGATTATTGCTTAAAACTTTACACACGTCTTTGTTATATTAATCTAAAGATCTGTATACTTTTTGGTGATGATTCAAAACTTTATTTTGGAGTTATTGAGTATTTTGTTAAACAGGGGAGGGTTTTTTTACATGTTGCACCGTATCTCAAAAATAATTTATGATTATTGCTTAAAACTTTACACACTTTTTTGTTTTATTAATCTAAAGATCTGTATACTTTTTGGTTTTGATTCAAAATTGAATTTTAGTGATATTTAGTTTTTTGTAAAAAAAAATCAGGGTTGGGGGTTTCACATGTCTCGCCGTGTCTCAAAAACAATATATGGTTATTGCTTAAAACTTTCTCAGAAACTATTTATGAGTATTGCATAAAACTTCCACACAAGACGTCGGGCGTATCATGCGCTCATGGCGCAGCTGTTTATTGAAATATTTCGTACTAACGATTTCTAAGTAATTATAATTGTCTCTGTAAAGAAAATTACATAGGTCAAACAGGCAATAGTGTGTGTGAACGAGTCAGGATCCGTAAACAGCAAATACGGCAACCCGAGTACAGACAAATTCCGTTGAGCGAACATTTAGACATTTGTGCGGGAGGAAAATTCAAGTTTTTCCCGTTCTTCAAATGTACGGAACCAACAGAAGAATACCGTAAAGAACTAGAGTGAAAATTCATAAAAGTGTTTGACGCCAAGCTTAATGCTTAGTAGTTACATGAACAATAACGTCGTGTTCCCCATAATGACGTTCATAGTCTTGAAAAGTCCCAAGATGGATGAAAGCGCTAGACAATGCTGCTTTTAAAACTCTTTTTGTGTATTTAATTTTTAATATATATATATATATATATATATATCTATATATATATCAGTCTAAAGATTTGCACACCGGTACTGATATAAGATGTTAAAACTTGTGACACTTGAAGAAGGCCATTTGTTGAGCCGAAATATTTGTCAACACGATTTAATAACAACATTTTCGTATTATAACATCTTATATCAGTACCCTTGTGCAAATCTTTAGACTGATATAATTTTGTCCTTATCTGCATAGTATCGCCTATTCTAGACGATCCGGTACATAGTAAATATGCTGGTTAGTCTTTTTTTATAGACTTTTATATCTATATATAGATCCGATGGATACATCTGTTGTAGAGTTGTCACTGACTCAGACGTACTTATAAATATAATTATTTTCTGTGACTGTATATTACATTAATTTGTAGGATCCTTTACTATAGATAATTTAGCTGATCTGTAACCATAACATCTCCATGCCTTATATATCATGTACTGCAGTACGCCGCTAGATTAAAACTGACGTGGAAAGGTAACACATGGCCAGCGAAAGCTCTTTTTTGAGAGCCCAGGTGGTCGTGTGGTCTAGCGGGACTGCTACAGTGCAGGCGATTAGGTGTCACGATATCTCAGTAGCATGGGTTCGAATCCCGGCGAGGGAAGAACAAAAAATTTGCGAAAGCAAATTTACAGATCTAACATTGTTGGGTTGATGTTTAGACGAGTTAGAATTAAACAATTTATATAAATAGTCAGTATTATGGTTGGTAATAGGATTACAAAGTAATAATAAATTCCTACTGACTCTTTACTTACAGAGAGACTGACGATACCAACGGAATACTGAAATCCAAAATGAAATTGAACAAGAGACAAACAAAAGTGTAGAAAACTTAACATATAAAAATAAAGATTGAACAAACACGATCCCAAGTAACCAATGTTTGTCTATAGAAACATGTTTTTAAGTGTGACATATACGAAAATCATTTCAGATGAAAAAATGATATTTACATAAAATGAAAACAATAATCAACTAACATCATGAAATATAACGATAGGGAGTAATACAGGTTTTCTAAACTTGATGTTGATTTCCAGTTTTATCAAATACCTTGTTTTAAGGACTGCGAACGCACGAAATTGTATTAAGTTTTATTTATCATATTCATGGGCTTACCTATCTTACTATTTAAATGTGTGTAGATTGCTTACCAGACCCTTGCAACGGACATGGGAGTTGTTTTAACAGTATAACTGGTTACTTATGTAGTTGCAATGCTGGTTATACAGGAACAAGTTGTAATAATAGTAAGAAAATATTACTCTATACTTAAAATTATAGCTAAATATAAAAAAAATGACCAAATAATCAAGTTTTGTCAATTCTGCGTTATAAAGTATTTATCAAAAGATATAGATTTTATATTGATCATACATCCTATTGATGATTAAAATTATTATACATACTAACGTAATCAGTGTAGTTTCTATCTAATATTGCAAGTCATTAACATTTGAATATTTCTATCAACATTTGTTGTAATGGTTATTAGACCAATAATGATTAAAACGTCCAAAGCTCCTTTATTTAAACAATACATCCAGGTTGTACTCTTTTAGGTGCACAGCGTAAGTTTGATTGAAGAAGATTTCTAGGTTGTAGCGAAATACGTAACGTATACTTAAATGATTAGATGCATAGTTACAGAGTGTTCATAATTGTGAATATCGATGTATTCATTAAAATAAATTTTGTTTTGTTTCGTACTAAAAAAGTTCAAAGCAAATAATGAAAGTACAAATATTTTATACCCGCAGTGAAAATCTGATAAGTCAATTTCAAAAGTGATGATTAGTTCCTACTACGTGATTGGGTTAATTACATTTGTAACTTGAAGTCTTTATATCTACAAACACGGATCTTAGTACTAAATAAATCCAATATCATTTTAAAAATTTACATGACTTAACAGTCTAATCTTCAATCGATAAACAAATGCATATAACTCCGCAACGCCGAAAACGGTATTTCAGTTAAATGTTTATCAAACTAATGGATGACCTTATATTTAGATTGTTCACCCGATCCCTGCAATGGTCATGGTACTTGTCAATATACACAGATAGGATTTACATGCACATGCAACAACGGATACACAGGTCACACATGTGTTTCAGGTGAGCATGGAAACCAACTAAATCATTAACCCTTTTTTTCTTTAATTACAATCAATACAATATTAACAACATTTAAATTTGTTTCTCGCCTTTTAAAAAGTAGCAAAAATGGAGACATACGCTTGTGATAACTAACTGGCGGCAACGGTGTCGTATATTAATTTTATGAATGCGAAGTACTTTATTTTGCGCCTGTCACAAGTAGGGAGCCTCTTGCCTTTGTTAGTCTTGTATGATTTTTAGTTTTAGCTTTTGTGTATAATTCGGAGTTTAGTTTGAATTACATTATAACTGAAATACTATACATATTTTTAAGGGGCCAGCTGAAGGACGCTTCCGGGTGCGGGAGTTTCTCGCTACATTGAGGACCAATTTGTAGCCTTCAGCTTTTGTCTGCTCTATTGTCGGGTTGTTTTCGCTTTGACACATTCCCCATTTCCTTTCTCAATTTTAGATGTTTTATATACTTGACATCATTAAATTTTTTGGATTCGAGCGTCACTGATGAGTCTTTTGTAGACGAAACCCGCGTCTGGGGTATATATAAAATTTAGTCCTGGTATCTATGATGGGTTTATTTTCATAGTTAATTCAGTTAATTACGAGTAAAAGGATAAACACATTTTTTACATCAGATCATTTTTAAGGTATATTTAATTTTTAAAATGTTGCTTTGATTTTGACATTGACCAATCATTACGGTAACGTTTGCATGAATTTTATTCGGAATAGGGAATGTTGTCCGACTTTAATTTCATCTACCTTCGACTTTACTTTCCACGTTGATTGGTCAATGTATTATTTTGAAAATTCGGTTTGATGTTTAGATCTAATAAACACTAGATCATCTGTATTTGGTGTTTTATATAATTGTAAGCAGTTTTGTGTTTATGGAGTAGTTTATTTCTCATATACTATATGCAATGGGTCTGTAAATTTGATAGGTTGAATGATTAAAAAGTGTACCGTCAAACTGGCATGTTTAATCTTTCCTTGAACTTATATTATATCTAAATTGACAATGTGAAGTGGTCGTGATTGCATGGTTTTCAGGTTTGTCTGGCAGGAATTGTTAACCTTTGCCTCATTTTCGTGGTTCATTGGTTAGGGTTTATCATTATTGTATCACAGACACAAGTAATATATCTCCTACAGTTGGTTTATGGAATGGTGTATGGTGAACCTGCTGTCCAAAATGGGTTATTTGACCTTGGTCTTTTTATGGTTCATCAGTCAGTTTTAAGTTTATGTAATTAGCTTTGTTTCTCAGTGCAGATATTCATCATGAATACAAATAATAACCTTAAGGTGGTATGGGAGTCTAAAATAAAAATGATAGAATTTGTTCATACTTTGCCAAAACGTAGTATCTATTGATATATGTTGAAAAATATAATAAAAATGATAGGTCACCGTGCATTTTCTCAAGCTACAGGAAGTGACAAAATAACACATTTTGTATGGATTATACAAGAAAAAACAACATTTTGTGATTAGAAACTAAACAAAATCATAGAATTGTTAAATACTTGAGGAAAAGATAGCTTTCAGACAATGCTTTGAGAATTTCAAAAGGAAAGATAGGGTCACCGTACGTTTTTTCCGGCTTAAATACAAAATAGGAAAATTTCATGTAGAATCCTTCAGAAAATGCACCGTTTTAGAGTTACCTCCCCTTGAAATTTCAAAAAATTAAAAACAACCAAAACTAATCATAATTTGCAAAAATATTAATATTTGTAAGTTATATTCTTATAAATTGGTTCTTTTGAATGAAAATCACATTAAATATCTGCATTCCTGCAACCCATTTTGCCAACTTGATAGAAAATATGAACCTTTGGTTCTCTGTTTTTTACAATCCAAGATGGAGGAAGACACCCATACCACCTTAAGATGCACAGGTATTTGGTGTATATCGGTCTATTTCCCTGACATTACAATGGACACATTTCAAATGATCGATAATAATATAACGTTAATGTGATACCTGTAGTAAAATCTTCATGTAACGGATTATCAAGAAAAGTTTGATCAAGATAATTTTAAGCAGGCGGGAAGTTTTAGCGTGTTTACTGATGTTATCTCATATTATGATTTTTTTCTTTTTTAGACTTCTAATATAAGTAATCAATTCTTTATTTCAGTTATTGATCGTAAGTATGCAAACCATCTATAAAGAACAAAGGTTCAATCATCGGATATGATACGGATATATATTTCTTATGTCGCAACTTCAACCCCGTTCTCTTTTCACGAATGTGACCAACCAAATTAGACTATTTACCGGGATGTATCGGGATGTATTAACATGAGTAACACGACGGGTGCTACATGTGGAGCATGATATAATTACCTTTCCGAAGCACCTGAGATTACTGCCAGTTTTTAGTGGGGTTTGTGTTGATAAGTTTTAAATTTTCGATGTTGTGTACTGTTGTTTGTCTTTGTTTATTTCTTTTTTAACCGTGCCATATGCATTGTTAGTTGGTTTTCGATATATGAGTTTGTTTGTTCCTCTGGTTTATTCCCCCTCATTTGCCAATGAGACAAATTTCCATCACAGACATAATGGCATAAATTATCAACTGTAGGTCATCACATGCAATCTGCCAAAAGTAAAATTACTACCACACAGTCAGCAATTAAAGATCCCGAAATGAACAATGTAAAACAATTCATGCGAAAAAACTATCAGCCTGATTAATTTAAAATACAATGCACGAAATAAAATATGATATAAAGAAACAAACGACAATACTGATTGATAAGTGACGAACTTTGGCACATACAGAATGAGTTGCTAGAATTTATGTCATGAGCAACACATCGGAAAACCGAAACTGTTAAGTGTTCCCCAGAACTGAACACCAACTTGATGTTTAGTGGGGTGGTTATTCGGTTGAATCGTTAGTTTCTGATCATGATTTTTTTTATTACATTTATTGAATTATTTTCTTGATTTGAAGGGTGTTTATTTTTCTATGTGAAGTAATCTTTACTCCCTTGCTATCTGTTAAAATACATATGGAGAGAATTTGCTGGTAGTATCTATAATCTTTATCAATTTACATTGCTGGATTTTATTTTGTCGGTAATGAAGTACAAAAACCATACAAACAAAATGAATGACAGGAAAATAAGTATTGTTAGCAGCAAATAATAAGGTTGATTCATTCTCTAAAATAAGTTGTAAAATTTGTTATGATATGTTGGCCAATATTCTCTGACAGTGTATTATGTCGTAATGACTTTCAAAAACTAATGGAACTTTCAATTTTACCATAAAATATCTTATGGATTGATTGAATCCGTTGACATCGATCGTGCAATTTGTATAAGAAACACAAAGATGAAGATAAAGTTAACATATCATATTACGGTGGAGCAATGAAAACACATTGCAATTTTTGTAATCCTGATACTGGCAACTTTACATGATAAAAGTTCTGAAAGGGTTCTGACTAAATTAAACTGCTATCTTACAATTTTACTATGCAACATATAACAGACTTGTGTTATATATTTACAAATAATATAAAGACCCAACGTAATTGAGTATGGCATAATAATACAGAAAGAACAAATGCAGACAGAAGACCTATAAAACTAGATATCAATGAACATCTTTTTATTCCTATAAAATTTACAGGCACACATTATCTAATTGCTCAAATTTGATTTAGATTGTAGTTCTAATCCTTGTCATGGACGTGGTGATTGTTATAATGGAGTAGGAGGACACCTTTGTCAATGTCACTCAGGGTATTCTGGTACCAATTGTCAAACAGGTAACACTAAACTTTTTAAACTAAAACAGTTTATGTAATTAAGTCTGTTTTTCAGTACAAATATTCATCATGAACACAAACAATAACCTTAAGGTGCACATGTATTTGGTGTATATCGGTCTATTTCCCATCGATAATAATATATCGTTAATGTGATACCTGTAGTAAAATCTTCATTTAACGGATTATCAAGAAAAAATTTGATCAAGATAATTTTAAGCAGGCGGTAATTTTTATCGTGTTTACTGATGTTATCTTATATTGTGATTTTTCTCTTTTTTTAGACTTCTTATATAAGTAATCAATTCTTTATTTCAGTTATTGATCGTAAGTATGCAAACCATCTATAAAGAACAAAGATTCAATCATCGGATGTATATTTCTTATGTCGCAACTTCAATCCCGTTCTCTTTTCACTAATGTGACCAACCAAATGAGACTATTTACCGGGATTTAACGGGATGTTTTAACATGAGTAACACGACGGGTGCTACATGTGGAGCATGATATCATTACCTTTCCGAAGCACCTGAGATTAGTCCCAGTTTTTAGTGGGGTTTGTGTTGAATTAAATTTTCGATCTTGTGTACTGTTGTTTGTCTTTTTCTTTTTTAGCCGTGTCATATGCATTTGTTAGTTGGTTTTCGATATATGAGTTTGTTTGTTCCTCTGGTATATTCCCCCTCATTTGCCAATAAGACAAATTTCCATCACAGACAAAATGGCATAAATTATCAACTATAGGTCGTCATATGCATCTGTCAAAAGCAGAATTACTACCACACAGTCAGCAATTAAAGATCCCGAAATGACAAATGTAAAATAATTCATACGAAAAAACTATTAGCCTGATTGCTTTTAAATACAATGCACGAAAAAGAATATGATTTAAAGAAACTAACGACAATACTGATTGATAAGTGATTAGCTTGGGCACATACAGAATGAGGTGCTAGAATTTATGTCATGAGCAACACATCAAAAAACCGAAACTGTTAAGTGTTCCCCAGGCCTTGAAGGCATAAAACTTTGCTCAGTGCTCGGAGCACAAAAATCATGATCGAAACGTGAAATCCAGCAATTTGATTGGTCGATTTTCGAGTCTGAGTACAAAAATCATGCTCGAAAGTTTTATGACCGTGAGGCCAGAACTGAACACCAACTTGAAGTTTAGTGGGGTGGTCATTTGGCTGAATCGTTAGTTTCTCATCATGATTTTTTTATTATTGAATTATTTTCTTGATTTGAAGGGTGTTTATTTTTCTATGTGAAGAGTTATTTACTCCCTTGATGTCTGTAAAAATACATATGGAGTGAATTTGCTGGTAGTATCTATAATCTTTATTGACTTACATTGCTGGATTTTATTATGTCGGTAATAAAGTACACAAACCATACAAACAAAATAAATGACAGGAAAATAAGTATTAATAGCAGCAAAGAATAAGGTTGAATCATTCTCTAAAATAAGTTGTAAAATTTGTTATGATATGTTGGCCAATATTCTCTGACAGTGTATTATGTCGTAATGGCTTTCAAAAAATAATGGAAATCTCAATTTTACCATAAAATATTTTATCGATTGATTGATGCCGTTGACTTCGATCGTGCAATTTGTATAAGAAACACAAAGAGGAAGACAAAGTTAACATATCATATTACAGTGGAGCATTGAAAACACATTGCAATTTTTGTAATCCTGATACTTGCATCTTTACATGATAAACGGTCTGAAACGGTTCTGACTAGATTAAACTGCTATCTTAAAATTATACTATGCAACATATAACAGGCTTGTTTTATATATTTAAAAATAATATAAAGACCCAACGTGATTGAGTATGGCATAATAATACAGAAAGAACAAATGTAGACAGAAGACCTATAAAACTAGATATCAAAGAACATTTTTTATTCCTATAAAATTTACAGACACACATTTTCTAATTGATCAAATTTGATTTAGATTGTAGTTCTAATCCTTGTCATGGGCGTGGTGATTGTTATAATGGAGTAAGAGGACACCTTTGTCAATGTCACGCAGGGTATTCTGGCACCAATTGTCAAACAGGTAACACTAAACTTTTACTGTTATATTTGTTATTCAATTCATATTTATAGTGCTTTCGTTTAGAAGCTTGCAGTAGAGGATTTTCAGTTCAATAGGTAGCTAATGAGGTGGAACTGGTAATATTTTAAAGATGTCTTTTTGCAAGAAACTTTTATTAAAAGATACTTTGTTACAATTACCGTACAAAAGAGGGACGAAAGATACCAGAGGGACAGTCTAAGCAAATAGATCAAAAACAAACTGACAAAGCCATGGATTAAAAAAAAAAGACAAACAGACAAAAAATAGTACAGAAGACAAAACATAGAAAACTAAAGACTAAACAACACAAACCACACCAAAAACTAGGGGTAATATCAGGTGCTCCAGAAGGGTAAGCAGATCATGCTCCACATATGCAAATGTGCTTATGTTATTAGAAATCCGGTAAACAGTCTAATTCGGTAAAGTTATTACAATTAATAGTTATTGTTATATTTCGACACTGTTGGCTTTGATTCTCTAATTATTCTACAAGTACATACATTTGTGTAATTGCAGTTTTAAGTTCAACGCTACAGCCAACACGTGATGTTGGCATTAAACAATTGTATATCATGTTTTCCATTTAACAGCTACAACAAAACAGCCGATCGTTGGGTCAGGCCGTAAGTATACTCAATGTTAGTCCTTGATTGTTTTGTTCTTAAAACTGCTAATGTCATTTATCTGATTGAGGATATGTTTAAATCACAAAAATGAACATGGTTAATCCCAAATTTTACATTTCACATTTCTTCATTAGCATTCATAAAACATGTAAACCAACAAAATAAATCAAATTAACACATGTAAAACCATTTCATTTTTTAAAATACCACACACAGAAATTTACAGGTTTTCCTGTCTACAAATGTACATACGACCTTTATTTATATATTTTTCCATTACAGCAATTTTACCTTTTGGACCTCAACCAACACCCAAAGGTAAAATATATGACGTATGTGTATATATTAATGAAGATCTTGTATTATTGCCAATGTGAAAACTCTCTACAAGAGTCGAAATGAAGAAGAAATAAACAACTACAGGTCATCATACGGCCTTCAAAAATGAGCCAAGCCGAAATGATATACGTAAAACAAATCAAACGAGGAAACTAACTGCCTAATTTATGTACAAAACAATGAACGAAAAACAAATACATTACACATGTGTGTATTATTTTTTCTATATCCTTCCTGATTTAATTCTGAATGTTAAAATCATCAGAGGCACAGTATCTCGGTGTTGTCTACCACTATGAAATTAAAAAAAACAATTCTTAATAAATATACAAATCTTCATCTGATTCATCTTATGTTTCGAATCTTTGTAAGAAAAACGGAAAGGACTGGCTTATTAAGATTAGGGTCAAACGTACCTGTCATGTACCGGAATCGAACCCACAACCTCAGTGTTGACATTCTAGTGATACATTAGTTCGACTGCAATACTATTTGTTCCTATCTTTGCAACGTATGGTGCAAGTTGTGTGTGATAAGTAAGGTGTTAAATGAAAGATATAAATCACGATTAATCAATTTTCTAAAAAGGATAGAGCGCACCTGTTTTTCTCTAATTTACAATTTTAAAGTAAAGGCAGAATGCTCAATTTCAAACGACAAAATGTTTACGATACAAAAAATATCAATAAGTCCACAAAACACTGACAAAATCAAGCGCACGCCCACAGAACCAACGAAAAACAAATGTTACACTTTCGACATGGTACATATAAGTACCCCTTGTTTGTGAAAAAAATTAATTGATCTCAAACTGGACTGTTAAATGTCAAGTGTCGATCGAATATGTAAACTTGTGTATTTTAATGTAAATTTATGTCAGTCATGCACATCTTTTCTTCTTTTGTAAAAAGTAAAAATATATTTGCAGACCATATATGTGATAAGGTGGGACTACTTATGGATCTTGCTACAGGGAAAAGTGTAACCATGCAAAACGCCAACGCTTGTGGTGGTAAATCGCCTGATGCATTAATTCTGAAACACTGCCAAGCTCCAATATTTTCAAAATGGAAAAAGGGAATACAGGTATGAATGTATCCGTTTAAACATAACACATTATCATCATGGAATTTCAAATGGGAGTTACACTTTGTAGGTCTTCTTTTTTTGTGTGGACATTTTGAGTTTTTCTGCATATTTTAATACGGAAAACATAGTACTGTCGCCTTGATTTAGCAATATTAATTTATTACCTGACACAAGCTATATTAACATGGCGATTTTACAAACAAATCTAACGGGTGCTTAATAACAGTGTTTTAATTTTTCTAAGTATTGTAAATATCTTTTGATACATTTTGTACCCTGAAATAATAAATAAAATGGACAATGAAATATTACAGATAGAAACACTTACATTTTATTCTTATGAGGCTGACGCAATACAGAAACTTCTTAGAAAGAAACAAAAGAAGTTAAAATATACTATAACTTTAATTTCCGCTATATAAATGATGTTCTCTCACTAAATAATTAAAAAAATCGGTGACTATGATGAACGCATCTATCCCATCGAACTAGCGATAAAGAAGACAACAGATATAGTTAAGTCTGTCGCATATCTTGACTATCTAGAAATGGACAATGAGAATCGGTTAAATTAAAAACTTTCCGACTAAAGAGATGACAATTGTGAACTTTTATTTAAACAAATCATATTGTTAGCACATAAACAATTATATTTCAACTAAAAGGTGAACAGTCATTGCAGTCAACTGAAACATTATATGCCCATAGCTGAATGGACAGGTCATGGATTCAGTGATACCATTGGTATTTTAGTATCCTGCCAAAATGGTGTTATTGAGGTATGCGTTTTACTACATACAACATATGATTTGTATTACTTTATTTCTTATACTTTCATCGCGTGAAAACTAAATATGTTTTACAATTTCGTTTATTATTTATTGTGTAAAATATGGTGATGCAGCATGATCGCAAGTAAGGCAGCATCATACTGGACCAGGAAGTATTTGTCTTTTGTTTTCTGTGTCAAATTTGTTTGTTTGTTTTAACATCAATCATTTGATTAAAAAGAAAACGAATGGTTAACTGTTGGATTGTCTGTTCGTGTCATTTCCTGGACGAAAAATTTAAATTACAAATATACCAAACTCCGAGGTAATTCCTAATTGAAGACTCTCTAAACAAATAGCAAAATCAAAAGCTCAAACACATCAAACAAAAGGTCAACAAATGTGATATATCTGACTTTGCACAGGTATTTTTTTATGTAGAAAATGGTGGATTAGAACTGGTTTTATAGCTAGCTACACCTCTCACTTGTAAAATAATAGCATACAAATCCATTAAATTGACAACGATGTACATTTAAAAACAATTAAGAAGATGTGTTCAATTACATTTACATTACATGTATATGTTTATGCGTTTACTATATTTGTTTCTTTTTTCGTTATATAGAGATATAGGAAGATGTGGTGTGGGTACCAATAAGACAACTCTCCATCCAAATAACAATTTATAAAAGTAAACCATTATAGGTCAATGTACGGCCTTCAATATATGCATTTACTTTCTTTTTTTTGTTGTTGTTACATAATATGCATTTAATATCTTTGATTTTTGTTCACATATGCATTTTTTTGCTATTGTAGATGATGTCTCAGTCCTGTTCTGGTTCCATGATGGTTCACAATGTAACAGCACCGGCTTCTGATCTTATGTACACTGTTGATTGGATGTAATTAAATGTGATGATAACTAAAATGATGGCTTTGATTTTTCGAAGCTTAAAGGCTATATAGAGTACTGAACTACGAACCAAAGTTCACCTTTTTCTATCATTTTTTAAAATGTCAAACATATTATCATAAAAATCTGCCTCTTCTCGTGGAGGTTTTTGCCCACTGGTATGACCAGCCAAAAATCAGCAATTCTGTGTTAACATGAGTTATCATTAATATCACCATAATTATAAATAAACTGCTTAAAACCGCCTTTGATTGCTCATATATGTTTTGGCACTGAAAAGGACTGTATTACACATACGAAGTTTTGATATGTAAAAATTAAACTGCTTAAATTAAAAAAAAGTGTCTTCCAACTCAATAAATAATGTTTTTCTTGAATCAAATGATCATTGTCAAAACACTTTGAAGAACAAATTGATCTTCATTTGTTTTATTAATTCTCTAAGTTACAATTTTGGTCTCCTTAATTCAAGTACTAATTTTGATGTCAATATTTCATCTTTTCTATCATACTTATGTAATACAGAAACCATAAAACACTACAACCATAACTAATTTAATACACTTATTTGAAAACTGTTCACAAAAAAATCCCCTCGAAAGAGAGATTAAGGTGTCAATGCATTTTGAAAATATGTTGTTTTTAAGAAAGTGTACGGTTAAATGCAGTAAAAATGATAATAATGACAATATTATGTGTTGACGATTTCTTTTGTGTTTTTGTGTTGCTGTATATTTCGACTGAAATTCTTATTTCTGATAATAAAAATAAAATTGTAATTACATCATAATAGTCCATCGATTGCAATATTAAGATATCACTTATAACTATAATCAAATTCCTATGGCAGATAAATAGTTGTTTTCTCAACCAACTCCTAATAAAAAACCCATCCCATACCAAAATTAAAAGATGAATGGTACTGACATTTTATCTTGAATTCTCGTAACTTTTGCATATATTCAATCATTTAACATTTGAGAAAAACGAGTGCAAACATTAAAACTCTAGGCATTTTTGTTGTGCATATCTGTTATGTGGACGCATAATAAGGACACCAATTCATGTGTACATAAAGGGTTTATGACAGTTATATTCATATACCTGATGCAAGAAAAAGTTGCGTTTGGTTCAAAAGGTCCAAAAATACAAGCTCTATAATCATGATAATCTGTCTTTTACAGAAGGTTTCAAAGTTTTTATGCGCAGTTTGTTTTTTGTTTACACACAGTTTTGATTTAGAAGAAAAACCAACATG
This sequence comes from Mytilus edulis, assembly GCF_963676685.1. Taxonomy (NCBI): domain Eukaryota; kingdom Metazoa; phylum Mollusca; class Bivalvia; order Mytilida; family Mytilidae; genus Mytilus; species Mytilus edulis. Next base: position 66,238,506 of record NC_092350.1, on the reverse strand, counting down.
GTTAGAAAATATAAATATAAATAATTACACCATGACAAACACATTTCCATCTTGATATTCGTATGTTGTTTTCATATTTCAGTTGATACTTAGGGCATGTTATGTTCGTGCATGCTAACACTATAGAGATTTAATATACAGGAGTGTTTTCTATACGCAGAAATTGTTCAAAATAAGTTACGAGGAGGATAGATTGAAAATGACTTGTTGTCGCTTTGACACATTCCCCATTTCCATTCTCAATTTTACTCCGTACATTTTATAGACACCATCACGAATAGCTTGATTCATATTTTTTTTGTGTCTATACTAACTAAGGACATTTTACCACGTCTTAGATTGTGGTTTACCATTTACGTCGTCTGGTCTTTCACATACCAAACGTGACCTATTCCAAAATATGACTGTTTTGCAGAGTGTTAATTTTTATAAGACGTTATCCAACATTCATGTATTTTGTTAGAATGTTTTATTTGTAATTTTTGATCGTATATTATTTATGTCTGATCGTTCGTAGTTCTATTTCTTTTTTTTGAAATTTTCTATTCGTATGCAAAAATAAAGTTAGTAAATCTAACAGTTCATTCAGATGGTTTAAGTTTAAAGCAACTATAAAATACACATGATTATTTGTTTTACAGTTGGATTTAGAAGAAATACCGATATAGTTAGATAATACAATTAATTACAGAAACATAATAACAAACCTAATCTCGATTTATATCCATTTTTTAAAATTTACCTGTGACGTTACTTTTTGTGGCGTTGTCGTTACATTAGAGACGCACAGCTCGTGATTCTATTATGTTTTTGTGGTCAGTAAACTTTCCTAAATTAGTTTAGGTATTCGTTGTTATTCTGAGGCTAACATGTCTCAATGTACTCTTATATTATTTGTGTATGTATGTATCTGACCTTAGTGCTCTTGAATTTATTTGTACTGTATTCCTGTAATACAATGTTTTTATTTTCACGTTTTATTTAGCCCTGCCATAAAACGCGAGGTTTGGCTAGCCACAAAACCTGGTTCAATCCACCATTTGTTTTTCAAATGTCCTGTACAGAGTCAGAAACATGGTGGTTGTGTTGTTATCTAATAGTATCTATGTATATTGTCTAGTTACATTTTTGTAAAGTTGAATGCAATCCTTTTATAATATTGATTTTTCTTATATTAAATAGAACCACAGAACTATGAAAATATCTCTGATTATGGTAGTATGTGTTTCTGCGGACAATCAGTTTTGTGTTAAACAACGTTTACAATAACATGAATAACATTCTTGTAGAATTCTTTAAATAATACTGGATATGCACTTAAGAGGGTGAAAAACCAGACAGTGGATGGCACATGACATATTTTGTTTTCAAATTTTTTTCATCTATTTCATTTCACAAATTCATTCTTTTTCAAAGTTGAATTTTGTTGTTTTTTATTAACTGCAACAAATAAAGAGAAAAAAATACATAGAAAGCACTGAAAATTCATTGAAAAGGGGAGATAACTCTTCATTTTGTACAAAATTTTGTTGCGTTGTTAATGAACTTTCATATCATTTTCTGAGCCATCCACTGTTGATTCAAAAATATCTTTGACATACATATCCTTTGTATGATATAAACATTGCATTGGAACCAAAAATTCAGTGGGAAAAAAATTATGTTGTGCCACCATATCATAGGATTTGCCTGATATTTACTTGGACAGCCTCTTAATACGAAGAGTGATGACCATCCACCAATTGATCAATCAATCTGGTCATCGTTGTACAAATTTATATGTAGTCTTTGTGATAAATTGTTGTTAAAGATTTTTATTTAATTAAAGAAACTTATGTTTCATATTTTATTATTACGAATGTTCTTACAGAAAATACACATAACATTTGATTTGTTATTAAAATGCTTACTAGTATAAGTGGACTTGATTAAGATGAAAAGTCCATTTAACATTTTTCTAGTCCATCAAAAAAGCAAATATAATGACAATAGTGTATTGCTGTGGTGTTGTTTACATATGTAAAACTATCTTATCATATTGATGCTTGGAGAGGTATAATAGATATACATTAAAATACAAAAAGGCGTATTTGATATACTGAAACAAATTTAGAACATGATAATCAATGCGGATCTGAAAGGACATCATGATTCAAAGTACCTTTGTGTGTCAGATGGATAGTATCATGAATATATTTCAACCTCTCGATTATATTTTCTGCATCAGTTCTATTTTTGTCTAGCAGTTTCCTTAGCTGTAGAATGTCGAATTTAACCTCCCTAGGAAATGAATCCGGCTCTAGTAAATGCCTGAAAAGTATGTTATTGGCATAATATATGTTCTGCTTAGCATTATAACCAATGCATATACCAATGTTACAGTCATCAACAGAATGACATTCGCTTATTTGAAAATTCCTTTCATTAACTTTTTGACAAGTTAAATTGAATTCACATTCCTGAAATTTTTCTGTTGCAATGTTACTGCAACCCTTCTCAATATTATTAAAATAATCGAAATCAATGATTTTTATTTTATTGTTAATCATCAGAACATGTTCAAGTTTCAAATCTCCCCATCGCAGAGGTCCCAAAGGAGAATGTTTCAAGTATAAAAGAAAATCAGCAATATCCATGGCATGTCTCAAACGAGATTTCATATCCGATGTAAGCATTTCCATTGTGACTTTTTCCCCATATTCATAAACAGCTGTGAGATCACCATGATTCCACCACTGGTGTTCTCGGTGTAAATGTCGTAAGCAGTACCCGAGTAGGCGTATCAAATTGGAATGTTCTATTTGGTCACGCATTAAGATATCTTTCATGAAATACATATGTGCTGTGTCATACCCTATTACGTTCTGAATATCAGAAAGCCTCTTAATGACAACTTTTGAACCATTGAAAATGCCAACATTGGACGTTTTAGACCTTCCAGATCCAGTATGTGTTTCAATAATTTGGATCTGATCAATATTGGCACAGCTTATTGGATATTTACGAACAGTTAGCATTGCAGGCAGAGTTTTACCCCTTTCGAAGAAGAGTATGTTCCGTTTGTGTCCTTTATGGCTGTGTAACTCTAAGATATCTGGTTTCTCCATTACAAATATTATTATTTGTATGACTAAAAGCAGGAACAACAACTTTTCTATCATTCCAGTATATATTTACTAAAATTTGGTATTCATCAAGTTGTTATGAGGAAATCTTAAACAGCAACTGTAAAAAAAAAACCACATTTATGTCGTCATGCAAGATCATGACAATTGCTTGCAAACAATCGCTTACTGCAATCACAAGTATTCATTGTCTTAGACGTTGTTTGAGTGTTTGATCAATGCATCAAAACGTTGTTAGCATTAATATATTAACATGTTAGAAATGTATTACAAAATTATTAGATTAATGACAATTATAAAAAAAGAGCATATCATTATTAAATTGCTCATTGATGTACATGTGATACAGATGACAGGGATATGCTATGGTGTATTGATAGATAACACCTGTTAACACTCGAAGATCACGTTATAGACTAAGAATACATAAAGAATGAATGATAATCTACTACATATTCAAGTGAACTTATCATGTCATTTTCATATAAACGGCAAAGACACAACATAAAGTTTTGTAGTGATCTCAAGTGCACCGAAAAGGTTAACATATCCTGCTGGTCACGTGGAACACTCGTGTATACTGACATATGCATTTATATAAGACGTTTGTCGGAATCAGATACATAAACGTTGTTGTCAAACAGAATTAAGTTTTTCATATCAACTTCAATCGTGTCTTTATTTCTTTCTTTTATATACGAATGTCATCGATTCGAATAAAAAGATACCATGCACACTGCAAGTATGTGCATGTCTTCGTAAAAATAAGGCATCACTATCTCAATTGTAGACTTCGTCGTCTATATATATAGGCAGCAATAAGTTGACAAACCAAACAAAATGAGTGAATCATATGATCCACTAAATGGAGCGTAATCGGTTACATCACATGATATTCTGTCGAGAGCAGCAAAAAAAAAAAAAAAACTTACAAATTTGTAAAAATTAGATATTTTTGGAAAATTTATCAAAACAATATCATATTAAAAAAAGATGGATTATGCCAGAGAATCCTTTCACGAATGTAGTCTTTGACACAGAAGCATACGTTTATGTGCTTTTTGTCTTATTGCTTTGTTTGAAAGATAAAAAAATATGTTTGTAGAATTTCATGAGAAATAGTTGAATATAAATATTGTGATAAAACTATTCAACATCAAAATTTTAAGCTTATTTTTTAACACAAAACCTGGGAGGGCAATAAAAAAAGTCACATCATATGACATGACGGAGTTTTACAACGATCAATATGTAACAGAGCTGAATTATTATAATGACAGAATTCTAGGAAGAGCACAAACCTTACCATAAGCAACAGCTACAATTCCACTGTTGGTGCAACATGTAAATCCAAAGATTGCATCTCGTATTACCAACAAAACAATCCGATTAAACGTTGAATAATTTCAAATAAGTAAGCAGATTCAAGTATAAACGTGATGACCTTTTTTGTATATCTACAATTAAATTAAGTCATGCTACGGATGTTTCCCCTCTTTAAATCTGCTTTTTCTAGACAAGTAGATTTTAAAATAAAATCAAATAAAAAGATTATGCAAAGCATGCTTAAAAATAGAAAAAAAGATATATGAAAGCAGTATTTACCTTAGGCTACATGTATCAACTATTTCTGATAACATCAACACTAATGATTAACCTTTGTCTTACTATACTTTTTTTCTTACAGATGAAACATGATTTATTGATCCACATTTACATGGTTTTTGTTTTATTTAAATGATAAGAATGTAAATCAATATAATATGTACAATAAGGTATATTTTTGTCACAATAATTTAATCAGCTACATCAGATTGTGTTTGACCCAATCGATAATTATCTATCTTCAAAAAGATTGTTTTTTATTTCTCAGAAGCCCACAAGTACAATTAACATTAAGCATTTTGTTGAGAGAGAAAACCTTAAAAGCTCTATCGAGAATTTTTCAAATGCTTTGTTTGAATTTGTTGTATCTGCTAAGTGTTGTTGTGTTTGTTTGTACAGTATTCCTGTCAGATAGTGTTGTCATTTTAAGATATTTTTCAACATTGCTATATAAGCGGGAGGTTTGGCTTCATAAAAACAACTTCTACCAACAATTCATGTCCTATACTTAGTCAGAAATGCTTTTGTAGCACTTAAATGTTTCTGTTGTTCGATGTTTTCTTCTTTAAGTTGGTGGTTTTATTCGGTTTTGATTAATTAATCGTGTTCCCTTTATCGATGTATAACTTTTGAACAGCAGTATACTACTGTTGCCTTTATTTAAAATCAGGTTTTATGTCTCAAACTTATATGGTTAATTTTCCTTATTATTTTCGCAGTAGAATATTGACAAGGACTATAATCATATCCGAGTGTTCAGATATCAACTAATGTGGATTATTTATTAGTTTTCGAGGGTACCCATTTATGTGGAATTATGATATATTTTTATTTTCTTGGATATTTGATTTCGTTGTTTTGCTTAAGTGTGCATTAATTCTTATAGAATTTTTTTAATTTGTTGGACAATTGAATTCACAGAATTTATTTCACACAATTACTATGTACACATAATAAACCATCCTTCGCTTGGTAATTGAGCAATCCTTCTACTATGATGCCATAGTTAAGGGTTTAAGGTTTTTAAAATTAATTTCATTTAAGTGAGGTTATTTCTATTTCGAAAATTTACAAATAAATGTCTCTACAGCGAATCAAAAATATTTGAAAAGGTTATTAAAGAAGCTCTGATTCCTTTCACGGATTTGGCTATACTTTTTGGACCTTTTGGATTATAGCTCTTCATCGTTTATATAAGCTTTGGATTTCAAATATTTATGCCACGAGCATCACTGAAGAGACATGTATTGTCGAAATGCGCATCTGGTGCCGGAAAATTGGTACCGTTTATGTTATTACTACAACTGGGTCGATGCTTTTGCTGGTGGATGTTAGTACCCAAGGGTATCATCAGCCCAGTAGCCAGTACTTCGGGACTGGCATGAACATACGGATGTTTTTGTGTTATTAAAATTTGCTGTAACAAAATGTTAGAATTTATTATAAATTAAGGAATGTATCTCCCTCATGCTAAGCTCTGAGTCCTTTCACGGATTTGGCTATACTTCTAGACCTTTTGGATTATAGCTCTTCATCTTTTATACAAGCTTTGGATTTCAAATATTTTGGCCACGAGCATCACTGAAGAGACATGTATTGTCGAAATTCGCATATGGTGCAGGAAACTTTGTACCATTAATGGTATTATTAAAGATATGACGAGCCTGTAAACCAAAAAAAAAACACAAAAGGGACAGTCTTAGTCAAATCTTTAGGATGAGGAGACACCTTCCTTTATTTAAACTTATTCATTTTTGTCCAAAATAGCAAATTTGGATAAAACATATCCATATTTTCATGCCATGACCTAAGTATGTTTAATATACGCTTTTTTTAACTGTAAGATTTTATATTTTACAAAATAGTACGTATAATACATTCATTTTGTCACATGTGTAACTCTGATACAAAGAAAACAATTTTATTGCAAAACGGTTGAGCGGACATTATTTAAGTATTGAAATAATGTTCAAGACATAAAACAAACAACAAAGTATTATTACAAAAAATTAAATAAACACTATAATTTTCAAATACTATATAGCAATTGAAATCTATGAAGTATGGGCAGATCTGAAATAATATGTGATGCTTGATTAAGGCGAATGTTGAAATGGACAACATTCGTTTTGATAATAAATCATTAATTTCAAATAATCGAATACACGTGTAAGACATTAAACTATTAATGAAAATTAGTATGCTTTGAACTTTCAATAAAACATTTATCAAACGTGACAGCTGCTTTGACAGAACCTGAAATTAATTTTTTGGCTTTCTTATAATTTAAATCATGTTTAAAAAAAGATGTGGTATGATTGCCAATGCGACAACTCTCCACTTGAGACCAAATGACACAGAAAATTAACAACTTTATGCCACCTTAGTGCCTTCAACAATGAGCAAAGCCCATAACGCAAAAAGGCCCCGAAATTACAATGTAAAACAATTTAATAGGGAAAACTAACTGCTTAATTTATGTACAAAAAATGAACGACAAACAAATATGTAACATAGAAAAAAAACCAACAACCACTGAATTACAAGCTCTTGACAAGGGATAGACACACACGTACATAATGTGGCGGGGTTAAACATGTAAGCGGGATCCAAACCCTCTCCTAATCTGGACAGTGGTGTAACAGTACAACATAAGAACGAACTGTAAAAGTCAGTTGAAAAAGGCCTAACTCATCAGATGGATACTTATACCAATACCACACAGAGTAGACGCGGAAAAAAACATTTTTAAAAGTAAAGAGATATTAGCTGTCGATATGTATTGATGAAGTCCCTTATTCAAACTTTTCATGTCAGTAATAAAAGATAAATATCCGGGAAAATCATGAAAACTGCGTAATTCATGTAATTAGTAATGCATCATTGATAGATTTACCAATTTTATATTATATTTCAAATTTATTAAATCGGCATACATACATTTTGAAATGGAAAACACATCACGAGTTCCATATTACTAATTGTTAACTCAAGTGTTAATACATGTTCATGTTTTTGTATTACGGATATTTTTTCAGTAAGGTTAATGAGTTTTAAATAGTAACATTTATTTGTCACAGTTCTTGTACATCAGATAGTGCATTAGGACATTTATAGAACAATGTGAAGATAACGATTCAATAAATTCGGCATATAGTGTAAATGTCATAAGAAACGCTCATCTAATCTAGAATGGAATTAAATCAAACAAGTTTATTTGACAACCGTAATCGTAAGTTTTGTAAAAGGAGATATCAATTGTTTGTCTTGTTATCAATACCGAATAATGTCTTTCTTAAGAAAATAAGTAAAAATCTCAAACTTAATTATTAGTTCAGAAGATATGCTATCATTATCTTTACAAATTTAAAAGTCTGAACAACTGAACTACGACTTTGTGGTGTAAAGATTATATAACGTACAGAGTCTACACCATATATGATTCATAATATTGTAACGCTGCCTCCCTCGTGCTAGAGTCGGCAACCAGAGAACAAAGAAAAAGAGGGAAAAGAATCTATAAAGTGTAAGGTTCGACGTCCACTGTTTACCGTCGTACCAAAATACGTTATAGAAAGGGAAAACGTATACTTGTGTTAATATATATTCTCAGTTGTGAAATAAAATATCTGAATGAAATAAAGTTTCATATTTCATGTATTTCATTATTATCAAAAATATTCCACGTCGGAGAAAATGGGTCTAACAGGTTCCGTCACCGGTCTGGTCAGGTCCCCGGGAAAGTTGGTCTTACATAGACAAACAAAACTAGTACATGTATATAATTCAACAGTTAAATAACAAGGTTGTCACTTATTTTGAATCGTTCTATAATCCCAATTTAAGGATGTATTCTTCTGACTTTTCAGTCTCGTTCAGTAACGTTGAAATCTTGTTCTTGAATTATTCCCAAAACATGAAATACAAGTGGAAAATATCAATGAATTTTAAAAATATTATAATCAAACATAACATAAAAAATTGTGTATTTACAATGAATGGTTTTTGGGTAATCCAGTTTTCAAGTTCTACGACGAATCAAGTATGTATTTTTAGCCAAAATTTTGAGACAATGGGTGAAGAATAGAAACAATGATTTTACCAGAATCATGTTCATCCCATATCATTTTGGTGTTTTCAAATTTCTTAGATATGTATTTTTTTAATCATCTATAACAAAAAAGTTGAAATAATATGCATTATGCAAAACTGAGAAAACTTACAAAAATACAAAATTTGGTAAATTTTTACACAAAAAAGCGTCAAAAAATGATAAAACTTTCTTATATTAATACCTACCTACAGTTTTTTTCAGTAAAATTTATTCAGATTGGTTCACTTCATCTTTATAGAAAGTATGAAAAAAAGTTTAATTATGGAACTGTAATTGTTTTCACAATAATAGCAAAAAAATAGGTAAAAATCGATAAAAAATGGAAAAATCATCAAAATTGGGCATTTTCAAAGGGTCGTAGCAAAAAAAGTAGTGCACCACCATATAATTATGTACTTCACCGATTTTTTGGTTACAGTCTTCTAAACCCAAATATCATGTTAAGAAAAAAAGTTGAATTGTAGAAATTTTTGGTTCCTCAGAGGTGTACAGCCTTAAGGATAATACCTTCTATATTATAGAAGACAACAACTAAGTGTAACAAATTGAATGACATATTAATCATATCATAACTGCCGACAGAACACTATATGTGCACCTACAATGTCACTTCAATAGTACCATCACAGGCACAGTCACCGTCACCGGTACAGTCACCGTCACTGACACAGTCACCGTCACCTGCAGTCACCGTCACTGGTACAGTCACCATCACCGGGACAGTCACTTGTACAGTCACCGTCACCGCCACAGTCATTGTCACTGGCACAGTCACCGTCAATTAACGATACAAATTTTCTTGCACAAGATGCGCATTTCGACAATACATGTCTCTTCAGTGATGCTCGTGGCCAAAATACTTGAAATCCAAAGCTTATATAAAAGATGAAGAGCTATAATCCTAAGTGTCCAAAAAGCAACCGTATTTAGCACTGTCACCGGCACCGTCACTGGCAGAGTCACTGTCACCGGCAACCGTATTAAGCTCCCTCACCGGCACCGAAAATCTTAAATAAAAGCAAAGTTCACTCTGTATTTCATAGAAATATTCCAGCTTCTACAAAAGTTTGTCACTTTCCATTCTTTGTCAACCCAACACTCCTTAGGTTCTGTTGTTGTTTTTGTCTTTATACTTTCGACTGATCAATGGCAGAGCTTGTTACATATTGTTAACCAATCGTCAACCATGGATCACACAAGGGAAATTCTCGTAATATTGGTATTGTTTTAAACAGATGGGTTTCGACTTAATTGGTCAGTAGATAATAAGATGAGTTTTTGTTGAGTTTATAGACAAATAAGGTAACTACCGCAAAAATACGGAATCAGTACATGAAATAAAACTTCATAACAAACTCACATACACAAATCTGTCGTATCATTGAAACCACAGCCAAAAAAAAAAACACCAGATAACAAGTCTAACATTACTTGCAACATCTCACTAACATTTATCGGTTATCCTAAATAATTTCAAGAAAATGTACATCCATACGTTTACTATAAAAAGGCCGGCATTACAAAATTGCGTTTATAACTTTTAACTCGAACTAACTTTCTACATTAAATGTTTGTATGACATACAAACCTATCTACAATGGTAATATTTAGCATAATGAGTGTTACAAGAATGAATCAGAAGTAAGAAATAATAATGGTCATTTGTATTACAGAAACACACACACACACACACATACACACTCAATAAAGAGCATTAACCATAATCAGCAGGAATGAATGAATAGAAAAAAGCTTGTGAAGATCATTATATGGCACTTACACACACAAACACTACTCTTAACAGGATGATTTATTTATCGTCAGCTACTACATGAATGCTTCAGAAGAAAGAAGACGTTGAAGGTCATTTTTATAACAAACACACACACCCACACCCTGAATAGAAATATTTTAGCATAATCAGTGTTTGACAAATGAATCAGAAGAAAGAAGGTAGCTGTTGAAGATCATTTATATGACACTAACACACACACTCACATCATTAATATAAAGATGTAAGCATGAACAGCTACTACATGAATGAATCAGAAGAATCAAGTTCTTGACGATTATACCTGTCAACTCTGTGACTTAGAAAGAATCAATGAAAGTCGATGATTTTTTTTAGACTTGTTTTTCCTGTTCAATGTTATGGTAGAAGTATCGGCATACTTATTAAATGAAATGATTATAGTACGTCATGAAGTTAATGTTTTTCCTGTGTCATTTTATTTGTTTCGTAATTGCAGAGATTGTTCGTCTCGCCATAGAACCAATTAGGCTATTCATAATTGATAAATATAACTGCAAAATATTATACATTTTATTGTCACGCTATTCTTTTGAAACATACTTTACTTGCTTCTATTTACATGCTTTAGTGAAATGGAGTACCGTGGTATATTTCTTCATAGAAATGATTGGTTTGTCTGAAGCGGTTATCCAATCATGTGTGTTTATTCCAAACGATTCCCAAAGACATAATAATGCATGTTTGAAATACTGGACAACAAGAGATATGACACATGGCTGTATTTTCACACCAGCAAACCTAGTGTTCACTGGTAGGACCAAGACATTTCAAGATGAATATTTAATAACAGTTAACACAACTGACCTTATAACCGAGGTAAGATATGAATGATAAAGGCGTTTAATCCCCCTAAATATGTAGATCATAAATAAATTATTATGTGCATTTTTTTTATGTCACATATTTTTGGTGCCACTTTTATTAATCATCATTGTTTATATCAAACCGAAATTTAGTTCATTTTGACAAATGTTTTAAAACAAACGCTTCTTCAACAATATTCTTCGTTCACGTTAGAAGTGTAGAACCTGTTGTCAAGAACAGTTACATATAATATCCATGTGCTTATATTTGCAGGAGGCTATTGAAATATGGGTACAGAGAAAAGATGGCATTTGTTTAAACAACTGTTGCCGTAAGTGCTTACGTAGTTAGATGATCGCAATTCTGAAGATCTCAATAACGAAAAAACAAAATTATCCATGGAAAGGTAGATAAACGGATATTCAATCTGCGACAGTAAAATCAAGTTTTACGAAAGCCAAGCTTAAAATACAATATATTTCTTTATGTCAAATGGTGGATTTTACCTTAATTGAGGTATAATCCACCAACAATTATTCCTGACCTGTTAAAGCAATACTCGTCTTCTGTGTGGTCTTTTTTTTTAATAATTTTACCTTTATATACTGATATTACATATGAGTATTTTAATACCAACAAGTTATTACTAGCCGATTATCTTTTAAATACATGTACTTGAGATCAAACCACTGTTGATCTGCACTTCTGTAAGGAGACACATTGATAAGGTTGACATTGTCCAGTTTAACAGACATATTATGTCTGTAAGCTGCAACACAAATATATTACATTTCGTTGGATTATGAAATGGAAGATAAAGTTTTTATGTATTTACAACTTTAGATCAACCACCTTTTGAATGCTAAATATTTCTTATTATTTACAGATGTTCCTGTAAAATCTACAAGGTTTCTTTTGGATGGTAAGCAAATACACTTACATGATGTAACGGTAATGTCTCTAAATAACCGATAAATTGATCGACAAATTACTGTCCAAGTATATACCTCATGAAATTGTATAACAAATTAACTTAATAATATCAGTTTATAAATTGCAGTCGTTTTTAATACCGGATGTCAAGATCGTAAAACACGAAGACAAATATTGATGTTAAGTGTTCTTATTTTTCTGACGGTAAGACCATATAAGGGATTTTTTAAAAACAAACTGTATCTGTAAATTTTCAAAGTAAACGTATTTAACGAAATGCTTGTTTATTCTAATCGTAAACAAGTGGTACATGCTAAACACCTTGAGATTATCTGAAGAAACTATAGGTTTAAAAAAAAAGATTATATCATGTCCACATGACACATCACAATCATATTTGAAATCTGATATGACAAAAATACCTGTTTGCGTCCACACATTTTGCAGATTAAATGTGTATTTGTTAATCTGGGGTCAAACCATATAAGGTAAATGCTCAAATAACATTGGATTTGGGTCTAGAATGATAATTAGTATGAGGCAAAGCTTGGTGTGCATACCATTCTGTTACTTTTTGGGGTTAAAATTACCTTCATGATTGAAGGATTTTTTTTCTCTTGTGCGGAATTTAATAAGAATAACAATGACGTATTACAAAATAACGTGTACCCATTAACTGAATTTAAATTTGAAATGAGTAATCAAGATACACATTATGTTTAAAAATACCCGATATGAATCGAGCAAGGTATGTTACGACTTACTGGCAATTATGTCACCTATGTTTAACAATAAAACGTAACTTCGATTTTTTTATTGAGCTAAATGACTTTTTTTTTACAATATAATATGCTTTTTTTTTTATGAAAGTGGATGTACAGTGCGGTTACATCATTATATGGATACTTTCATAACATGCATTAGTTTATTTGTGTTTAGTGTACCTGACTAGTGAAAAGCAGGGCCAAGGATTTTGATATCTATATGAGTTCATGTTTCAACAGTATGTTTTCTTACTATTAATATAAACAAATGTGTCAGTACCAAATACACAGTATCAATAAAATTCATGACTTTTCTTTGTAGCTCGATGCCCTGGAGATTGGTTTTGTCTAAATGGTGGAAACTGTTTTAATCATCATTGCAGTTGCCCACAGGGTTATTATGGAGATTACTGTGGAAAATGTATGTTATAATTGAGCAATACATACGAGTTATTTGTTTACACGTAATGGTTAATGCATAATTGTTTGAACATATTGACTTACAAGCTATCGTTCATCGAATACCCTCAAATGTTGACTATTTAGATACATAGCAATCACGCCCAGTAGTAAACTGAATATTAAATTTCATACCTGTTGTAGGATGAGATTCACAATCACTGCACTTTAAAAAGTCATTGGGACCCGTAGGTGACCCGGATATGGGCAGATGCCATATACAAATTATGATCCATCATACCAATATTAATCAATTATTCAATGGAATTCTACAATTCCAGCCCTACATTCTGTTGCGCCTACTAAGTATATCATATATTTTGTTGATTGCTAATTTTTTCTCGCCTTGAATATGTATGGACGTTCAACAAGCAACAATAAACCAACCATTCTTTCGTTAATTAAAGGGTAGGACATGTAGGACGGTAAATACATTTTTTGTCCATTCGTTTTTTATGCGATTTTGCCATGTGACTATGGACTTTCCGAATGGATTTTCCTCTAAGTTCAGAATTTTGTGATCTTACTTTTTAGATACGAATTTACGTGTTTCGTTTTAAGGTGGTTGATTTATTAACGATTAATCCATATCTTCGTGTTCTCTCTAATAGATAGTAATTTACAATCAGTCTGTATTGATGTTCGAAAGATTAAATCAAAACAAACAAAAACATGTAAACAAATGTGCATAAATCATTCTAACCTATAAATCTGTGCTTACAATATAAACAAGGAGACGAGAAAGGACTGACAATTAGACAACTATCTAACAGGGACCAAATGCAATGGATTTAGCAAATATAGGATACAGTACAGTCTACAACATTGAGCAAACCCAAAGTGGTTTAATCAGCTATCAAAGCCATGAAACCACACACAGTGAACCAAATGAAACAAAGAAAACAAAATTTATGCAAAAAACAAATGTGGACAGACAGCAGCCACCAACAACTCTGGAACTACATCTTCCTGACAAGGGACAAGTACTTACAAAATGTAGCGGGACTAAACATGTTTTCAAGCACTCAAAACCACCATAACCTTGGACAATGGTGTAGCAACACGCAATAGAAAACAATCTGCACAAATAAGATAAGAATTACTTGACTCACCAAATAGACACGAAGCACAAAATAACTTACATACCGACAAACGACACGAAAGGGTTGTAATGGTGTTCGATTTATCAATTGACAAGGATTTTGTGTTAATTGTTAAAAGCAAGTATATGTACTATAAATCATTATTAATAACAGAAAGTAAAATATGAAAAATATTGACCTCAGATGAATTCAAAACGGAAAGTTCCTAATCAAATGGCAAAATCAAGCCACCAAACGAATGGACAACAACTGTCATATGTCTGACTTGGTACAGACATTTTCTTATGTAGAAATTGTTGGATTGAACCTTGCTTTATAGCACTAAACCTCTCGTTTGTTCGACAGTCGCACCAAATTCCATTAAATTGGCAAATATGTGTGAACAAAACAAACATACATAAGTTCACATTTTAAACGATTTAAAAAAAACAATTAAATAATATCGAATTCATTAATTTAATGTGCCTCTGCATTTCTTCATCCATTAATCTAGAACTAGTGAACGAAATATTATATCTCACAATCGAAAAAGTTATAGTTGTATGCATATTTTTAAATGTCAAACAAATAACAAATAAAGAAACTGAAAGCCTACATTGTCTGTTCATGGTCCGTCACCGTACCATATGTTAGACATTATTGAGTCCAAACATTTGTTGCCGGGTTAGTTTAGACACAGTGTGGATTTAAAAGCAATGTACGATATTCACACTAACTTGCGAAACGGTCATTTTGACCTTTTTTTAATTTCATGTTATTGCGCATATAAATTTATGTAGTGCCCATATACTTTTTCAATTGTTTAAAAACACATTAGTTCGCATTATTTCATAAGCTAGACTTAGATATTAAAAAAATGTAATTACGTAAATAAAACTTCATAATCATATAACAATGCATAGATGATCCTTGTCATGGCGTAACCTGTCAGTATGGTGGACACTGCACTTCTGGTAGATGCACTTGTGTATCTGGTTATACTGGTCAGCATTGTGAGAGACGTAAGTTATTTATAACAGTCATTAAAACATTTAAGAAACGTCTCAGACTCAAATAGTTTATAAGGTAAACCAATATGATATACTACACTGCTATTGTTAAATGCATGGATACATGTATCCATATCCCTTATTTTGCTATGACATATAGAATATTTTTATTTCGACGAAAAATAGCACTACATATACACATGATACTCGCGAAAAGCGACGGAATTTTCGAGTCAATAGTATATATACATTTGTAAGTATTGATAAAAATTGCAGAGGGTCCCAAAGTGATTTTTGAATGATGACATATTTGCAAAAGACCTATTTTGATATGTCTGTCAATTTTTAAGAAAATTTAGAAGCCACACAGTAAATATATACATTTTACTACACATTTCAATAATGAAATAGCCGATATTTAATATGCTAGTGTGTAGTAAATAAAAGAATCACACATGATTAGTTTTGATTACCGAATTTATCTTTCTAAGCATATGCATTAATCATATTTTCTTCCAAGATCAAAGTTGTGGTTTTGAGAAGAAAACCCCTAATCAAATGGCAAAATCAAAAGCAAACACATCAAACGAATAAATGAAACACAGTGCGACGAAACGGATTGAACCTTGTTTTATGTGTCTTGTCTTTGTGTTGCATTTTGTTGGGTTATGTAATGTAGTTCGGTTGTTTCCTGTAATTAGTTAATACTTCAGTTTTATCATATATCTTTTGTACAGTCATTTTATAAAATTTACTGTTCGCAAAAGTATAAATTATTCTAAATAATAGGGATGTTCTGGTACCTAAGAGAAAACCCTGGCCGTTTTTTGCACAACTTTTTTGAACTTTTGGTCATCGATGCTGTTCAATTTTGTACTTTTTTCGGCTTTCAAACTTTTGTATCTGGGCGTCACTAGTAAGTCTTGTGTGGACAAAACGCACTTCTGGCGTATTGTAATTTTAAACTTGTTGCCTTTTGTTAGTAGCTATTATTCGTGTGTTTCTTTGTCAATTGTGTTTTCCTATTTATCTATAGTGTAGTCCTGTAATGTTGTGTTGTCATTTTAATGTTATATTTCACATTGCCATAAAAAAGAGAGGTTTGGCATGCCACAAAACCAGGTTCAACCCACCATTTTTTCCTTTAAAAATGTCATGTACCTAGTCAGGAATATGGCCATTGTTAAATTATAGTTCGTTTCTGTGTGTGTTACATTTTAACGTTGTGTTTCCGTTGTGCCGTTTGTTTTCTCTTATTTTTGAGTGTAAATTCACATTACTATAAGACGTGTCACGGTATTTATCTATCCCAAATTCATGTATTTAGTTTTGATGTTATATTTGTTATTCTCATAGGATTTTGTCTAATGCTTAGTCCGTTCCTGTGTGTGTTACATTTTAATATTGTGTCGTTGTTCTCCTCTTATGTTTAATGCGTTTCCTTTAGTTTTAGTTTGTTAGCCCGATTTTATTTTTTGATTCATGGATTTATGAGTTTTGAACAGCGGTATACTATTGTTGCCTTTATTTATAAAGTTAAACCTCTCACTTGTTCGACAGTCGCATGAAATTCCATTAAATTGGCAACAATGTCTGAACAAAACAAACAGACATAATGCGGGAAAATTCAAAATTAGAGGTACAACAGTCAACACTTTAAACGATTTAAATAGTAATTAAACTTATCGCAGCTAGGTTAACTCCATTCACTATGTTTATGTGCCTCTGCATTTCTCAAGTTATCTAGAGCGGGTGAACAAAACATTATGTCTCACAATCGAAAAAAGTTATAGTACTGTTGTATGTAAATTTTTTAATTTAAAAAAATAACAAATAAAAAAACTGTAAGCCTACCTTTCCTTTGTGTGTTCATGGTTCGTAACCGTACTAGATATTAGATACTATTAAGTCCAAACATTTGTTGCCGGGGTAGTAAAGACACAGTGAAGATTTACAAGGCAATGTACGTTTTTCACACTGACGTGCGTAACGGTCATTTTGACATTTTTGTTTTATTTCTTGTTATAGTGCACACGCAATTGATGCATACAAAAGCATGTAGTGTCTATATCATTTTTATCATGTTTATATGAACAATAGTTCACATTATTTCATGAGCTAGAAATAATTATTAACAAAATGTAATCACGTACATAAAACTTAATAATCATATCAAAAATGCATAGATGATCCTTGTCATGACGTCACCTGTCAACATGGAGGACACTGCACTTTCGGTAGATGCACTTGTGTATCTGGTTATACTGGTCAGCATTGTGAGAGACGTAAGCTATTGATTACAGTCATTAAAAACGTTTTAGAAACTTTTCATATTCAAAAAGTGTATAAGGTAAACCAGTATGATATACTGCACTGCTATTGTAAAATGCATGGATACATGTATCCCATGTCCTTTATTTTTTCTATGTCATATAGATTATTTATATTTCGACAAAATATGTTACTACATATCATGACACACGCGAAAAGCGACGGTTTATTCGAGTCAATAGTATAGATAAGTACTGATAAAAATTGCTTAGGGACACTAAGTGATTTTTGAACTATGACATATAGTCCGAAGACCTATTTTGATATGTCTATCAATTTTTCAGAAAATAGAGAAGCCATACAGTCAATATACATTACACATTTCAATAATGAAATAGCTGACATTTGATATACTAGTGTGTTATGAATAAAAGAAACACGCATTTATGTGCAGGATTAGTTTTGATTACCGAATTCATCTATCTAAGCATATACTTTTATCATATTTTCTTCCAAGATCAAAATTGTGGTTTTGAGAAGAAAACCCCGAATCCAATAGTTACCGCAGATCATTTTCTATTTTCATGTGAGGAAAATATATTGAAAGTTGAAGGTCATTTCAAGTTTGGTGCTATGTATAATGATTTTAGAAACTTCGATTTTTCCCACATTCATCTTTTATCAAACTGAATCATGTAAATCTAAACAAACAAAATATGAATAAACTAATCATAGATACCAGGACTAAATTTAGTATATACGCCAGACGCGCGTTTCGTCTACAAAAGACTCATCAGTGACGCTCGAATTCAAAAAAGTTAAAAAGGCCAAATAAAGTACGAAGTTGAAGAGCATTGAGGACCAACATTTCTTAAAGTTTTGCCAAATGCAGCTAAGGTAATCTATGCCTGAGGTAGAAAAGCCTTAGTTTTTCAAAAAAATCAAAAAATTGTAAACAGTAAATTTATAAATATAACCATATCAATGACAATTCATGTCAGCACACATGATTTTTTGAATATAAGCTCAGACCTATTAGACAATGATGCAATATAACTCATATCTAATTTTTCTTTCAGTGATTAATCGTAAGTTATATTTTAATATCTAAATTGATAATAAAATCACAGTCTCAGTTTCGTAAGCTTTTAATATCAGCTTTTAAATGCAATTATGCAAGAAAGGTATACTAGACAGTCAAAGTTATAACGATATTTATTCTAAAATTCTGTAATAAATACACGCTATCACACTTACAATTTTATACTTTTTCATCCATTAAGAATAAAAATAATCTTGGCAATTTATATGTCATATCCTCAAACACACTTAACTCTTTACCGTTCCTATGACCCGAATTCCTATGAGTTTCAGCTACACGTTAAAATACCAGTTGTGTATTTTGGGGTTGGTCTTTGTGGTTAAATAAAGCAATTAAGCTATCATCGTTTTTAAAAAAATCAGCTAAAATTAAACATGTTAAATAGAAAAAACTTTACAATTGTGTATATCTCAAATTATGAAAATATTATGTTTGGTTTCTATAAACCGCAAAAATCGGTCCATTATGAATTGTTTTCTTTCAGTTTTGTGTTGAGCTTTATAAAATTAAGGTTCATTAAGTTATTTTTTTATCATATTTTACGTGAAACGAATCTAAACAGTAAACATTGTCAACAGGTCGGTAATTTTCAGCAACTATTTCTTAGAATTTTTGTCCATTCCAGAAAAAAAACGTGCATATTGTGGTTCCAGAGGCTAAATAGTATACATAAAATGCATTTCTTACTACTTGTGTTTATTGTTTTTGAAATAAAATCATAATTACCCCCCTTCCTCCCGTTTTCCCATTTGTTCCCCTGGTTTTCACTCTATCCCACATTGTGTGTTCTTTTAAAGATGTAAAAAATGCAGTTTTACGTCTTTCTGAATATCTTATTAAAATCTAATATTTGTATGTGAAAGGTTATCTTAAAAATAAATCTTACAAAAAACATTGAAAATAAGTATGAATTTAATCAATTTTAACCGTCTGGTTCCGTAACTGAAAGGATGCATCTGAGGCTAGTAATCAAGCGATCCGGGTTCGCATCCCACAAGGGTGAATGTCCGGTTTAAAAAAAAACCCAATACCAATACTAAATAACTTGACTTGACTTAATTATAATTTCAAATTGAAAATACTTTTTCTTGTGACAAAGTTAATTGTCTGTCTTTTATCTATAGTCGTTTATAGAACAATAGAGACATACATTTTAAGATGATCTATTACAAATCGGTAACTAAGGGATGGTGAAGCTGCAAGACTTTTGTTTTTCTGTCGTTTAAATGGTTGTGGGAATTCAAGTGTGGATGCACTTCGGTTGTACAGTTTAGCTACGTTTTTTCCCAGAAAGCTCGAAAATATCAATTTTGACCCAAATCACCCACAAAGCATGTTTGGCTATAAAAACTGCTGTTTCTCGCATAAATAGACCATGCAGGGTTCTTTTTCGTTGATATGTTATTCCTAACATTGTATTTGAATGCTCTGTTGGTACTATTTGAATAAATAAACTTCCAAAAAGGACATTTGGTATCGAAATTTTACAATTTTCCGAGTTTTTTGGACATTGAACTGATTATCACGTGATCAAAGATAATATTTTGTTTTACAAACCTGTCATTAATATTACTGAAAAACTATTTTCTATAAAAAGTCTTTTAGGTCATTTTTTAGTAGCAATAAACAAAAGAACTATGTCAATTGGACATGCTTTGATACTATATATAATATTGGAATTCCAATGGGGACTAACTGTGCACCACTTATTGCGGGACTGTTTTTGTATTGTTATGAGTTACAATTTATGACTAAAATTAACAAAGACCCGTCGAACAAAAATTTAACAATACTTTTAGATATTTAGATGATACATTGGCTCTCAATAATGACGACTTCAGTATGTATACTAAAGAAATTTATCCTGTTGAAGTTACTTTGAATAAAGCTAATACTAACAATGACCACTGCCCTATCCTCGATCTTGATATCTATATCTTTAACGGGAAGCTTATACACAAATTTATGATAAAAGAGATGATTTTTCATGTCCTATCGTTAATTATGCATTTTTAGATGGTGACGTTCCCTTGTCACCATTTTATGGTGTTTATATATCTCAACTTGTACGATTCGCTCGTGTATGTAACAACGTATTAGATTTTAGCGAGATAAATTTATGTATTACTGAAAAATTATTAAACCAGGGTTTTCGATATCACAAACTGGTTAAAACATTTACTAAATTTTATCACCGGTATAAGGAAATAATTCGTAATTTATAACTCAACATGCAGACATCTTATACGTTCAGGTATTTCACCTCCAATTTGTTATGGTAATATTCTTTACAAAGCACAAAAATGTCATTATTCACCCCAAAAGCTTACAAAACCTGTAAACAGACTTATTAAGAAGGGATACAGTTACGATACTGTTGTCAGGTCATTAAAGATTGCATATTTTGGCTTTAATATTGATTCATTCATAGGGTCTTTGCAACTAAACACATTTATTTAAAAAAAACAACAGTTATTAGCATGACACGGGTTATGTTCTTCTCATATATTTTATGATAGTATGATACTAAACCCCTAACGGGAGGGATTGTGCCTGATATTCATATGATGAAGACATAATCTTTCAATCAGTTTAATTGAGGTCTGAGCTGGCATGTCAGTTAACTGCTAGTAGTCTGTTGTTATTTATGTATTATTGTCATTTTATTTATTTTCTTTTGTTACATCTTTTGACATCGGACTCGGACTTCTCTTGAACTGAATTTTAATGTGCGTATTGTTATGCGTTTACTTTTCTACATTGGCTAGAGGTATAGGGGGAGGGTTGAGATCTCATAAACATGTTTAACCCCGCCGCAATTTTGCGCCTGTCCCAAGTCAGGAGCCTCTGGCCTTTGTTAGTCTTTGTTAGTATGATTTTTAATTTTAGTTTCTTGTGTATAATTCGGAGTTTAGTATGACGTCCATTATCACTGTACTAGTGTGCATATTTTTAGGGGCCAACTGAAGGACACCTACGGGTGCGGGAATTCTCGCTACATTGAAGACCCATTGGTGGCCTTCGGCTGTTGTCTGCTCTATGGTCGGGTTTTTGTCGCTTTGACACATTCCCCATTTCCTTTCTCAATTTTATTAGTTGATAAGTCTACTAACAGTAATAAGAAAGTTATGATTGATTGCAATTTTATCGTTCATCTGCGGCAAAAATAGTGCATTTTTGGCCGAATGGTAACGAGTTAAGAATATCTAATGCATATCATTTTTGTGGAAGCATTGTTTAAATCCCTTTCTTTGACGCTGTACAACTCGTGTTTATGCAGTCAAATAATAAAATGGATGACATACAATCGTTATGAGGAAGATTATAGTCAAATAGATTAAAAAAAAACAATTGTCTTAATCTGAAGTAATTTATCTAAATGAGTACTTTTAATAAAAGTATGATCTGAACTTAGCTCACACTTTTAGAAAATATGGTACTTTAACAGATTTTTACATAGTTATTCGTAGATTATCGGATTTATCCAATCTCGATAGTTAAATTATAAATTTTAAAGTCCTCGCCGAGGCTCGGACTTTAAAATTGATAATTTAGCTATCTCGATTGGATAAATCCGATAATCCACTCGTATCAATGTAGGAATCTATATGTCTTAAACAATGGTATCTATAATTATGCCAATTCACAATGAGATTATAACACAATAATTGATTATTTGTAAACAATTTGTATAACGTTGTATAATTCAAACGTCGGTCGAACGAAGGTAAAGCATGCAAATTTCTTTCATTTGCAATAAAAACACACCAGTCAGAAAGTCACCATGACGGTTAACATCATATCTTTCTACAACGTAACATTTCAAATTTAATATATATCAATAAAACAAATTTATCACTTCAAAATGATTCATTTATAACGCTTTGTGCCGCATTTTACCATATTCATTTGGTGATTATTCTGCGAGAGTGTTTTATTACGTCTTTTCGTGATTTTGGTTATTTATGCATAGTTTGCTTTCCAATGTTTGGATTTGATCGTTCCAAAATCCAGCACCCAATCAAACTACAAAGTGTTACTTTAAATTTATTTGACCGTCGAAATCAAATACAAAATTATAAACTAGTTATATGCAATATGCTCTCTTTTCACAGATCGAATATTTTATCTAAAAAAAAAAAAACTATGCGCAGCGCTTTTCAAATTGCAAACTAATATCCTAGAACACGAAAAGGTAATGGGAAATATGTGCCTTATAAAGAAAGGCAATCACATTTAACTAGTTGATTGATACAGTCTGCTGATCAGGAGCCAGTCAATTATATCAATTGAAGTCTTATTCAAATCACATTAATGCAAAACAATATATATAAAATATATATATACATTTTGTATTGAGTATGTCAGGTATGTGATTGATCTGAAATAACCTTTTTTTCTAAATTTGTCAGAATTTTGTCTTGACATTCTGAAAAGTATTATCAATGTCTCATTTTTCTCTCATTTTTTTTAACATTCTAAACTTTCAAAACAAATTCTTAACCTTTTAAATTTCAAAACATATTTTTAACATTCTACATTTTTAAAACAATTTCTAAACACTTCAATTCTTATAAAACATTTTAAATATTCTTAATTTTTCTTACCAAATTCTTGATATTCTGAATTTGTCTAATCATATTCTTAATACTTTATATATGTCTTAAGCAATGCAATAAGTTTCACAAATGAATAATGTTGAGTTTTAAAGATCATCCATCTTTTGGAGGTTTGAGAAGTAGGCATAGATTTTTATCTTGGGACGTACAACAATTTTTGGCATAAAAAGCAGTAATTTGGCGAGTAACTGTCTTCGCCATGAACGTCAATCATATAAATGTTTGAAGACAAGGATGTAACCCTTCCTTAACACCTGAAAACATCCCCGGTTTTTTTTGGCGTTTGTGTTGCTAATACTTTAGTTTCCTATATTTTGTATTATATATTGTTGTTTGTCTTTTGTTTGTTTTTCTGTTGTTGCCATGGCGTTGCCAGTTTGTTTAATACATTGGAGTTTAAATGTTGTATCTTTCGCATCTCTTTTAAAGACAACAATGTATATAATGTACACATTCCTAAATTCTCAAGAAGTTTTATGATTATGATACGGCAGTATTGTTCAATATTTAATACACTTATTTTAATGACCCTTTCCAAAAAACAAAAACAAATAACTAAGAACTTTGTTCATTCACAAAATTCACTTTACTTTTCTTTTTCTTTTGATTTTTTAAGTCAATGATTAAACACCAACAGGGAAGACGCACAAAAAGAAAAAGAGAAATATGTGTCTCATAAAATATAGTTTTTTTTAATTAAATTATTATTTGGTCACAGTACCCCAAGGTTAAAGGCCTTTAGTTAACTGGTTAATAAGTAGAAATTAAAATCAAGAGGAACACCAAATAAAAATGGAAGTTCCCAATAAAGAAAAGAGGTTTCAATAATTATTTGTGTTCTACTAAGACTGTAGTCCTGATCCTTGTAACAACCATGGGAGATGTAGTAATAGTGCCGCAGGGTATACATGTACATGTAATGTTGGATACAATGGAAGGACATGCGGTCGAGGTAAATAACATTACAGAAAATAATATTTTCCTCTGTAAATTTTTAAACAATTTATAGGTAATTCCTATCAACATCAAAAAAGAGAAACATGGAAGATACAGGTGAAAACTCAACACCGGATGATGAAGAAAAAAAAAATACACAACTTTCGCTTAATATTTTAAATCTATAAGTCTTAACGCATAGACAACGTTGTACCAAAATATATCAGAACATAGATTAAAATTAAAATAATAAGATTTTGAGCATCAATAATGTGTTTTTTTACTGTGTCTTTTTCCATGTACAAGAAATAATATGTAAATAGTGATATATTGTCCCTCATTGATTAACCCTTTGTTTATTTAATCAGATAATAAAAAAAGATGTTTACAAATGAAAATATATATATTTATTAAACTAACAGTCTTCTCAATATCTATTACAGTGGTTGATCGTGAGTATTTTTTTCTTTCAAAAACCTACATGTATTTCATTGATATAACGTATACTATATGCAATGAGGTGCCATTTGAATACTAAAATCATATACAGTCTTTTTGTATTTTGTACGTCTGTCATCTTAATAGTATAAGATTTAAAAGTATTTTAAATGCACAACGTAAATAATGATTTCCAAAATCAACTTTACAGTTTTTGTGACCAAAATCAAATATTAGATTGATTAAAATGTCCAACAGCATTATTCCGAATAGACCATTCAGCTACCGAACAAGACGCAGAGAGGCAATGAAAAACCTGTGATTTTTGGAGAAAGACAAACATTTCAGATAATGGTGAACTAGGATCTATTTGTATATGAGTTGTCAGTTTCCTTCAATTACAAGTGTGTTAGCAAATTTATCTTAGGCATGATCATGACAGATTAATGATTCGCGGCAGGTAACTTTTGGTTGCACAAATATTTTACATTATAACCTAAAACAATAAAAGGATCTGACAAAAACAGAAATCTAAATATTAGTGAAACATAAAGTAAATGTAAAAGGAAAGACACACTATTTTCTTCATTTTTCCCTGTTTTGTCAAGACTGTAGTCCTGACCCCTGTAGCGGCCATGGGACATGCGGTAATAGTGCTTCAGGCTATACATGTACATGTCATGTTGGATACAGTGGAACAAAGTGTGACAAAGGTAAATATAATCACGGAAAAGAATGAATGAAATACTAATATAAATAAGAAGATGTGAATTGAGTGCCAATGAAACAACTATTCATCCTAGTCACAATGCGTCAAAAGTAAACATATATAGGTCAAAGGACGGACTTCAACGCGGAGTCGTGCCTCAAACCTAACAGCAAGATATAATGAGCCCCCAAAATGACTAGACAGTGTAAAACAATTCAAACAGGAAAACCAACGGTAATATCCACCTAAAAAACTAGAACGAGAAAACTAGTGAACCACATTAACAATCTACAACCACTGAAGAACAAGCTTTTTTCTAACCCAATTTTTTTCAATATAACGGAACAACTAGAAAAAGTTGTCATATAAGTAGAATGTTTACCTAGCTAAAAAAACAGTTGTATGACAGCTGTTTGTCACTTGTCCCTTCGATTGATAATGTTTAATTATGTCAGTTTTTATGGACTTGCCACTTTTTTTAATTAACCATGGAGTTTTGTATTTTTTGTTAAAATTTTTCCCCAACAATAAATTACCTTAGCTGTATTTGGCAAATTTCGGGGTTTCGATGCTTATCACCTTCATAATTTAATTGACCTTTTCTAATTGTTTTATTCGAGCGTTACTGATGAGTCTTGAAATACTGATATCTTAAATAACTTTACAGAACAAAACCTTTTGAAATTTGGTTCCTCAATGTTCTCCAACTATGTACTTGATTTAGGTGTCACTTATATCTGCTTACCCTTCCGGAGCACCTGAGATCACCCCTAGTTTTTGGAGGGGTTCGTGTTGCTTATTCTTTAGTTTTCTATGTTGTGTCGTGTGCACTATTGTTTGTCTGTTTGTCTTTTTTATTTTTAGCCATGGCGTTCTCATTTTTTTTTCTCGATTTATGAGTTAAACTGTCCCTCTGGTATCTTTCGTCCCTCTTTTATAATTGTTTTGTAGACGACAAAAGGCGTTCAGCGTGAAGACACAAGACACTATCCTAATCTTGTTTAACGACATAATGACATACCATTATATCTTTTAAATCAGCTATAATGGGCTTGCACGAACCACCAGATCAGCACAAACCCACAATTCAACCAGAAAAATAAGAACAATGAAGGAGAAAAAAACCAAATATATTTTACTGTTTTTAAAACTTCTGTTATTACATGAAGAAAATTCCCACTAAGGTGTTTATAGCTTACTGTTCTATATTATGAGAGCAAAAGAGAAAACAAGCGTTAAAATTTTGACTCCACTATCAAACTGGTTCTTTGATTTGAAAATGATAATAAAAAAATTGATCACATCATTTGTAACCAAAGTCTAAAATTATTTCAATACTACCATATCTACTAGAACGTTTGTCATATCTTCAGATTGATAAAAGAAAACCCGGTTGTTACAAAATTTTAACTGGTGTCTAAGAAATAACGTTTTACGCATACCACCCAATATACATTAATTCAATTTACATGATTTGCAATTACAATTGTCTCTACAGAAAACAAATGCCAACAATAACAACTTTTAGCTTTAAATTTATTTTATGAATTTATTTCAATCGTTCATTACATGTATCAATTTCTTTGTCTGTTGAATCCTTTCAGGTTTCTTTTTTTTATTTGAAAGGGAATTAACCATTTATGCCAACAATAACAACTTTTAAGCTTTAATTATGTTTTATGAACTTACTTCAACCTTTCATCATCAATTTCTTCTTCGCTGAGTCCTTTCAGAATTTTTCTCAACGCCGTGTTGTTTTTATAAAGGGTTGTGGCATCTTTTAATTTTGAAAGGAAAGCAACTCTTTCCTAACCCCATATGGTAACTAACCATGTATGGTAACTAACCCTATATTTTTTAGGACACCCTATATCAAATATGCAGTCACCACGTGTAGTCCTTTAACCAATTAAATATCTTTAAATCTATAGGACGTAAGATAACAATATTATATGTCTATTTGTTGATAATATAATGTGATTGGTTTCTTTTATCTAATTTTCGAAATCGTTTAGTTCGAAATACATTGTATATAACTTATTTTATGTAAAACATATGTTCACTGCCTTTATTTGAAGTTGTTTCTGCTAGTTTGAATACGGCCGCTACGGTCATAAACATACGTGTATTGCAACATTACCGTTATTATCCTAAACAGTTCATCATTTCTTTTTAATGTATCACCAATATTATTTAATACTTAAATTTTGGATGTGACACGTCTTCTGTTTGGCTGACGTTGTTTACTTTAACAGCCAATAGGCATAATTTAGTCATGTGACCGTGACGTCATCAACGATTTTTCATGGTTTACTCTGGTTTAAAATGGAATTAGAATTAAGTTATAAGAAATAATGTAATATTTTATCTGTCTGTTCCAAATAACATAACAAATGTGGTACTCTTAAAAATAACCCATTACGTTGTTATTCAGTGTGCACCATGCACATTTTTGATGTTATTTCTTCATACAGTCTTTCCATAAACAAATATTTGGTCTCTTGAAACGAACATTGTTATTCCTATTTATTTTTTTTTCCTTTTTACTTTTCAGTCATAAATTGTAAGTACCAATACAGTATTGCATATATTTTCGTTTTCGTTTGAACTGAAACATTTCGCATTTAGAGAGAATCAGGTTTCCTTATAAATGTTGTTTTTAAACATATAACATATAGACTAAAATATATATATACTAGTATACTGATATTTTGCATTGAATTAGATAGACCCTATGCATGGTCGCAATTGTTATGGTTTAAATATATGGTACTTTGAGTTTGGTCTTGTTATATCATTTTATACATACTTATCCGGTCGTTTGAGCTCTATGTAAAGGAGAAAAACATGTTCCAAATCTTCAATATTATTTAAATCTTTAAATTTTAAAATATTCTAACTCGATTCTATGAGGTCACACACATTTCACTGTGACATTTGACACTCTTTTCTGCATTGATCACCAACTAATGATGACGTCCGTAAATGTACAACTTTTTCGTGGTAACTTCAAGTTCAATATCTGGAATCCCTGGTTCATATGCCTTTGTTTAAATCAGCCACCTTCTGCCAACAAACTAATTCTTGAAAATGATATAAACTTAGAGATACATATGACATTTGCAAACCCAGCTGACTGCATGAATAAAAAACCCAATGAAAAATATAAAAGGATGTCGTTTGACGAAAAGATATTGGCGCTTTATCATATGTAACTGAAGGTCACCATGTGAAGTAGTTTAGGCTGTATCTGTGGTGTCATTCACTTCAATTTTAATCAGATGCAATTACAAAACATTGGATTTACATTGATAGCTATTTGAAACCCAGCAGCCAATGTAATATACTGATTTCATTTGCATGTCAATAAGACATACACAGCCATACGTATACGCTGTGTCACAGAGTATATGCGCGTTGAAGCAACGTTGTAGTGTGTTAAAAGATACATCATAGACAAAAAGACAAAATAAATGATTCAAAGCAAATCAGTCATTGCAGTTAATTTTAAACACAAATACTAGATGACAAAAAAACCCTAACCTTTTAAGGTACTTGCCTTTTCCCAAGATTTATAATATTTCTAAATTGATGTCACCAATGAAAATGCAAACATGCTACCTTTATTCGAAGTGATTAGCATTTATAATTAAAAGGAATTGCTATATTGTTCTGTGATATGACATACAAGGCAATGTTGATAAATGTACGGAACTGATATGCAACATTAAAATTTTCAGATTGTCTATCAAATCGGTGCAGTGGACACGGAAGGTGTCATAATAGAATAAACGGATATAGCTGCAGTTGTAATACTGGTTATGAAGGAACTCACTGCGAACGTGGTATGCAAATTATTGTTTTTGTTATTTTTGAAGAAATAACGGATTTATAAATGGTATTATTGAAACTGATAGTTTGTCCTATTATCAAACGAAGAGAAAAGAGAAAGAACATGTATTTTCCTGGATCACATAAGTCTCATATAACATTTTTTAGGTCATAAGAAATCTCAATCCTATCTTTAGTTTTTTGTAAATTTTCAAAAACGTGTATATAATAATGATTTCCACAACCCAATATAATAGACAAACAGTTGTTTTTGCCGTTAATTGTTTCCGTTGATTTTGAAATTCTACTATTTACCTTTGCTACTGTTTATTGTTTATTTTATGAATTCATTGGAAGATTAAAAAAAAATCTGTACTTTTAATTCTACTTCAGTAACTGATCGTAAGTATTATAAACGTTAGTGCCAGCTTTTTGGAACAACATGGTCTATTAATAGTCTTATTTTTTGGTACTTGTATTCACATGTTAATTTTTTTATTCTATTTTTTATTGTGTTTTTTTTTCTTCCAAAAATCTTACGTTATCTTTCTTTCAAAGACAGTATCATAAAAATTAAACGCCTTTTTGAAGGAATTTATTCGTGTATAAACTCGACCAATTCACTCACAAACAAATAAAATTACGAAGGACTATTATGATATGTTTGTAAGTGACTTGGGTCAGACACCAACAAATTCCTTTCAAAGGGTGTTTAATCCTTTTAATTCTTTAAACTTGGTGATAAGGATTTTTTTATCGCAAGGAAATTGTAAATATGTGTTATAAAATTGGTCTGGCGCATGAATATATTTGTTTGTTAACGCAAAAATATGTAGTCCAAGAAATTTGCTATATAATTAAAAAGTAAACTAATAAAATATCTTTTTATCATGTTTATCATTCAAATGAATGTTTGGTGTTTATCAATAAATTTAACGATTAAAACAAAGTGAAAATGAATAATTTCAACGTCAAACCGGATTCATTTATTATCGCCGCCATCTTGTTTACATTGATTACAAAAAATAGTTCGGTCAACGTTGTCTATTGAAAAAAAAAACCCGTCAAGGTCCACTAACGGAAGTCCTCTCGACCAATCATATACTTGAATTCCCTAATACACTAATCAAATAAGACTTATTACCAAAGAGAGACAAATAATACCAAAGTGATACTGAAACTCATGAGTCAATGAAAACTGACAACGCAATGGCGAAAAACGTAAAACGACCAATAGACAACGACAGCATAGAAAACTTAAAATAGTTGAGGGAGTTGGAACATTTTTGAAATACGTTATAAATGTCACAACACAAGATTTAGTGATGAAATGTTATGAAACATGTTAGTACCGACGCATTTACTACAAATTTAAAGTATATGATACCATCTAGGACTAGCTGTCAACTGACAGCGGTATTGATATGATGCTAGAAAAAACAAATCAGATCGGAACTGTACTTTAATATTTTTGTTTGTAAATGTATTTTTCAAATCAGTGTTTGTTGTGCTGTTTCCAGTATAACATGTATATTAAGGGAGTAGACCTAGGTTAAGGGAAATTCATTAGTACGTTTGTGTCAGAATTTTCATAAATGTTTTCTAAGCTTCTATGATACATAGATAATTTCCAATCTGTTTCAGGTAAATACTTAAAATACATTGCCCAAACTTGACTTTTACAAATGCATAACTGATTTAATGAGTAATCTCCCTGGACCAAGGTCTACCCCCTGAAGAACATTATTTTTACATTAAATGCTACCAAAGTATAATACTTATTCAATGTTTAATTTATGTATACCATTTTCGAGTATATTGTAATCACTAATCATATGGAACAAAAACAAAAAAGAAAAAAAGTTTGGAGTATATTTGAACGTATTGAAATTGGAATAAACACATGATCGTCATACTTGAGAAATTCGATGTGTTTTTGAAAATAAATTTAACATATAACACGATACAAGTGATGATACATTAAGGAGATGTTGCATGATTGCAAGACACCAGAGGTTAAATGACGATTATGTCAGTACTATAAGACACTGCAGGAACTTCAACAGTTAATTTACCCAGAAATTTTGGAAAGCTTTAACATGTTTAAAGGAAACTTCAAACGATAAAAGCAATATGTATCATAAATCAAGCTAATAAATTAAAAACAAATATAACAGTAGTAATCCATTCGTTTGATGTGTTTGAGCTTTTGATTTTGCCATTTGATTAGGAACTTTTCGTTTTGAATTTTCATCAGAGCTCGTTTTTTTTTGTTATTTTGCTATTAACCATAAAAAACATTGACTTACAGGCAGGTACAGAAAACTTCGATGGAGTAAAGCATGTTTAGTAAAATTTAATTAAGGTGTTACTTAACACATTGACGAAAATTAATTTGGCTCCTTTAATTTTCATAAAATTTTGACAAAATATTTACTTTGACACTTTGTCAAAAACATAAAAATAAAAAAAATAAAAACTTGAACCACTCACTTTATCGGAAAAATTTAATTGGATACATAGCAGTTTGACAAACACTAATTTTGATAATTGGGAAGCCTAATTTATCATTAACAATAGAACGTAGTTAAAACGTTCGGCTGATTTTTTCAGAGTTATCTCCCTGTAGTGTAATTTACCACTTTATCACTTCGAACGCACGAAATTATAAAAAGTTGTATTTTCATTCGTATGCGCTTACCTCTTATATTTGTGTAGATTGCTTACCAGACCCTTGCCACGGACATGGGAGTTGTTTTAACAGTATAACTGGTTACCTATGTAGTTGTCATGCTGGTTATACAGGAACGAGTTGTAATAATCGTAAGAAACGTATTTTTCATGCATTTAGTTATAGTTAAATATATAGGAAAGATACAGCAATATATAAAGTTTTGTCAAATGTGTCGTATAAAAAATAATTATCAAAATGTAAATTTCTATTGATCATACATCCAAATTATTTCAATACATATTTTAACTACTGGTACGTAAAAATGTATCTAGTGTAGTTTCAAATAACGCAATGACTAAAGTTTGAATATTTCTATTAGCAATAACGCAATGGTATTTCGATCAATGACGACTCAAATGTTCAAAGTTCATTTATTTAAAAAATACAAACATATTATACTCTTTCAGGTGCACATCGTAAGTTCGATTGAAGAAGATTTCTAATATTGTAGTACGATAAGTAACGCATGCTTTAATTATTAGATGTATGATTACAGTTTATAAGAGCCTTTGTCATGGTATAAATATCGGTTTATACATCATAATTCAGACACATTTTTCCGAACAACTAATTTTTGCTGAGAGTTGCCGTATTGTGGGTTATTTTCGTGGGTGTAAAATTTCGCGATTTTCATTGAATAAGGTATACGACATATTTTTTTGGGAAATATTTTGGCGGATTCAAATCTTTAATAAATTCCTTTACATGTAGTCTTTTAAATTGGCGTAGTTATTTTGGCCATGTTCTATCCACGAAAATAAGCGAAAATTTACACCCTGCGAAAATAACCCACTACACGGTATTTGTCTATGCCTTACAAAATCAAACAACTGGAACAGGATGATACACTTTCAATACTGATTGCATTTTAAATGTATTTCAATCGCAGAGAAAAACAAAAACCGGATTTGTCAATTTTTAATTCTATTAATCCCTGCTTCTCTTTTGGGTTGGATACATTTAAATTTAAAGTCTTCATATCTGCAAAAGTTAAACATGACATTGAAAATAAGTACTAACATTTTAAAATTTGACATGACTTAACAGTTCATTTAACATGTTTAAGCTTCAGTCCTTCAACAAAATGTATAAAAATCCGCAACGCCAAAATTGTATTTTGTAGTGCAATGTTCATCAAAATACGTACCTTACAATATATATTTCAGATTGTTCACCTGATCCTTGCAATGGTCACGGTATTTGCCATTATACCCAGATAGGATTTACATGTACATGCAACAAAGGATACACAGGTCCAACATGTGCTTCAGGTAAGCATGGAAACAAACTAAATTAATAATCCTTTTTCGAAATCCTTTTTTGTTTTGTTTTGTTATTACATGTCTTATTTATATAGAGTGTTTGTGGTGTTGTAAATTACATATTCTATAAAAAAAAATCAACTGTATTTGGTATATAAAATGATTACAATGTATACATGTTGTCTGACAGGGTTTATCTGACCTTGTCCTCATTTTCATGGTCAAATTATTTTCATAGTTATGCTTGTTTTTCAGAAATTGCATGTTTCTCAATAGTGATATTTAACATGAGCAATCATAATTAGTTTGTTTGTATGATATGATTGCAGATTATACATGCTTTTGCCCATTGACCTGACTTGACCTGGACCATATTTCCATCGACCATTGGTCATGTTACGTTTATGCTTTACATGTAGTACACTATTTATATTACGGGATATCAATATACTTGTTATCAAAGGTACCAGGCTTGTAATTTAATACGCAAAAAAATGCGCGTTTCGTCTAAATAACACTAATCAGTGACACTTAGATCTAAATAGTAATAAAGCCAAACAAGTATAAAGTTGAAGAGCACTGATGACCCAAAAATCCAAAACATTATGCCGAATACGGCTAAGGTAATCTATGCCTGGGATAAGATACATTAAGTTTGTTAACGATAATTTAAGCAGGCGAAAATCTTGTTATCTTATTTTATAATTTTACCTCTTTTTTTTTTTAGACTTAATCATATAAGTAATTCATTTTTTTCATTTCAGTTATTGATTGTAAGTATGGAAATCATCTATGACAATAATACGATGTGGTATAATTCCTTATGAGACAACGTTTCACCAGAGAAACAATAAAATAGGAATATCATACAATTATCACCACATGGCCTTCGACAATGAGCAAAACATCTACCGTAGAGTCAGCTATAAAAGGCCCTGCCAAGAAATTATATTAAAAAGGGTGATATGTAGTTATTACAAAATTGAAGATAGAAATATAAATATAATTCGCAGTAAGGAACGCGGTAAATTCACTACCCGTAATGATGAATTATAATTTGTTTTTTAATATTATATAACTGTGTATCATTTTGTAATGGAATTTTAAAAGCTTAATCTATAGATCTCAGTTTATAGGATTAAGTTGATTTCAAGCATCTAATTTATATAAGAAACACTCAAATGTAGGTTGAGTTCAAATATCATATTATGGTACAACAATTAACTCCAGTTGTCCTTTTGTATGCCTGATGATAGCAACTGTACATAATAATCCACCATTTTCTACATAGGAAAATGCTTGTACCAAGTCAGGAATATGACAGTTGTTATCCATTCGTTTGATGCGTTTGAACTCTTGATTTTGCCATTTGATTTCGGACTTTCCTTTTTGAATTTTCCTCGGAGTTCATTATTTTTGTGTTTTTACTTTTTTCATAGCTTAAAAAATTTCTATCTCGATGTAGTTGCTATCTCAAATTTTTACATTGCATTATTTAAAAAGTTCGTTTACCTTGGCATCAAAGTAAAAAAATAAATAATTGAGTATGATATATTAATTCACAAAGAACAAGTCTAGACAGTAAACTAAACATTATAAAAACAGCTAGATAGAATAAAACATTTGTACATTCCTATTGAATTCAGAGAAAAATATTATTTTAATTATCAAATTTGATTTAGATTGTAGTTCTAATCCATGTCACGGGCATGGTGATTGTTATAATGGAGCAGGAGGACACCTTTGTCAGTGTCATTCAGGATATTCTGGAATTAATTGCCAAACAGGTAACACGAAATATTCACTGTCATTTTTATTATTAGGTTTTGCATTCGACAGGGGATTTTCAATTCAATAGTTAAATAATGAGCTGGCACTGGTAAGTTGTTTATCGCTAGTATGCCCATGACGTCGCTGATGTGTACTTATGCAATGGCATGCATACCCCTAGTTTCTAACAACACTTTTATATCACTAGCGAGTAGCATGATAGGAAGATTTATCACAACAAATGTCAAAGGAAAAAAGCAAAAAATACTTATAATTGTCGGATATCGTTTAAATCATGGAAAAAACCCATATTGCATACAACATGGAATCTGTTGTGAGAAGGAAAAAAAACATATAGGTCAACAGGAATATTTCACTGTATCTTGTTAAATTGTGGTATTTTTTAAATTGTTTGAATTTGATATTAGAATTAATAATGTCTTTATTGTTTATGAAAATATTTGACTGTTTGATTTTTTCACAACAATGACAAGGAATAGAAATGAAAGATGATATTTTATTTATCACAACAAAGTGAAACACGATTCTTTTAAGGAGGTGTTAAAATCCTTATAATCCATATGGTAAATCACGTTTTACATTTCCAATATATTCTTAAGCATTCATGAAAAATGAAAATAATCAAAGTTACACATGTAAAACCTTTTTAATTTTTGAAAATACCCTTTCAGACATTAACAAGCTCTGCCTGTGGACAAATTTTTACTACGATCTTCATTTTTAAATTCTTGTTTTCTATTTAACAGCAGCAACAAAACAGCCTATCGTTGGATCAGGTCGTAAGTATGCGGAAAGTAATTCCTGAAATGTTGAAGCGTTTTTAACGATTGATAATTCCACATATTGACTCAAGGATATGTTTCAATCACTTTAATCAACATGGTTAATCACATATATATAATTTCCCAAGTATTGATTTGCATTCATAAAAACAAAATAATCAGAGTAACACAAAGTCAGGCAAAACCATTCATTTTTTGAAAATACTCTGCATAGACAATACCATGAATGACAAGCCTTGACTGTCTACAGTTGGACATATAACTTTATTAAATACGAAGTTATAATCTACAATACAATACTACATGTTTATCACATTATAATATGTGAACTTTGTGCATATCATCAGCATGTGTCGTCCTGTTTCTATTATAGAAGGATATACCGCTCTATGTATGCTATACTTAGTTTTATTCTAATACTTATAAGGTGAAAATAAACTTATCGCTTATGCTAAAATCTGAAATATACGGGGGCAATACACGAGAATATTATTTTGGTGTTATCTATATAAAATGTAAGACTTGGGTACTACAAATAGACCCTCTAAACAAGGCAAATATTGACTTCAAAGCTGTAAATCGTCCCAAAAAAAGTTTTGTATACATGTCGTTTTTGAGAAGGTGCGTATCGAAAATATGTTAACATACACTAAAAGATGGTAAGTTGAAGTGTAACACATTGAATGGTAAACAACATGAAATTTAAATAATCTGTTTTTTTCTTTCAAATTTTTCACATAGCTCTAATTGTGTTTCCCCTAACAATACATGTTTTTTCCCGATTTGTGCTTATTCACTGCAATTCATGTATTTGTCATAACTGTATGTTGGAGTCTAAACTTGGAACGAAATGATTACAAAGTAGTGTTTGTAATTTCAGCAATTTTACCTTTTGGACCTCAAACAACAACCAAAGGTAAAATATATCATTTTTTGAATATCTATTAATTAAAATGTATTTTATCCTGTATCCTTTATGGGTAAACTCTTAATGCATTGGAGGCCTGTATGTTATATGAATTTCTTGCAATAACAAGTCTATGTTGTTTATACAACATGAGAAATTGGAATGCAAAATTGTGAAAAGGGAGCAATGGCTTGTACTGCTAATTAGGCAAAACACATGAGTAAACCGTCAATTAATCTTTTTATTATTCGAATTGTATAATTTAAAGATGTCCCACGAGTATGTTCAATTTTCATTTTTCAATGACATTATTTTTTTTATTACGCGGTATAGTATCTCGACGTTTTCAGGCGTTGAATTTTCTTGCCGTGTTGAAGGCCCACTAGTGGCATTCGACCGTTACCTGTTCGTCGGTCGGGTTGTTGTCTCCTTGACATATTTTCCATTACTATTCTCAATTTTATAAATTTTTATTTATTTTTGTAAATCTCTCTCCAGATCTCCATTTTAATTCAATATTTTTCGAATCTTCTGTTTTTTGTCAAATTTAATTTGCGTTATCTCGTACATCATGTACATATATCCTCTATCATTAGTTTTTATGTCGTTTTTTAAATTTTTATTTCAACCTATAGACTTGTGGACAGATAAAACACCTTTTAATGTAATGATTGATTGATTGAATGATTCGTGTATAGCGGAACTTTGAGAACTAATGAACAATTTTGTGGCGGTCTAACTCCTAACTTGGCACAGATAAGTGCCCCGTGTTTGTTAAAACATAGATAAACTAAAACTGAACTGTTAAGTGTCAAGTATAAATTGACCTGTACATTTACAAATTGATAAACATATGTAAAACATTACTGAAAATGGTTAAAAATAAATACATATTTTAGATCATGTCTGTGATAAGATGGGACTTCTTATGGATCTAGCTACAGGCAAAAGTGTCACCATGCAAAACGCCAATGCCTGTGGTGGTAAATCGTCTGACGCAGTTATCCTCAAACACTGCCAGTCTCCAATATTTTCAAAATGGAAGAAAGGAATACAGGTTTTTATTTTGAACTCTTTATCGTACATGTAGCTTGTCATTTCGTGATATAAAGTTAATAATAATTTTGTAACTCCTTCCTTATAAAATGGCAACGACTGAAACCATAAATGAATCCTTTTAAACAAAACACATTTTCATTTTGTAATTTGTAATGGGAGGAATATTTAGTATTTGATATTTAACATTTCTCTATATATCTAAACAATCAGCAAACATGTTGTACGTACTGTTGTCTTGTTATCAATGCTACTTTATGAACTGACAACATCATTGCGATGTTACATACAAATTAAACAGTTATTTAGTCTTATAAATAAGTATGGTAAAATTCTTTTAACATGTTGAATAGAATTATCAACTTTACCTTGAAATAATAAATAAAATTTTAAAATTTGGCCTTATAAACATTTTTCGAGCGTTTCTGATGAGTCTTTTGTAGACGAAACGCGCGTCTGGTGTATATATAAAATTTTAATCCTGTTATCTATGAAGAGTTTAATTGTAGACATCCACGAGCGCAATGTAGTAGTATTACGAAACACACAGAAACATATTATCCACGTGTTGAAATTTAAAGGAGTTAAATGATTATCAATTTATGTTCCTCTACAATTTCTGTCTTTATGGAAATCTTTTGAGGAGTAATTTATAGTGAAAAGGCAATTCTAATATCATCTCATATATACACAAAAAATGGATCTTAAATTGTTTTGAAAAGTTATAAATAACATCTAAATATCGACAACAGGGAAACTAGGAATACGCTATTATCTTGATTTAAATCACATTTAAATATGACAAAAAGGTATAAAATGTTGCTCCACATTTGTATACCAACACTGCTAAGTTATAGGCATGTCAGGTAGATTTTCGAAATTTTTCGATTTATCTGTCTCTCTTAGGAATACATAATCACGCTTTTTAAATGACTACATATTGTTTTTTTTTCACATTCTGTCAATTATCTTAAATGAGAATAAATATATGTTTAGTAAAATTAAAGTTTATACAACTTACATTATTTGCAACTGTTTGCAATAGTCCCTCTGGTATCTTTCGTCCCTCTTTTATTAATGACCTTAGTTAATCGTATTAATATTTCAAGCGTTTATGGCATACCCATCAGTTGAATTGTTGTCACAGCTATTACACAATGTTCATAATGTTCGAAAGGAAATATTTTAACCACCATTTCAAACTTCAGATTTTTTTTAAACGTTATCGTTTTATATGTACAATGTAAATTCTAATTTTTTCAATTGATCAATTAAAAGACAGTTTTACAAGTAATGATGACGTCGCAAGATACTGGTTTGTTGATAGCATTATCAAATGCAAGCGACGTATACTGTGTATGTTTTCATAATATTCTTAATTGTTTTCACCTTGATTTTGTATTTCAACTAAAGGTGAACAGACATTGCAGTCAATTGGAACATTATATACCTATAGCTGAATGGACAGGTCATGGATTCAGTGATAGCATTGGTATTTTAGTATCCTGCCAAAATGGTGTAATTGAGGTACGTATTTTTCTACCTACTACTTTAATATTTGTAACTTCATTTCACATAATTGAATATCGTAACAATTAAACTTTTTATACAATTTCGTTTATTATTCAAATATGATGAAAATGTTTAAATAAGGGGACGCAACTTGATTGCAAGTGAGACAGTACTACACTGGAAATATTAAGAACATTTGTGTTTGTTTGCGCCTTCCTTTTTGTCATGATTGTTTTCAGTGTCGAATTTGTTTGATTTTTTCGTTCCTGTTCACAAGCAAAGGACAAAAAATGATTGCAAGACTTTCATGAAATACAAAGCGATTGTCTTGCACCCGTAGGACTTTCTCTATTTTGTTTTACTCCAACACATGATACATATTATATATTTTGTTTGATTTTAAACGCTTTTGGTCTGGAAAACAAGAATAATATCGATATTGTGTGTGCAGATCCTTTGTTCGTTTTTCTCTCTGAGAATGCATATTTTATTTTTATTTTTGAAATTCAATTCCATTCAATGTTGAAAATACATTTATATGTGTATTTACTATATTTTTTTGTTACATATGCATTTACTCTTATATTTGATTTTGTTGTTACATATGCATGCATTTACTATAATATTTGATTTTGTTGTTTCATATACATTAACAATAATATTTGATTTTTGTTTTGACATATGCATTTGTTTTTACTATTGAAGATGATGTATCAGTCCTGTTCTCGTAACTTGATGGTTCACAATGTAACAGCACCCGCATCTGATCTAATATACACTGTTGATTGGATGTAAATAAATGTGATGATTAAAGACTTTAAAGAGAGAATTATGAATTAACATTCACTTTGTCTATTTAAAATTTTAGATTACAAATTTATTATAATACAAGTATGCATCTTCTGGTGGAAGTATGTCACCAATGGTATATAAAAAAGAAGATGTGGTATGATTGCCAATGAGACAACTATCCACAAAAGACCAAAATGACACAGACATTAACTTGTATAGGTCACCGTACGGCCTTCAACAATGAGCAAAGCCAATACCGCATAGTCAGATATAAAAGGCCCGGATAAGACAATATATAACAATTCAAACGAGAAAACTAACGGCCTTATTTTTGTTAGAAAAATGAACGAAAAACAAATATGTAACACATCAACAAACCACAACCACTGAATTACAGGCTCCTGACTTGGGACAGGCACATACATAAATAATGTGGCGGGGTTTAACATGTCAGCGGGATCCCAACCCTCCCCTAACCTAGGACAGTGGTATAACAGTACAACATATTAAGAACGAACTATAAAAATCAGATGCACAAAAATACAAGTGGACGTGGTCCGGTACTTATACATCCCGACACAGAAAGACACAATGAACAGATCTGAGAGTACTCGCAGTTATCTGACAGCTATTTCAAAGCCACTAACAACTAATAAAAAAATCATGCATCTAAGACTAAACTATCAATCCGTACACATCCATCATCCAATGGATTTAGTATAAAGACGTCAAATACAGCCAGAGAAAAACATGACCTTCTGCAATGCCAAGTTACAGGTATCGACAGATTGTAGATACATGAATATGTATATGCATATAACATACTAGTAATATTTAGTTAGCTTTTAATTTACTGATAACAAAATCAATACCAATAAAAACAATATTCAATGATCTTATTACAGTGTTGAATAGGTAACCTTTTAGAATAAGTTAATTTAAAGGAGCGGCAGGCTTACATGGATCATTTCTAAATTTCCGGGCACGGTTAACAACATTTCCGTAAAAATCAGGATGTGCTATCCCGTTTGAAATAAGTTTTCTACAGGTACAACCAAACTTCAAAACCAAATTTTTATATCTATGGAAAAATTTAGTAAAGGTTTTAAGTAATTTATGGTAACGATATCCCTGGTTTAATAATTTACCAGTAATACATAGGTTGCGTTCGTTAAAATCAAAAACGTCACAACAGACACGACGAACAACTTGTGAAATATAAAACACCGTAAGATGGTGCCAAAGGAACATAACCATCTTTATATGGAAAATTAACAATAGAGAACGAAAAATCGTCTCTTTTGTCGTAAATTTTAGTGTGGAGTTTCCCGTTTAAAACCGAAATATCTAAATCCAGTAAAGGACAGTTACTACCGAATAAACTTGATTTATTTAAAGTAAGTTCCTTGGGGTAAATTTCAGCAGTATATTGAGAAAATTCTTGATTATTTAACGAAAAAAATATCATCAAGATAACGGTAAGTGTTGTTGAATTTATTAATTAAATGCAGTTTCGACGGGTCTTTACTGAGTTTAGTCATGAACTGTGATTCGTAACAGTACAAAAACAAGTCTGATATTAAAGGGGCACTAATTCATGGGGATACATACAACCTGTCATTAAACTTTGTTACCG
This sequence comes from Mytilus edulis, assembly GCF_963676685.1. NCBI lineage: Eukaryota > Metazoa > Mollusca > Bivalvia > Mytilida > Mytilidae > Mytilus > Mytilus edulis. The sequence goes on along the minus strand of NC_092350.1, from coordinate 66,196,419 downwards.
AAACGTACATAAATATTATCAAGGAGAAAATTTACAGTTTCAATCATTTCATCACACCTCCAGTAAGTATATCTAGCATATTCACCTTTCTCATTAGAGAAGAAGGCTTTAAATGGGTTGCAGCAAATATATCTACATTCAGCTTTACCAAACGACCATTTAATTGAATAGGACAACTTTTGTTTAATAAGATAGTGTGGAAGTGTAGTGTAAAGAGTAGAAAAATCAGAACTATTAACAAAATCAAAAGGACCATCAAAAGCATGTAATTTATCTAAAACATCCAAAGAATTTTTTACACTCCAAAAATGGTTTATACCACTGTGTTCATATATTTTATTACAATAGTTGATGATAAGCTCTTTAATAGTAGTTAATGAACTAGTTAAGAGCACTGAAAGATTAGTTGTATGCTCACCAAAACAGTAAGCAACTCTATGTTGACATTAGTTATCAGTGAAATTATGATAATATTATTGTATAATTATTAACTTACTGTTTAATAAAATAAATACATTTGGTTTATTTACTGTTTATTTACTGTCTTCCGATTGGTTAAAATTATTATTTTTATATTTTCAATGTTGTCAATTTTGATGGTGATACGCCCACTCTGACGTTAAGTATTCATACGCCAACATGTGTGTACGTTGTTTTGTTAATACAAATTATATTAAAAGTTCTTTGAGCCTTATTTTTGATAGAAATTTATTTATAATGAATGGCAATAATTTATTTTGATTTTATTGAACCATAAAACTAATTTTTGACTCTTCACATTTTACATAATCCGCTTCGCGGATTATTCAATTTGAAGAGTCAAAAATTAGTTTTATGGTTCAATAAATTCAAAATAGATAATAGCCATTCATTAAATGATGGTTTTGATTTGAAAAGAGCTGCATTACAGATACTTAGTTTCAATGTGTCAAAATTAAGCTGCTTAAATTAAAAAAAAAGTGTTTTCCAAACCAGTAGATAACCACTCTAAATGTTTTCCTTGAAAGGACTACACAATTTGGATCAACTTTGCACTACCTATTAATATTTATTTGTTTTATTAATTCAGTAAGTCACAATTGTAGTCCTCTCATTAATACTAACTTTGCTGTCAATATTTCATCTTGTTTTTATCATATTAATGTGATGCAAAAATTATTGCAACCATAACTACACCATTTCATTAAACTGAAATTGTTTTATTTGAGAGAACAAGGTGTCGCAGCATTTTAGAAATATAGTATTTTAGGGTAACTACATGGTTAAAAGCAGTAAAAAATGATAATGTGGACAATATTAGTATGAGGAAAAAGAGATGTTTTCAAGATTGATTAAATGAGGGAAGTTTTTCTGTGGGAACACCTAATATCCCTGGTGTGTTTTATGGCAGGAAAACGGATATATATGCACTATCTGACTTATATGCGATAAAAAAAAGTGGAGAATGAGCATCCTATTTTACCGACCACATTAAATTGTGATATTCCTCGCCGATGTGTTCAGATTTTAATATGCCATATGGCTCATTCAGATTGTGAAATAAGACTGACAGAATGATTTAGATATAAATGTTAGAAATCATTATTCAGACACAATAAAATATAGCTGTAACTTCAAGAAGAAAAACAGTGTTTGAAAGATACAAGTCACTTTTGTAGTAATTTATTGTATCAACTTAGTTTATGGAAGGGGTGCTATGTTAATTTTTTCTATTTGTAATTACAATTTTACCGCGGAAAAGTGATTATTTTTTTTTAACAATTTCTAATGAATGAACTGTTCAGAATAATCTTTTTTGAATGACAAAACTTTTTTTAACACAGAATCAGGATTTAATTCTTTACTCTCCCGACTCCATTGCGATGTACGTTGCTTGAACGCGAATATTATTCAATATAATATAAGCATATTTTATCAGTTGATCATTTGATAAAGTAAAAGGTACTATGTAAAAAGTTAAAAACGTACACGAAGAGAGCAAACAATGGTAAATCATGTACACGTAAAAAAGAATATCAATACATTTAGTTCACAGTATGATTTTCTATTCAGTGTAAATCAATAAGATTTTAAAAATCTTACATACGAATATGCCTTGTTTTAAAATTGATATAAAAACTAATCTTATATATATGATCCAGACCCTTTATTGTAGTGACAAATAGACAAAACATTACTTTTTTTAAAGTTTAAATGAGCAAGGATGACGATTATTTTTGATAAAATTATCAAAGATGGAAATAAAAAAATATCCCTATTAAGGTAGATGGGGTGTCTAATTAATCCATAGATTTTTTTAATAATTTGCCAAAATGTAGTTTATATCATGCTTTTTTGAAAAAAATAATAAAAAGAATGGGTCACCGGGCTTATTTTCACGCTACACGGTGTTCAAAATTGACAAATTTTGTATAGATTATGCATGGAAAACCCAATTTTCTGCAATAAAACGTAATCTACACCATAGAATTTTGAGATAACATATGAGAAGATGGCTTTAATAGTATGCTTTCAGTTAAGAAAAAGAAACAATGGGGTCACCGGACCCGTTTTCTTGCTACATTATAAAATAGGTAAATTCCTAACACATTCTATAGTAAAAGTACCTTAATCTGAATTATCTGCCCTTGCATTTGAGTTGCCTCCCCTTATGTTGCAAAGTTGGAAAAAAAATGATTAAACAATTTTTTTCTGTTTTTTGTAAAATACAACCATAAATATGATAAAACATGTCATTTTCTATATCGAAGTGGAAGTTCTTACACATGAATTACCTACTACTCTAAAAAATTGCACATTCTATTAAAGAATTAGACCTTGTTTTCTGGTATTTTCAAATCCAAGATGGAGGAAGACACCCTATCTACCTTAAACGAATTAAAGGTTGGAATAAAACAAAGTTTGCATTTTATCAATGAAAATAACGACTTTTTACATGTCATTATGTCATACCTTCATTTGTGATTGCTTATCAATGACAACTATCAGGGGACTTTATTCAGATTGTCAATTGTATAAGGCATTACATTACATTTAACTTCTCAATATTATTAAAATAATCGAAATCAATGATTTTTATCTTATTGTTTATCATCATAACATGTTTAAGTTTCAAATCTCGCCATCGCAGAGGTCCCAAAGGAGAATGTTTCAAATATAACAGAAAATCAGCTATATCCATGGCATGTCTCAAACGAGATTTCATATCCGATGTAAGCATTTCCATTGTGACTTTTCCCCCATATTCATAAACGGCTGTGAGATCACCATGATTTCACCACTGGTGTTCTCGGTGTAAATGTCGTAAGCAGTACCCGAGTAGACGTATCAAATTGGAATGTTATATCTGGTCACGCAGTAATATATCTTTCATAAAATACATATGTGCTGTGTTATACCCTATCACGTTCTGAATATCAGAAAGCCTCTCAATTACAACCTTTGATCATTGAAAAAATGCCAATATTGGACGTGTTCGACCTTCCAGATCCCGTATGTGTTTCAATGAGTTGAATCTGATCAATATTGGTACATCTTATTGGATATTTATGAACAGTTTGCATAGTAGGCAGTATTTTAACCTTTGCGAAGAAGGCTATGTTTCGTTGATGTCCATTAAAGCTGTGTGACTCCGGATAATCAGGCTTCTCCATTACAAATATCAAATCACTACTTGTAAGACTAAAAGCAATAACAACAACTTTTCTATCATTCCAGCTTGTATTTACAGAGGTATTCATCAAGTTGTACTGAGGAAATCTAAAAACTGTAAAAAAATAAACACAAAAACGCTTCATGCATGATCGTGACAATTGCTGGCCTACACTCGCTTACTGTTAACACAGGTATTCATTGTCTTGGATGTTGTTTGAGGGTTTGAACAATGTATCAAAACATTGTTAGCATTAATATATTAATATGTTAGAAATGTATTACAAAAGTTATCAGATTAATGACAATTATAAAAAAAAAATTGCATATCATTATCAAATTGCTCATACATATAAATGTAATCGGTAACAAAGATGACAGGTATATGGTATGGTGTATGGATACATGTAGATCACATAATAGACTAAGAATATATAAAGCATGCATGCTAATCAACTACATATTTAAGAGTTATTTTGATATAAACGGCTCATAAAACACTTAACGTTAAATTACAAAATTTTGGGGTGATCTGAAGTGTACCGAAAAGGTTAATTAGCATATCCTGCTCTATCATATAACATGTATAAGGATAAACTGTTTTAATAATAGTTTAACTCCGTTTTCCGGAATCAATCCTAATTGATTTTTAATTTAATTACATCAATAATACGTCATTTTGTGACGTCATTCATGCGTTATCAAACAAGTGCAAAACTGCCATCATAACTAACGAAAATTATCAGCAGCAACATGAAGCCACCAAAAAGACAAAGAAAACCTAGGGGGATGACCGGAAAATCACAGAAAAAAGAAGAAAACACAAGGGACCCTACCAGAACTAGCGGGAGTAACGGACAAAGAGAATGGTACCATTTCAGTCCGATATAGGCAGTGATTCTTTGGCCAGTGGCAGTGACCAACCTGAAATTGACCAAACCCCAGGACAACATATGGCTTCTGTGATGACCAGAAATGACCAACACCAAGTACCTAGACAACCTACTACCGGTATGTTTAACAATACAGGTTTAAGTGATTGTAATAGGGGTTATTCGAAGTGTCTTAATTTAGAGATCGTACACAAAAGTGTAACACCAGTGTACACATCAAGTGTGTTTGACTCTGTAGGTGCCCATATTCCGGTAAAAATTAAGGAAAAGATTTGGGCTGGAGAATATATTGATTTAAATATTTTATTTAAATCTGCAAAAGATTTAGCCACAGACTCCCAGTTAAATTGCGATCTTTCATTAAAAGGGGGGTTATTAACTATAACTCCACAAAGACAGAGCATCATTACACATTTGCACGTATGGACATCTGCATTCATCATCTTTATTGATATAGTGCTAGAAAAATGGCCCAATAAGTGGAAAGAGTTCCTGAAATACATGTTTAACGTTCGACTAGCTTCATCTAGAGGGTGTGGCTCAGATTGGGCTATATATGATGAACAATACCGCCTTCGTAAGGCAAGATGTCCACAATCGTCTTGGGTAGAGCTAGAAATGGAGCTGTGGGTTATGTACGTCTCTACTCCTCCAAGATTTGCTCATTCAGAAACTAATTCTTTTGGGGGGTCATAAGGGTTCACAGTATGTCCAAAATACTAAATCAGAACAGGTACAAAGACCCACGGCATCATGCAAGGGTTACAACTGCGGTAGATGTACTTATGGGGCAGCATGTAAATTTGAACATAAATGTTTCAGGTGCTCTGGAAACCACCCTATTGGGGCCTGCAAAAAGAGGTAAGGATTACGAGTTGTACTCTTTGGGATACTCCCCTATTTGTGTGAATGAAGTAGCATAGTCTTAAAATTTTATCCGTATAAGGTAATAGCAAACGAACTAATACATGGTCTTCGATTTGGTTTTAAATTACAATATTCCGGTTCACGTTTACCAGTTAATGCAAACAATTTAAAAAGTGTGACTATTCATGCAGATCTTGTTAGAGAAAAAATAAATAAAGAGGGACGAAAGATACCAAAGGGACAGTCAAACTCATAAATCTAAAACAAACTGACAACGCCATGGCTAAAAATGAAAAAGACAAACAGAAAAAAAATAGTACACATGACACAACATAGAAAACTAAAGAATAAACAACACGAACCCCACCAAAAACTAGGGGTGATCTCAGGTGCTCCGGAAGGGTAAGCAGATCCTGCTCCACATGTGGCACCCGTCGTGTTGCTTATGTGATTACAAATCCGGTAAATAGTCTAATTCGGTAGGTCACATTTATGAAAGGGAAGGGGATTGTAGTTACGACGTAAGGAATATATCCGATATCATTTGTGAAACGGTTATTCCATAACGGTCAACCAACTCGTGATGGCGTCCTTAAAATTTACGAAGGTATGATTTCAACTTCACCATTTGGAACTTTTGGTTTAATAGCTTGCTTGTGAGCAGTAACCCTCTATCAAGAAAATCATGATAGGAAACGCAAGCACGGGAATATCGTATCAATTGGGAGATATATACCCCGTATGCAGGTGCTGCTGGAATGTTGCTACTTAGAAATGGAAAGTTCACAATTGGAAAGCTGAAATCATCTCTTTTGTCGTAAAGTTTTGTTTTCAACCGACCCTCATTGTCAATTTCTAGATGTAAGTCAAGATATGAAGCCGACTTAACTGTATCTATAGTATCCTTTATCTCCAATTCGATGGGATAGATGCGTTCCACATAGTCACCAAATTTTGAATTGTTTAGTGAAAGAACGTCATCTATATAGCGGAAAGTAGAGTTAAAGGATATTGCTAACTTCTTATCTTTCTTCCTAAGAAGTTCCTGCATGAAGTCAGCCTCATAATAATAAAGAAACAAGTCGGCAAGTAGAGGGGCACAGTTTGTTCCCATTGGGATGCCGACAGTCTGTTGAAAAACACGTCCTCCGAACGTTACAAATATGTTGTCAATCATGAAATCAAGCATCTTGATAATATCGGTTTCAGAGAATTTTTTGTTTGAATCAGAGTGATTCTTTACAAAGTATGATTTATCCCTCCCTAAGACAAGATACTTGTATCTACGTTGGCCATTCTTTTTTATGAAGCAAAGTAATACCAACTCTTTCAATTTGTCTTTTAGTTTGGAATGTGGAATACTTGTTTAAAGAGTAGAAAAGTCAAATGTTTTAATACTGTTACAAGCTGAAAAAGAGTTAGATTGTATGTACTCTGAAAGATTTTTGGAATTTTTAAGTATGCACATCTGATTCACGCCAGATTACTCTAGGTAGAATGGCCGGTCCTTTTGATCACACACCTTTGCCAACTCTACGCATTCTCCTATATTTTTGACCGAAAAGAAGAACGGGGACTCCCGTTTAATTCATAATCTTTCCTATCCCCTACATAACTCTGTGAATGACTTTATAGATGAGAAATATTGCTCGGTGCAGTATTCGTGTATTAACGACGCTGTTCGTTTGGTCCAAAATATAGGAATAGCCGGAAAACTTTCAAAGTCCGACGTGAAAAGTGCATTTCGTTTATTAAGGGTTTCACCTTCTGATTTTAACCAGTTGGGTTTCATTTTTGATGGTAAATATTATTTTGATCGTTGTTAACCACAGGGAGCCTCAATCAGCTGTTCGCTCTTTGAAAAATCCTCAACAGCACTTCATTGGGTCATGGAACTTACCAGTGGAAATTCAAATATACTTCATTATCTAGACGATTTCCTTTTTGAAGGTGAAGCAAATAGTCCAACTTGTCAGGAAACACTTGAAACGTTCAAGAAAATTTGTTCAGATGGGGGGGTTCTATTAGCCTAAGACAAAACCGTTCAACCCACCGAAATTTTGACCTTTTTAGGTATTGAATTTGATACCTTAAAAATGGAAATGAGGCTCCCTGGCGAAAAACTGACTAATAGAAGGTTTAAAAAGGTCAAATCCAATTTTAATTGATTTATTACGAAAATTTATCAGGTCACTTCAACATGTCTGTTTTCCGCCGTATGAATCCGCCATGTTTGCTTCAGCTTTTAATCTAAGTTTTTTCGCTTTACTTCACTTGGGTGAGATAGCTGCGGAAAGTAAAACTGATTTAGGGGCAAATGTTATACAAATATCTGACGTTTCAGTTGTAAAATTTGACCACAAAGAAGAGCTTCGTCTGTGTTTACGAAGTTCCAAAACAGATCAATTACACTCATCTTTAACTTTTATTATTAGTGAGCAATTCGACAAATCTTTATGTCCCATTCACTTACTAAAGCAATTTTTACAAATTCGATATCCTTCGTCCGGGAGTAATTTATACATACATTTTGATGGATCAAGTCTCACTCGTTATCAATTTTCGTCTATTTTACAAAAGAGTTTGTCATTCTCCGAAATCAATGAACATTTCAGAGCACATTCTTTCAGAATCGGGGGAGCAACTGAAGCAAAAAGGCTAGGAGTAGATGACGAAACATTAGAGAAATGGGGTCGTTGGACATCGGATGCTTACACAAAATACATCCGTTTGAACATTTAAAACTATAGGCTATACTTTTTAAACCGCAATAGCTTAATGAAATAATACATACATCAATTATAGGTGTCAAAACAATTTGGTTAATAGGATCATCCATAGTATATTGGGCCAATGAAGAAGCTTAGTCTAGACCTGGGGGACTTCACCTTGGCCTACAGAATACAAATGCTCATATGATTTTTATTGGTCAAAGGAGTATGAAGTGGTGTGATTTAAACAAAGGTTGCTTAACCGCCCCTTTCCGAGTTTCCTTAAGCTTGTTATTCAACTTGGGTCTAATGATTTGGGTATATTGACATCATAAAAATTATTCTGTGATATAGAATGTGACCTGCTTCGGTTACATGCATTGTATCCAGCTTTAAAAATAATATGGTCAGACATATTAATGAGACGGTACTGGCACAATGCCAATTGTGGTCAAGCTATTGAAAAGGTTCGTAAACGAGTAAACCTCCGGGTCAAAAACTTAATTTTTGAGCATCGGTGGATGTGCAATTAGGCACAGTAATATACGTGCTAAAGAAAGTAATTTATTTAGATATGACGGAACACATTTATCAAAGATTGGTAATGATATTTATCTAAATAATTTACAAGGATACATTGAAAAGTTCATGACATCCGGAGGACCAGCTGTTTTTCCTCACTGAAATTAATATTGTTATGAGAACTGTCTTAAATTTAGATTATTTTGATAACAAGTGAAACTCGGTCGGGACTTTTAAGGGGCACCAATGAGTTTAGTTTGGGGTTGTTTCAGGGGTAATTTCTTAGGCAGTGAGTGGGTATGCCCCACTCATTTGGCGGGATATGGCAAGATGAAAATGGAACATGTCCCCACATTGTACGCTAGCTTATATTTGGGGTTATATTCTTCTGTGTTCACATAGAGATAAGATTGGGTCTTCTTTGAATGTACCAAAGAGACCGGTTCCTGAATTGGTCCTTGTTTGGAACTAAAGGTGTTCTCTTTGAAATTTATACGTAATAAGCTGCAATGGAAACCAAAGAGTTCGTGGGGGAATATTTGCTACTAATCGGGGTTCATTTTTCATACGATCTCTCTATTTAGCATTTAACGTAGAGGATTGTAGCTTTCATTGCCTACCAGTGAAGCACAGGCTTGCCAAAAATAATGGTTCGGCGGTTTGTACGTTCACCTTGTCTTATCTTGTCTGCGCAAACAATTTAATACTGTAGCCATTTCATTCCAAATTCTTTGTTGATTATATATTTATCTTTGAAAACAAAAGGATCCGGTTTTACATTTCACACATACTACTGTGGTAAAGAGAGGGTTTGATTGCACATGAGACATAATTAAGAAGAAAGCAAAAATTGATTGATCGCCCATGAGACATGTATATAATATGAAGCAGTTCGGATCTTTGATTAAATTGACACATTAATAAAATATTTATCGCAATTAAATACATATAATTCTACATGTCTAAGACAAAAAATTTAGTTTCCATATACATGTAAACCTCAATCGTGCCTTTTGTTTTTCTTTAATATTAAAATTTCATCTGCCCCATTGTATTTGAAATGAAATATACTGTGAAGACTTCAGCATTCCTTATAAAGAAGACATCAATACTGCACTTGTAGACGTTACCGTCTTAATACACCTGAAATACAGGCAACAATAAATTGACAAACCCAAGAAATGAGGGAATTGTATGAACTACAACCGTGCGTAACCGGTTGCATCACTAGGTTAATCGTCATCTGCATTGTATATACCGCCATGCGTATCCATGCGTATCCACACCCAGTACACATGTGACAATCTGGAATAAGACACCATCGATAACAATACAGATAAGACGAATTCAATGGAAACCAAAGACTTAAGGACGGGAAAATAGTTTACAATACATCATCAAGCCATGTTAAGATGCATCTTAACTAAGAATAGCTCCAACAATTTGCATACAGTCAATCATGATTGGGTTAATATCTGCGTATACTGTTCAGTTGTTGTGAGTTACCTTTACAGAAACGTTTTCTCGAAAAATGGCAAACTTGGTTCAGATGAGATTTTTCTCCTTATCATTTACACAGAATTGTATAAACACCACCGTCTGCCAAAGTTTTATCCTCTAGCATGTCCAAGCTTGGAAATAACCTCGCGGTCACTGCAACAAAAGTATACGACTGTCCTTTTGACCAAATAAGGAGCAACACAAGTAAATGATAATTTCAACTTCATAATCTCAACAAAAGCTCAAAAAAATTTAGTCACATATCCATTTACATTACCCTCTGTTTTGATGATCAGTCTTAAATTTTCTTTTTGCGTGTTGTATACTATTTTTTGTCTGTTTTTGTTTTAGCCATGACGTTGTCAGTTTTTTTTTTCGACTTAGGTTTGAATGACCCCTGGTATCTTTTGCTTTAGTTTTTTAATCTCTGGTTTAGATTTTGCGGAAGTCTGCTTTTATGCCTACAGGGGGGTTGTCATTCATTGAATATTTAATTTTGTAGTTAATCTTTACTGACGAAGTCAACAAAAATTGGTATCAAACAAATGATGATAAATCTTCAGTATAATGAACTTAAAATGACATTATTATACGATGGACCAGATGGTGCAAACATTGTAAATTATTTATGATATGATACATCATGAATCTTGAATAATTAAAAATGAATTTCTTACATTGTTCAATAGATTTAAGTGACAATAAACGATGAAGGTAAACAAAATGAAGCAATATGATAAGCTTCTGTTCTATCCAAGGACAACAGGTAAAATCAAAGACTTTTTGTTGTATTGTATCAAAGTTATGCGACATATGTTCTTGCAAACTGTTACCTTGTGATCCAGCATGTTATCTTGTCAAGGTAACATTATATATTTTGTTATCCTGAATATACATTAAATCCGCCACAATGATAAAAAACACCAAACCATCTATAATGTCTATGTCAACACGTCATGCCTCGTTATTCATTATGAAAAGTACAGTAATTTTTTTTATTCTAAAGCGAAAGCCCATAAGCAAATGGCAAATTCAAATCTCAAACATATCACACGAATGGATAACAGTTGTCATATTCCTGATGAGGTTCAAATATTTTATTATTTAGAAAATGGTGAATTAAACCTGGTTTTATAGCTTGCCAAACCTCTCACTTATATTACATTATTTGATGTATGGACAAAAAAACCCAGAGATAATAAATAAAATGTACAGCAGTCAACAATATGTTATACACTTTATTACTATATAAATAAACAAACGAAAAGCAAAAAAAGAATGTAGACAAAGCACATTAGCTAATACAAAAGACAAGAATACAAATATTTACCATAGCAAAATAACACAATGATGGTATGTATAAGTACTGAGCCACGTCAATATATATTACCAAACCTAAACTAAACAGTAAAAGTAATAATTTACAACGGCAAATAGAGGAATACTATAACACGTTATTTTAAAAGATGATAAACAAAACAACTTTGTGCATTTCATTTTCGGTGCAGTGTTAAATGTCCTTTGCAATTACCTGTTTAAATAGATTGTATACATCAGAATTTAAAATAGGATCTTACCAGGTGGATTGAAAGAGGGAAAAGAGCAAGTATTAAGTATATCGATTTTCAGTACGTTGGTTTTTTTTCTGCATGCTACTTTAAAAAGATACTGAGATAAGATAATATGTCGAGGGCAGCAAAGAAAACTTACACAATTTTTATACTTGGGGCATCATCATGAAGAAAATGTATCGAAACAGTATTATATTCCAAAAATAGGATACTGCCAGATAATCCCTTCACGTATGTAGTCTTTGACACAGACGCAGCTGTTAGGAGGAGAACCTGATATTACAGATTGCCGCAGAAGATAATTTCAAAGTGTATGCTTAACGCCGTTGTAATATTTATGATGAGATTAAAATACACTTCAATAATTCGTGGACAATTTTAATGTTCTATAAAGGTTCTATAATCATGGTCAAAACCATTACAAGACCTTGTAGACTTTATTAAGTGCATGCAGAAGAAATTTTCCCTGTCGGTACTTGTAGGACACAATGCCTGTAGCTTTTACATTGTTATTCTTTAAACGTAGTACCTGTGTTCAAGGAAACGAGATAGGAACATATGATTTTTTATTAGAATGAAAATTTGTTATTCAACGAGCTATCGATTTTCTTTATATAGTTATATAGGGGAACAGGATATTTCTTTCTTTTTATTGCCATATAAACGTTTCAATTTTGGCAAGGACATATTAAAAACTTACGTGTCTTAGCTTTTCAAACAAGTTTTATGGTTTATGTTTGAAAGATAATATGTTTGTAAAATTTCATAGGAAATAGTTGAATAGACATATTGTGATAAAACTATTTTTTATAAGTTTTAATTTTCAGCTTAATTTTCAACAACAAATCTGGAAGGGCAATTTCAAAATACAAAAACAAACATCATATGACTTGACAGAGTTTCACAATGTTACAGAACTGAACTATTATATTGACAGAATTCTATGAAAAACACAAACCTTACCTTAAGCTACAGCTACATTTCCCCTGTTGGTGCTATATCTAAAAATTGCATCTCTTATCACAAACCAAACAATATGATTAAACGTTGAATTAATTCCAATAAGTTAACCGATTCAAACATAAACGTGATGATCTGTCTTGTTTATCTATAATTAATTTAAGCCATGCTACGGATGTTTGCCCTCTTTAATTTTACTTTTTCTGGACTAGTAGAATCCAAACATTAAATCCAATAAAAAGGTTATGTAAAGCATGCTTTAAAATAGAAAATAAGTTTATTAGCAGTATTTACCTTAGGCTGTCAATTATTTCTGATAACATAAAAACGGATTATTAAACTTTGTCTTACTATACTTTTTTTTCTTACATACAAAACATGAATATTGATCTGCATGGTTTTTGTTTTATTAAATGATTAAATGTAAATCAATATGATCATGATGATATGTACAATATGGTATATTTTTGTTTTTATCAGCAACATCAGATTGTTTTGACGCGATAGATTATTGTTTATCTTCAAAAAGAGTTTTTTTCCCTGAAGCCCGCAGGCTGAATTAATGTGAATAAATTTATGGAGATAGACAACCTTTACAATTATATTAAGAATTTTTCAAATGCTCTGTTTGCATCAGTTGCATCTGATTGTTTGAACTGTATTCCTGTCAGGTAGTGTTAGGGATAATATTTTAACATTGCCATATAAGCGGGAGGTTTGGCTATATAACCATTTTTCTAAAATGTCCTGTACCAAGTCAGGAATATAGCAGTTCTTATAAAACAAATCCGTTTTTATGTATGTTGACGTTTGTTTTTGTTGCACTTCAGTGTTTCTGTTGTTCCGTTGTTTTCCTCTTTTGGTTGATGTGTTTCTTCGGTTTAAATCAATAACCTGGATTCTCTCAATCGATGTATGAATTCTGAACAGCGGTATACTACTGCTGCCTTTATTTAACATCGGCGTTTTTTATTTCATACACACATTATCAATTCCCCTTGTTATTTTCGTAGTAGAGCATTGGCGAGGACTATAATCCTATCTCTGTGTTCATTTAATGTGGATTCATTAATTTTCGTGGGTACCAATTTGTGTGGATTTACAAAAAAAATTATTTTCGTGGATATTTGTTTTCGTAGTTAGTTTGCCAAAGTGTGCATACATTACTATAGAAAATTTGTAATTTGTTGGACAATGGAATTCATGGTTCTGTGTTAACCTCAAAATACACGAAAATTGCTATCGAACGAATAATAATGCATCCACAGTAATGTAATGCTCACATTTACAATGTACACATTTTTAAACCATACTTTGCTTGGAAGGGAGTATACAGTTTGTTGAGCGTTCATTCTACTATGAGGCCTGTATCATAGTGAAAGGTTTAAGTTTTTTGAAAACTGATTTTGATTTAATTATGAAAATTCGAATTTCTACAAATAAATGGCTCTACAGTGATGCTCGAGACACAAATATTTGAAAATCAAAAGATTATTAAAGATAACTAAAAATGACATAAAAGGTATAGCCTCCGTCAAATCTTTGGGTTAAGGAGACACATTCCTTAATTTAAAATAATTTTCCAAAACAGCACATTTTGAAAATACAAAATCTGTATGTTCATGCCAGGACTGTCGTACGTACAAAAGAAGCCTTTTGAAATTTGGTTTAATTTTTATTTTACAAAATAATGCGTATAATACAATCCTTTTGTCACATGTGTAACTCTGATACAAAGAAAATAATTCTATTTCAAAACAGTTCAGTGGACATTATTTCCATATGTAAATAATTTTTAAAACATCAAATAAACAATAAAAGAATTATTGCAAAAAAATCAAACAAAATATATAATTTTCAAATACAATATATCAATTGAAATCTATGCACATTGATCAGATCTGAAATAATATATAATGCCTGATTAGAGCGAGTGTTGTAATGGTAAAATTTGTTTTGATAACAATTCATTTACTTCCAATAATCGAATACACGTGTAAAACATTAAACTATAGATGAAAGTTAGTATGCTTTGAACTTTCAATAATTCATTTATCAAACGTGACAGCTGCTTTGACAGAAGTTTTTTTTTGTTTTTTCATTTCTTAAAATTTACATCATGTTTAGTTTAAGGGTCATTTGGGTATTAATTTTATCCATACAAGGCTTTTTTTATAAGTAAAGAGATATTAAATGACGATATGTATTAATGAAGTCTCTTATTCAAACCTTTTCGTATTCGTAAAGATGAACATCCGGGAAAATCATGATTACTTCGTATTAAGTGATGCGTCATTGATGATTTACCTATTTCAAATTATTTTTAAATTTAAAAATCAGCAAACAAACATTTAGAATTGGAAAACACATTACTTGTTTCAGATTTAAAATGGTTAACTAAAATATTTACTTATTCATCATTATATAAATGTATGAAAATATATTATTAATCAGTGGCGGATCCAGAAATTTGCATAAGTTGGGGCCCACAAACTGCCTAAGACGGAGCCCACTTCTTTCATGCTTCAGTGATTCCCTATATAACCAACCAAAATGTTCCCACAAAAGGAGGGGGCGGGCCTCCTAGGCCTCTGTTAATCTAGTATTGAACAATCAGGTTGCTTGTACAAGTAGAACATCAATATGAACGGTTTATACAAACTAATAGAAACGGAAGACTGACAGAATAATATACACTGCAAATCGAGAATTTGTCGATATTTTTTTTACGTTTACAACCTAAGTTTATAATTAGTAGGTAGTACATGAAATTCAGATATTCTTTAACAGAAAATATCCGTTTATATTGCATCAAGATAGATGACAAGAGTTTACGCCCGTTTGACATCATTTGTATTCAGAGTATTTGTTGAAATTTTCATCATTCGAACAGTTTTTTATACTTATAAAAACATATTCAAACTAACTTTAAGCCTAGTTGAAAAACAATAATTTTCAAAATTCTTCAATTAGTTTATTTATTAACAGAACAGACACAATTGATAAATTAAAAACAAGCTACAGTTGTTGGCAAAATAGTGAAAAGGAAATATCTATTATATGGCTTGATGTTTTTCTCGAATAACATGTTTTGTTTGCTGTTAGTTTTCTAATCAGACACACATGACATAAAACATTGATATATAAAGATTTTATGTTTTACATATACATCAATATCGATACTTTCTACCACGTACTTCTCTCCATTGGTAATATCACCAAAATGACGATGGCAATATCATCAATATCGATAGGTATCCTTTCTATCAAGTACTTCTTTCCATTGGTAATATCACCAAAATAAAAACGATGGCAATCTCCAATCTTTATTCTGGATACCTACACTACACAGTGCGGTTAATTTGTAATTTTACCGATTGTGTCCAATTCTCAATTATGACATTTTCACTGTGTGTGAATCGAATGGCGGGTAATGCATTTGTAGAAGGAGACGTATTGCTGGAAGGTATAATACACGGGAAAACGTTTTTCATTCTTATCTTCACCGTGAAAAAGGACAAATCTACATTGCATCAACTATCCGGGCACTTCATAGACTCAGCGTTGGACATAACATATTCATACAGGTATGACATTGTGCAAAAAGTTGATTTATAAATAAAGATATTAGAAGAGATTAATATAATTGCCAACGAAAAGAAAATAAACCATTAAACAAATAACAGACAAAGTAAAAATATATAATACAAAAGGCTGATGAAAGATGCCAAACCAAATGTGGGTTCCATTCTCAATTTTGTTCCTTCTTAATAAACATTTGTTCATCTCATATGACAGTTCAATATAAAAGGTATAAAAATGACCAAACCGTGGACATTAATATAGTATAAGACTATAAAATATAAATTGCTGTTGATTTATTTTTTGTTGTGAGGTTTGTAATGTATGACTGGTGTCATTTATACAGATATTCAATGTAACATCCAAACAAAAAAAAGGTTAAGAAACAATGGTTACAAAAATTGAAACCAATGTTTACATGGCAACAGATGCAAGAGCATTTGAATAAGTATGTTTTTAACTCTTTTATTTGTTTATTACTTTGTTTATAATACTTTAAACGTAAAGCAGTTTCTATCTGCCAGTTATAAAAACAAATAACAAAATGAAATCCATGTTCATGTGTAATAAACCTGCCTAGGCGACTTATGCAAGTTATATTATTCAATTTCTCATCATTTTATTGTGTGCATCTAAAATTAGTTCGAAAAAATAAGTTGTTGCACATGCCAGTAATGTTTGAGACTAAACCGATTGATTGAGGTTTTTTTTTATTGTTTAACGCCACATTCAACAGACGTTTCTAGATAGTGTCGCACTGTTTGTGTTTGTGAACTGGATAACTGTATTAGACAACTTGGCAACCCAGATCATTTACATCGACATAATTTTCATGCTATGTACACAAACAAGCAACTGACGCAATTTATGATTGATTTGCATGGTAATGAAAATAAACTCATCATAGATACCAGGATTAAATTTTGTATTTACGCCAGACGCGCGTTTCGTCTACAAAAAGTCATCGGAATGTGCAATTTACTTGTTAATTTTACTCTATTGGTAAACAGCTAATTTCATTGCATTATATTCTGTCAAAAAATACAATAGTGAAACGTGGGCATTAAATTTACTGATTGACTATAAAATGAAAATCACTTTTGGTTATTTTTTTTTTATGTTTTTTTACGATGTTTTACGTATATAGCTGGTAACATTTGAAACAGATATGTATAACACTTCTCCATTAATCCATACAGAAAACAATAAAACAGATGTAAAACAATAAAAAAATGCTTTGTTTTATCAACTATCAAGTAAACAGATATTGGTATAGTATAAACGTAATATCTTAATATCTTTATTGATGGGTTTATTTAGTAAAACGTATTTATTTCAGTCACTCAGTGGTCACTGGTGACACACAGAAAACAACACCAGATTTATGTCAGTTTTATCTTTAGTGCCCTTTCCTTATACACTCGGTGTTTTTGTTATATTGTTTCTATTTGTATCCATCTAATGTGATAATATAAAAAAGAAGATGTGGTATGATTGCCAGAGAGACCAAATGACAGAGATATTAACAACTATCTTTTTCAACTGATTTTTATAATTTGTTCTAATGTGTACTGTTACACTACTGTCCCAGGTTAGGCGGCAGTTTGGGCTCCCGCAAACATGTTTAACCCCGCCACTTAATGTATGTATGTTCCTGTACGAAGTCAGGAACCTGTAATTTTGTACAGAAATTTAGCCGTAAGTTTTTTGTTTGAATTATACTACATTTGTCATTTCGGGGCCTTTTATAGCTGACTATGCGGTATGGGCTTTGCTCACTGTTGGTGAACGTACGGTGACCCATAGCTGTTAATTTCTGTGTCATTTGGACTCATGTGAAGAGTTGTCTCTTTGGAAATCATACCACATATTCTTTTTTATGTTTACCTTTGGTTGTATAACATTACAATTTAGAACTTCAATAGACAGGATTTTTTTCAAAATTGCAGTTTTTACCTAAATCTTCGAAGTAATCAACTTGTGGAAGAGAGTTCGTTCATAAGCTTAAATAGTGGAAGATATTAGCAAGTAAAATCAAGGGAATTGTGCAAATGATGATACAAGCATGAAAATTAGCACAAAGCATCATACTTATATACATTTTGAGAAAAAACTGCTGGCCATAAGAAAATTATTTTTTTTCAAGATTGCCACCACATTTTCTAAAATGGCTGATTTTTCCAGATTAAAATACTTATTTTTTCTGGAAAACGTTTTCTTTGTACTTCTTTGAATAAAAAATATTATCAGGTTTGGTTGATACCTTCTTTACATGTGACGTATATACTAGAAATGAATATTTGACATGTTTTCGGTTTGCGCATGCGTGAAAATGTTACAAAATCCACACACAAACATTTGAACTATTTATTACATGCTAAGCGCTTTTGAATTTTTAATGATGTTATGAATTTGTTTCCTGACATTTTTTAAGGTTATGATACACATGCGTTTAACAATTTCGTGCATGCGCAAGCTGTTTATCAATACAGGTAGTGCCAGCCGTCATGAAAGCGTAAACACAGAAAATATAGTTCATGACTCTTTGACGTAAGAATGTGATCAACGGGTGTAAGGAAATAAAGTCGTATCGACAACTGTTTAATTTCTGGCGTTCAATTATGAATTAAGAACTTCAGTGTGTTCGGTAGTACGCTCATTTCACGAGTCAGATATCGTACTTTAGAACCAGTTCATTCCAGGCATGATACCAATCTTGGTCTTGATCGTGTAAATTATGCTTGATTGCTACCGGTCCATCTCCAAGATATGGCTTCCCTTGACAAACATCAACCACATGGAATTTGCAAATGGTAATTTTAACTGTACTATGGACGGTGGCTGGACAAGAAGTCAGTAGACTGGTAGATGAATTTGAAAGATTTAGTGGTTTCAGTCATTCTACAACAGATGAACGATGTCATGAAGACTCTGCGAGTACACAAAAGGATTTCTTCGAAAATAGTGATGAGCGAGTTTGGAAATCCATTGCTAGAAGAGTCGTCAGATTTGTACAAAATTTACTCTTTTAAGGAAATTGTTGATTCAGAAGTAGGTAAGATATGTATAGAGACTCCAAGATATTGTTCCAAACAGTACTATCTTTTGAAGCAAATGCGAAATGAAGGAGAATCTGCTTTTTTAACCAGATGAAAAATAACGTTTCCATATAAAAGCCGTAAAATGAAACTGGAAACCTCTTGTCAAAAAACAAAGCTTGATAACCCGAACACTGATTGCGATCTCTTTTCTAGACTTTTCATTTCTTCTTTAGCCATGAAAACCAAACTGCTTGTCCGTCCTTGTGTCAGGATGTGGTATTAAATCGAAGCAAATGGGTATACTTGGAACATTCAGCGATTTACCATCAACTGGTCCAAATTCTGACGCATTTATCTTTTGTGGGGCAGAAATGGTTAATTTATTGCCACCACTTGGGGCAAACATATTTAATGATTATGCAAATGATATCATATTGCCTTACATACAATCTTCCTTCGATAAGTATCCAAGAGTAAACATCGAATTAATGTTTACTAAATTAATTCTTTAAAGGCTGGAACGAAAACAAAAGGCAAAGTACCGGTGCTAGACGGAAAGTTGTTTGTTCTGGTAGAACGCCAAGGGTTTGGAGTAGTTTTCTCTGTGAAGATGACAACAAAACGGAATTGTTCAAGTTTCTTGCCGACAGAATTGCTTCTTCAGAGACTAATGAAAATGCTTATGCTACTCAAGGTGGAAATATTCTTTGCAATTTAAATACGGATACTTTCAACTATCCCCTTGTAACCACGAAAAAGCAATTGATACACGAATGATTGTCCATGATAAGCTAGCTGCTGAAAATGGTTGTAAAATGTAATTTTCAGTAGTACTGACATAGATGTAGTAGTATTAGCGATTGCAGTACTCGCAAGATAAGGTGCGGACAAATTGTGGATAGGTATTTGAAGGAATAAAAACTTTCGATGGCTTACTTTACATGTCATATCAAATGCGTTTCGTCCTTTTGTAGCAGCTTTTCCTTTCTTTCATGCACTTAGTGGGTGTGACACGTTTCATCGGAAAGTGAAGAGGTTAGCTTTGCAGACATTGGAAGTATTCTCAGATGTAACGGACATGTTTTCCCGATTTTGTATGAAGACACAGACATGAACATCATAGAAGTATTTGTTTGCATCATCTACGGAAACATCACCGTTTAAGGAGGCACGATTTAAATCATTTGCAAGGAAGCACCAGCCTTATGATGCTATTCCACCTACCACAAAAACATTATCATTACATGTGGTAGGCATATAGCATCTTAAGACCGCTGCTTCCTTGCAAACGATTGTAATCTTCTGACGCACATCAAAAGAGAAGCATATCAAGGTGGACATGATTGGGCTCGTCCTGACTTATGCATTCGACAGGTTCATGTACCAAGTCATGAACACAGGTGTTGGGTTAAATTAAAAAAAAAAACAATGACAATTGGAAACCAAAATGGACGTCTTTGGTGTCGCGTTTCCGTATTCTTTGAACATGTATCTATATTATAGAACCTGATCCTCGTGTCATGAATTTCTTTCTAAACAATTATTTATGCATTTGAACTTCACAAAGTCAGTGATATTTCTTTCTTAGTTAATAGAAATGAGAAAATTGACATTTTCCAAGTTTTTGTAGCCATTTTTGGGACCGGAAGTTCTTTTTTTCTTCATGTAGGTATTGTTTTTTCGTACTTTAGGACTTGTTATATAAGTTTTATCAAAACTTACATTGTATTATACCTATTACACAGCTTTCAAAAGATTTACGAAATGTAACCAATTTGATATGACGCCATTTGCAAAATGAGCGATGGCCATCTTGAAAAAAAAAAAATTCTGGCCAGCAGCTGATTTTTTTTAATTAAGATTTAGTCCAACCACATACCAAATTTCATACTTGTATCACGATTTGCACAATTATGTCCATAATATCTCCCACTAAAACTAAAAACATGTACTGTTATATATTTATAAATGTTATTTTCATTTGCTTCATTAAAACATATTCTAGGAAGGTTTTCTTTCATCTTTGCAGATATTCAATACATTGATACACTGTAAAACAATTCTAGAAAATGGTGTCGACCATTTTGATTACCTATTAAGCATGTTATAATTGTTTTTTTTAAATAAGTTTACTGCATAAGAAAAAAATATAAGTGATTATTCTTTGTACAAAAAGCGACAATAAAATGCATTTTAATTGTATAAAGTATATGTTTTCTTTTTTAATCAATAAAGAGTATTGATTAATTTATAGATCGACGATTACAAATATACATTATAATGAAGAAAATACAAGATATAATTTTTGGTCACTAGTTCTGAAACGACGTGAAAAACTTCTACTTATGTATAACATTTATGATATAACATTAAATAAACAGGAAAAACATACATTTATTTAAATCGATCAGCAGTGATGAGTCTTTTGTAGACAAAACGCGCGTCTGGCGTACAAAAAAACTTAAACCTGGTATCTTTGATGAGTTGATAAAAAAATTCAATCACAGATCCCTATATATATATATATATATATATATTGTTAATTCAACGGAATGCAACAATACCTTCGATTCCGTGATATCATCAACATGTAACGAATGTAAAAAAAAAAAAAAAACGGTTCAGCTTTAACATTATTCTATCCTTTTCCGACAGGGTATAAATGTACACACAGCTGCTTACAAAAATTACAACATTATGACAATGGATATTTTCTCTTTAACTTTTTATGCTAATTCTCAGAAATACTAAGTCGAGTTTAAAGTGCTTTATTGGTGTTATCATTTTTTATTTCCTTCTACTTATATAACAGTTTTACAATGAATTGTTCATGTGAAGATGAAAAAGAGGGTGTTCAAAATAGAGTCCCTGACGAGAGTGATTTTTTTGCCACCTGACGAATATACAGTGGTAATTATATGTTGTATCACAGGCATAACACACTCACAATCAGACACATATACCTCAACATACATCATCAGACAATAATACACCAACACATACATATCTTAGTCATGATAATACAATCAACGTAATGGAAAACGCTAATATAAATTACTCAACAAAATGTCAATCTTTGTACTTCTTGTTTGAATTGTATTACGATTTTCATTTCGATGCCTGTTATAGCTGACTTTGCGGTATGAATCAATTTTGGCACAGCTAGAGTTATCTTTTGTATCATATCCAACTGTCTGTAGACGAATAAGATAAATATTTTATCATTTATTGGTCCACACTATATTATATAATGGTGCGGCTTGGTTTGGATTTTAGCTTGACTCGCTGTTGATCTCGTCTTATATTATACTAGATTTTTCTCAAACTATTGAACTGATTATGACAAAACTTGAGAGTAATGCTTGAAATAACCAGTTTTACAAAGGAAAAAATCACATTCAGTGTATTCAACAAACACATCTTTTTGGGTGCTATACCAACAAATCACATTACGTCACATCCGGTTGCATACGAAAAAGGGTCGAAAGAAAATATTCCCTTAAATTTAACAGTTGTCGGAAATTGATCCTACATTTCATTGCAGTAATATTGTATTGGTTAACTTCCAGTGATGGTTATTATGAAAGGGTGACAAAGGCTATTTTGGGCTCCACCTCCAAATTTAATTCTAATTATTATGTTGCAACCCAATACTCAGGACAGTCTGGAAATGGTACCATTTTGAATCTGTATTATATATCATGTTGCTTAGCAACATTTAAAATGGCGGGGATGAAATCGATAAATTAGTGGTAATAAACAGCTAATTTTATGTATGTTTCAGATTCAACCAGTTAATAGGGACGATTTGTATCATTGTTATGCACAATTCAACAAAAATTGCAATAAGTGCATTTTTTTCTTGAAATGTTGTTATCACTTCCAAGCAATAAATATAATTTGAATTATATATCGACCAAGAGTGACCCATAAAATGCAAGATTGTTATGTTTTAAGTGTTTAGAACAAGTATGAATTTGGGTGGACTAAAAAAGGATTGAATTTCCTTACACATGAGACCTTAAAAAACTCTACAGGTATATAGCGTTATTGTTACAGAAGTAAGAACAGTACGATAGTCACTTACTGTCTTCCTATCCTTCTAGTATGAAAGTCTTTACACAAAAGGCTTTTACGATGTTGTGTATTACAGATGGAGAGTAGTATTCATGTATCGTAGGTTCAACAATAGCCTACTTAAATGTTTAGTATATTATAAAAATAAAAATTGAGTTGGCAGAGTCGTGCTTAACTTTATACAATTTTGTTCCTCTAACATTGTTATTTCAAAATGAAGTCTTGCCAATGTTATTTCTTACCTTGAAGAAATAACAGATACCTTGCCAGGCTAGATCTATAAGATATCTAAATCACACATACTATTTCGATCGCTAAAAATTCCCAGCAAAAAACAAGTTAGTCTCAATGATGATTTACAGTCTGTTTCTCCGGATTCTCTTTCCATTTAATTTTACCTGTTTTTGTTTCCTCAATTCTAATTACATATAAATGGCATTAAAAATATATCGAGGTACCAAAGTACTAAATCAAGGAATACTGCACTTAAACACACATGATTTTTTATAACAAAACTAACTTAATACTTTATTTTTAGACTGAATTATCTTGTCGAAATAACGAGTTTTTTAAAGGTGATATCATGTGACCATTTCGAGAAAGAGAAATTTGTCTAATTAATGATATTGTGCCTTTTATGATTTTTTTTGGTGTCTTTTGGTATATTTAGGTGAACGAAACTTGTTTGATTTTTAGTTTAATCCTCTTGAGACAATTGGTGTTTAAAATTATGCATTGACCATTGATGCTCACCGTTCTCTTCTCGAATTTGACTTTATCTATAGCAGAAATATGATAGTAATGCAAAACAAAAACAAAATATTTGGTTGTTTTTACTTTTTGGGTCCAAATAAAATAATAAAGATGTGTCCGAATTAGAACACTCCACAAGAAAAAAAAAACTACTTGGACGGGGTTGAAGCATTTATGTTATGTAGGTAAACGCGAACCTGAGAGAACGCATAAGACCAGGTGTAAACATAGTGTATCGTAGAGACGTTGTCTGTTACATTGGT
The DNA here is from genome assembly GCF_963676685.1 of Mytilus edulis. NCBI lineage: Eukaryota > Metazoa > Mollusca > Bivalvia > Mytilida > Mytilidae > Mytilus > Mytilus edulis. Next base: position 66,172,028 of record NC_092350.1, on the reverse strand, counting down.
ACTTCGGAAAGTACGCGTAATTTTAGGGGGTAGGGGGTCATCCCGCCAAAATCCCGCAAAAATGTCAAATTTACACTTTGGGCCAACCGCCAAAACTGTTTTATTTTTCAAGATACAAAGGAGTTAGTAGGCTCAATTGACAGGTAATTAATTAGCAGATAAAATTATTTTAACGACTGTTTGAGATAGATATAAGTCCATACTAAATACTTGCAAAAGATGGGATTGATCCATTAAGGTTCAGTTGGTTGCCGTCCGTCTAAAAGCCCGGCTGGTCATTTTTGGCTTAAATAGCGTAAAATACAAAAAAGTACCTTTTAGGCCAACCGCCTAATCTTTTGTATTTTTCAAGATACAAAAGAGTTAGTAGACTTAATTGACAGGTAATTTATTGTTCTATAAGACCAATATAACTACCATTGGGATTTAGAAGTCTGTAGGTCCGTTCCGCACCAACACGTCTGTATACCATGTCCACAATTTCCCCCCCGCCCCTTTTCTTAACCCTAGGCCTGACATCGGGTCATTTTTTTCGTAATGAAATTGTTTTAACGACTGTTGTAAATATATATATAAGTCTATACTAGATACTTGAAAAAGATAGGGTTGATCTATTTAGGTTTAGTAGGTTGCCGTCCGTCTAAAAGCCCGACTGGTCATTTTTGGCATAAATAGCGTAAAATACAAAAATAATACCATTTGGGCCTACCGCCTAATCTTTTTTATTTCTCAAGATACAAAGGAGTAAGTGGGCTCATTTGATAGGTAATTTATTACTCTAAACGAATAATATAACGTCTATTGGGATTTAGAAGTTTGTAGGTCCGTCCTGCACCAAAACGTCTGTATATCATTATCACAATTTCATGATATTCTGGTCAATTGGATTGGTTTTTCGTGTTTTTCTACATTAAGACGGGTTTCAGTACGTCTGATGATGTCTTTAACAGTTCACATATGCTTCTGCGATGATTGTGGTCCCTCGTATGGACCAACATGTATAGCAGGTTTGGCTGGACCTCTAGGGTAAAAAGATCCGGGGTCATTTTGGTCAATATTTAGGGCTGACTATCCCATGTAGGGGTAGGGCTCGAAAAAAGTAGTTTGCTGCCTTATTACCTTACAATCAATTATAACCAAGGAAACACACATGTAGCAGTGACCCTTGGAGTTGTAATGAGCCATAATATACCCCTATGGCATGTCAGGGCGGTGCTAGGGGCATAGTATAGCCTTTAAAAAAAAATCAGCATATACGGTTTATAAGTTGTTTTTTGTCAGTTAACCGCATTTCTTTTACTTTGAACAGGCACAGGGACTTCCACCAAGGTCCTAGATACTTACAAGAGATCTTTGCGATGATTTTTGCCCCTCGTATAGACCCATAGCAGGTTTGGCTGGGCCACTAGGGTAAAAAGATCCGGGATCATTATGGTCAATATTTGTGGCTGGCTATCCCATGTAAGGGTAGGGCTCGAAAAAATAGTTTGATGCCTTATTACCTTACAATAAATGATAACCAAGGAAGCAGGCAGGTAGCAGATACCTGGGGTGTTGTACCCCTATGACATGTCATGTTGGTGCTAAGGGAATAATATGGTCCTATATACGCCAAACGCACGTTGGATTTATATACGATCCTACCTAATCCATCCTAACCAAACAGATGCCCTTATTTGAGACGCATTTCATTGCAGGGGCTGACGATGAAATGCGAATCGTCTTAATTATATAATTATATGCTATATTGACACCAAGCACTTCGGGCTACGGATGAACCAATAATAACACGCCTATTACAAATTAGATTGAAGGTATAATTTAAGGAATAGCCTAAACGATCCTACTGAATCCATCCTAACCAAACATAATCCCTTATACGAGACGCATTTCATCGCGGGGGCTGACGATGAAATGCGAATCGTCTTGTTTATATGTCATATTGACACCAAGCACTTCGGGCTGCGGATAAAACAATAATAACACGCCTACTACATATTAGATTGAAGGTATAATTAAGAGAAGAGCCTAAACAATCCTACCTAATCAGTCCTTACCAATAATTAAGAATGTATACCTTTAAGACATTGTTGAAGACCATCCCCTTGAAATATCCTGTCTCATCTCCTTATCTAAATGCCCTTAAAAATCTAGATCCTTATTCGAAACACCATAGTCCCATAAAGTTTGTTCTCCAAATTCAATATTCCTGATTGCAACGAAATAAAGCTCATGTTTCCCGTTAATTTCTTTTATCTTTACGTCAATGTTTTTTGTGGCACTGTTGCCGAATGATTTGCTAACCGGCCGAATGTTGATGGGATTTCAGGATGGCAAGGACAGGGGATCGTTATGGCATCTATGCAGGCCCCTTTACTAGTCTCAGAATTTCGAAAAAAGAAAATAAAGCATGCCTCTTTGTCGTCTTCCCCAGTAAATTCCCCCTTGTTTTTTGGAACAATGAATGCCGTGATAATCACAAAAACACTGACCTTAGTAATAAAAAATTCCTTAACAAAGACTCCCCTCCCCATAGTTGCTGTGGTCCTTACTTCCAAATTGGAACAGGACGGGTCTTTACTGCGTTGTGCAATTAATTCCCAATCTCCTGTTTTAAAATGTAAGGCATTCCGGGTCCCCATCCAATGCTTTAAACGCTTTTCGATTCGACCTTTTAATCTGGTCCCCTGCAGAGCTAAACCTTCCTCCTTTTGGTACACCTTCAACTTTGCTTCGGAAGGATATGGGGGCGCTTGCGTTAAGAAGGCAGTTGATGGCTTCTTCAGTTTTTTTACATAAGAAATAAGAATTTTATCCGCCACGTATGTATGGACGAAATCCCTTCTTTTCTCCCTTAACCTTTCCGAAATACCCTTAACATCGTTTCTCATTCCCTTTAAAATTGGAAAGTTCTTCATTATTTGGTCCTTACTAGGAAAGGAGACAGTCAACGATTGGGGGTAGGCCTTTAATATGGTCGCCACTATGTCATCTATTTTTGTAGGATTTATTTGTTTAGTGTCCTGTGATTTGAGCGATGGAAGGACCTTTTTGAATAGGGTGCAAAGATTTATTTTTGGCTTTCACAGAAGATGGGCTGACCTGGGTAGATGTACTGGTCTGTAATTGTATAAGGGGTACATCTTCAGAGGATACTGATGACGTGAGGGATTGTGACGTGGGTGTAGGTCGTGTAGGTGATATCAACCTTTTTGGTGTTAGTCTGACACGTTTGTTTGGTGAAATTTCCGTTAAGGGATTTGCTGTGAGGTTTATTTTGTCGGATAGGCAGCATTGAAAACCCTCATCTGGGCCATATATTGATATGCGTCCACGGCTTTGTCAGTATTTAGTTCACGATAATTCTGGTCGGCAACCTGTTCAGAATGTCTTAAATATCTTGTCAAGATCTTTTTGACAGGGTTAGACGCAGAGTCTGTCAGGGTCTGACTGGCCTTGCGTGCTTGTGTCACGCTTTTGGTTACTTTAAGGCCCACTTTTTTGTGCAGTTTTGAGATTAGATCAGACCCATTCGTAATTGCATTGCCTTCAGAATTCACGAAAAGCATTTCAGACGTTTTTCGCTTATCGGTCAGTATCCTAGCCCTTATCTTAATATAGGTGTTAAATAATTGGACCTGGTCTTCAGAAATGGTCAGATTACCTATATATGACTCCTTTGTCTTGTATTCGGCAACACAAATAACGTAGTTTGTTTCCTGCTTAACATTCCCCTCGTCATCGGTAAGAACCTTCCCATGTCCGTCTGTCATGTCCCGTAAGACCTTGGTGGTTTCGATGGCAGTATTGAATTCAGAGAGCTGCATGTTGTTGAGCATGCTGACCCTTTGTGCATTTCCAAGACAGTGCTTTGCTATGAAGTAGGAATTTAGGAACTGTAAGTCTGTACTAGAAATCCAATAATCATTGTTCTCTGCATTTTGCAGGATTTTAAGGGCAGGTATTTCTGCTAAGGAAACAACATTTGTGACATCGGTGATACTAGGGGCGTTGCGGGCTGCGACGTCACTGCATTGTGTATGTCTATTGACCGTCCGTTTCATACCATCGAACCCTCTTTGTAGTTGGTTAACGGCATCTCTTAACCTTTTGATATGGGCCCTTTCGTCAGTCGACAATTCGTAAACCCAGATGGTAAGAAAGTCACAAAACGTTTTCATATTTTTACAATACCCTACAAGTGTGGCGGCCTTATACCGTGTTCTCAGCATGCCATCAAAAACCTGATGAACAGCGGCATTTTTCATATTCTTACGGTCAAAGCCAATAGTGGTGTTATTTTTGTCAAGTTGTCAAAGGACTAGTGTCACCTGTCTAAAGTAGTTCGCAATCGCCCACTTAGTCACCGTCTCCTTTTTTTGTAGTGAAAAAATGCATGTAATTGGACAAAGATGTGAAGTTGGCTATATTGTAAGGGTATGCTGTAAAAGCCAGTTTTGGTCACATTATATCGAAGACTGCCCTTTACGTATATCTGTTGGGATTGGGGCAGACTTTTAGGGCTCTTGCCTACAGCAGAAATGTGGTGTGCGGCAAAGGATTCTCTTTTTTGTTTATACCTCTTCAAGTTGGCATATTTTTTTCAAAACCCTATTTGCATCCACATCATGTACATTATACTTAGACCGAGATGGTTGAACAATACTGCCTTGGGACGATTGGGATGAATTCAAAGTCGTCTTTGTCCCGCGTCTTTGTGACGGATGTGACGTGTCAAAGTCCTCGTCAGCGTCCGTATCGTCCTCCATGTCAGATATGTCGATCGCAGGAGCATGGGCTTTGCGGGACGGTTGACGGCGGGACCGTTTACTGGGAGTAGCCAGGTCCGACGAATCAGAATGTATTACACGTTTTTTTTTATTGGTGATGGTGAGGATAAACATGTCACTCTGCCCAAAGATAAGACAGGGCTCTGATGAGATGACCCAGGTCCACTTTCGGCAGTGTCATTGTCAGTGTCATTAGCTGTGTCATTAGCAGTGTTATTAGCTGTATAATTGGCAGTGTCATCGTCTGACTGAGCAGGTGGAGGGAGCTGGTATCTAGCTTACCCTTATTAAAAATTACCTGCAAAATACGCTAGCAGGGCTAACCTCGTTCGCAATGAGAGTGGATCTTGATGCCGGATGGATAGACTTTGTCTTTTGTTTATCTGTCGGTATGTCCAATGGGACCCACTGAGGAGCTCTTATGTAAGTTTGCGGGCAATCTAGGATTGATCAGTCCAGGAGCTAGAATGTGTCCATAATTTTGAAGCAATTGAAGGACTTCATTCCTGGCATAACACCTGTCAGGAATATTATAGTTAAACAAAACAAGCTTAGACTATTGTGTAAAAGGATATATCTGGATTGCATTTGAATTTAGTTGAAACCTGAAAAAAAAATACTGACGGAGCGTGATACGTCATTCCGCCAGTAAAAAGCCAAACATATTTTAGCCTAAACATTCAGGACTGGTGCCCCAAAAGGTATCGGGAACGGCGTGATCTATATAACCGTCAGTAGCCAATAAAGCTAACTTGAACTCGGTGGCAGAAAGAGCTTTATTCTAAAGCAGCCGACGCATAAGATCGACGCGATGAACGTCCCACTCGGAGGATACTGCAATGGGCCGAAAAACAACGTTAGCAAAGGTAGAAAATAGACATACGTAAATATTTTTCTACACAAAGACTTAACCCGGGGAACTAGACTATACGTGTGCTACCTAGCAATTGCCTTCCTAATGAAAAAGAGTATAGAGCTATCGTTAACGGGATAAAAATGGTGACACTTTCCCTAGGTATATGATTTTTTTATCGAAATAGCCAAATTTCAATGGGCGGTACTCTAATATTTTTACCTAGGGGCTTTCCCATTGATAGATGGGTATCGACAAGCATACAACAAGTTCAACGTGAGGTGTGGGTACATAGTTAGTACAAAGTCAATGAATATTAACATGAAATATAACGAGAAAATGCATTGCCGGTACCTAATACATGCAATAGGCCGAAAAATAACGTTAGCAAAGGTGAAAAATAGACATATGAAAAATATTTATTTACACAAAGACGTAACCCCGGGGTAAAAACTATGCGAGTGCTACCTAACAAGGGACATTGTCTATCTAATGAAAAAAAGTATAGATATACCTTTAACGGGATGAAAATTAGACCTTACTCTACGTAATTGAAATAAAATTAGGGACTATAAAATTAAACAAGTGATTACATCGATTCGTTCAGGTAGGGCCTTATCAAATGGAAAATAACCACTCGTGCATTGTTTTTCAAGGGAAAAAATAGTTGGCATTTTAATATTTTATGATTTTAAATTATATAATTTTTAAAAACAAAAACGCAAGTTCAGTGATTTTTTTTTTTAATATTTACCAAAGTTTTTAAAATGAATAATAATCTTAAATAAATAAAAATGTATAATTCCTTATCTTATTCTTCGTCTGTTAAATTAATGATAATGATAGTGGAAAAAGCGAGTCCTTATATATATTTAATGATGGCTATTATTTATTTTGATTTTATTGAACCATAAAACTAATTTTTGACTCTTCACATTGAATAATCCGCGAATTGGATTATGTAAAATGTGAAGAGTCAAAAATTAGTTTTATGGTTCAATAAAATCAAAATAAATTATTGCCATTCATTATAAATAAATTCCTATCAAAAATAAGGCTCAAAGAACTTTTTATATTATTTATATTAACAATAACAACATACACACATGTTGGCGTATGAATACACAACGTCAGAGTGGGCGTGTCGCCATCAAAATTGACAACATTGAAAATAAAACTAATAATTTTAACCAATCAGAAGACAGTAAAAACACCAAATTTATTTATTTGACAATGTTTGTACATCCGTATTGAAATTTGTTTTTCCATTGATGTTTGAAAGATTCGTATTCTAATTCAGTACTCTTAATCAAAACAATTTGTATGTTAAAACTTCTGAAAAGTATACACAATTGGCATTTGTAACGTACACCATGCTTTGATTTCATTTTAAGATGATGTTTTGGAGAAAACAGACTCGTTTCAGTTGAAAATAAAATGACAAAAAATACCCAAATATGGTAGTCACATGACCTCCATTGTTGCTTTAAGAAATGGGGTCAAACCGGGATGAGCTTTCCGACTGATGTAGATTGAAACAATTAATCAATGGAAATTATTTTTTGTAATAATTATTTATCTGAGATCTTATTTTATCATAACCATCATTTACTAACCAGAATAACGTCAATGGTATTGTATAGTGCAATTCGATTTACATCATTAAACATGGAAGGACCTAGTCCAAATAATTATGTCGTCTTGAAAGGCTATTATATTTTTTGCTTTGACGCCTTACAGCGCTGTAAGGGGTCAAAGCAAAACAAATATCAAAGCCTTTCAAAACGTCATAATTATTTGGACTAGGAAGGACCATGGACTACATGCAGCAATATTCCAATATTTTCAAAGACTTTAAAAACATGCATATTTAAACGGTAAAAATGATTTTCGTTTGTTATGGATTTGTATGCAATATTTTTCGGAAAAAAAGGCCCTTTGTGAAAGAGAAAACAACCGGATCATTTTTCGGATCAAGATGTTTTCAAGCTTTACGATAAAAACACAGACAAATATATATCAAACGGGAAGTTGTGAATATAAAATACATAATTCTTACTTATAATTTAACGGAACGAATGAGTTATCTCTTACACACTTTTCCATCTTGTAATATATGTGGATACTATATATGTGTTGATTGCACTTTACTATAGTCTGTTGCTAATTATACACCTCTATTTATATCCAAAATTGTTCTGGTTCTAAATTCAGTCTAGCGTTCCCGCATGAAATATGTACTACGAACTAGAAACACAACATGCACTCATTTTTATTTTTTTTATTTTTACTCAGTCAGCGACGGTTTACCCGGCAGTAATTCGTGGATATTTCCGATTTTAATATTTTTAGGCAATAACAACCGGCACATGTTTTGCTACAGAAAAATACGTCCGCATTTGTGGATCAACAAAATATTTGACTGGAAACTTTTAATTATTATTTTCTATTTGTTTTGTGAAGTATGATGTTGATCCATCCTTGCGGAGGTTGTTATTTTTACATTTGATTGCAAGAATTTGAAAAAAAGGTAAACAATTTTGGCATGTTAAGTCATATTTAACCACCCATCGTGACGTCAGGAAATTGAAATTTAACAAAATTCGACTTTTTATAGGAAAAGGCAATATCACCTCACATTTTGTAGAAATAAGGCACCTGTAAACATGTGTCTAAAATTTCATTATATTTAGGGCTAAAAACGTCCCTTCTCCTTTGATTGGTTATTTTCCTATGATGGTTAATATCTTATACGCAATAAAATGTTATGTAAAATTTTGTCTGTAGTACTGGACAGGATAAAACTTTACTTCTGCCAAGTATTTCTTTATTTGAAACAAAGATAAATTCTGCACAATTTTTTGAAAAGTGCAAATTTAACAAAGACAAATAGAGGACAACAATGGTGGTATTACACCTTTTAAATAGTAACACTTTTTTGACACGGTTATTGCATAAGACTGGTTGCACTCTAGATAGTGCACAATGTGTAGATAACGATTCAGTAAATTAGACATAAAGTGTTGTGTTTATGTCATAAGGAACGCTCATCACATCTAAAATGGAAATAAATCTAGCAAGTTTATTCAACAAAGGTAATGGTAAGTTATGCATAACAAGATAAGTCTTTTTTCTTGTTGGTAATCAATACCGAATAATACCATTCTTAAGAAAATAAGTAAAATTTCAAATTTAACTATCAGTTCAGAGGATGTACTAACATTATCTTTACAATTTTTCTGCAATATTTCCAGTGTCAAAAGAACACACGAACAACGACTCTGGGGTGTAACAAAATATATAAGGAATAGAGTCTACGTCATAACTGATTCATAATATTGCACCAGACGTTATTAACTTCGCACTAAGTTTCTCCATATAATGTTCAGGAACGTAGCTGCCTTTGGGCCCTTTAGGCACGTACCTACACATACTTTTTTTCCAAAAAAATAATGACAACGTTATCTGTAGATGCACGTGAAGTCGTCAATTATTTAATTATCAAATGTCATTTTTTACACTAGTCTATAATCCTAAGTGAATGGAGTATTCGATTGTATGTACATTATATTCCACCTTATATAGAAACTTAAACTAGAACTTTGATTCAGATAATTTCATTTCTATCAACAAATACTCGAATGAGCCTCAAACGTGGCCTCAACATGCTCAAATCCCTGATTTTGTTTATTAGATGTTGGCTTTCAACTAGCTTTTTCCCATTTGGTCTTCGTCCGATCTACAACAAAACCCTTGCAAAAGAGGGGAGTCCGTTTGGCTGTGCAGGATGTATAAATACGCATTCACGTCTAGTCAGAATTGGGACGTTAAATTCGATGCATAGCGTAGAGAGAATGCCACGCTCTCTGCACGTTAAGAACACTTAAAAAAACTCTTTGAGGGGTCCGTAGGTGGTTCACTGAAAGGCAAAATTTCTGACCCTATCCAATAAACCCTCATTTTCCAATGGTATTTCCAAATTTCTAAACCTTCATCCTTGACGACCCCTAATACAGGTCCTAGTGGCTACTTGTTGCATTTATTGTAAATGGTTTTTGTCCTGAAAATGCATAACTATTTGACCCTGGATGTTTAGCAATCAATCAATCAACTACCTTTCAGTAACTTCGAGTACTATCAGATCTACATGAAATGACCATATGTATTCCAAATTCCTAAGCAGATAGGGATTTACAGTAGAGGATAACAGATATCAGAAAATATGAATTTCTTGAATTTTGTTACCATAGTACATGTATGAACAGAACCGAATTTCTGCATTAACCATCGACTCTATGTGTGTATGTGATTGTGCGGCCGGGTGAGGATTAAAGGAATCAAAAGATTGATGGTCTATGTATAGCTCAGAGGATAGTATTATTATATAAAGTAGTTTAAGTGTTTACGTGCCTCTTTTTTAATGAATGATCGTCAATATGTATGAATTAACGTATATATCAACTATTCTTAATCAGAAAGGAATAGATATGAAAAAACTAAACAGGATGTACTGCTTAATTAAAGGGCTACGCTGATCTACGCTGGACAATGCATATTGCAAATATTTGTTTTAGATTTCTGATTGTACTGCGTTGATTCACCAGTCAAATGTTATTGTAAAATTATCCATAATTATTCGAACTTTTCTTTATGTATATTATCATGATAAAATAACCAGTAAATATTTTTTGTACACAAAATTTTGCAACTAAAATGCTGAAAAAAATTTCCCGTCGGAGGGCTTCGCCCCTCTGAACCCACCACCAGGGCTCTGCCCTAGACTTGCTGGAGCCATTAAGCGCCCCCAGACCTTCTTTCCGCAATTTGAGCCTATAATTGATTTGATTGATCTACTCCCCTGATAATTGTATGACACACACACCAACCCACAATAGTAAGATTTAAGCACAATCAGTGTTAAAGTAATTAATCAGAAGAAAGAAGATGGTGAAGGTCATTTGTATGACAAAAACACACACACACACCCTCAATAGAAAGATTTAAACATAATCAGTGTTACAGGCATGAATCAGAAGAAAGAAGCTGGTGAAGGTCATTTGTATGACACACACACACACACACACTACATAGAAAGATCTAAGAATAGTCAACTGCTACAGGAATGAATCAAAAGAAAGAAGCCGGTGAAGATCATTCCGGACAATCCTTCGACTTAGAACGTAGCGCTGAAAAAACTAGAGTCCGTTATTTTTTTTCCTTTTTACGTATTTGAATGATTTAGTGGATGTTTCGGCATACATTTTGTACTTCTTCAATGAAAAGATTTTAGTACGTCATAAAGATTATGTCTTCCTTTTGTCATTCAATTTTTATCGTAAATGAAGAGAACGTTCGTGTCGTCATAGAATCAATTACTCTCTTCATAAATAATAAATATAATTGCAAAATATTATTCAAGTTATTGTCACGTCATTCTCGTTGAACATTCTTTCCTTGCTTGCATTTAGTGAAATGGAGTACCGTGGTATATTTCTACATAGTGATGCTTTGTTTATCTGAAGCGTTTATCCAATCATGTATGTTTATTCCAAACTACATGTACCATAGAAGCAAGAATATTGAATGTTTAGAATACTGGACAGCAAGAGACATGACACATGGCTGTATTTTCAAACCTAAAAACCTAGAGTTCACTGGCAGGACCAAAAAAGTTCTAGATGAATATTTAATAACAGTTAACACCACTGATCATATTACTATGGTAAGATATGAATGATAAAGGCGTTTAATCCCCCTGCATATGAAGTTCATGAATATTATTTAAGAATTGAATGCTTCTTTTTGTAAATTTATTGTCAACGCTTTTACAACCCTATAAAGTTACAAAAAGAAGCATTCAATACTTATAATTACATTTTTTTAGCTATGATCATGAAAACACGAATTTTATATATTTTATTATTTAATTCACCTGTGCACTTTATTGTTGGAGCACGTGTTATCATGAGTGAAAAGTTGTATTGAGCATTGCAACTGCTTACGGAATAACACGTGATGTGCAGTTAGCCAATCAGAATAAAATATTATAATGAAACATACATCTAATGTAATTATTAGTATGTGTACTTGTTTTTTTTATTTCACATATTTTTTTGTCCAATTTTTATCATTAATTAATGTTTATATTAAATCGAAATGGAATTCTTTTTGGCAAATGATTTAAAACAAACGCCTCTTCAACAAAATTCCTCGTACACGTTTAAATTGTAAAAAATATCGTCATGAAAAGATAATTATAATATGCATGTTACTATATTTGCAGGAGACTATTGAAGTATGGGTACAACGAAAAGATGGCATTTGTTTTAACAACTGTTGCCGTAAGTGCTTACGTAATTAGATGATCGCAACATTGAAAATCTCAATAACGAAAAAAAAAAAAATCCTCTGCGCGGAGCTCGATAAATGGATATTCAATCTGCGACAGTAAAATCAAGTTTTACGAAGGCCAAGTTTAAATACAATACAGTTATCTCCATTTTAAATGTCATATATCAATATAAATTTTATTTAAGTAAATATTTTGGCTTAAATTCCATAAATGAAAAAGTCCGCGAAACTGTTTCATCGTTTTTGGCATCTAAACAATGTGACGTCATAGCTGTACTCCCGATGTTAAACACAAACAATAGACGTATTTATACTATCTGTACGTATTTGAGTGGTATATATATTGACCAAAAGTAGATTTTGAGGCAGAACTTTTGGCTTTTTTGTTTATTTTTTGAGAAATTACATCAAAAACTGATTTGGAATTCAAAATGGTGGCCTTCCTTAGTTAAAAAGATTTTGGCTTAAATTCCATAAATGAAAAAGTCCGTGAAACTGTTACATCGTCTTTGACATCTAACCAATGAGACGTCATAAGTGTACTCCCGATGTCAAATATAAACAATAGACGTATTTATACTTTTTGTACATACTTATCTGAATGGTTTATATATTAACCAAAAGTATATTTTAAGGCAGAAAATTTTGCTTTTTTGTTTATTTTTTTAGCACTTACATCTAAAAAAATCGGAATTCAAAATGGGGGCTTTCCTTAGTTACCTACTGGCAGAACGTGGAATCTAACCTTTCAAAACATTTGTCAACATACAAAAGAATCTTTCTAATTGAATTGCACATTAGAATTATTTTTATTTTCGAAAGATCACTATCAATCTGATTAAAACAAATCCTGAGTCCAGAATTTACTTTCTGTTCTGATGATTATTATAACAGCTAATGAAGTTTTCACATTCGAATGTTTTTAGGTACGCCAAATATTTTTTTTAATGGAATTAACAATCATTCATTATTGCAATTATTTTTCTCCTCATGTACTATTAACTAAATTTTAGGAATCATTTGAACCACAAAGCGATTGCATATAGACACAGTTTGTCATTTGAGACAGAAGCTGAAATCCAAATCTATCTATTAAATTGTCTGCAGCTCCTGCTCTATAGACCTCAGTTTAAAAAAAATAGTAATGAAAAAGAAAATTGTCTAAAAGGAATAAAATACTTAAACTAATAGAACAACAAGCACTGTAAACCATTAAAAGTCTGTAATCGGCAGTATTTGTACTCGATTGTACTGATTTTTACTGAATTTGTCTGCATTTCAACCGATATTACTTGAATCTAGTCTGAACCATGCTAAACAGACTGAACTTATAACCGACCTGTACTTGAACAGTTCCTAAGCATTTGAAAGAGTCTGAATCCTACTCGACTAAACTATAAACTATTCTCGACCTAAATCTAATATATCTCTGTTATTTATTTCTATTTGGAGTCTAATTTTTTATGAATTGTTTCCCTTGGCTTGAAATTTTAATACAAGGTATTATTTAAGAAAGTGATGTGTCAGATTAGTAAAATCAATGTGAAAATGGGTGGTTTATAGTAAAACAAATATTAGTAATACAATCGAGATCGATAAATAAAATATAAGTTTTTGTCAAGTCATGTTCAGAAATTGGTCGAGTATGGTTCAGACTTACGTCGAGTATTGTTCACACCTTAATTGCTTTGTTCGAGTTTAGTTCATACATTGAAAACAGGTCGAGAACTAGTTTACTATAGATAAAGTATAGGTCGTCTAGAATTGATTAAGACCGTTTCAGCCTGGTCAAGTATGAGTTCAGACTATTCAGTTTGGTCAGGATAAAGGTATAAAGACTTTATTTGGTTTGTTGTGAAGTTAAGTAAGATAAATCATGCATTAGTGGGATCGTGATAGTTAATGCTCAGATATTAACACTTAAACATGTCAGGAATAACCATTAATTGGTGGACTTTACCTGAATTGAGGTTTAATCCACCATTTTGGCATATAGTGAGATAGACCAATTGAGGTATAATGCAGTTTTTATCACATAATTGTTTAAAGAAATATTGGAGCATCATTTTGCACAGTTTTTCTTGGGGACATGTAAATGATTCTGAATATCTGTGCTGCGTTTTATGAAAATGTGGATTATACCTCAATTGAGGTATAATCCGCTAATTGATGGATATTGACGACTGGTTTCTTTAAGTCTGCATCAGTTCAAACTTACAGATTTGTTAGTCGAAATGGACACAGACAGAGACTATAGAACAAAATAATATTTAAGAGATGAAAAATCAGAATTAGGAATTAGAAGTAGGAAAATAAGTTGTCACAGCTTGTTATGGTAAATGCAAAGAGATGCTCCAATATCTCTTAAATTTGTTTTATTTTATAAAAACTACATTATACCTCAATTGGTGTATCTCATTTTTATGTCAAATGGTAGATTATACCTGAATTGAGGTATAATCCACCAATTAATGGTTATTCATGACCTGTTAAAGTAAAACTCGTCCTCTATATGGTCTTTTTTGGGAATAATTTTAACTTTATATACTTCTATAACATATGAATATTTCAACACTAGTTATTCTTAGCCGATTATCTTATAAATGCATGTACTTGAGATCAAACCACTGTTGATCTGCACTTCTGTAAAAAGACGCATTGATAAGGGTGACATTGTCTGGTTTCTCAGACATATTATGACTGTAGACTGCAACCAGAATATATTAGATATCGTTGGATTATGCAATGGAATGTGTAATTTATATTTATATATAACTCAAGAACAACACTCGCCCTTGAATGCTACATACAATTTATTATTTTCAGATGATCCTGTAAAATCTAAAAGGTTTCTTTTGGATGGTAAGAAAATACACGTACATTATGTAACTAGCAGATCGCGGTAATGTCTCTGCATAACCGATGCATTGATCGACAAATTACTGTTATATGCTTCATGAGGTTTTATAGCAAAGTACCTAAACAATATCAGTTTATAAATTGCAGTCGTTTTTAATATCGGATGTCAAAATCGTGAAACACATAGACACATATTGGATGTCAAAATCGTATAACACATAGACAAATATTGATGTTAAGTCTTGTTTTTCTGAAGGTAAGACCTTAGTAGGGATTTTTAAAAACATATTGTATCTCTAAATTTTCAAAAAAAAAAACAACGTATTGGACGAATTGTTTGTTTATTATAATCTTAAACATGTTAAACACCTAGAGAAAATGTGACAGACTACAGGTATTAGAAAAAGATTATACCATGTCTACATGACACATAACAATACTATTTTTAAATTTGATTTGACAACAATACCCGTTTGCGTCCACTCATTTTCCAGATTAAATGTATATTTATGAATCTACGGTCAAACCATTTAAGGTACTAGTAGGGTCCGTGTATATCTGCGTCCAATCGTTTTTCGTTTTGAAATATCATAAACAAAAATCAAAAAACGAAAGTGTTTTCATTTTTCGTTTTTGATTTCTTTAAAACCAAAATGAAAAACAAAAGTGTTTTCGTTTTTCGTTTTTGATTTCATAAAACAAAAAACGAAAAACAAAAGTATTTTCATTTTTCAATTTTGATTTCTTAAAAACTAAAATCGAAAAATGAAAGTGTTTTCATTTTTGATTTCACAAAAACAAAAAACGAAAAACGAAACTGTATTTATTTTATCTTTCCAACACTGTTTAATTGTCATTCAAAAAATGACAATGTTGTTATTTGTCATTTATTTAAAGGTCGTTAAAGTATACATGCACAGTGGTTGTCAGATCAATACTACTTTAATCGAAGATAATGTCGACGGATGCAAAAGTCTTTAGCAATCGGAACAATATGGGTGCGTGAACTTTATTACTTTTAAGTTTAGAAAGGTCGATCCAAGATTATTAGAATTGATGACCAAGGTTCATCTGCCAGTATTTTACGAACTACAAGAACGATAATGTATTTTGCTTGATCAAATTTTCAAAATTACCGCAGTTTCACATTTCAAACTCGGATATTAAAGCTTCATTGGTTTGCCATTTGGAGCCTATAAGGTATGAATTTTGCTTATTTGTGAAGACTATAAGGTGACATTAACTAGAGGCCTTTGATGGGGGGTTATGGAATTGAGAATAGTGGACAAAAAATATAAATAATAGAGACAATGGACCTAAAAATAAATAAAATAGCTAGAATAATGGTGTTAAAATGTAATGATAAGAGAATAATTGTCAAAAAGTATAAAGAATAGAGAAATATGGCCTTAAATATCAAAGAATACAGAAATTAAGAACCCCGAATCCAGACTATCATACCAGTTGCCTTAATGAACGTTAGTTTGTCTCTGGAAGATTGTTATTGGTTATATACGGTTTCTCTTTATTTCTATGTCTATTAGTTAAGAAGCGTACTTTCATTATTTGCCAATATTTTACATATCACATTATAAAAAAAGACTATTATTTTGCAAACTACCATAGATTTCCGGTAATTGTTCTGCATAGACCACACCACATTGGAATCCCTGTAAATTTTTTTTCAAGTGGACCTCAATTACCCACCATACCCAATCATTACATAAAAGTTAATAAACAAATGTCTACGGAAATACTTCTGTCCGGAAATACTTCTGTCCGCACAATGTGTAAAGGGGAGCTGGGTAGCTGATGTCTGATGGAGAAAAACATCAAGGTTGCTGTTTAGTTTATTTTTTTTCAAAGATAGGTCCAAAGTTGGGGTCGAACACCCAACCCCACCCTCACCGAAAATGTAATAAAAATTGTCCTCACTAGGTGCAAAGGGAAGCTGGGTAGCTGGGGTCTAGAGTAGAAAAATCCAGGGTGTTGTTCTGCTTAGTTTTTTTTTCTAAAGTAGGTCTTATGTTGAGGTCGTATACCCTACAAAAACCCTTACCAGACAGTTAATAAAAAAATTCTGCGGCAATACTTTCATCTGCCCTAGGTGAGAACGTAAGCTAGAGATCTAGGGCCTACTTGATCAAAATTACAAGTTAATTTATAGCATGGATCAATCTTTTTTAAGCTAATAAATAATTTACTTGCCCACCATACTTTGAATACAAAAAATAAACCTTTTGTCCAGTCATTTTTAAGCGAAATCCACTAGTTCAGGGGTAGAATGTTTTGTAAAAACAGTTTTGTGTGGCAAAAAAAGTTAAAGCACGAGTGCAACTTTCTTTTCTTTTAATGCAGAATTATTATTACTTATCATGAACTATTTGACAGGTTGCCGATACAAAGGAAAGCTATTTCACCCAATAATGCAATTGCCATCATTAAAAAATAAATCATGATTATTTACGATTCTATAAACACTCAAAGTGTTGACTATTTAAAATGTAAAGCGGGCAGTACGCTGTGTAATATATCGAAAGCGATTGGGTTTGCCTTTATATAACTAATAATAACATAAGATGTATGTTTCATTATAATTCGTTATTCTGATTGGCTAACTGCACATCTCATGTTTCCTTACACTAGAAAATCATCATTCATGATGACACGAGGTCCAACAATAAAGTGCAAAGGTGAATTTAATAAAAACTTGATAAAAATCGTGTTTTCATGATCCTAGCTAAAACATGTAATTATAAATATTGAATGCTTCTTTTTGTAACTTCATAGGGTTGTAAAAGCGTTGACCGTGCGCCCATTTTCAGAATGAAGCGCTTCCGCGTTTCATACAAAATGTATTTCGGTCAACGCTTTACACCTCAATGAAGTAACAAAAAAAAGCATTCAATTCTTAAATGAACCAGAAATGAAATTTTAAAATTCATTGAATAGTGTCTTTGACTGCTTAATTATATTTTAAAAACTGATGATATTGTGTTTATATATTAATAAAAACATTTGAAGTACATTTGAGTCTTATGCAATATTTGTGTTTATATATTTGAAAACTGACTGCTACCGACTGGCTGCTTGAGCCTGGTCTTGCAAACTCCGCATTTTCATTACAGCCGATTACATTGAGTGTGTAGACAAAGGTAATATCTTTGGATCGCTTGTTTGTTAGCTGAACTATGAAATAACTAGGTAAGATATACCACCCTCCTGTAGAAGGAGCCTAGTCCTACAGACAGATTGATTGGTTATCTGTCGAACTAGTCTACTCTTAAAGGAGGGTAGTTTACCTAACCTAATAATACAAGCAAGCTTACCATGAATATGCTACATTTGCCTACACACTCAATGCAATCGGCTGTTTACATTACATTACAGGTTGCAACACCTTGCCAAATCATTGGGTTCCAAAAAACGTTTGGAAAATTAAGTCAATGTGCTTTCCAATAGGGTTTTATGCAGAACAATTACCGGAAATCTATAATTATGGAAACTTGCAAAACCAATATCAAAATCGAAATCTAAGTTAACAATGAAGGCCACCAATGAGTCTTCAACACAACGAGAAAATCCCGCAACCAGAGGCGGGCTTCAGCTGGTCTCTACATTAAAATATATACTAGTTATCTGAAAATGGACGTCACACTGAACTTAGATAAAAAATAAAAACATAAAAAAACTAACAAAGATCAGAGTCTACTGTCTTTGGACAGGCGCAAAAATACGGTGCTTTGTTAGATCTCAACCCTCCCGCTATACAACTATATCTAGCTCATTTAGAATAAACAACCACACAACAATATGCACAGAGAAACTCAGTTTAAAAGAAATCCAAGTCCGGTGACAAAATAGTAAACAAAAGAAACTACACAACATGAATATGATTCATAAATTAACAAAGAACTACTAGCAGTAACTGACATGCCAGCTCCAAACCTCAATCAAACATATCGAAAGAATATATAGATATCAGAAGATGTGGTATGAGTGCCAATGAGACAACTCTCCATCCAAGTCACAGTGTGTAGAAGGAAACTATTATAGGTTAAAGTACCCTCTTCAACACGAATCCTTGGCTCACACCGAATAGCAATTTATAAGGATTCCCCAAAATGACTAGTGTAAAACCATTCAAACGGAAAAACCAAAGGTCTAAACTATATATATATAACTAGAGGCTCTAAAGAGCCTGTGTCGCTCACCTTGGTATATGTGTTTTGGTGATGGTGATGTGTTCGTAGATCTTACTTTACTAAGAAATTTTGATGCTTACAATTATCTCTATCTATAATGAACTTAGCCTAGTTGTTTCAGTGGAAAATATTTTGTAAAAATGTACAAATTTATGAAAATTGTTAAACATTGACTTACTTTGCTGTACATTATTGTTGTTTACAATTTATCTCTATCTATAATAATATTCAAGAAAATAACCAAAAGCTGCAAAATGTTCTTAAAATAACCAATTCAGGGGCAGCAACATAACAACAGGTTGTCTGATTCATCTGAAAATTTCAGGGCAGATAGATAATGACCTAATAAACAATTGTACCCCATGTCAGATTTGCTCTTAATGCTTTGGTTTCTGCGATATAAGCCAAAATCTTCATTTTACTCCTATGTTCTATTTTTATCCATGGCGACCATTTTGGTTAGTTGGCCAGGTCACCGGACACATTTGTTATACTAGATACCCCAATGATGATGGTTGCTAAGTTTGGTTGAATTTGGCTCAGTAGTTTCAGAGTAGAAGATTTTTGTAAAAGTTACGACGACGGACTCCAAGATATGAGAAAAGCTCACTTGACACTTCGGGCCAGGTGAGCTAAAACACGAGAAGCGAGAACGACATCAACAAACGACAACTACTGTTTTTTTTGTGTGATTTTTTTATTACTAGACTAAATATTTCATGAATTTTTATTATCTAGGACTGCATTTTTGATTAACAATGGATTACCAAGTTTAATAAAATCATATGTGTGTATAGCACTTATATTAACTTTGGCTTGAAAGACAATTTAATTAATCTATTTAATTGTTTTCGACTCGCTCTGCTCGGAAAAGTTGAAAAGAATAAAATCCTAAGATTGAACGCGTTCGTTCAACAATCTTATTTAAATTAATATATATATATTAATTTTCTCATACACATAAGTATAACGAAATCAGAGATACACCTTTTAATTAGATTAGTTCGTCTAATTTACAAATGTAGTATTATCTGTGGTAAATTTATTGACTTCTTTAATAAATGATTTATAAGAAAGAATGTGTCCATACCACATAAATGCCCCACTCGCACTATCATTTTCCATTTCAGGTGGACCGTGGAATTGAGGGCCAGAACTCTATATTTGGCATTGAAATTAAAAAGATCATATGATATAGAATATGTGTACTGAGTTTCAAAAAAAATATATTTGTACATTAACTTCACTTTCAAGTATAGAGATGTGATTTTTTTTCTGAGACAAGTGTTTTTGACAATCCAAAAGAACTTGCAGTCATTCGATGTGCAGTACTTCAGTACTTTGATTGTTTGAAAACGAGGTAAAAATACCCTGCCACATTATGTATGTGTTTTTGTTAGACCTTTTTTTTCTGTTTTGTATCGATCTCATTCGTTAAGCCCTTTTCCACTGATTTGTATAGTTTGTTCTTATGCTGTGCTGTAACAAAACTGCACCGGCTGTTTACAAGCATGTTAAACGCCACAATATATTTCATATGCCTGCTCCAACTCAGGAGCATGTAGTTTAGTGGTTTTCGTTTGTTGATGTCTTTTATATGTGTTTTTCGTAATTCATGTTGTTTTAAAATAGGCCGTTATTTTTCTCAATTGAAATGTTATATATTTTACAATTCATGGACTATTGTAGCTGACAATACCGTATGTTTTTTTCTCATTGTTGAATATTAAATGATTGCCTATCTATAATTGCTTACATCCACTACATTTGAACTTTGTAGGATAGTTGGCTCATTTGCATCAATACAAAATCTCCTTATTAAAAGTTGAGGGGTGTGTATATTTCTTTGGAAAATTTCAATGTTTTTCTCCCAGGTCACACAGTTTGAATAGAATATTTTGACATTTTGCTGTGCTCTTGGATTTGAGTTAAGAGCCAATCATAGCTCACGGCCTGTTGGTGGGTAGTTGATGACTATAAGGTAAGCTCTGGATGTCTTTTTAAGTATTGCATACGGTGATTTGGTGATGTCTTCATGCCATGCATTGTCCTATTACTTTATATAGTCAGCTTATCAGTCAACCTGATCTATCAAAGTAGTTCTCCTCGCCTTTTGTATAGTCAGACGAAAAACAAGATATAAACTGACTTAGCTTCGTATATCCATGTTTATTTAATATACTCATATAAATATAAAAAAGAAGATGTGGTATGATTGTCAATGAGACAACTCTCCACAAGAGACCAAAATAACACGAAAATTATTAACTATATATCATCGTACGGCCTTCAACAATGTGCAACGAGAAAAATACAAAGTATTAATGAACAGGGCTTTTATTCCTGTTCTTCATCTTGAAAGGAGCTGGAGGGTCTTCAACGAGGAACTAGACCATTGATCCTCATTATACAAAAGTAACATAGGTTAGTGCTTCGGACTATACAGAAACACAAGTTCCTGGTTCGATCCCCGTTCCGGGGAGAAAATTTCTAATCCACTATTAAAAAATATGTTTAAACTAACAATAGCCACACACTTGACTTTGTGGATTACATTATTTTTTTCATCATCCTACATATGTCTTTTGATATTGTTCATACATGTAAATACTAAAAGTCTTACACTGTATCTATATATTTTGCTCCGAAACCAGAACATAATAAAATAGATAAATCAAATTTTGCGCTTTAGATTAAGAAAGGGTCTGAAATATTTTGTATCATTTTTTCCAGTTTTTCTGGGGTCCTTGAGCCCTTCCCTCGTCAACAATATATAGTTTGCTTTATTTGTAAAAGAGGATAGTTACGCTTCAGTATTATTATCTTAGATTAACCTCTCCAAAATTAAAAGTAAAGATCACGCACCCTTATTGTTTAGATTGATAAAGACTTTTGCATCCGTCGACATTATCTTCGATTAAAGTAGTATTGATCTGACAACCGCTGTGCATGTATACTTTAACGACCTTTAAATGAATGACAAATGACAACATTGTCATTTTTTGAATGACAATTAAACAATGTTGGAAAGATAAAATAAATACACTTTCGTTTTTGTAAAATGAAAAATGAACAATGAAAATACTTTTGTTTTTCGTTTTTTGTTTTGTGAAATCAAAAACGAAAAACGAAAACACTTTTGTTTTTCATTTTGGTTTTTAAGAAATCAAAAACGAAAAATGAAAACACTTTCGTTTTTTGTTTTTCGTTTTTTGATATTTCAAAACGAAAAACGATTGGAAGCAGAAATACACGGACCTAGTGGGTAGTTAAAAAAACATTGGATTTGAGTATACTAGTATGATAATTAGTGTGACGAAAATCTCAGTGTGTATACCATTTCGTTTACTTTTTTGGGTAAAAATCACTTTCATTCATGCGTATGCGGAATTTAATCAGAATAACAATGACGCACTACAAAACTACGTGTAAACGTTAACTGGGTTCAATTCTGAAATGATCAATCTTGATATACATTAGATTTCAAAATATCAAATTTCCATACATCGTTTATCTAACTTAATCAAGTTAATCTAAACAAAGACAATTTAAAATGTTCGTTTGAATATTAGTTCAGACCTATTAGACAATGATGCAATATACGAATTACTCAATATCTTCTTTTTTTCAGTGATTGATCGTAAGTTATATTTTCAAATCTAAAATTGATCATAAAATAATAGTCTCAGTTTCGTTAGCTTTGAATATCAGCTATTAAATGTAATAATGCAAGAAATGTACATTATGATATTTTCTTATGGTAAATAAAAAGAATGTACAAACTAGCTATTGTTAAAAGAAAACGGTTCAGAGTGTTTAAACATATAAACATATACATGTGAGTTTGAAGAAACATTGTACATGTGCATTGTACTGTCAATTTGAACATAATGTCGACAGCACATCTTCTCGACTTTAATGTTACGTAAACTAAAAATTATCCTCAGCAGAAAGATCCTGGGATTTTTTTTTAACCAAATTATATTACGCTTATTTATATGAATTATATGACTGTTGTAATCTTGAAGACATTACTACAGTTGAACGTGAACAACGGTATGTAGCAAGAATAGTGACGGGTCTACCCAAAATTTGCAGGATTAGAACCACTTAACTTTGAGACAGGTTGGGAGCCTTAGCAGATTATAAAGAAAATGGAAATAATTAAATTTTTGTTTATAATACTCATAACTAAAATTGTCCAGAATATTTATATGATTGTTTATCACCCTATCTACATATCACAATTCAAAAAAATTTGAATAATGTCATTGACTATCGACAACATTATAGTATATAACAACTGTGCTAAAAATCATTTTGTCCCTTCTCGAGCAAATTTGGGATAATTAAGATAATGTGATTAATAGATCTGAAAGCAAATAGATTCAGTTTGTATTGTAAACTTATAGTATTCTGTTACAGATTACTAAATGTTCTTCATATAAAACTCCGGCATACATGTAGTTTATTAAATGCTGATCAATTCGGATTTTGTTATCGGTCCAAGTTGTCTCGGTAAATGGTTTATTTAAAAATTAATACATTAATTCCTTTAATACTGCTGATATACACTGGCACGCAAACAACTGAAAATTAGTCTAAATTTTCTAAAGGATTGAAAAATTGAAAGTTTACCTTTTGGAGATCATGCTCAGATTAGACTTCGGCTAACATGTAATACATTGTTCAGCTGTGCCTTTTGTATGTGCTGATTTAGGTTGTTTTACGTATTTGTTTTTATTTTGCAGTTAGACACCACTTCGGTGTTAACATGTATATCTATTATATAGTCATTTTTATAAATTTACTGTTTGCAAAAGTATAAATTATTCTAAATACTAAGGATTTTCTTATCCCAGGCATATACCTAGCCGTATTTGGAACAACTTTTTGGAACTTTTGGTCCTCAATGCTCTTCAACTTTGTACTTGTTTTGGCTTTCGAACTTTTTCATCTGAGCGTCACTGATGGGTCTTATGTAGACGAAACGCGCGTCTGGCGTATTTAAAAATCATACGCCTGGTACCTTTTGATAGCTATTATTTGGGTGTGTCTCTGTCCTGTATGTTCTCCCATTTATTTGTATTGTAGTCCTGTCATGCAATGTTGTCATTTTAATGTTATATTTAACATTGCCATAAAAGCGGGAGGTTTTGATAACCACAAAACCAGGTTCAACCCACCATTTTTTCTTAAAATGTCCTGTACCAAGTCAGGAAAATGGCCATTGTTATATTAAAGTTTCTGTGTGTGTTGTATTTTAGTGTTGTGTCGTTGTTCTCCTCTTATATTTGATGTGTTTCCCTCAGTTTTAGTTTGTAGCCCGGATTTGTTTTTTTCTCAATCGATTTGAATGTCGAATAGCGGTATACTACTGTTGCCTTTCGTTATCAGTCTGATGATTTAAATGCTAAAATATTAAAATCAGTTCAATTGCATATAACAAAAATATAACGTTTTGATCACCAACATAATTCATTTTCTATTTTTTGTCTTTTTTCTTAACCACCCCTTCTCTGTCTTTTTTTCCCTTTTTGACTGTCCTTTTGCCTCTTAACGCCATCATTCAGTATTTGTGCATTCATTTTTGTTGTTGCATTTAATAAATCTATTTAGCCTCACGAAAACGATATATCTTTAAATATTAAATGTTGATTCATGTTTACTGTAGTTATGTTTGATAATTAACTGAAGAGGACCTTGGTATGTTGTATTCGAATTCGTTGTCGTTTTTTTTTTTTTTACTTTTGAGTTAATGTTTTTAAAGGTTTCTTGAGCAGGCATTAGGTTATTTTGGAAATATGAGTTAACCTCACTGAAATAACATTGATAGTTGATTTCTTTTGTTATAAACTTACAGGTATATATAAAAAAGAAGATGTGGTATGATTGCCAATGAGACAACTCTCCACAAGAGACCAAAATGACACAGAAAATAACAACTATATGTCATCGTACGACCTTCAACAATCATCTAAGCCCATACCGCATAGTTAGCTATAAAATGTCCCGAAATGACAAATGTAAAACAATTCAAACGAAAAAACTAACGGCCTTAATTTTTTTTTAAATGAACACATAAACAAACGACAACCACTGAATTACAGGCCACTGACTTGGGACAGGCACATACATACATAATGTGGCGGGGTTAAACATATTTTAAACATTATTGAAATAAAGAGATGTGGTAAGATTTTAAAGGAAGGTGATGTTTAAATCTCGTAAATCGCATGAAGTGACAAATCAAGGTAAATAACAAAAACTGAGGGAATCACATGAACTCCAAAAGGAGCTAGTCCGGATGCGTAAACAGGCTAGCAATAAGCATGTATCACCTGTCATGTGAATCCATACTCAGTCAAAATGACTCAATCTATTAAATTACAGATAATACGAGTATACTGGTTTCTAAAGAGCTAAGACCGTTAAAACAATTCGCTATTGAGTTTAAATTAAACAACAACCTTCTATACATTATACAGGTAAAAGATGTAAACATTTACAAGTCAATGTACAATATTCACAATGATGTCCGTAACGCCCATTTGAACATTTGTTCTTTTATTTCTCGTTACTTTGCATAAGCAATTTATGCATAAAAAAGTAAGTAGCGCTTTCTTAATTTTTATCATGTTTATTTGAACATTAGTTCACATTATTTCATAAGCTAGAAATAAATATTAACAAAATGTAATCACGTAAATAAAACGTATTTATCATTTATAAAATGCATAGATCATCCTTGTCGTGGCGTCACCTGTCATCATGGTGGACACTGCAGTTCGGGTAAATGTACTTGTGCATCTGGTTATACTGGTCAGCATTGTGAGAGACGTAAGCTATTTATTACAGTCATTGAAAACGTTTCGGAAACTTTTTAGATTAATATAATTTTATAAGGTAAACATACATGATATACTGTACTGATTTTGTGTCATGGGTGCATACATGTACCCCTTATTCTTAAATTTTCTTTGACATATTGGAATATGTGTATGCTGACGAAATATGTTACTACATATACAAACAAACAAGCGACGGTATATTCGAGTCATTAGTATAGATAAGTATTGATCGGACAGTGATTTTGTAATGAAGACATGTATTCCAAAGACTAATATAAAAATTCGTTATTAATAAAATGGTTTTCATGAAATTTAAATGACTTTTCATAATCAACATGACTAGCTCAGATCTTAAAGTTAATACTAAAATATGTCTAATTTGATATGTATGGCAATTTTTCAGAAAATAGAGCAGCCATCAAGTAAATATGAAACACACATTTCAATAATAAAATTGCTGATATTTGATATACTAGTGTGTTGTGAATAACAGAAGCAAGCATTTATTATGTGCATGATTAGTTTTGATTAGCGAGTTCAATTATCTAAGCACAAGGTCTTATCTTGTCTTCTTCTATGATCAAAATATGTGTTTTTGAGAAGAAAGTCCCGAGTTACCAAAGATCATTTTCTATTTTTATGTGAGGAAAATATGTGGAAAGTTAAAGGTCATTTCACGTGTGCTGCTATGTGTTACTATTTGATATTTTTCGAAAAACAAATTTCCATACATCGTTAATCAAACTTAACCAAGTTAATCTAAACAAAGACAATATAAAATGTTCGTTTGAATATTAGTTCATACCTATAAGACAATGATGCAATATACGAATTACTCATATCTTAATTTTTCAGTGATTGATCGTAAGTTATATTTTCAAATCTACATTGATCATAAAATCATAGTCTTAGTTTCGTTAGCTTTGAATATCAGCTTTTAAATGCAATAATGCAAGAAAGGTACATATATGATATTTTCTTATGGTAAATAAAAACGAATGTACAAACTAGCTTTTGCTAAAAAAAACGGTTCAGAGTGTTCAAACATATAAAAATCTACATGTGAGTTTCAACAAACATTACATGTACATGGTATTGTCAATTTCAACATAATGTCGACAGCACATCTTCTCGACTTTAATGTTACTTAAACTAAAACGGACCCACAGCAGAAAGATCCTGGATTTTTTTTACCAATATATAACGCTTATTCTGATGAATTATACGACTGTTGTAATCTTGAAGACATTACTACAGTTCAACATGAACAACGGTATGTAGCAAGAATAGTGACGGGTCTACCCAAAATTTGCAAGATTAGAATCACTCTACTTAGAGACAGGTTTGGAGCCGTAGCAGATTATAGAGTCTGATGATTTAAATGCTAAAATATTCAAATCAGTTCAATTGCACATCACAAAAGCATAACGTTTTGACAAAAACTGATCACAAACATAATTCATTTTCGTTATTTTGTCTTTTTTCCCAACCACCCCTTCTCTGTCTTTTTTCCATTTTTGACTGTCCTTTTCCTTCTTAACGCCATCATTCAGTATAATTGTGCATTCATTTCATGTTGTTGCAAAAATTTATTCTATTTAGAATTACAAAAACGATATATCTTTAAATATTAATATGCAAGTGTACTGTTATGTTTGATTATTAACTGAAGTGGACTTTAGTATGTTGTATCCGGTCTTGTTTTTTTTTTTTACTTTTGAGTTAATGTTTTCAAAGGTTTCTTGAGCAGGCATTATGTTATTTTGGAAATTTGAGTTAACCTCACGGAAATCAAGGTAAATAACAAAAACTGAGGGAATCACATGAACTCCAAAAGGAGCTAGTCCGCATGCGTAAAGGCTAGCAATAAGCATGTATCACCTGTCATGTGAATCCATACTCAGTCAAAATGACGCAATCGGTGATAGGACACAATCGGTTAAATTACAGATAATACGAGTATACTGGTTTCTAAAGAGCGAAGACCGTTAAAACAATTCGCCATTGAGTGTAAATTAAACAACAGAAATTTCAAATAATATCCTCAAACATTAAAAGGTACTCATCAGAACAGAAATATCAATATTAGGAAAACAAGAAAAAAAAAAAAAAACTGTTTTGATTCATTTTTCATTTTCCTTGTCAAGACTGTAGTTCTGATCCCTGCAACGGCCATGGGATATGTGGTAATAGTGCTTCAGGATATACATGTACATGTGATGTTGGATACAGTGGAACGAAGTGTAATAAAGGTAAATACAATCACGGAAAAGAATGACTTAAATACTAAGCATTGTTTTGCTCTTCCAATTTTGTCAATATGACGGAACTATAAACAACTGCCATACAACATTTGTTGGAGGTTTAACTAGCTATAAAACCTATATTGATTATGTTTGATCGTGTCAGTTTTTATGGACTTCCCAGTTTTTGAATTAACCTTGGATTCCTTTTTTGTGTTAATTATCCCGCCAGGAATAGATTACCTTAGCTGTATTTTGCACAATTTGCTCGTCACCTTCGGACTTTCTTTGGCCTTTTTTAAATGTTTTTAATTCGAGCGTCACTGATGCGTCGTTTGAAGACGAAACGTGGTTCTAGTTTATACAATTTTAATCCTGATATTTATGATGAGTTTATTTAACACAACCTTTTGGAATTGGGGTCCGCATTGTTCTCCAACTACGTACTTGATTTGGGCGTCACTTACGAGTGCTTTGTAGACGAAACGAGGCGTCATGCGTACAAAATAATTAGCCTTTTATCTTTGCGGAGATGTTTAAGAACAATTTCAAAGTCAAATATAACTGGAAGATACAGGAGAACATTCAAAACTGCATACTTAAAAATTGATCAAACAATGGCTTAAAAAAATGCAAACGTGCCGATAAACACATTCAAGATATAATTGGGAAAATGATATGGCGGGTTTAACATGTTTGTCAATACTCAAACCTGCTTATACCTTAAACAGTGGTATAACCGCAAAACATAAGAACAAACTGTAACAATCAGTTGGAAACTGTTGACCTCAATAAATTGGTACAAAGCAACCCCTAAGAAAAACCCAAACAAACCAAAAATCCCCAAGAAAAACAATAGACACAAAGCGCGGATTCTAATATGTGTTTGCATATCATTACCTATGTTAATCTTTTGACCTTATCCAAACATATGGCGTCATCGGAATGTTGTGCAAATTATTCTTTACAAATTCATTATTAATATGATTGTCCTTATATTGGCGAAAATCTTTAATCTTATAGGTCTTGGCCAAGTAGACTTGTACTACTATTATGTCGCTTAATATATATACCATGTATGTTTTGCTCAAAAGGCTTTCTGTTCTAATGGTAAGGAACTAATAATTAAAAAAAAATCATTTTTGACAAAGCTATTTATATGCAAAGTTTAATTGATAAATTAAATAGTTCGCATTTATGTAGGAGTTAAATCTATATCTTGTCTCAAATCTGTGTCTTTTCTCCGATCTGTGTTCCATAACCTTATTACACTACACTCTGTTTCCATTCCTTGTACCGTTTCTTCTGTGACGTCATGACACTCATTGTTTATTAAAATCCGTGTCCTTTATAAAAAAAACGTAGACTTTAGATAATGTAAGGTGACTTGGGACAAGTGCATATGCTGCAGGGTCAATCATTTTCTAATCTTGTATCGTTGTGTAACACAACAAAATAATAACATAAAATAATATCTGTTAAATCAGTTGGAAAAGGCGTGCATACATTATCAGATCGGCACAAAACTCACAATTCATATAACAAAAAGACCCAATATAATAGAAAAATTAAAAAAAATCATATATTTTGTACTGTTTGTTTGGCCTTCGAGATTTGTTTACATATTTGTCGACACCCCACCAGAGCAAGAGAGAAATTAAGTGTTAACACTTTGACTATTTCACTATCAAACTGTTTCGTTGATTTGAAAATAATTTTAATAAACTTGATAATAAAATTTGTAACTGAAGTATAAAAAGTATATTTTTTCACACTTTTCTTAATGCGAAAAAACTGTAAGCTCCTATGTAGATAAGTGAACAGATAGTCCTTCATTGTCACTCCCCATGCTCTTACTCAAAGACAGAAATCGGATAACGAAACCATTCCAGCATATCCGTGTTTTACTCCTCTAATCTCGAGGTTTCTTCCTCATCGTATGTTGGTTTCTGTCCCTGACTACAACTGCCATCATTCATTCAAAGGTTCCTTCATCCCTGTAGAAACCCTGTATGCAAATATTTAAACACACACTAACTGTGCATATCCTTGTCAATGTAATTAGAATGTGAAAGTCGTATTGATGCCTTTGTCAACAAACATATAACCTCGAATATGTTTTGATAATTCTGACGTCAACAAATAGTACAGTGCATACCTGTTAAAAAAAAATATTTGGGAAAAAAAGGTCATATATATATATATGTGTGACATATATTAAGCAACATAGAATAGGACGTAAGTATGAGGAAAGAACAGAAATGTTAGGTTGGGCATAGATTTCAGGTTTACATAAGAAGTGATAAAAGAAAGCATTCCTGTCACGAAAATATTAGGTAAGGTTTTGTTTAATTCACAGATCATTTCGATAAGGGTTTTGTTTACGATGATTTTTTCTTGTTTTTTTTTTTTTTAAATTGGAGGTACCCCTTAAATAGTCGTTATAAATGAATGTTGGTAAATCAAACATTTTTGCCTTACCGTTTATCCGGATAATTTTTTAATCGATTGACCGGTTAACAGGATTAGAACCACTTTCATTTGAGAAAGGTTGGAAGCCTTAGCAGATTAAAAAGAAAAAGGAAATAATTAAATTTTTGTTTATAATATTCATAAAAAAGTTGTCCAGAATATTTATATGATTGTTTATCACTCTATCTACATATCACAACTCAAAAAAATTTGAGTAATATCATTGACTATCGAAAACATTATAGTATATAACAACTGCGCTAAAAATTATTTTGTCCCTCCTTGAGCAAATTTGGAATAATTGAGACCATGGTGTCCGCAAGGTAGCCGTGATATATAGATCTGAAAGCCAATAGATTCAGTTTGTCTTTTTTAGTATTCTGTTGCAGATTACTAAATGTTCTTCATACAAAACTCCAGCATACATGTAGTTTATTAAATGCTGCTCAATTCGGAGTTTGTTATCGTTCCAAGTTGATTATTAACTGAAGAGGATCTTAGTATGATGTATCCGGTTTTTTTTTAACTTTTGAGTTAATGTTTTCAAAGGTTTCTTGAGCAGGCATTAAGTTATTTGGGAAATATGAGTTAACCTTACGGAAATAAAACTTATAGTTGATTTGTTTTGTTATAAACTTACATGTATATCATGTTTTCAAGATGATTGAAATAAAGAGATGTGGTAAGATTTTAAAGGAAGGTGATGTTTAAGTCTCGTAAATTGCATGAAGTGACAAATCAAGGTAAATAACAAAAACTGAGGGAATCACATGAGCCCCAAAAAGGAGCTAGTCCGAATGCGTAAACAGGCTAGCAATAATCATGCATCACCTGTCATGTGAATCCATACTCAGTCAAAATGACGCAATCGGTGATAGGACACAATCAATTAAATTACAGATAATACGAGTATACTGGTTTCGAAAGAGCTAAGACCGTTAAAACAATTCGCTATTGAGTTTAAATTAAGCAACAACCTCTAACACATCATACAGGTGAAAGATGTAAACATTTACAAGTCAATGTACGATATTCACAGTGTTGTCCGTAACGGCCATTTGTACATTTTTCATTTATTTCTTGTTACTTTTCATAAGCAATTTATGCATAAAACAGTACGTATCGCTTTCCTCATTTTTGTCATGTTCATTTGAACATTAGTTCACATTATTTCATAAGCTAGAAATAAATATAAAAAAAATGTATTTCTCATATAAAAAATGCATAGATCATCGTTGTCATGGCGTAACCTGTCATCATGGTGGACACTGCAGTTCGGGTAGATGCACCTGTGCATCTGGTTATACTGGCCAACATTGTGAGAAACGTAAGCTATCTATTACAGTCATTGAAAACGTTTCGGAAACTTTTTAGATTCATATAATTTTATAAGGTAAACATACATGATATACTGTACTGATTTTGTGTCATGGATGCATACATGTACCCCTTATTCTTAAATTTTCTTTGACATATTGGAATATGTATATGCTGACGAAATATGTTACTATATATACACACAAACAAGCGACGGTATATTCGAGTCAATAGTATAGATAAGTATTGATCGGACAGTGATTTTGTAATGAAGACATGTATTCCAAAGACTAATATAAAAATTCGTTATTAATAACATTGTTTTCATGAAATTTAAATGACTTTTCATAATCAACATGACTAGCTCAGATCTTAAAGTTAATACTAAAATATTTCCATTTTGATATTTATGGCAATTTTTCAGAAAATAAAGAAGCCATCAAGTAAAAATGAAACACACATTTCAATAATAAAATTGCTGATATTAGATATACTAGTGTGTTGTGAATAACAGAAATACGCATTTATTATGTGCATGATTAGTTTTGATTAGCGAGTTCAATTATCTAAGCACAAGGTATTATCATATCTTCTTCTATGATCAAAATATGTGTTTTTGAGAAGAAAGTCCCGAGTTACCGAAGATCATTTTCTATTTTCATGTGAGGAAAATATGTGGAAGTTAAAGGTCATTTCACGTGTGCTGTTATGTGTTACGATTTGATATTTTTCGAAAAATAAATTGCCATACATCGTTAATCAAACTTAACCAAGTTAATCTAAACACAGACAATATAAAATGTTCGTTTGAATATTAGTTCAGACCTATAAGACAATGATGCAATATACGAATTACTCATATCTTAAATTTTTTTCAGTGATTGATCGTAAGTTATATTTTCAAATCTACATTGATCATAAAATCATAGTCTCAGTTTCGTTAGCTTTAAATATCAGCTTTTAAATGCAATAATGCAAGAAAGGTACATATACGATATTTTCTTATGGTCAATAAAAACGAATGTACAAACTAGCTATTGTTTAAAAAAAACCGGTTCAGAGTGTTCAAACATATAAAAAATCTACATGTGAGTTTCAACAAACATTTTACATGTACATGGTATTGTCAATTTCAACATAATGTCGACAGCACATCTTCTCGACTTTAATGTTACGTAAACTAAAAAGGATCCACAGCAGAAAGATCCTGGAATTTTTTTTGACCAATATATTACGCTTATTCTGATGAATTATATGACTGTTGTAATCTTGAAGACATTACTACATTCATTTTTTGTTGTTGCATACAGTTAGTCTATTTAGAATTAAAAAAACGATATATCTTTAAATATTAATATGCATGTGTACTGTTATGTTTGATTATTAACTGAAGTGGACTTTAGTATGTTGTATCCGGTCTTTTCTTTTTTTTTTTAACTTTTGAGTTAATGTTTTCAAAGGTTTCTTGAGCAGGCATTAGGTTATTTTGGAAATATGAGTTCACCTCACGGAAATCAAGGTAAATAACAAAAACTGAGGGAATCACATGAACTCCAAAAGGAGCTAGTCCGGATGCGTAAAGGCTAGCAATAAGCATGCATCACCTGTCATGTGAATCCATACTCAGTCAAAATGACGCAATCGGTGATAGGACACAATCGGTTAAATTACAGATAATACGAGTATACTGGTTTCTAAAGAGCTAAGACCGTTAAAACAATTCGCCATTGAGTGTAAATTAAACAACAGGAATTTCAAATAATATCCTCAAACATTGAGAGGTACTCAACAGAACAGAAATATAAATATTAGGAAAACATGAAGTAAAAAAAGAAAAAGAAAAACAAACTGTTTTGATTCATTTTTCCTTTTCTTTGTCAAGACTGTAGTCCTGATCCCTGCAACGGCCATGGGATATGTGGTAATAGTGCTTCAGGATATACATGTACATGTGATGTTGGATACAGTGGAACGAAGTGTGATAAAGGTAAATGCAATCACGGAAAAGAATGACTTAAATACTAAGCATTGTTTTGCTCTTCCAATTTTGTCAACATGACGGAACTATAAACAACTGCCATACAACATTTGTTGGAGGTTTAACTAGCTATAAAACCTATATTGATTATGTTTGATCGTGTCAGTTTTTATGGACTTCCCAGTTTTTGAATTAACCTTGGATTCCTTTTTTGTGTTGATTTTCCCGCCAGGAATAGATTACCTTAGCTGTATTTTGCACAATTTTCTCTTCACCTTCTTACTTTATTTGGCCTTTTTAAATGTTTTTAATTCGAGCGTCACTGATGAGTCATTTGAAGACGAAACGTGGCTCTTGTGTATACAATTTTTATCCTGATATCTATGATTAGTTTATTTAACAAAACGTTTTGGGATTGGGGTCCGCATTGTTCTCCAACTACGTACTTGATTTGGGCGTCACTTATGAGTGCTTTGTAGACGACACGAGGCGTCATGCGTACACAATAATTAGCCTTGTATCTTTGCTGAGCTCTTTAAGAACAATTTCAAAGTCAAATCTAACTTGAAGATACAGGAGAACATTCAAAACCGCATACTTAAAAATTGATCAAACAATGGCTTAAAAAAATGCAAACGTACCGATAAACACATTCAAGATATAATTGGAAAAATAATATGGCGGGTTTAACATGTCTGTCAATACTTTACCCTGATTATACCTTAAACAGTGGTATAACCGCAAAACATGGAACAACTTGTAACAATCAGTCGGCAACGGTTGACCTCAATAAGTTGGTACAAAGCAACCCCTAAAAAAAACCCAAACAAACAAAAAATCCCCAAGAAAAACAATAGACACAAAGCGCGGATTATAATATGTGTTTGCATATCATTACATATGTTAATCTTTTGACCTTATCCAAACATATGGTGTCATCGGAATGTTGTGCAAATTTTTCTTTACCAATTCATTATTAATATGATTGTCCTTATAATGGCGAAAATCTTTAATCTTATAGGTCTTGGCCAAGTAAACATGTACTACTATTATGTCGCTTAATATATATACCATGTATGTTTTGCTCAAAAGGCTTTCTGTTCTAATGGTAAGGAACTAATAATTAAAAAAAAATCATTTTTGACAAAGCTATTTATATGCAAAGTTTAATTGATAAATTAAATAGTTCTCATTTATGTAGGAGTTAAATCTATATCTTGTCTCAAATCTGTGTCTTTTCTTCCGATCTGTGTTCCATAACCTTAAGACACTACACTCTGTTTCCATTCCTTGTACCGTTTCTTCTGTGACGTCATGACACTCATTGTTTATTAAAATCCGTGTCCTTTATAAAAAAACCGTAGACTTTAGATAATGTAAGGTGACTTGGGACAAGTGCATATGCTGCAGGGTCAATCCTTTTCTAATCTTGTATCGTTGTGTAACACAACAAAATAATAACATAAAATAATATCTGTTAAATCAGTTGGAATGGCGTGCATACATTATCAGACCGGCACAAAACTCACAATTCATATAACAAAAAAGACCCAATATAATAGAAAACTTAAAAAAAATCATATATATTGTACTGTTTGTTTGGCCTTCGAGATTTGTTTACTTATCTGTCGACACCCCACCAGAGCAAGAGAGGAATTAAGTGTTAACACTTTGACTATTTGACTTTCAAACTGTTTCGTTGATTTGAAAATAATTTTATTAAACTTGATAATAAAATTTGTAACTGAAGTATAAATACAATATTTTTTTCACACTTTTCTTAATGCGAAAAAACTGTAAGCTCCTATGTAGATAAGTGAACAGATAGTCCTTCATTCTCACTCCCCATGCTCTTACTCAAAGATAGAAATCGGATAACGAAACCATTCCAGCATATCCGTGTTTTATTCCTCTAATCTCGAGGTTTCTTCTATGTGACATATATGAAGCAACATAGAATAGGACGTAGGTATGAGGAAAGAACAGACATGTTAGGTTGGGCATAGATTTGGGGTTGACATAAGAAGTGATAAAAGAAAGCATTCCTGTCACGAAAATATTAGGTAAGGTTTTCTTTAATTCAGAGATCGAAAATGGTTTTGTTTACAATGATTTTTTCTTGTTTTGTTTTTAAATTGGAGGTACCCCTTAAATAGTCGTTATAAATGAATGTTGGTAAATCGAACAGTTTTGCCTTACCGTTTACCCGGATAATTTTTTAATCGATTAACCGGTTAACCGATAGTTAAGTTGATGTTTAAAGGCCTTATTCTTATGAATTATATGACTGTTGTTATCTTGAAGACATTACTACAGTTGAACGTGTACAGCGGTATGTAGCAAGAATAGTGACGGGTCTACACAAAATTTACAGGATTAGAACCACTTTCATTTGAGACAGGTTGAAAGCCTTAGCAGATTATAAAGAAAAAGGAAATAATTAAATTTTTGTTTAAAATATTCATAAACAAAATTGTCCAGAATATTTATATCATTGTTTATCACTCTATCTACATATCACAACTCAAAGAAATTTGAGTAATGTCATTGACTATCGACAACATTATAGTATATAACAACTGCACTAAAAATCATTTTGTCTCTCCTTGAGCAAATTTGGAATAATTAAGACCATGGTGTCCTCAAGCTAGCCGTGATAAATAGATTTTAAAGCCAATTGATTCAGTTTGTATTCTAAACTCCCTTTTAGTATTCTGTTGCAGATTACTAAATGTTCTTCATACAAAACTCCAGCATACATGTAGTTTATTAAATGCTGATCAATGTGGAGTTTGTTATCGTTCCAAGTTGTCTCGGTATATGGGTTATTTAAAACTTAATACATTAATTCCTGGAATACTGCTGATATACACTGGCATGCGAACAGCCGAAAACTAGTCTAAATTTTCTAAAGAATTGAAAAATTGAAAGTTTACCTTTTGGAGATCATGCTCAGATTAGACTTCGGCAAACATGTAATACGTTGTTCAGCTGTGCCTTTTTTATGTGCTGATTTAGGTTGTTTTACGTATTTGTTTTTATTCTGCAGTTAGACACCACTTCGGTGTTAACATGTATATCTATTATATAGTCATTTTTATAAATTTACTGTTTGCAAAAGTATGAATTATTCTAAATACTAAGGATTTTCTTATCCCAGGCATATAACCTTGGCCGTATTTGGAACAACTTTTTTGAACTTTTGGTCCTAAATGCTCTTCAACTTTGTACTTCTTTTGGCTTTCGAACTTTTTTTATCTGAGCGTCACTGATGGGTCTTATGTAGACGAAACGCGCATCTGGCGTATTTAAAAATCATACGCCTGGTACCTTTTGATAGCTATTATTTCATGTATTTGTGTGTGTTTCTGTCCTGTATGTTCTCCGATTTATTTGTATTGTAGTCCTGTCATGTAATGTTGTCATTTTAATGTTATATTTAACATTGCAATAAAAGCGGGATGTTTGGATAGCCACAAAACCAGGTTTAACCCACCATTTTTTTCTTAAAATGTCCTGTACCAAATCAGGAAAATGGCCATTGTTATATTATAGTTTCTGTGTGTGTTGCATTTTAGTGTTGTGTTTCTGTTTTGTCGTTGTTCTCCTCTTATAATTGATGTGTTTCCGTCAGTTTTAGTTTGTAACCCGGATTTGTTTTTTTCTCAATCGATTTATGAATTTCGAATAGCGGTACACTACTGTTGCCTTTCGTTATCAGTCTACTGATTTAAATGCTAAAATATTCAAATCAGTTCAATTGCACATAACAAAAATATAACGTTTTGACAAAAACTGATCACCAACATAAATCATTTTCTATTTTTCGTCTTTTTTCTTAACCACCCCTTCTCTGTCTTTTTTTCCCTTTTTGACTGTCCTTTTGCCTCTTAACGCCATCATTCAGTATTTGTGCATTCATTTTTGTTGTTGCATTTAATAAATCTATTTAGCCTCACAAAAACGATATATCTTTAAATATTATTTGTTGATTCATGTTTACTGTTATGTTTGATAATTAGCTGAAGAGGACCTTGATATGTTGTATTCGTTCTCGTTTTTTTTTTAACTTTTGAGTTAATGTTTTTAAAGGTTTCTTGAGCAGGCATAAGGTTATTTTGGAAATATGAGTTAACCTCACTGAAATAACATTGATAGTTGATTTCTTTTGTTATAAACTTACATGTATATATAAAAAAGAAGATGTGGTATGATTGCCAATGAGACAACTCTCCACAAGAGACCAAAATGACACAGAAAATAACAACTATAGGTCATCGTACGACCTTCAACAATCAGCTAAGCCCATACCGCATAGTTAGCTATAAAAGGTCCCGAAATGACAAATGTAAAACAATTCAAACGAAAAAAACTAACGGCCTTTTTTTTTTTAAATGAACACATAAACAAACGACAACCACTGAATTACAGGCCACTGACTTGGGACTGGCACATACATACATAATGTGTTAAACATATTTTAAACATTATTGAAATAAAGAGATGTGGTAAGATTTTAAAGGAAGGTGATGTTTAAATCTCGTAAATCGCATGAAGTGACAAATCAAGGTAAATACCAAAAAACTGAGGGAATCACATGAACTCCAAAAGGAGCTAGTCCGGATGCGTAAACAGGCTAACAATAAGCATGTATCACCTGTCATGTGAATCCATACTCAGTCAAAATGACGCAATCTATTAAATTACAGATAATACGAGTATACTGGTTTCTAAAGAGCTAAGACCGTTAAAACAATTCGGTATTGAGTTTAAATTAAACAACAACCTTCTATACATTATACAGCTGAAAGATGTAAACATTTACAAGTCAATGTACAATATTCACAATGATGTCCGTAACGCCCATTTGAACATGTTTTCTTTTAATTCTTGTTGCTTTGCATAAGCATTTTAAACATAAAAAAGTACGTAGTGCTTTCATCAGTTTTATCATGTTTATTTGAACATTAGTTCACATTGTTTCATAAGCTAGAAATGAATATTAAAAACATGTAATCACGTAAATAAAACGTATTTATCATTGAAAAATGCATAGATCATCGTTGTCATGGCGTAACCTGTCATCATGGTGGACAATGCAGTTCGGGTAGATGCACTTGTGTATCTGGTTATACTGGTCAACATTGTGAGAAACGTAAGCTATTTATAACAGTCATTGAAAACGTTTCGGAAACTTTTCAGATTCATATAATTTTATAAACATAAACATAAACATACATGATATACTGAAAGAGGGACGAAAGATACCAAAGGGACAGTAAAACTCATAAACCTAAAACAAACTGACAACGCCATGGCTTAAAATGAAAAAGACAAACAAACAACAGCACACACGACACAACATAGAAAACTAAAGAATAAACAACACGAACTGATTTTGTGTCATGGATGCATACATGTACCCCATATCCTTAATTTTTCTTCGACACATTGGAATATTTATCATGTTTATATGCTGACGAAATATGGAGTTTAGTATGACGTCCATTATCACTGTACTATTATGCATATTTTAGGGGCCAGCTGAAGGACACCTACGGGTGCGGGAATTCTCGCTACATTGAAGACCCATTGGTTGCCTTCGGCTGTTGTTTGCTCTATGGTCGGGTGGTTGTCGCTTTGACATATTCACCATTTCCTTTC
Organism: Mytilus edulis; assembly: GCF_963676685.1. Taxonomy (NCBI): domain Eukaryota; kingdom Metazoa; phylum Mollusca; class Bivalvia; order Mytilida; family Mytilidae; genus Mytilus; species Mytilus edulis. The sequence continues at coordinate 66,132,445 of NC_092350.1, read as the reverse complement.
TCAATTTTACTACATATACACACACAAAAGCGACGGTATATTCGAGTCAATAGTATAGATAAGTATTGATCGGACAGTGATTTTTGAATGAAGACATGTATTCCAAAGACTTATATAAAAATTCGTTATTAAAAACATTGTTTTCATGAAATTTAAATGACTTTTCATAATCAACATGACTAGCTCAGATCTTAAAGTTAATACTAAAATATCACAATTTGTCTATTTTGATATTTATGGCAATTTTTCAGAAAATAGAGAAGCCATCAAGTAAATATGAAACACACATTTCAATAATAAAATTGCTGATATTTGATAGATCATTTTCTATTTTCATGTTAGGAAAATATGTTGAAAGTTAAAGGTCATTTCATGTGTGCTGCTATGTGTAATAATTTGATATTTTCGAAAAACAAATTTCCATACATCGTTAATCAAACTTAATCAAGTTGATCTAAAAACAGACACTATAAAATGTTCATTTGAATATTAGTACAGACCTATTAGACAATGATGCAATATACGAATTACTTATACATGTTATATCTTATTTGTTTTCAGTGATTGATCGTAAGTTATATTTTCAAATCTAAATTGATCATAAAATCATAGTCTCAGTTTCGTTAGCTTTGAATATTAGCTTTTAAATGCAGTAATGCAAGAAAAGTACATTAAACAGACATATTTACTTCAAAATTCTATAATAAATACACGCTACCACACTTACAATTTATACTTTTTCATTCATTAAGAAAGAAAATACTCTTGTCAATTTATATGTCATATCCCCAAACACATTTAAGAATATCAAATATAATGCGTATTATTTTTGTGGATGCATTGTTTAACTTCCTTTCTTTGAGGCAGTGCGACAAGGTTTTATAAAGTCAATACAAATGAAATGGAAGAGATAAAATCGCCACAAGGTAGATAATTGTCAAAAAGATTAAAAAGAAAATTGTCTAAAACTTAAGTAATTTATCTAAATGAGTACTTCCAATAAAAGTATAATATGAGTTTAGCTGACAGTTTTTGAAAATTAAGTACTTAAAATGATAAACTGTTAGTTTGAAATCATGGCAACATATCTCCCGTTTTGCATATTTTGTTTGAAAACTGTAAGATTAAGTATTTTCAAAACCTCATTTGCAACATTCTCCCTAAATTTTAGATTGTTCACCAGATCCTTGTCATAATCACGGAAAGTGTCACAATCAGGTTGATGAACATTATTGTGTGTGTTATGCTGGTTATACTGGAACAAATTGTAACAACCGTAAGTTCACGATAAGTTTTATTATAATGCAATAATTTTGTATCAATGGTCCTGATTGGATGGCAACAAGCGTAAATCCTCTATCTACCGGTCTGTAACTCAGGGAAGCCGACATTTTGAATTCTGGTTGGTATTGGAATGTTATTTTTTCAATAAATTAAAAAAAAATAATAATTACATTTTCAACTAAAAATGTATATTTTATCTAATTTTATTACATTATGAAGCGTGCACGAAGCCTGTAAAGACAAAATATGATAGCTGATCAATGACTCATGTCCAACCGATAAAGTGCATGATACTATATTTCTGTAGTTTTGTCTTATTTTTCAATCTTATATACAAGCATTAGATAATGTACAATGGTCTACACTATCAAACCAAATGCCATGTATCTTAAGATTTATTTATCTCTTCATGTTAATGTATCATTGTAAGTTAAAACAGGGACTTGCATTTTGCCAGCTCCATGTCATAAGTTATGTCCTATTCAAAAGTATCGTTTTTTTTATGATCAGGTAATTATTTTAGAAATATTTAAATTTTTGTTTATAATATTCATAACCAAAATTATCCAGAACATTTATATGATTGTTTATCACCCTATCTACATATCACAACTTAAAGAAATTTGAATAATGTGATTGACTATCGACAACATTATAGTATATAACAACTGAGTTTAAAATCGACAACATTATAGTATATAACAACTGAGCTTAAAATCAACAACATTATAGTATATAAAAACTGTGCTAAAAATCATTTTGTCCCTCCTCGAGCAAATTTAGAATAATTAAGACCATGTTGTTCGCAAGCTAGCCGTGATTAATAGATCTGAACGACAATAGATTGAGTTTGCATTGTAAACTCCCTTTTAGTTTTCTGTTGCAGATTACTAAATGCACTTCATACAAAACTCCGGCAAACATGTAGTTTATTAAATGCTGCTCAATTCGGATTTTGTTATCGGTCCAAGTTGTCTCGGTAAATGGGTTAGTTAAAACTTAATACATTAATTCCTTGAATACTCCTGATATACACGGGCACGCGAACAGCTGAAAACTAGTCTAAATTTCCTAAAGAATTTAAAAATTGAAAGTTTACCTTTTGGAGATCATGCTCAGTCTGATGATTTTAATGCTAAAATATTCAAATCAGTTCAATTGCACATCACAAAAACATAACGTTTTGACAAAAACTGATCACAAACATAATTCATTTTCTTTATTTTGTCTTCTTTCCCAATCACCCCTTCTCAGTCTTTCTTCCCTTTTTGACTGACCTTACCCCTCTTAACGCCATCATTCAGTATAATTGTGCTTTCATTTTTGTTGTTGCATAAAATTAATCTATCAGCTTTACAAAAACGACATATCTTTAAATATTAATTGTTAATGCATGTATACTGTTATGTATGATTATTAACTGAAGAGGACCTTAGTATGATGTATCCGGTTTTTTTTAACTTTTGAGTCAATGTTTTCAAAGGTTTCTTGAGCAGGCATTATGTTATTTTGGAAATATGAGTTAACCTCACGGAAATAAAACTAATAGTTGATTTCTTTTGTTATAAACTTACATGCATATCATGTTTTCAAGATGATTGAAATAAAGAGATGTGGTAAGATTTTAAAGGACCGTGATGTTTAAGTCTCGTAAATTGCATGAAGTGACTACTCAAGATAAATAACAAAAACTAAGGGAACACATGAACCCCAAAAGGAGATAGCCCGAATGCGTAAACAGGCTAGCAATAATCATGCATCACCTGTCATGTGAATCCATACTCAGTCAAAATGACGCAATCGGTGATAGGACACAATCAATTAAATTACAGATAATTCGATTATACTGGTTTCGAAAGAGCTAAGACCGTTAAAACAATTCGATTATACTGGTTTCGAAAGAGCTAAGACCGTTAAAACAATTCGCTATTGAGTTTAAATTAAGCAACAACCTCTAACACATCATACAGGTGAAAGATGTAAACATTAACAAGTCAATGTACGATATTCACAGTGTTGTCCGTAACGGCAATTTGTACATTTTTCTTTTATTTCTTGTTACTTTGCATAAGCAATTTATGCATAAAAAGTACGTAGTGCTTTTCTTATTTTTATCATGTTTATTTGAACATTATTTAACATTATTTCATAAGCTAGAAATAAATTTAAAAAAATGTAATCACGTTAATAAAACGTATTTCTCATATAAAAAATGCATAGATCATCGTTGTCATGGCGTAACCTGTCATCATGGTGGACACTGCAGTTCGGGTAAATGCACTTGTGCACCTGGTTATGCTGGTCAACATTGTGAGAAACGTAAGCTATTTATAACAGTCATTTAAAACCATGAAAACGTTTCAGAAACTTTTCAGATTCATATAATTTGATAAGGTAAACATACATGCTATACTGTACTGATTTTGTGTCATGGATGCATACATGTACCCCTTATCCTTCAATTTTCTTTCACATTTTGGAATATTTATATGCTGAAGAAATATGTTACTACATATATACACAAAAAGCGACGGTATATTCGAGTCAATAGTATAGATAAGTATTGATCAGACAGTGATTTTTAAATGGAGACAAAGGCTAATATAAAAATTCGTTATAAATGATATTGTTTTTTTGAAATTTAAATGACTTTTCATAATCAACATGACTAGCTCAGATCTTAAAGTTAATACTAAAATATCACAATTTGTCTATTTTGATATTTATGGCAATTTTTCAGAAAATTGAGCAGCCATAAAGTAATTATGAAACACACATTTCAATAATACAATTGCTGATATTTGATACTGTATACTAGTGTGTTATGAATAACAGAAGCACGCATTTATTATGTGTTTGATTAGTTTTGATTAGCGAGTTCAATTATCTAAGCACAAGGTCTTATCATATCTTCTTCTATGATCAAAATTTGTGCTTTTGAGAAGAAGGTCCCGAGTTCAAAGATCATTTTCTATTTTCATGTGAGGAAAATATGTTGAAAGTTAAAGGTCATTTCACGTATGTGTAATGATTTGATATTTTTCGAAAAACTGTTCTTTTACTTTTTGTGTTTTTGCTATGCATATACTGATTTTGTGTCATGGATGGATACCCCATATTCTTCCTTTTCTCTTAACTTTTGATTTTCAAATTTAATCTGATTTAACCAAAAAAAAATGTTTTTTTGCCTTAAATAATTATCGTCGATTTTGGTTTTTAATTTTTTTTTGTAGATATTTCATATCATGGTTACCGTAGGCCATGGATGCATAAAAGATTTTAGAAATTTTGCACTTTGTTGAACATTTTAATTCGGGGTCTAACTTACCCATTTATCTCACAAATAATAATTAATCTACAGTAGATAGTTATGAAAGGCCCATAAAGGACAAAATATGAAACCATTCAAAGAAAAAAAAACCATCATCCTCGTTATTGCTTAAAACAACAAGACTTACAACGACAAACGAAAACCCCTACATTACAGACTCCTGGTTCGGAACAAGTACATTTAAAATACTGCGGGATTAACAAGATTGTGAGCGATGAACACTCTCCTTATTTGTTTTTTTTAGTGTAACAACTCAGCATAAAACAAACTATGATTACCAGTTGGAAAAAGATATACATAATAGTATACATAAGACATATAAAAAAGACAACAACAAAAAAAAGCAAACAAAGCTACCGAACATAAAGCATTCGCAGTCAATGTAACTGGGATGTCTAACTGTAAAACGTCTGTAAAAGACTTCTGAGTCAATGAATTTTCAAATTTCAATATAAAAACTGTGGGCCGCCGATCTTGTTTTTTTCGTTAAAATCCATTGAAATTAACAAAAACACTATTGGGTTGTATAGTGAAAACTGAATTTTTCCTTATTGAGGAAATATTATACTATAGAATTGGTTACAATTCGATGAGAGAATTGCTTTTCATAAATATTTCTAAAAGATCAAATGACAGTAGGGCTTCACTGGCCTTATTTTCTTGAAAAATCAAAAACAACACGAATTGTCCTATCAAATACAGTTATATTATCTGTTCTTTATTTTTCTGAAAATTTCAAATACACTTAACGACGCTTACATGTTTGATTCAAGTTTTGGGTGTTTTTAAACCAAACAAGTATTTTTGCAACATGCCCAGAAAGGACGCTCAGAAAAAGACACCAGATCTACTTTAGAGACAAATAGTTCAAAACCTATGTAAATAAAATGTTTTTATTCTTCTATATTTAGATTTTCCTTGTCATGTAGAACAATTACACATTTTGGTTTCCAGCATATGAGTTATCGAAATAAATTCGACATTTTTTATTTTTGTATGACATCGCCAGATATGTTTACATGCATGAAACAAAGAATTAGTACCTAAAATATTGTTAAGCCTATATCAATTGGCACTCACACCACATCTTCCTATATCTATTAAAAAACAAACCAATTTCTGTATTTTTAATTCTTTTTCAGTAACTGATCGTAAGTATTATAAACGTTAGAGGGGGCTTTTTGAAACAAAATGTCTAACCGATGGTCTTATTCGTTTGAACTTGTATTGAATAAGCACTATTTTTTCTGTCATACAAGTGAGAGGTTTAGCGCTACAAAACCAGGTTCAATCCACAATTTTCTACATTTGAAAATGCCTGTACCAAGTCAGGAATATAACAGTTGTTGTCCGTTCGTTTGATGTGTTTATTTATTTGATTTTGCCATTTGATTAGGGACTTTCCGTTTTGAATTTTCCTTGGAGTTCAGTATTTTTGAGATTTTACTTTTTATTCCTCTTTCTGGTGAACTGATGACGTCCTGTCCCTCACACGCATTTCATAAAGTAACGTTAAATTCCAAAATATTTACGGTAAAAGGATGTAAATAATGTATAAATGCTTGCATACCGAATGATCCATATCACCAAAATTAACAAACAAATAGCAAAATCAACATAAGTTCGATTTTTTCTGAGGGAGTTGGTACATTTTTCAAATAGTTTATAAATGTATCAACACAGAATTTAAGGAAGGAATGAATGTAATAAATTATGTCAGTATCGAAAATTTTACTATCGACTGAAACATGTGAAATTATATAACACCATCGAAGACAAGCTATCCACTGACAATAGTATCGAGCGCATGCTAGAAAAAATAAATCAGACGATGACGGAATTTATTTTGCCACATAGTTTTTTGTTTTGCTGTTTCCAGTATTACAGGAATATCTTTAGACTATATGCTTCCATAGAATCTACACTTATCTTATGTTTAATCTATTTATTATCTTTGTGAGTCTATTGTGTAAACACTTATCTTATGAAGGAAACCTGTGTTGAAGGAGTTTATAGGATTTTAAAGGAAAGTCTTAAAATTGGAATGACTACATCCGCTCAAACAATTTTTGTATTGGAGTTGTTTGATGTGTTTTTGAAGTTTGATGTAGAAACATGTTTGAATTTGGCATACACATATGTACATTTACTGAGATACAAGTAAATATACGTAAATGCTTGTTTCATAGCATAGCTTATGTACGTACAATCATGCTAATTTAGCACTCAATACCGATAGAGCTCAGATCAACAGAGAGTGTCCAGTTGCAGTGACGAATATTTTGGGACACTAAAACAAATATTACGTGAATAAATTGAAATCACTAAAGGTTATTGAAGAAACATCATTTATAAACTCGTCACAGATGCTCATCAACTTATCCCTTTTTACACGAAAAGAAAAGTGTATGACGTTCAATCGAATACAAAAAAATGAAATCTAATGCGACCATTGTTTTTGGGTATCTATGTTGACAAGTCTTCATTTTCATTACGAATCACATATCACCTTGTTTTTAACTGTTATCTTATTTAGAATTTTTTCATATTCGTGTCATTATTCCCATATGTCAAAGATTGTAGGAGTTATCATCAATTGTAATACAAAAATAGATTCATCCAATAGGCCGTTTCATAATATAATGCATTCTGGGTTATATTTTCAAAAGTGTACACCAAACCGTCGTGATTGGTTATAAACGTCCTAAACAATGGAAATTCAACCAATGACGTTATTTTCATTTTGGAGTACGAACAATGAAATTACCCATAGTCCTTTAGTTTCTGAAACGGCGAATTGATTAGAAAATGATAAGAAGATGTGGTATGACTGCCAGAGACCAGAGCTCAAACAACGATTATGTCAGTACTATCGGACACTGCAAGGCCTGAAACAATTAGTAAACCCCGTACATTAGAGAAAGCTTTTTAAGGACTCTTCAAACGATAAAAACCAACATTGATCATAAATCAAGTCAATAAATGAAAAATAAATTTTACATTTACCATCACACAACCTTTGACTTACAGTCTCAAGGACTGGACCGGTACATGATAATTTTATCGAATTGAGCATGTTATGAAGAATTCAGTTCAGCACTTTGGATGCACGAAATTATATAAAGTTTTATTTTCATATTTATGCGCTCACCTATTTTACCATTTATATTTGTGAAGATTGCTTACCAGACCCTTGTCACGGACATGGAAGTTGTTTTAACAGTTTGCATGGTTACTTGTGTAGTTGCAATGCTGGTTATACAGGAACAAATTGTAATAATAGTAAGAAAAGTATTACTCTAGAGTAAAATTATAGCTAAATATAGAAAAAAGATTGACTAAAATATAAAGTTTTGTCAAATGTGTCGTATATAAATAATTATGAAGACATAGATTTCTATTCATCATGCATCTAATTTCTATTTATAAAGATTTAAACTACTGGTACGTAATAACGTACTTAGTGCAGTTTCTCATTTCGCAGTTACTAGAGTTTGAATATTTCTAACAGCATTGTCGTAATGGTAATTAAATCAATGATGACAAAAACGTTTAAGTCTCTTTCATTAAAAAAAATACAACCATATTGTAATCTTTCAGATGTACATCGTAAGTTCAATGGAAGAAGATTTCTAAGATTGTAGCTTATTATGTAATGTATACGTTAATGATTATATGCATAGTTACAGTTTATAAGAGTATTTATCTTGGTAAATATCAATGTATATATATTAATTGAAATACAACCTCTTTGAGGATTACAAACTTTATGTGTAAACTATAAAATTGAGAATTGAAATGGGGAATGTGTCATAGAGACAACAACCCGACCAAAGAGCAGAAAACTAGTCTTCCGTGCAACTAATGTTTGCTAAGAATTATTTGTCTATTCCTGAAAAAATCAAACAAGTTGAACAGGTTAATGCATTTCTAATACTGATTACGTAAACAGTGAAAAACGATATTTAAGGGGATAGACCTTGGTCCAGGGAGATAACTCTTAAAATCAGTTATGCGTTTGTAAAAGTCAAGTTTTGTCAATGAATTTTAAGCATTTACCTGAAACAGATTGGAAATAATCTATGTATCCTAGAAGCTATGAAAATGGCTGACACAAACGTACTGATGATTTTAAGAGTTATTTCCCTTAACCTAGGTCTACCTTCTTAAGGTAACAATTAAATGCAATACTGGCTTTGTTTTGTAAACAAAATTCAAAGCGAATAATGAAAGCAAAATATTTACACCACAGTAAAAAAATAAAAACCTGATCAGTCAATTTTGAAAGTGATTAGTTCCTACTTTTCTTTTTGGTTAAAACATTTGTAACTTGAAGTCTTAATATCTGCAAAAGATAAACTTTACACTCAAAACATCTAAAAACATTTTAAATTTTACATGATATTACAATTAATTCAATCTTCAATCATTCAACAAAAAATAGGTAACACTCCACAACGATGAAAATATAATTTTCAGTTTAATGTTTATCAATCTATTTAATAACATAATATTTTAGATTGTTCACCTGATCCTTGCAATGGTCACGGTATTTGCCATTATACCCAGATAGGATTTACATGTACATGCAACAAAGGATACACAGGTCAAACGTGTGCTTCAGGTAAGCATGGAAGCAACTTGATTATTTACCATTTTCGTTATTCATTTTCTACAATTATCATTTACATAATACTTCTCTTCTCATATTTCGATCTAATGTTACCCTAGACATGCTAGAATCAATCTTCCTGTCGTTATAATGACAGGAAGATTGATTCTAGGGTGTGAACAAAAACTAAAAGAATCATTTATTCATTTAAAAATGTAGAACGTATATATAATGCGAAGTAAACAATTATGCCGGAATATACCTTCTCCTGGTTAGAATTACCAAAATGTATTGAGAATATGCAATTAAATGCAATCCGAAAAAAAATGAAACATTTGGTCTGAAAGTAATTTGTACTCAAGTTATCAACGAGATGCACAATTTATAATTGAGTTGGTATATTTCGAAACAAAACAACACTTTTTTTAATTTTTTGTCTCGTCTGTGACAAAGTAGCAATAAACGCAAGACGTATACTGGCGACGTCGATGGCTTTAATTATTTGTATAAAGCTTTATATTTCAGAAAGTAGAAGACCTGTGTGCGTCATACATTGTATGCAGATGTCTTATATACTTGACATAATTTTCATAGTTGATCGATTGCTAAATAAAAAATTGGTGTTTTTTTGTGATAAATGTATTTGGTACATAAGATCCTTGTGAGGTTTATTTGTTTGTTGAACAGGGTGCACCTGACTTCGACATGTATCAGTGATCACAGTTACGTTTTCGTGAATTATATCTGGTGTAGGGGATGATGTCGGACTTTAAGGTTTCATCTACCTTTGATGTCATTTTCAAGATTCAGTGGTCAAAGTTTAATTTTGAAGATTTGGTTTGATTTTTAGATCTTATGAACACTAAATCATCTGTATTTTGGGGTTTGTATGATTGTAAGCGGTACATGGCTGTCTAGCAGTTTTTAGCTGACCTTCATATTTTAATGGTTTATTGGACGATCTCTCAGATACTTTTTGCAATAGGTCACTAAATTTAATGTATGGAATGATTGAAAATTGTACAGTCAAGCTGGCATGTTTCATCTGTAATTGAACTGATTTTCCTAGTTCAATGGTGAATGTTGAGTGATTGTGATTAAAAGGTTCTCATGTTTTTCTGGCAGGATTAATTAAAGGTATAATACATCATTTTGGTATATATCTTCATTTTTTATTTCTATATCCTTCATGATTTTATTCTGAATGTTAAAGTTATCGGAGGCTTATATGTTATATGTGTAAGATGTCGTTTTTCAATAACAAGTCTATGTTGATCTAACAACATTAGAATTTAGAGTGCAAAGTTATAAAAGCGAACAATGGTATATTCTTCTAAATAGGCAAAAGTCATTAGTTAACCGCAAATTAATCTAGTTATTATTCGAATAGAATAATTTGTAGATTTTATACCAGTATTGTTAAACTATAGGATTTCAAATTTGTTTATGCGGCATAGTATCACGTCGGTGTCTAACACTATAACTTTATTTTCTTATCAAATCTTCAAATCTCCATTTTAGTCATCTTATTTTTCAAACCTTATGATTCTTGTCAATGTTATCTCATACATCTTGTACATGTATTCTCTATCATGGTTCTTGTGTTCATTTTTGCAACCATTTTGTATTTCAACCTATATATTTGTGGACTGAGGCTATATATTTGTAATGTAATGATGGATTGTTTGATTAGCGCTGGCGCAACTTTCAGCACTATTTTGTTGCGGGCTGTTTTTATTGGTTAATGAAGCCTAAATAAGCGGAGAGAACCGCAAACCTTTGGTAGGAAAACGGAAAGTCCTTGTTAATTAAGATTCGGATCGAACCAGCCACGTACCGGATTCGAACTCACAACCTCAGTGTTGACATACTAGTGATACAGTAGTTCGACTACAAAATTATTTGGTCACCGAGGCCCCTCTTTGTAACGTATGATGCATGTTTTGAAGTTGGATGGTATAGTCTAGGTTTTGTATAATAGAAAATATAGATCCCGAGTTATCAATGATTTAAAAAGGATAATGCGCAACTGTTTCTTTACTCTTTAATTTTTGACCGCATCAACCAAAACTGACCATCTTTGCACTTTATTTTGTAAATCTATATAGCCGTACAAATGAAAGCAATGTTGGAACACAATAACTACAAAAACTTGTCCGCATAAATTCAGAGTGCCAGCATGTCCTCTTTATTTTCAACACATTGTCTCACAACAAATTTTCAAAAGTTTTGATACCTCAGCCTGACTCCTATAACAAAATTATTTGACCGTATCAACAAAAACTGACCATATTTGCACTTCATTTTGTAAATCTATATAGCTGCATAGTAAATCAGCAATATTTTTATGTCAGGATTAAATGTATAATACAAATGGCAGCAATATTGAAACACAATAACTACAAAATTTTGTCCGCATAAATTTAGGGTACCAGCATGTCCTCCTTTTATTCAATATATTGAATCGTAACAAAATTTCAATAGTTTTGATACCTCAGGCTGACTTGTACATCAACATTATTTGACCACATCAACCTAAACTAACCATATTTGCACTTTATTGTGTAAATCTATATAGCAGCATAGTAAATCAGCAATATTTTTATGTCAGGATTGAATGTATAATACAAATAGCAGCAACATTGGAACAAAATAACTACAAAAATTTGTCCACATAAATTTAAAATGCCAGCATGTCCTCCTTGTTCAATATATTGTTACGTAATAAATTGTCAGTACTTTTGATACCTCAGGATGACTACTATAACAAGAAAGTTTGACCGCATCAACCTAAACTGACCATATTTGCACTTTATTTAGTAAATCTATATAACCGCATAGCAAATCAGCAATATTTTTTTTTTATGTCAGGATGGACTGTATAATTCAAATAAAAGCAACATTGGATACTTTATGCAATAGGCCACTAAATTTAATGTGTGGAATGATTGAAAATTGTACAGTCAAGCTGGCATGTTTGATCTGTCCTTGAACTGATTTTCCTACATCAATGGTGAATGTTGAGTGATTGTGATTACAAGGTTCTCATGTTTTTCTGGCAGGATTAATCTTAAACCTTGACCTCATTTTCTTGGTTCATTAGTCAATGTGAATTTTTCAAGGCTGTGTTGTATCTCAGACACTTTGGGCAATAGGTAACCTACATTTGATGTATGGAATGACTGCATGGTGTACTTGTTGTCCGACAGGGTTTATCTGACCTTCACCTTATTTTTATGGTTCATTAGTTAGCAAAATGGTTAGTGTTCAGTTTATGACATAAGGTCAGTTTTTCAGTTTTTAAATTCAACATGAGCAACTATAATAACTTTATATGGTGTGTATGATATGACTTTAATGAGTACCTGTATTTCGTGTATGATGGCTTATTGACCTGAAATTACCTGACATCGACCATATTTCCATGGACCACTGGTAATATTACGTTTATGTGATACTTGCAGTAAAATCTTTATATTAAGGACTATCAACATAAGTTCGATTCAGATAATTTAAGCAGGCGAGACATTTCAGACTGTGTTCTCTTGTTATCTTATTCTATGATTGTTTCACTTTTTTGTAGATTTCTCATACAAGTAATTTATTCTTCATTTTCAGTTATTGATCGTAAGTATGCAAATCATCTTTAAAAATAAGATGTTATGGCATACTTGCCATTGAGACAACTGTCCACCAAAGACACAAGGACATAGAATAAACAACTATAGGTCGTCGAACGACCAACGACAACGAGAAATTCACTACTGCATAGTCATCTAGTAAAGACTCCGAAATAACAAATGTAAAACAATTTAAACGAGAAAACTATCAGCCTGATTTATGTAAAATACGAAATAATATATGATATAAAGAAACAAACGACAACACTGAATGACAAGTAACTTGGAACAGAATGAGTCGGGGTTAATGATGTTAGCTGCTGGGATTAAACATGCACGTATTGGTATCATGAGTAACATATCTGTTACAACTAGCAGAAAAGAAACTGTTAAATGTTCCCCAGAACCGAATTTCAACTTGATGTTTAGTGTGGGGGGGGGGGGGGGGGGGTCGTGCTGCTGAATCGTTAGTTTCTGTCAGGATTTGTTATTATTGATAGCTGTTCGTGGATTTCCTTGATTTGACAGGGTGTTCATGATTCTATATAAAGTGTTGTTGCTCTATGGATATCTGTTCAAATACACATGGAGTACATTCGTTGGTAGATGCTAGATACTACAGTACTTGCAACCTTAGGCGTTACTATTTCAGCGATCAGTCAGCGGTCATCGATCAGTCACCGATCAGTCAAGTTCGCGTCAAACTCACGTCAGCAATCCGTCAGACTTATAGTAAAAGTAATTGACTGGTCGGACTGATCGGACGGATAGTACCGATCGACCTTGATGACGGATTGAACTTTAATACGTCACATGATAAACTAATACAAATTACGGAATCTTAGTTTCGTTTAATCTAATTAAAATGGCGACTCTTGAAAATCGAACGTTCAATTATACATTTCGTTTATTAATTATTTAGCAAAGTTTTATGAATTGAAATGAAAAGAAATGTACAGATAAAACCTAAATTAAAATATCATCATTAAAGAATGGTCTTTTTCGTTTTATTTAGGTTATATATTTTCAAAACCGGCGAGTTCTAAAACGGTGTCCACATCGCGGTTTTTATTTAATTATTTTCCAAACATTCTCGGGAAAAACAAAATGAAAGAATCAGTTATTGAAAAATGTAGTCTATTTTTTTTCAATATTTAAAATTTTTGTATCCTTATCATCATAAAATTCTTAAAAAAAAACTTATCATAATCACCGACTTTCTATATTCTCGTCACAATCGAAGCATTTAAAATAACAAATTACAAAAATAACTGCTGTATTTTTTAACAAGAAATAGAAATAATTTTAAACAATGCAAAACAACATTACATTATATTTTTCTGATAGTCTTTTTTTTATTAAAAAAGATAACTACTCCTAAACAATAAAAAGTACATCATTCCATCTCAATTCTAATTAGCAGACTTGTCTCAAGGTGGTAAAATAACTGATTTCAAATAAAATAGTATCATCTTTAACAAAAAGAAGAATAATTTTGGTTATTCTAAACAATGCGAATAAAATTTTAGTATGATTTCTCTGCCATTCCTTTAAGTTTATGAACAAAAAAACTATTTCAAACTATAAAAATTACAAAATCCAATGGCGGTCAATAATTTTCAGTAAAATTAAGAAATATTTGCATTTTAGGCAACGCGTACAAAAATTTAATATCTTTTTCCTTAAAGTAAGCATGTTTTATGAGGAACAGCCAATCCTGATGTACAAAAAGTACTGAAATCATATGACGGTTAATAATTTGTATCAAAATAAATCAATAACTGCATTCTTATTCCACAAAAATAAAAGTTTAAGTATTTTAATTCTCATTATATCTCAATTCTAATTAGAAGACTTGTCTCAAGATGGTAAAAATAAGTGATTTCAAATAAAAAAGTATCATTTTTGATAAAAAGAAGAATAATTTTGATTATTTTTAACAATACGAACAAAATTTTAGTATGATTTTTCTGATATTATTTTAATTTTATGAAAAAAAACTATTCCAAGCTATAAAAAGTACAAAATTCCAATGGCGGTCAATAATTTTCAGTAAAATGAAACAATATTTGCATTTTAGGCAACGCGTACAAAAATTTAATATCTTTTTCCTAAAAGTAAGCATATTTTATGAAGAACAGCCAATCTTGATGTACAAAAAGTACTGAAATCATATGACGGTTAATAATTTGTATCAAAATAAATCAATAACTACATTCTTATTCCACAAAAATAAAAGTGCAAGTATTTTAATTCTCATTATATCTGAATTCTGATTAGAAGACTAGTCTCAAGATGGTAAAAATAACTGATTTCAAATAAAATAGTATCATTTTTGATAAAAAGAAGAATAATTTTGATTATTCTAAACAATGCGAACAAAATTTTAGTATGATTTTTCTGATATTCTTTCAATTTTATGAAAAAAAACTATTCTAAACTATAAAAAGTACAAAATTCCAATGGCGGTCAATAATTTTCAGTAAAATGAAGAAATATTTGCATTTTAGACAACGCGTACAAAAATTTAATATCTTTTTCCTTAAAGTAAGCATATTTTATGAAGAACAGCCAATCATGATGTACAAAAAGTACTGAAATCATGTGACGGTTATTATTAGTATCAAAATAAATCAATAACTACATTCTTATTCCACAAAAATAAAAGTTTAAGTATTTTAATTCTCATTTTATCTGAATTCTGATTAGAAGACTTGTCTCAAGATGGTAAAAATAACTGATTTCAAATAAAAAAGTATCATTTTTGATAAAAAGAAGAATAATTTTGATTATTTTAAACAATGCAAACAAAATTTTAGTATGATTTTTCTGATATTCTTTTAATTTATGAAAAAAAACTATTCTCAACTATAAAAAGTACAAAAATCCAATTGCAGTCAAAAATTTTCAGTAAAATGAAACAATATTTGCATTTTAGGAAACGCGTACAAAAATTTTATATCTTTTTCCTAAAAGTAAGCATATTTTATGAAGAACAGCCAATCTTGATGTACAAAAAGTACTGGAATCATGTGACGGTTATTATTAGTATCAAAATAAATCAATAACTACATTCTTATTCCACAAAAATAAAAGTTTATGTATTTTAATTCTCATTATATTTGAATTCTGATTAGAAGACTTGTCTCAAGATGGTAAAAATAACTGATTTCAAATAAAATAGTATCATTTTTGATAAAAAGAAGAATAATTTTGATTATTTTAAACAATGCAAACAAAATTTTAGAAGGATTTTTCTGATATTCTTTCAATTTTATGAAAAAAAACTATTCTAAACTATAAAAAGTACAAAATTCCAATGGCGGTCAATAATTTTTAGTAAAATAAAGAAATATTTGCATTTTAGGCAACGCGTACAAAAAATTAATATCTTTTTCCTTAAAGTAAGCATATTTTATGAAGAACAGCCAATCATGATGTACAAAAAGTACTGAAATCATGTGACGGTTATTATTTGTATCAAAATAAATCAATAACTACATTCTTATTCCACAAAAATAAAATTGTAAGTATTTGAATTCTCATTATATCTGAATTCTGATTAAAAGACTTGTCTCAAGATGGTAAAAATAACTGATTTCAAATAAAATAGTATCATTTTTGATAAAAAGAAGAATAATTTTAATTATCTTAAACAATGCGAACAAAATTTTAGTAGGATTTTTCTGATATTCTTTCAATTTTATGAAAAAAAAACTATTCTAAACTATAAAAAGTACAAAATTCCAATGGCGGTCAATAATTTTCAGTAAAATGAAGAAATATTTGCATTTTAGGCAACGCGTACAAAAATTTAATATCTTTTTCCTTAAAGTAAACATATTTTATGAAGAACAGCCAATCATGATGTACAAAAAGTAATGAAATCATGTGACGGTTATTATTAGTATCAAAATAAATCAATAACTACATTCTTATTCCACAAAAATAAAAGTGTAAGTATTTTAATTCTCATTATATCTGAATTCTGATTAGAAGACTTGTCTCAAGATGGTAAAAATAACTGATTTCAAATAAAAAAGTATCATTTTTGATAAAAAGAAGAATAATTTTGATTATTTTAAACAATGCGAACAAAATTTTAGTATGATTTTTCTGATATTCTTTCAATTTTATGAAAAAAAACTATTCTAAACTATAAAAAGTACAAAATTCCAATGGCGGTCAATAATTTTCAGTAAAATGAAGAAATATTTGCATTTTAGGCAACGCGTACAAAAATTTAATATCTTTTTCCTTAAAGTAAACATATTTTATGAAGAACAGCCAATCATGATGTACAAAAAGTACTGAAATCATGTGACGGTTATTATTAGTATCAAAATAAATCAATAACTACATTCTTATTCCACAAAAATAAAAGTGTAAGTATTTTAATTCTCATTATATCTGAATTCTGATTAGAAGACTTGTCTCAAGATGGTAAAAATAACTGATTTCAAATAAAAAAGTATCATTTTTGATAAAAAGAAGAATAATTTTGATTATTTTAAACAATGCGAACAAAATTTTAGTATGATTTTTCTGATATTCTTTTAATTTATGAAAAAAAAATATTCTCAACTATAAAAAGTACAAAAATCCAATTGCGGTCAATAATTTTCATTAAAATGAAACAATATTTGCATTTTAGGAAACGCGTACAAAAATTTTATATCTTTTTCCTAAAAGTAAGCATATTTTATGAAGAACAGCCAATCTTGATGTACAAAAAGTACTGAAATCATATGACAGTTAATAACTTGTATCAAAATAAATCAATAACTACATTCTTATTCCACAAAAATAAAAGTTTAAGTATTTTAATTCTCATTATATCTCAATTCTGATTAGAAGACTTGTCTCAAGATGGTAAAAATAACTGATTTCAAATAAAATAGTACAATATTTGATAATAAGAAGATTAATTTTGGTAATTCTAAACAATGGGAACAAACTTTTAATATCATTTCTTTGACATTCTTTTAATTTCATGAAAAAACAACCTATTCGAAACTATAAAAAGTACAAAAATCCAATGGCGGTCAATAATATTCAGTAAAATAAAGAAATATTTGCATTTTAGGCAACGCGTACAAAAATTTAATATCTATTTCCTTAAAGTAAGCATGTTTTATGAGGAACAGCCAATCCTGATGTACAAAAAGTACTGAAATCATATGACGGTTAATAATTTGCATCAAAATAAATCAATAACTGCATTCTTATTCCACAAAAATAAAAGTTTAAGTATTTTAATTCTCACTATATCTCAATTCTGATTAGAAGACTTGTCTCTAGATGGTAAAAATAAGTGATTTCAAATAAAATAGTATCATATTTAATAAAAGAAGAATAATTTTGGTTATTTTTAACAATGCAAATAAAATTTTAGTATGATTTCTCTGCCATTCTTTTAATTTTATGAAAAAAAAACTATTCAAAATATAAAAAGTACAAAAATCCAATGGCGGTCAATAATTTTCAGTAAAATGAAGAAATATTTGCATTTTAGGCAACGCGTACAAAAATTTAATATCTTTTTCCTTAAAGTAAAATTATTTTATGAAGAACAGCCAATCATTATGTACAAAAAGTACTGAAATCATATGATAGTTAATAATATGCATCAAAATAAATCAATAACTGCATTCTTATTCCACAAAAATAAAAGTTTAAGTATTTTAATTCTCATTATATCTCAATTCTGATTAGAAGACTAGTCTCAAGATGGTAAAAATAACTGATTGCAAATAAAATAGTACAATATTTGATAAAAAGAAGATTAATTTTGGTAATTCTAAACAATGGGAACAAACTTTTAATATCATTTCTTTGACATTCTTTTAATTTCATGAAAAAACAACCTATTCGAAACTATTAAAAGTTCAAAAATCCAATGGCGGTCAACAATAACAATTTTCGTAGAAATAAGTTCATGTTAACTCTCAGAGTCATATAATACAATTATGTATTATATGTCTCTGATGTTTATAATATTTAATACGAAAATATTAATCAACACAAACAATTTAACGCTCTAAGCATCTTATTCTGTTAAACTATTTTTACTTTTTTATTGCAACTAATTTTATTACAAATTATAACGTGTAAATTAAGGTGTCTTCGTAGAGGTCCGCGTTCATCGATTGTAAACACTGTGGAGTTCGGTTTACATAAGAATTCTAATTATATACGTATCCGTCCGATCCGTGCATAAATTTAATTTAATGATCGATCGGTGACAGTTGTCAGGGTAACTCTTACATAGGTTATTTGACTTATCTGACGGATCCTATGGGTCACCGATCACCGATCACTCATCGATCAGTCAAACATCCGTCACCGATCATTCACCGATCAGTCAAGTTCACGTCAAACAGTAACGCCTAAGGTTGCAAGTACTGTATATTGAAAAGGATGACATCTCGTTATTACATTCAAACATGCATTCTGATGTACAGTAGTTGTCGTTTGTTTATGTAATTTATACGTGTTTCTCTTTCTCGTTTTTTTTTATATAGATTAGACCGTTGGTTTTCCCGTTTGAATGGTTTTACACTTGTAATTTTGGAGCCCTTTATAGCTTGTTGTTCGGTGTGAGCAAAGGCTCCGTGTTGAGGGCCGTACATTGACCTATAATGGTTTACTTTTTTTTTTAAATTATTATTTGCATGGAGAGTTGTCTCATTGGCATTCACACCACATCTTCCTACACCTATTTCTATTGCTTGATATTTTTTTGTCGGTAGTAAAGCACACACATTATACAAACAAAAGGGATGACAGGAATAAAAATATTATTCGCAGTAAGGAATACGGTAAATTCATTCACTAAGATGAATTTGTTATGATCTGTGACGCCAATATTCTGTAATGGCATAAGGGCATTCAAAAAGTTTATGAAAATATCAATTTTACCATAGAATACCCTATGGATTAAAGGCTTTCGTTGACTTCAATCGTCCAATCTGTATATGAAACACTCAGAGGAAGGTCAAGTTAAAATATCATATTATGGTAGAGCAATGAAAACACGTTGCGACTTTTGTTAGCCTGATGCTTACAACTTTACATAAATAGTCTGAAAGGTTTCTGTCTAGATTAAACTGCTATCTCAAAATTTTACTGTGCAATAAATAAAAGGCTTGTTTTATATATTATCAAATTAAAAAAAAAAAATAAACAACGTAATTGAGTATGAAATAATAATACACACAAAAACAAATGTAGACAGTAGATGAAACATAATTTAAAACTAGATAGAATACAACTTCTGTTCTTTCATTTTAAATTCAACTTACAATTTGCTCACATTTGATTTAGATTGTAGTTCTTATCCTTGCCATGGACATGGTGACTGTTATAATGGAGTGGGAGGATTCATTTGTCAATGTTATTCTGGGTTTTCCGGTACCAATTGTCAAACAGGTAACACGAAATATTCACTGTCATTCCGAAAAGCAAGTTCAGATCTATGCTGTTTTTGCTTGCAATGCATGCAATAGGGTTTGCACTAACAATGCATGGTACTTTTCCGATTTGTTCTCATTCTTCTGCAATTCATTTATTTGTCATAACTGTATGGTGTTGTCCAAACATGGAACCAATTGATTGCAAACTGTTGTATACAATTTTAGCAATTTTGCCTTTTAAACCTCAACCAACAACCAAAGGTAAAATACATCATTTTTGTATATATCATAATTTTTTATTTCTATATCCTTCATGATTTAATTCTGAATGTTAAAATCAACGGAGGCTTATACGTTGTATGTGTAAGATGTCGTTTTTCAATAACAAGTCTATGTTGATCTAACATTAGAATTTGGAGTGCAAAGTTATGAAAAGCGAATATGGTATATTCTTCTAAATAGGCAAACTTCATTAGTTAACCGCAAATTAATCTAATTAGTATTCGAATAGAATAATTCGTAGATTTTATACCAGTATTGTTAAACTATCGGATTTCAAATTTGTTTATGCGGCATAGTATCACGTCGGTGTCTACCACTATAACTTTATTTTCTTATCAAATCTTCAAATCTCCATTTTAGTCATCTTATTTTTCGAACCTTATGATTCTTGTCAATGTTATCTCATACATCTTGTACATGTATTCTCTATCATGGTTCTTGTGTTCATTTTTGCAACCATTTTGTATTTCAATCTATATATTTGTGGACTGAGGCTACATTTCTTTAATGTAATAATTGATTGTTTGATTAGCGCTGGCGCAACTCTCAGCACTATTTTGTGGCGGGCAGTTTTTATTGGTTAATGAAGCCTAAATAAGCGGAGAGAACCGCAAACCTTTGGTAGGAAAACGGAAAGTCCTTGTTTATTAAGATTCGGGTCGAACCAGCCACGTACCGGATTCTAACTCACAACCGCAGTGTTGACATACTAGTGATACAGTAGTTCGACTACAAGATTATTTGGTCACCGAGGCCCCTCTTTGTAACGTATGATGCATGTTTTGAAGTTGGATGGTATAGGGTAGGTTATGTATAATAGAAAATATAGATCCCGAGTTATCAATGATTTAAAAAGGATAATGCGCAACTGTTTCTGTACTCTTTAATTTTTGACCACATCAATCAAAACTGACCATATTTGCACTTTATTTTGTAAATCTATATAGCCGTACAAATGAAAGTAATGTTGGAACACAATAACTACAAAAACTTGTCCGCATAAATTCAGAGTGCCAGCATGTCCTCCTTTTATTCAACACATTGTTTCACAACAAATTATCAATAGTTTTGATACCTCAGGCTGACTTCTATAACAAAATTATTTGACCGTATCAACCAAAACTGACCATATTTGCACTTCATTTTGTAAATCTATATAGCCGCATAGTAAATCAGCAATATTTTTATGTCAGGATTAAATGTATAATACAAATGGCAGCAATATTGGAACACAAAAACTACAAAAATTTGTCCACATAAATTTAAAATGCCAGTATGTCCTCCTTGTTCAATATATTGTTACGTAATAAATTTCAGTACTTTTGATACCTCAGGATGACTCCTATAACAAGAAAATTTGACCGCATCAACCTAAACTGACCATATTTGCACTTTATTTAGTAAATCTATATAACCGCATAGCAAATCAGCAATATTTTTTTATGTCAGGATGGACGGTATAATTCAAATGAAAGCAACATTGGATAGTTTATGCCATAGGCCACTAAATTTGATGTGTGGAATGATTGAAAATTGTAGTCAAGCTGACATGTTTCATCTGTCCTTGAACTGATTTTCCTAGTTCAATGGTGAATGTTGAGTGATTGTGATTACAAGGTTCTCATGTTTTTTTTCTGGCAGGATTAATCTGAAACCTTGACCTCATTTTCTTGGTTCATTAGTCAATGTGAATTTTTCAAGGCTGAGTTGTATCTTAGACACTTTGGGCAATAGGTAACCTACATTTGGTGTATGGAATGACTGCATGGTGTACTTGTTGTCCGACAGGGTTTATCTGACCTTGACCTTATTTTTATGGTTCATTAGTTAGCAAAATGGTTAGTGTTCAGTTTATGACATAAGGTCAGTTTTTCAGTATTGATATTCAACATGAGCAACTATAACAACTTTATATGGTGTGTGTGATATGACTTTAATGAGTACCTGTATTTCGTGTATGATGGCTTATTGACCTGACATTACCTGACATCGACCATATTTCCATGGATCATTGAAAATATTACGTTTATGTGATACTTGCAGTAAAATCTTTATATTAAGGACTATCAACATAAGTTCGATTCAGATAATTTAGGCAGGCGAGACATTTCAGCGTGTGTTTTCTTGTTATCTTATTCTATGATTGTTTCACATTTTTGTAGATTTCTCATACAAGTACTTTATTTTTTTATTTTCAGTTATTGATCGTAAGTATGCAAATCATCTTTAGAAATAAGATGTTATGGCATACTTGCCATTGAGACAACTGTCCACCAAAGACACAATGACATAGAATTAACAATTATAGGTCGTCGAACGGCCATCGACAACGAGTAATTCACTACTGCATAGTCATCTAGTAAAGACTCCGAAATGACAAATGTAAAACAATTCAAACGAGAAAACTATCAGCCTGATTTATGTAAAATACGAAATAATAGATGATCTAAAGAAATAAATGACAACACTGAATGACAAGTAACTTGGGACAAAATGAGTCGGGGTTAATGATGTTAGCTGCTGGGATCAAACATGCTAGTATTGGTATCATGAGTAACACATCTGTTACAACTAGTGGAAAAGAAACTGCTAAGTGTTCCCAAGAACCGAATTTCAATTTGATGTTTAGTGGGGGGGGGTCGTGCTGCTGAATCGTTAGTTTCTGTCAGGATTTGTAGCTGTTCGTGGATTTCCTTGATTTGACAGGGTGTTCATGATTCTATATAAAGTGTTGTTGCTCCTTGGATATCTGTTCAAATACACATGGAGTACATTCGTTGGTAGATTCTAGTAACTATATTGAAAAGGATGACATCTCGTCATTACATTCAAACATGCATTCTGATGTACAGTAGTTGTCGTTTGTTTGTGTAATTTATACGTGTTTCTCGTTTTTTTATATAGATTAGAACGTTGGTTTTCCCGTTTGAATGGTTTTACAGTTGTAATTTTAGGGCCCTTTATAGCTTGTTGTTCGGTGTGAGCAAAGGCTACGTGTTGAAGGCCGTACATTGATTTCTATATTGGTTTTATTTTAAATTGAGATCCCGTATACCTTTTTTTTAACTTTCAAATTGAACTTAAAATGAACCCGTTGATACTAGATTACACATTTGACATTATCAGTAAAACAATAAGGTTCATTTGGATCTTGCTGCCTTTACGGATCATTGAAATGTTTTGTTTGGGTTTGAGTTGCTCATTCTTTTGTTTTCTATGATGTTTCAAGTATACTTTTGTTTTCGAGTTTTTTTTTCTTTTTGAGCCATGGTCTATTTTTGACTTATGAGTTTGAACGTCCTTTTGCATGTTTTGTTTACTTTAGCCTTTCTTTTGAAATTCAATTGTCAGCATTTACTTTGACCAGCAGAACTTTTGAAGTTTTAACATGATTTATGAAGCAAATGTCATATAAAATATACAAAAATGAAAACAAAATTTACATGATTTAGCCAAAAAAAATAAAAGCACGTATCACAGTCTATACCAACCAATAACACCAACAGTATGCATTGATACAGTTCTGATCGAATTGACCAACTTTTAACAACAACATGTGTACTCGTTTCTAGTTTTTATTATTTGATATAGATTAGACCGTTGGTTTTCCCGTTTGAATGGTTTTACACTGGTAATTTTGGGGCCCTTTATAGTTTGTTGTTCGGTGTGAGCAAAGGCTCCGTGTTGAAGGCCGTAAATTGACCTATAATGGTTTACTTTTTTTTTAAATTGTTATTTGGATGGAGAGTTGTCTCATTGGCACTCACACCACATCTTCCTATATCTATTTATATTGTTTGATATTTTTTTTGTCGGTAGTAAAGCACACAAATTATACAAACAAAAGGGATGACAGGAATAACAATATTATTCGCAGTAAGCAATACGGTAAATTAATTCACTAAGATGAATTTGTTATGATCTGTGACGCCAATATTCTGTAATGTCATAAGGGCATTCACAAAGTTTATGAAAATCTCAATTTTACCATAGAATACACTATGGATTAAAGGCTTTCGTTGACTTAAATCGTCAAATATGTATATGAAACACTAAGAGGAAAGTCAAGTTAAAATATCATATTATGGTAGAGCAATGAAAACACGTTACGATTTTTGTTAGCCTGATGCTTACAACTGCACATAAATAGTCTGAAAGGTTTCTGTCTAGATTAAACTGCTATCTCAAAATTTTACTGTGCAATAAATAAAAGGCTTGTTTTATATATTATCAAATTAAAAAAATAGACAACGTAATTGAGTATGAAATAATAATACACACACAAACAAATGTAGACAGTAGATCAAACATAATTTTAAACTAGATATAATACAACTTCTGTTATTTTAAATTCAACTTACAATTTGCTTACATTTGATTTAGATTGTAGTTATAATCCTTGCCACGGACATGGTGACTGTTATAATGGAGTGGGAGGACACATTTGCCAATGTCACTCAGGGTTTTCCGGTACCAATTGTCAAACAGGTAACACGAAATATTCACTGTCATTCCGATAAGCAAGTTCGGATCTATGCTGTTTTTGCTTGCAATGCATGCAATAGGGGATTTTCAATTCAATAGGTAGATAATGAGCTAAAACTGAGATTGCTGAGTGCCTGCCGTGTCGTACACTGTTACATTAGTATGATATCAAGTATTATGACCAGTTTATTACATCCACTGGGTCGATGCCACTGCTGGTGGAGTTTTTATTCCCCGAGGGTATCACCAGCTCAGTAGTTAGCACTTCTGTGTTGACATGAATTATCATTGATATGGTCATAATTAAAAATTAACTGTTTACAAAAGTTTGAATTTTTGAAATACTAAGGCTTTTCTACCTCAGGAATAGATTACCTTAGCTGTATTTGGCAAAAGTTTTAGGACTTTTTGGTCCTCAATGCTCTTCAACATCGTACTTTATTTGGCCTTTTTAACCTTTTTTTATTCGAGCGTCACTGATGAGTCTTTTGTAGACGAAACGCGCGTCTGGCGCAAATACAAAATTTTAATCCTGGTATCTATGATGAGTTTATTTATGCACTGTTAAACGACATTCTTAAAACTGTCACGATCTGAATAATATATTCAACTATAGATTGACGCTTTATGTACATGTACGTAGTCTTTTAGAAGGAAACAATAAATTTAAAAAAACACCCAAAAGCACGTTTAAGCAATAATCTTTTGATATCGTATAAATAATGTAATAAACCATGTTGCAAACAATTTGGAATCTGTTTTTGGAAGCAAAAAAAAAAGCCCACAGGAATAATTCACTGATTCCTGTAAAATCTTGTTATCTTTATGCATTAACATAATTAAAGTGTTTGAATTGGAAAAGAGAATTTACAATGTATATTTCTTGTTTATGAAAATGTTTGACTGTTTGATTTTTTTCATTAAAATGACGAAAGAATCTTATAGAAGAAACGAAATACACATGACGTTTTAATTATTAAAACAAACTAGACACAATTCCTTTAGATTTTATTTTGATGTTGGCATTAACCATTCATATACTATAGTTTCCCATTTAACAGCTGCAACAAAACAGCCAATCGTTGGAACAGGTCGTAAGTATGCCCAAATTAAGTCCTTGATTTAAAACAGTTATGTAGCTTTTTTTAAAGATTGCTAACGCCTTATTAACCCTAAGGATATGTTTAAATCCCCCAATCAACAAGGTAAATAACATGTATTAAATTCCATATAAATTCATTGGCGTTGAACAAAAATCAAAATAACCGGAGTTACACATGAAAAACCATTCTGTACAGGCATTTACAAGCTCTACTTGTCTGTAAATATGACCTTTATGTGTAACGAAATCATCATCTGCATTAAAACACTACTTTATATTAAAATATGCAATGTTTGTGCTTATCATAAGGATATGACGCCTTGTTGCTATTTTAAAAGGACACAACGCTCTATACTTGTAGTTTTATTTTAATACATTTAAAATCTGAAATATATGGGGGGACGATATACGATAACATTGGTTTGATGTATTTCATATTGACAATTTTACACAGAAAATTGTCTGATATTTAAGACTCGGGTTTTACAAATAGTCACTATAAACATGCAAACGCATAAACATCAATATCAAACATCATGAACATTGACGTCAAAGCTGTAAATCGTCCAAAAATAAGTGTTGTATGCATTTAACATTTGTTAAAAGACATTTTAAAAAGGCGCGTACCGAAAAATATGTTTTAGATACAAATAGATGGTAAGTTGGAATGTAACATATCAAATGGTAAACGGTATTGAATTTAAATAATGTGATTTTTCCATTCAAATTGTTCATATTGCTATTATTGTGTTTGCACTAACAATACATGCTACTTTTCCGATTTGTTCTCATTCTTCTGCAATTCATTTATTTGTCATAACTGTATGGTGTTGTCCAAACATGGAACCAAATGATTGAAAACTGTTGTATACAATTTCAGCAATTTTGCCTTTTAAATCTCAACCAACAACCAAAGGTAAGATACATCATTTTTGTATATATCTTATTTTTTTATTTCTATATCCTTCATGATTTAATTCTGAATGTTAAAATCATCGGAGGCTTATATGTAATATGTGTAAGATGTCGTTTTTCAATAACAAGTCTATGTTGATCTAACAACATTAGAATTTGGAGTGCAAAGTTATGAAAAGCGAACAATGGTATATTCTTCTAAATAGGCAAAAGTCATTATTTAACCGCAAATTAATCTAGTTAGTATTCGAATAGAATAATTTGTAGATTTTATACCAGTATTGTTAAACTATCGGATTTCAAATTTGTTTATGCGGCATAGTATCACGTCGGTGTCCACCACTATAACTTTATTTTCTTATCAAATCTTCAAATCTCCATTTTAGTGGTCTTATTTTTCGAACCTTATGATTCTTGTCAATGTTATCTCATACATCTTGTACATGTATTCTCTATCATGGTTCTTGTGTTAATTTTTGCAACCATTTTGTATTTCAATCTATATATTTGTGGACTGAGGCTACATTTCTTTAATGTAATGATTGATTGTTTGATTCGCGCTGGCGCATCTCTCAGCATTATTTTGTGGCGGGCAGTTTTTATTGGTTAATGAAGCCTAAATAAGCGGAGAGAACCGCAAACCTTTGGTAGGAAACGGAAAGTCCTTGTTAATTAAGATTCGGGTCGAACCAGCCACGTACCGGATTCTAACTCACAACCTCAGTGTTGACATACTAATGATACAGTAGTTCGACTACAATATTATTTGGTCATCGAGGCCCCTCTTTGTAAAGTATGATGCATGTTTTGAAGTTGGATAATATAGGTTAGGTTTTGAATAATAGAAAATATAGATCCCGAGTTATCAATGATTTAAAAAGGATAATGCGCAACTGTTTCTTTACTCTTTAATTTTTGACCGCATCAACCAAAACTGACCATCTTTGCACTTTATTTTGTAAATCTATATAGCCCTACAAATGAAAGCAATGTTGGAATACAATAACTACAAAAACTTGTCCGCATAAATTCAGAGTGCCAGCATGTCCTCTTTTTTATTCAACATACTGTCTCACAACAAATTTTCAGTAGTTGTGATACCTCAGGCTGACTTCTATAACAAAATTATTTGACCGTATCAACCAAAACTGACCATATTTGCACTTCATTTTATAAATCTATATAGCGGCATAGTAAATCAGCAATATTTTTATGTCAGGATTAAATGCATAATACAAATGCAAGAAATATTGGAACGAAATAACTACAAAAATGTGTCCACATAGATTTAAAGTGCCAGCATGTCCTCTTTTTTTCAATATATTGATACGTAATAAATTTTCAGTAGTTTTGAAACCTCACGATGACTCCTATAACGAGAAAATGTGACTGCATCAACCTAAACTGACCATATTTGCACTTTATTATGTAAATCCATATAACCGCATGGCAATTCGGCAATATTTTTTATGTCAGGATGGACTGTATAATTCAAATGAAAGCAATATTGGAATAATTGAATGAAAAATCTTTTCCGCCTGAATTTAGAGTGTCAGCATTTCATCTCTATATTCATAATATTGAACCGCCGCTAAAGTTATTACATTTATGTAGTTCAAGATGGTATGTATAACATAAAAGAAAACTACATGTTTTCGCCGCATTATCCAAGTACCAACACTGACATGTTTGAATTCATTTAAAAACAAAAATATATGAGGTTCTCTTCTGGGAATAGTATACTGTTGATATATAATGTCGGTTGATTGATTTTGTTTGTAGCTAAACTTCAAGTGTCAACTATTTCATTCATGTGCACAACTAGTAATCGGAGTATATATTTCGGACGTCCCATATATCATTTATAATCGGCAAATACACACTCTGACGAAATTGACGAGATTGTTTATATTTATACAACACCTTTTGAATCCGGACACTGTGCAATTATCGTTAGAATATTTTGTCGAAAACAGAATCGTAAATCCAATGCAAACAAGGTGAATTACGATGAAATATCCATGTTATGCATTAAGTAAAATTTATGAAGAGACTGTAAAAAATGGGGAACGAAGCAACGTCGACAATGATGTTGAAATCCCATGATATAAGGATATTGTTCCGATGCGTTGGATCACCTTTCTATCCGCCTTCTAACTAAAAAAACAAATTCCATTTATTGTATGAAAGCTGTATGTGATTTTATAGCTATTGTTTAATGTATGATATAAGAATCTATGACATGAGAAAAAGATTTTTTTTATACAATAGAACACATGACACAACATAGAAAACTAAAGAATAAACAACACGAACCCCACCAAAAACTAGGGGTGATCAATGCGATTATTGTTTACATATTTTAAATTCAAGTCTGATATGAAAAGTCTTAAACACGGTCATCTGTAATAAGCAGACCTGTCATCAGATGTGGTCAATAGCAGACTTGTCCACAGGTCTGGTAAGAAGCAAACCTGTCCACATGTCTGGTCAGGAGCAGACCTGTCCACAGGTCTGGTCTGGGGCAAACCTGTCCTCAGAACTGGTCAAAAGCAGACTTGTCCACAAGTCTAGTCTGGAGCAGACCTGTCAATAGGTCAATAGGTCTGCAGCAGTCCTAGAAAAGCAGACCGTAGGTTTGGTCTGCCAACAACGAAGTTAACTTGCTGGTCTGTTTAAAATTTCTCCAGTTAACTTAGAAAGCATTCAACAAGTCTGCTCCAAGTTAACTTTTGTACAGGTTAGATACCGCAGCCATCTGTAGGTTGAAAATCGAAATGTTCAATTTAAAACGACAAAATAATTATTTACGATTAATAAAAAAATGTAAGCGATATACTAGATACTTGAGCATAATTTCAAATGTTCATGTTAATTTTAATCATGTCAATATATATAAATAGTTTCATTATATTTCAGTTAAAAAAACTGACAACAACGCCAAACAGAACTAACGAAAAGCACATGTTAAACTCATGACTTGTTGCAGATAAGTGTCCCTTGTTGTAGAAAACTAATAAAAATAAAACTGAACTGTCAAGTGTCAAGTGTAGATCGACTTGTACATTTACAAATTTGTAATATTATCGATATGTAAACCTATGTCAATCACGCGAATAAATATATATTTCAGATCATGTCTGTGATAAAATGGGACTACTTATGGATTTAGCTGCAGGCAAAACTGTGACAATGCAAAACGCAAACGCATGTGGTGGTAAATCGTCTGATGCGGTAATCCTCAAACATTGCCAAGCTCCAGTATTTTCAAAATGGAAAAAAGGATTACAGGTTTTTATTTTGATCTCTTCCTCGTGCATGTGGCTTGTCATTTCGTGATATGAAATGTATATTATTTCAACTCTTGTCCTTTAAAACGTGAATGACTGAAACCATAAATGTATTTGTTTTAACATAACACATTAACATTAAATAATTCTTAAAGGGATTTACATTTTGTAGGTCTTTGTTTTTGATATTTTAAGTTTTTCGACATATTTGAACATCGGTAAACATAGCGAAGTACTGTCGCTTAAGTTTACCAATGCTACTTTGTAAACTGACTACAGCTTACGCAACATTCCGATGTCAAAAACAAACCAAACGGTAAATGCTTATAGTCTTTAAAATTAATAAGTATGGTTAATATCTTTGAATAGCAATATCAACTTTACCCTGATATGATTATTAAGAAAGGGGAGAACGATACGAGAGGGACATTCAAACTCAAAAATCGAAAACAAACTGAAAAATCGAAAATAAAATAAACATCAACGAGCGTAATGCAAATTACTGATAAAAACACATACTCATATGTTGTAACTTAGATGAGTTTATGACCATCTGCAAGTTCTGCTTTCATTAAAATCTTTTGTGGTGTAATTTACAGTGAAAAGGCATTTTCAAATATCGTCCCATGTAAACACAGAAAATTAATCTTAAATTGTTTGGAAACGTTATAATAGATATCAAAGGTACCAGGCTTATAATTTGATACGCCAGACGCGCGTTTCGTCTTCATAAGACTCATCAGTGACGCTCAGATCAAAATAGTTAGAAAGCCAAACACGTATAAAGTTGAAGAGTATTGAGGAATCAAAATTCCAAAAAGTTGTGCCAAATACGACTAAGGTAATCGATGCTAGGGATAAGAAAATCCTTAGTATTTCGAATAAGTTAAACTTTTTCAAACAGTTAATATATAGAAATGACCATATACTTGATATTCATGTCAACGCCGAAGTGCTACATTGTATAAGTAACATCTAAATATCGACGCAAAGGGAAACTAGGAATATGCTTTTGGCTTCATTTAAAACTAGTATAGAATATGACAAAAAACTATTAAAATATAGCTTTTAAAATATTAAGGTCAACATTCCGATACCAACTCTGCTAGTTGACAGATACATCCGGAAGATTACCGAAATGTTTCGATGTAATTGTATTTCTGAGGAATACATGTTCACGCCTTTTTAATGAATACGACATTTTTGTTTGCATTCGTACATACATGTTTCCTGTCAATCACCTTGATTCTATATATCTGTAAGAAACTGTCATTGACAATCAAAGGATGCATTATATTATACTCCTTACATTACTAGCAACTGTTTGCAATAGTTAATTTTAACCTCAGTAAATTGTATTCATGTCTTAATTGTTTACCCTATACTTATCAGTGAGAAACTAACTATTTGACCCACCATTTTAAACTGAAGCTTTCTTTCTTAAATGTGATCGTTATATATGTACTATGTAGATTCTATTTTGTTTCAACTGAACTATTAAAAGACGTAAAACAGTCTTACTAGTAAAGATATCATCGCAAGATATTGATTTGCTAATATCATTATTAAAGGCAAGCGAGACATGGTGTATATGTTTAATTTTTATTTTATTTTTTCCATAAAATGTATTATCGTATGTACCTTAATTTATAATACAACTAAAGGTGAACAGTCATTGCAGTCAATTGAAACATGATATACCCATTGCTGAATGGACAGGTCATGGATTCAGTGATATCATTGGTATTTTAGTATCCTGCCAAAATGATGTCATTGAGGTACGTGTTTTACTACCCACTACATATGGTTTTTAATACTTCACTTCATATACTTTCATTAGGTATTAATTTTACATTTTATACATTTTAGTGAATTATCCAAACATGTTAAATGTGTTCGGTGACGCAGCATTATTGCAATTGACACACCAACATACTGGAAGTATTTAGAAAAAAGTTTGTTTGCTTGTGCCTTCTTTATTGTTCTCAGTATCATATTTTTTCCATCCGTTTTCATACGCAAAGAAAACAAATGGTCACAAGCATTTCATAAAATACATAATGCGATTGGATTGCATAATTCTTAAGTATATTTACTATTATAGAACTTTACATGCTTT
Source organism: Mytilus edulis (assembly GCF_963676685.1). Classification (NCBI taxonomy): domain Eukaryota; kingdom Metazoa; phylum Mollusca; class Bivalvia; order Mytilida; family Mytilidae; genus Mytilus; species Mytilus edulis. The sequence goes on along the minus strand of NC_092350.1, from coordinate 66,099,990 downwards.
TTTTTTTAATTCAACACCTTACATATTTTGATTTGACAAACCTTTGATTTCGAAATCACCCGACGAAGGATTTTACAGAATAACATTGGTATCGTTTGTTAATGTCTTTATTGTTAGGTCGTCTGTTCGTTTCTTTTCTTGGAATATAATTTGATCTTTTTTAAACCTCAATTACATTTAAAATACATGTATATGTGTATCTACTATTCTTTTTTAGTTACATATTATGCTTTTGCTATATTTGATTTTTTTTTGATACATATGCATTTATTATTGCAGATGATGTCTCAGTCATGTTCTCGTAACATGATGGTTCACAATGTAACAGCTCCCGCATCTGGTTTAATGTACACCGTTGATTGGATGTAAATAAATGTGATGATAACTGAAATAATGGCTTTGTTTTTACTAAGATGCACATATGTAATTGATATGAAAAGTTTTGTACTACGAATCAACATTCCTTTTTTTCTATCAATTTGTGGTGACATGAGTTATCGTTGATATTTATGTGATATTGTCATAATTATAAATTAACTGTTTAATAATGGTTTTGTTTTCTGATATGTATTGGATCTGAAAAGTTTCATTCCGCCAATATTAGGCTGCTTAAATTTAACAAAAATGTCTTCCAAATCAGATGATGTTCAGTCAAGATGTGTTCTTCGAATCGAATAACCATTAGAAACGAACTTTCCACTTTATATTTGTTAGGACAATACATGTAGTCGGAATTTTTGTTTCCTTTAATATTAGTAAATGTACTAACTTTGCTGTCAATATTTCATCTTCTCTATCAAATAGGTGTTATGCAGAAAATATAGAATATGACAACCCTATCTATTGCATGTCATTTGTTTGAAAGCTTATGTCAAATTATCTTATTTAAAGAGAGAAAAGGGTGTCGCAGCATTTAACAAGTAGGGTGTTTTTGAAAAACGACATAGTTTAATGCAGTAAAAAGGATAATGGTGACAATATTATATGTTGACGTTATATACAAGGACGAAGAGATGCAATGCGTATAGTTTACAAATAAACGAGAAGCATCGAGTTTAATTGGCCAAACATATCAATTAAATTGAACTGAATATACAAGGAGCATTACAGAAACAACATAGAAAATTCAAAAAGAAGTTTACAATGTACAAAGATATTATTCAAAATTCATACGAACGATCTATGTGTTTGGGGATTATCGATGGATGATACGTAAAATGTATTCATACGAACAATCTATTTGTTTGGTTGTTATCTTTTGATGATAAGTTAAGTGCATTGACTTATGTTTGATTTATTTAAAAAGTGTACATCGTCTCGATGTATACAGTTCTACACATTATTACATTACTTCTCCTGGTTGTGCAAATCCTATATCATAAACATTTGCTATAATTGCATTGTGACAAATCTCCATCATTTATTTGACAGAAGAATAAGATAACCAATAATGAAGGAATATAAATATGGAAACATAATTTATATATTTTTTTATGTGTTATTGCGACCAAGTTGATTACAAATTAACGAGTAAAGGTGTCTTCGTAGAGGTCCGCGTTTATCGCATGCAAATGCTGTGATACATAAAACAAATTATTATATACGTATCCGTCCGATCCGTGCATACAAGGTCAGACTAAAAACCAATAATGACAGACAGAGTCGAGTAAATGAGGTTTATTTGTATTATTGATTTATTGAAAAAAAAAAATGAAAGTGGTTCAGTTGAAAAAAATGTAGTTGGCATTTAGATTTAAGCATTCAATTTAAGGTATCAGATGGTAAACCTGTCACATTTCTAAGTCTTCTGGCGGATTTAAAAGTCATTGTAATTACCCAAAATGATAAAAAAACTGTCTCCCTGACCAGGTTAGGATCACCCAAGAAAATGAAAATTTCAAAGAATGCTCAAAAAACAAGTTTAATATATGTACAAATTCATAATGAAGAAATATTTATATCAGTTCATATGACAACGCTTATATTCAGGAATAAACAGTTTAAATTTTGCATACAATGAAATCAAAAGACATGTTTGTTTACAATATATCAGATGTAAATATTGTTTGTCCTTTCTATACGATCAATTTGTCCATTAATCTTGAAATAAAAGTGCAATTATTTTATTGTTCAATGGACATGATTGAGTCAAAAGTCGGTAATATGAAAATAGTAATAGTACAAAAAGAAAAAAATTGATACAATAAATACATGCGGGGTACATGTAGACCCCGGTACGGTTTAATAATAATGTTGCACCTTTAATCTACAACCAGAACTCCTACTTAAGACATTTAATTTGCATTTCATTTAAATAAACAAAAATAATAAAACGAGAGAACGTACTTTAACAGAATGTCCAAAATAAAGAACATCACTCGTCTACCTTAAGTAGATCAAAACTTTAAATTTATCGAAAATATCATGTAATTATATACTGTAAATTTAATGGATGATGATTTAATGTGTATTTACAGTTGTTAATTCTATTTAATAAGACTTTACGTATTGCATTTTTCATCTTAATTAGAAACAGTTATGAATATTACCCCTTTGTTTAGTGATACGTGAAGATGCACCTACACATATCCTGTTTATTTCATAAGAAATTTGTATTTTGATTGCACTGTTATTTCTTTTCGTTTCATAAAATATATTAAAAACATAATAACCTTGATATATATAGAAGTGGTGTGACATTTTATAAAGCGAACGCAGATGCACGTAATCATTTAAAAACTAAAAAATAACCAACTCGCTCAGATCGTAACCATAAACCATTGCAGCAAGTAGTGTCCTCTCACATAATAGGTAGGTGTAAATTATTAAAGAATATTCTATTGAGTTTGATTAATTTTAATTTAAAAAAATGGAGAAAATAAATTGTATTCCTATCTTTTTTTTTCAGCTGTATTATAACACTATAACTAAACAGGAACAGCCTTGGTTGTCTCGTTGCTCATTCCTCCTGCGGGATGACATGAGTTCGAAACATGGCTGCATCGAACTAAATGCTTTTAAATTGGAAAGTTCTCTCAGATTTTGGCAACAATATATAGCACAACGATTTTTTTTTTTTTTTTTTTTTTATCGATTACGCGAAGTCTTTCGGAATAAAACCTTTTCAGCGATCTTATTATATGGTAGCGTGCTTACATGGAGTGCAAACCGGCGGCCAATTTTAAGAAGCCAATCTAGAATAATCAAGCCAGCAGCCAATATTTATGATAAATTTTATATCTAAAATCCAAAATTAGTATTAAACTCAAAGTTCAAAAGATATATAAATGCTAGCTAACTTTAAAGCACCTCCTTTGACAGCTAAATTTGACATGTATGATTTACTTAAGCTGATATCCTGTTTTAAATACTAATGATACCAGCAGCCACTTTTTTTCTAACAGAAACTTTTTTTCGGGGGCCGCTATGTATTTGATATAAGCAAAATATTATGTTTTCTGCTCTCTCTCTTTGTCTATTAAATAAGGAGCTACAGAAGCAATGTAAGAATAAAAAATAAGATAATATAATTATAAATTACATATTATAAATACTGAATTTGTGAACGTTGAGATGAATTGTGTTATTGATATATTTGAAATTGACCTGAATAAGAAAGATAAAGTGCGCGACGGACGATATATACCTTTCCATACATTCGGTATCCTCAAATATCCCGTATATTTTCCGTTAAAACTATTTTAAATGTCTATTTCTCTACACATCACATTAAAAAATGTGCATATACAATTGTACATACATTTGTATATATGTTGTTTGAACTGTTTATGCTGTGTACAAGTTCTTTCAAAGAGGATCGATCTTTCGAGGATAATTTTGTGAAAATTTATATGAAATGCAACATTACAAATTAAATAATGTAAATTTAAAGTTTTCTTTGTCAATTGTGTCCGTACCCATAACATATAGTCGACTAAGACACTAGTACTCCGTTGTAAACATAAAGGTTCATTCTTGGACCCAGGCGATCAAATGAGTAAAAGATATGACAATGGCTTTCAATCTAGCCTCCATAAGGAATTTCCGACGAGTACCTAAAGAATGTGTGATTGACATAAACAAAAAAATGTTGCAACTTTGAATCCATGTAGTGTCCTGACGGACCCGAATTCCAAGACTATACTAAGTGCACAATTGCCTTGGTCAATACCTGAATTGAGCTAGAGCTGGTCAGAACTTTGAAGTTGGATATTTCCGAGAAGTACTAAAAGAGTGTTTGGTTGACATGAAAAATACCTAAGCTGAACCTTCGAACATATGTTGTATCCATATGGGCCCTGATCTTTGGACGATACTTAATTGGAAATCCTAGGAAGATACTTGGGTGGACAATGGCCTCGGTCAATACCTTTAAAACGAGATAGGTTTACATGGTTTGGTTCAGAATTTTGATGTAGTGAGTTTCCTAGGAGTACCGAAAGAGCATATGGTTGCGATTAAAAACAAATACATAAAGAAGCAAAGGGTCGTAATCAGTATAGTCAGATGAAACAAGTAATGATATGTGATTGAACGATTTTGAAAGTGTTCTGTAAATTTGTGGTAAATGTGGACTTGGATCCAGAGACAAGTTTATCGACAAAGGGATGGTTATACTACGGGTAACAAAGTATACTATATATACGTGTTCTGCCCTCTGGCGTATACAATTTTATAAAGACTACATATAAAAATAGTGTGGACTTTAAACGGTGCTTACCCAAAAATGTCAATAAAATTAGTATGGGTAGTCATGACAATTTAGAATAGGTAGGAAGGAAGGAAACATATCTATATGATTGGTAAGGAGGGGGAGGTAGCGGAGGTATGAATTTCCGTACAATATATATTTCTTTAATAACTTCGTATTAGTATGCGACCATAAGTTTTAGAAGTCAAAATCTATCCAAAAAATGTTCGTGCATAATAATCTCAAAGTCTATAGACATTAAAGCTATAAACTGTGTTCTTTTTTTGTGTGTTTTTTTGTGTGTTTTTTTGTGTGTTTTTTTGTTTGTTAGTAAACAATATTTATAAGTTACGTGCTGTTGTTATGGATAAAGAGACATGTGAAGTATACATTCCAGGGACAGAAATCCGATAATACAAATGGTTTAAAGACAACACAGGGTAATATAAAATCTTAACAATATATGTCAATACACATGATACAAATCGGGAGTAAATTCAACAATCAAATATCTGCAATCATCACCAAATTTTCTATTAAATGAAGAAGAAAAAAAATATGACGCAACAGAAATACGCGTCGAGTTTAAACAAATTACTAAATTGTTGAAGTTCATTTCTCTTCTTTTTCAGTCTGAAACATGGTTCTCCTGCGTGTAAGTACAAAATACACCTAACACTTTATTATTTTTTTACATTATTGAATTAAAAAACCTTTTATTACCAATGCATTTTGTAAATCAAACCAGTTTATGTGGCATTTCCTTTGCCGCTTCTTTAATTCAATAACCGCGGTAATTTCATAATTAGTTTCAATGCGCAACATAGATTCCTGTAAGGGAGGGTAGCGAGACTTGAATCCTTTCTAATTCGGTCCTTTGTCGTGTATTTTCTCTCGCATTTTGTACTAAACATAAATAGTAAATTATTTGAATAGTAACATTTCGTTCAGGACGTACATTTGTAACACTGCATTTCAATCTGTGTATACTTTATGTTCTTATGAATAATTTGCAATTTTGTAATACTTTGTATTCTAGTATGTTGCTGCATGTGTACTGTGCATGATTGTGACTTCAAGTCCTGTAGGTAAGCTCATTGTGTGCATAATTGTGACTTCAAATTCAGAGGTAAGCTTATTGTGTCTAATTGTGACTTCAAGTCCAGCCGGTAAGCTCATTGTTCATAATTGTGACTTCAAATTCCAGCAGGTAAGATTATTGTGCATGGTTGTGACTTCAAGTCCAGCAAGTTGGCTTCTTGTGCATGATTGAGAACTTAAGTCCAGCAGTAAAGATTCTTGTGCATGATTGTGACTTCAGGTCCAGCAGGTAAGCTTCTTGTGCATAATCGTGACTTCAAGTCCAGCAGGTAAGCACATTGGGGATAATTGTGACTTCATGCCCAGCAGGTAAGCTTATTTTGCATAATTGTGACTTCAAGTCCAGCAAATAAGTTTCTTTTGCATCAATGTGACTTCGAGTCCATCAAGTAAGCTTCTTGTGCATGACTGTGACTTCAAGTTCAACAGGTAAGCTTATTGTGTATAGTTGTGACTTCAAGTCCAGCAGGTAAGCTCATTGTGCATCATTGTGACTATAAGTCCAGCAGGTAAGCTTATTGTGCATAATTGTGACTTCAAGTTCAGTATATAAGCTTCTTGTGCATGATTGTGACTTAACCTTTTAAGGTCCAGCAGGTAAGTTTGTTGTGCTTGATTTTGACTTCAGGTCCAGCAGGTAAGCTTCTTGTACATGATTGTGACTCCAAGTTCAGCAGGTAAGCATTTTGTACATGATTGTGACTTCAGGGCCAGCAGGTACACTTTATGTGCATGATTGTGACTTCATGTTCAGTATGTACGTTTATTATGCCATTTGTGACTTCATGTCTAGCAGGTAAGCATTTTGTGCACGACTGTGACTTCAAGTCTAGCAGGTAAGCTTTTTTCTGCATGATTTGGATTTTAAGCCCAGCATGTAAACTTATTGTGTCTCATTTTGACTTCAAGTCCAGCAGGTAGACTTCTTGTGCATTAATATGACTGCAAGTCCAGCACGTAAGCTTCTTGCACTTAATATTTTATGACTAAAACTGAATGCATTTACTCATTAAAAGTTAGAATACATGTATATATGATATCTATATCACTAACGGAAAGCTTAATACTAAAATTTATGATAAAAGAGATGATTTTTCATTTCCTATCGTTAATTATCCATTTTTGATGGCGACGTTCCATTGTCACCATCTTATGGTGTTTATATATCTCAACTGGTACGATGCGCTCGTGTATGTAACAATGTTTTAGATTTTAACGAGAGTAATTTATGTATTACTGAAAAATTATTACACCAGGGTTTTCGATATCACAAACTAGTCAAAACATTTATTAAATTTTATCATCGGTATAAGGACATCATTCGTAAATATAGCTCAACATGCAGACTTCTTATACGTTCAGGTATTTCACATCCAATTTTTTATGAAAATATTCTTTATAAAGCACAAAAATGTCCGTATTCACCTCAGAAACTAACAAAACCTTTAAATAGACTTATTAAGAAGGGATATAGTTACGATACTGTTGTCACGTCACTAAAGATTGCTTATTTTGGCGTTAATATTGATTCACTTATAGGGTCTTTGCATCAGAACTAAACACATTTATTAAAAAAAACAGTTGTTGGCATGACACGGGTTATGTTCTTCTCATATATGTTATGATGGTATAATACTAAGCCACTAACGGGGAAGGAGTGTGCCTGGTATTCATATGATGAAATCATAATCTTTCAATCAGTTTAATTGAAGTCTGGAGCTGGCATGTCAGTTAACTGCTAGTAGTCTATTGTTATTTATGAATTATTGTCATTTTGTTTATTTTCATTGGTTACATCTTCTGACATCAGACTCGGACTTCTCTTGAATTGAATTTAAAATGTGCGTATTGTTATGCATTTACTTTTCTACATTGGCTAGAGGTATAGGGGGAGGGTTGATATCTCATAAACATGTTTAACCCCGCCGCATTTTTTGCGCCTTTCCCAAGTCAGGAGCCTCTGGCCTGTGTTAGTCTTGTAGTTTTTTTAATTTTAGTTTCTTGTGAACAATTCGGAAATTAGTATGGCGTTCATTATCACTGAACTAGTATATATTTGTTTAGGGGCCAGCTGAAGGACGCCTCCGGGTGCGGGAATGTCTCGCTACATTGAAGACCTGTTAGTGACCTTCTGCTGTTGTTTTTTATATGGTCGGGTTGTTGTCTCTTTGAAACATTCCCCATTTCCATTCTCAATTTTATTAAAACAAGGAATGAGCTGTCAAATAAACAGCAAGCTGGGTTTTCTGTAATTTGAAAGGCGCTATCAGGCTTTTTGACCTGCCCCATTTTTTGACTATTTTTCGATCGATCAACGACCATAACTCCTGAACAGCAAAAACAAAAAACGTCAATATCAAAGTGGACCACCATTTTGCCATCAGTAACCATGGTAACGGCATATTGAAATTTAAGGAGCATTGGCTGATTTGTTTCATCAGCAGTTGCAAAGTGTTTGTCTCAAGATAATTTAGGTCAAAGTCAGAAAATAATCAACTTTTGTTTTAGGATTAAAAGCTTGGGAAAGGCGAGGCTTACCGAACTCTTTTATAGTTTCGTACCGAATACTAAGATGATAATATTTTCTGACATTGACAGAAAATAGTTTATCCTGCATCCAAAAAATAACTAAGACTTATAGCGATGAAAATGTTAACAAGAATATAAAACTTATTTATCATCCCTAAACGAACCAAAAATGGTGTAGACAAGTGACGTGAAACGAAATATTTTTTTGTTACTATATTTGGTAGACTAAAAAACAGGAAGCGCCCAAGCTGCAGTATAAAATCAAACAAGACTTTGTTTTAATTGTCCAAAATTGTTGACCAAAACTGTTTAATCAATGATAATTCAATTTTCAATTATAATTTGCTACTAACTCCGTTAAAAAATAAAATTAAATTCAACAAATCGCGTGATGATTTAAGAACACAAAAAATGTCCAAAGCTCTTATGATTTCGAAACGGCGAATTGAATTGCATGTTTAAACATTGTGTCAATATATTACTTTATTTCAGAAAGACGGGGTACTATCACTAAGAAGGCTTGGTGGAATTTTTCGTACCAGATGATGGACATTTTTGGATTGGATATATCAACTAACCTTCTTGACTATGGCTGTTTTTGTGGATTATATGGTGAAGGTACACCAATTGACAATATTGACAGGTTAGTAGAACAATAACAAATTTAAAATAAAACCTGCGCATTCAAGATATCCAAATATGTTACACATTGTTTGTATAATGTCATATTCATCTTCAACACTGGGGTTTAAATCTCCAGCTCTGGAATACCACGTGTTTTAAAAGTATGGTCACCGGGTCTGGAGTTTTCTTATCAAGCGGTAAAATAATGCTATGCGGGATTTCTAAGTACGCATCCACAACAAATCTGAATACGAAATAATAAGTTATAGTTATTGTCCAATCAAGTCGGTATATATCATTTAATCTGCATGGCTCGGATGACCTTAATTAATCCGAACGACGTAGGAGTTCGGATTAAAGGGTCATTCCGAGCCGTTCAGATCAAATTATATATACCGATTTGATTGGCTAATAACTGTTTTAACACATGACGTCATCAATTTACGTGAACATTCTGGAAATATGCGGACAAAATATCGCAATCCATGGCTCCTAGGAAAGTTCCTTGTAGGGCAATGAGGTGGATATACGCTTTCATGTAGTTAAAGGTTGGTACGTATTAAATGATTAACTTTTTTTATATTTGACTTTTTCCTAAATTGTTACATTATTTGGAGAATTACAATTTAATGGTAGATTGGTTTTTATACGCCCGTTAATGGACGTATTAGGGTATACCGTTCAGTGTACGTCCGTCCGTCTGTCCGTCCGTCCGTCTGTCCGTCTGTTCGTCTGTCCGTCCGTCGTCAACATGTCGGACATTAACTCAAAAATGCTTTAACCAATTTGCATAAACTTTAGTCAATTGTTTATATCTATTGACGTGAGTTCCCTTTCATTTTTTATAAATTTTAGATTACATGTTTCATTAAAAAAAAGGGGATTTTCCAGTTTTCGGACAATAACTCAAAATGCTTTCACCAATTTGCAAGAAATTTTGGTGAATTGTTTATATCTATTGTCATGACCTCTTTTTTGTTTTGTTTTTATGAATTTTAGATATTACTTTTCTGAGTTACGGGATTGTATTCAATAAAACGGGGTGATTTCCAGTTTTCGGACAATAACTCAAAAATGCTTTCAGCTGGTCTCATGAAACTTTGGTAAATAGTTTATATCTATTGACGTACACATGTAAGCTCCCTTTATATTTTTATAAATTTTAGATGTAACTTTTCCGAGTTATGGGGTTTCATTCATTAAAAAAGGCGGGATTTTCCAGTTTTTGGACTTTCATTCATTAAAAAAGGGGGGATTTTCCAGTTTTCGGACAATAATTCAAAAGTGCTTTCAGCAGTTCTCATGAAACTTTGGTGAATTGTTTATATCTATTGCAGTAAGTTCCCTTTTTGTTTTTTTTTAATTTCTGATATGACATTGAGAAGTTATTGAATTTTATTCCTTGAACAGGCGACGGGCGTATCATGCGCTCATGGCGCAGCTGTTTATTTTTATCGTTTCTGTTTAATTTATTGACAATTTTTATATAAATTAATTGACATATTTTGTAGACACCTATCTTTTTTTGAAACTATACCATATGTTGCCCTCTAGTTGTCATTAGTTTGTTTTTGTCGTTTGATTGCTGTCTTATTGACGTATAACCTACATCTCCTACAGTTTTAGTTCCATTTGCTGTAATTTTAAATCGGTGTATAAAAAATCATAACTAAAAGGGTTATTGGGTATAGATTAGTTGCCTTTCTTTCCCTCAATAATATGCTTAGAGGAAAATGAACCGAGGGATGGATGTACCTTAAGTTAATTTGAAATTTTAAGTAAACAGAAAAAAATGTTTAATTTTTTAATCTTTGACTTCCCCCTCCCCCTCCATTTTTTTGTTGTACTGTATTAATTTTTGAAGACAAGTTGTATCTAAACAATTGATCAGCAGCCCCCCCCCCCCCTCTCCCCCTTCATTTTGGGTACGAAATATAACTTTGTTACCCTATGACATAGCTATTTTGATATCTGGCACACGCCCATTATATCATAACTATATATCTTACTGCCATGGTAAGACCTTTCCAGTGCACCATACACTTTTGTTATGGGTGGCATATCTCACAGGTTGTTTAAATATCTGTACAATAATTTTTGTTCAAATTTTCACTCGTAAACCATATATATTCTTAATTTAGATAACTGTCACTGTTCTTTTCTACTGCAACATTGATTGCTTGTCCCAGCCAATTATAATGAATTGCTATAAACATGGGAAACCATTTAGATCCCCATCCATTTAAAATATACATTTCTATTTGCCAAGACAGTATACACATCCAGTACTCGAATGTGTTTGATGTGCGTGTTCTTCACTGGAGTGACTTACATACATGCTATATGTATACATATGAAAGTTGAGACATATATTAGTCGACTAACCCAGTTCAAACTAAGTTTATTTTTTTGGTTTTTCTAAATTATGTGAACTGAAGATCTAAATATAACTTATCTGTTAAAGTACTGTGTTTTTTTACTTACAGTTGTTGTCAAGTACATGATAATTGCTATGGTAATGTTGTAGCTGAAGGAAAATGCTGGTGGCATCCTAAAAATAATGGCTATGATTACATTATTTCTGACAACATAGTGGAATGTACAGGTATAATCAATGTGATGAATTACATGTTCTATTTTTAATGATAATTATAGAGAATTCTGAAGAAAAACTGCGTTGAATATTCAAGTCACTAACGTATAAGGTCAATGGTGTGTTTTTAATCAGATGTCAGTTCTTTTCCCTTGCGACCCATTTTGTTTAGGTTAGCTGCAACGTATGTACAGACGCCTCTGACGTCATCACGCACGTGTCACATGACAACCACATGTTTTTCCACATGACCATCTATAGATAGATTCACTGCAATCCCGATTGTGACATGGAGATGACGGTCAAAATCTTGTTTACCCTTCCGTGACGTGACCGCCATTGTTGTTTTACGAATACTTATGGCAGAGTACTGTATCTGGTCATTTTTTTTTTATCGTAAAACGGTTGATATTCTATAGAAAGTTTTGACCATCAAAATGGTTGCCTTCCGAGCGTGTTTTATAGGCCCGCTTCGAAGTAGAAAGTTGTTATATGTCCTATTAGAATCGAAATAATTCTATCATGCCATACTCTATTCTTATTTTAACATGCGAAGACATTAGATTTGTCAACAATTTATACATCACTATACGCTCGGTATAAAGATATTAACAAATATAATGCCTACCCACGTTAAAATGAGCATGTTGTGATGTTACACTACTGTTTCAGGTAAAGGTGAAGGTAAGCGCCTGTTAAAACGTTTAAACCCGCTGCATTTGTATGCACCTGTCCTAATTCAGGAGCCTGTTGTTCAGTGGTTGTCGTTTGTTGGTGTGGTTCATAAGTGTTTCTCGTTTTTTTTTATATAGATAAGACTGTTTGAAGTGATTTTCACTAGTGATTTTGGGGCCCTTAATAGCTTGCTGTTCGTTCGTCTCATTGACACTCATACCACATCTCCTTATTCATATATAGAGCATGGCATGATAGAATCGTTTCTTATCTATTCATTAATTTCTTGTTTACTGAGTATTTGTGTATTACTGAGTATTTGTGTATGTAAACACATAATAAAATTGCCGTCGCATTTGCTCTGAAATCAAAACAAATAAAAACCATGCATCATGTGTTGCTTGCTTGAATGATTGATTTTTTACTGCTTACCGCCCAGTAACAAATATCACAAATAATCGGTACAATGTTAAATCGACATACTGGTTGATTGATTGTTGGTGTTTACCGCCACTTCCGGTAATAATGGCTGTCAGTTTTTATTGGTGGAGGAAGTCGGAGTGCCCTGAGAAAATCACCGACCTTTGAAAACTAACAATCCTTATCTAGGCTTGTGATAAAGTAGTTGAGCTACTTAAACTACCCAGTCACGGTGTAGGTCCACTTATGTCCATAACTGTAAAGCAATACATATTCTAAATTAGTAATCAATGTAAGTACATGTATCGATAAATAAAATATTCAGTGATCTTATTACAGTTTTAAATTGATTACTTTTTAAGCATATAAATTCCACTTGAAATCGTTGAAAATTTGTGATCACTGGGCGGTTTTTTTTCTTCTCTAGCTTTGCTTTTTATTTTTTATTTCAGACGAGGTTGGTTCCTGTGATTGGGATGTTTGTATGTGTGACAAGCTATATATAGATTGTCTCCATGACCACATTGAGGAGTATAACGATGACAACTATAATGTAAATGTAGCAGAAAGGTGCTAAGAAAGAACAAAGAAATTACATGTCTTTTTTTAATTTGTTACCATATTGTTAGCACATTTTTTTTTTACTAAATTGTAAATCGACTACTCATTAACTTTTACCGAGCTTTGTGAAAATAACGTTAACGTCACACCATTGGTTGAATTTCAATTGTTTAGGAAGTTTATAACCAATCACGATGTTTTGGGGCACTTTTTGAAAGTATAACCACAAAATGAATATTTTTTAAAATCTTTTTAACTTGTATGGTTTATCTCCTAATCAATATCACCAGACGATTATCAACACTATAATTAGTTATCAAATGGTGTTTAGATCCTAAACACAATCCTAAACACATCTTTTTTAAATACACTTTTTTATTGATGTTTAAGCATGTCTCATTTCTCAACATATTTAGGTTGCATTAGTGTTTATGATTGTTTTAAGGTTCGTATTTAGATTAGGAAGTATTGTTTTAGTCATGAACATTTAAATTCTAAAACACTTAACCATGTTAACAGTGTTTAAAATCAAGATAATTATGTTTACGTTTTATGTGTTTAGATATTAAATGTAATCCTACATACATGTATGTTAAGAACTAAACATGTAATACAAGTTTCACAGTTTATTTTTAAAGAACGATTTTTACAGTTTGTATGTAACGTGACGGTACCCAAATTGCACCTATTTTGACAGTTTTTTCACCTACGTTTTTTTATGATCAAGAAAAAAATGTCCATACTGTATTTATTGTGTAGCCCTGTCCTTCTTTATTGTATAGGTACACCAATTTAATTTTGAATCCATATTGAGTCATAAAAAAATGGGTTTGAATCAACCTCCAAACTATCCATGATTCTGTAATGAGGAATACACAAATTGCATCCATGCTTAAATTCACATCGTCAAAAGTCTAATAACCGAGCTTTTGTTTAATTTCTTCATATATTTTGAACAATTGGATATAAGTCCATGTTTACTCTTCATATTTTACGAAATGGATACTTATAATATATTGTATTTGCTAATTTTAAAAAGATGACGTTTTGATGACGTCGCATGGTGACGTTTTCGTACATTTTGCTTTTTCAGTAAACAGTCCATCTGTTGATAAATACTGTAAACGTTTTATATATATTTAGATATGTTTACCTATGTTGAAAGACGTACATAGTATCTAATCATAAAAATACAAATTGTTTAGTCTCTAGGAAATCTTTGAATCCTAGAGATTGCTATTTTTTCTAAATAGGTGCAATTAGGGTACTCGGTGCAATTTGGGTACCCTTACGTTATATACATGTATATAATTTCTATCTAGACGTTTTATATATTATATAATTCTTATATATGTGTTCTTTAACATTGACGTTGAGGACACTTTTGAAGAAAGCCTGTATTTTTCATTATTTTTTTTAATTCTTGTATCGGAGAAAAACTTTTGTTGAAATCAATAAATGTGCATCTCAGTTTGTTTGTTTTGCTCATGAGGGTATTAAAAGCCACCTTGGTTTCATCATAACAGTTAGTTTGAATCGGCGAAAGAAGCCGAAGTATTCGTAAACAATACTGTCCTTTTTGTTTTCAAAATTGACGAAGTTTCAACATGAAGTTTAAAAAATGATCCTGTATGTTTTTGAAAAAATAATTGTGTTTGTCCCACGGAGATGAATGGTCGGTACCTAAAGAAATTCGTTCTATTGATTTATAGAACTTTGAGAGTTCTAAAGATGTCACGATTATTCGGACTAAAAGCTGCGTAACAATAGGCAAAAACTGGATTTTCAAACTGATTGATTGATTGCTTAACGTGCAGTGGCAAATATTTCATGCATGTTCAGGACGAGAAAAACATTCACAATAAATACAATAGGTAGTTCCAGTAAAAGAGGACGTTCGAGATGAAGATCGGGGTAATTTGGACTGCCATCGGAAAAATGAGAGTATATTGGATAGGGACAAAAGTTTTGCCTTGCAACAGGTCACCTACGGACCCTTTAAGAGTTTTTGCAAAGTTTATTAACGGGCAGAGATCCTGACCCTCCGTACTTGAGGCATCGGATTACATGTTCACATAAATGGTCGGACGTGGCTGAATACTAGTACATCCCGCACGGTCAAATTGAAGCCCCACTTTGGCAAAGATATTACGGCCGGTTCGAAGAAGATCCAATTGACCATATTTCTAATCCACAGTCACAGCTGGGGTGATTTGGAAATGAATTGTCAGGACTGGTACTAACTCTAAAAATAACCTTGTCCAAGATATTATGAAAATTAATATTTTGTACTTTGAAAGAAATAGTTGTGTACAAAATGTTAAATTAATTGTCGCGCAAAATAAATAAGCCGTACTACCAACAGTTGTGTAAAACAAAGAAAAAAATTCCCACTAAAAATCATATGGTAAAATGGAATTAAATCCTGTGCTGTTTTTAACGGATCAATTTTAGAGTTTTTGTAATATAAATAGGTAAATAACTTAATTCAAATTATTACTATAATTATAATTTTTATTCAATATATGTAACTTCCTTATATATTCACAATAAAATCCACGTTCTTGATATCTAGTTTTATGAACACTAAACCCACACAAGGCCTAAATTGTCTATCGACTGCGTGTATTGAAAACCTGTTTTAAACTACATGTAAACATTGATTTTTATCAATGGGGACGTAATAGAAGTTAGTTTAAGTGTAGAGTACGCTTACATCACACCGAGTTAAGCTCAATGTGAACACGGCCTAAAAGACACACTATAAAATAGGTAAATTCACACCACATTCTATTACGAAAGCTGCCTTATCTAAGTTATCTCCCCTTATGTGGCAAAGTTTTCCAACAAATGAATCAAACAAAAACATTTGTTTTGTAAAATTCAGCCGTAAAGTACGACGAAACTCATAATTTTCTAGTTTAACATGATATGTATTACACATGAATTACATACTACTCTCGAAATTTGCACATTTCTCAAAAGATATATACCAATTGTTATCTGTTACCTCAAAATCCAAGATGAAGGAAGACACCCCAGCTACCTTAAGTGGTTCTCTTTTGTTTTTTACCGACAAGATGTATGTAAACATTTTAGAAAGTTGTTTTGTTCGGTGTAATATAACACATAATAACTGGTTATGACAGTAATAGCAAGTTTGCTGTCCCTTTGATACTAACTATTGCCCTCGACTGTGCCTCAAGAAATAGTTTGCATCTCAGGAATAACAAACTTGCTATTACCCTCATTACCAGTCAATGGGTATATACAATTTTTCATCTATACCATGAGGACTGCTATCCAGTCTTATTATACGAATGTACCTCATTAATCAGGGATAACACTGAGGAAATTCAAACTGTTAGCCTAGACAGAATTATTCGTAAATGATGTTTGTATGTTGAACTCAATTTTACCAAAAGTTTATTATATTTAATAACCCAGCTCAAGGGGCCATGGGCAACTGGGCCCCAGCTAAGTTTTATCTCGGAGTATGTATTTTCTTTATAAAATCATAGCCGAATAAATTTACTATATTTATGGAATCGTTTGAACAAGACTTTTCACCAGTTAATAGTTTCAAAGACTATTAAATCATTAATTTAACCTGTCAATAGTTCTGTAATCACATTTCCTGGACTTTTTCATATTTTTGTTTTCATTAAACAAAAAGACGTCATAGTCCTATCAACAATCATTTGGATGTCTCGGTTTTCTGTATAATGAAACACTTATTCGGCGTTCACACATTGCTAATTATGGCTCCCGTTTGAGACCATACAGCGATAAGACACGTAAAGTGGAAAAGTCGGATTAATATCCTAAATTATCTGGAATGTTCTATCATTGTCTGAACGCAGTCGTATTAGTTCGTTAAAGATTCCTACGGATCGGGAATGGTCCGGAGAGGTCGATAAAGCACCCAGACAATTAGATGATCCCGATTGTCCAAATTTCCACGACCAAACGTGATCAAGAATGATTACGACTTCTACCCGACTGCATACGAACTTAACTCGACGATTCACGACTCCTTGATTACTCCATCACGACACCAACCCGACCACTTATTGAATATTACATATTCGATAATTCCGACTAAATCATGATCTCTACACGATCTTTACTCGACTAACTAGACCAACTCAACTTTACTCGATCTCAGCTTGATCTCGGCCAAACCAGATCCACTTGATCGTATAGGGTTATAGGGATAGTCAGGCATTGGTCGGGTATGTACAGCTTCAGTATAAAAACGTCTTCTTTTTCTTATCACCCGCTGCAGCGGAGGAGGCTAAAAAGTGCTACCCTTGTCCGTACGCAAGTACGTATACGTACGTCCCTACGATTAGTTTCCGTTCTCTTATTTTATTTTGCCTCAACAAAATTTTAAATACCATAAAACACAGATCAAGTGCGAATTTAGGTAGTGTCATTTTACCGTTCTTGACTCTTTATAACGTTATATGCAAGCTGGGGCATTATCTGTGTCCAATGAACACATTCCCCGTTTATCTGGTTAGATTCAGTAGTTCACAGAAGGTCTGAGTAAGATTATACATTGAAAATATCTAAATGGAAATAAAGCATTTGGATTGTATGACAAGGTGGTTAGAGCTCAAATAGACAGGTGTTTGGAGAGAGCGTAGAATAATAAACAGGGGTAGACAGCAAATGGTGCCGATAAATCTAGGTGATGTATTGGCTGACACGGCGACCACTGTGTAATGGTAATAACAAAAATCAAAAGTATGAGAGACTTACAGGAGCTGAACAAAGAGGACCCCAATGGTTACAAAACTTCCAGAAAGAAAAGTAGGACGCTGATTGTTATGGGAGTTTTACTGCTCTTTTCTTCAAAATGAGATTTGTCGCTGGATTAGTAATGATGTAAGATAGCAATATACATAAATTTTACCATCCCCTTTTCCTTGCTTTCTTACAAATTAAGCCTACTGTTTGTGTCATATATGTACATAGATTATCTGATACCCAGTAGTTGAATGGTTCAAGATATTTCTTTTTGGTGTATCGATGGCAACAACCTGCTTGTCCTTACTAATAATATTGCAAAAAGGGATCAAGATGTCACATATTTTCCCAAAATTTGGCCCAAAACAGAATTTCAATCCCTGGAGGATACCTTTTCTGAAGTTGTTTACATATACCTATCACGAATTCAAATAAAAATCATTTGTCTTTCTCCTCATTTCTTTTTTTATATATAAAATTGTGTCAAAAAGCGTATGAAAAAAAATGTATTTGTAAACATTCGACCGTACGGTGACATATAGTTGTTAATATCTGTGTCATTTGGTGTCTTGTGGAGAGTTACAAGTCTCATTGGCAATTATACCACATCTTCTTATTGTTATACTACAAAACATTCTGGACATAGAGAAAACACGGACAGTCAAACAAAAATATTCCATTAAACAGGTAAAATATGATATTGATTATCTAAAAAACTATTTTTGATTGCTTAATTGGTAATCAGCTGTCTAATAATAAATTTTAATGCACAATGACTTTCATATTTGAAACATCATTATGGCATATTTGATAGATTTTTCCATATTTAAGCTGATATTTGAGCGTCTGTAATTTATAAATCAGTTCAAATCTTTTCACATACACTTTTTGAATCGACTGAAAAAAAACTTTAGTAACTACAAAACTATAATGGAATATTATGTTCCGTGTAAGCAGCAGCAGCGAGTAAGAAAAAATATAACATGTATAAATAAATAAAGAATTCAGGCAAAATGTCATTCCTCACGCTTAAGTCCTGGTGCAAGATCTGTCTCATTAAGAGGCTTAATAAAAGCCTTAATAATAATAATAGCTGTTGGTTTGTAGTTTGTTCCCATGATTCCGGTTATTTCAAATTTTTCGTCTTTGAAAGATAGGATAATTATCATGATTGTGTCATTATAGTAATCTTTATCTTGAAATGCAAACCTCTTCCACTTTCATGATAATACATTTGGTCGAACCCGTCTTTGTGTGCTTGATTACCGGATTCAGTTACATTTAATCCCACAGCAAGCCAGTTGCTATGAAACCAATGGGAATAGGGTACACTCCACATAACAACTGCCCGTTTCCCATGTCCGTCTCCTATCAACCAAGAGGCAACTCCCGCGCTTCAATAGAGGGACCATGAAGTCTTGTGTGTAATCTGAAAACCATATATATACCCATTTAACTGTTTGCATAAACAACTTAACGCTATTTATGCAAAACCGGTTGATTTTTAATTTAAACAACTTTTCATCGGATTGAATACATTAATTTGTATTCAAGTGAAAAAGGATATCACGCAAAGAAACGAATAGAAATTAAGGAAGAAATGTTTGTTCATAGAAAACAAGTATTCAAAAAGTGAAAGTAAGACAGTGTGTTCTCTATCACTTACTTACAAACTGTTCCTTCTCTCCAGGTCTTATGGAAACTGCAGCGGAATATAAGTGTCCAGAGTATGGTGTAACTCTTGCGTCAGTTAGGGGATATTTTGTCTAGTTTTCTACTATGACTGTACATTCAATACTGTATCCTCCTCCCGACTTCGTCATCGATAAACCAGAGGAAATAAGTAGACTCCCAAGTATTCCAAGTCCGTTAATAGATTTACAGGATCCTAAATTTAAAATAAATATCATTTTACAATAACTATTGAGGATTAAGAACGTAAAGGTAGATACCATTTGATTTTTAGGGGGAGGTGTGGGGCTAGGGTGAAATTTGAAAATAGGGAGCATGAGCAACTTGTCAAAAAAAGACAGGGTGACAATTTATTTTAAAAAAACGTCAGGATAAAATAAAAAATAGGCAGGACCGAATGGAGTGAACAATTAAATGCATGGCAGAGTTTACAACTAAAAAAAATGCAGGACAACATTTTTCATCCTAGCCCAACACCCTCCCATGTAATTCAAATGGTAACTCCCTAACCAAAACAAGCACGTCATTTGTTAAATCGAAGGAAATATAGAAAAGGACGTTTTTTGGAGGTTGAAAGAGGTAGAGGTTGAAGTTGTTTACTGTAGGAACTGTACTTTCTTACTGTATCAACACCTATCATGTTTTTATAATTATAAATGTATAACAATAAATCATCTGAATAATCTAAATTTTATATTACTTAAACAATTAATCCATTACTGTTAGCCATTAACCCTTCACATGTTCATTTCACATAAAATTTGTATTTACACATTAAATAAGCAGTTTTGTATGGCTATCAATAGATATAGGAAGATGTGGTGTGAGCGCCAATGAGACAACTCTCCACCCAAATAACAATTTATTAAAGTAAACCATTATTGGTCAAGGTACGTCCTTCTACACGGAGTCTTGGCACACACCCAACAACAAGCTATAAAGAGCCCCAAAATTCCTAGTGTTAAACCATATAAATGGGAAAACCAACGGTCTATTCAAGTATGCATTTTTTAAATTCAACATAATTTGACTTAAAGACACAAAAAAGATCATAAGAAGTTAAACAATAGAAGAAAATAACAACGATTGGTTTTAAAAAGTAAAAAAATCTCTTACCTAAAAGGACAATCAAAAGTAACCAATAAACCATAATTTTGATCCAGTGCTATTCAAGATCATACAATTTCTATTTTTATGAATTAATTGTAGCTGCTTATATATCAGTATAAACTCATCTGGTTATTCAATCTTTCCATTGGTTTTCCTAGATAAAAAGATGTCATCGGGCGACCAAAAAAAAAAAACGTCATGAGTGGGGTTTAGTTTTAATCCAGGTAGGATTCGTCAATATATATGTTTGCCAATGTGCAACCTGAAAATTATATGTTGCGGTTATGATTATTTCTTATCACTGTTTAGAGCAGAGTGGAGGAAAAGGTTCGACGGATTTCCGTAGTTTTAAGAAAAATGTTACATTTAAATTTGAAGAATAGAAAATTTAGACAGGCTGTAGAGGAAAAAATATATCCAAAAAGAAATCATGCCAGCTGAGCTTTTTATAAAGTTTTATAAAACTAATAAACAAAACCGGAGACACGTGCACATTTTCCGTAATACTATGACTACATATTTTCCACATACGTTTGTATTAACTATGAGTTGTACTACTAACTACTTATAAATATATGAATTCACTGGGTACTCGTTCTGGTTATTTAGTGTCTAACTCCATGGGATACTCCGCCAACTGCTTTAGGTCTATTAACTTTCGTAATGGCAAAGAAAAGTGCAATAAAGATAATTCTAGAAGAAAAAAAAAAACACTTCTTATTCAGTTTTACTATTTTATATCAAAATAAAGAGATGTTTTATAATTGCCAATGAGACAACTGTAAATCAAATTTAAAAAAAAGTGGACCTACGCAATTATAGGAAGCGGTACAGCCTCCCAACAGAGCTATACAGTTAAGTCGGCATACAAAGCCCCGACATGAAAAATATGAAACAAGTCAATTAAAAAAAAACAAGATGACCTAATTATAACCAAACAATTTTTCGTTCACGAAAAATTATTATGACAGACATTAACCAACGACAACAACTGACCACTATGTTCATTGAAATGAAGTTGTTAAACGCGGACAGAGGGGACAAACGCATGCATTCATTTGGTTAACTTGAGTTAAAAATCTCTTAGTTACAGAGGATCGCTGATATGCACAGTGTAAATAAAGCCCGAATTGTGCTCCTTTATTATTGTGCATTACTTGCATACCTTTCAAAAGCTGATATTGCTTAGATGTCTGACTGCGTTTTCATAACATGCTGAGGTCATGGGACGTTATGCTCCAAATCACTAGCACGTTGATAAAAGGTAAATATTTGTAGAGAAAAAAAAGAAGGAATCGAAAGCTATCGTATTTTTCTCTAGAAAAAGATTGATGACGATTTCGAGAAGGAAACTGCCTTCCCTAGTGTGTGTTTTTATATCGACGTCACACGATTAAATAAAATGCTTCAAAGGCTGACAAATATCATAATAATCTCGGACTCGTCTTCCGCAGCAAATTAGCTAAAATAAGGTTTTAATAGATATTAACTTTTAAATAGATTTCGATCTTATCGACCCAATCTCTCATTTGATTTGTAACATTTCAAAGTACATTAGAACTACAAAACAATTTCATGAGAAGAATTAAAAAATGCATGAAAACGTAAAACGAAGTAAACGTTTATGTTAAGATGCCATTTATTCAACCATGACCTCCAAAGTTTGCCGACTAGCAAGTGACCCAAATATAAATATAAGCAGACAAAAATAAATAATACACGCAATATGCAATAGTTGTATATATATTTTCTCGTTTGATTTCATATCATAGATGAAAACACATTGTTTAATATTTAGTTCTAAAACATGTTTTAACGAAATTAGTCATTTTGTTGGCTTTCCCAGTTTCAGCTTTGTAACCGACATTTTGTTAATACCATCATGCTGATCACATGCGCAATACACTCCAACTGATTTGTTGAATGCATGCATGGATCCAAATGAAGTAGAATAATTGTCTTGCAAAAAGTAATGTATCATCAAAGTTTTGTTTTTTTATGTGACAAATTGAACCATTTTTGAAAGTCACTGCTAGTTATTGACGAATTATCATTCAATATGTCATTCTTGTCTATGTTTTCAACTTTAACCGTTAAAATCATAGTTAAGGGTGTAAAATTTCTAGAATTAAACTTTTTTTCTTAACCTGATTTTTTGGGTTTATAAGACCGTAACAAAATAATTGGTGAAGAAAAAATCATATGGTGATGCACTTCTTTTTTTGCTACGGCCCTTTGAAAATGCGCAATTTTGATGATTTTCCCATTTTTCATCGATTTTTACCTATTTTTGGGCGTAATATTGTGAAAAAAATCACAGTTCCACAATTAAACTTTTTTTCATACTTTCTATAAAGATGAAGTGAACCAATCTGAATAAATTTTACTTAAAAAAACTATAGGTAGGTGTTAATATAAGAAAGTTTGATCATATTTTGAGGCTTTTTTGTGTAAAATTTACTATGCTGTCAATTTTGTATTTTTGTGATTTTTCTCAATTTTAAGAACAAAATGCATATTATTTAAGTTTTTTTGTTATAAATAATTGAAAAAATACATATCTAAGAAATTTGAAAAGACAAAAATGATATGGGATGTACATGGTTCTTGTAAAATCATTTTTGTACCCCTCACCCATTTTCTCAAAATTTTGACTAAAAATACAGACTTGATTGGTGGTAAAATTTGAAAACTGGATTACTAAAAAACCATTCATTGTAAATACACAATTGTTTCACAGAGTTATGTTTGATTATAATATTTTTAAAAATTCATTGATTTTTTCCACTTGTATCACATATTTTGAAAGTAATTCAAGAACGAGATTTTAACGAGACTGAACGAGACTGAAAAGTCAGAAGAATACATTCTTAATATACATTTTTGTATGTATCGCTTTAATATTACCACAAAATACTATCAATCGTCAACAGTGCACCTCTTAAGAGTATTTCAAGTAGGATTTGTGATTATAAGGTTAATGCCACTTCAACAAATATAAGCTGAACGGAACTGTTTATATTAATTTGAATTTCACAATCTTCCCTGTTTATTTGTTTATTTCAAGTAGTTTCCTTCTTCCTTGAATTGTGAAAATTCTAATAGTATACGACTATACGATTGCTATAAATACGCTCTTCCAACCATGTAATACATGTAATTGCACCCACATTATTGAAATTAGCAAATAAAAGGGTGTGTTGCTTTTGTCTTGATATTGTGTCTAATATAATATTGAAATGTATTGGTTTGTGTACAACTTCTGGTCCCTTGAATCATCTCACGATTCACTAAGATGTAAATAAATTATCTTTGAAGTAATATCAATATAGGTAGAAAGACATCTATAGAGGCCAACGTGTAGTTTTAATACCTAAAAGAATTCTTTTAAAAAGTCAGACAGTAGCAGAAAACATAATTACGTAATCCAATTTAGCTCTGTAACTAAAACTAATTATGTAGGTTCTTGGGACCAACATACATGTAGAAGTAAAACATAAGAATAAATTTATATTGGTGTTATTTGAACTATCTAACTTGGATATTATTTTTTTTATCTATTTTTTTTTCAAAGGATACAATTTTCATTTTTTTTACTGTTTATGTTTTTTATAATCTTGGGGGAAGCGTCTTGAGGTGGAGCATAACACTACAGGGAGATAATTCGATAAGAATCAGTTGAACGTTTTAATCACATTCTATAATAAGCGAAATATTAAGTTCCTCAATGATCAAAACTATTGTTTGTATTACTGCTACATATCCAACGTTTTTTTCTGGTGTGTGTTCTTGTTTTTGGAAATTTTTATTTTCTATCGTCTCCTAGGAGACGATATTAAGAATTGAACGATGGGCAGTCAGTGCGTGAATGCTTTTTACCACCTGATTGGAAGATATTACGAGACGTGAATAATCAAAGTTTATTGATTGGTTAGGACAATGCAAACTTAGTAAATGTCATTCAATCCCGTAGAGTATCGAATTTGTCCTCTCTATTTTAGCAATTAGTTTTTGCCTGGTCATTAATCATGCATATTCATGATACTGGTACACAGGTAAGTTTTATATATAAATAGCCGAATCTTCTGCAGTTTCGTAAACAACAACGTTAAACGATATATACTACTTCATAACGTGTGACCTCGTGTATGGTAAAATTTGTTAATTGATGCACGTGGCTATTCTAGCAAATGAAATAATCTTCAAAGCGAGAGCAGTTTCCATTTTCATCAGCTAAGAGACGACTAGCCATTTTTGAAAGGCTAATACTTATTTGTTAAAGGGTCAAAGTAAATATGTTGTCAAAATTCTGTAAAACATGTTAAAGAAATTGTCTACGAAGTTTAATAGATTATAAGGAAATGTCAAAATTAAAACATTTTCATCAAAGTAGTAGATATCTATATACCTGTACTACAGGGGGGAAATCACAACATTACTTGTTCACAATTACCTTTAAAGCGCATAAGAACGGAATTAACGGATTTAAATTTAAATACATGATTCAAATGTTCAAAGTTCTAATTTAGCTACATGTATATCAGAACAAGGAAGGTGCATTCAAACGAACTTCTGATACTTAACCCCTAAAGGGAGAAATTGTGCTTGATTTTCATATGATGAAGGCATAATATTTCACTTAGTTTAATTTAAGTCTGGAGCTGGCATGTCAGTTACTGCTGGTATTTCTTTTTGTTAATTTATGTATCATTTAAATTCACTATCCATGTACGGCAAGTACCACACCCTCTGTGTGTTAAAACATTCGAAATTTCGCAACAACGCATTGATTGGTCTATTTATATTGTCTTCCAAACTGGTATAATGTTTGCCCCTAGTCAGCATAATTAATCTCATTGTGCAGTTTCACATAAAATGTTGCATCCCTGTCGACCTTACTTGCCAAACTCTTCTAATGATTTTTATCAGATTAGGGAAAAACATATGTAAATTTAATCAAAATGTATTTGCATTTGTCATTTGTATATATCCGTAAATATATTTTAAGAAATTAGGTTTAAATTTACCGCTTTCTCTCAAGCATTATGCAAATCCAAATTTGGCAAGCCTCGTTTGAGTGGATTTCTCATGACTGCAAGCAAACCTTTTTTGCTAGCTTTGCCATCCATCTCCCAGTAACATTACTAAAAGTGTTGTTTTTGTGAAATAATTGCTGCTATTTTTAGCCCTATTATTTGCTACAAAAATTAAACAAAAGAAATAAAAAAATTCTTTGTCAGAGACGGTAAAAAAGGATAATAGATATTTCAAAATTTTCTGCATTTGGTTCAATGGGCTTTAAAAATTCAATGAAGGTGCATAATTATAGTTTTGTTTTCATCTTACATACGTGATGTACTTTATTAGCAGCTTAGAGATACTACATGTAATGTTGTGATTGAAATATCGGTATACTGTCAATATTAGTTTAAACATATTTATTTATATTGGATTGGGAAACAAGTTTTGCAACTTATATAAATCCCTTTCCACTTTGCGGGTGCGAGTGCTGCCTTGTAGCGGTTTTAGCCTGCTCTTTTTCGAAATTTTAAAGGGTGTCTTTTACGTGCAAGAGATATGTCTCTCTCTTAACACGGATCAGCCATTTATCGTCCCCTTCCGACGGACTATCATCGTTTCCTCAAGACCAGATGGTGTCAAGGGAGAGCCAAAAATTAGTGCCTGAAATTTTCATCCCGAAACGGGAATCGAATACTGTCAATATAACATGGATATGCTGACACAATATCAATCTGGAAACAGAAAGATTTTTTTTTTGGGTATGAAATGCATGACTATGCGAATATCTTTAAATTTTACACTAATTTTTCAAAGACCATTATTAACCTGTCTGAGATCTCAAATGAAACATTTAATTTTACTGTTAGACGTGGAAACTACAAATGGATTTACAATACGTGGTTTTATCGCTATTTTGTGCATTTTTCTTTTGATCTTATTTTGTGATAATTTTCATATCATGTTCTCGCTTGAGATGGAAAAATTATCGGTAGAAACTAAGGAGGCCACGTGGTGTTGCTAACGAAATTGACATGAAATTGACAATGTCGTCATAGGTAAAATTGCGATAAACAGATTATCATTGGTCATCTCAACTCGATTGCTTTTCTCACTTTCGCTGTTGAGATGATCAACGATAATCTATAAGTATGTCACATTTTTCAATCAATCTCCTAATTAAAAGATGGTGAATAGCTTTTGTGACAAACTCGTTACGGTTGATTGCCGATCGATTTTTTTAACATATAACGGCGAAGTACTGTTAATAGGAATTTTGCAACTGTTCAAAATAGTGTACAAAATTAAATCTTGACATCCTAGACTTTTCCAAAACAGATAGTGATTTTGTTAGTCATTGAAAATCAAAAAAACAAGGGAACACTTAATAAGAACTAGAATGTGTTCATAGTTTACAAATGCCCCAATTGCACTATTTGTTTCTATGTTAGATTGGAATCAACACTCTATTTTGGCTTTTAAATTAAAAAGATCATGTCAAAAGGAACATGTGTACTAAGTTTCAAGTTGATAGGATTTCAACTTCATCAAAAACTACCTTGACCAAAAAGTTTAACATAGAGCGAGACAGACGAACGGACGCACAGACCAGAAAACATAATGGCCATAAATGAAGCATACAAATAGCAGCTTCTTGTATTAATGCATGGATTTTTCTTATATTTTCTGGATTTGCATTTATATTAAGTATGGAAGAATGAGGGTATAATAAATTCTTAGGATAATTTTGCATCATCAATAATTGATACAGATTGTTGCAAAGTTAAGCAAATTACAAAATATAACTGGAATTCATTTGCAATAACTATCTTTAAGATGAATGAAAACAAAAACATATGCAAGGGTCAAGCTAGGATTTTTATTCTTTGTATTTTATGTTCTAACAAATATTGTAAATAAAGACATTTTGAAGATATGTTGTATTTTTCTCTTTGTGGATAAACTAGAAAGTGATTATAGCATCAACCATATTCCATCTTAGAAATAATTTATCATTAGCAAAACTGAATTTTATCCATCAATGCTATTTATTTAGAGGAAGATTAATCTTCCACGCAGAACAATATCAGTACCGCTACATACTGCCTTACACTGTACTCATATAACATGTGTAACGTTATGTATTGCAAAGTATGTACCAAACGGATATAAACACTGTCGCAAATCGATAGTAGTGTTAATCATAACATGTTATGCGTATCGCTTTTCCTGGAATTGAAACACATACAATACTTTACTTAAATATTTATGACAGTTGTTATCCATTCGTTTGATGTGTTTGAAATTTTGATTTTGCCATTTGATTGGGGCTTTCCGTTTTGAATTTTCTCGAAATTCAGTATTTTTGTGATTTTACTTTGCTTCAATCTTGGGTTACTTTCATTTATTTTTTCCGATAATACTATGATTATGAAGCTGTTTTTCTTAGAAAATAAAGTATAAAGAAAGGCAACAGTAGTATACCGCTGTTCGACATTCATAAATCGATTGAGAAGAAACCAATCCCGGTTACAAACTAAAACTGAGGAAAATATATCAAATTTAAGAGGAGAACTACACCACAACACTAAAATGTAACACACACGGAAACGAACTATAATATATGAATGGCCATTTTCCTGACTCGGTACAGGATATTTTAAGAAGAAAATGTATACCAGCAGTTATCGCTAATCTTATAATGAATACAAAATAAAAGCATTCCATATGAAAAAAATAAAATACATAATCTGTATAACTCAAGTAAAAGCTACCAAAATTTATTTGACATTTACTTCAGTGATGCCAGAACAAAAAAACTTGTAATTCAGGTGTATTAAAACATTAATTTCATGGGCAAAATTAAAGCTGATGATAGTATAAATCATATTCCACGTTACAAAAAAATAAAAAAAAAGATATCAGTTCAGTACTTTTTTTACCTTGAAGAGTAGCGACTGTCCAAGTTTCATAACAATCCATGAAGGTTTACAAATTCATTGTGCTAAATATTTGAATCTCAAACTGTATGCAAATTGTTCAGAAAAGACCCATTTATCAATAAAATACGGATAATTAAAAAAGAATTGTTTCATAATTTTGTTCTTGATCGTGTACTGTATCTTGGTTCAGAAAGTTTTTTTTACAGAATATACCCAAATATTTATGCCACCATCACATGTACAGACGACGGATCCTTGGACCGCTATGTCTAGTTGTCGTGACACAATTGTAAAAGGCTTAACAAAATTTTAGCATAGAGTATCTGTTGAAAATTGACTGATATTATATGTTGCGAATCCTAGACCATAATCATGTACTCTTTGCACTCAGAAATATCAATTTGTAGTAAAAAATATAAACATAGGAATAAAATATTTAAAAAAAAAACAGACAGATTTAGCATTTTTTATACAAAAACTGTCATTCACCTGATCCAATGTTCAACAGACAAAACAGATAATCCTTAATTTTGTCAGAAGGTAAGTTTCCCCTCTTATCATTTCATCAAAACGTTGGTCTGGTATGGAAATTAGAAGGGCCTAGTATCCATAACAGCCCTCGAAGAATTTTAGCTTGGCTAGTTATTTTGTCATGTTTTGTCTTGACTATTTAACAATGTGGACTTAAACATAACCATGATAATAGCTGGACTACCACTTAAATAATTTCATGTCCACCCCCTTTAGTACTGTTTACTGGAACAAGTGCAGTTCATGCTATAAAAAAATATAAAGCTTAAAAAAAATTTAATAAACAATTTAATTCTTATGTTTTCAGTTTATTAAAATGACAAGTTGAACCAGAATTTTCACTCTATAATTTTAGGATCCATGTGGACTGTTGTAAAACGGTCATGGA
The DNA here is from genome assembly GCF_963676685.1 of Mytilus edulis. Lineage (NCBI taxonomy): Eukaryota > Metazoa > Mollusca > Bivalvia > Mytilida > Mytilidae > Mytilus > Mytilus edulis. The sequence continues at coordinate 66,070,360 of NC_092350.1, read as the reverse complement.
GAAAAATGCAATTATGGATCTTTGTTGGCATTTTGACATAAAGCATATTTTTTTTACATCACATTTTAGACTATTCAATAGCATTGTAATGATTTGTCATGACGTTATTTGATAGTTCCAAACAGAATTATTGATGTCGATATTGATATCGGTACTATTGTTTTTTTTTTTGTGTCTTTTTTTAGTTATTGCGTTTTAAGTTTGTTTTCGATAAAAAGTTTAATTTCACTTCGGTATCTTTCGCTAATCTCATGACTCTTATTTACTTACAGGCTGCTATTGCAGAATTATAAATGTTTAAAATGTAAATGTGACTTGCTTTCGATTTGAGACATAATGTTTTTGTTTGAAAATGTAGTACTTTGTAGAATGTAAGGTTAACATTACTCAGTCTTTATGTTGTTTTTTGCAAATGTAGTACTTTGCAGAATGTAAGGTTGACATTACTTAGTCGTTATGTTGTTTTTTGCAAATATAGTACTTTGTAGAATGTAAGGTTGACATTACTTAATCGTTAAGTTGTCTTTTGCAAATATAGTACTTTGTAGAATGTAAGATTAATATTACTCAGTCTTTAGGTGTTTTTTGCAAATATAGTACTTTGTAGAATGTAAGGTTAACATTACTCAGTTGTTAAGTTGTTTTTTTGCAAATATAGTACTTTGTAGAATGTAATGTTAACATTACTCAGTCTTTAGGTGTTGTTGTTTGTTTTTTTGTTGTTGTGTTTTTAAGAATGTAAGGTTAGAACTACTAAGTCTTTGGGTGTTTTATTTTTACAAATGTTGTATTTGTAGACTTAATGTTAGCATGACTGTCTTTGGTTTATTTTGCAAATGTTGTAGAATGTAATATTAACATTACTCAGTCTTTAGGTGTTTTTTGCAAATATAGTACTTTTGTAGAATGTAAGGTTAACATTACTTAGTCGTTAAGTTGTTTTTTGCAAATATAGTACTTTGTAGAATGTAATGTTAACATTACTAAGTCTTTAAGTGTTGTTTTTTTTTGTTTTGTTTGTGTTTTTTAGAATGTAAGGTTAGAACTACTAAAAGTCTGTGGGTGTTTTATTTTTACAAATGTTGTATTTGTAGACTTAATGTTAGCATGACTCAGTCTTTTTTTCTTTTTTTTTTTTGCAAATGTTGTAGACTGTAAGGTTAACATTACTCAGTTTGTAGGTTTTTTTGGCAGATGTAGTGCTTTGTTATTTGCTAGGTGTCATTATTTTACTGTTTTGTGCCATGATTTTTTTCCATTGTTTATATTTTTTTAACGTATGTGTTCTAATTCACCCTTTGATGTGCTTCCTTTTTATCAAACATTTAAAAAAAATAGATACTACCCCTTCGTAGAGCTTTTAGAGAGTGATATGATTTTTCTCACCGTGCTCTGTCAATGATATAACAGCATATTAATAAAAAGGAGGAACAAGGGTCATCCTCATTTTTTAACCAAATTTAATTATACATGTTATATTGATTTCAGTTGATTTGCAGAATGATTTTTGAAAGAATTCAGCATTAAGAGTATAACCCAAAAGTAGCAAACCAATGACTGCGGTCAGTATAAAAAGGTAAATTATACAAGATTTACATAATTTACAACGAGGTTCGGTCAATGACGCCTGTTTCAAATCTATCTTTTTTGTGGTTTACTTTCGTAAAGACATAAGTAGATAGTCATTTAACTTAAATATACACGATAAATTTAATCATGAAAATCCCCTGTTAAATAAACGTATACCTTTATTGATGTATGTAGATATGCACACTATTTAAGGTTTAACACATAATCAATTTATATAGATTTGAACAGAGTGAATGTTGAACCACAAGTGTTTTTTTTTAAAAAGGCAAAAAACAGGATAACAATAAATTACATAGGAAGATAATTCAGCAGGTTCAGCTAAAAAATACGAGGTATATTAATTGCAAAAAAACAAAATAGAGAAACGAGAAAGAATAAACAATATATACCGAAGATTGATGGCAATTGACCGTTTCAGAATCTAAAGCATCATGGGTAATTTCATTGTTCGTACCCTAAAGTGAAAATAACGTTACGTCATTGGTTGAATTTCCATTGTTTATAACGTTTTAAACCAATCAAAACGCTTTGGTGTACGCTTTTGAAAATATTACCCAGGATGCATTAGATTCTGAAACGGCGAATTACTATACATGCTGAAAGCAAACTAAAAACGAACACAACTAGCATGAAGGAATCATATTGAAAATGAATTAGTTGTGCATTGAATGTCAATTTTCTTTGCAATGTGTGTCTTTCTGTCCAATGCGATTTCTGTCTTCATCCTCAAAAACAGCTCATGAGAATGATTGCAATACTTTGAAGAGAGACAATAAGAGAACCTTTTTTGTGTGGAAAAGATGAGAAAAAAATGAATTAACAATTTGAAATGAAATGGAAAAACAAGGGAGTTGTATTGTTGTGGTGTTTTTGTTTACCCCCATAACGTTATTGTCACTAACTCTTAATCTTTCTAGAGATTTTGGTTCATAGTGTTAATCTATACTTAATTCCGTTTACGCTTTATCGGTGTTTCTAAATACTTTACAACAGTATCATTACAACCTTAACCGTGCCCTTAGCAGTTCTACACATTTAAAACGTTTAGGAATTTTGGTCCTCAATGCTCTTCAACTTCGTACTTAATTTGGCCTTTTTAACTTTTTTAGATTCGAGCGTCACTGATTAGTCTTTTGTAGACGAAACGCGCGTCTGGCGTATATACTAAATTAAGTCCTGGTATCTATGATGAGTTTATTTATGATGTTGGTGCTATTTGAAACACAATGAAAAATTCCTGCATGAAAACAAATATTTGACATGGATTTAAATCAATAATTTTATTCGATTATATGAATTATTATTGTCGCAGCTACGAAATGGTAGAATCAACCCCCAACTTTACATGCATAAGAAAGAAAAAAAAATCCAACGTGCTTGCACTCAAGTATTTTATATCGTTGCTTATAGTTGACACAATACACATGATACATAGATATATTATTTGTCCCTTTGTAACGAACAAAAATATACAAAATAGTACAATTTAAACAAAATCCAAACACTTCTATTTTTCTATCCGATAAATGTTCTGTTATTTTTTTTAAAGAAATGTTTGCTTTGTTCTTTTAAAATATTTCATTATTATCAGTACCTTTACACAAAAAAATCATTTACGTTCGTATTTATTGATTACGTCGTTTACTCGATGAAATTTAGATAAAATATTTGAAAATAAGAGGTCAACATTATAATGGACCAATCAATTAAATGAATATTTGTGGATGCATATATATTGAGTTCTCTCATGAAAATGTTGTATCGTAGTATTTTCCAGATAACTTCATTCAACTGAGGTTTATTTTAAGACTACAATGCTTTATATTGCATTCTGTATTGTTTTATACAATTTCGGCGTCTCTGTAATTCTGGCACAGTATTTAGGGGCGTATACAAAATGTATACAAGTAGGGACATTATCTGTTAACAAAACTCCGTTCTTAAACAGTTTTTGTGTATCAGCTATACATTGTGCACAATTGTGCACAGAAATTGCTAAATGCAATGTTTTTACCTACGATGATTTGATTAACATGTGTCGTCTGCATCAGAGACTTGGTACTGGAAACTGTGATTTAAATACTAAGAAGAATGGACGAATGACTTTTACAAAAATATCAGGTAAGAAAAACATTGCATGTTATCCAATGCTTGTCTTTTCATAAGTGTTACTCATTGTTAGTTTAAGGGCATACAATACGGCTTAGATCCCGTATTTACATTTTGATGAAAATGTCCATATCGACTATTTGTTTACCTGATTAAATCAAATATGTAATAAAAAATATACCTTCATGTGCTACTTTTTGAGTAAAATGAGGTCGAAGTTTTGTATATTTGCTAAAAATTCGGATTTGTGGCCGTATTTTCTCTTTCGAAAGAAAGACATACCTTTTTGGTTTTAAAAGATAAACACAACTTGTTTTTTGTTAAATAATTTTTAATTTCTGTATTTATAAGTATTCTAAAAATTTATACATTTTTAATTAAGAAATAACTTGTTTGCTGTATATTTATCAAATTTAAAGAAAATGCACTTTTTACTTTTTCATGAAAATTGGCACACTTAATCTTCTCGCATAATCAAACCAAATGCCATTTTTAAAAGGGGTCAATGAACTCGTTTTTAAGTTAAATCAGTTTGAGTATTAAAAATCAGTCAAAAATGTATCTTTTCCCGATATATCACAGTTTGACGTCGCGTAAATAACAATTTAAGTTATCAACGTCATTACCTCGGCCTGCAACTGTATCGTATGCCCTTAAAAAGAGACAAGTTTGGAACGTTACCCTTCGCCTTGTAAGAAATCTCGAAGCATATTATCCGATGAAGATTACAAAGTTACCTGTATGCAACAAAGTTAATTTGTGTCTTGTAAAATTTGTTAAACATGAAGTTAACATCGAATTGCATCGATATATACTTTTGACAATTTCGCACTTTAAACATGACAGTGATATATATGCGCATCTGTTGGTATAGTCGTACTGTGAAATAAAGATAGAAATCTGACTTCATTCTTTGATCTAAAGTTTTCTGATTGGTATTCATGCCAAGTCTTCTTTTTCTCATATAAACTTAACAAAACGGAAAATGGGAAACTTTATAATAAGATACCAATACAGAATGAAAAAAAAAGAATATAATTTTGTTTTCACAGTTTAATAATATATATTGCTCTCTATTACCAAATCCCAACATAAAATATTCAACTTGTTTTAATAAATTCCATGGGAAGGAGAGATTTACCGAATAAAAGCTCAAATTGAAAAAGTTTGAAAGATATAGAAGTAGCGGTGATGTAAATAGAACAAAACGATACAGAGATTGTGTTATGTGTATACATGATATAGTCGTCTGAAAATTTGAATCAAGATGAAGCGCAAACTTTTGTATTATGATAATGGTAGTCTCGTCGATGTCATTCCTATCCAACGGAATGTGAAATATTGAGCTTGCACCGCTTGCTATTTTGTTTTCCTGCAAAGTTTTATTTTACTTTTAAAAAATAGCCACCTGCCTCACTAAAGGAAACTTGGGATTGCAAAGTTTTACGCCATTTGTACTTAGCAAGTTGGGACAACTTATCAAAAAATGTAACATAATATACTGAACGACTTTAGAAACGCAACACTCATTTTGTTGATTGTTTTTACTAAATCTTTTTTGATTCTCTTACAACTACTTTTCATGCTTATCATGCTTTTTCTCCTCACAAAAAACAAAATCTGACTTACCTGTGGTTATTGAACATACCGAATTTTTTAAGTCGCACGAATTTCTTAAAGCGAAATTTTGGTCCCATGAAAGATTGTTTCAGTTTTTTTGCTCTGTGAAACAGTTCTTTCAATCCTTTGCCTTACTTATTTTTTTTAAATGTTGCATCTCCATTTTGCCAAGACTGAGAAATAACAAAACCAAAAAACTGAGCTAGCCCTTAAGAATACTGTAAACATGAAAACATAAATGTGCTGCAACCATACAGTATGACTTCAGAAACTCGTCTTACTGTCCTCCCGACAACGATACAAGTAGACAAGATTTTTTGTTGGCCATCAATGAACAGATCAACGTGCAGTGACAATGAAACATCAACAGAATTTGATTGTGCAACGTCATTTGCCAGACATGTTTACGGCCGCAACGTCAACTGCTAATCAAATTGCCGAGTGCCATGAGTACAGATTCATGCCATAAATGTTTCCCATGAACTGCATTGCCAAAGAATTGACTAGAGGAAAACCTGTAAAGCCCTCAAGTTTCAACCGGCTAATTGCCAAAACCAATTAATGGGTTGAACAAATGCAAAATCAGAAGGTGTAAAACAGAATCCAAAAAATGTCAGACAGAATTTGTTGACCTTTCTGACAATCATTTTGGCGTTTGTAACAGGCAGTCATCGCTTTTGACGTTGACACATTCATTCAAAAATAACACAAAAATAATCTAGTGTTGTGTTTTAAAGTCGGTCAGTATAAATTGTAATTAATTGTTAACAATAGTTTGTCTGTTATAGTTTGTCCTGCTGACTGGAAGTTGTTAGGAAACAGTTGCTATTTTTACGACAACACCATGACATTATCTTGGGATGACGCAACCGTAAGTGAAAAGTAAAATCACAAAAATAATGATTTTTTCAACAACAAAAAAATCAAAAGAGAAAGTACATAATCAAATGGCAAAATTAAAAAGTCTAATACATCAAACGAATGGAACACAACTTTCATATTCCTGACTTGATACATAGGGCGAGTTAAGATATTCCAAATGATATAGTCAGTATCAAAAACAAAACTACCTATTATTCTGTTTATCGGTAATTATGACGTCACACAATATATTGCCTAATATTTTCAATGATACAGCCAGTACGTTGATACTCGAAAATTTTAGGCAGTAAGATCGAAGGGAAAATATACGAATTACCGTCAAAGGCATTTTCTTATGTAGAAAATGGTAGAATAAACCTGGTTGTAAAGCTAGGTAAATATCTCAATCGTATGACAGTCGCATTACATTGATAATATGTGACCAGCCACTACATATCCAGGCTTATGGAGGTAGGACGTCATTGTGAGAATAACGCCGTTACCTATCTGTGATTAGCCATTCCAGGCTTAGGAAATTGTCTAAAATTTGCATTTTGTATATTTATTTAGAATATTCCGAAACAAAACTCTCTGTCATGTTATTATGACATATTTGTTGTAATAGCAATGAAACGAGTCATTTCGAATACCGGTTTGAAAATGAGACTGTTCTATGACGACTTTTATTTATTGAAGGCACTAATTTATAAAACACAAAATTATTGTATTTATTGGCTCTTAGTGATTTTCAATAGCGTATTTTTAATAAATTTTTTAAAGACTTAAATTTACTACGATGCAAACAATTCTTAGCTCTATTTTAGAACATGTAATTTAAACTTGTTGAAATGAAGTTAGTTTAAAATGTGTCAAATAAACTCATCATAGATACCAGGATTAAATTAAGTATATACGCTAGACGCGCGTTTCGTCTACAAAAGACTCATCAGTGACGCTCGAATCCAAAAAAGTTAAAAAGACCAAATAAAGTACGAAGTTGATGAGCATTGAGAACAAAAATTCCTAAAAGTTTTGCCAAATACAGCTAAGGTAATCTATGCCTGAGGTAGAAAAGCCTAAAAATTTAAAAATTTGTATACAGTAAATTTATAGATATAACAATATCAATGACTATTCATTTCAGCACAAAAAGTGCTGACTACTGGGCTTGTGATACCCTCGGGGAAATAAATCTAAGAAGGCTTTAAGAATTCCTTTTTAAGTTTAGATTTATTATGTATGTCTCTATATATAGTATGCGACGCGTAACAGTTTATAAGTAGGTGTTCTCTTATATGCATTTGATACGGTGCATTTATTATGGATATATATTTCAGACTCATTTATGAAAGGAAATCTATAGATCAGAAATTCGATTTTTTTTTTGTATCAATTTAAAATGTCGATTCAAATATTTTTCACTTCAAACGATAAAGTAAAACTTCTTCAAAACTTATATATAATGTATAGTTCGGCGTCCGCAAAAAAGAAGCCAAGGAAAGTGTTTATCTCTTCTTCACAAATACATATTTCATTGAATCTCGATATTGATCATGTTTATAGTTTTTCTAACAATGACGTTCTACCGTTTATAATAGCTAGTTTCAGTTTGTCTGAAACACATGATTTTATTATCAAGTCAATTTTTGTCGCTAGTTTTTAGCATATTAACTGATCTTATAAATCACGTGCAAATTGGATCAATAATGGGTATGCTAAAGAGTTCTGCAGTGATTAATATTTGTTCCGATAGAATATCACCAAAGACATACATTTAAAATGAAAATAAAATCAAAAGTGTGCGTCTGCTGCACTTTTCTCCGTTTTAATTTATCAGAAACGATAGAAACCTAAATGGAAATCCAAAAATATACCTGACTATGGGTTGTTTTACAATATTAGTTCATATAAGGTCAACATTGTCTGAGGATAATGTCTGTTTGAACAATAGGTTCTTCTTAATTTGCACATGTATCAATGCAACATTTATGAAAAGTATGAAAAAATGTCAACAAGAATTCAACTCTTCACCGATGTTTTATCATTGTACTGTTATTCGAAGATGAGGAACTTCTTGGGTTGAAGTCATAAAACTTTGCTCAGTGCTCGGAGCACAAAAATCATGCTCGAAACATGAAATCCAGCATTTTGATTGGTTGATTCTTGAGTCTGAGTTCAAAAATCTTGCTCCAAAGTTTTATGACCGCAAGGCCAGAACTTTCACAAGAACATGAGTCGTTTTACTTTATGTTGCTTTCCGTAATTTTTATAATTCTGTAATTCTTTAACAGAGAATCAAAATCTGATTGATTATTGTAGAAATACTGTGTATCTTATGGAGGATATCTAGCAGAAGTGACAGATGAAGCAGAATTTCAGCTGGTGGATTCATTAATAACCAGTTTGTTTTTCTTTGAACTATATCTTTTCAAAACGATTGATTTCATTGTGTATTCATGTTTTCATATGAAAATACCGGCTTTTAACGTTCACAAAATAGACTGAGTAGAGCTCTATACACACCAAGCCTAAAGTACTAACACTACCAAAAAGTAAATGACATTAATACCGAATGCAAAGGAAAATTCGAAATGGAAAGTCCCTTATCAAATGGCAAAATCAAAAGTTCAAACGAATAGAAAAGAGCTGCTATATTCCTGACTTAGTATATGCATTTCCATATGTAGTAAATTGTGGATTAAACCTGGTTTTACAGTTATCTAAACCTCTCACTTGAATGACAATCGCAAAACAAAAAAGTTCACCAAGTCTACAGCAGTTAATATATTTGAAGCTTACTATAAGACTTAATCTGATTCAATTATTACAAAAATAAGGTTTCAACAATCTTGGAAAAGGTCGACCATAGATTAATTAAGCTAAACCTTGTATGTCCTGTTTTGTCATATAGCTCCCTAACGTATTCAAGTACACATACATTCTAGGTTTTCGGATTGATGAGTTTGAGCGTTTATGAGGAAGGCTAATCCTAAAAAATGCATCGGCCTTATTAAATTATTAAAAAAAAATTTGTGTTCATTTATAATATACTTAATTTTGGTCGATATCACTGGCAGAAGATTGCTTCTAACCGAAAGTAGCATCAGTTTAGGAGCCGGTGTTCTATGATTGATATGATATATCCGTTTATGTTAGGTTGGTAGCAAATTATGAAGACATTATGGTTTGAACTTTGTCAGTCAAAGTTGAACTCGATGGATTTTGCTATTTGCAAGGTCGTCCCTGATGGATTAAAGCTGTTTTTTTCGTAAGAGAAACCTCTCACTTGTATGACAGCAATATAAAATTCCATTATATTGACAACGATGTGTGAACAAAACAAACAGCCATGATAGGTAAAAATGTTAAATATGGGGGTACAGCAGTCAACATTGTAATATTATCTTAATCACCAGAAAAAACAAACAAATATGAAAAACAAAAATTTACCATGGCAGAATAACACAATGACGGGATGTATAAGTACATAACCACGTCATATGTAACAAAGAAACACAAAAAGGTATATGCATTGAAATAATTATGTTTCATTTTGAATTTAGAATGTTTTATACATTTTCAACAATTTGATTGGTAAGCCATATACGCAAAAAGAAACGTATAAATGTATATTTGATTAAATGATTTAAATAATTTATCTTCAAGAAAGAAATATTGAAAATAACACATTTTTTATTTCGTGCAATAAAAGAAAAAATATATAATCAATCTATCAATAGCAATGATAAGGACTTTAGTCTGTCAGCTGGCAATTATGACATATTTTAATTTCTCCTTTGAAATTTCTAAATTTTTAGAACCGAAAAACCCTGTCTAAGCACAAAATTACAATCAAATATCAAGTATAGTATAGTGATCATCTTTAGTTATTGTAAGTAACGTTTTTTTTAATGGTCAAGCTCGAATTATAAATAAAGTGCAAATTACATTAAGGATGTTCGCTACTCTCTTTAAAAAAAACAAGCTTTTTAAAAAGACTGTATGTAAATAAAAGAACTAAAAAAACAAAAAGAAAAATTAGGGTCCGTGTGCTTATTTTCAAGATATTAGCCGTTAAATATTTGGCGGGAAATGATTCTCTCTAAATTTTTCATATATTTAACATTGGCACCTTTTTTCTTTCAAAAACAAGGAAAATATGACAAGGATTTTATAAGATTTTCAAAGATGACATTTTAAAGTATATGTAATCAAATTATGGAAAGAAGAGTAGGGGTTAGTGGGCAAAATGTTTAATGGCACTACATGTATAAAACCAGAGAGTTCCAAATATTTGGCAAACATTCAAAAACAAGGGGAGCGAGCATCCTTAATAACTAATCCTAAAAATGAATTTTAGCTACTGTGTTTATTGGATGCAGACGTTATAACGGAAAATATCAGTGGACCACTTCTGGCAAAGAGTTGCAAGTAACTGACACGCTATGGGCCCCCTGGTGAGCCAAAAGGACATGACTGCATTCAGATATGGAAAGGGAATAAATTTGATGATGGTTGGTGTCATTCTCTAACTAATTTTCTCTGTGAGAAAGTAAGCATGTTTACAATTTTATTTTCATGTTACAAATTATAAATAAAATAATTAAGAACAATTTTGTTCTATTTTGACTTGACCCAAAACATGCCAAATGAGAGTAATCTGAAAACAGATAAGTCAGAACGTGTACATAGCCTATTGATGAAGGCACTAATTTTGAAAACCATAACCTATTGTTGCTTTAAACGCTTCCGTACTACTTATTCAACAATTGATTGTCTGTAACTTTTTCGCGCAAGCTCAGATTTAGGGAAATGATCGGTGTTTGTTATTCAAAGATTTTTGTCAGTTGTACTTGAATTACTAATCTTGCAGATTTGCAGGCATCAATCGACCGTTAAAAATCATCAAAATACATTTTTTTTTTAAATTTACAAGAAAGATTATTTTGGAACCTACTATTTCATATCACCAGAGGTTTCTGTAATGTAATGGTTATTTTGAAAAAAAAACTGTTTTATTCTCTAAGAATATAATTTATTCAGGTTAATAGTTTCTTGTGTCGTAAAATTCATGAAATGTCATGCGCAATGAATTAAGCCGATTTGATTTTAGGAATCATATGTGTGAATTTACTATATAACATAAAAAAGATATAGTAGTCACATATAATGTTATGGATTATTAATTTTTTATTAGCATATAATTTAATAAACATACAAGTGAGATGTGTAGCGCTATAAAATCAGGTTCAATCCACCATTTTCTACAATCGAAAATGCCTGTACTAAGTCTGGAATATGACAGTTGTTGTCCATTCGTTTGATAAATTTTATCATTTGATTAGGAACTTTCCGTTTTGAATTTTCAGTTGAGTATTTTTGCGATTTTACTTTTTACAAATATTATTGAAATGCGTTATTAATAATGAAATATGTGAGACATGTGATATGAAGACATACGATATCAATATATCAAAATTTGGGGCAAATTTTCCGAGGACAAATATATTATTTTGAATAAAAGGATCAATTTTTGAAAAACAAACTCGATTCAAAATAGATTAAATTGTTGTTCAACGTTATTATGATTATCATGACATTTAATCTGACAACATTGAACTATAATAAGATTTTGGGTGTAACGCGTTTGATTGGCTGACAGTGTTCGTCTTTATCAGCTCATGGGCATTATTTTGTCTATGACCATGACGTCATCAACGTTTTTTAATGATTCACCCCGGCTTGAGATGGAATTTGGTACTAAATTATAATTAACTGTAATATTTTTTTCTGTCTGTTCGAAATACTGTGGATTCATTTATTTTCGTCAGTATCAATTTTCGTGGATTAGTGAAAGCTTGTATATTCGTGGATATTTGATTTCGTGGTTTTCCCAATATCTGCGTACAATAACTATTGAAACTATGTTGTTCGTTGAACATTTGAATTCGTGGTTCACCTTTACCAACGAAATCCACGAAAATTGGTATCCAACGAATAATAATGAATCCACAGTATTATGAAAAATGTGGTGCACACTTTAAAATAACCCACTACGCGAGTTATTCAGTAGCATCACATTTTTCATGTAATTTCTTCAAATACAGAAACAATATTAAAGACGTTCATTAAAACATTCAAAAGATTAATTCAGCATTCTATAAATACAATTGAAATTGTACATATGACAAACCAAACAAAATACTGTGTGAATTATAACATGTTTAAATGAAAACATGCGATATTGTTTTTTTACAGGCTACCATATTTGATTGAAGATCGAAATCTAAAGATAGAATACTGATTCAGTGTAATACAGTAACTGTTCATTTGTTACTTAGAATTTGAATAGCTGTTTAACTGAAGACTGATTCTTTCATATATATCTTATTCGTTTGGAAAAGGATTATTTTTACATTCATGTGGATGCCTTTCTATTTTTATATGATTATAATATCTCTATATCTACTGATGTTATCCGTTTACGTATGACATATTTCTAAATAAAAAACTTGTTTCAATTCAAATGTTTTTGTGTTAGCTTTAATCAAGGTTGCCCCTTCATTTTAAAAAGAAATACACTCAAAAAAGTATATTGAAAATATGCCGAACTCCATGAAAACTTTAATACAGAAAGTTTCTCATCAAATGCCAAATCAAAAGCTCAAACACATAAAATGAATAATGAAACCTTTAGACAAATAAGACATTGTAATACTGTTTGTTGGATTTATGTAATGTATATGGTTTGCCATGTACTTTAAACACATGTATGATGTATACATAGCAGGATGTGCTTCTCTTTTTTTAAAACATTCGGTCATTATCACGTTGAACTGCATATGAATCTTACACTGTTCCAAGATACTGAATGTTATATGTCGATGCACAGATACATTTGATTAATGACATGTCGGCTTTTTCCTATAGTGTCAAGTTGATTTCTACAAAAAGATGAGTAGAATATAAACAAATATAAATTCTTGGCAAAACATCTAAACTGGACACTGTATACATGTATATGGTATATTCCGTATATGATAAAATCATAATAATTTCGTCATAATGCCTAAAAAGTAAAATCACAAAAATACTGAACTCCGATGGAAATTCAAAAAGGAAAGTCCCTAATCATGCTAATCAAATGGATAAATTAAAAGCGCCAATGCATGGAACAAATGGATAACAACTGTCATATTTCTGACTTGGTACAGGCATTTTTTGATGTAGAAAATGGTGGATTGAACCTGGTTTTATAGCAAGCTAAACCTCGGCCTCTGAAAAAAGGGACCACGATGACGCGAAAGTCTACGAAGAGCTAGATAGGCAGGAGAATAGGCATTAGTATGAACTTGATTTTTCTAGTTTGTATCTGTCGGGTTCATATGGAAAAGCAACGAAGGCTAATTTCAAAGTGCTTAAAGTAGAAAAAATCTGATAAAAATATTGGTAGCAAATCTTTTTATGATGGGGATGGTGCCCAAAAGCGCGATGATTCTCATTTGGGATATGTTCTCCCCATTTCCTAACCCGTTCATGGACACAATGACGTAATGTATCAACCAGCTTATTAAGGCGTGCAACCTTATGCTCATTTTAATAGAGTTAAGGAATACAAGGCCTAGTGGGGATAGGTCATTTTTAAACCGTCTTAGAGGTGCATGTCATTTTTGTGAAAGTACCGGACATCAGATAAACGACTGTGAAATGATGAAATCGCCCAATGAAATTATTCATTGAAAAATATAACGTTTTTGTAATAAAAGATAATAATGTACAAGAAATAATTTTAAGACGCTTTTATTCTATTTACTCGTATGTGGTATTCAAACCAACACGTTACTATATAGTAATTTGAGCAGTTAGAAACTTGATTTGATCCCCTTTTTTTACATCTTCTGACATCAGACTCGGATTTCTCTTGAACTGAATTTTATTATGTGTTTTGTTATGCGTTTACTTTTCTACATTGGCTAGAGGTATAATAGGGGGAGGCTTGATATCTCATAAACATGTTTAACCCCGCCGCATTTTTGCGCCTGTCCAAAGTTTGGAGGCTCTAGCCATTTTAGTTTTGTATTATTTCTAATTTTACCTTCTTGTGTAATATGGAGTTTAGTATGGAGTTAATAATCAATGAACTAGTATATGTATTTGTTTAGGGGCCAGCTGAAGGACGCCCCCGGGAGCGGGAATTTCACGCTGCATTGAAGACCTGTTGGTGACCTTTTGCTGTTGTCTGTTCTATGGTCGGGTTGTTGTCTCTTAGTCACATTCCTTATTTCCATTCTCAATTGTATAGATCCTTTGAATGTTACAATGAGGGATAAATCAGCATGGTTGATTCTTAAAGACAGAGTTCGATCACTTACAAAACGCAGTCCATGTATGGAATAGGTCTTTCATTATAATGTTTTGTTTGATATACAAGCCTTAACATTAGTTGACCCTGGTGACATTGTTTCTGGACAGTTACACGAGTTTGTATCAGTCTAAGAATGGAAGCTTATTCTTATTGAAAATGCACATCAAGACGTAATGAAATGGCTTAAAGATGTAGTTGATTAGGTAGAGTTTTTCCAACATTTCACGGAAAACTGTAAGGGAAGATATTTTAATTGTGAAACACGCCCAATAAATTATTTCTAGAATGCAGCTATTTGTATGAATTAATCTGTTTTACATCATTGGAAATATGCAAGAAACATTCAAATGGGTGCATCAGTCTTTTGGGAAGGGAAGATGAATGTAAACCCCCTGAGGTTTGTATGCCATTTGTATCACCAAAAGTAAAAATCACAAAAAAATGAACTCCGAAAAAAAATTCAAAACGGAAATTCATTAATTAAATGGCAAAATCAAAAGCTCGAACACATCAAACGAATAGGCTACAACTGTCATATTCCTGACTTGGTACAAGCATTTTTTTTTTATGAATTGTTAATAAAACAATGTATAGCTAGCTAAACCTCTCACTGGTATCACAATTGCATCAAATTTCATAATATTGATAACGATATGTGAACAAAACAAAGACACATAATAGGTAAAAATATCACAAAGTAGGGCACAGCAGTCATCATTATGTTATTATCATAAGAACGAAAAATTTACAAAAGCCCAATTAAACAATGACGGGATGTTATATGTCTAAAATAAACACAAAAAGGCATACAGACAAAGAACATTAACATCAATGAAAGACAAGTATACAGAAATTTTACAGAACAATAACTAAGTTAACTACGGCTATGCCATGACGACAGGACACTTAATTTATGGGTCAGATATATACCTACTCGTTTGGATAATTTATGAGTTGAGTATAGGTAAGCTCAAGAGACTGCATTGACAATAACATAATAACGAAAAGTCGGGCTATGACCATGTCAAATTGCAAGAATCATCTGAGGCATATTTTGGTATTCAATTCGGTGAATTTTATATATAGACTAATCTCCCTTATAGATGGATAGCGTCACCGTTTATTTATCAATCGATAGGAATTCGTGTTGCATCTTATTTAAGACAGATGGACGTCATAAAATACATTGTATATCGCCGATAGGTTTACTGTTACAGATGGGGAAATATTTTGTTATAATACTTTTCCAGAAATTGTATAAATATCTCGATTGGTACTTTTGAAAACATTTACCTGAAACGGAAAAGAAGGACGAACGGATGGACGAACAGACAGACATACAAACAAACAAACGGAGAGACAAACCAAAAAATATGATGTCCCTAGGTGGGCCAAAACTTAACAGTTGAAAGAGAGAAAGTACTTTAACAGAATATGCAAAATCAAGGAGTCTCATACGACTTGTTTACATGTTCCTTTAGGATCGGAACTTTAAATTTATGCAAATCATCATTTAATTTTATAACGTGTATCTGATTGATGACGCTTTTAAATAGTTTTTACAGCTTTTAACAGCTGATAATTCTATTGAATAACATGTTGATTAACAACATTTTGCACTTTTATTAACGATTATTAACCCTTTGTTAGGCGATACGCGAAGATTTATGGACTTTAAATGCTCCTTTAGTATCTTTCGCCTAACCTTTACCAACAAAAATACTGCTAAATTCTCAGGAGGTTTATATTTAGGATTGCACTATTATTTCTTTTCGTTTCATAAAATGCATCATAATTAAAAGCATAATTTGCAAGTTATGTATTGATATACATGTATATATGTAAATGCGGGGGACATTTTATAAAAAACGAACGTAGATGTTCGTAAAATAGCAAGTGGTGTCAGTCACATTATATATGTATGTAAATGGTAATATAACATGTATAATATACTATTGACTTCGTTTTTTTTTTTTTTAATTTAAAGCAATTGAAAAGGATAAGAAATTAGTTTGTCTATTATTTTACAGTTGTAATTTAAAACTACGACTTAATCATGTTAATAGTAGCAGCCTAGATTCTCGTTGCTACATTGTAACACCTTCTGCGGGTAAACTGTTTCGAAACATGACTGCATCGAACAAAATACTTTAAATTTGAAATTTCCCCCAGTGTTTGGTGTGGATCGTGGGCTCAGCATTTAGTTTTCTTTGTTTTGTTTTGTGTACTTTTGTTTGTTATTTGGTTTTTGATTTTTACCATAATGGCGTTTTCAGTTTATTTTCGGCTAACGATGAGAATGTTCCTTTGTATCTTTTGCCTCTTTTTTCTAATCATACATTAAGCACGCAACATTTAATAATTGTTTAAAATGTCAGTTTTACATCTTTATGTAACAAAAAATGGTAACAATTCTAAAGAAATTAGTAAAAAAAGCGATCCCCTATTACTCTGGATCTGCTGCAAAGTATATAATTGAATCTTGGATTTTTTTCGGATAAAATTTATATTCATTTGGTATTTAATACAGTATGATTAAAATCTGTTGTGCATTGCACATTTGTGGATGAATTGTTCTGATTGATTGGCAGTAGGTTCTTTGAAGTCCAGTGGCAGTTATGCATACATATTTCGGACGCGAATAAATATAAAACAATAAATACAATGGGTTTGTTCTGTAAAAGTGGCCGTCCGGGATAATGGTAGGGAAAAGTTGTTGCAAAATTCTTAACGTGTAGAGATCGTGGCATTCTATTTGTGTGGGGAGCGTCGGATTGAATTATCCCTCTGCGACTGAAGGTTGTTGCATACTTTTACATCCCGCACATCCAAACGACTGCCCTTCGTTTCCTAAGCTTTTACAAAAGTACATATATGTTTTTTACCAGTCACCATTTTGATTGATATTGTTAACCTACAGTCTGTGCATTGTTAAGGTCGTTCGTCTTTTTTTTTTATTAAAAAAAAAACGAAAATACTTTTAAATATTGGTCTTCTATAATCCCAAAAAAATACCTCTTGTTTCAATTATACGTTATAAAACTTGTTACAGTTGAATGTACTTGCATCTACGTACACAAAGTACTTTTAATAAATAATAACACTATATAAGTAAGTAAGAATTATACTTCTTTTGAAATAAAAAGTTGTACGCACGATAAAGTTAGTTTTATTAAATTCATAAACCGAATCTAACATCACTTTGTTAAGGTAAAATGTTTAACGCACAGCGAAGTTTCGCAAAAGAACTGAATCGAACATAACATTATTTTAAAGTAAACAGTGGATCGTATGATAAAGTTCGTAACCAAAACAGAATCAAAACTTTCGAATTAAAAATAAGCAGGTCATATTTCATATCATGCGATTATTATATTTTACATGCATCTTCAAATAGTATAAACTTTTGATCTATGGCTCACTTTTTATCATTTCGAAACTTCAAACTGTTTCGAAAGGGTTAACGGCGTACACACGGCGTCCCGTGTATGATCCGTTATTAATAATTATAGTATAGACGTGTTCGCGTTATTTGAACGTATATACTGAATAATTAAGTAACTATTGTCGGGAAAGATGGACAAACAAATCTTAAAATCTAGAATTTGTTTTTGAAATGAGGCTTTGTACATGTTGTATTATGCCAACTTATCTGTATGGCACAATTCATGCATTATATACAGAGTGGATACGAAAATAGTCACGCATTTATTATACGGCTTTAAAATACAACCAGAACTCCTGCGGATAGTACATGATTATTTAAACAAAACAACTAAATACGTCCAGAACACAGACATAATATATTGTATTATAGTGTCACATACGAATATAGAACAATATCATACATCATAATATAAGTATAATAATAAAAATTTAAATCGAAGTTAAAATATCAGTTTCCAGCCATAACTGACTTATGAAACGGAAACTTTTATATATGCTGTATTAAATACAATAGTACTAAAATAATAATATTATAAAAATATGATACACTATTTGCATGCAGAGTGATCCGGATGCAGAACCGTGTACGGTTTATTATTTTTTTTAATTTACATTTGTATTTAATCAGTTTGCACGCCAATACAGTTTTACTGTTTCGTTTAGTTTTTCGTAGATCAATCACATTGTATAAATCCCATTTTTTTAAATATTTGTGCAATAGTTGTTGATGAATTATAATATACCAAACGCAGCATATGGTTGAGGCCAACACGATGTTACATTTACCTAGATAGCCATATTGACCTCGGACTTAGTCCTCAGTCTATATTCTTCCCTTATGTCTACATGTATGGAACGTCGCATCGACCTCATACAAAAGTCGATTGTTGCAAAAAGAAAAAAAACGGCCTTCAAATAAAACATTCAGTTTCTTTTCATTTAAAAAAAAAACAACAGTAAAATGTGGAGAGAGAGAGTACTTTAACTAAATGTCCAAGATCAAGAACA
Source organism: Mytilus edulis (assembly GCF_963676685.1). Lineage (NCBI taxonomy): Eukaryota > Metazoa > Mollusca > Bivalvia > Mytilida > Mytilidae > Mytilus > Mytilus edulis. Next base: position 66,051,360 of record NC_092350.1, on the reverse strand, counting down.
TCACTCGCCTACCTTAGTATTAAAACTTTAAATTTAACCAAATCATCGTTTAATTGTATAAGTATTAACGTGAATCTGATAGATGACGATTTAATGGTTGTTTACAGGTATTAATTCTATTGAATAAGACTTTACTTAATAGCATTTTTTCATGTTGATTACGAACAATTATGAATATTACACCTTTGTTAAGTGATACGTGAAGATTCATCGTAACAATTCATAAGAATTTTGCTAGCATTTCGTTTGATAAAATATATTAAAAACATAACAATTATGCAAGTCTTGTCTTGATATATTGATGTGGGTGAAATTTGATGAAACGAACACAGATCGACGTAAACTGACGAAAACCAAACTCGCTCAGATTGTTGCCATAAACCATTGCAGCAAGTAGTGTCCTGTCACATTAAAGGTATGTAAATTATACTGGAATATAGTACTATTAATTTTCTAATTTTTTAATTTAAAAGTAAATTAAGAAAATATTTTTTTTATTATCCTTTAACAGATAAAATATAACTTTAATAGTAAGATAATCAGGAACATCATTGGTCTGCTTGGTGCAAACTTCTTCATTGGGAGGACATTGGCTCGAAACATAGCGGCATCGAACTACATGTACATGCTTAAAAATAGGAAAGGTCTCTAGTTTTTTTATGTGGTTCGTGTTGCTCAGTCTTGAGTATTGTATGTTGTATTTGGTATACTGTTGTCTGTCTTTTTGGTGTTTTTTTTTTTTTCGTAATTTGTTTTTGCCATGGCGTTATCAGTTTATTTTCAACTTATAACGCGCGTATAAATATGGATGTTCTTTTTGTATCTTACGCCTCTCTTTCCCTTCATACCCCAAGTATGCAGCATTAAGTATTGGTGGCCTGGAGCTGTTAAAATTGTCTGTAAATGTCCGTTTTTGTTGTAATAGCATGGCCAAAAAGAGTTTACACTACTGTATAACTTTGTTAAAGGAGAGATCAATAAGAACACTCCATCGAATACATAGAATGTAAGGCTGTTGCAAAGTATCATTGCATCGGGTATTTTTCGGATAATATCCATTTGCATATTTATGATTAAATTTAGTAAGACTTAAATATGGTGGTCATTGTAAATGTACACCTGTGCATGTATTGTTCTGATGATTGACAGTTGGTTACTTAACCCCCAGTGGCAAATAGTTCATGGAAGTTCAGAACCAGAACAAATTAACAATAACTACAGTACACATCAATATTTATCTTTTTCTAAAATCCACATATAAATAATCATATTCCTTGGGGCGGGCATTGTTCTGAGCATTACTGATGGTCGTTTACTGTTTATATTGTAGTTGTATATATGAAATATACTGTGACGTACAGAAAATAATATTACCGTAAGATAAATAAATTCAAAATATCAGGTTACAGTGCGTTGAGCCGAATCTAAAATATATTTTGTGAGCGTTCTGTGATGCGGTGTTGCTTGTAACTGTTTTCATGTGTTATGGGATAAAACAAAAAAAAACATGCCGTAATTGTAGAATAATGTAAATCTTTTATTTATCTTCCTACTTTTTTTCCTGTGAAGTATTTGACAAAGTTTTATAAAATGTCTTTTTTTGTAAAACCTCAACATTTGCAACTGACATTAAATATTCTAGTTATACAACATGTAAAGGTTTAATATATATCTACGCAGTTGTTTCAATAAGTTCAAACACTGTATCATTTAGTAAGAAATTAAACGTCTCTTGAATTTAAAAGTTGAATGTACGATGAAATAAATGTCGTTAAAGAACCGAATCGAAACACACGTCAACATTCTTTGAAGTAAATAGTTGAACGTACGAAGAAATTTCGTTTAAACCCAAATCAAATTTTTAAATAAACAAAATATGCATGAGTGATAAATATATATTATATAGATATATAAATAACATAAATGTAAAAGGTTAGATTTGATACCATGTGGTGAACTTATTATGTTTTAAGTACATCTTATCATATCTTAAACTCTTTGGCTCAGAATTTATAATTTTGAATTTCAAAATTGCATCGAAAGTGGTAGTGCAAATTAGTTATTTTCGCTACTTCATTTCAAACGTTGAGGAAATTAATACAAGTAGCTGTCATCATAAGGTAATTATCACTAAAACGTTACAATTACTAATTTACTAATCGGTATGTAATATTAGCCTATGTTTCCTGGCTCATTACTCTAGCCTATCGACGAAGTATTAGATTGGGTCAGGATGCCAGGCTAGATTAAATGTCCGAGAAGTACCGAACGTGTGTGGTATACATGAAAAAAAGGTAAAGTTGCAAAGCGTCACAATCGGTGTAGTGACAGGAAGCATGTGTTTGGGCGATTGTGAAAGTTGCCGATAAATTTGTGGTAAAGGGTTTCACAACATACACAAAATGACAAAACAAAAATATATTTATAAAAAAATAAAACTACTGACGTCAGAGGAATTTTTTTAATAATGACCGGTTAATAAATTCGTGGCAGGTTAAAGCAAATTTTCAAAAATGAAGCTGACCTACGGATTTTCTCGTTGTGTTGAATACTCAGTGGAGGCCTTTAACTGTTTTCTGCTTCTTGTCGGGTTGTTATTTATTTTACGCATTCCCTGTTTCAATACTAATTTTTATTGATAATTATGCTCAAAACAATTTCTCTTCTTTTTCAGAATCAATCATGATTTTCTTGCGTGTAAGTATATATTATGATACTTGATACCTTATTATTCTGTAACATTTTCCTATTTAATACTTTTAATTAATCATTTTATTTGGTTGATAAACCCAGTTGTTATGGTCACTTCCAATCCTTATAAAACTTTCCTATTGTAAAGTTTGTGTTAATATTTTCATAATACAATATTATTAACACCAAATTTATGTGCAACTTCCTCTGTTATTTTTTAGTCTTATATTATGTTTGTTTTTTATTTGGTTCATTTATGTTTCGGAGTTAAAGAGTGACGTCAATTTTCTCTAAACTAGTACACATTTTTTGTAAAAGGACCAGTCGAAGCCCACCTCCGAGTGCGAGATTTCCCCCGTGTGTTGAAGAGCCATTGGTTTGTGTTCTTTTCTTTGATCGGGTTGTCTGTCTGACAAAATATTCCCGTTTGAATTCTTAACTGTATAATGTATCCTTGTTATTACCGAATAACGATACTTGCCTCCTTTTTAGTGTGTGTCTTTGTCTTGTATTAGACTAGCCTCCCGTATTTTGTACATGTACTAAACATAAATTATAGATAAACAATTATTAAATAATACATTACTTAGTTATGAACGAATTACTGCAGTTCAATCTAGTAATTGTTATACCAACCTGACCAGTGTGCAGTGATTAACACCGTAAAACCTGAAATAGAATCCTGATGAAATATTTTCCATTTTGCAAGCTTCAATTCAAATGTACATTCTATATTCGAATCCCAGGCCCGTAGCCAGGAATGTCCAAGGTGGAAAGGGGGGGGGGGTGTGTATTTGGACGCACAAACTCGACTTTAACAGTCACAATTCGAACAAAACATTGACTTTAACAGTGCTTATTTGTTTTCAAGGGTGGTTGGTCCGAACCCCCCTGGCAACGGGTATGGAACCGGAAGTCCGCTTACAGTATTGCGACTATTGTGTTAGGATTCCAGACCGTAATTAACTATTTTGTATTTCAGTATATGGCAGCATGTGCTTTGTTCATCATTGTGATTTCAAATCCCGCAGGTAAGCCTCTTGCACTGAAGATGTCATGACTAAACACGATCATTGTTTACCATTGAAAAAAAAGAAGACTATTTATAATGTATAAATTATTTCAAAGAACTTCACTTGAACGCATTTTCTATACTTTCTAAATAATGAACAACGCAGCCAGACGATCAAACACGGGGCGCACATCTGATTTGCGCGAGCTTTTATCTCATTGCATAAAATGGTAACGTGATCAATTAATTTCTTATGCTAGTTTAAGCTGTCAATCATTTTATTTATATTACAAATTTTATATACCATGTCTCTTACTTAGGATTCGTTTGTTTAAATTTTGTTAACTCGTAAAAACTATGGTATACATAGTGCTTGTAACCGATCTATCATGTATTACTACATGAGTTTAGCCATACAATTTTGTATACATAGCCGGAGAATTGGAGTAAAATGTTTTATATCTAATGTTTTTGTATGAAGTTTTAAATATACCGTGTTCATCACTTATTCTAAAAGTACATTTCCTCAGCACAGATCAGTTTACGGAGAATTTTCACCACTCTGTCTAAGTTAAAGTCAGCTAGACTAAGAATTAGTTGTTTTACAGATTGTATGACAAATATTCTACTTGATGAAAATGCTAAATTTATGATGATAGTTAATAAAACTGATTACTTAAAAAATACACAAAAATGTATCATTCAACCGATGAAATTAGAACAACGAAACGTTCAATAATTGTCATTTAAATTTCAAACGGCGAAATTTTCCAATACAAAAAGTCCTATGACATGTATGATAAAGAGTTAATTAAGTTTTTACATGCCTTGAATCAGTAAAGTAACTGAGAATTGCATGTAACGTGTATGTCCATGTATATGCTAATATATTAATTACTTTATTTCAGAAAGACACGAAAAACGGGGTACAATCCAAAAGAAAGCTTGGTGGAATTTTACGTATCAGATGTTGTCTATTTTTGGATTGGGTAATTCCCTTTTTCTCTTTGACTATGGCTGTTTTTGTGGATATCGGGGTCATGGTGAATCAGTTGACACGATCGACAAGTAAGTTTAACATCATGAGTCACCAATAATGGATACACATTTAAGATATCCGAATGTTATACACATCCTTTATATATATTCATAATTTCAAGGTGCGGGGTTCTTCTCAATGTGTTTAAGATTCATTTGAGGCCTTGTGCTGTTTTCTGCTCCTTGGTCGGGTTGTTGTCCTTTTGACACATTCATTATTACTATTCTCGGTATCATTTTATCGCCCGATTTAAAAAAACTGGAACTTCAAGTTTTGTCAACAAGAGTAATCTAATCCAGTACTAAATAACATGAAATGCGGGATGTATAAATACGCAGACTCGTCGAATCGAAATAGGGGAAAAAAATGTCATGTCCGACTCTTTGATTGGTCTGTGTGTTGTTTCTTTGAAGTCAAAATATCTACCCCTATTACCTTCTTTCCTCTTGGTCAATTTTGGATTTCTAATCTTACAACCCAGTTTGTCCAGTGAATAAACTCATCGTAGATACCAGGACTAAATTGAACAGAACCCATTTTTTTAATGTGTTATCGTTCTACATATGCACGAACTAATTGCCACTGGACGTACTGAAAACAAAAATTCAACAATCCAATGCTGGGGATACCGTTAACACCAAGCCTGAGAGGGTTTACATTTAAATCTTTAGTGCTAGATTTTTTGAAATTACAATACTTGTATCAGTGTGCGACCATCATTCATTTGGATGGACATATCATATTATCAATTAAGGTAGATCATAGGTATATATTTCTAAAATAGAATTTTCTAATACTTTGCCAAAATGAACATTTTACTATGCTTTTTTCAAAAATATAATAAAAAGTATGGGTCACCGTGCTATTTTCCAAGTTATGAGTCGTTGAAAACTGCTTAAATTTGGTTAGATTGTTCATGAAAAAAACACATTTGTGTGCATAAAAAAAATCTGTGAGATAGAATCTTGAAATAAATTGTGAGAAGATAGGTTTTATAATATGTTTTATGAAAACAAAAAGAAAAAATGTGTCACCGAACTTGTTTTCTTGCTACAAGTAAAAATCTAAAATTTCCCTATCAGTCCAGTATATATTTTTTACTAAAAGAGTTATCTCCCCTTAAATAGCTTATTTGTAAAAATTTATTCTAAAAACACAAAATTTAATTTTTGGTTAAATATTTTAAGTTATACAATAAATCACCAAGTTTTCTTTTTAGAAGTAAATAGTCTATCAAATAAATGGCAAATATGTCTCCAAATTTGCAGATTCCGTCAAATAACTAGACCATTTTTGTACTGGGATTGTACAATCTAAGATGGCGGTATACCATGAATCTACCTTAAATTTGGGAAATCATTTGTTCAATGATCTGACATCACAGTTAGTGTGGTTTCGGATTGAATACGATATTTATGAAAGATAATTGTTCATAATGATTTTTTAAAATTAATATTGCTTAAAAACATTTAGCTAAGTGTATAATTGTGTATATATATGTCAATAAACATTTATAAATAAAAACTGATTGCCCTTTTGACATTGTGCCAATAATTACTTACTGACATAGGTTCTTTCGAATTGATATTTAACTAATTGGTATAGTATCTTAAGCTGAATTGTCGCGTATAAATGAATATGACATTCGACCTTCAAGGTCAAATAATTGATATTTCCACATATCCACATCGAAACCGTATATACTTGATCGTCAATGAAAGACTTTTCTAAACAACCAATGATAAGGATTTGCTCCTGAGGGCTATGGTCTATTCCTTCACAAAGTAAATCGTTCAATATCTCAACATTTTTTTAAAATATCCACCCAACAATTACATATTTTTTTCTATATTCCTAAAGTAATAGCCTTGCTAAGACGTTTATTTTTGTTCAGCGTAGAATCTGTTTCCAGGATACTACTAGTTAAAATAAATATTATTATAAAAAAGAAGATGTGGTATACTTGCCAATGAGACAACTCTCCACTAGATACCAAATGACACAGAAATTAACAACTATAGGTCACCGTACAGCCTTCAACAATAAGCAAAGCCCATAACGCATAGTCAACTTTAAAATGCCCCGAAATGACAAATGTAAAACAATTCAAACGAGAAAACTAACGGCCTAATTTTTTGTACAAAAATGAACGAAAAACAAATATGTAACACAGCAACAAACGACAACCACCGAATGACAGGCTCCTTACTTGGGACAGGCACATATATACAGAATGTGAGGGGTTATTCATGTTAGCAGGATCCCAACCTTTCCCCTAACATGGGACAGTGGTGTAACATTACGACATAAGAACGAACTATAAAAATCAGTTGAAAAAGGCCTTACTCATCAGATGGATCCAAATAGATATACTACACAGATTGGACGTCTTAAAATTTTAAAGACGTCGAAATTATTTAAAATACCAGGACACATGCCCCAATCCCTTAATGTCATTGATTGAAAAATATATTGAAAACAATCCCTAAATTAGATATATCCAATAGAAATGTATAGGTTTTATTCACCGGGTACATGTGACATTTCGTTTGTAATAAGAATTCTACAGGTACAGCCAAACTTGAAAAAACAAATATTTTTTATTTTTTTTATTTGAGCTTCCCGTGCGGAAAGAAATACATGAAATCTTTAAAAATTATCATAAGGTCTGCTATTAATTCAGATTCATTTTAAGCAAGTCCCTTTGTACTACGTAGTATACTGTAATTACAGATTTTTTGAATATATTCAAACCCAACATATTGCCAAGGTAACAGTAATTGTTATTAAATTTATCAATTAAACGACGGATCTTTATTGGGTCCTTCAACCGATACCCCCCCCCCCCTCCCCTATTAAAAAGTATAGAAAAAAGGAAAAATGATATAAATGTTGCAATACCCTGTTACCATGATACATGTACCAGTATCGTGTTATTTTTTATTTATAGTTGCTGTCAAGTCCACGACGCTTGCTACACCATGGTAGAAGAGGAAAACAAATGCTGGTTTCATCCTAAATGGACGCCTTATGATTATATTATTTCTAACGTAACAGGGAAAAACAGAGTAGAATGTAAAGGTACGATTAATATAATTAATTACAAATGTATAAGTTTTTCAGTACAAAAACATATTTTAACCGGATTTCCGATGGGGATGTTCCGGCGGGCTAGTGGGCGTCTGCCAAACGGTGCCCGTGCATTTACTCATGAACCATTGAACCGTTTTAATATGTTGTTACTGGTGGCAAAATGGAGGTCAAAGTCTAATATTGGTGATTTTAACTTTTACCGTTCTTGAGGTATAATGGTCCTTGTAAAAGACAGCATCTAAATGTTACAGCCGATTGCATTGAGTTTGTAGGCAAAGGTAATTTCTTTGGTTAGCTTGCTTGTTAGCTGAACCGTGAAGTCAGTGTAAGGTTAGTTAAACTACCCTTCTTTAAGAGTAGACTAGTCCGACAGATAACCAATCTATCTGTCTGTAGAACTAGGCTACTTTAAAAGGAGGTAGTATACAGTCTTTTGTTGTGTTATTTGGTATTGATTGACACTTTAGTAGTACTTTGTATCGTTTGTGATCTTGTTTAACTTTTTGTCAAGGTTTGTTTTGTCCACGGAGTTTTGAATGTTGTCTTAATGTCAATCATCTCTTTTCAATGATCATACGAAGAAGCAATTTCACATCTTTGATATCTGCAAGTCAAACATGTATAATGTCAATGTTGTCTTTTTCACTTTTGCAATTTAAATACCGCCTCTTTTGGGAAGATATATAATATCCATAGATATATAAATTTTTTAACGTACTGATTCCCAGATATGATCTCTGTGTTTCATCTCATAGAGACACAACTTGGGAATGTTACCGGTATAGAAAAATATGGTAGCGCCTAAAATTTAATTCTTAGTAAGTCTACAAAAATAGAAGGTAGTGGTAGTATAGAATTTTAGTATAAGTTTAAACTTTTAGAAATTCAGGGCATATAAATGTTGAAAATATGCCACACTGCACAGCTCTATATATTTTTTTATCTTTAAATAAAATAGTGTTGAATAATATAGTAGTGTAGATCAACTTTCCGTTCTGGGATATAATTTTTCACAGAACTTCATATTAAGGTGGTACCCAACACTTTCATTAAAATTAATTTGGCTCGTTTAATTTTCATAAAATTTTGACAAAGTATTTACTTTGACCCTTTAACAAAAATATAAGAATTTCTAACATTTTGAACCAACCATTTTATCAGAAAAAATACACTGGTTATATAGCAGTTTGACAAACGCCAATTTTGATCACTGAGAAGCTTAATATTCCCTTTACAACACAGCGTAATTAAAACGTTTAGCTGACTTTACAGAGTTACAGTTGTATCTCCCTGTAGTGTTAGGTACCACCTTAAAAGTGGCACAGTTTTAGCCGCAAAGGGAGTTCCTATGGGAAATTACATTGTCTTTATTTACAGAATTGCAACCTTGAGTATACATCAATATCTGAAATGAGTCATACTACTAGTATTCCCTAAAACAGTTGAAAAAAAAATAATGGTCTTCTTGTTTAAACAAAAGATTGTTTCTAGGTATATGATATGTTTGGCGCATCATGTAAATGTAGCGGAATTTGATGAGACTGTTATTAAAGTGATAGGGTTAGCGCTATAGAACCAGGTTTAATCCACCATTTTCTACATTTGAAAATGCCTGTACCAAGTCAGGAATATGACAGTTCTTGTCCATTCGTTTTTGATGCGTTTTGTTTTTTGATTTTGCCATGTGATTATGGACTTTTCAAATTGATTTTCCTCTGAGTTCAGTATTTTTGTGATTTTACTTTTTTCAGTAAATTTGCGTGTTTGTCCTCTGTTTTTACACTGCTTTATAGTTGCCTTTGAAAAACAAACAGGACACAACGAAAATAAAAAAAAAACCTGGTTTGCCCTATTGCATTTTTTGATGAGTGGATTGTTTTATTAGGGATTGCTAACCGACCAGTGACAAATATTAGATACAAAATCCGAAGAATGCATTTAAATGGGATATATTGAATTATATACATATATACATGTTGGTGTTTAACGCTACTTTCGGCTTTATATCATGGGGTTAGTTATTTTTAGAGGAAGACCAGAGAAACCCATATACCATAGACAGAAAAACTGACAATCCTAGTCAATTAAGATTAGAGTCAAACGCATCTGCCACGTTCAGACTTCGAACCCACAACCTTATTGTCGACAAGCTGCTGGTATAATAGTAGTTGAACTACTTAGACCAATCGACCACCGAATCCCCCGACAACATATTCAGTCGGACCCTTTATGTACCAGTTCATAATGTAACACTATATACATGTTTGTTTAAGAATAAAATTAGAATACGGATATCCAGTAAAAAGCTTTAAAACGTATGGAAGCTATTTAAAAATTTGAAAAAACTGGGCGTTTACATTATGATCTTTTAGGAACATTATGGTGTTCGGTCTGTGCGTCCGTTCGTTCGTTCGTCCGTCTGTCCCGCTTCAGGTTAAAGGTTTTGGTCAAGGTAGTTTTTGATGAAGTTGAAGTCCAATCGATTTGAAAATTAGTACACATGTTCCCTATGATAATTTTTTATGATCTTTCTAATTTAAAAGCCAAAATAGAGTTTTGACCCCAATATCACGGTCGATTTAACATATAAAATGAAAGTATGAGTGACGCATTCTTGTTTGGTTTTTTTTCAGACGAAAAAGACAGTTGTCATTGGGATGTGTGTATGTGTGAAAAGATTTTTGTAGATTGTATCCATTTACACATTGACGAATACAACGATGAAAGCTTATTTTTAGATACAGAAGAAAAGTGCGAAGAGAGATAGAATCTACACGCAATGTCTTTAATGTGCTATCGTGCTATTTACATATACATTTTGTACTAGTTAACAATTTAATACTTTATTTACACTCAGACACAAAATATGTGTTACATGAGAAAACATATACAATTTGAGATCGAATTTATCATAATATATGATAAATAGGACAAACTGTTTCATTATCCAGTAAAAAATATTCATTTGCAAAGCAAATACATTACATATGATTAAAAGAATTTGACAATATTGGAAAGATAGAAAAAAAACGTGTTATTGAACAAAGAGGTCAATTTTTTTTGCGGAAACTGATAACAAAAGTCGATATTTAATTTCTAAGATGAGATTAAAGTATTCAAATATCTTCAAAGGCCTGATTCAAAAATTTAAGCAGACTATTTTCATCTTTAAAGTTTGAAGTTTTATAATATTTTAAATTGTTTGGTGAAATATGATTTTTGAAATTACAAAAATCAAAAAGTTCGGTATTTGCCTGAGATCAGTGCACGTGGTTTTGATGAGACAATAGCAGTCTGTAGATATTAAACTTATTAGGCAACCATTACCTTGGTACAGTGAATCAAACTTCATTATATATGGAAAATGCATAGCATTGTATCGTTTCTTGTGATGACTAGTATAGTTATTTATACTGCACTCGTTCTATTTGAGCAGTCAAAATGCGTTGACTGTATATTTCTATGTCATATACAGTCACTGACCAGATATTCGGCCCGAAACGGGAAAATAGCTCGGCACAGCCTCGCATTTCCCCGTTTCTAAGCCTCATCCTTATATCGTTGATATGTCAACTCAATGCACTATTATTGTCTATTTACTAAATTGCTACCTGAACACATGACAGAGTTATTATCGAGAATTGTGAAATCTACGACACATCAGTAGTTCAATTTAAATTGTTTAAAACGTTTTTATGCTCCATTAATGGGTATTATGTTTTCTTGTCTGTGTATTCGTCCGTCCGTCCGTCCGTTCGTTCGTCCATGTGTCCCGCTTCAGGTTAACGTTTATGGTCGAGGTAGTTTTTTTTATTTAAGAATTGAATGCTCTTTTTTGTAAATTTATTGGGGTGTAAAAGCGTTGACCGAAGTACATAGAAGCGCTTCATACTAAAAATGAGCGCACGGTAAACGCTTTTACAACCCTATAAAGTTACAAAAAAAAGCATTCAATACTTATAATTACATTTTTACCTATAGGATCATGAAAACACGCCTTTTATCAAGTTTTTATTTCATATACCAGTGCACTTTATTGTGGGACCTCGTGTCATCATGAATGAAAAGTTTTAGTGTGTGATACTCTGCTTAAGGAATAACACGTGATGTACAGTTAGCCAATCAGAATAACGTAATATAGTGAAACATACATTTAATGTAATTATATGAAGTTGAAATCCAATCAACTTGAAACTTAGTACGCATGTTCCCTATGACATGATCTTTCTAATTTTAATGCCAAATAAGAGTTTTTATCCTAATTTCACGGTCCACTGAACATAGAAAATGATAGTGCCGATTCGGTACTATGGACACATTTTGTTTCATTATAATTTGGTGTACTGTTTTATAAATTGATATTTTTTAAACGTTTTAACTTTAGATATATGGGTATTCCACTAAATAATAGCAATATACTATATTTATTCATTGTAAAAAAGTGTTAAAATTCTAATCACACTTTTTTGTGCTTCTTTTTATGTCTAAACTTGTCATATTTCTCAACATTTTTTGGTTAAAGAAGTGTTTAGGATTGTGTTACGTTCTTTGACGCTAAAACACACGTTGGTTTTCCCGTTTGAATGTTTTTTCACAGTCTGCTAATTTTTGGTCCCGTTATAGCCTCCTGTTCGGTGTGAGCCAAGGCTCCGTGTTGAAGGCCGTACCTTAACCTATAATAGATTACTTTTATAAATTGTTACTTAGATGGAGAGTTGTCTCATTGGCACTCATACCACATCTTCCTATATCTATCAAAATGGTTGATATTCAAGAGATGCGTACATTATAATATGTGCTTACAAAGAAATGTGATGAGATATTACACACAATCCTAAACATCTTAAACTTAGACATGTAATACTTAATGAATAGCTATTATTTATTTTGAATTTATTGAACCATAAAACTAATTTTTGACTCTTCACATTTTCGCGGATTATGTAAAATGTGAAGAGTCAAAAATTAGTTTTATGGTTCAATAAAATCAAAATAAATTATTGCCATTCATTATAAATAATTTTTTATCAAAAATAAGGCTCAAGGAACATTTTATATTATTCATATTAACAATAACAACGTACACACATGTTGGCGTATGAATACACAACGTCAGAGTGGGCGTGTCGGCCATCAAAATTGACATCGTTGAAAATAAAACTAATAATTTTAACCAATCAGAAGACAGTAAATACACCAAATTTATTTATTTGTGGTTATTTTCAAAGCATAAATTTGTCAGGGTGTATAGATAGATCTATATTTGTTCTTCAGCATTGATGATGAAGACACTCTTGAAGCAAGACTATATGTATTTTCTAAAGTATAAATTTTATAGAAATTAATAAATGTGCACCTGATTTGTTAATGTTATTGGTGGTGTTTTAATTCCATCTTGGCTTCATCCTACGGGCCAGTTTTGATCAGCGAAAGAAGCCGGAGTATTCGAAGAGAAAACAACACACCGAACTTCGGAAGAAAAAATTATAGTAATCCTCAAATCTATCACAATCGATTTGAACACGTATCAAAATATCGAAACATAAAGGATGAAGAATGATTTCAGATTTAAAGTTCTAAATACATTAAAAAAGTTTTCAAAACCAGCTTTTTGAAATTGCATGGGGAAAAAGAGGGAGGCTACCAAAATTGTCAAATGTTGAATTATGTTTCCAAGTTTAAATTTAATTGCATAAATATGGTATATTTCTTTCTTTGTTGATTGATTGGTGATATACGTTATTTTCAACACTATTGTGCTATTTCGTAACGGTCAGTTTTTAATGGTGGAGATAGACGGAGAGTCCGGAGAGAACTACGGACCTTTGTAGGAAGTCTTTCTTTGTTGAAAGTGTCTTCTATATTGTTTTCTCTTCTTTTTTTGTAATCAGATACTATAACGTTTGAGTCACAGAGAAGTGTACAAGTACATGCCCATGCATATATTCTTTAATTGGATATTTTTCAACCAAAGTTTACATTTTTCTTGCTTGGGTCCGTTTGACTGTGCCGGATCTATATATACGCAAGCACGTCCAGTTGGAACGAACTAGAACGATGAATCCATAACTGACTATTTTGTTATGCTACTTCCCTTCTTAACTCGTCAAGCCTTAAATAGCCTTTCATCTCTATTTTTCTGCTGCTCTCCTTCTTCCAATGACACGATTTCTTCATGGGACGCTTGCTACGACTTTACATTTCCTAGGTTCCGTGGGTGACATGTTGTAATTTAAATGTTCTATAATCCCTACTTTAAACCCGTTTTACATAAGTTCGAAAAACAATCTGTTGTATTATTTTCACAGTTTCTTCACAGTCTGAATCTGCATAACATATTTGATAAAGAAGTTAAACAAGCAGTCATAAATCAATCTAACGTGTTTTGGGAAAACCGAAGGATATTCACAATAGATATTCCGATTAAAACCGCGGAGGGATCCGAATTTCGAGGAGCAATCAATAAAAAGTTGCTACGTTGGGTAGGTAAAATGTAGATCCGATTCACATGGAACATAATTTTTCCGTGGAAATTGGATGCAGATTTTCCCCGCCATCCACTGTTACATACTTGTCACTATTATTGCTCCTCGGAATTCGGATCCCTCCGCAGATTTCGGCGGGATTCGTAGTGTTAGACGTCTCCATTCATTATTTACACACCGTAACGACTTAACTAAGATGATTAACCATCAAAGTCATACTTGATATTTATTTATTCCTATGTGACTATATGGTTTCAGTAATTCAGAATTTGAATGTTTATCGCATTTTAGCGAACTACCGTATCATAGTATAACATATACGTGGCGCAAATGAAACACGTACACAGGATACTCATAGACACCAGGATTTAAGGTTTGTACACCATCCAATGGTCTCGTCTACAGAAGACTCGATCAGTGACAGTCGGATACAAAAACATAATGAATACGTCAAATAAAGTACGAGGTCGAAGAGCATTTTTAATGCTGTGGAGAGACTCACGGTACACATAATCTGCGATTATCGACGTCAGTGGTTCTAAATAATTTATCAGTTGACCTGTATTAAACTGGTTAATTGATTGGTGTTTAACGCCATATAAAGCACTATTGTGCTATTTCGTTTGCAGTAAAGTTATTTTTGTCGGATATAGCCGGAGTGCCCGAAGAAAACACCTTCTTTCGGTAGGAAAACTGAGTCTATAGTCAATTTAGATGGGAGTCGAAAGGACCTGCCACACGCAGGCTTCAAACTCGATCACAACCTTTGATCCGCATTCTAAAAAAGCGTTACTCATTAAAACGATCTTGTTTGGGGACGACCATTTGATATGCTGTTTTTGGGGGGAAGACGGTGGCGGCTAGCACGTCCCATATCAAAAAGTGGATATTTGCCCGTCCAAAATAGCATTCATGTCCAGTGTATTAAGTAGTACCGATATTGTAGACATCGCAAATTAGACAATGTGGACACAATATTGTACAACTTTGTCGACATCGTTTCATATTCCTGTCTACATCGTTGACATTGACATTGACGATATCGCGAAGTAGACAATGTCGACACGAAATTGTACAACCCTTTTGATATCGTTTCATATTCCTGTCTACATTGTTGACATTGACGATATTGCGAGGTAGACAATGTTGACACGATATTGTACAACCTTTTTGATATCGTTTCATACTATTGTCTACATCGTCGACATTGACGACATCGCGAAGTAGACAATGTCAACACGTTAGTGTACAATGTTGTCGATATCGTTTCATACTCTTGTCTACATTGTTGACATTGCCGATATTGCTTCACATTTCTTGGGTTTATGTTATTAATTTTGAATAAAACGTTGTTGACATGGTATTGTACTTCTTTGTTGATATCCTTTGAACATCTTGAGCCGACATTGAGAATAGGACAATGGCATAACAATGTTTTACAACATAATCTATAATGTAAACATCGCAAAGCTGACGATGACGACGAGGAGGAGGAGGAATAAGATAGAGATTTGCAAACATAAAAAAACTGACGAAATAAGTTCTTCTATATTAAGAACACTGTTAGATGCGTAATATAAATATATTATTTGGAAATGAAATTGATAAACTAAAACCTTTTCATTTATAAAAATAAAATAAGTACAAACAACAAACTGCTTTGACATATTATACATTTATTAGTTATTAAATTATTCATGATATGCCTTTATGAATAAATTATTTAAATCAGCAAAGGACAAGATACGATAAGGACGGTTTTTGGCCCCCCTATTTTCTCATTTTCTAAATTTTGTTTTGAAATGCTGCTTATCACGTTGAAATATTCCCTTAGGTTTGAAGTTTGTTTGGATGAACTTCAAAACCATTAATTTCTGAAAATGGGTGAGGTGAGGGGGGTAAAAGGGCACCACATAACGATTTCTGACTATTAATTCTTAAAATTTAACAGCGTTCGCCTACGTGACGCGGAAAAAAAATATGTCGATTTAGACAGCAAAAACAGTTCTCATGCCCTTGAAATTAAAAAAAATATGGGTCACGTAGGCGCAGGCACCAAAAAAAAAATAAATAAAAAATTGTGGTAAAATCGCTTGCAAAATGAATAATAATTACAATATTTGAATAATTACAGAAAGTTAACCCCCCTCACCTCATCCAGTTGCAAAAATTAGTGGTTTTGAAGTTAATACGGAAATAGTTCTGTATATGATATTTTTTCATAAATCAATTTTAATTAGACCATGTGGACAGCAAGAAACGATGTAGATAATGTCGTCCCGATGTTGTTAACATCACGACGTTGGCAATGAGAACGATGTAAACAGGAAAGGGGGACGATGTAGACGATGTCGTCACGATGTTGTCAACATCGCGATGTCGGCGATATCAACGATGTAGACAGGAAAGGGAGACAAATTAGACGATGTCGTCACGATGCTGTTAACATCACGATATTGGCGATATCATTGATGTAGACAGGAAAATGGACAGGAAAGAGTGACGTTGTAGACGATGTCGTCACGATGTTGTCAACATCGAGATGTTGGCGATATCAACGATGTAGACAGGAAAGGGGGACGATGAAGACGACGTCGTCACGATGTTGTCAACATCGCGATGTCGGCGACATCAACGATGTAGACAGGAAAGGGGGACGATGTAGACGACGTCGTCACGATGTTGTCAACATCGCGATATAGGCGATATTAACGATGTAGACAGGAAAAAGGAGACGATGTTGCCACGATGTTGTTAACATCACGATGTCCGCAATATCAACGATGTAGACAGGAAAATGGACAGGAAAGGGGGACGATGTAGTCAATGTAATCACGATATTGTCACCATCGCGATGTTGTCAACATCGCGATGTCGGCGATATCAACGATGTAGACAGGAAAGGGGACAAGGAAGGGGGACGATGTCGTTACGATGTTGTCAACATCACGATCTCGTAATGTCAACGATGTAGACAAGAAAGGGGGACGATGTAGACAGTGTCGTTACGATGTTGTCATCATCACGATGTCGGAATAGTGTAGAACAGGAAAGAGGACAGGAAAAAGGGACGATGTAGACGATGTCGTCACGATGTTGGCTTTGTCAACAATGTAGTCAGGAAAGGGGGACGAAGTAGACGATGTCGTCACGATGTGGTCAACATCACGATGTCGGCGATGTTAACGATGTTAACAGGAAAGGGGGACGCTGTAGACGATGTTGTTACGATGTTGTCAACATCACGATGTCGGCGATGCCAACGATGTAGACGATGTCGGCGATGTCAACGATGTAGACATGAAAGGGGGACGATGTAGACAATGTTGAGAGAAGTTGACAATATCGGCAATATCGTCAATTCATCGTGCACTGGACATACGTCGCTTCTAGTGCCGACTAACGGCCTTGGAATTATGTAAATCAGGTATCAATTTGTTCATTTTTCATTTATCTCTTCATTTATGTTCTAAGTTTCATCTACCTGCTACTCTTTATTTTCTCATATTAAGACAGTTTTTACAGTGACCAATCAATTCCGGCATTTCAACTTTCATTTTGAAAGATTGACATGTGACCAACGAGAAAAAGTAAGGCACAATGGATTATTGGAGCTGATTTATGCAAATGACCCTTGTTCAATATGAATACATAATGTAACACCTCGTCCATTTACGATGCAAGGTAGGTAAATATCCGAGTGTTTCCGATAGTTATCATGGTTGGCTACAATAAATGTTCAATACCGACAGCCATTGGACGTCAGAGTAATCTTGGACTAGGTGGCGGCAGGTGCTTTTTTATACACCTGGTCAAATACACTTAACTTGTATTTAGGTTTTGTACACCAGCTGATGAAGCTTTTCGTTTTCAAAAGATTCACCAGTGACATTCGAATAAAAAATGTTGATAAAGCAACATAAAGTACGAAGTTGAAAAGCTTTGAAAACCCAGATTTCAATATAGAGACAGGAACAATTTCCCCTGTATTTGTTTATTTCACAGAGTCGGAAAATTAATCTGAATTTTAAAAGATTAATAGAATCACAATAATAAAGAGTACTGATAAAGAGCCTGCATTGTATATTCGGAACTTTTCAAAACACTTCTACCTATCTTCAATAAAATAAAATAATAAAATTATTCCACGCTAGATTTTGCAATGCCTCTTTTTACTTTAGCAAAACTACTTTAACTATACAAAATATCTTTTTTTGATGTATTTAAAGACGTTTTTAAACAAAATAAGTTAATTTTGTAACCGAACAACTTTGTTTGTATTTTTATTAACAACACAGTTCGGCTTTTAATCAAAAGATCTTTTTTAATATTTCCGTGGAAAATGTTAAAATCTTAGCTAAATTCGTCAGTGCTAAGGTGTTGGGCTTTTTTAAAACTAAGTCTTGGTCATCTCGTTAGAAATAACCTGGTCTCATAACAGTTTTAGAACCCCAAGATACACACAAGGCGCTGAGACTGTTAATTTAAATGAACTTAAGATTAGAATTGTTTTGTAATTGCGGGTAAGTTGGCAATCAATCTATATGTATATCACTCAATATGTGAAGGCAATTAGCTTTACAAAGTAACGTTCCCAAAACACATGAGTATTTACAAATCAACTACAACACAGAGCTTTGGCTCACACCGAACAGCAAGCTATAAAGGGACCCAAAAATTACTATTGTAAAACCATTCAAATTGGAAAACCAACGGTCTAATCTATATAAAAACGAAAATCGAGAAACAGTGAACATCAGATTCATGACTTACATGTAGGACAGGTGCAAACAATTGCAGCGGGATCAAACGTTTTAATGGTACCAAACCTTCTCCCTTTTCTGAAACATTAGTATAACATCACAACATAGAAAGACACACTATAAAATATCAATTTAAATGACTTTACTCAATCAATAAACGTAGTAACTAGTAACACAAATTTACACACAATGATCGAATAAATTTGATCTGTCACGGTGATATAATGTAAATACACAGATGTAGATATTAATTGATATTGCAGGTTGATAGCTAGATTTCAATAATTTAGGATGGGGTCTTTAAACGGTTTGACCATATGCTATGGAAAACATTATAAATGTAAGGTATCCAAACACAGGCACTCGTCTTAGAAAAAAAATTCGTATATACCTTTAAAAGTTTATATAACACAAAGTACCTAACTGGCGATTTAGAAAAAAATGTCAGCCGGTGGCGAAATTCCGTTATATGCCTATTTCTTGGCTGTCAACCCCATTAAAACTTGTTATGTCGTAAATCTAAATTGATTTATCTTTACAATGGCGTATAACACACCTGCTTTTGTTGTCGGAATCATCCGTAGCAATCCTACCCAAGTATGTCAATTGTAATTATTTTGCCTACCGACGATGGATTGGAAATAAACGTCTCGTCTCTTTCAATATATCGGTTTCCGATTGGTAAATTTTATTGGAAAGTGTAAATGATTCTCGGAGTTATCTGAATGATATTGACGGCATGGGAAAATTTGTGTCTAAAAAAGGAAACTCGTAACTTATTAGACATACCACAAATAACACTTTGCAATTGTTAGATTTTTGTTCACGGTATCTTATACATTTTTACTAACTAGGTGATAAGTTCTATTCAGACAAAACAAACAGTTTTTCTGAAACAATTTTTGTGTAATTAATCATTTACTGCGAGTTGTGTGTGTCCAATCCATCGTCGGTAGACGAAATAATTACGATTGACATACATGGGTAGGATTGCTACGGATGACTCCGACAACAAAAGTAGGCGTGTTATACAGCATTGTGAAGATAAATCAATTTAGATTTACGGCATAACAAGTTTTAGTGGGGTTTGCATAGCCAAAAAATCGGCATATAACGGAATTTCGCCACCCGGCTGACATTTTTCTAAAGCACGAGTTAAGTACCTTTTGTTAGATAAAGGTATATAGGATTTTTTTTTCTGAGACGAGTGCCTGTGTATCCAACATTTCACGACATCTTGGTTCAAATCATTATAACACTATAAGGTAACTAAATTTTAAAGGCCATAACACCTTCAGTCTCTTAAACAAGTTACATTAATGTCTGAGAAGTCATTGTTATACACTCAGAGGAAATACCTATGTACATGTACATTTATATTAATACGATGAATTGAATGACGAAAGTACACACAAATGAGTGACATAATTGGCATTTAATGACAACATGGTATGCAGTCGTCTTATATCATCGAAGTTTTTACCTCTACCTGACGTCACCTGGCAATAGTTTTTGTCTTTTATATTAAAAGTGCGTTTATAGATGAAAAAGTAAAATAAATCATTACAATACAATGTCTTTGTTCTAATACAACCTAAATGGAAACATCATTTGTTGTCTAAGAAAAGTTGCTTGATATGTAAAAAACTATATATTATAGTGTTAGTTGCTGTAGATAAGTTAGGATATGGACGAGTAAAATCCGTTCGCTGTCACCAAGATTTACAAACTTCCATCTGGTACGTAGTGTTATTTCTTAATGTTTGTGACAATAGTTTTGTTGGTCATTATACATGTAGTATCTATATAGACAAACGTAGCATACCATTGAATTTACTTTTAGTTCATTCTATAGTAGCCGCATCTATGAATTCAGTCTCAAATACATACGTTCTTTTTATTCTCTTATTCGTTTTAAAGTAGCAGCCAGTTACTGCGAGTACTATTAGATCTATACTTAGTTTCTTTTTTGTTGAAATGTATACACCTTGCCACACGGTCTTGGATTTTTTTGTTACTTGTTTTTTTCTGCCTTATATCGATCTGGTGGGTTAATCCTTTTTAACCGATTTTTGGTATAATTATATTAATTACTCAGTTGGCTGTCGACATCATGCTTCAGACGACCACACATGAGGTTTAATTATCAACTAAAAGTACAGGAGGGTTTACTTTCTATATAAAATAACCTTGATTAAACCAAGTATGACCTAAAAAATTTAAGACAGCACGTTTAATAATTTCTTGCGTCCGAAGCGCTTTTCTGGATTTACCTTCATCAGAAACGCCCAAACCCAAACATTTGACATCCGAAGATGTATAAGTACCGAAACCATTGAAGAGCTATATGTCAATAATACTTAAAATAAATAGCCAAATTCATCTAAAGCCAACTTTGCCTGAGAGAGTTGAAACCTTAGTTTCTTAATAATTTCAAAATTTATAAACGGACAATTTTTAGTAAAGTTAGTTAAATCATGTCAATACCGAAGTACTGACTACTGAGCTGATGATACCTTCGGAAACTGATAGTCCATCAGCAGAGGTACATGTATCGACTCAGTGATGTAAAAAAATGAAAACAACACGTTTCTTGCGCCCAAAGCACCTTTCTAAACCTATACAAAGCAGGTCATTTTGAATAAAATGCAACCAACATTGCCTGATGTTAGTAAATCCAAGAACTGCCCCGGACGCCTATTCATTATACAGGCGTAGTGTGGTAAATTCATTTTCTAAATATTAAAAGTAATTTTTTTTCTGGACGAGTAGATGATGACGGTTTAGGAATGCAGCAGTGTAATACATTATAAAATTTTAATACGTCACGGTGTATTAATATTTTCCCAATGAATTAAGAAAAAATATATAATGTTATTAAAATAACTACAAAATATAAGCCCTTTTACAACCACTAAGGAAGTTCCTATATAAAAGATTATGATCCATAAGTTTGTTGTCGATAAGAACTCGGTCTTAACAAACCCGAGTTCTGTTTGTAATGGCGTCATTGTGTAGTGGTTTATAAGTTCTTTCCCGTTTTTATTTTATTTTTCCTGTTTTGCTCCTAGCTAATATCACAGTATTGCTAAAATATCTAAAACGATCCCTTTTTTAATTGGAAATCATCTAACAAATGTATACACCTTAAATTTTATAATCTAATTAAAAGTATTTCTTTGTCTTAAGTTTCAAATGGGGAATTTAACAGGTTCCTTGAGCAATGGTATATATGTTAGCCAAATCTCTCTTAATGATATTCAGTGATCTTGAAGTGTAAATAGTACCATTGAATTGTCAATCAGGTAAGGTTTTTTTTCGTGGCTTACTTCTTTAGCTGACTGAAACACTCTCTAAGGAAGGGAAAATCACCCACAGTCAAAATATTTCAAAGATATACGTAATTGACCATTACTGTGTCGTCAAACAATTATAGTCAGCATAGGTAAATCCAGTGGGGGGTGGCCCCCTTCCGTGTGATACATTTGTTGATTATAAAGGGAATAACTGAAGCATGACTGGAGCCCCTCCCCCCTTTATGAAAAGTTCTGGATCCGCCACTGGTAAGAACAGCTGTATGAAACAATGAAAGATATTACTCTTGATTTTGGTGTGAGTTCTTTTTTGTCTGCGATGGTCAAAATGTGGTTACACGAAAATATATCCTGCTTATTTAACCGAAGACTATAAAACAAGTCTTGGTGACTTCTCCGGTACTAGGTTGGCTTCCTCAGTAAAATATCCAATATGACTTCTATCAGGTACCAGACTGAGTCTACTCAGGTGCGCATTTCAGAGTATCAGAGAGCCTATTTGCCTCGCAAGTTTCAGAGTGTTGACTTAAAGACATGACATGAATGATAATTTTGACAGAGCTAGTGTATCATTTTACTTTTGTATGCAAAATAGAGAAAGGTGTAGGATTGTCAATTATGGTATCTCTACTTTCAATTATGCATTTTGCCATTAGAAACAAGAGAATGCGTAATTTGAATCTCACACGTATAACATAGAGAATAGAAGCTCGTCCATGCCGGAATGTCAATCAGCCGAGTTGCGAAAAGGAATAGGAAAACTAAATATTTAAAATGTATTGCTGTCTGACTTTATGATTAAACGTTCAATTTAAAAATGAACATACAAACTTTTGTTAATTGCAGCGGTTATTTTCATTTGAGTGGTTTAATATTTTGTTTGTCCAGGGTGAGGGGGTGGGGGTATGGGGAGGGGCTAGGATATAATTTGGATATAAAAATGGCAGGATAAACCCAACGGAAAATGCAGGACCGAATAGGATGAAAAGTTAAAAACCAGGACAGATATTACAACTTAAAAAAATGCAAGACAACATTGTTCATCCTAGCTCCCTAACTATACGGTTTTGGGTTTTCATCGAAGGCCACGCAGTGGCATATAGTTGCGCGCTAATGTTTCATTTGATCTAATATATTGTGGATTTACTGTCTAATTGACAATCATGATACATGTACTACATGTATATCTTATTATTTTCTAATTAAATAAATTTCCTTAATAAATTGACACAATAAATGTCATATATATATAATATATATATTCCAAACAATTACACATATCATAAAACCACAAACGACATGTTCACGACATGACAAACATGCATTTAGGAGGGTCTAGATCTTGATGGGGGTATTTTATTTCTGCAGTCTTTAATTGTTATGTCATTTTTCGGTATTTTTATCTATTTTGCCAATTGGTCTCTATTCGTTACTTTTTATGCCTATTTTTGTCTATTTTTTTCCCCATTTATTCTTCAATTTTTGCACTTCATTTTCTATTTGTAAAACCCCATCAATAACCTCATACATTATCAGTATTGTGGAAAATCATTCGCTTATTCTATTGGTGCATGTCCACTACGTAATTGGAAGTGTTGACGATCAAATTTTGTTTAAATATTCTAGAATTTTTTTTCTTATTCTCTAAACGTTTCGTGACCATACTTAGTCAAGTAATTTCAAACCCAACAGTGTTTTGACCTTGTCGATATATTTTTACTTTTTTTTGTCACTTTGCAGGCGGAAAACAGTCCAATTATGCTGATTGTACGTGTAAGTACATTGTATCGTTATATTGGATATCACAGTGTACTAAAATTGTATGTTGTAAATGGAACAACATTATGTATACAGTGTATCGGGGAGCAACCATTTAACTTCAAGGGGGTTGGGGTTTCTTTGTCATTCCCCCCCCCCCCCCCCAAGAAAAAAAATGAAAATTAACACTTCAATTAATATTTATAAGGTATGGGGAAATTGGGATTTAGAATATTCTTTTTTGTATGAAATTTGTCGCTTTCGCAAAACTGTTTCATTTTCTTTGACACTCGCGAATTCCACACAAAAATAAAAACGATGCACTAAAAATCTAAAGAACAGACATTTCCCTTATACATCACTGAAAATTATAAGTCATCAACATGATCAACCTAGAAATATTATCAATAAATAGGGATTGAACTTCAGCGCCTTTTTCAGAAGCTTCCCTACGATATGATTTGATTACAATTTAAAGAAACGACATATTAATTTCACTCTTAACCGTTTGGTTTTCATAAAAAGAACAGTTATTCTAAGTGTGAACGAGGAACGTTTCTGTTATTCGATTTCATATCCTTAAATAAATTAGTATTTACAAATTACTATATGATATGGGATTTGGGTTTCAGTCATTGTTTAAGGTTGAAAAGTGACATGCAGTGCCTAAACTCCGGTGTCATTTGATCTACTGTTGAGAGTTGTCTCATTGGCAATCATACCACATCTTTTTATCTTTATATGTGACCAATAAACTCACATTTGAATGTAATAATTTGTATTACGGTTTTATGTATTTTTACGTCAGAAATTTGATTTTGTATTATATCAAAAAAACTCACTATGCTAATTATTATGCATGTTATGTTTGAAAAGAGATTATATGTATACAATTTATCAGTGACCTTTACTGTTACACTTATTATAAAGTAAATAATATCTAAAAGGGTAATATAACAAAGTTTTCTACATTTCTGATCGGTAATTATGTCTAATATATAAAAGTGCATCTGACTGCATGTCGATTGATCAATTGATGCTTGTTTAATTTCGAGTGGCAAATATTTGATTTGTATTCAAGTCGAGAACACATTATAAATGAAAACAATAGGTTCAGCAGACAGTCGACCGGAATACATATTTAAATTTTGACATCAACTGAAAAATGAAAAAATAATAAGTAATTATCTTAAGAACGCTTAAGGTGGTATGGGTGTCTTCCTCCATCTTGGATTGTAAAAAACAGAGAATCAAAGGTACAGATTTTCCATCAAGTTAGCAAAATTTGATGCAGGAATGAAGATGTTTAATGTACATTTTCATTTAAAAGTACCAATTTATAAGAATATAACTTCTAAATATTGATATTTTTGCAAATGTTAATTATTTTTGGTTGTTTTTTTTTTTTTTTTTTAAATTGGGATTTTGAGGGGAGGTAACTCTAAAAAAGTGCATTTTCTGAAGGATTCTGTATGGAATTTTCCTATTTTGTATTTTAGCCAGAAAAAACGTACGGTGACACTATCTTTTCTTTTGATATTCTCAAAGCAGTGTCTGAAAGCTATCTTTTCCTGAAGTATTTAACAATTCTATCATTTTGTTTAGTTTCTAATCACAAAATGGTGTTTTTTCCTGTATAATCCATACAAAATGTGTCATTTTGTCCCGTCCTGTAGCTTGAGAAAATGCGCGGTGACCTATCATTTTTATTATATTTTTCAACATGTATCAATAGATACAACGTTTTGGCAAAGTATGAACAAATTCTATCATTTTTATTTTAGACTCCCATACCACCTTAAGAACATTTCTTATAGGACTAGTGACAAGATATGCATGCAAAACTACTATCCAAAATACGAAGTTGTTTTATAAAATATTTTAAGTTTTTTTTTTTTTTTTTTTTTTTCAGGACCTTACTGTCTGTGTATTGTGTATCCTTCTTTCCATTGATCATCATAAAGTTGGTACGTAAGCAACAAGTAGACCATTATATGTATCTTTAGCCGATTTAAAATTCCCCGACATGTTTATCAATTCTTGATAGAATTTGAAGTTAAGGTGGCTCGTGGGTACAAAAATTTCAGCAAAAAATTAAACCTTTATTTTTTCATTACAAATTTTATTTATTACCCTGTTAGTTATAACTTTATTATAAGGTACAAAAATCAACCCAATAAAACGAATCGGTTTGGCCCCAGATGACTTTTAAAATGTTTATATCACTGAAAAAGCTCCAAATTATCTCCCTTTGGTGCAAAAATGCCATTTTTTGGCATAAAATTTGAAATATCTTTTTTAACTCATCGGTGACCTATATATTTTATTAGTGTTTTCAAATAAGCTGTACATAAACTAAATAATTGTAAAATTTAAGCGATTTCTGTAATTAGGTTACTTTTTTATTTCAATATTACCTCTATTTCTCCTATTAGCTCAACAGAAAAAAGGACGTTAACAAAAATATATGCTTCTTCCGGAGGCAGATTGTGAGCTTAAATGAACGGTGACCCCATTTTTTTATTTCATTTTTCTTTTAATTATATGGCAAAGTTCATTTATAAAAAAATATAGCGAAATCCTAAATTAGAAAAAAAAATTGATTTGTACCCAGGAGCCCCCTTAAATTATAAACTTGTGATTGTATGCAAAATTCTGGCCTTGCAGCCATACTTATAATGATACTGGCGTTGTAGGACTTAAAAACTAACCAATCACAATACTCTATTTAGTGTTCCGAGTACTGTGTAAACTTTTATGACCGTTGACCTAATATTCATAATTATGTATGTTGTATTTGTGTTACAGAGGCGAGAAGCGTGAAAAGTAAAAGAGCTATTTGGAACCTTGGATATCAATTAACCTATTATTTTGGAGCAGACCAAGCCACTGGACTTCAAGACTATGGATGTTTTTGTGGATGGTACGGTAGTGGTGCACCAGTCGATGGAGTAGATCAGTAAGTAATATACAAGATAGTTTGGCTCTCAATAATGACGACTTCAGTATGTATACTTACGAAATTTATCCAGTTGAACTTACTTTAAATAAAGCTAGTACTAACAATGACCACTGCCCTTTCCTCGATCTTGATATCTTTATCATTAACGGAAAGTTTAATACTAAAATATATGATTTTTCATTTCCTATCGTTAATTATCCATTTTTAGATGGTGACGTTCCCTTGTCACCATCTTACGGTGTTTATACATCTCAACTTGTACGATTCACTCGTGTATGTATTAATGTTTTAGATTTTAACGAGAGAAATTTATGTATTACTGCTAAATTATTACACCAGGGTTTTCGATATCATAAACTAGTCAAAACATTTACTAAATTTTATCATCGGTATAAGGACATCATTCATAAATATAGCTCAACATGCAGACTTCTCATACGTTCAGGCATATCACATCCAATTTTTTATGGAAATATTCTTTATAAAGCACAAAAATTTTAGTATTCACCTCAGTAGCTAACAACACCTTTAAATAGACTTATTGAGAAGGGATATTGTTACGATACTGTTGTCAGGTCATTACAGATTGCATACTTTGGCGTTAATATTGATTCACTTATAGGGTCTTTGCATTGGAACTAAGCACATTTATTTAAAAACCAGTTGTTGGCATGACACGGGTTATGTTCTTTTCATATATGTTATGATGGTATAATACTTAACCCCTAACGGGAAGGATTGTGCCTGGTAGTCATATGATGAATACATAATCTTTCAATCAGCCTAATTGGCGTCTGGAGCTGGCATGTCAGTTAACTGCTAGTAGTCTGTTGTTATTTATGTATTATTGTCATTTTCTTTGGTTACATCTTTTGATATCAGACTCGGACTTCTCTTAAACTGAATTTTAATGTACGTATTGTTATGCGTTTACTTTTCTACATTGGCTAGGGGTATAGGGGGAGAGTTGAGATCTCATGTACATGTTTAACCCAACGGCATTTTTACGCCTGTCCCAAGTCAGGAGCCGCTAGCCTTTGTTAGTCTTGTATTATTTTTAATTTTATTTTCTTGTGTACACTTTGAAGTTTAGTATGGCGTTCATTATCACTGAACTAGTATATAATATATATTTGTTATGGGGCCAGCTGAAGGACGCCTCCGGGTGCGGAGATTTCTCGCTGCATTGAAGACCTGTTGGGGACCTTCTGCTGTTGTCTGTTTTATGGTCGGGTTGATGTCTCTTTGACACATTCCTCATTTCATTTCTCAAGTTTAAGATAATTATAGATTATCGTTGATCATCTCAACGAGATTGATTTTCTCGCTTAAGCCGATACGGCGAAAGCGAGAAACGCAATCGAGTTGAGATGACCAATGATAATCTGTGTATCGCTATTTTACCTATGACGACGTTGTCAATTACATGTCAATTTCATTAGCAAGGCCACATGCCTCCTTAGTTTATCAATAATTTTTCATCTCAAGCGAGTAGCATGATATGAAAAATTATCTCAAAAAAAGATCAAAAGAAAAATGCATAAAATAGCGATAATGAAGTGTATTGACCAAGCGAGAACTTCACCATGTTCATTACTTTATGATCGGGTCTTTGTCATTTTGGTTCCGAATGTAGAGGTTAGATTCTGTTTTTTAAAGCGTTTGTCTCACCGTGTTTCAGGTTAACGCTCTTATGATATCCATGCACACGCTTATGGAGTGCATGCCCGAGCGAGAACTTCTCTGTATGCTCCTCACTTTAGGATCCAATTTTTGTCTCATTGCCACATTCCTCATTCCCATTTTCAATTTTGAGGTTATGGATACATTAACAAATTAGTTACTTATAGGTTGAAACATTACTGAGTTCAGAAATAAACTGTTTTGTGAATTCTCGTTTTGTATTGATTTCCATCAACCATTAATTATTTAAACTTTATTTATATTACAGATGTTGCAAAGACCACGATGATTGCTATGGTCATGTAGACGAATGTTGGCCTAAGATTTGGCCATACTTATATGAACTTCAAAACGGAACAGTCAATTGTCAAAGTAATTAATAATGATAATGATAAAGATGATGGTGATAAGGATAAACAAAAATACTTATAATAGTACTACTACCATTACTACTACTACTACTTCAAATGATAATAAGCGTTATCATAATATACTTGTATACAATATTACAGTTCAATAACATTTAAAAATTTTAATAGGCTATAAAAGGATTGCTGTGTTTATTAACCAGATTCCTAAGAATTTCCTAAGCGGGCTGATAAACGAACCTTAATGAACTGCTTTCGGAATGTTATCACATGCTTTTCCGTTAAAGTCTGTGACTTTCATCGCATGCACCTTTCTTCATTTCCGAACATTTGTTTGTAAACATGAAAGACAACACGCCTGCCTGTGTCGAGTCTTTAAAAAACGAAACTAGAGAGCAGAAAACCGCAAGTGATTTTAGAATTTTCACAAATTGGTAGAGGGTCAAAAATGAATTAATATTTAACATGTTTATTAGAAAGACATAATTGAAACTGCAGCTCTTAGGCTGATATCATGACCTAAGGGCCGTTAAAGGGTTTGGAATGACAAATTCCTTGTGATAATCTGTATATGTATTATTTAAGGAACGACTGTAATATATTTTTCTGTCTATGAAGAAATAACATAAAAAAAATTAGTGCACACTGAATAACGCGCGTAGCGAGTTATTTAACAGTGTGCACCACATTTTTATGTTATTTCGAATAGGCAGAAAAAATATTACAGTCATTTCTTATAATTCAATTCTAAATTCCGTTTTAAACCGTAGAAAACCATGAAAAAACGTCGATGATGTCACGGTCACATGACTAAATTATATATATGGGCTCATAAAAAAATAACGTCAGCCAATCAGAAGACGCGTTGAATCAAAAATTAAATTATATAATATTTAATTCCAAAACAATTACAGCTTATAGGATATATGCATTGTATATACCCTGTATGACAAATAAATAATACATGAAACATATCACATAAACTGACATGACATAAAATGTTAACGACATCTAAATACATCAAATCACTCTTATACATGAGAATACAATATTAAGGTGGTACACAACACTTTCACTAAAATTAATTTGGTTCGTTTAATTTTCATAAAGTTTTGTCAAAGTACTTACTTTGAGCCTTAAATAAAAATTTTAAAATTTAAATTTTTTTGAACCAACCGTTTTGTCAAAAAAATTACACTGGTTATATAGCAATTTGACAAACACCAATTTTTTATCATTGAGAAGCTTAATATTCCTTTTACAACACAACGTAATTAAAACGTTTATCTGACTTTACAGAGTTATCTCCCTGTAGTGTTAGGTACCACCTTAAGTATAACGCAGAGTATGAGATACATAAAATTATTCAAAATAAGAAGCTTATTTTCTTTGCTAATTTTAAGTCAAGGTGTCAGATCACCAATTACTCCCTCCAATTTAGTGAATGTAGGTCTACCCGGACAAAAATAGTGCATTTGATGTCATTATTTACTTTAACTAACCAACACAAGAGAAATATATTATGACATTTTTTTGTCTATGAGTTTGCATACACCATTGAGGATTAATGCTATCGATAATATACTGATTTAAGATTTCAAGAAAACCAGGGGTTATTTTAATTGGTACCTCTATTCGGGAGACCTCTGATTTCTTGCATGATTTTAAAGTTATGTTGGAAATTGGCATGTAGAAAGCGGATACATGTAAAATTCAGGGTATACATAGTTTTTATAAAGTTAAACTTAAGGTAAAATATTTTAAAAGCTCTGAAAATTAGAAAATTTGGTTGAACAGATAGGGACTTTTAATTGGTTGTCTGACACCTATAGCATTTTCACTTTCCATGTCAATAATTTTTCTAACATTTTAGTTTAATGCTTTGCCATTTTTTTACAGATCGTGCCAGTTCCTGTAAGGGGAGAATATGCATGTGTGACAAAGTTTTTGTGGACTGTCTTCATAACAACACGTATAATCCGGACAATCATGATGTAGACCAAAATAAACATTGTTAGGGATGATAATAAATTTGAAACATATTACTCTTAGTTACTTTTCTTACATAAGTATTTTCATATTTCATTGAATTATGGATACAAACTTGTGATCATTAAATGCATAAAGGCCAAAAGAAGTGTTTTCTTTGTGTCCACTTGATTGAATATATGTTTTCGATTGGCTGACATCAGGAAGACAAACACATGAAATATATTTTAGAAAATTCGTTTTGAAACCAACAAAAACATGATATTGAAAGGCACATTTTAAGTTTGTTACACACCACTATCCTAGGTATCTGTATTTACTACTTTTCTCTATAGATGGGTACGTCACAGATTCCTTTCGGTTATTGTGTGACTTGTTGGTCTGCACACAAATTCGTGGCGCTTGCTGAAGAGTGCTGATTTAAAGTCCTAGCTCGGTTGTGGTGACGCTCACTACTGAGTCCTCCAGAAGTTTCCAAACTACTGCAGTGCGCACAAAAGTAGAATTTTTGAATTGGTCGGTCTTACTGTTTGGAACTATGACTGCTCGTTTGTTGTTACGGACTTGTTAGTCTATACTGTCCTTAGTCATAAAGTTACATGTATTAAGGGTTTGTTGCTCTAATTTCTCATTTTGGTCTGTGAAATTTGAAGAGGTCGTCAGGGGGGAGTGTTGGTATCTTCCCCTCCACTTTTAAAAAGAAAATCAGTCGTTGCTGTTGACGACTTGATTGTAGTGACGGAAGCTGAAGTTATACTAGTATTTTTGTCATACGTCCTTCATCTCTTGACTTGTAGGCCTTCGGCTTTTGTTTGCTCTATTTTCGGGTTGTTGTCTCTTTGACACATTTCCCATTTCCATTCTTAATTTTACTTAGTGATGAATATATCCCCTCAATTTGTATGGATTCCAATTTATCGATGTCTTTTGGCGTTTATAGGTCCCAAATAATTGATCCATACTCCATAATTGATCTTATGAGTGCTATATATGCTGTTTTACGGTATTGTCTATGGCAGTGTTGTAGGTTTCCCCTAAGGAAGCCTAGCGAGGAACTAGCTTTGTTGCATGTATTTTTTCCGTCCATTTAATGTCTTCCCGTATTTGTAATCCAAGGTATGGATTGGATGACACTTGTTCGAACGTGTGGTTGTTAAGGTTGTAAAATCGCTGGCTTTTGGTTTTAAGACTTAGCCTATAGCATTTGTTAGCGTTAGCATACCCAAGTCGGCCCATTTTTCTAGTGATTTAAGGTCCTCTTGTAGTTTGTTGTGGTCATTTGGGTTCTTGATTTCCCTTACGGGGAGATAATCAAATTTGTCTTTCAGATAGACTTTTTTTTTAAAGTAAAATGCCTACAAGTTTGAGCTTTCTTAAAAGCTATGGACTGCTTCGTTATTTCTTAATTTAAGGTGTGCATGTGGTTGTTGATTTAGTATTGGGAATGGTGTTTTTTTTAGATATTGATTGATATGAAATGGATTAACTATAAGAGTGTACGTTATACACCCATGCTTTTAAAATTTTGCAATTACTTGTTGAAAATTAAAACATGTACCAAAAGACACGACTTTGGAGATGTGCTTAGACATAAGATTGTCAGAATTATAAATTACAGATAATGCATTTTTGTAAAAATTGTATAGGAACAATGTTTAGCAAAACATATTACGCATATTGCAGATTGACAAAGCAAATTAATTTCAGTGTGCAATATATGCATAATAAAACGAACTTGAATTCGTGACATTTGATCGGAACTGATACACATAGTTAATTTTCCGGCATTTGATGTCTTATCCTTAGACAAGAAAAATCTGTAATTCTTTTCTCTGTTAATCCAATAGCACTCGTTATTTCTCAGCCACACCATAAATCAAGGAATCATAATATATATGGGATAAGTAATTATTTCAAGATGGCATTTATGTCGACGGAAACTAATAGCTCCGCACCGTGATGTAAAGCTAATATAAGTATCAGTCATAAACTCTCACTAAAACATTTGACCTTATATTAAAGTCTTTTAAAAGTGGTGGTTATGGGGTTTCGTACACGTGTTTGTGTGTATATGTGTGTCTGAAGGGTTGTTTTGGAGGAGAAAAAAGGGGGAGGGTGTGAAACAAGACAATTTGTCTGCTTCATCTGAATTCTGACGAGACATACTATACACAAAACATATAACTGAATGGTTTACAAAAAAAAATGAAATAAAAGTAACTCGTTACGAAGAGCTTTTCTGGATTTACTTCATCAAGAACAACACTCAAAGACTTATATTTGAAATTCAAGATAAACAGTCGCGCACAGAAATATTCTATATTTCATCTTTGGCACCTAAGTGGCTACGGAATATAAATTAAAACACCTTATTCATGCCGGACAGACTGACTACAGATGTCACATGAAACACAATTGTAATATGGCCATTGTTATATTATAGTTCGTTTTTGTGTGTGTTACATTTTAACGCTGTGTTTCCGTTGTGTCGTTTGTTTTCTCTTATTTTTGAGTGTGAATTCACATTACTATAAGACGTGTCACGGTACTTATCTATCCCAAATTCATGTATTTGGTTTTGATGTTATATTTGTTTTTCTCATATGATTTTGTCTTATGCTTAGTCCGTTTCTGTGTGTGTTACATTTTAATGTTGTGTCATTGTTCTCCTCTTATATTTAATGCGTTTCCCTCAGTTTTATTTTGTTACCCCGATTTAGTTTTTTGTCTGTGGATTTATGAGTTTTGAACAGCGGTATACTACTGTTGCCTTTATTTGTAATACACTGTATACCTTACATAACGTTAAATGTGAACACACTTTACACAGCATTAAACAAACTACAATAATTACCATACTACAGTTTTCCGACTACATAATCGCAAGATTATTTTGTGTCAAAAGGGCTTCCCTTTCTGGTTGGAAAGGTCGTTGAATAGACACTTACAGAAATGTAGATAAATATTTTTTTATTATAAAATTATGAAAGGTACTTTATATAAGTATATAATATTTAAAAAAAACGAAAAAAGTACATATCTGTAATACACGATTGAGCAACAGTCTTTTAAACTTATGAATGTTGTAACGAATTAAAAATAAATCAATTACAAATATATATAAGTGAAATAATGAACATCTTTCAATAAGCCTCGCAAAACTTGTGGGAATTGGAACACAGAACAAAGGGAGAAAGTAAAATTAAAAGAGTAGACACACAGGAAAGTAACGTATATTTTTTCGAAACTTTTTAAAACCTACTCAGATTAATGCACGAACTACTTGATGTTCATAGCTCACAAATTAGAATGTTTACACTTTCATGACATTATGATTTATTATGTATTCTTTTAAACATTATTTGCCTTTAACTATCTAAGAAACAATATAAAACGTATGATTGAATCAACTTACCCTAATACAAATTTAATTCAAGCCAGCACAGTTTGACAGTTTTTTTTTAGCAGTGCCGGTTTTTTAATATTATCAGATCTTTCTGTAAAGTTTTGGCTTAATACATACACCAATATTCCGATATCGTTATTAAATATTATATGTAAAATTTCATCGTATTGTAGAGCTATCCCGTCATCGGTTCGACTTATATAAAAATCCACTTACTTAATGTATATCCTTAATAAATTGTAAGTAGACAGAACAGATGTCATAATCGAAACAGTTACCTCTAACATGCATCGTATAATTTAACGTCATCTTTTGACATTATGACAAACATGTACATTGCAACTGTTATGCAAATTAGGTTAGTTTGACCTGTATATATACACAATGTCAGTAGAAGTCTAGATAAGTCTGAAAATAGCAGTGTTATTTACAAGACGGCCTTTGAATTCGTTTATATATTGCATATCTTTTTATCAAATAGCAGACGAAAAGGGTCCAATTATGCAGTTTTTACGTGTGAGTAACTTAATATAGTATCAAGATCGAGTGTCACTTACGAGTCTTTTGTTGAAGCCGTTTGGTTTACAGATATTAGCTCTAACTATTTGATGGATATCTGATTTCAACATCCTGCTTTTGGTGGCTGAATATCTTGCTTTTTCTCAATTGAATAATATCATTTTCGTAGGATATTTGTGGAATTCATTTTGTTTGGAATTACCCATAGAGGAACCAAACGAGGAATAACAAGATTGAACTATATGTTAACTTACAAAAACGAATCGTTTTAAATAGTACCACAAGAGCAACAACCAAAAAAAAGACAGTTTCAATTAAATTAGTGGGAGAATTTGGCAATTCATGAATTTATATAATCAATGATCTTCAGGTCAGAACATTTCCTAGGAATTTTCAATTCTCTTAAACCTGTTTAATGTATATGATGTATGTAACTTGTATGCACCAACACACTTGCATTTTATTATTGTTTATTTTTCATTCGTTTGATGTCTTTGAACTTTTAACTTTGACATTTGATATGGAACTTTCCGCATTGAATTTTAATTGGAGTTGATTATTTTTTGTTATTTTACTTTTTTATTCGAATCATCTCATTGTTCTTATTTAGACATGCATGTTTAAAAAGAGCAATCATCAAGATAACTTATGAAATAAGTGTAAACTGAATTATATTCATAGTTACTGTAGAAATATCAATAAAAAATGTTTTTGATTTTTTTTAAATTATGAAGAACAAATCATTTATTGTACTTTATTAAGAAATGAATGCTTCTTTTTGTAATTCTTTTAGTGGAGTTTCAGTGTTGAACGAAGCACATTTTGTATGTTTCGCGCTTCATTTTAAATATGTATGCACGATCAACACTTTAACACACCAATAAAATTACAAAAAGAACATTCATTTCTTATAATTATATTGTTATGCTAATAAAACCGTGAAAAAAGTCTTAAGTAGTTTTTCTGTTATCTTACTGTGTCACAGTCACAGTAAGATAACGGAAGAACTACTTAAAGTGTGTTCTTTATTTTGTGAAAGCACGAGTCATCACGAAAGTAAGATTTGTTTTCGAATGACGCGCAATTGTTATCAGCAAATCAAACTAACAGATTCTCGTGAAACATACATGTTACGTAATTATTCTAATTCGGTGAAAGATTTATCTCGTCATTTGCATAGCCTATTTTCATATGTATATTTTTTTAAATTTCAGAATATTGCTGCATGCTTAATTTGTATAATGGTGTACAGTTATAAAGGAGGTACGTAAACTGTAGGTTTAAAATAGAAATAAATTTAATCATTTCGGGGCCTTTACACAGGTGTTACAGCTGACGACTATGTGGTATGGGCTTTGGTCATTGTTGTAGGCCGTATAAAATATGAACACATCTAAAACCAAACAAGGATACTTAAACGGTAAAAAAAACATTTTTTTAAATTTAAGAATATTGCTGCATGCTTAATGTGTATAATGGTGTACAGTTATAAAGGAGGTACGTAAACTGTAGGTTGAGAATAGAAATACATGTAGTCAGTTCGGGGCCTTTACACAGGTGTTACAGCCTAATTCCGATAACTCATACAGGTGAGCGTTGTTATACTGTAGATTGGTAAGCTAGTGCAGTAACAGTAAACATGACTATTCTCTATTCTCAAAGACCCCCATGTTCATTTAAGTCGTTAGTATATTTTAACTTTAACTAAGGAAAGACAAATGGGGGAAATATATATAAGTTGTTGCTTAAACTGACATTGGTTGATCCACGACTGTGGTTGGTTTATATGTTTTTTACATTGTATGCCATAAAACATATTTCAAATAAAATAAAAACAAAATCAAAACAACAAATGTGCAAAGGTAAACATTAGTATCAAGTTATAATTCAAATATTCTTTGTTCTATGTAAACATATATAATGGTCAATTTCATTGCAGAGGCCAGAACTCTGAGACATAAGAGAGCTTTACAGCAGCTTGAATATCAAATAAAATATCATTTTGGAAAAGATCGAGCCACTGCACTTTTAAACTATGATGTTATTGTTGAAAGTCTGGTGAAAGCGACCCACTAGATGATGTGGACCAGTAAGTATGCACGAATGATACAGTTTAACAATAAATCGCATACGATATGATTGCATTATATTTCGTATTCGTCCCAGGTTTATAAAAAACTAATTTCAACAGCTTGAAGCAGTATTATCTATTTATGTATGTGCCAGTCCCAAGTCAGGAGCCTGTAATTCAGTGGTTGTCGTTTGTTTATGTGTTACATATTTGTTTTTCGTTCATTTTTTTTATATAAATAAGGCCGTTAGTTTTCTCGTTTGAATGGTTTTACATTGTCTTATCGGGGCCTTTTATAGCTGACTATGCGGTATGGGCTTTGCGCATTGTTGAAGGCCGTACGGTGGCCTATAGTTGTTAATGTCTGTGTCATTTTGGTCTCTTGTGGACAGTTGTCTCATTGGCAATCATACCACATCTTCTTTTTTATATTATCATAAAGCTGATGTATTTGTTGCGAAATAAACCTGGTTAACCGACTAAGATGAAAGTATGTCGTAGAGTTGTAATTCATTTAGAAGAATATAAAAATAAATAATAAAAAAACGTTATATGAAAGGATAGTCGCAGTTAAGATATAACACTACTTGCAATAAGCAAAACATTCCGGAAAAACGCACCAAGTGATAAATCAGATATCAACAATCTGTACACTTACATAGGTAGCCAATGTAGAAAAAAAATGTCTGCCCAACTACAACATACCCTATTTTTCGTGACGAAACATACCAAAACTTTGTTTCAATGCATCAAATTGCAGATTTGGTTCAATATTGGTTTCAGATAAGAGTCCTGTTCGACAATACGAAGAATTTGTTACAAACATAAGTGAAAATATAATTGGTCCACAAGAAATGCAGTGAAAAAAATATCACATTAGTCTGAAGTTATGAACAAATGTATAATCATTGAGAAATCTTTAACACAGAAGGGACATTACAATATCTCTTTAACATAGTAAGAGATAATTATATCAATAACAAAACAGACAGTTTTGTAAATATCTTCGATCGATTTATATCATATAATTTTTCAATTCTTAAAGAGAATGGAAAGTGAGAGTCCTTATTTCTGTATTTTGTTTACTCATCTATTATTCTTTATAAAATAAAAGATGTGGTACGATTGCCGATGAGACAACTTTCACCCACCAGAGACCTAAA
The DNA here is from genome assembly GCF_963676685.1 of Mytilus edulis. Taxonomy (NCBI): domain Eukaryota; kingdom Metazoa; phylum Mollusca; class Bivalvia; order Mytilida; family Mytilidae; genus Mytilus; species Mytilus edulis. The sequence goes on along the minus strand of NC_092350.1, from coordinate 66,013,044 downwards.
TAACACAGAAATTAAAAACTATAGTATTCTTCGAAAATGTCCATTTATTTTCATTTAAGAAAAAAAGTTTTTTTCCATTATTAAATCAACCCTATCGCAATTCTCATTAATATATTTGGAGATATTCTTTGAATTAAACATTTTAGTGTTGTGTTGCTGTTATTTCATTATTTACCTCCTATAGTGGAGGATATTAGCAGGCAAAATCGAGGGAATTGTGCAAATGATGATACAAGCATGAAAACTACCACAAAGCATCATTATTATATACTTTTAAAAAAACAACTGCTGGCCATTAAAAAAAATCATTTTTTCAAGATGGCCACCGCCGTTTTCTAAAATGGCTGTTTTTTCAGTTTGAAAATACTGATTTCAGGAAAACTTTTCGTTTACCTTCTTTTAGTGAAAAACTACTGTCAGGTTTGGTAGCTACCTTCCTCACATGTGAATAATTCACTAGACATGAATATTTCACACATACAGGGTTTGCGCATGCGCGAAAATGTGACAAAATTCATTTAAAAATATTTCAACTATTTAATATAAAATAAGTCATTTGGGATTTTCAATGATATTATGATCTGGTTTGATAACATTTTCCAAGGTTATGACACATATGATTTAACAATTTTGCGCATGCGCAAACTATTTATAGACATAATGAGTGATTTGTATGCACTACCAGGGCAAACTGGTATAAATCATAGTTCATCTCATTACTCTAAAAAGCAAGTAAGTGTAAAATCTATGATGCCACTGTTTAAAAACAAGCCCATTCAGTTGCAATAATCAGGTATTTGATGGATAAGACGGAAAATGTGGTAAAAACGAGAAAAACATCGATAGTAACGGCAGATCAGCCACTTTTGGTAATGGATATTCAGTGGGAATTGACTGATTTGTACAAAGGATTGTAAGGTGGATTTCACATTGAAATGACTTGTTATAAAATTCTGGGTGATATATAACGTGAAGGTAGATGGACACATGTGTCATGTTTCCTCACTAAAAACAGTATTGCAACACATAGAACGGCATATTCTTGTATGTATGTTCAAATGTACCTAGGACTAGACACGCGCATCAGATAACTCTATGTGTTTTAGCTTGAAAGGTATATATCGGCTTAAGAAAGCTAAACACAGAAATTATAATCATGTCATGACTCTGTGACGTTCAATGATTTGATAGACTGGCGTAAGAAAATATAGTCATCTCTACCACAGTTCAATTCCTGGCGTTAAATTATAAAATAAGAACTTCTTGTGAATTTGGTAGTATGCTCATTTCATGAGTCAGATTTTGTACAAACAGTCCGTATAAAGCATGATACTGTATTCATTTATGTCTTGATCGTGTAACATATTCTCGATCGCGACCGACCTTCTCCGAGATATGGCTTTCCTTCTCTTAAGTCACCCACAGGTGGCAATTGATTTTGAAAATGATAATTTTATTGTACGTAAGACCAGAAAATATTTTTTCTTATAACACAATTGATCAGACAAAAACAGAATAATGCAATTGTAAAGGGCGATGTGTTGTCAAAGGTTTAACCGAAGCCCTCATTTAGACGTATTGATGATAGCTAGACCAGAAGTCAGTAGACTATCAGATGAATTTGCAAGATCTAGTAGTTTGAGGCATTCTATAATAGATGAACGACTTAATGAACACAAAAGGATTTCTTTAAAAAGATCAAAGGCAAATAATTTGTAGATCGTTTGAAGCAAATACAAAACGAAGGAGAACCGGTTTCTTATAAACAGATCAAAAAGAACAACTTCCTATTATGTCGGTAAAATAAAACTGTAAACGTTTTTGTAAAAAACAAAGCTAGAGAACCTTAGATATATCTTTTCTAGACTTTTATTTCTTGTCGCAGTGGACAAATTGATTTGGAATATTTCTTAATCTATAAAGACAAACTGCTCCTCCGTTTTTGTCTTCGGATGTCATTTTAAACAGTGGTATTAAATCGGTGCAAATGGATAAACTTGAAACATTTTGCAATTTGCAGATCCAAATTCTAACGCATTTATCGTTGATAGAGCAGCAATGGATAATTCCAGGCCACCTTGTAGGGAACAATATTGGATGATTTTGCAATTGTGTTATACGGCCTTAAATAAAATATTGCATCGATAAGTATTCAAGAGTAGATATTGTGTTAGATTTACTAAATGGATCATTGAAAGGCTAGATGTGAGAAGACAAAAGTTGGGTTTTGGAGTAGTTTTCTCTATGAAGATGACAATGAAACGAAGTGTCTTGCCGACAGAAATGCTTCTGTAGAGACTAATAAGGATACTTTCCATCTATCCCTTGTAAGCATGGAGAAGCAGATATACGAATTTGTGTCCATGTTCGGCCTGATTATGAAAATTGTTGTTCGACGGTAATTTAAGGTAGCACCGACACAGATGTAGTAGTATTAAAAATTGCAGCACTCCAAAAATATGGTGGAACAAACTGTGAATAGGTTTTGGCAGGAATGAAGACTTTTGATGGCTTCCTGTACGTGATATATCAAATGCGTTTGGTCCTCGTGTAGCTGCTCTTCCTTTCATTCATACATTCAGTGCATGTGACACTAAGGGACTAGGTAAGTTTGGATGACATGGGAAGTATTTCAACATGTAAGGGACGTACTTATTTCTTTGCTGAAGTATAAAGACACATACAAGGACACAAAATAAGCATTTGTTTGCATCATGTATGACAGAACAACATCACTATTTGCTGTTAACGAGGCACGATGTAAATTTTTACCAAGGAAGCAGCGGCATTGTGATGTAGTTCCGCCTAAAAGAGTTTGTTTTCGGAGGACATCCAAAGAGCAGCGTATCAAGGAGGATAAGTTTGGGCTCAGCCTAATTTATGTACCAATTCATGAACACTGGGGTTGGATGAAAGAAACAAATCGAGGACTTCTTCGGCTGCCGTTAAAGTTGCATCCTCCTGTCGGAAACTTTTGAAATGAGGAGGCGAAATATCCTATTGTGTTGGTGACTGTAAATGCTACCGTTCTGTCCTTTCTTGTACGAGTTTTGTTATTGGCTACTGTCCGATAATTTTAAGATACCGAACCTGTCTTTCTAACAAAACTAGGCATTTAATCTTAACAAAGAATGTGATATCACTTGTTAAGTTTAATGATGAAAATTATAAAAAAAAATACGTTTTCCAAAATGTTGCCGCCATTTTGAAACCGGAAATCACTCTTTTTTGTCATTTATGTGTTGTTTTTTGTACTTTAAGAACTGTAATATAAAGCTTAATAAAACCTTACATTGGATTATACCTATAACACAACTTTCAAAGATTTACTTCTGGATATGACGCCATTTGCAAAATGATCGGTGGCCATCTTGAAAAAATGGAAATTTTTTTATGGCCAGCACACTTATTTCTTTTAATTATCGTTTAGTCCACCTGTATACCAAATTTCATGCTTGTATTTCATGTTTGTGTTATTACTTGTTAAGTTGATGAAAATTATTAAAATATTTTTTAAGTATTTGCCTCTAATTTGGAACCGGAAACCACTATTTTTTTTCTTTAATGTGTTGTTTTGTCGTACTAAGGAGCTGTTTTTAACGTTTTATCATATCTTACATTGGATTATACATGACACACCTTTCAAGGATTAAAATCCCTTGTAAAATTGCTTGAAAGTAAAATAAATCGAAATTTTTGACTCGTTAGCCGACATTTTGAAACCGGAAGTCACCTAAAGTTTCATTAATGTATTGTCTAGTCGTAATTTATGAACTGTCATTTTCTTTTTATCAAATTTAACAATGGATTTTACATATAACACACCTTTCAAAGGATTAACAAATAATGGCTAATTTGTTATTTCGCCATTTTCAAAATGTGTGGTGGCCATCTTGAAAAAATGATTTTTTTTTTCTGGCCAGCAGCGGATTTTTTATAAGTATCATTTAGTTAACCTTTATACCAAATTTCATGCTTGTATCACGATTTGCACAATTATGTCCATAATATCTCCCACTACTACATTTGATGTGTTTCCTTCAGTTTAAGTTTGTAGCCCGGATTGTTTTTCCTCAATTGATTTATGAATTTCGAACAGCGGTGTATTATTGTTGCCCTTATTTATGGACTATATTATTCTCATTTTGTTTATGTTCTTTGATTACATCTTCTGACATCAGACTTCTCTTGAACTGAATTTTAATGTGCGTATTGTTATGCGTTTACTTTTCTACATTGGCTAGAGGTATAGGGGGAGGGTTGAGATCTCATAAACATGTTTAACCCCGCCGCATTTTTGAGCCTGTACCAAGTCAGGAGCCTCTGGCCTTTGTTAGTCTTGTATTATTTTTAATTTTAGTTTCTTGTGTAGAATTTGGAGTTTAGTATGGGATTTATTATCACTGAACTAGTTGTCTCTAATATTTAATTAACTGTGCATTTGTATTCAGATATCGCAGATCAAATTTATTCGTTTATTGTTTAATCATACGTTTTTTGATTGAGTTAAGTCTGCCAATTGATATTTTATCGTATGTTTTTATTTGTTGTGATGTTATGCTATTGTTTCAGAAAAAGGGAGAAGGTTTGGATCCATTAAAACGTTTAATCCCGCTGCAAATGTTTGCACCTGTCCTAAGTCAGGAATCTGATGTACAGTAGTTGTCGTTTGTTTATGTAATATATACGTGTTTCTCGTTTCTCGTTTTGTTTATATAGATTAGACCGTTGGTTTTCCCGTTTGAATGGTTTTACACTAGTTATTTTGGGGCCCTTTATAGCTTGTTGTTCGGTGTGAGCTAAGGCTCCGTGTTGAAGGCCGTACTTTAACCTATAATGGTTTTCTTTTTAAATTGTTATTTGTATGGAGAGTTGTCTCATTGGCACTCACACCACATCTTCCTATATCTATATAGTATATATAATTATATAGGGGCCAGCTGAAGGACGCCTCTGGGTGCGGGAAATCCTCGCTACATTAACGACCCATTGGTGTTGTCTGTTCTATGGTCGGGTTGTTGTCTCTTTGACATATTCCCCATTTCCATTCTCAATTTTATACTACATTTTATTTCACAGGTGTTGTAAAAACCACGAAGATTGCTATGATCGTGAAGAGGATTGTTTGCCTAAAACTTTGTTTTATGAATTTAATCTTGGAAACAAAACAGTCAACTGTGAAAGTAAGTTAAACAATATTGTTAAATTTTTATCGTCGTTTTTGAATGGTTTAATAACTGTGTCGTATGCACTTAAATATTCAAGTTCCCCTAGATTTGTTTTATACTTCTCCTTTTAAAACTTTTTATCTCACCTGGCTCAAAAAGGGCCGAGTCGTCGTCGTCGTCGTCCGTCGTCATCACTCGTCTTCGTCGTCCGTCATCGTCTGATAACTTTTACAAACAAACTTCTCTGACACTACTAGGCCATATCTAATCAAAATTGGCACAATCATCATAAAGGTATCTTGTTTAAATAATCTGTCTAACGACCCCGCCTGCTAACCAACATGGCCGCCATAGCTATAAATGAAACAAAGGGGTAAAATGCCGTTTTTGGCGTATTTCTCTGAAACTAAAGCATTTAAAGTATATCTTACTCCTATAAAATGTTCATCATGTTTAGTCCTATCTGCCCTGAAATTTTAAGACCAATAAGAAAATCCGTTGTTGGGTTGCAGTTTTTGGTTATTATCTCTAATATTAATATAGATAAAGATAACGTGTAAACAGAAATAATGTTCAGCAAAGTAAGATTTACAAATGTGTCAACATTAACAAAATTGCCAGTTGACCCCTTATGGAATTTTCGCTCTCATAGTCAATTTTTTAATTAATTTTTATAATAATTTACAAAAAATCGTCTCCTCTGAAACTACCTTAATAATTTCAACCCAACTTAGCCAAAATCATCATAATGGTATTTAGTTAAAAAAGAATGTGTCCTGACAACAAACATTGCCGACATTGCTTAAAATAGAACATATTGTAAAATGCAGTTTTTGACATATATCTCTGAAACTAAAGGATTTAGAGCAAATCTTGCAATTAGTAAACTATATTCCTCAGGTTAAGATCTATCTGCCCTGAAATTTTCAGACAATTCAGTCAAGACGTTAATAAGTTGCTGCCCCTGATTTGTAATGTTAAGGAAGTTTTGCAGTTTTTGATTATTATCTTGACTATTATTGTGTGCTGCATGTTTATATACTGATATGAACTCTTGCTTTATATGTTTAATTTATGTGTGCATTACTGGATATGTATGTTTTGTTTTACTTGCTACTCTGTCGGTTTTGAAAGCTCTTCAGAGCTTATGTTTGTACTTGTAATACCGACTCTAAATAAAGGTGTATGTCTTATTATGTCTAATTATTTAATTTATCAATTGACCCGTACAGGAGTTATTGCCTGTTAATGTAAATTTTTAACAATTTTTCGTAAATTTTGGTAATTTTAATTTTACCAAAATCTCAGAAACTCCTGAGACAAATTTAACTAAACTTGGCCACTATCATCATAGGGGATTTTCGTTTACCAAATGTGTCCTTCGACCCCGCTTGCCAACCAACATGGCCCACATGGATATAAATATAACATAGGGGTAAAATGCATTAAATACCTGAAGTTAAAACAAAGGTATAATGGTTGAACTCTTTCATGCATCAATTGTAAATAAAAATAGCAGATGAGCGACACAGGCTCCTTGGAGCCTCTAGTTTCTATTCATCATTTGTTTTAATTGCTTTCGGACCATACATAATTGATATTCGAATTTTTGATGGATATTGAGATTAAGTTAAATCATTGTTGCATAACTGAGACGACAATAGATAAACAATTAAATAAAATTGTATGGTTATGCTGGTATATAGGTGACCCCTTAAGACAGTGAAACATATTGGGACTGCGAATGGAAAAAAATAGTGTGTTGGGTAGAGTAAACTTTTTTATCGCATCGCGGGTAAATTATCACGTTGTTATTGGTTTAACGCCGTCACGTCATCTATTAATGTTGTTGTGTTTCATTGTTTATTTTTCAACAAAACGCAGTTGAAAAAGACCGGCGTGCGATAAATTCGTTATACGGTTAACTACTGACACCCTATGGATCCATAGAGGGTGAATAAAATCCAAAGGGAATTCGACCTCCGGCCTCACCCCCTATGGATTTTATTTACCCTCTATGGATCCGTAGGGGGTCAGTAGCGAACCATATAACTTATAGTTGAACGGGATCATTGAATTGCAGATATCGTGACTCTCATTTTAAACCGTTAATCGAAGTAAATGTCCATACATGACTGAACATATACTAATCTCAATATAAATCCAGGACGATGGAATTTTAATGACGAACTAGAAAAGATAAGAGACTTCCATATGTGTTTACCCGGGCAACACCCATATATCAGTCAAGATTCTACTCTTTCAAAATTATGTCTCCATTACGCTACTTATTACTCAATCGTAAAATTGTAAGCCAGTTTAGGGTTGACGCGCAATACAAATTTAATCTATGGCAAGTTGATGAGGTGTAAATTTTGCTCTTGAAAACCTATTCATTTATTCACACAGCATCATTACGACCCTTATATGACAGTTGTATTTTAAAAGACAAATGTGTTAACTATCTATTAAGCATCAGTTTATGAAAGTTCAAAAACATTAAAAATAAATCTAATTAAATATTTTGTTGAATGGGCAGACTACAAGTTTTTAGATGTCTAATTTGTGTGATTTTTTCAAAAGACTGTTGTCGGGTGAAGAGATGCACATTTATGCTTAAAAAAACAATCTTTTAAGTTTTGGAGAAATTTTTCCCGGTTGTATTTATGCTTATGTACAAGCAAGATATACATTGTATTTGCACCTACAACAATCAACTGTTTTAAAAAAAAAATCTTAAGTGTAAAAGTTTACAAATACCGTGAAGCTCCGTACCATAATTTAAGAAAAAAAATTATATAGATAAAGAACCTGTATACCACTTGTAGAGCCAATAAAAACATGTATGATATAAGCAGTTCAATTATATCAACTTGGCCTTCTCTAATACAGATTTTCATTTCTTTTCTTTAATATCAACTGGGTATAAGCCTACTACCCTCATACAAGTTTATTGCACAATGAAAATGTGTAATTAATGTGTTGTATTATACATACTTACAATATAATGTGTGAAAATGAATGACATAAAATGAATAAATAAGTCTAATTGCGGTTTGTACAGTGATATACGAGAGAACAATTATTAATTTATTTCAAATCTGATTAAATAATTTTCATCTCAAAGATTGTCATTGCTGACATTTCAATATTACAAATTGAAAAACGCTCAATCTGATAGAAACATATTACTGTTTGTACGCAGCTTCATCTCAACGTATGACTGGGAACAATGCTATACTGTGTCTACGTTGTGTTAACGTGCTTGCCTCGAGTGCGACATATCGAGGGTTTGAGCCCTGGTCGAGTCATATAAGATAAGATAAGATAAGAAAACTTTGTAAATACAAACATAAGAGAGTTTATGTTATAAAATGCAGCTTTAATTAGTAAGAGCAAACACTAATACAATACGGGATACTGTTTTGATATGAAGTGCATATTAAAAATATAAAACAACACGTTTAATAATTTATTGCGTCCGAAGCGCTTTTCTGGATTTACCTTCATCAGGAACGCTCAAAGCCAAACATTTGAAATCCGAAGATGTATAAGTACCGAAAATCGTTGAAGAGCTATATGTTAAAAATACCTAAAATAAATAGCCAAATTCATCTAAAGCCAACTTTGCCTGAGGGAGTTGAAACCTTAGTTTCATAATAATTTCAAAATTTATAAACGGACAATTTTAGTAAAGTTTGTTTAATCATGTCAGTACCGAAGCACTGACTACTGAGCTGATGATACCCTCGGGGACTGATAGTCCACCAGCAGAGGTATCGACCCAGTGATGTAAAAATATAAAACAACACGTTTAATAATTTATTGCGTCCGAAGCGCTTTTCTGGATTTACTTTCATCAGGAACGCTCAAAGCCAAACATTTGAAATCCGAAGATGTATAAGTACCGAAAATCGTTGAAGAGCTATATGTTAAAAATACCTAAAATAAATAGCCAAATTCATCTAAAGCCAACTTTGCCTGAGGGAGTTGAAACCTTAGTTTCATAATAATTTCAAAATTTATAAACGGACAATTTTAGTAAAGTTTGTTTAATCATGTCAGTACCGAAGCACTGACCACTGAGCTGATGATACCCTCGGGGACTGATAGTCCACCAGCAGAGGTATCGACCCAGTGATGTAAAAATATAAAACAACACGTTTAATAATTTATTGCGTCCGAAGCGCTTTTCTGGATTTACCTTCATCAGGAACGCTCAAAGCCAAACATTTGAAATCCGAAGATGTATAAGTACCGAAAATCGTTGAAGAGCTATATGTTAAAAATACCTAAAATAAATAGCCAAATTCATCTAAAGCCAACTTTGCCTGAGGGAGTTGAAACCTTAGTTTCATAATAATTTCAAAATTTATAAACGGACAATTTTAGTAAAGTTTGTTTAATCATGTCAGTACCGAAGCACTGACTACTGAGCTGATGATACCCTCGGGGACTGATAGTCCACCAGCAGAGGTATCGACCCAGTGATGTAAAAATATAAAACAACACGTTTAATAATTTATTTCGTCCGAAGCGCTTTTCTGGATTTACCTTAATCAGGAACGCTCAAAGCCAAACATTTGAAATCCGAAGATGTATAAGTACCGAAAATCGTTGAAGAGCTATATGTTAAAAATACCTAAAATAAATAGCCAAATTCATCTAAAGCCAACTTTGCCTGAGGGAGTTGAAACCTTAGTTTCATAATAATTTCAAAATTTATAAACGGACAATTTTAGTAAAGTTTGTTTAATCATGTCAGTACCGAAGCACTGACTAGTGTTATTACAGGAAAAAATAATGTATTGATGATAAACAATGTAATAATGACAAATACTGTATTAATGATAAATAATGTATTAAGGATTAATAATGTATCAATAATTAATAATGGATTAATGAAAAATAATATATATATACATATATATATATATATATATATATATATATATATATATATATATATATATACAACTCGTCTAAACATCAACCCAACAATGTTAGATCTGTAAATTTGCTTTCGCAAATTTTTGGTTCTTCCCTCGCCGGGATTCGAACCCATGCTACTGTGATATCGTGACACCAAATCGCCTGCACTGCAGCCGTCCCGCTAGACCACACGACCACCTGGGCTCTCAAAAAAAGAGCTTTTGCTGGCCGTGTGTTACCTTTCCTCGTCAGTTTTAATCTAGCGGCGTACTACAGTACATGATATATAAGGCATGAAGATGTTATTGTTACAGATCAGCTAAATTATCTATAGTAAAGGATCCTACAAATTAATGTAATATACAGGCACAGAAAATAATTATATTCATAAGTACGTCTGAGTCAGTGACAACTCTACAACAGATGTATCCATCGGATCGTCATCAATGATGGTGATACATGGCTGTGTACATAATGTATATACAACTCGTCTAAACACCAACCCAACAATGTTAGATCTGTAAATTTGCTTTCGCAAATTTTTGGTTCTTCCCTCGCCGGGATTCGAACCCATGCTACTGTGATATCGTGACACCAAATCGCCTGCACTGCAGCCGTCCCGCTAGACCACACGACCACCTGGGCTCTCAAAAAAGAGCTTTTGCTGGCCGTGTGTTACCTTTCCTCATCAGTTTTAATCTAGCGGCGTACTACAGTACATGATATATAAGGCATGAAGATGTTATTGTTACAGATCAGCTAAATTATCTATAGTAAAGGATCCTACAAATTAATGTAATATACAGTCACAGAAAATAATAAAATATATATTTATCATATACTTAGCATTGATCATGTTGATATGATAGCTGTTGCATATGTGTAATGAACGGAAGTACACAAGCCATAATTTCCCACCCGGGCTGATAACCCATATCAGGGGCATCTCGTGCACAAAACCCATAATAGTGCCTCTCGTGCAAGTTACTTCCGGCATTTCCGGTATCGGTTGTTTACTTTTCCAGTGTGACGTGATTTTTTATGACGACGTCAAAATTTACGGGAACTTTTGTGGGGATAGTTTAGTACTTGCAAACAGATGTCATTATTATACTTCATGTCAAAATGCCAGATTTTGATTGGCTAATACGAGGGTGTTCATTTACTCTATTACCCTTCATGGAGACGCTTGATCAAGTGTGCACTTTATTAAATACGATTCTATCCTATGCAAAATACTCTATTACCCTTCACGGAGACGCTTGATCAAGCGTGCGCTTTATTAAATACGGATGGTTGTTATGTACTAGACGTCATAGTTTATTACTTTGCATTTGAAATTTAATCGACAGTAATAACAGAACATTCAGTATAATAAATTAAATAACACATATCTGAGAGGGTGATAAAGCAGATTGTTACCCCTCGAAAAGACATTGTCAACCTTGGCTTCGCCTAAGTTTACAATGTTTGCTCGGGGTAACAATCTGTTCTATCACCCTCTCAGCTATGTGTTATTTATATATTGACAATTATGAATCATTTTATAGTACAACAAACATGGAGTATAAATAATGATCATAAAACTCTTCCAAATTTTCAATGTTTCAAAATGCCTCGTTAGGAAATAGTAACATAAATAAATATGGAGGTAGTGATGTTATTGTTGGGCAAATTCCATTTTTTTGTTGGATTTGTTGGATTCATAATTTAACTTTTATATAAAGTTTTTGACTGTTTTAGTTATTTTATTTGTTAATTTGCCATGCATAAAACACTTGTCGGAAGTATATGATAAAGAGATTAATGCATGGCCATTTCCATATCGACCCGGGTATCATCCCTCGACCCATATCAGCAAATCGACTACGTCTCGGGCTGATATGGGGGTTTCTGGATGATACCCGGGCCGATATTGAAAAGTCCATGTATTAATTTCTATATATTATATACTAATGGAATTTAAAAATATACCTGAAGATACCCTGTTACTAATATACAGCGATCTCCACTGAAATAGCTGTACCAATGAAGAAGTGTTAACAGCATGTGCAATATTGTTGTTTAAGAAAAAGCAAATACTGGTTTGTCTGGAGTCAGAATAATATGTCCGTTTTTGTACAGTGTTAACTAGTACGTTTGAAATTCATCTCAGTAAGGGGCCTCGGCGGCCGAGTGGTCTAAGAAGTTACTGTGACACCAGGTACTGTCTGGTGAATGTTTCATTGTACATATTTGAATGACATTTTATCAAGAGAAAAAAAAGAAGTTACTACTGTTAAAACTAAACATTAAACACTGAAGTTGTGAGTTCGAACCCCGCTCGTGCGGGTGCTCTCGACTCAGATCTTCATTGACTAGGATTGTCAGTTTTCCTTCAGTTATTTATTTTAATTGTTATAATTGTAAATTTTCTTATCTAAGTTTGGTCACTCATTTCGTGTGTTTGTCACAAGTATAAACACTTAAGTCTTTATTATTTCATACATACAATTACATCAAACGAAGTACGTTTATGCCCCATTGATGGGCATAACGTTTTCTGATCTGTGCGTCAGCTCGTTCGTAGTTTGTCTGTTCGTCCGAACGTTCGTTTGTCCGTCTGTCCCGCTTCAGGTTAAAGTTTTTGGTTGAGGTATTTTTTGATTAATTTAAGTCCAATCAACTTGAAACTTAGTTCACATGTTTTCCATGATGTGATATATCTGATTCTAATCCCAAATTAGAGTATCTAACCATTTTCACGGTCCACTTAACATAGAAAATGATAGTACGGATACTTTGGACATATTCTTGTTTTTTTTTTATAATTTCAGTGTTATGATATTTCAATGTTATATTTTTTAGATAGTCCCAATTCCTGTGAGGGGAGAGTATGTAAGTGTGACAAAACATTTGTAGACTGCCTGCAGAACAAAGAATTTAATCCGGAATATTACAATGCTGACCAAGATGAATATTGTGATGATGGATGTAACTAATAAATGTGTTAACCAATTAAAGTTTGTCATTTCACTTGAATTACCATTATCACGTTTCGTTGCATTAAATGTATGATGAGATACAAAGCAAAATATGTTACAAACAGAAACGAGAAAAAAGTTGGTGTCGTTATATCAAGCCAAACAGGTGAAGAATTTGATAATTTTCTTTTAAAAATTTGATCATTCGTGTGTCTTTTTTTAACAGCTTTGGGCGTATATATTTTCGCAAATGTTATTTTATTCAAAGGCGCTTTTTCTAATTATTCAGACAGCTTTTGTCCTTAAGTTATAGATGTCACAAGGTTTAATAAAAGAAAGTTCAGTACATTTATGATATTAACTTAAAATAGATACAGGAAGATGGAGTATGAGTGCCAATAAGACAGCTCCCGATCCATGTAACAATTAATAAAAGTAAACCATCATAGATCAAGGTACAGCCTTTAACACGGAGCTTTGACTCACACAAAACTGCAAGCCATAAAGGACCCTGAAAAATTACTAGTGTAAAACCATTCGAACGGGAAAACCAACGGCCTAATCTATGTATATATAAAAACGAAAAACAAAAAACACTTATGAACCACATAAATAGACGACAACCACTGAACATCAGATTCCTTACTTAGGACAGGTTTAAATAATTGGGGCGGGAGTAAACGTTTAAATGGTACCAAACCTTCTCCCTATTCTGAAACAGTAGTATAACACCATAACATAGAAAGACACAATATAAAATATCAATAGAAATGACTAAACTCAATCCAAAAACGTAGTAACACAAGTTTACAAACAATGAACGAATAAATCTGAACTGAGATACAATGTAAATACATAGTAAAAAAACGGATAATTAAAGTAAAAGTATAAAACCGCTGTAAAATGTTAAACAATCTTAGAAAAACATCAACTATGAAAATAACTACGTCATATTATACACAGGTAAATGAAAATAATTACGTCATATTATACACAGGTAAATGAAAATAATTTTGTTGTTAAGTATACTTCTTCTCCTGTCTCTATAATCGTCCGTTTAGGAATACCAAGAAATTTCTTGTATGTCAATAAAACTGATTTGAAACTTGGTACATGTGTGTTGAATATCAACAATACAATAAGTGCTCGATATAACTCTGAGTTCTTCATGTAAAGGTGCCGGAACAGTATTTAAAATGAAAGAGAATAATTTGTATGTTCATAGTACGAAGAAATGACAATTTGTAGTAGTTTCAAAACAATCAAAGCTGTAATAGAGACCAGATACATGTAAACATTAGATAACAAAACAACATTGCAAATAGTATCAACAGGTCAAATCAACAAGAAATTACGATTTGAAAGTACTCGCTGTTACTGACAGCTAGTTAAAAGCCAAAACAATTAATAATAAAAGATAATGCATCAGAGACTAAAATCAACTAAAACATATACCAGGAATTTAGTATTTTTACGTCACGGACAGTCAAAGAAGACATCACTTGTGTAATGCCAAAACTATATGTATCGACAAGGAGAAGGATGCATATATATATTTTTTTTGGCATCATTGATTATTTGTAAACTTCTTGATGAATGAAGAAAACAGAGTAACCAATAGACTAGTTGGTTCGATTAAAAATGTATATATAATTCTTGTTGCAATATTGATAGTTTGTATATCTAAATTTCCTGTTTACAAAATTTTGACTTTTCGAAAAAATAAGGATTTACTTATCCCAGGCATAGATTACCTAAGCCGTATTTGGCACAACTTTTCGGAATTTTGGATCCTCAATGCTCAATGCTCTTTAACTTTGAACTTGTTTGGCTTTATGAATATTTTGATATGAGCGTCACTGATGAGTCTTATGTAGATGAAACGTGCGTCTGGTGTACTAAATTATAAGCCTGGTGCCTTTGATAACTATCTATTACATCAATTAAGAGTACGGAGTAACCAAAAGACTAGTTAGCTCAATTGTTTCACAGTAGGATGCAGACATTAAACTTGTGAGGTAACGCATGTTCATTTAATGATTACATCTTCTGGTCCTGTTAATATCTAGTTGACATAAGGACATGATACATATTATCTTTTTGCCAAAAACCTTGGGTGACTTTTGAAACTGACAATTTATCTATACAGAAAATAGAAGCTCGTCCATGCTTATCAAGCAGGCGAGTTGTGAAAAGTGCAATTGTGTTTTGTTTTGTTTCATATTTTGATGACTTTGAATTTTTAATGTCATTTGTTCCCTGCTTGTTCATGAAAGATAGGAATAGGAAAACTCAGTATTCAAAATATATTGAAGTATTCATGTTTTAACTTTCAATTTAAAAACAACCATAAACTGTTGACAATTATAGCGTTTGTTCCCATGATATGCCAAATATTTTTTCTACCATTTTCCATGTTTTGAGGATGCAATTAAACTAAAAATTTGAGTTTTGTTAATTTACCATTTCGTTTCCACAAGCAAGTGTTTTAGTCTTGTGTGTTATATTATCATTGCATATATGTTGTTTCAGTATTTTAATAACCTCTTATTTGTATAAGTTATTTTTTATCAAAGTTTCATGTATTTTAGAAACTTTGATTTTCTATTATGACGAACCCAAAATGCTCATTATTACGTTTGAAAAGAGACAAAAAAAAATGTATGAACTTTATCAATTACCTTTAATCTATACTATTAAACGAGGAGACCTCATTTGTGTGTCCCTTCTCTTCTTTCCACAATAAATTAATCAACACGACTCTGTGTCCTATAGGTACAGTGCATAGTCGCATTTGTCATCCATTCATATAATTACTAGTATTCAGATTGTTATTCTGGGAAAACGAGAAAAAAGGCATCCGGATATTGTCCCGTCATTGGACGAAATTTTAAGTCTGATTAGACTTCCGGTTTGCGTTTTTCTGTATACTTTGATCATACATAAAATAAGAATAAAGTGTATTTTCAGAATTCTATCTGCTATCATATTCAAGTTTACTATCCACGGCGGTCACAGAGTTTATTAAATAGAGAGGGTCTGTATACTATATCAATAACCACCATGGATCGATTAGTAAACTAAGAATTGAAAGTGAAGACACTATATTTATATAGTAATGAATGTTCATAATATATAGATAAGCGCTAAAATTATTCATGTGAACTTTTAATACCTTTTTTGAAGTTCTTCAGTCATTAAATCTTTTACAAAATTCATTGATTACAAAAAAAAGAAGATGTGGTATGATTGCCATGTTGAGACAACTCTCCACAAGAGACCAAAATGCCACAGAAATTAACAACTATAGGTCATCGTATGACCTTCAACAACGAGCAAAGCCCATACCCCATACTAAGCTTCAAAAAGCCCCGAACTGAAAATGTAAAACAATTCAAACCAGAAAACTAGCGGCCTTATTTTTGTACAAAAAATGAACGAAAAACAAATATGTAACACATAAACAAACGACAACCACTGAATTACAGGCTCCTCACTTAAATGTCCATAACATACTAAATGTATTATGTTCATATTGAAATTGATAGAAAACCTAAAACTGGGAATTTGGAAATAAAAAAAAAACCTATGACTTATAATACTTTTGGTGAAATTCACCAGTCATTCAATATTTTACGAAATTCTTCCAACAACACTTTACATACTTTAAATTACGCTCTGAATGTCGCGGGTGTGTTCTAGTTGGTTATAACAACAACGTCCTAAACAATTGAAATTCAACCAATAAAGTGACGTCATTTTGTCTTTGGGACTACGAACAATAAAATTACGCATAGTCCTTTAGATTTTGAAATTGCATTTAAAAAAGAAATATTACAAAAATATGCTACATATATAAACATAGATAAATTGCCAGTGATAGCAATAAAGTCCATCGCACTTAAGGTTGGTTGAATAATTGCTGCTTGTATAATGTTCAGTGACAAATAATGTATGTGTATTTAAGTCGAGAAACATGAATACTATAGTTAGGTTCGTAGTAGAAAATGGTGGATTTAAAGAAGATACCAAAAGAAGTGTGTGTTTTGTAGTGTGTCCACTAAATGGCTTTTAGCTTTTTGAATTGGCTGAATCAAGAAGATAAACACAAATATATTTAAAACAATCATGTAGAAACAAAACAAAAATATATTAAAAGACATATTTTAGATTTGTTCTACACCACTGTCATAGGTTAGAGGAGTTGATGAGTGTCACAACTAAAACAAAGATGTGGTTTGATTACCAACAGGTGTAATATCAACGAACAAAGTCGAATCCCATACAATAAAGTGCAGTTTCAGGAGGTAAAAGGATAATCCCTTAGCCTGTTAACAGTATATTTTTCCAAATATTTCTATAGTGACTTAGAAAAAGTTTCATTTTGATATCTGATTTGCAAATACTGATGTTATTGTTAGTTTTCATATTGGATTTGTTTTCATTTTCCAAAAATGGCGAATAGAACTCGTCTTTCATCGGTCTCAACAGATAGTCGGGAAAACTGGCAGGTCAAAGTGTTGTTTGTGTCAGATAGACACAGGTGATACAGGCCACCATTTCTGAACCGGAAGTTACCGTTTTATCTTCATTAATATATTGTCTCATCGTTTTTTTATAAACTGTAAGTTACTTTTTTTATGAGTACTTTCATTGGATTATACCTACAACACAGCTTTCAAAGGATTCACAAAATGCAACTAATTTTAACTGACGTCATTTGCAAAATGAGCGGTGGCCATTTTGAAAAACAAAATTATGGACAGGAGCTGTTTTTTTAATTAACATTAAGACCACCTTTATAGCAAATTTCATGCTTGTATCACGATTTACACAATTGTTTGCATAATATATTCCACTAAAATGAGAAAAACATGGCATGCAACCGTTTTGTATATTAGGTACAATGTATCATCGATTGTTTTGCTACTACATAACATCACCTGGCAATTAATAGTTTTGGTCATATAGAGGACGTACGTTTATGCACAGCTTAATCATTCATTTTTTAGTGAAAATGCAACTAGAATAGAAACATTATTTATTGTTAAAGAAAAGTTGCATAATAAGTATTTTCTATGATAGTGTAAGTTGCTATATTAACAATACTATTATTAGGATAAGGACGAGTAATGTGCGTTCCCTGTCACCAACCAATTTAGTTTGCCAAATTTTATCTGGTATGTAGTGTTATTTCTTTAAAGATTGTGATAGTTGTTTTGTTGATAAGTAACTATATAGACATATGGAGCAAAAATAAATTTTACTTTTACTTCGTTCTGAAGTGGCTGCATACATGATTTTTAGTCTTAGATACTAGTACATGATTTTTTTATTAGTTTGTTAATCTGTTTGAACTACCTATCAGTAGATGTTCAATATACCTGTGTGTTCTGTCAGACCTGTACTAAGCTACTAATTTGTTGTGAGGGATGTATAAATACTGTGTCATGTCTGGTCTGTGTTTTTGTTACTTGTTTTACCGCTTAGTATTAATCTGATGAGTTAAGCCCTTTTTAACTGTTTTATAGCTTTTTTCATATATTGTGCTGTTACACCACCATACCAGGCTAAGGGAATGGTCGTACGCACGCAAGTTTGTTATGTTAAGCACCGCTTATTCGGTATTTGTTTGTTCCAAGTAAAGAACCTGCAATTGACATGATTCAGTGGTTGTCATTTATTGTTTTCCTCATATTTGTTTATTGTTTATTGTATAATACATTAACTAGGTCGTTAGAATTTCCGTTTGAAGTGCTTTATATAGTTATCAAAGGTACCAGGATTATAATTTAGTACGCCAGACGCGCGTTTCGTCTACACAAGACTCATCAGTTGATATTATGTAATTTCGGTGTCTTTTAAAACTTACTAAATGAAATGTGTTTTGCTCATTGTTGAAGGCTTCCTGTGGTATTTATGTCATTTGGTCTCTGGTGGAGTTTAGTCTCATTGGCAATAATTATTTTAATATATACATGCAAGTTAGAAGATTTTTTGGTTTTTTTTTCGAATAATACGCCTAAAGGATGTGGTCAGATGAAATTTAAATATAGTCCGTTATACGGAATGATTGTCTGCCTATTAAACTCAAGACTATAAAACTGGCATTTCTGGTTTTTCTGATCCGCACTCGGCATTTTAGAGTAACAGAAAGGCTAGTTGGATTGTTTGTTTCAGAGTGGGATGCGGACATAAAATCTACCAAACTAGAAATCTTGCTAAGCCTTTCGGTCAAATGAAGTAGAGGTTTCATATTTATATACTATTGTTATCGTCCTGTATATGTCGCCATTACTGTACAACTTGATATTTATCATCTTTTTGCCGGAACATTGTAAATATGTCCTTCTGTGGATTCAACATTATTCGTATTATATTTGTTTGTTTCAGAGTGGGATGCGGACATAAAATCTACCAAACTAGAAATCTTGCTAAGCCTTTCGGTCAAATGAAGTAGAGGTTTCATATTTATATACTATTGTTATCGTCCTGTATATGTCGCCATTACTGTACAACTTGATATTTATCATCTTTTTGCCGGAACATTGTAAATATGTCCTTCTGTGGATTCAACATTATTCGTTTGAAATTATTTTTTGTGGATTTCATTAATACAATTCAATGAATGAAAAATTACCTATAGGCTTGTATGCAGACCTCGAAAAAAACACGAAATTAAACATCCCCGAACATGTTAGTTTTTCTTTATCCACGAAAATTGGTACCCACGACAATAAATGAATCCACGGTTTGTTTTTGCAAACACAAGAAGTTGACACGGTGTGATTGCCAATGTCAGAATGTATTCCTATTTTTAATCATTTGTAAAGCCAATAGAGACAAGAAAACAAGTAGAATGAAATTTACACGTTAACATGGTTAATGGACAATATAATCTATCACGCATGCGATTTGTGATAAGTTTAATTTTGCTTTGTGCTACATCTATCTTAAACATGAAAATATATTGTTGATGACCAATGTTCGTTGCTTGTACATGACAAAAACACACTAAAACAATTAGCTAAAAAGCTTAACTTAGCAGATTGATACAGACAAAAACACACTAAATCAATTCGCTAAAAAGCTTAACTTAGCAGATTGTTACAGACAAAAACATAAACAAAAACACAGATAACACGTGGCGGTGTAAATATTCGGTTTAATCCTTTTCTCGTTTGTGTAATTTTACATTTTTTTTACGAAAGGATCTTGTTTTACTATACGGTTTATTTTGTGTTGAAGGTCATACAATTACATCCAAATATAGCTGAACGGTTCCACTGCATTTGATATATAGTGAATTGTTGTTTCGTTGACAATAAGACAAGATCTAATTATTTTCATAGTTAAAATTGTATTCCCTTGATTAATTCACACGAAATTTGTCATTCTCGAAACATTTACACAAATCATGTTGCTATTTTCATTAAATTTAAAACATGTTGCAGATCTGACAGAAATGCATATACGAAAGTCTCTCACTTCTATATTCTTTACTTGCTAAGTTCACTTTTCTGTGTTCTTTATCTATTGTATGGTGGCCAGTTAAAGCCATTTAGCGTTTTCGAGATTTTGCCTTTTCGCCTTTCATATTTTATAGGGCAAAACACATTTTATAAGTCGAAAATGCGAAAACACCAAAAACGCAAAATGGTTTCTCGTCTAGATTTCGCGTTTTCGACTCGCAATTTCGTGTTATCGACTTTGCGTTTTCGAGTTTTCGATTTTGTCAATGACTGCCCCTTCTGTCAAACATTTCGTATCTTTTCTCTGATTTGATTAGGAATCTCAATTTTAAGATAAGCTGCCTGGATTATGTTATTTCAAGAACTATTTTTTTTTCAAAGAGTCCTTAGTACTCATGCACGTAATATTAATAATAAGCATATATTTATTTAAAGACATTTACGTATGATTAAACCAATTATGAGTAAGGCTCTCTACACATAATATGAAATACCTAATATATAAATCACATTTGCTTTTCTTAAATTGTTTTATTACAAGTTAGGTCGCTACAGTTTACTCAATTATATTGTTTCATATTTTTCATGCCGGGTCCCTATATAGTTGACTATATGGTATTTTTTTTTTTTAATTGCTTACATCCAGTTCATTTGAACTTTGGTGAATAGTTGTCTCATTAGCAATCATACCACTTTTCCTTATTCTTTATATTATATCTTTAACAAAACATTGAGGAATTGTAAGTTTAACCAGAATTGTTACTATAATTATCTTAGTTTTGTTATATATGCATATATGTATATATTCTGTATATTTGCATATTTGTTAGATTGAATATGTTTAATTATAAAAAAGAAGATGCGTTAGTTAACATTGCATGTAGAGAGCCTTATTGAAAATTGTTTTAATACATACGAGTAGCTTCTTTGAAATAAAGATAGTCTTTATTATTATTGTTATTACATATAATATAAGTACTGTTAGGGATTTACAGATATCATGAGCGGCATCGCTAGTTAAATGGTAACAGAGGTCTATCTAAAGTTGAAAAAGTAGCTTGTCAAATTTTTATATAGTGTTGTGCTTTAGCAAATCATAATCTGATGCTTTATTTAAAAAAAGGATATGTGATGGTTATAGGCCAATGATACAACAACCCAATAACGAAACTAACCAAACGATATCGAGAAGGCACCATCACTCTTTAACGAACGACAGGCGTCTACACAATATGTCAATCTCTTAATCACCCCAAGTTAATAAAGTTGTGAAAAAATTAAACAAAGACAATCAAAATTATTAAGAACAAACACAAGACTCAAGTGAACACGTCCTCCTCAAAATATTTATTTCGTGAATATGTAAAACAAAATTGAAGAATTTTTGCGACTTGTCGGTAGTTTCCACTTCTTAACATTTGGAAGTCTAATAAATTATTAAGTTGAAGAACAATGAAAACGAAATATTCCATAAAGCTGTCCATTGTACCAGAAAAACATTTCATTTGCGGTTAATGTACAGACTGCATAAATGATAGTTAATCTCATTCAAGTAGTGTTGTATACTAGGATCGTACATGCAATAACTCGTGACGAAACGTCAAACAGTAAGAACCAATCAACTAGCGGACACGAAACGAAAAAAACAGTTTTGACCTGATGTGACAGTTGAACTTTTTTTTTGATGAAATATAAACGGAATAAATTAGCGTTATCAAAACATTGTTTTGTATCAATACATTTATTGTTTATAAGTGTGTTATAGTAGATGAATTATGTTTTATTTATGTAATTTTTATTGTATGTAGAGAGCCTTATTGAAAATTGGATTAATCCAAATGAGTGTCCCCACTCTCTATAAATACATGTTAAGATATTATTATTATTTTCATTCTTATTATAATTTATTATTA
Organism: Mytilus edulis; assembly: GCF_963676685.1. Lineage (NCBI taxonomy): Eukaryota > Metazoa > Mollusca > Bivalvia > Mytilida > Mytilidae > Mytilus > Mytilus edulis. The sequence continues at coordinate 65,990,596 of NC_092350.1, read as the reverse complement.
CTATTTTGTTGCCATTTATTCGGCACTTTTCCCCCATTATTTTCTATTCTGTAAACCCCATCCATACCCTCATATGTTACTAGTATTGTGCAAAATATTTCCCTGGATTTACTTGTGCATGTGCACTAAGCATTTGGGAGCCTTGAAAAACATTCGTTTTTTTATAGACGATAATCAAGATAACATATTGTTTAAAAATTTGATTTCCACTTTCTTACTCTGTCAACGTTTCGTGACCATAAAAGTATTTTCAGCTCAAACGATCTTAGATATTGTAATTTTTTTTGTCAATTGTTATTTCTACTTTTCTGTCACTTTGCAGACGGACACAGTCCAATTACGCTGGTTTTACGTGTAAGTAACATTAAAATTGAATACCCCTATACATTGTAAATGTAATAATACTGTACTGATTAAGAAATGTATTTGGCCAAAACAGCAAAAAAAAAAAACAACCTTTCATACTCTGACTGCGGAGAGTTTGTCTAATTCACATTGTCATTAATGCTATCTTATTTTGAAAGCAGTTGTTCATTTAATAATATGTTTCTAAATTGTATGGAATTTGCCACTTCCTTTGAACATTTTTCTGCTTTTGACATTCTGCCGTGATAATTTCCAAAAATACTATGTACCTAAATTGTTACATGTACATGCCACTTACACCACTGTAAATACAGCTATCAACATCTAACAAACTAAATATTAACCAACAATAAATGTGTGCTAGAAGAATAACGAGATGGAAACAAAGTGCCTCTTTAAAGAAAATTTCTTTCGATATAAATTGATTATTGCTGATGACTTCTTGATTTTTATTCCATGTTTTTAATAGAAACATCAATTCTATGCTTGAAAATTGATAAATACACCGAAGTACGTTTCTGTAAATTTTTCAGTGTATACCCTCATACAGATAGTAAACACAGAAGATTTAGAAATATACATATGCAGTAATTCCGAATACACTTACGGCCCCATTTCCCATGTCATAACAGGAGACCTTAACATCGTTCGCGACCGAGAGTTAAAAGCATTCCTCAGTAAAGGACATAAATATCGTCCTCCGTCAATTATTAATTGGAATGAGTGTCGTTATATCATCCACGACTCACTCCGTACCTACTGTTTGGAATGGGTAAAACGGGGAAAAGCTGACAAAAAATCTTTGGACTCTTTTTTTAATTCAGTGATGAAGATGATATTCTTGATATTCGAATACAACATTTTAAAGAACATTTTACTCTTAACAACAACCATAAAAACCCTATTTCGCGTATCAAACATAAACTTAAAGAACTAGCCAAAGAATTTGTTTTTGTCCCGGCTGACAAAGCTGCTAATAATATCATTATTGTTTGACGTAAATTTTATATTGAGGTTCTGCAAAAGGAAATCACGAATTCACCAACATTTTAACTGACTTCATTTTCAGAAAACGACATCTGTAACAAACACAAACTTGTAGCTACTTCTTTACACCAAATACAATGAAAGTCCTCACTATGTACTGGCTTCCGAAGCTACACAAAAAACCTTACAAATATAGATTTATTTCATCTTCAAGCCATTGTTCCACTACTACATTGTCTATTTTACTTACTAGTACACTTGGTACAATAAAAAACCTGATAATAAATTGTTCAAATAAGGCCTATGCAAATAGTGGAATAAATTACTTTTGGAGTGTCAAAAACTCGTTGGAAGTACTTGATGAATTGCATGCATATATTAGTGATTTTGAATCTGTTCAAAGTTTGGATTTTTCTACCCTATATACCACTTTGCCTCATATTCTCATTAAGAAAAAAATCACATCCCTAATTAACTGAGCATTTAAAAAGTCAGAATGCGAGTACATATGTTCAAACTCTTTTATGTCATTTTTTAGTAGCAATGAACAAAAGAACCATGTCAATTGGACATGCTTTAATACTATATATGCGCTTGAATTTTTACTTGATAACATCTTTGTTCGCTTTGGAGATTCCGTATATTGTCAAGTTATTGGAATTCCAATGGGGACTAGCTGTGCACCACTTATTGCGGACCTGTTTTTGTATTATGAGTTACAATTTATGACTAAAATTAGCAAGGACCCATCAAACCACATTTGATACAAACATTTAACAATACTTTTAGATATTTGGATGATATATTGGCTCTCAATAATGACGACTTCAGTATGTATACCAAAGAAATTTATCCTGTTGAACTTACTTTAAATAAAGCTAATACTAAAAATAACCACTGCCCTTTCCTCGATCTTGATATCTATATCATTAACGGGAAACTTAATACAAAAAATGATGATAAAAGAGATGATTTTTCATTTCCTTTCGTTAATTATTCATTTTTAGATGGTGACGTTCCCTTGTCACCATCTTATAGTGTTTACATATCTCAACTTGTACGATTCGCTCGTTTATATAACAACGTATTAGATTTTAGCGAAAAAATTAATGTATCACTGAACCAGGGTTTTCGATATCACAAACTAGTCAAAACATTTACTAAATTTTATCATCAGTATAAGGAAATAATTCGTAAATATAACTCAACATGCAGACATCTTATACGTTCAGGTATTTCACATCCAATCTTTTATGGTAATATTCTTTACAAAGCACAAAAATGTCAGTATTCACCTCAAAAGCTTACAAAACCTTTTAACATACTTATTAAGAAGGGATATAGTTACGATACTGTTGTCAGGTCATTAAAGATATGTTGGCTTTAATATTGATTCACTTATAGGGTCTTTGCAACGGAACTAAACACATTTATTTAAAAAAAAACAGTTGTTGGCATGACACGGATTATGTTCTTCTCATATATTTTTTGATAGTATGATAGTAAAACCCTAACAGAAGGGATTATGCCTGATATTCATATGATGAAGACATTATCGTTCAATCCGTTTAATTGAGGTCTGGAACTGGCATGTCAGTTAACTGTTAGTAGTCTGTTGTTATTTATGTATTACTGTCATTTTATTTATTTTCTTTTGTTACATCTTCTGACATCGGACTCGGACTTCTCTTGAACTGAATTTTAATGTGCGTATTGTTATGCGTTAACCTTTCTACATTAGCTAGAGGTATAGGGGGAGGGTTGAGATCTCATATACATGTTTAACCCCGCCGAAATTTTGCGCCTGTCCCAAGTCAAGAGCCTCTGGCCTTTGTTAGTCTTGTATGATTTTTTATTTTAGTTTCTTGTGTATAATTCGGAGTTTAGTATGACGTCCATTATCACTGTACTAGTATACATATTTTTTAAGGGGCCAGCTGAAGGACGCCTACGGGTGCGGGAGTTTCTCGCTACATTGAAGACCCTTTGGTGGCCTTCGGCTGTTGTCTGCTCTATGGTCGGGTTGTTGTCGCTTTGACACATTCCCCATTTTCTTTTACAATTTTATAGTATACTGAGTACTATTAATTGTTATCAAAGGTACCAGAATTCTTAACTAATACGTCAGACGCACGTTTCTTCTACATGAGACTCATCAGTGACGATATGATAAAAACAGTTATAAAGTCAAATACCTACAAAGTTGAAAAGCATTTAGGACCCAAAATTCAAAAAAAATTGTGCCAAATACGGCTAAGGTAATCTATTTCTGGGATACGAAACTCCTTAGTTTTTCGAAAAATTCAAAGCTTATTAATTCGAATTTATAAACAGACCATATATAATCAATACCGTTATCAAATGTATACCATGTTATTTATACCTCCTTCCATGTATTTTAACGTATGTGTATAAAACTAATCAATTATATTTTACTGATAAACGGAGTATAAACACAATTTTACACTAGAAAGAAACATTACAAAGTATTTTATATGTTAAACAATGGCTATATGTATATTGCCGCAAGTAAGAGAGACCATCCGACTTGAAGTTGAATTTTACTTGTTTCACCTCCAGATGCAAATATGTCATGCATATTCAAATTAAACACACATTAAACACATCAAATATAAATACAACAGACTGCAAACAGACAACAGAGATGAGGCTTGGAAATTTGAACTTCAATTTGTAAGCTAAAAATAAGACTCGTCACATAATATGCATGGTATATATCGAATTTCCTGTACATTTATATGTTGTTTTAAAAATGAATATAATTTATGCATTTGTTTTAATGATTTTATGAAACGTATTTGTATTTCAGAATGTTGCTGTATGTTTGTTGTGTATCTTCTTGTATATTGATTTTGATAAAGTGGGTACGTAAGCAACTGGTTGAAAATAATCTTTAGTCGACGTTGAATTCCAAACCGGTTAATACATTCTTCATAGACAAGATAATTCAAATATTTTCATTTTTTTGGTCATGGCTCCAATGTCAACAACTAATCTTAAATGTCAGTCACTCCTTAATGTTGACTTTTTTGTATACACTGATCACATATTTTTATCCGTTTTCTTTTCTTCTTTAGATTTGATTCAGAGCTTTTGTAAAAAAAATACCAAATGCCTGATATAAAAAGACATAAAAGTAAAAATAAAAAGCACCGAAAGTATAAAACTTGATAAGAATTAAAAACCAATTATTCAGAAGTTCTTTTGACATTTAATTTCTAAATAATCAATAAGAAGCTTCCTGTGGTTTTACCCAAAGTAACTTTTGGTATCCGATTATATATAGGAAGATGTGGTATGAGTGCCAATTATACAACTCTCAATCGAAGTTACAATTTAAAAAAGTAAACCATTATAGGTCAAGGTACGGCATTCAACACGGAGCTTTGTCTAACATCGAACAACAAGCTATAAAGGGCCCCAAAAAATACTAGTGTAAAACCATTCAAACGGGAAACCATCGGTTAATCTATACATGCTATATGCAAACGATAAACGAGAAACACGTATAATTTAGATTCCTTTCAACTGATTATAAAAGAAAAATACGTGAACTCTTTATGATATTGTTTGCAATGAGTGGGTCAATTTGCTACTTACAATTTAGAAATGTCACTTTCGGTCTCATATGATAGCTTCAGTCATACAGATTACAAACATAGATGGTTCCTTTATACTTTTCCGTTAGATAAATTGCCACTTCCGGTTTACAAAATTTCATTATACTAATTTCAAAAATATATTTTTCAAGGTACTTTTAATCGATATCAGTGCGGAAAATGGCTTCTATCGGTTTACAAAAGGTTCTTTACAGGTCTTCTTTAAAGGTCATTTATCTACCAACATAATGCAAAAAAAAAACATAGCTTTATCATGTATATTTATGAATTTATAACAGAGGTCGAAATCTAGAACGTCAAATTTACGTTTGACCTTGACCTTATTGTCAAGGTCATAAAGCAAGGACCTCAAATCAAAAGACCCTAGGTCTCTCCTTGATATGGTTAGTGAATTATCTCACAATACAGCTTAATTTAAACAAACAAGGGAAGAAAGTCAACTCCCATTAAAGATCAACGCAATTTTTCAACCAACGTTCATATGTATGTGTTGCGACATATAGTGAATAGCAATTTAGTTAAACTATTTAGTCGCTATCTTGTACGGTTTCTGATAAGTAGGTATCATAAGCCAAAATTGAAATTCAAAACATGACTCTGACCTTTAACATTGACCTCATTTTCTTTTTGGTGGACCCTGATCCTCAAATTAAAGACTTTAGGTCTATCATTTGTGTTGTACCAGTTTCAAATCCACATCTTTAATTATTATGCGTAAGGGGAAATAACTCTCACATGAAGTCTCAGGACAACCTGAGGATATAACGAGCAATTTGAAAAAATAAATTTGTCGGTTCTTTTACGGTTACGAAGGAGTAGCAATAACAAGGAAAACAGTGATTTGGTAGATAACTCTTACAAAGAAAAGTGTCAATATCTTACGAAACAAAATCTTCTCGCAAAAAAAAAGTGGCGAAAAAAAATAGTGACGGTCTTTCCTCTCGAAACGATATATTTGCTATGGGAATTTCCAAATCAAGAATTGTATCTCATTTTCAGTGTCAAATGATATCTTATAGTATTGATTCAAAAAATATGTGGTTTCTTTACATTTTTGTATGAAATAAAGGAAATAATTGGTTACTTCCGGTAACATACATGTCGTAACAAACAATTGAGTATCATTATATTGTCTTTATATTAAACGGTTTTTGAAAGGAAGTGGAAATAAACCAAAAACAATTTTTTTAATAAAACCCTGATCCCTGATCTTGACCTATGTTAATTATTTGGAACAAGGACCTCAAATCCAAAGACCCTAGGACTGTATCACTTATGTATTTCGTATTTTGTATTATGTATTATGTATTATATGTTCTTTCATGCACACCTTATATTTATATATATTATATATCTCTTGTAAAATTCTTATATTGGTGTAAAATTGTGTATATGTATCCTATAAGCTGTATTGCTTTCGGAATAAAGTATTATTATATTATGGTTTACCAGTTACAAATGCATATCAATTATTACAAATACATAATTGGAAATAACTTTCATATGGAGCTTATTAAGCACAAGAAAAACAGTGATGAGAGATACCTCTTACATAGATAAGTATTCGGTTAAACGGTGGCAGTGTATCATGTATATGGGTCATTTTAAAAAAATGTCGAATTTTCAGTACACCCATGCTAAAATTTGTATTTCTAATGGAAATTTCAGTTGTAATGGTTTAAATGAAAGCTTGTCGGATTTGTGATTCAAGACATTAATAATAAACACACCTTACATCTATTTTGATTAAATTAAACTGCATTTAAGTCCGATTATGGGGGTATGTGTGTGCGTACATTGTCAGAAAAACACATTTCAAATGATTTTTTCCGATTTTCTGATCGCCTTGATATCTGCAAAAGGGTCTTTTTAAGAACGTTAACTATAATTCTAACGAAAAATCGTAGCTTCTTTATCATTGTATGTAACAGATTATCTACAAAGTAAATTCAATCAGCATACAGGAGGTTCGTGTCTATCCTGTTACCGCTACTTAAATCAGCCGTTAATTTTTTCTCCCTATGAATATTGAATCAGTCAGTGTTGATTTCAAAAATGCAAAGTAATCTTTACATTCAAAACGACTCGTTTCTTGAACGACAGTGTAGAGAAAAGAAATTTCAAGACATTTAGTGAAAAAAATAGAGCGTACTTTTTTTCATGTCTATGCTGTTACCAACCATTTTGATTAATTACACTAACAGTATGGTTGTAAAAAGTGCAATAACGTGTTGGAAACCAAATTCACAATAGAAAACCATAATCACTTCACCAAAGGGAGTAGTTATTTCACAACAGCAATAAAAAACGAAGAAATTTGTCTATCCTGTTATGTCTATCCTGTTACTATGGTTGCTATGGTTACAGTAACAGGATAGACAATTATAGACAAAAACGTCGTTAATTTTTTTATCTTAACATGTAGGTGGAAAACGAATGAAATATTTCATTGTTTGAACTCATCTTATGGTTATAACGTCTTAATCTTCCCAATCAAGCATTTGCAGGTGCAATACTGATATCGGTAACAGGATAGACAAAAAGGTAACAGGATATACTTTTATATAGTGATATATCAGAAACGTACGTTCCTGTTACCAACGAAATAAAGAGAAACGTAAATTAACTTATGAGGGATTTACTTGATGTTGGATTTATTTAAAAGGGTGAAAAAAGGCCGAATAATATAAATTGCTATCTTAGACTTGCATTACTGGTGGTAATTTTTACAACCTTTGAAAACCAATTTTTAGAGCCATTTTTCAGTACAACCTAGAAAATTGGCAAATAATCTATTATTTTACAGAATAAATACATATAGAAGTTTATTCTCTTGAAAACCATCTAATTGGTAACGCACAACAAGCTTCACATTTTATCTAAACCTTTTCTTAATAACCCAAAATTTCTTTTTAAAATGGTAACAGGATAGACAAAATATTGTACCACCGATCAAAAAATGTTTCAAGATATTCCTGTATGACATCATTAAGATTGCATCTTTTAATATGTTGTTCTTAAAGTAGTGTTTGTTTTGATTTGCTTATATAGAGGGTTGTTTGGATAAGTAACTTTTAATAAATTTTTCAATTTCAAAATTCGACATTTTTTGAAAATGACCCATATATAAGAATTAACAGCAAAGGTCAAAATCTAGAACGTCAAATTCACTTTTGACCTTTTACTTAATTTCAAGTTTATAAAGCAAGGACCTAAAATCAAATGATCCTTAGTCGCCAATATGTAAAGGAAATGAGTTCTATCCCAATACAGCTATTTTGAGTATTAGAAAGGAGGAAACTCGTAAAAATTGGAAAATGTAATCGCACCCTCTTGACCAAAATATATAGGTTACGACATGTCGCAAACATCATTTTAGTAAAAATACTTTGTCGATATCTTATACGGTACTGCAAAAAAGCAATTTTTAGCCAAAATGCAAATTTTGAATTTGAACTTGACCTTTGAACATGAACTCATTTTCTTTTTGGTGGACCAGTGACACCAACTCAAAAGACCCTATATTTCTATCACCTATGGTTTGCAAGTTACAATTACATTTCACTTATTTAAAATACAGAAAGGGAAATAACTCTTATATGGAGTCTCTGGACCGCTATCGTCAAAATTATTCTTAAGATCCGGAGAATATAACGAGCAAATTTGTGAAATATGTTTGTCATAATCTTTAACGGTTGCATACGAGATGCACACACAAGAACGACAGTGTTAAGGGAGTTAACTTTTACACAGAAATTAGTTCGGTTTAACAGTGTCAAATTTGTAAGCGCATACACTGTTCGATAACATATGCCTGATATTTATTTTAACGCGACATCTTGCGAAACAAATTTACACGCAAGACCTAATTATATGTATAATTTTAATTCTAATACATATATAATGTGATTTTATGCATAATCCTGAAATTGCGTGCATACAAACTTGAAGTATAACTATTCTTTTTATACTCAAAAACTAACCAATCAAAATATTGGATTTGGCGTTTCGAGCACACATTCTACATTCCGAGTAGTGTGTCAAATTTCATGGTCGCTGACCTTGTATTCATATTTGTGTTACAGAAACGAGTACCGTGAGGAATAAGAGAGCTCTTTGGAACCTTGGGTATCAATTAACCTATTATTTCGGACCGGTTCGAGCCACTGCACTTCTAGACTATGGATGTTTTTGCGGATGGCATGGTAGCGGTGCACCAGTTGACGGCGTAGATCAGTAAGTATGCACGACTACGGTTGATTTTATTGCTGATATGGAAGTGGTAGACCAGTTCATGCGGTGATAATAAGTAAGAATGCATGCCTTCGGTTGTTTTCTGCTCTTTGGTCGGTTGGTATCTCTTTGACACATTCCTCATTTCCATTCTCAATTATACTAATATCAATTAAATACTCAATAAAAGGACTTGTTGGTTCTACGCCTATGTTTCACCAACTGAACGATGTAAAAACAAAAAGATATATCAATACACTCTTAAACAATAACATGACTACTTAATATGTCAATATGGTAAGCACTTAAACATTCCAATTTTAGAACTGCTTTTAAAAGATACAACAAAATACACTCCTAAGTTAAATGAAAACAATTGAAGAATGTTTAAACTTACTGAAAAGTAGGAATACAACTAGCTCTATAGTGTCCATTGAAATACTAAAATCATACAGAAAGTTTATGAACCAAATATCAATAGACTAAAGGAAGTATTTGATATGTGCTATTTAGACAGCAATCCATCAAAACTATAAAAACACAAAAACACAGAAAGAACATCTAGGAGTCAAAAGACAGTCGGCAACAAAAGATAAGTGCCAAAATGACTGTTTTAACAATATAGCATTTTGTTTAAAAGAACAACAGTTCTGATACTTAAGACAAACACTTGCTTTGTTCTTAACTTGGGAAATGCATATTGACGTTTGGCGGGATAACACATTTGTGTTCTTTTAATTGCTTCGGTTTATAACTGATCAAGTATAAAATAAGTTAGGAAGCAACATTGATAACCAATGTTTTCAATTGACATGTCTATTTTAAATATGAGTTCAGGCACAGACCGTTTTGTGTATTCTAGTTTTGTATATTTTTTTTTCTATCTATCAACCATTAATTTGAATGTACCCGCTTTGAAAACTTTCTTTATTTTACAGATGTTGCAAAGACCACGATGATTGCTATGATCGCGTGAACGAATGCTGGCCTAAACTTTGGCCATACGCATATGAACTTAAAAACGGAACAGTTAATTGTCAAAGTAAATTTAAAATTTTTATTTTTAAAATCTATGTTGCTATTATAATAATGATATAAATGATAATAATTAAAAAAAAGATAATATAATAGTAGTAATAATAACAATGCACAAAAAACAAAATAATACTAAAACTGCCAATTTGTAAGATTAGTACTTCATATACACTCATGATATATATATTTTAGTATATAGCAAAATGCATGTTTTTGCCAAAATTGACTTTTGTACAGCTTTTTATTATTTGCATACATGCTGCATGTCTTGTTTTATTTGTTATTGCATATATTTTTATACTCGGTGAAAAGTTCATGAATGTAATCATTATAGTAATTTGTCAATATGCCGAGTCAAAATAAAGTTTCACTGACTTACTTATTTACTCACTTACTCACTTACTTATAATGATTACAAAATACCAATAATAATTAATAACAATAATGCTAATTAATGATACTAATAATCAGCATAATTATGGCATTACCTCTTTCTCAAAGGATACATATGTGTAGATGTCGTTTATTTATGTGGTTCATAAGTATTTCTCGTTTCTCGTTTTTATAAAGATTAGACCGTTGGTTTTTCCGTTTGAATGGTTTAACACTAGTAAATCTTTTGTGGTCTTTTTGTAGTTTACTGTTCGGTATGAGCCAAAGCTCCGTGTTGAAAAACGTACCTTGACCTATGATATATATCACTTTTATAATTATGACTTGGATGGACAGTTGTCTCATTGGCAGTACTTCTTCCTATATCTACTTAGTTTTATGATATGTTTTTTCTTTCCAGATCGTGCCAGTTCCTGTAAATGGAGAATATGTTTGTGTGACAAAGTTTTTGTGGACTGTCTTCATAACAACACGTTTAATCCGGACAATCATGACGTAGACCAAGATGAACATTGCCATGGGAGATAATAAATGTGGAACATATAACATACACTCTCAGTTAGTTTTCTTATATAAGTATTTTAACGTTGCATTGAATTACGGACAAAACTTATGATTCTTAAATTCATTAAGGACAACAGAAGTGTTAACTTTGATATGTGTCCATTTGATTGTTGCATATATGTTTTGATTGGCTGAGATCAGGAAGCCAAACACATGAAATATATTTAAGAAAATCGTGTTGAGATTTTGAAAGACAATTTTGAACTTTGTTGTACACAACTTTCTTAGGTAAGAGGAAGGTTAACCGTCATAATGAAGAATGAGAACATGTGATAAATTTATCCACCTTTTTCTACATTTGAAAATGCGTGTACCAAGTCAGAAATATGACAGTTGTTGTCCATTCTTTTTTATGTGTTTTGTTAATTGGTTTTACCATATGTTTAGGCACTTTCCTATTGAATATTCCTCGGAGTTCAGTATTTTTGTGATTTTATTTTTTATAAGTCCCAGACATTTTTTTCCAAAAACTGAAACCAAATTACGTAGAAGTTAGCAGCGCACATGTTTAACACAACGGTGTCACATTTTTAAGTCAGCCAGGAGCTTGTAATCCGACGGCTGTCGTTGTATTTGATTGGATTAGATTTGATTTTCGCTTATTGATGTAATTTAATTCAGACTGTTTGCTCTTTGTTTAATTTGATTTAATTTTGTCGTCCCATGGACTTAAATATGTAACTTTACGGCACAGTTTTTGTAATTGCTGAAGACATCGCAGTGACTTTGAATTATTCACACCTTTGTTCTTTGTACTATATGGATAGTTGTCTGATTGACAATGCTATTTTAAGTCATGAGTATGCCTTTTCCGTATTCTTTGTTTGGTTCTTAATATACTACTATGTGCTAATGTGTAGGGACATATTGAACAATAATTATATTGATGTTAAAAATCCTTAAAACTTTAGATATTGATTCAATTTTCTTCCTGGATGTCTGGTATGTTTTTGATAGAAGATTCCAGAAGAATCACTTTACACTTGTGATAATGTATAGCCAATAGAACGTTGTTACTTAATTGGAAAAGCTACACATGCTAGTTTGGAGCACTATATTTTAAAGACATTTGATGTACTATTCTCGCCTACAATGATTGGTAAAATTTGTGCATCATGAAAAATATCCAATGGCTTCGTTTGTTATTACTCTTTAGTACATACACTCTATATCATAATTGATATATAAGTCTTAGATAAATAATTTATGTATTAGTTGTTTTTTGGTTTGAACTAGCTCTCAGAGACTGAGAGTACTCTTATATCATTCTATACTTGTTTCTTTTGTTCTTAGGGATGTATAAATACACTGCAACGTCCGATTTGTGTTTTTTTAAGGTTTTTGGATGTCTCAATTTGATGAGATTAGCCGTTAATTTTATCAATGGAAGTTTCATAAATCTTATGTATAGGCCTTTTATAGCAGACTATACTGTATGTGTTTTTCTCGTTGTTAAAGGTCGTACGGCTGCCTATAATTGCTTTCATACACTTTATTTAAACTTTGAATAGTTGTCGTGTTGAAAATCCTTTCACAACGAATTATAAGAACTAACTTACAATTTTACTAAAGATTTAACATTAAATCAAATACCTATGTGTGAAAGGGAAATGATGAACCTGTTTAAGGGAGCCTCGTAAGACTTGTAGGAATTGAAACATAGAACATATTCCATACAAACGTAATATTAAAAGAGTAGATTGAAGGTAACACTGCATTCAAGTTTGAGATTCTAAATATAACCAATAGTCGTTAATTTATAGGATGTTGACTTCCAACGAATGCAAACACACAGTAAAAAGAGATAACAAGATGTGGTATGAGTGCCAATGAGAAAAATCTTCATCCAAGTCACAATATGTAAAAAGTAAACCATTATAGGTCAAAGATAAAAATAAAGTATATTTATTTAAAATGTTTTAAAAACTACTCAGAAAAATGCACGAACTACTCGATGTTCATAATTAACGTTTTTTTACATTTATGTTATTATATTATGTATTCTTTAAAAACATTATTTGTCTCTAACGGTCTTAGAAATAAGTTTATTCTTTTTTATTGATGCTGGTTTACTAAATACTTTCACAACTTGGTGTCAAGTACATGTATGAGAACGTACTTTTTATAGTCCGGTGACCAAAGTCAGAATCATGAAATTTTAATCGTCAAAAATGGTATACGGCTATATCATATATCATTGGATTCGGAAATATGTGTACTTTGAGATTCTTCTGGTCGTCAAAAGAAAATATGATGCAGTTTTTCAGAAATCTTGATCAAAGGTTACATGTCGTTTTTAAGGAAAAACAAAATTGAATATCCAACTCCAATTTAAATACTCTTTTTACAGTAGAATGATTGAAAACTTGAATCTCTTTTCTTTCTTATTCAATTTTCCATCAAAAAAGTGGAAACTAATCATTAAATGAGAACTCCAAACACACGTATGCGACTTTACAAAAAGGGGGTAGTTTTCAGTTTTATGGAAAATTATGAACAAATATGTATTTATTAATATAACCATCTAGTATACCTCAATTGCAGTTAAAACTTTAGTTTTGACCATAAACATTGAATTCGGTACATGCAAAACAGACAACAAAAATATTTTCAAAACATACTTATAATTGCAATGTCATGACGATTTCTATGAAATGAATTGGTACTAATAGGAATATAAATCATTTTATGATAAACTAACAACTTTGAAAAAATATGATTTATGATAGAGCAGCTTTCTTTTCGTTTATAAATGGAGAAAGTTTCGGTTATTCAATCCCAAACTAAGTGACGCAAGATAATATTATTTTTCTATGCATTATAGTTTAACATAGCACTAAATATACGTAACTTTAATCAGTTATTCAGACCTCAAATGAATTTTGTAATGTGGGAACGTTATTACGATGTTCTGACCCTTGGCTGGAATACATATATTCGTAAGTGGAAGGTGTAGCAAATCTAGATTGTCAGTATTGGTCCATTGTGTTTAAAGAACACGACAAAATGCTTAAGCTATGAATCCTATAATAATATTGCCAATATAAATATTAAACTTCGGACATGTAACGTGTTATACATTGCAATAGAGTGATGGTTAAATGTCTTTGTACCACATATAGCGAGCTTTTATCAAGCATGCTCATTGGACATCAATTTCAAAATATTTCGTCATTACAAAATACCCTTTGGCAATATCAATCTATAAATGGGGGAAATAAAACAACTGAAATATCAGTGCACCTCTAGGACAAATGTCAAAAAAATCCTGTATTGAACCTGTCTTGTCCTTCTTAATGTAAATAAAAAAAAATCTGAGGCACTAAACAAAAAGCAAGAACAAAAATCCAATCTCTGATCGACAGTTTACACTAGCATGATCACATGACTGTAGAATATTTCTGATTGTCGTGGTCGTTATGCCCTACAGTCTGGTATAATATATAATTTGATATCTGAACTAGGGTTAGCATTTATATCGCACTGTTAGTGGTAAAACAAACTTTCTTCTGTGAATGTTCTTGTAATTCTGAATAAAGTTTGACTCCCATTAAAGGTTTATAGTGGCTGTATGACAAATTAGCTTTAACCAGCCTTTACTCAAATGTTCTTGTTTAGAGAACGAAATTCCTGGTTTTGGTTGTATTTTTTTTTTTAAATTTTACAATAGATGCAATCATATGAAAGAGAGACGAAAGATACCAAAAAGACATCAAAAGTCATAAGTCGAAAATAAACTGACAACGGCATGGCCAAAGAAAAAAGTAAAACACTCACAGACAAATGATAGTACACATAACACAACCTTTGATAGTCGTGACTTCGATTTCTTGATTTGAGCCGGTTGCTATTTTATGTTTATGTCCCAAAGAAACATTAGAGGCAACAGAATTTTACCGATGATTTATGTTTTGAAACAAAAGCTAGGTGAATTTTAATTTTTTTAAAAAGAGTTCAGTTTAGTCAACAACATGTAACCCGTTTCATGCGAATCAAAAGTATCTGTATGTTACAAACAGGAATGGAACACAAATTAAATGCAAATGTTCAGATCTGATCTGATACTTAGTACCTAAAAACTTAAACCGCAAAAAGATGTTTCTACAGTGAGTTGGATCACGACAGAGCTTAAAGATAACAATTTTCGTGACACGGTGATTAAAACTTTGTCTGGTCTATTTCAGACGCCTGTTCTTCTCCATAAATAAGTACATGTCACCAAATTCATTTTTTTACGTTCGACACACAGAAACAGAATCTGCTAAACCTTCCGGGGCAGACCGGATAACCCTTGTTTTTCAGTATGTTTCTTTGTAGAGTTCTATAAAATTTGTTTACGTCGTTCTTCGACTTTTACCATTCCGTTTTGATATTGTCGTCGATTAAAATGTGTGAATATGCCTTTGAGATCTGCGGCCTGTTTTAAGTAGTCAGGGATACACCCCTATTCATGATGTCTGCATTGACTAAGCATGTACGACCTTAAGGTATCATTTGATGGCGCAGAGTAGTGTAGTACATTGAGATATGGGGAAATTGAAAATTGGAAAGTTAAAAACACCCTGCAAAGTTTGTCATAGAATTTTGTTTGTAGTCATCAATCTGTCTCAATATCAGAGAAATGGTCAAGATATGAATCAAACATTCTATTTTTTCTGTAGTATCCTTTATCAAAAGCTAACTGGTAAATGTAAGTACTTCCTGATCCACTGATGTGTGGGTAAAAGAGAGACGGGAAATCAGGCTTCTGTATATCTGAATTTGAAATCAAAGAACTAAGCAAATGATGATTTTCTTTTTAGCCTTCGAAAAGGTTCTGCATTTCAAATTGCAGTGCGAACTGTAACTTTCACGTTGTCATATAGAATTAATCCACTTTTATTATATTCAAGCGAATAGAATGAACCATATATGTATTGTACGTCTATGAATGAACGAAAGTCACAATTTCGGGTAAATTTCTACATTACACCAATCTACTGTGTCAAAATACCTCGATTTTCTATAAGTTGTAAAAACAAATCAATTATTTTTACAGAAAATAACACTTTATAAAGGATTAAACTGAATATTTGCTTCTTTGACATGTTAAAGCCAGGTTTCAGCGGACTTTCTAGTTTTCTTTTTTTGGGGGGATTTTGTCGGATCCATGTTTTTTTTAAGAAACAACTAAAAAACTCATTTTGCCTCTTATATAAATAAATTCATACTAACAGAATCTTAAAACACAGCTACGGACACACAAATAATTCAACGAAACAATCAAACATCAACAAAAACAAGTAATATTAAGTCCAAAATATTACAGGAAAACTATGTCTTCAGCCCAATTAGGGATGGGACATAACTATCCGGAATTTTTAAAAGTTAACGATTGAAAAGCAGAGATTTTAGTAAGTTGGAAAAATACTGCTTAAAAAAAAGGCCTCAGAAAAACATGTGTCCATGAAAAGAAAATTTGCAGTTTTATTACTTTATACATGTAGTATGTGCGACATAATTCATTTATCGGCGCTTTATTGTATGATGTTGGAATTAGGTAAAACACAAAAAGTCCCAATTAACAGTAGTTTTTACCTTCATAATTTGTCATCAAAAGGCTTTTAGAATTATCTTTTCCGCCTTATGGATAGAGTATTATGTCTACTGTTTAAATAAATCAAAAAAGAAAGATATTCGAGGCCAGTTTTTGAAGAAAAAGCTAAACTGCTGGCCACGAATGATCTGCATTTGAAGTCAAATTTGATTACCAAAAGTTAAAATGAAAAATATTGCACAATACGACTTTTTGACGACCAATCTAAAATTCAAGTAAAATCATTTTTCTAGGACTGTGCCAATTTTTATCCGTATACCATGAAGTGAAACTAAACTCTTTTAATAATCGCCTTTTTCCTATTCTGTCACCACAGTATTATATCTATATTCTTATATATTACACTATCATTGTATTCTAGAGTTATTTCGTCGTCGGATTAAAAATAAATTACAATCATTTTACCTTATATGTCCCTAACAAATAGACAGAACAGATCATATAATCGAAACGTTTACATATTACATACATCGTATATTTTAATGTCATCTTCTGTCATTCTAACAAACATGTATATTGTAAATTTAATGCAAATGAGGTCACTAGTTTGATCTATATACATGTAAAACGTCAGTAGAAGTCAGTATATACACATTTTAGTCTTAAACGATGGTACAATGACTTGATTATCCCTAGCAATATGCCTACATTGCTCTTCTAATTATTCCTTAGTAGCGAAAAGTAGTGCTGTAGACCCGGCGACCGTTTGATTTGTTAATATATTGCAACTCGTGTTGTATTCACCATTCAGTGAGAAAATCTTATTATGCAGCTTTTGTGTGTAAGTAACTTCGTAATATATTGGTTTTGTTTTACTTTTTTGACCAAGCGTCAGTTACAAGTCTTCTGAAGACAAACGCACATTAAGCGTCAACAATACTGTACAACACTGATATGTATGAGGAGTACATTTATCGAAATATGCAGTGTGGATGTTGTAACTGGAATATATTTAAACATATCAGATGAATAGAATATTTAGTGGTTATGTTATTTCAACATTCAACTTTTGGTGGATGGATATCTTGCTTTTTCTAGACAGAATAGTTACACAAAAAAATAATTCCCATAGGATGTTTATAGAATTTCTTTTATTTAAAATTACTGATAGAAAAATGAAATATATGTTTAGTAAACTAACAGGTATAAGCTATACTGAATACCGTTTAAAAAAAGCAACTACCAAAGTTATGATTCACAGACGGTTTCTATGGGGCAATCACTGCTAATTTTTCAATAAATGAATTTCAGGTAAGTCCATTTGTAAAGAACGATCAATTCTCTTACATGCATATGTTTGTTATAATGCACCAAAGACTTTTTATTTATTATTGTGTATTTTAATCATCTCAAAGTTTCCTTTTAGACATGCTTGTTTGAAAGGATACACCATGTAAACGTATGAAAAAGAGAGGCGAACAATACCAAATTGAAACTCATGAGTGGACAATAAACTGACAACCCAATAACTTAAAAAAAGACGAATTGACGACAAAAATAGACAACACACAACATAGAAAAAAAAATGAAAAAAAATGAACCCCACCAAAACTTTGAATGATTATAGGTACTCCGGAAGAGTAAACAATTATGTTGCAAATTTAGAAACCATAGTGTTGGTAATGTTAGTACAAACCCGGTACATGTAATAAGTCTAATTCATAAGTTAACATTGGAGGAATTTGGAAATACTTTTAACTTATCCTCTTAGATCTCTTCGCTTAACAACTTCCTTGGGAGCAC
The DNA here is from genome assembly GCF_963676685.1 of Mytilus edulis. NCBI lineage: Eukaryota > Metazoa > Mollusca > Bivalvia > Mytilida > Mytilidae > Mytilus > Mytilus edulis. The sequence goes on along the minus strand of NC_092350.1, from coordinate 65,972,038 downwards.
CAACCCTCGATCAAGCTTTTTAGTTAATCAAGATAAGAAATTAATGCTTGGTAATATAATATCAAATGGAAGATATAAACTTCGCATGATGTCGCTGCTGAAATGTTTCTACACAAAAATAAAATGTTCACAATTGGGAAAATGGAATCATACCTATCTGCCTATTGCCTGAAAGTATTGTTTTCAACGGACCTTTATTGTCAGTTTCAACATGGCAGTCAAAATATGAGGCAGATATAACGGTACTAGTTGTATTTTTTACTAACCTTTGATTGGATAGATGCATTCAACATAGACACCAAATTTTGATGAATATCAAGACTTATATCATACTGATTGATTGATTTATTGTTGGTGTTTTAATGCCACTTTCATGCGCCACTTGTTGGCTATTTCATAGCGGTCAGTTTTTAAAGGTGGTAGCAGCCAGAGTCGGAGAAAACAACAACCCTTCGATAAGAAAACTGACATCCTAGTCAAATAAGATTGGAGTCGAGTGCAACCGCACGAGCGGTGTTCGATCCCACAACATGAGTGTTTACTGGCTAGCTATTGCAGTAGCACTTAGACCACTTGGCCACCAAGGCCCCCTGTAATCATATTGAGTTACAATCATAGTAGACATGTTATCACAAACTGTAAAAAGATCCTGTATTGACTTTTTTTTAATAAAGAAAAAATGTTGATACACAAATCGATTTATTTTCTTCTAATTTCTTGATAGATTTGTCACTTGATTTGCACATTACCATTACATGCATATTTGTGTTTATTTCAGAATATTACGGCATGCTTATTGTGTATAATAATGTACATGTATATAGGAGGTAAGTAAACTCAGGGTTGGAAACAATCAATTATTGTCTTTTTTGCCGTCCTCTCTGCACTATTGTTTTTAGCAACGTAATTGTAGATTAAAATACGTTAGATTTTCATGAATGATAAGGTACCATAGAAAATTTTGAACGATTTATTTAATATGAAAACATTTAAAAACAAACAAGGGTACGCATACGGTAAAAGATAAACGCATTGTTCGTAATGGCGAACTTGTTATCAAACTTGAAACTCTCTAAAGCGAATGTTGACTTTGCAATATTGACATTGTTGTTTTAACTGACTTGGTTTATCCGGACCATCGTCTTATATTTCCTTAAAAGGGTGACGAAAGATACCAGAGTGACAGTCAAACTAATAAATCGAAAATAACTGACAATGGCTAAAAATTAAAAAGACAAATAGAAAAACAATAGTACACATGACTCAATATAGAAAACTTAAGAATAAGCAACACGAACCCTTAAAACTCGATCAAACATAACAACAAATGGAAACGTAAACAATAGTATGAACTAATAATTTGTAAACACTACGATGTTCGGTGTTGTCTAAATTATATACATTATTGCACATGTTTGTGTTTCAGAGGCCAGAACGGTGAGACATAAGAGAGCGATATGGAATTTTGCATATCAATTAACCTATTATTTTGGAGCAGGTCAAGCCTTTTCACTTTTAGACTACGGTTGTTTTTGTGGATGGTATGGTGAAAGCAAACCTCTAGATGGCGTGGATCAGTAAGTATGCTTAAAAAAAATAACAGTTTGAAAAATAAAACGTATACAACATGCTAATTATATTTATCATATATTTAGTACAAAATACAGCAATTTTGTATATCTAATAAAGGTTCTTTTCTCCAGTCTGTATCACCTACCCTGTATCGCATACCTCGTATCGCATAGCTAAATCTGTATCGCATACCCCTTATCGCATACCTGACGTGACGTCATAATTTGAATGACGTCAACATTTGACCTATGAAGTCCAGTTGCTGTATTTCCTTGAATAATTGGAAACAATGAGTTCCCACTTGAAAAATATCCTATCATATCAACTAAAATCGATATTTTTCCAAAACTTATTACCCTGTAACTTAACGAGTGGTTATACTATATATATTATGTTGCTCTTGTTGCACACAATGTGTCTTGTTTATATAAATAAAAAAAAAAAACACAATAAGATATTGTTCATTTTGTCATAATTTTCGTGTAGTTTGTTTTCATTACCTGATGGATTAAACACAAATGCAATTTTTTACGATTTTAATTTGGTTAGAATAAATAGCAAACTTTTTAAGAAAATGTTCTTGCTGTTCACCTGGTCAGAAAATTAAAATGATCATGAATAATATCATCGCCAAATAAACAATAAAACTTTAAACATTTCTACATCTTATGATATGTATTTGATGAATATTAATTTTAGCTGAAATAATAGGACACTTATCCTGGTGTATCCCCTACGTGACTATCTAAAAAAATACATGTATGAATCAGGAAATTGTATTTTAATACATGGTATTTAACGTATATTGAGAATGTGATAAGGTTATAGGAGACATTACGACGTGGATATTAAGAAAATAAGAAAGTCTATAAAAAAAAATAGTCAGTTTGAAAAATACAATAAAATCAAAATATACTTTTCTAGCTTATAATTTCGGACGATTAAAACACAATGGATATCTCATGAATCTGATTCTATTAAAATATATGATAAACAGAATAATACATGGCAAAAAACCTTCGGCCCTCGGGACTGATATTGGTTTCTCGTGGTGATACAGCATGCGATAAGGATTTTGCTATGTACTATTCTATATGTATATACAGTACGCGTCACTGGTCTTAAATTAGTTTTATTATAAAGATGATGTATTTAAAAAAAAAATGATAAGGCTATCCGATTGAACCGACACTTTGTCGTAAAGTGGTCTTTTAAAGAGAAAATGCTTGTTCCAAGTCATGAACATGAATGTTGCTATTTATTCGTTTAATGAGATTGAGCTTTCAATGATGCCATTTGATTAAACCCTTTCGTTTTCTGAATCTGCTGGAAGTTCGGTAATTTTGGTATTTCACTTTTTGAAATACAATAACCGTTCGAAAATGACGTTTATCATTGATGTTATTCATGTTATTTGATGATATGATGATATATGCTAAATTCCTGAACACTATACTATATCTCAAATATAGTAATAGAAACATAAAATAAAAATACAGATTGTGAATCTTTCATGTTACTTCACACTGAGTCTAATTAATATTTACTTCTAATTATGAACGTGCATGTGTATGTCTATGATCGTTTCTAACGAAACTTTTTTCAATCATTGACGAAAGTTAAAATCGAGAGTCGTTATTTCTGTTTTCCTTATTTTATGCCATTTGTTTGCTCATTCATTTTCGTTTTGTTTTGCAGATGTTGCAAAGACCATGATGATTGCTATGGTCGTGTAGACGCATGTTGGCCTAAGACGTGGCCTTATGCATATGATCTCCAAAATAAAACAGTTAACTGTCAAGGTAAAGCAACTATTTTCGAAATGATAATCGTTTCATTTTTAATTGGTTACAGTTCTTTCTGATCAAGATCTTAACAAAAATGTTAAAAAGTCAAAACACATACAAAATATTGTAAATAAGAAATCTATTGACTTAACATTAATCAACATTTTGCAAATGTGGATACATTATAATAGCGAAGCATTTGCCTTTTATTTAAGCTTGGCAAAACAAATAACTCTATCAAAATATCCTCAATATTGTTAATATCATGCATAGCATAGTATAATTCCTAGTAAAATAGTCGTTGACATAATAAATAAATATAAACAATCTTCAACATTCAAGTTAAATTATCCTCACCCCCATCTTTTACCTTCTTAGTACAATAGACATGTACGTTACGATAATCTGCACTTGTTCATATTTGTAGGAGTTAATATGCTATGTCATGCATAGTAACACTGCAATTTTCGAAACTACATGAACTGCAATGAATAAATTAGTCTAATTGTGGTTTGTTTTATGATGTATAAGAAACAGAAATGTATGTGTTTCTCCTTCAATAATTCACATTGCATATTTTGTCAACGCTGACATGTAAATATAACATATTGACAGAGGCTTCATCTATAAAAAAAAACATGTCAAATTTGAATTTAGATGAATGTCTTAAAATAGAAGAAGATGTGGTGTGAGTGCCAATGAGACAACTCTCCATTCAAGTCACAATTTGTAAAAGTAAAAAATTATAGGTCAAAGTACGGCCTTCGACACGGAGCCTTGCTCACACTATGTATGATTGGGAACATGGCTATGCTGAATTGTTTAAACTCCCTCGATGGTGTGGTAGCGTGTTTACCTCAATAGTGGGATTCATTGGTTTGAAGACATACCTGGTCATATCAAAGGCTTTTAAAAAGGTACATGTGACAGTTAGACTTGTTCCCGTCCTGATTATGCAGTTAATTTACACAGCGATCAATCATTGTCATCATCTGATTTCCTTCTTAAATTATGATAATTATCATTTATGCTTTGTTGTTGTTATTGATATTTGTTTTATTATTATTAAAATTATTACCATCATGTTTCTCAAATTTACTACCAATGTTATATAGTTTAAAGAGGGACGAAAGATATCAAAGGGACAGTCAAACTCATAAATCTAAAACAAACTGACAACGCCATGGCTAAAAATGAAAAAGACAAACAGAAAAATAATAGTATACATGACACAACATAGAAAACTAAAGAATAAACAACACGAACCCCACCAAAACTAGGGGTGATCTCAGGTGCTCCGGAAGGGTAAGCAGATCCTGCTCCACATATGCCCTCTTTGTCGTGTGTTTGGTTCACGAATATACAGTTATATCTTTATTGTTTTATATATCACATGACCTCCAATAAAGTAAATTGATAATTCAGTGTTGTAATATGTCTTTGTTATATTTTCAGATAGTCCCAATTCATGTAAGAGAAGAGTATGCATGTGTGATAAAACATTTGTGGACTGTCTTCATAACAACACGTTTAATCTAGACAACTACAATATAAACCATGATACGCATTGTAAGGGGAGAGAATAAATGTGTTAACAAAATATTATTGTCATTTTATTGGAATTACCATTATCAAAATGCATTTAATTACTTTTTTTGCAGAGATACAACAATGTTTACAGCGAAATATGTTACAAACAAACATAATTTTCCTTCGATGTACATATTTTATTTCTGCAGTCTTGATATAAAAAACAAACGCAAGATTTTTGATAAATTAAATGTTCGTATTAAATAAGCTAGAGAGAAAATTAATTAAATGAAATTTGCATATACGTACTATAAATTGTTTAGAAGTGATTGTAGTAAATGTTTAAAGCCATTCACACTGATTGATGTTTTAGGAATATATACGACTTTCAAATCCAAACCAAATCATATTTGTGAAATACACGTAAAACTGTACATTCGAATGAAAGTGCTGGGTCGAAAGAAGATTATGAATTGCATTTGGTCACTGAGCCTTAATTTCAACATGTATCGGGGTTTCCTATTTTTAGTAATTAACCAATGTATTTTATACTAACTGACATTTAAATGTTGTTCCAATTCAACTGACACAGTTACTCAATCTCTAGAAAGGCGCATTAATTAGAGACAAAAAATCTACTGTTATTGAACAATTGTTTACATACAATTGGTTCAAAGTAATCAATGCTTGATGCAAAATTTATGTTACTTGAGAGCAATTCAGAACTGCAAATATCATAATTATAGATATAAATATCATGCTGATTATAAAATGTAAACATTTTTTTAAAAAAATCTCACCAAGTTCATCCATTCAAAATGATTAAGTATGCTAAAATGAATAAGTCTGCTTTATTATCACTATACACGTTGAGGTTCTTATCATCTTTCGGATGTGTTGCCGAAAATAACATGATCTAGGTCCTGATAAACATTTATGACATAATCATGGTGCACGTGAAATAAAGATGAGTTGATATTGCGATATTGTTTTTTTTTTAATTTTGCATTACTTTCGAGGTGTTAATTGATCACTACAATATTTGCAATATACAAGTATCTAAGTAGATGAATAGTTCTGTCAATGGTTATTTTCATTTTTTGGTCTTCAATCTACAATGAGTGCAGAATTACATCAAAAAGAACTTTGTATTATGACGTGTTCTTGTCTATCAAATATCTGTTTTTCACAATCATTTTATATGAGATTAATGATTATTTTCTTAAACAAAACATCTGTTTGTCAAGTTTTAATTGACAAATCAATTTAACGTCTTATACATTTACCTGTAAGCGAAAAGCGACTAAACTAAACAATTCTCAATTATTGCAGTATTTCTGTAATGTTTAAAAGTTGTTTTAACGTGTTAAATTAATGTATTCTTGGGAGGATGCACATTAGTCTGTTTTACATATAATGTCAGAAGTAATTACATTTATTAAGATGTCATCTTTTAGTTAACATACATGCCCTACTTTTCCTCCAATAAACTTTCACCATGGATCATTGATAGTAGACATAAACAATTCCCGTCTGTGATAGTAGACATAAACAATTCCCGTCTGTGATAGTAGACACAAACAATTCCCGTCTGTGACAGTAGACATAAACAATTCCGTCTATGATAGTAGACATAAACAATTCCCGTCTGTGATAGTAGACATAAACAATTCCGTCTATGATAGTAGACATAAACAATTCCCGTCTGTGATAGTAGACATAAACAATTCCCGTCTGTGATAGTAGACATAAACAATTCCAGCTTGATGTAAATATTCTACCTTTTGCTAGGAAATATAAGTATAAAGCAATAAGTAAAAATGTTACAGATAAAGGTAAGTTTATTTTAACGTATTATTAAAGATACTTTCAAAACGATTCAATTAACTAAGCAATATATATAACCTGCCTGCATGGTGGCCTGTTAGAGTAAGCAGTTTCCTTGATGTTGACATTTGTAAGTTGTTTTCATCTTAATAGTTGGGAAATTGAATACAAATTTGGATATGCAATCACAAACATAATTTGATTTCTGATTTGAACGGTTTTCCTTCAATTGTTTAGTGTTTGTCAGAGTAACAAATTGAATGTAAATGATATAACAAACAAATACAGCATTGGTTTTTTTTTATAAATTTTAATGTGTACCAAGTCAAATTTGTCTTTTAAGTCTATGCATGACATGATTGATTAGACAGGTACACAAAACGTTTACTAAGGATGGAAAGGGGGTTTTTATTTCTGTATTCATTTAAATTTGTAGGGAAGTAACTTTTACCTTTGAAGTAGTCCTGTAAATTTCCAAAGAAATGTATAATATTGTATTTGTATTTGTTTCTGCAGTTATATGATTTATCTATTCTGTTTTTTTTTTTCTTTTATCATTAGTATTTTTAACATAGCTCTTTTTTCCACGATTGTTCGTTATATTCTCGCAAATCAAATTAACTTATCGATAACTACTTGTATTACAATAAACCACATACAATATACGAATGCACCGAATTATTGCCAATGACATCAAGTAATGCAGAAATTAGCAAGTATTGTTCGTTTTACGGCGAGGGACCTCGGTGGCTGAGTTGTCTCACTGAGGCTGTAAGTTCTAACCCCGCTCGTTCGGTTGCAACTGATTATAATTTTAATTAACTAGTATTGTCAGTCTTCCGATCTAAGTTCCGTGATTTTATATGGGCACTCCGGGCACTCCAGCTTCATCAATCAACAAAAACTTGCCGCCACGAAATAGTCCGTAAGCAGTGCCAAAAACTGGCATTAAAACACAAAAATGTACAGCTTTTAAAAGCCATACATTGTAGCAAGCTATAGGTGGATTAGACATAACAAATGTAAAACCAATCAAACAAGAACGCATGAACAAAACCATCAAAGAAAAATAGTAGATGATAAACAGCAACATAAATCTCGCTAGGATATTTAAAACGGAGTCAGATATAATTCTTGTTTTTGGAAATTATAGACACAGTTATGAGGCTTAAGATACCCAAGGAATTTAAAATTTTATAAGGGGAAAACAAAATGACATTGCAATGACAAAAACGAAAATCAATCGATATCCAAATAACAGTATGAAAAAACCAGACATGAAAATCTAAAGTCTAAGAATAAAAACCGTCGGGTTGTCTCAAATGATGTGAATGGGCAATCAGGTCTGGTTCCTCTAGGTTTAATACCATCAAATCGTAGTACGTCATATCTGGTTGAATACGAAAAAAGGTCGACAAAATATTCCTTTGGATTTGATAGTTTTAGAAAATTCATCTTACATTGCATTGCAGTAAATGTCTCATAAACATATATCGTGGATGTTTCAAAGCACCATTATTATTTTTATAATTGTGTTTAATAAATTATTTTAGAAACTTGAGGTTACTAAAGCTTGTACACAAGAATAAGAAAGGTTGATGGTTATTATCGTATATGCAATGCAACATTATGTGATTTTTTTCTATAGTACTGGACAGGATTAAACATATGCAAAGAATTACTTTATTGAAAACAAAGATAATATTCTGAACAATTTTTTGAAAAGCGCAAATTTAACAAAGACTTATAGGGAAATCAACAGTCGTATTACATTGATAACTTTGTCTAATGACGTCCTGGTCGATTTTGTAGGGTCATATTTTATAAAAAAAAAATAGAAAGAGATTGAGCTAAATAAATCGACATATTTTGTTCGTCATCTGTAAATCAGTTATTAGATAACGATCAACTAATTCGGAAATGCATTCATGTACATTTCGATGGAATGATTTTAACGTTCCTATTCGGGAACTCTTCGTTTAAAAGAAATCTTCAGATTTTGAGTAGCAACCCCTTAAACAATTTGTTTTTCTAAATTCTTAAAAATCCACATATGTCTGCACAGTTCAGAAATTATTTTTTTAAGACTTCAAGGCATATCCAATTGCCTTTATTTCTCTTTTAGCTGCCATTTGCAGATGTTTTTACTCTTCAGATTTAATTTGCAGCGCCCCTATCGAAAAAAAATATAATTTGGTATTTCGTTTTGTTGGTTGTTGATACTAACTTTTATACCGGACCAACACAGCGATGATTATACTCGTTATTAGCGTCAGTAATTTGAAGGATTACATAAAAAAGGAAATAAAAGTATTCTCAGTTGAGCCTTCGTAAAACGTGAATTTTATTAACAGTTGCAAATTGAGTTCACCAAGCGACGGCTAGGGGAACAAGATAAACTGATATTTGCGACAGTAAAATCAAGTTTTTATAAAGTTCAAGCTTTAAATACAATACAATTAACTCTACATATGTATTGATCATCACATATAAAATAAATTTCAATCCTGGTATCTATTTAATTTATGATCCATAGTGTGTCCCTTTATTTGGCTTCGATATAGGTATACATACAACTTCCTTTCCACTACATATAGGTTAATAGAAAACATAAGTCCTATTTGAGATGTTAATTGTCTTAAATGTTTTGTTGATAATACAGAATAAATAAACATAATTTGTTGATGTCATCTAAATAAAAAATGGATACAATAGTTTGAATTTTAAATGAAATTTGTATTTGGTTGTGTGTAAATTGTTATCTTAAATATCAAATAAAGACAAAATATTGATAGTTCTTGTCTGTATTTCTACTGCTGAAGTATATGATAGAAGGATCATTACATGTCATTTTTCATACCAGACCCTTTATCGGCCCTCGTTTTGACATGTTATAATCTATATACATAATGAGATTTGATTATATTACCATTTGTCTGTATATGCCATATTTCTATTGTAGTGATTATTTGGAAGTGACATAATGCAGGCTGGGGTTTTCAAAACAAAGATGACTTCAAATTTAGCGTATGAAGATATAAAATTTAATGTTGATTTGGTAGACGCAGCCAAAAAACAAATAGAGTTTCTGCATCTTGTCGACAAAGAAGGGAATCTTTATGAAGGGAATTTAGTAAGGCAAGCTATCTTCAGGTACTATTTTTTTTAATCCTATACCGAAAGTAACATATAACGCATTTTGTTAAACAAAGTTAATAAGTGTAGATCCTTATCTGTAGATATCAGAAGTTTAGGCTATCCCTTTTTTCACAGTATGAAACGTCGTCATATCGAAGAGTGCGACGTACGATAATTTTGTCATGAGGTTGTGCAATTGTTCATGATTTAGTTTGTTTATTTTATCGAACATTTGTCTTTATTGAAACGAACAACTAGCCAACAATGAGAAGAACAAATATAACAAACTCCGTGGCTCGTGTTCTTTTTTTTTTAACTGTCTCGAGTGGATAAATATCGTATTTCACGAGATTAAGATCTGTTGGTGACATCTAGATCGGTTTCTTATATATGCAGGCAAATTATGCCTTCTCTCAAATGATATGCACAAAGATGCGTTCTGTCTATGTGACGTCATCAATCTTGGTTGCCTTTTTTCATGTCGTCACAATAGAAAATTCAGAGAAAAGCAAAAAAATCGAAATCCATCATCCTCGAAATTCGACCAATGGAGAACTGAGATCAAACAAACCTCACATTAAATAAACAAACGTATTTTACTGATATAAAAAATTGAAAACAACACGTTTTACAATGTCGTCACAATAGAAAATTCAGAGAAAAGGAAAAAATTCGACATCCATCATACTCAAATTTCGACCAATGGAGAACTGAGATCAAACAAACCACACATTTATTAAACAAACATATTTTACTGATATGAAAACAACACGTTTAATAATTTCTTGCGTCCGACGCGCTTTTCTGAATTTACCTTCGTCAGGAACGCTCAAAACCAAACATTTGAAATCCGAAGATGTATACGTACCGAAACCGTTGAAGAACTATATGTCAAAAGTACTTAAAATGAATAGTCAAAATTTAAATTATTTATATTTTACTGATATGAGTGGTTCCGAATATACGTTATAGTTGTTAACTCATTAAATCCTTATTTTACATAATTAACAGATATGAGAAGTTTTGGCTTCCTTTGCTAAATGCCAATAACAATGACCGCCGACGTGTAGCCGCACCATTAGATATATGTTGGATATGCTATCCCCATTGTCTTATGCCAGAAATTGTTACACATTATTTGGAAAAATGTTGAACCACAAGATAATGGTTGGTAAGGATAGATCAGAAGGATTAGTATTTACTGAACAACTTTGGAAACAGATGTATCCTAATGCACCATTTTGTAACAAGGATCCCATGTCTTTTGACATTCCATCAGATTATATGTCATGTCTGAATTATGACTTGGAAGCTGCTGTCTACAGGCAGAGAGTGTTTTATTATCAAGTATCTCTTCCACATTATACTGATAACAGATTCCTGGAAAACAGTATTATCCGATACAAAAAGTTTTTACATATGAAAAGGTCCTATCCTGACAGTTTCATTGTGCCTTGTTTTGACATTGACTTGATTTGGCATACTCATCTTCTAAATCCATTGTCATATAAATCAGATACAATGTTAATTCTTGGAGAGCACTTCGGCCATGATGATTCGGTAAATGATAGGACGGAGGGATCTAAATTGTGCCGGTCCATGAACGAAACTCAAATTATGTGGGAGGAATTGTACAAAGAAAGATTTACTAATATAGCCTCTATGTATAGGGGGTTACCTCCAATTGGAAAGATGAAAAATAATTCGAAAGATCTTGTTTTTCAAAGTTGTAAAAAAATTGCTTTGATTGAAATATTAAGCATAGAACATGTAGAAGTTGGACGAAAATCAGCAAGTAATATGAGGAAAAAAATATATATAATTGATCTGATAAAATTAGAAAAGCCAACAAATATAAAAAGTTGGACAAGCAAGACCCTTGATAAAGATTCTTTTTCTGTAGATTCCAGTATTTGTGATATCATCACGATTAAAGTCAAGCAATCTGAAAAAGTTGGATTTTTTAAGAAAAATGTTACCCAGGTCAAAGGATATATAGAAGTGAATACATTATTAGCAAACATTCCAATGGATGTGAAAATTTATAACAACAAAACAATTGTCAATCTGTCAGATGGGTCGTTTCTCAAGATTAACTATGGTATTACAGTTGATAGACAGTGTAAAAGTGAATCAGTATTACTATTTCACAAGGGAACATTCCGTTCATGTGTCCTGTCGGAGTATATTGAACAGCTTGAACTTGTTACATTGCCACAATTACCGGAGGGTGTTGACAGTGTCTGCTCCATCGGTGTCCACGAGTATGTATTTATCGATCACAATAATTTTGAAAAATTAGCAGTATCCAGTGTACTTTTCATATATATGCAAATATCTTGAAACAGTTTCAAACATATTTCATAGATGTAGTAGGTAACAGTACAAGTTAACCTTAAGCCCTCCAAAATGATTATGCATAGTATATGCTTTCTAAGATGCTTTCTAAGATGCGTTATAAGATATATTCAGTATGTCATTATTTCTTTTTTTTAACAAAACAAGTTATACTTTCAAAATCTTTTTCATAGAACATCCCGTCTGAATATTTTTTTTTAGGCGGAGTTAGTAAAGATATTTACAATTTTCAATAAGTTAAAGCTTTTTATAGGCCAAATATTAGTCCATGCGCTTGAAAATCGGACAGTATATTCTATTTTCATTTTATTGACCGAGTTAAACAAGACTCAGAATAGGAATACAAAACTTTCAATTTTATTCTTCATTTATGCTTTTTTATATCAGGTCTTTAATTAAAGATTAATTTCCACTTATTTACAGATTGAGAAACCGTACACAAACCTTTACATGCCATATTATGCACAGCATCCCATTATTAATGTCAGCAATACTTGTTTTCTGTAAAAACAAGCTTAGTGTGGTTTGCCAGCTGATTGGATTAGAACAACTACCAGTTTGTTCACGGGTAAAATATGAATTATTCTTTACAAAACATGCCACCCAACCCTCAAGTAACGTATGTTAACAGAGAGTCTGAATCTTCACCGTGTAGAACACCACATGCGGGGTGTCCGCTCTGTTTGACACGGGTTGTACAACGGGTTCGAGCATATAAATCTGCAACACGGAAATCTAGGGAGAGGTTTTTGAGAAACAACAACTCTGTAAAAGTCTGCTTTTGCTTGCTTGAAATAGACTATGGTTCGGTTCATTCCTTGCATTACATTATTTGGTACTAACGATTCTTAAAACAGAAAGTTTGATACTTGAACTTACCTTTATTGTTTTTCTCCGCTTCAAAACAGCAACCCCATGTCAAACATAGCTGACACCCTGCATAAGGGTTTCTACACGGCGAACTCGGTCTTTAATGGTTAGATTTAATAATTATCAGGAATTTAGACAAACGGCTATTACTGTGACGTGATAACAATGCATATGTATTTCATCTAAAATGTAACCAACAATGTTAGCTACTCAAATTTGTAAATAGCATATTTTTGTTCTTCCCCCAGCGGGATTCGAACCCTTGAATCTGCGACATCGTGGCAAGACTACCTGTATTGTGTGCTGTAGTGAAGTAAAGCCTTTACTCGTCGTCTTTATCTATAGCATAATATGCAAATATGTACAAGCCAGTGAACAGGCAGGTCTCAGAAACGAATACAGCAAACAACTATATTATTCAGTGTGTAGCAATATTCTCTAAAATTCAACTATAGGCTGGTGAAATATTTTAAGTGATACAATATCTGAAGTCATTTGTAAAACTATTTCAGTACTGAGTATATCTAACAGAATTCAATAATCCATCATTTACATTGCAAAATATGTTGTAAAGTGTTTTATCTCATTATATAGGTAGCAGATAAATCTAAGTGTGTGACTGTTGACCCTGTAAATTTTGAAAGAGCTATTTTGATCAAAAACAACGATGGAGACTGGGGCATTGCAATCGGAAAGTGGTCAGGATTTAGACGAGTTCGTACGTAACTATCAAAACTGACACAACAGTATAACATCTTGTTAAGGATGTAAGGGTTTTGGAATTTGTGTTAACTGTTCGGATTCCTTGTTTTTGTCCCATACAATATAAGGTAAAATATTGTCCCCCATAACACCTATTTATCTTTTTATATAAGCAGATTTTTTATTTATTTTCTTTTGATTTGAGACCCAAATTATACGAATGGAAATATAAGGTAAACGTCAGAGTCAGCATTTTCCCGCTATACTTTAAAAATCAAATATCATGAAAAGGAATCTCATGAACTATCAATATTTTTAGCTTATTTTGTTTCTTAACTAATGCTCTTCTCATTTATAGTATCAAATTATATTTCTTGATTTTTTTAATTTCACATAAGTACATTCGTAAACCCCCAACTCATAAAATATGCTGTATTCAGCAATCGTTTTTTCTGTTTTTGTATTGATGTGTCTGATTGTAAATTTAATTTCAAATTGTTCAGCCTTTGCATCAGGGAATGATTTGTTATTTGGTTCGGAATTTTATTATATCAACGTTGCGAACCAATACTGTAAGGAGTTATCTTCTGTCCAGTGATTGTTTTACTATGTTATCTACCCGATGCGAATTTTTCATATTAACGAGGTTGAAGGTAGACTTTAATTTGCACTACATTTTTATAATACCAGCAGAGTGGTTTATAAATGTTAAGATGAATATGATGAGATATCCTCCGTTATTATCTAATCGATTCTGTAAACATGCTGCCATTATATTAGTTGGAGGTTTTTTTATCGTTGGGACCTAGTCCTATACCTTTTCCTTTTATAAACTGTTGTTAGTGTTAAATATCCAGAAATTCCGACTGCTGAAGATACTTTAAATTTAGATAACCTACTTTCGTAATGATTTTAGCAGAATAATTAATTAAACACATACACGGCATAATACAGTTTCGCTTGACTGTTTGCATGAACAAAAGGGATATTTGTACATTACCAATGCAATTCACTCCGAGAAAAAATTCATTAAATAAAATGTATTCAATACAAGCTGTACATACCTTCCAAACATGTACACATTTGCAGATATCAAGATATTTCATTCAACTACTGGTTTTCAGGCAGTGGTGGTATACCTGATGATCCCGGTCATTTGGAGGTTAAGTTGTACAGTATGAACACCAAGTCATGGACATACTTTAATTTTGAAGAGAGAGATGCACATGCCCGCAATTGTTACGAATTTAAAATAGATGATACACAGGTAGACTTAGCCAATGGTAGCATAAGATTCTGGAAAGGTAGTAATACAACTGCAGAACATATTGCAGTATCATTCAGTATTTCTCTACTTCACGTGCTTTGTCGACCACGTGCAAACAATTTAGAACCACGACAGCAAGGGAAGTTTAAACAAAACATAAATAATAGAATTCAGCAGTTTGATATTGGCAAAGTTGCAATGTTTAACGCAGCAGGAATGAATCAAGCCACACCATCCAATCATCATATTAGAAAAAAATATGGAAGGAGATATTATCCATGTTATATGGGTGGAGCAACTGTTCTCTATTCAGGTGATAAATCTGGATCAGATTGGGAGAATGATTTAGAAAATTATAGAAATGAGTGTGGTTATGGGTTTGTATGTTATCGTGATGCAAATGGCGATCCTTATGGGGATGACGGATATGACGATTGCTTCGGTGAAAGTAATGAAGGAAGTGATGGTGGAGTAGGAGGCGGAGGATGCAGGTATAGTGGAGGAGTAGGTAGGGGTGGAGAGTATGGTGGTTGTGGAGGTTGTGGAGGTGGAGGTGGAGGATGTGGTGAGGGAGGAGGAGGTTGTGGTGGTTATGATGGTGGTGGAGATGGTGGAGGATGTGTCGGCGGAGGTGGTGGTTGTGGAGGGTGTGGTGGCGGTGGCGGTGGAGGCGGAGGCGGTGGTGGTTGTGGTGGTGGAGGTGGAGGGTGCGGTGGTGGTGGTGGGTGTGGTGGTTGTGGAGGTGGGGGTGGTGGAGGTGGTGCCGGAGGCGGAGGTGCAGGTGGGGGTAGTGGTGGTGCAGCATGTGGAGCTTGTGGAGGTTGCGGTGGTTAAGTTGGCGTCAGTGGTTTTGTAACCTTTTGTGGTTTTGGAGGCTGAACGAAAATACTGTTTATTCTATGATAAAACCTTTGTATTTTATATATCCTAGTATTAAGGTTCGATTTGTCTTTCTTGTAAAGGATAGCAGGTACCGGGTCTTGTTTTGTTTGTTTGTTTTGTTTGTTTTGTTTATTACTTCTAACGTGTTATATATCATTCGATTAACATATGTTCCAAATATCCACTAGTTTGATGTGGTGATTTTTTTCATATATAAATAAAGCTACATGGTACAGTATACAAGTGTACACGTTAATGAATATTGTGTAAAAAGAGAACGACCACTTTGTTTTAAAGCAGACATTTTTTTTTCTTTTCTAAAAAAATATGTCTAACTTCATAAATACATTATTTATTTTAATAAGAAAAGAAACATACATTGGAGAGCTTTGCTATCAAAGTCAATTATTATTTTCATGAAAAAAGATACCGGACGGTAAACAATAGATCAATTGATTCGTGCTTCAAAAATAATTTAGAATTGAAAAAAAAAAATCTCTGCAAGGGTCGATTGCCGTTGTCTGATGAAGTGTGTTGTATAATGACCTTAATTCAGGTTTCTATCTAGACAAAAACATAGTATTGGTGATCATTATTATTCATTGGATACCAATTTCGGGAGTACAGGTGAACCACGTAATTAAACGTTCATGAAAATTGAATTTCCTATAGTTTTTATACAGAATTCTGCAAAATCACGAAATTAAATATCAACGAACATGTTTTTCTTAATCCACAAAAATCGGAACCCGCGATAATGAATCCACATTAATATGTTGTAACTATATCATTTTATTTCAAAACTG
Organism: Mytilus edulis; assembly: GCF_963676685.1. Taxonomy (NCBI): domain Eukaryota; kingdom Metazoa; phylum Mollusca; class Bivalvia; order Mytilida; family Mytilidae; genus Mytilus; species Mytilus edulis. Next base: position 65,955,299 of record NC_092350.1, on the reverse strand, counting down.
ATTCATACCTACTAGGTAAATATAACGTTGCATGTTTTTTTTTATATAAAATTTGTGTATAATTATGTATTCGTGGTTTTTTAACCGTAATCGATAGACTTTTATCAATTGTTTACAAGATGTACATGTACAACACCAACTAAATGGTAGTTTAAGGAAATAAACCTAGGTAAAGGGAAATAACTCTTAAAATCATCAGTACGTTTGTGTCAACCATTTTCAAAAATATATTCTAAGCTTCTAGGTTACATAGACTATTTCCAATCTGTTTCAGGTAAATGCTTGAAAAACATTGATGAAACTTGACTTTAACAAACACATAACTGATTTAAAGAGTTATCTCCCTGAACCAAGGTCTACCACCTTAAGGAAAAAAATAAACTACTAGTAACAGTACTGGTGGCAGTGATTTGTTTTATTGAAATATCTGATAAAACCATTATTATTGCCTTCTTAAGCTGTTACTTGAGGTTGCAGATCATTATATCCTTAAGATATGAACAAAGTGAAAACACAGATAACTTTATGAAATAATCTTCAGAGCTGAGTACATGGAACTCCTAGTTATTTTTGCTTATTAATATGTATAAATGTATATTCAAATCAACTTATTTGTGTTGTTGTTATTTTTGTGCTATGTTATAAATAACATTTGTTTTCGTATACATGTTATATAACAATAAAGAATTATTATTATACCTTGAAAACATTCTGAGCCATTCATTCGAATTTAGTACAGCCTAAAACGAGATCATTAAAACACTAAAATGTTTTAACATGAATACGATGAATACTGTTTCCTTTCTTTGCCTAACCCATTAAGAGAAAAATGGATTCGCCAAATAATGATTTTCGAGAAGGTTATGCAGGAAAAGTATGAAATTGTATTTTTTTACAAATATATATCAATACAAATATAATAATGTCATGATTATGTAGAAGGTACCACAACGATCAGAGAGCTATCAAGCGCCCTAACATGACTAGTGTAGAACAATTGAAACAGAAAAAAAACCTATCTAATATATAAAAAAAACGATAAGCGAGAAATACATATGAACAACAAAAGCAATACAACAAATGAACAACAAAACAAATGCATACAAATGCCGAGTTTTTTTTTTTTTTTTTTTTATTAAATCACCAACCACCAAATTAATGTGACATCAAAATAAACATAGCTTACAGGATCTGCTTACCCTTCTGGAGCACCTGAGATCACCCCCAATTTTTGGTGGGGTTCGTGTTGCTTAGACTTTAGTTTTCTATGTTGTGTCTTCTGTACTATCATTTGTCTGTGTGTCTTTTTATTTTAAGCCATGGCATTGTCAGTTTATTTTCAACCTATCAGTTTGACTCTCCCTCTGGTATCTTTCGTCCCTTTTTAACATTGATACATCCAAGTATACTAAGAAAGTATCGGAAATCTGAATTTAAATGTTATCATGAAATGTTGTGTGAGCATCAGTTGCCAAGTGGTCTAAGTAGACGAACAGCAATTTTAGTAGCCTTCAATATTGAGATCAGGCCTCACGGTCATAAAACTTTCGAGCATGATTTTTGTACTCAGACTCGAACATCAACCAATCAAATTACTGGATTTCATGTTTCGAGCATGATTTTTGTGCTCCGAGCACTGAGCAAAGTTTTATGCCTTCAAGGCCAGAGCTTATTGTATTACCAATTAAAAAGTTAAATGAAATTATGTATATAGTTATCAAAGGTACCAGGATTATAATTTAGTACACTGTTTACTAGAGAGATTTATCCGTCTGAACTGACTTTAACATGTTTAAATAAAGCTAATACTCAAAATGAACGCTGCCCTTTCCTTGATATCTATATCTTTAATAGACATGATGGAAGCCTAATTCCAAAATTTATGATCGAATCGATGAATTTTCATTTCCTATTGTTTATCAACATTTTTTTATGGTGACGTTCACTTGTCACCATCTTCTGGTGTTTATATATCTCAACTTGTTCAAATCGGTATTTGATGTTAATAAACGAAATCTCTGTATTACTGAAAAGTATTGCATCAGAGTTTTCGATAGTATGAACTAGTCAAAAATTTAATAAATTGTATCATCGGTACAAAGACATCATTCGTAAATATTATTCAAAATTCAGATATCTTATAAGTTCATTTATTTTACATCCAATCTTTTATGGTAATATTCAAAACACAACAATTTCAGTATTCACCTCAAAAGCTAACCAAATCTTTAAACAGACTTAATCAGAAGGGATATAATTACGATACTGTTGTCATGTGATTAAAGATGGCATATTTAGGTATCAAGATTCACTTATAGGTACTTTGCATAGAAAATAAACACATTAAAATTTTATTTTAAAACCAGTTGTTGGCATCATACGGGGTACGTTTTTCTCATATATTTTGTTATGGTATGATACTATACACCTAATGCCAGGGATTATTCCTGATTTTCATATGAATAAGACATAATCTTGCAATCAGTCTAATTAAGGTCTGAAGCTTGCATGTCAGTAACTGCTCCTTTGTTAATATATGTTATTTTGCTTAGTTTATCTTGTTACCTATTATGACATCGGACTTGGACTTATTTTAAACGGGACTAGCACATTGTTGTTTTGGAATTCCGCCTCCAGGTGCGGGATTGACTCACTGTGTTGAAAACTCATTGGGGGCCTTCGGCTGTTTTTTACTCTTTGGTCGAGTTGTGGTTTCTTTGACACATTACCAATTTCCATTCTCAATCTTATTCGTCCTAAGATCAAAACAATTAAAAAAACCTGGTTGATTTGCTTACTAAATTAAACGTAATAGTATAGCACATATTGATTTTTTTTTTCAGCATCGAATACACCCTTCTTACTTTGATAAAGATGAAAAAATATGATTTTCTGCGGTCGAATGTTGGTTCTTTATGAGAGTTGAAAATGCTAGAATGATTTTTCGTCATGGGAATACATAAAATCACGTCATATTAGAATTAACCATTTCAATGCAATTCATCAACGTTAACACAAAGTGCTGACATTTGGACATCGTGTTGCTGTATGTGTTGTTTGTGTCAATAATTTTGAATGTGCTAGCTAAAAAGGTTATAGTCCGCAGGAAGACATATTTGATCCCTAACTTGACTCTATATATTCTGACTCCGATCCAACTTGTCTTTTCTCTTACCACTTAATGCCAATTTATTAACGGAAAATCAAGAAATACCAATTTTGAAGTCTTAGGTTTGACCAGGCCGGTGTTCGAACCCACGATATTTAATTTAATTGAAGGGTGCATATTGTAAAAATTCATCTAATATGAATCCGCGCTTAAACATACACATACATGCAAAAAAATACCTTCTGCATCATATATAGAAATAAGAAGAAAGTGGTATGAGTGCCAATGATACTACTCTCCTTCCAGGTCAAAACGTATAAAAAGTAAACAATTATAAGCCAAAGTAAAGCCTTTAACACGAAGGTTTGGCCTACATCAAACAGCTGCAGCAAGCTATCAAGTTCACAAAAAATTACTAAATTAATGTAGCAATTCGAACAGGAAAACCAACGGTCTAATCTATATATAAAAAACAAGAAACGAGAAACACTTATGAACCACGGCAACCACTGAACAACAGGATCCTGACTAGTTGCAAACAAAAGCAGTATGTTTCAATGTTTAAACAAGCGACAATCTTCCACCGTACGCGAACTGATATACTTTTATTAGTAACTTGCATGTCCAATTATAACTGTTCATTCTGATAGACAAATTATAAAAACACAAAAACAAAACGAAAAAATACAAAATGCAAAGTGCAAAATAAGTAAAGGCAACAGTAGTATACCGCTGTTCAAAACTCACAAATCCATGGACAAAAAGCATAATCGAGGTAACAAACTAAAACTGAGGTAAACGCATTAAATATAGGAGGAGAACAACGACACAATATTAAAATGTAACACACACAGAAACGGACTAAGCATTAGGCAAAATACTATGAGAATAACAAATATAACATCAAAACCAAATACATGAATTTGGGATAGATAAGTACCGTGACACGTCTTATAGTAATGTCAATTCACACTCAAAAATAAGAGAAAACAAACGACACAACGGACACACAACGTTAAAATGTAACACACACAGAAACGAACTATAATATAACAATGGCCATATTCCTGACTTGGTAAAGGACATTTTTAAAGGAAACAATGGTGGGTTGAACCTGGTTTTGTGGCATGGCAAACCTACCTCTTGTATGGCCATGTGAAATATAACATTAAAATGACAACACAACATTACCGGACTACAATATAAATAAATAGAAGAACACAATTGACAAAGAAACACACGAATAATAGCTAACAAAAGGCAACAAGTTTAAAATTTTAATACGCCAGAAGTGCATTTTGTCCAAAAAAGACTTACTAGTCGCTAGTGACACCCATATACAAATGTTTGAAAGCCGAAACAAGTACAAAGTTTAACAGCATCGAGGACCAAAAGTTCAAAAAAGTTGTGCCAAAAACGGCCAGGGTTTTCTGTTAGATACCAGAACATCCCTATTATTTAGAATAATTTATACTTTCGCCAATAATAAATTTTATAAAATGACTATACAAACGATATACATGATAAAACTGAAGTATTAACTAAATATCAACTAATTACAGGAAACAACATAAATGCGTTTTACATGATGTTTCATAAATCATTTGACACTGACAAGAAAGAGAAACCATTGTTTGCCATTGCCAGTGTCCCCATCATAATTACAGAAAACAAAAATGTTCCATATTTCATTGCATTGTGAAAAAAACATCACTATATTCTGTACTCAGTTCTCACTTGTTTTGTCATTTTTTCCTAACTTCTAAGATGTAATGAATGGATACCTTATGTTTGACATAAGTATTCTTCTTCTTCTTTGTGGGAGGATTTTATTCTTATACACACTTGTTCGGGTTGACACATATTTAGTTTTTATACATTGGCTTATGATATTTGGCATATAGTGTATAGCCATGAATCAGAAATCATAACAGTCTAATATTATTATGACGTTGATCCCAAGGTCAAATAATTGATGTTTTGTTCTTGACATTTAACTTTTATGGTTTAATGATTGTCAAACCCTAAAACCATATATTTTCTTACATGCTATGTCATTAGTTTACTGCACAATAGGATTAATTTCTTAGGTCAAATCATCGTTATATAATGCATCAATAATTATCTCCAAAATGGTCTATATCCCAACCCCTTGCGTTGATAAGTCTTTTTCAATTCACATTTCCACCCCTACATCATTTTAATTTGCAATTGCCTGGATAAGACATTTTATTCATCACGATGTCTGTATGTTGTACAAGTAACATCACTTTCATTCCGTTATTTAATAACTATATAATATCTTTAAAAACTATTCAAACCCATCCAAAATTAGAAAATCCTGTATATTCTTGTTTCCATGAAAAGACATTCACATTGTAACAAACGTGTTGTAGTGGTCTTCAATTTAAAAGAAAATGTTGCTGTTGCTAAGCAAGATGTTGGTTTCTATGCTCGATATAGAATTTGTCCAAAATTATAATGATAATCTAGATGTTAATATTATAATGTAACGGCGTATACGGAAGTATGTTCCTAAAAAAATACTATGTTCATACTTTAAAACACATAAAGAACCTATTTTTGCACGGTTGCTATGCACTTGTTAGCTAAGTTGCTGATAAGCGTTTCGTAACCTACAATTTAACTAACATTTATAATTTCTAACTAAACATTGTTATTAAAGAGACAATCTGTATTGCATTCAATTTAATTTGTTGAATAAAATGACTAACTGATTTGAAGTAAGCTTAATACAAACATGTTTTGCTGTTGCTAGGCAACACTTGTGTTGCTATGCTTAATACGGAATTTGTTCGATAAAAAAAGATGTATATGAAAGAATATTGGAATAAAAACATATGGAAAGAAAATTCTTGAAACGACTGCTTAATTCGTACTTCAAAGGGGACAAACCCCCATTTTTCAACCATTGCTAGGCAACATTTATGTTGCTAAGGTTGTTTTAAGCATACAGTAATTGAAAGCAAATGGACTTTTTATTTGTGACTTCAAGTTCTTCTTAGTTAAACAATATTATTTGCAAATATTTACATTTGTACTGATGAAGCAATTAATATGTGATTATTTTCATTCTTAATAAAAAAAAAAACGTTGCTAGGCAGCCTTCCTTTCTCCGGAACACAATAAAATCATTATTTTGTTAAGTGTCTACATTATGTCCATCAATGATATTAATATAAACTGATTTGAAGAGGAGGCCATAAACGGCCCTAATCGTACTTTGTCCTTTCTACAATTTCGGGAATCAAACGATTTTGTGACTATGATGATGTGTGTTTGAATTGGTTTTTTTTCATACTCGGTTACAGTGATTCAACACATTTTTAAAAGTAGGGTGTCACATTGAAATATTCTAGGATGAATGAAGGTAATTAATGATGCTCTCCTTGTTACTGTTTATATTAATCTTGAAAATTAAGTCGACAGAAGTCTTTCCAAACAAAACCTTTTAAAATACTAATAAACAACCCTTGTTTTGTTCTATAAAATATGCATTATAATTACTGAAATTAAAGATCGAACAACAAGAACTGCATCAAAATTATTTACGTAATCATCGCATGTGCTGGTTTTGTAAAATATTGTCAATAGCGTTATAATGAAAAATGTTCAATCAGGTGGTATGTAGTTATGCATTTAAATCAAGGTTCTTTCGTTATAAGCTGACTCTACTGTCTGACCTGAGATATTTATATTTTTCCCACAGTCAGTTTTAAAACACTTTATTATGTATTTTTTAAACAGTATTCACTTTGCATATCTATATAAATGATTTGGGCCAAAACACCACACGACGGGGTTCATTTATCAGATACAATACAGTACATTTGTTTTTGAAAACAAACAATGATGGATTTAAAATGAATAGACGTTTATTTATTGTCACGATACATTGTATTATTAACTTAACTATAATAATAATGCACATTTGTATGATTATTGGGTGCAATGAAAAACCATCTCAACAGGTGTTACCCAACTTGAGATTTAAATCATTTCATAATATTACGTTATTCAAACCCTTGATGCAGGTTATTCTAGTCGAGTTTACAATGAGAACAATATGAAGTCTGTTTGATTTGTGGATAAGCAGAGTTTAGACAAGCACGACATGTATAATTTTCAAAACGTGCCATTTAAGCTGCATTTTACTATTTTTTGTTGATATTTAGTTTTTTTTCAGAAAACAATATTTTACCAAAACAAATCAAAACGAAAACAAAATTTTCTGAAAAACTAAATATAATAAGAATTATAAAAACAAGGGGCTTACTTGTGACTTATCGAATTACTTATAGAAAATTTTAATATGAACAACACGACGGGAGCCATATGTGGAACAGGATCTGCCTACCCTTTCGGAGAACATGAGCCCTAGTGTTTGTGGGGGTTCGTGTTGCTCAGTCTTTAGTTTTCTATGTTGTGTTTTTGTACTAGAAAACAGTCAAGTTTAAATCCACCATTTTCGACATAAGAAAATGCCTGTACCAAATCAGGAATATGACATTTTTAATCCATTCGTTTGTCGTGTTAGAAATCTTGATTTTGCCATTTAATTAGGGACTTTTCGTTTAGAATTTATTCAGAGTTAAGTATTTTTGTGATTATTCTTTTTTTACACTTTGAATGTTATATGATAATGCCAAACCTTGAAAAGCATTGTGTTGATATAAAAGACCTAAAAGTAGATATGAAACATTTACTTGATAAATGAGTGATCCATATCATAACCATGACAGATCAGAGTTGAATAAATTAGTATAACTCTTTATAATTTTTTTGATGAAATACTATAAGTGCCTCAGTCGATGTTTCGTCAGCCAGTGTGTAAAAGCGAAGAAAACATATTTGTGTATTTGGTATGCATTTCTTAACGATATGTATATATCGTTGCATACCAAGTGTTATTCACTAGTTCAATTTGATGACAATGTTTAAATTTGTCAGTTTTTCAGTATCAATAAGTGTACACATAAAAGCTGTATGTCTTTGTACTATTTGAACCATTTCAGAAATGCTCTTCGAGATTATGTTCGGCAAAACAGGCATCAATACCCAGATACCATATGTATATGCTACAATAAATTCGAGAATTATATTGATATAATAAGGCCGTCTTGATAAAAAGATAACTTTATACTGACTAAAAGTAAAGTTCATAGTATATATATATATATATATTCATTTCTTACAAATAAAAGCACACATGAACTAGGAATGTACTTGCTAAACCAAGTAAAAATGTGACATTTGTTTTTCAATTGTTCCTTTGGTTCATATAGTCGAGCGTTTGTTTTTTGTCTGCTCTCAGTAGCCCTCCTCTTTTTATTAAAATTTACCTTGCTACATGTATTTAAATGCATTGTTAAATATAATTCAGTGATACACAAGTGCATGTTAATACTTCATAATACATGTATTCACCATTTAAGATCATTTCATTTCCCTTATATTGATTTTACATTTACGAAAAAGTACTTTCCGCACAAAAACAATATGCCAAACGAGCGGGAAACTCTTTAAGGTCCATTTTCGGGTACAAGATCTAATGCATTTTTAAGCAATACATGACAAAACATGGCATAGTAGATTTAGTAATATTATAGTTCGTTTCTGTGTGTGTGTGTTATATTTTAGTGTTGTGTTTCTGTTGTGTCGTAGTTCTCCTCTGATATTTTTATGTGTTTTCCTCAATTTTAGTTTGTAACCCGGATTTGTTTTTTTCTCAATCGATTGATGAATTTCGAACAAGGGTATACAACTGTTGCCTTTATGTTTGTATCATCAGCTTCGAAACTGTAACTGATGCCTTTACTTTATAGAATAGGTGTTTTGAAACGACAACAAAGATGTTTACTATATTCATGATATTCGCTTCCACTTCAATGATACACATAAAATTTATAAAAAAGTGAAATCACAAAAATTTTGAACTCCGAGGAAAATTCAAAACGGAAAGTCTCTAATCAAATGTCAAAATCAAAAGATAAAACCCATCAAACGACTGAGAAACAACTGTCATATTCCTGACTTGAAGCTAGTCAATGTCATACTCGATTAACTAACTATCAATTAATGTGAATGAAAAAAAAACATGCGCAATATTGCTAAAATATGGGGATGAAAGTTATATTAGTATGTGTTTATATATGTCACAGTATTTCCTAACAGTGTTTTTAACAACTTGCTAAGATTTTATGCATTGTAAATATGCTTATTTTGTAAAAAACAATCCAATTTATTTCTTATTGAAACTTTTTGTTCAAAGAGTTGCATTATTATATAACAAATGTGAATAAAAACCACAGTACGCCTTTTAAATTAAAAAAAGAACATGACATCAAAGTATCATGTGTTTCTTTTCATTTAAACCTCAGTGACATCACAATGGAGAAGGATAAATCCACTACAGCCTGAAACATAGACTGCTGATCATCGTACCTAGGATTTCAGGTAAAGACAATTTATCAAAAATGTTTGCATATTTGTAGATACTTGTGGTGTCAAGATTAAATAAAATCTTTTGTAGACGTATTTTATTCATTTTCAACATTAGCATGAACATTTTGTGAACATTTTTATGTTACATGCATTATTTTTTTTCAGTCACAAGCTTCATTCTTGTAGCATGATGGAAGAATTGAAGAAAAGCGAAAAAATCACTGGAATTGATCATTTGAACATTTATAATTTTAATAACCTTTTTTTTTAAAGCAACTTCTTCAACTGTTTACAAAATATGAAGCGTGGACAGTAGAAACATGACTCTTATACAGTACTAGCTGAAGTAAACACAAATTACACTGTTTCAAAATTAAGTGTACCGTAGAAACTGTTTTGTGATTTCTAATCAGCAATTATTGTTTGAGAATTTTTCTACTAATTCTACAATATATGCATGCATTATTTATCAAATATGACGGATTTTGAGGAAAATCGTGAATTTAAATGAATGTGACCTTTTGTATTGCTTATATATGTTATTCTTAAATAAGCGTTCTGATATTCCTTTAAATCTAACCTCCTTGTTTTATTGAGTTTCTATTCTTTTTGTGCCGTGGATTAAATTTATTCATTCAGTGTATGTGTGTTTTTTTTCCTCATTGACTAGAAGTATACGGGGAGGGTAGAGATCTAGAAGAAACACGTTTAACGCCGCCGGATTTTTTAGCCTGTCCTAAGTTAGAAGTCTGGCCTTTGTTAGTCTGGTATAATTTTTGATTTGATTTTCTTTTATATATTTCGAAGTTTAGTATGACAACCATTATCACTGAACTGGTGCACATTTATGTTCAGAAGCCAACTGAAACACGTCCCCAGGTGCGGGACGCTGTATTGAAGACCCATTTAGTAGCCTTCGGCTGTGTTCTACTCTTTGGTTGGGTTGTTGTCTCTTTGACACATTCCACATTTCCATGCTCAATTTATCCCCTGATGTCGTTAATATGTCTTTTAATTGAGTAACGTTATTTCAATTGATATGTAATATTATCGCACCACAGGTAAATTATTACGCTGTGATTGGGTTAACGTCGTCACGTGGTCTTAAAGGCCACGTCTACTGTTTATGGTAACGTCATCCATTGATTTTGTTTTATTACTTTTTTAATTTTCTACAAAACGAGGCAGGACAAGTCCTGTGTGCGATAAATTCGTTATACGGCCGGTCACTACTGACCCTCTACGGACCATAGAGGGCGAGTAAAATTGATATTATACATATATTGTCTTTTTATGTTGAGATTTTAGACTACTTTGTTAGAATTGTAAGGTGGGCGTCTATTAACACGTTTAAACCCGCTGCATTTGTTGCACCTGTCCTAGCCTATGTCAGGAACCTGGTGTTTTGTGTTAATAGTTTGTTGATGTGGTTAATACATGTAATAAGTGCTACTAATTTCTCGTTTCTTATGTAGATAAGGCCGTTTGTTTTCCAGTTTAAATAGTTTTACACTAATCATTGTGTTTGGCCCTTTATAGCTTGCTGTTCGGTGTCAGCAAAGCCTCCATGTTGAAGACCGTATTTGATCTATAATGATTTTCTTTAAATTCTCAAATTGTGATTTGGATGGAAAGATGTCTTATTGGCATTCATACCACATCTTGGTTTTTATTTATGTATAAGCTGTTAAATAAAAACGCTTGCTTCTTTTTAAATTCTGAATGTTTGATTTTAAATTTAACAGTTAAAGTTTCTTTAAGAACAAATTACCTGTTTTCAAAACTTGGAATTTTTCAAAATACTGTAGCAGGAGCAATTCTGCTGGAGATTCGGGGATGCGGACCACAGCTAATTATAGTTTGTAAACTGATGTGTACGAAAACGACGGATGCCAAATGTAAAAGCGCTATAAAATATCTATGTAAATGAAAACTAAAAAGCAAAAACAATATATAATTTAATCAACAAAATACAACTTTTATCATGTAAAGCCAAAAGTAAAAATGGAGCATTCATTGACTTCAATGTAACCCGTATTAAGAAGGCACATGGCTATATACTAATCTAAAGGGTGGTTAGAAAGCTTGACTTTTGTGGTTGGACTAAATGTCAGTCCTCAGAGGATTCAAATTAATAAATTCAAACCAATTGTATAAAATATATAAGTTAATCGCAGAAGGTAATCAAAGGTTTTGTGACGATGCAAATATTACACTTTAGAATATAAATAAATATCTTTAACCAAGGAATTCTAAATACCAATATCTATTCAATCCAACAAATATGTATTGAATAACCTTCATCTAAATCATCAAATAAAGAAATATGAAATTTATAGTTTTAAATAAGGGAAATAATAATGATATAATAATCCTAACTGCCACAATACTATGGATTATTTTCTTTAAGGAAAAGTTAACTTTAGCTTTTTTTGGCAAAACTTTAGAAAAAAAATGGTTCTGTAATGGACTTCAACATTTAATTCCTGCAGCAAAAGATGTCTTCAGTATTGCAGTTAAATATATTATACCTTTTATTCTTGTGTAAACGGAAGTCAACTTTCTACTGGGCTACAAAATATAATCTGCGTTTGAATTGGTTTTTTTTCAATGTTTGTTTCATTCAATGTATTTTATTAGGGGAAACATAAAAAACTGATTACTAAAATTTATTCTACTGAACTACTGATAAATGAAAGTAATTCTTGACACTCGACAATATCATAGTCAAAACTGTTTATACTAATGTTTAAATATCCTAAAAAATCAAACTCGCTAAGTCTACAGAAATCAATCCTAACCTGTTAAAAAAACGAACAAATAAACTCGTAAACACAAATACGAATTTGAATACCTAAAATTAAGGATTGAGCAACATACAAATTAATGACACAATCGTTGCATGTTCTGACTTTGTTATATATTGTCGATAGTTTTAAAATGAAATGTGATACAAAAACGTGTTGTATCCAAATACTTATTTAAATCAGTGTAATTTTTTATCAGTTGACTCCTTTGTGCGACCTGATCTATGAATTTTTAACTTAACAAACTGTATTATGCAATTATGAAATATATCTGCAATCTATTGAAGGGTATGTACAGTATTCACTTTGTATTACATGAATGATTTGGGTGACAGATAAGGTTCGTTTACAGAAGGGGTTTTTAAGTGCAATTAGTATAAAAGGGTGACAGTTTTATCATGTACGAAGTGACTATTCCCCATTGTGATAGTATTTACCTTGCTATACTTGTAGTTATATTGCACACTTTTAAGAATGTTGCGTGCAACAAAAAGATTATATAAACAAGTTGTAAACAATTGGAGATTCAAAATAAGTATGACATGCAGTTAGTCAATACACCGTTGACAATTGTTCTGATCTTATCAACAAGAAAAAGCAAAGGTTGAATTATCCTCAATTTGTTATTATAAAAGAATTGAAAAATATATTTATATTGCATTTTAATAAAAATAATAAAAAGAAATCAATCGGTTAAATCATTCTTATATCATTAAAACCATAATTGGACCAATTATGGTTTTAATGAATTTAATGTAGATAAAAATATAAAAGGTAAGAGAAGCTTCCTTTTTTCTCAAAAATCTAAAACCATTGAAGCGTAATTTGTAAATAATGACTATATTAACCAGCATAGTTGTAATCGAATTTGTTTAAAATAATGTTGGTCAAACGAATTTGATATTCACGACAAAAAAGATCGGCAATATTTTATCCAAAATCATTCATTCATTCTTATAATTTTTTTATATTTTTTTTTATCTAGAAAGATGCTTACCTTACACGTAAGTATATCAATTATAAAAGGCGAACTAATTTAAAACTGATATACATTTCATCAATGGTTTCTACTAATGTTTAAATTTTTTCTATTGATAGCGAATACAATTATTCCCTATTGTCATTTTGTATATTTTGTATTGTCACGAATATGTTTCAATCTTGCCCGCTTACATATGATTATAACATCACTGTTTGAGACATTTTTTAAGAACGTTACGTTGAATGAGCAACATTAAAAACATATTTGTCATTTTGTCTTTCTTTTACCATGGCATAGTAAGTTTTTCTAGTTTTAAGTGTGACAATGTTATTTTTTTATCTCTAGTGTTGCACAATAAAACATGCACAAAAGTACACGTAGAAGAAACTTTGTTTGGTTTCAATGGATGCCAAAGGTATATTAAAACTCAGCTAAAGCCCGCCTCCGAATTCAAAATTTGTTTTCATTTACTTATTTGACGTACTCTTTCAAAAGTGATAAACTTTGATATAACATCTTGAAATAATTTGTAATGGCTCTTGTATTCGATATCAAGCTAATTAATACGTAATGTTCTTGTTTGAATATTTCAGTATATAACTGCGTGTGTTCTCTGTGTCGCAGTGCAATCCAGCCCACCAGGTAAACTTTGATACTTTAAACCAACTTATTTTCGCGAGCGATTTTTTTTCGCGAGGAGAAAAATAACGCGAATATGAATCGTCCCGAATATGTAAAACTCGGATCATGGCTTATTAAATTTCACCAAGTAAATAAGAAAATTGCGAAATTAAATAGCCGCGAATAAACTTAAAAAGGGTGAAACGCGAAATTAAGTATCCGCGAAAATAGTTGGTTTACAGTACATGTAACTAAAATTTGTTTTCTTATTTATTGGTTGACAGTAGACACACTATGTGTATAATATTCCAAATAGATCACAAGGTGCATATATATAGATTTGTTCAGACATTTTTGAACCAGTATGCATTCACACAATATGGCAGAATGATCTTTACAGCTTCCACTGCACACAATACGCCATTTAAAACATTATAAAAACGATGGAAAATATTGTACAATAAGAATATAGTCAGCAATTTAAAAGGAAACAAAATTATTTCAAGTAAAGAGATAATAGTTTTTAATAGCTGTTAAACAAGGTTTAATCCAATATTAACGGACAACGCTTGTACCAAGCCGGTTGTTTCTCTTATGTGTAAGTTTTTTCACATTGCTCGATGGGTGTAATAAAAATATATTTCATCCTTGGAGATAATTCGTAATCGGCAAATAATTGCTCGAAATTAAATTTTAATGTTAATTTTTCTTGTTTTCATTTGAAGATCCTATTGTGACGTCATAAAATGCAAACATACATGCTGAAGTCATATACCAAAACGCAACAATCTTTAAATCCATAACATGGAAGGGAAAACTGTATATATATACGCCAAGAAATTAGAGACACAGATTTCATCGCAATAACTCGTGCATTACGATATTCATGATAGTACTCCACTCTCAAGAGTTACATTTTAATTATTGAAAAACTCGGCAAGTTTCAAGAATTAAGATAACTACTGTGACACACGTTACGCAGTCATTGATAACATTTGAATTTGTGAATCTATGAACTTCCTCTTTTGGAATTAACCTTGTAGTTCGATTTTTTAAAACTTCTTTTTTAATTTTCGGTTATTTACATTCGAAGATACAAGTCAATAGAGAGTATGGGTGATTTTGGGGATCAAAAATCATTATTATTATGGAAAAGACAAGAGCATATGTGATATTTCAATTTCTATAGATGACTTATGTGACAATATACACGATGGTGAATGTGCTTGTTATAGAATGACATTGGTTAGTTAAAACAGAACAAACAAATAGTTGATGCTGCAACTATTTTTTATGTTGCTGCGAGGCACAATCTCTATTCATACCATGCATAAAATTATACTCATTTTCCAGTTGGTGTCGAAACTCCTGCTCTTCGTCCTGTTTTATAAAATAGCACACTTTACCTTTATACTTAATGTTTATGCACATTGTTTTTTTTTTAAACATGGATGAACTTTTTGAAACAACAAATTTACGTTATGCAGGCAAACAATCGTTCATTTTTTTTTTATATTGACGATCATGTTTTTTTTTCAGAAATATTTTAAACGTTTAGCATTTGTTGGCTTTAGCACATAAAATGTGGATCGTGCATTCATTTATACTGGTTTCTCTACTGACGCGATCATTGATTTATATAAATGTTAATTGTATAGATGTATGTGTGTACACATTCTTTACAATTTTATTGGGACAAACAAATGTTTTATATTTATATACCATATAATTGTAAATACCGTGTTCCTTTGCATAATTCAAATATCAATATTAATACAGATCACAGAAGGGTATTAGGATATTGACAGCAAAGGTTGATAATGTTCCTCTTGCAAAAGAAGATCCATTAAAGAGGAATATCATTATTAGGTCTTTCCACTATATAGCAATTTGACCTTTAACAAGAGGTTGGGTGACATATGACCGTGTGACTACATCTCCTCCGTAACCGTAAAAGAAAGCGACAAATTGATTTTATAAAATTGCTCGTTATAATCTTTGCATGATTTGTCTTATATGACCGAAGCGATACAAACACTCCATATGAGAGTTATTTCCCCTTATGCATTTGATATAAGTGATATGCATTTCTATCTTGTAAACCATAAGTTATAGAGACCTAGGATCTTTTGATTTGAGGTCCATGGTCCCAAAAAAAGAAAATAAGGTCAAGGTCAAAGGTCAAAGGTCAAGGTCATATTCTAAATTTTGATTTTGGCTTATTTTCACTATTTCCAAAAACCGTATAGGATATCGACAATGTCGTAACATGTAAATTTTGATTGCAAGGGTAAGTTGGACGTAAAAGGGAGTTTTCTCCCCTCTTGTATGTAAAAATACGCGTATTGTGATATAACTCATTAACCAAATATAATTAAAAACTATGGTCTTTTGATTTGAGGTCCTTGGTTTATGACCTTGAAATTAATCTGAAGGTCATAGCTCAATTTGCCATTCTAGATTTTGACCTTTGCTTTTACCTTATATCTATACATAATAAAGCCATGAGACTTTTTGCAATAGGTTTCAAACCATTTAACCTTAAAAAAACCCAACCGGAAATGATCTTGTGTAAACCGGAAGTAGCTATTTTTGTATTTTATTAATTTAAAAGTATATATAGAACCAGATACTTTTAAAATCAGTGTCAAGTAAATATTCAAATAGTATCGGAAGTAACATTTTTCAAACCGGAAGTAACAAATTATCTCCCTTATTTAAAAAATAATGTATAGAAACCATATATTTTTGGAATCAGCGTACAATAAGCTTTCATTCTAAACCAAATACTTTTCTTTGTAGGAGTTATCTCCCCGACCACTGATTTCCTTAGTCCTGGTATCTATGATGAGTTTATTTATTTCCTTGTGACTACATCTCCTCCGTAACCGTAAAAGAAAGCGACAAATTTATTTTATAAAATTGCTCGTAACATCCTTCGCATGATTTGTCCTATTTTGACCTT
This sequence comes from Mytilus edulis, assembly GCF_963676685.1. Classification (NCBI taxonomy): domain Eukaryota; kingdom Metazoa; phylum Mollusca; class Bivalvia; order Mytilida; family Mytilidae; genus Mytilus; species Mytilus edulis. The sequence goes on along the minus strand of NC_092350.1, from coordinate 65,938,350 downwards.
AAGTGATACAATTACTCCATATGAGAGTTATTTCGCCTTATGCATTTGATATAAAGGATATGCATTTCTATCTTGTAAACCATAAGTCATAGAGACCTAGGATCTTCTGATGTGAGGTCCTTGGTCCAAAAAAAAAAAATAAGGTCAAGGTCAAAGGTCAAGGTCATATTCTAAATTTTGATTTTGACTTATTTTCTCTATTTTTGAAAATTTAATAAGATATCGACAAATAATTTTTACTTAATTGTTAGTTGCAATATGTCGTAACATGTTTATTTTGGCTGAGAGGGTGCGTAAACAATAAATGGGAGTTTTCGCCCATATTATATTTAGAATTATGCGTAAAGTGATATAACTCATTAACCATACATATTAAAGACCAATGGTCTTTTGATTTAAGGTCCTTGATTTATGACCTTGAAATACAGGTCAAGGTCATTGGTTGATTAGACGTTCTAGATTTTGACCTTTGCTATAAATTCATATTTATACATCATAAATCAATAGGAACTGACATTTTAAACTGAAGTTTGATGTTTTCCTATCAAAATATATTGTTATTGGTAGAAAGACCTTCAATTGGTCTCTGAACAATTGATTTTTATTATTATTTTTTCTTCCGCCAAATTTTGTTGTTTTTTTGCTAATTTGAATCGAAGCGATTTAATGAAATTTTATTTGAGTTATCTACCTTTACGAAATAAATGTGTCGGTATGTGTTATTAACTCATAAACCATTAACCGTATAACCTTGGAATGTTTTATTTGAGGCCCCTAGGTCCTACTTAGAAAATGAGGTCAAGGTCAAAGGTCAAGGTCAAGTTCTCAATTTTGACTGTAACTTGTTTTAGCATTTTTCTCCAACAGTTTGAAAGATATGTAAAAAAGAACAAGTGCAAAATGATTTCTTTGTGGTAATGAAGATATGTGATATTTAGCATGTTTAGTTTGAAACAATTTAATGGCATCTTATAGGAGTGAGTGCCCCTGAAATGTCTAATTATCAGGTGAATTGATTATACTTCAACTTGGTTCATTATGAAGCAATATGACCTTTAACAAAAGGTTGGGTGACATATGACCTTGACAAAATGACAACCGGAAGTGACTTTGAGAAAACCGGAAGTAGCTATTTGGCACTTTTTCATTGAAAAAGTACTCGAAGTCTATATATTTTGTAATTTAGATACATTAACTTATCATTTAAGACTAGAAGTGACTTTCGATAAACAGGAAGTGGCCAATTATCCCCTGGTTTACAGGCATAGTATATATAAACTATATATTTTTGGAATCAGTGTGAAAAAAGTTTTCAAATGATACCGGAAGTGACATTAACTTCACCGGAGGTGACTTTAACTCACCGGAAGTAGCTAATTATCTTCCTTATTTCACTTAAAAGTAAATAGAAACCACTTATGTATCGCATCAGTATAAAGTAACTAGCTTCTTTTCAAAATTTCTTTGACGTGGAAAGACCTTCAATTGTTCTCTGAACAATTTGTTTATAATTCTATTATAATATTTTAATTATGCTGACAAAAGGGGACATATAATATGTGGAAACAAACCTCTTAAATTAATAAAATGTTTATATGTACAAAAAAGTATATACACGAAGTTAGCAATCTTTGTAAAAAGTCAAATAACCCAAAAAATACGAACTACGACATGTACGAGGAAAATTGAAAAAATGGAAACTCCATAAACAAATGACAAAATCAAAGCCAAAACAAATCAAACGAATGGATAATAACTGTCATACTCCTGAATTGCTACAAGCATTTTCATATGTGAAAAATGGTGGATTAAACCTGGTTTTATATAAAGCTAAACCTCTCACTGTATGGCATTCGCTGCCAATTAGCCGAGCAGTCTCGTGGTTCAAGTTAGTTAATTTTTAATATGTTATGTATGTCGCATGCGTTATACATATTATTGTAATATGATTAAGTGATTTAACCCAAAGGAAAAATATTACAACTTTCATAATACAAAATGCATGTCTGTGTATGTATATGTCATGTGGTGCATGCATACTTAATTTGTCAAACATTGTAAGTATCCTATAAACAAAGCTTGGTTTTGGAATAAAGACATCATAAATACTTCAGGTTATTCCAAAAGTGTTTTGAGTGAAGTGATTAATTATATGGAAAGATCAGAATTAGATGATGTCAACGCATTGGATGACCAAGCTGGTGATTTTAAATACAAATATATTTGACTGCTGTTTTGGAGATTTTCTAAATGATTGTATAAAACATAACTTATAGGAAGCTTGATTGATAAATAAGAATTGAGAAAACACGGGATTTACTGAAAAAAGGGCGTCACACAACATTTGTTTTAGAAATTTCACAATCATATACTTCGATATTATCTTTTCGGACAGCTTTTTGAGCTCTTTATAATTTCTCATCTTCTGTGAGTCAAATTATTACAATGTTTGGCACAGTAACGATTTAATGTGTCATACTCGTACTGTCTGAGCATTGCTGAATAACCCGGGAATTGACAATACTTTTTAAATCTGCACATTTGTTATAAATAGTCCTGCAGTTCGTATGGTCATTGTGGTACTAATCATACCGTTACTACTCTTTTGATTATGTTGGAAAAGGACGGTCACCTTTAAATAAAACTTTCAATTTACAAAACTAACTGATAATATGTTGTTTTTTTTAATAAAAAGCACCAGAAATCAATGGAAAAAATCTTGACTTAATAATTGTCTGCTTCAGATGTACATAGTAACATAAGTAAGAAGGCGATGTGGAATTTTTCCAATCTGATGATCGCAATTTTTGGATACAGACGTGGTATCGAACTTCTTGATTATGGTTGTTATTGTGGATTCGGTGGTGCAGGTACACCAGTAGATGGTATAGATCGGTAAGTTTATGGATGTGTCTTCATATGCGATTGTCATTATTTCAATGCTATATCTCGAGTGAAAGCGAACTCATCAACTGTCATTTTGGAATCCAAAAATGCATTCAACGCATGTTTTACATTTTCGTGTCAATTGGAAATTTGGATGGTAACAGCAGTATTACATTTTTGACGTGCATGTTTAGTAAGGAAACCAAATATCCTTATAGTTTATGGTTTAAATACTACTCAATAGCAATCCTCATAACATGAAAATGGGTCATGATAATTTTTTAAAAAGGAAACTGTACTTTTGTAACCAAATAAAATGGAAACAATCTAAAAAAAAAAGAATAGGAAGTTAAGACGATAGTACGGTTTAAGTAATTTGATACTAGAAACCAAACTTTTACGAAACACTATGTAAAAGAGATGCGAAAGACACCAGAGTTATAACCAAACTCATAAGTCGAAAATCAAAACAAAAAAAGACAAACAGACAAAACATAGTACACAACACACAAAATAGAAAACTAAAGACAGAGCAACACAAACCCCACCAAACCTAGGGGTGATCTCGGGTGCTCTGAACGGGTAGGAAGATCTTCCTCCATATGTGTCACCCGTCGTATTGCTCATGCTACTACAATTTCATGTAAGCTATTGTTATACATTTACCATGTTCCTACAAAATGTAATGCAGATGCAACATCTTTATGCAAGTGACCTAACCATGAGCTAATAAATGTAGGTTGTACCTCAGGAATTTCTTTTTATCAACAGCGTACTACTTTAAACAGTTTTTCATCAAAAAGTATTAGAAATTATGATTTTCAATGTAAGAGTGATGAAGAGATATTACAATGTGTGGTCGAATTTAAATAATAAGTATAAGTTATAAATTTGAGGTGCTGTCAAGCTCATGACAAATGCTATGGGGATGAAGAAGGCTGGTGGTGCCGGCCTAAATGGCAACATTATAATTACAAGATTTTGAATGAGAGGAGAGTTGACTGCAAAGGTAAGTATGTAAAGACTTTCCAAAATGGCCATATTCTGTGACAGTGTAAAATTCAATAGAAGAGAGACCTATGGTATTGTTAAATAAGCATACTCGTAAACATGGGGTTGCGAGGGGTTAGCACGATCACCCCATTGAAAACACATAAGCACTATTAAAGTCGATGTTCAATTTGAATTGTAACCGCTAAAGTTGATCATGATGTCCATGTAAACCCGCCCCTCCCCCCTCCCCCCCCCAAAAAAAAAAATGTCCCTTGGAAATTCCTGGCTTCTGGCCTGATCATGTAATAAAGAGTAGGTTTTCATATGCTATATTTCAGGTTTCTAAAAAGAATATATTATATAATGTGATATTAATTGCGCTATTATTCATTATTTTGTTTCTGTAAAAAAAATAAGTCCTAATTTTTCTCATTTTTCTGGGTTTTTTTACTTGGTAAGCTTATATATGCTTACTACTTTAAGGAGATAGGTTTAAGGTTATAACTTTACCGCACCATCCTAACCACCCTAATTACTTTCATCTTTTTGAGTTGATGGACTCAACAAATGGAATTAAAGAAGAGGGTAAGATTTATGTTCAAGAATATATTTCATGGGGGCGGAAAGGGGGTCTTGAATTTATCGTGCATATGCCACGAGTTGGCCATTAATGCTAAATATTTTACCACGAGCTACATCGTCATTTTTATCTTCTAACGTGAGGTGAATCGTTCATCAAAAACACTCGACGTGGGATAAAATAAGAACAGCCCATACAAATCATAGTGTTTCCATAGTAGCAAACATAATGCATATTAAAGTGGTCAAAGTTGTAAAATATATATGATGTGCCAAAAAGAAGATAGGTTGCATTAATAGTATATTGAGAACTAGTACTATGTATATGTTATCAATTTACTTTTGTTCGCCCGATAAGAAAAAAATGCTAAAATCAAATTGCCAAATGTACGTCTTTTTGAAATTACTCCTTCACTTATCTATGTCAATATCATCGAATTTTAAGTGACTGTCATACAAGTGAGAGGTTTAGCTAGCTATAAAACCAGGTTAATTCCACCATTTTCTACTTTAGAAAATGTCGTACCAAGTCAGGAATGTGACAGTTGTCCATTCGTTTGGTATGTTTTAGCTTTTAAATTTAATTTGTCGTTTGATTAAGGACTTTCCGTTTTGAATTTTGCTCGGAGTTCAGTATTTTTGTGATTTTACTTTTTTATACTCATTCATCTTTGTTTTTACTTTCAGATAGTTATGGTTCCTGTAAATACAGAGTGTGTAGATGTGATAAGGTGTTTATAGATTGTCTACACAGAAACACGTACAATCTAGCAAACTATAACATCTGTTAATGTATTGATCACATACTGTAAACCAACTAATTTTTGAGAACGATTTATTTTTGCGGCTTTAGCATGTAGAAAATAACGCGAAAATAAACAGTCGCGAAAATTTAAAACTTAGCACATTCCTTATCCTTCTACATCAGGTAAATATGAAAATCGACAAATAAATACATGAAGTTGCAAAGTGGACTAGAAATACTAAATGCGAAGTAAAATATCGTCGTAAATAAGCTGGTTTACAGTATATCATGTTTGTTTACTTTGATTAGACTTAACTGTGAGCAGAAGCCCTGATCTTATAAGCCTAATCAGTGCATAACAATTATTTATAAAAAATAAGGCTTTATGAATTTATATTAATTTGTGACAAAGGTTTCATCATATTTATTCTATTGTAACTAACAAAAGACTTGTATTGAAAAATTGGATATATTTTTTTTTTCGGAAACCACACACTTGCTTTTCTTACGTTTATTTCTTTTACGCCACAAAATAGAAACCAGACCGTACAGTATGTTTAAATTTGTGAGGAGCATACGCGTGTGTACGTGGAATTTCATTAAAGGGTCAAAATGTTAACTTTTGGGGGTGGAACACCAGTATAATCACCTGAATTATGGGCATTCGTGTCAAATTATGATCTGAAAATTGTTACTTATGATCTGGAAATTGTTACTTATGATCTGGAAATTGTTACTTATGATCTCGAAATTGTTACTTATGATCTGTGGAAATTGTAACTTATGATATGAAAATTGTTACTTATGATCTGGAAATTGTTACTTATGATCTTGAAATTTTTACTATATGATCTGAATATTGTTACTTGTGATCTGCAAATGTAACTAATAATCTGATAATTGTTGGTCATCTTATATTTGATTGAAACTAATCTAGAATTAATTAATTTAACTGTTATTCGAATTCTTTCATTCTTTAAATATTTTGATAACAGTACTAAAAAGTTCGTACAAAGAAAAACGCTGTAAAACAGTTTTATCTGCGCATCAATCATCTTCTGGTATACTTAGTACCTTGTTTTTATAAAAGAGAATTGCATGTTCTTTCGTCCATCACTTCCGCATCTGATAGTAATCCTGTCCGTCCGTCCGTTCGTACATATACATTTTAATACTGCTACATTGAGACCGTGTATTTAACATACATTTGAAAATTTAGATAAAGCATAGTATTTTTCGAAATGCTAAAGAATAAACTATCTATAGATTTTAAAAAATCTCATACATGTATGTAGCAACATTCAAGCAGCGCCTATATATGGAATATTTCTCTAAGTTGACATAGAGCTTGCATTTTCATCATGAGATCATTGATAGAGGTTTGTAGCTCAAAAGGAAGTTATAAACGAAGAGTTACAAATAAGCTCACCATAGATACAAGGATTAAAATTGTATATTAACGCCAGACGCGCGTTTCGTCTACAAAAGACTCATCAGTGACGTTCGGTTCAAAATATATTAAAAAGGCCAAATAAAGTACGAAGTTTAAAAGCATTGACGACCAACAATTCCTAAAAGTTTTGCCAAATACAGCTAAGGTAATCTATTCCTGAGGTAGAAACACTTTAGTATTTCAAAATATCTCTACTTACAAGTAGTCAAGTTGGACTCATTCCTTCGTAAATCTTACGGACGTCATTATGAGTTGGTTGGGCAGCTATGGAAACTATGCTTTACAGGTGATGACGGATATGTTCCAACTTGTGTGCCCAAATACCATCTCCTTTTTACATGAACAGGTCGAGAACTCTAGATTTTCTGACGTCAGAATATATTTGCATAGTAATTTCCAAAACACAAGGCCAATATGGCCTTGAAAAACTGACCAATCGACTCAATGAACTACAATGCATTGTGGGCTACTACGAGTAAACTACTACTTAAAACACGTGGAATTAGTGGGAAAACAGTCCATCAATATATTGTCTGGGACTCTCATTATCCAAGTTTTTATTCTGCAAATATATTTAATGTAAAATATATAACGTAATCTTCAATTTGCATGCTCAGATTAAAAAAATATTGTTTATTGGCTTCACGATTCGACTTTCTTTTTCGCCTTGCAAAAGTAGTTGAACCGGTTTTGTGCATTGTTATAAATTGAACCTGCATTAATTTCACGACATGACACAGTGAAATATCCAATGAAGTGACTACTGTCCAGTAAGAAAATCATTTGAGCTCTTTTAAACCTGTATAATGTCATTGCAAAAATCATTTCTGCCTAGAAAAACACGAAACTTTCATTGAAACACTTCTTTCTGTACTGAATGTGTATTTTTTTTATCAGGACCTGAACTAATAGTAAGAACATCATAATATTTAGTATGTTAAAAAGAAGTGTTATGAAAGCGGCAGGGCGGGTCCAGCCATTTTAAAAAGGGGGTCCTAACCCTGGACAAAAGAGGAGGGGTTCCAACTACATGTCCCCATCCAAATGCACTGATCGTCCAAAAAAAGGGGGTCCATCCCCCGGAACCCCCGCCCCCTGGATCCGCCACTGGGCGGGTACGGTATATAGCTCAATACATTTTTTTCATAGTTTAAATTCATCCATCGATAATATCCGTTTGTTGCTAATTTTATCACAAAATATACCTCAGAGGTTTTTTATCGTTCGGCTGCTGTCCTGTTGACATATGTAAAATATCTCCAATATTAAAAGTCTCTGGATCATAGTGGGTGCCATATTACCTTTTATTTTTTTTCTAAAACGTGCTTTGTATATAGAAATAAGAAGATGAGGTATGAGTGCCAAATGAGACATCTTTCCAACAAAGACATAATTTAGTAAAGTAAGCAGTCATAGGTCCAATGCTGAAAATTAAGCTATTAATGACCCTAAAATTACTTGTGTAAAACAATCCAAACAAAAAAAAAAACAAAAAAAAAACGGCCCAATTAAATATATAAAAGGACAAAAAATCTATCCCATAAAAAAAAATATATATTGTATAGGAGCTTGCATTTAGTGGTTGTCGCTTGATTATGTGTTACATATTTTTTTTTCGTTCATTTTTTTTTTATATAATTAAGGCCGTTAGTTTTCTTGTTTGAATTGTTTTACATTGTCATATCGGGGACTTTTATAGCCGACTATGCGGTATGGGCTTTGCTCATTGTTGAAGGCTGTACGGTGATCTATAAATGTTAATTTCTGTGTCATTTTGGTCTCTTGTGGACAACTGTCTCATTGGCAATCATACCACATCTTCTTATTTTATTATAGATCCAACGCTGCAATTTTCACAAAACATATCAAACGTTCCACCTTGTCGCACATACATATTGATAAAATTATTACATCTTATTTCTTATGCATGTGGAGCAAAACTTTGGTTAGCTTGCTTGCTTGTTTGTATATTGTACAAAATATAAAATATACAAGTTAAACTATGCCTATATATATATATTGTTTAAAGATGTCAATCTCATTTTCAAAGCTTGTATAAACAACTATACAAACAAAGCAAGCAAGCCAACCAAAGTTTTACTTTGCAGGTTTAAGAAATCAGCTGTAATGATTTTATTCAGTTTGGCAAATGTCCGAGCCCGTTAAAAAAACGAACAAACTGAAACTACAGTTGCTGACTTCACTACCTTAAAAAAAAGGAATAGTTTGGAAGTCCCATATACTGAAATGTGACCAACAAAAATACTTATAAATTTTGTTAACACTGCCATGTATGTAAATATTTCTTCGCCTTTTTTACGAACACAAAATTCAAGGATCCCACATTTGCCTTTAATTATCTATACGAACATTGCTGTACTCTTGAATATAAGCACCGGCTGTTATCGACGGCTTACTTTACACTAATAAGTTTGTCTCATGGGTAATTGTGTTTTTTCGCTGTTGTTTCGTTGCTTCTGGTTGACAAATACATGAAATCTCTGTGCCATCATCAAACATGTTAATGGCTATATATCGGGTAATTCAAACCCTTTTTTCTTCACATAGAAACAACTCTTCGTTAATCTGAGCATGGAAGTAATACTTTATATCACGAACTATAAATGAGGATACACAAAATGAAAAACTAAGCGAAATTGTGAATCCCGCATTGCAAGAAAAAATGTGTTGTATTTCAGTAAATAACACGTGTTCTTGGTTGATTGTAAACACGTAGTAGTCCATCATGCATTGTGACTCATTTAGTGGATTGGTCAAAAACCTAGGTAAAAATAAATTACGTCACATGTAAATAAACAATTACATGTGCGAGAACATACGATATGCTAATTTATGCATTTCCATATAAGGTAGTGGTCCCGACCTGATGAATGTAACCTACCGAATTAAGACTTATCACGGGTTTGTTTTCACACGAGCTACAAGGCGGGTGCCACATATGGAGTAGGATTTATTTGATATACGGACCACATGAGGTCAATCCGGGTTTTTATTGATGTCCAAGTTGCGCAGTTTATAGTTTTCTATGTTGTGTTTTTTGTACTGCTGTGTTCTTTGTTCTTGTATGTTGTTGTCATATATAATTGCTCCTCACATGATGTCAGTATAGTATTGTTTTTTTTATCATTGCCTTGCCAAAAAAAACTTACGAGACCCTGGTATCCGGCGGTTTTTAGTTGGATTTAACTTATATACATGTATGTCTTTTCGTCGTTTTTTTATGTTGTCAATTTATTTTCAACCTGTGAGTTTTAAAGTTCCTTTCTAATTGCTCCGTCTCTATTTTACACATTGGCACCCTTTTTTCTAACATAAACAAAGAAGGATTTCATATTTGTTTCAAGTGTTGTATTTAAAATATATGAAATAAAAGAACAGTAAAAGATTACCGGAAACACACAACTAGAAGTAACCTGACAAGACATGTTCTCCTTAGAAGAGTTGGCATTTATACAACGACTGGTTCCCCATGTGAGGAAGAATCTGCTTTTCCTTTCTGAGTACCTCGGACCACCTTAATTTGTTTGTGGGATTCGTGTTTTGAGTCTTTAGTTTTCTATATTGTGTTTTGTGTATAGTAACTTAATATCTGTTTGTCTTTTTGTTAAGTCATTGTGTATATAGATAAAAGAAGATGTGGTATGAGTGCCAATGAGACAACTCTCCATCCAAGTCACAATGTGTAAACGTAGTTAAATCGTCAATATTTGACTTAATACGTTAAATGACCTTATGGTATCTTCCGCTTCTTATTTGATATCAGTTTGCCTGAATAATAAAACAGTTTGTATACTTTAATGGCCCCGGAACATTACCCTATTACATTTTTTTAAATCAAATTAAAGATTTTTCGTGAAAAGATTCTAAAAATATCAAAAGTGTGGCAATCTGTAAAAATTCATATAGTTCAAGATCTTGCATGTAAAACATTACAAAACCAGTCTTGTCTAAACGAGTTTGAAATCAGTTCAGTAAAAACGCACCTATGAATTCGACTCCACCAGCATCAAACTGAAGATTGGTAGGTTTATAACAGACTAAGTGAATTGGTAAAATCAGCTCAAATAGAAGCATTAATTCCGTGACTGTTACATGTCAATAAATACATAACTCAATACTATGCGTACATTTAATCTATTTTAGACCAATGAAATCAAAGCACGCATGGACATTTATGAAATTAAGTTTCGTTTACGCAATGCGTCAGATATATTTGGAGCTAGATCATCTTCAAATACGGGTCGGACAATGACACGAGCTTTTGTTCTGTGAGCTGTTCCCATAATACCAGTTATTTCAAACTTTCCGTCGTTGGTTCTTATCGTTGGTGTATGTTTATCATAACGAGATCTCACAAATCTCAAGCCATTGCCGTTTCCTTCGTTATACATTTGGTGAAACCAATCACGGTGACGCTCAGTAGCTGGTTCCGCCAATCCAACACCGAGATAATTACTGTGCCACCAAAAGTTGTACGGACAGCTCCACATCACAACTGCTCTTCGTCCCTCCCCATCATCTATTCTCCACGATGCCACTCCGTACGTTCCGGAAAATCCCCAATATGATTTATGTGCCGTCTACAAATTGGAAAATAGTTGTCTGTTCAAAGATATTTTGTATCTGAGACAATATCTGAAAAAGTCTATTTTCCATGTCCCGCACTTCACCAGCAATTATTTTTTTATTCAACCATCTTTTTTTAAAATTTTAAGTTTCAGTATAAACTAAATTATATAATGCACCATGGCCTGCCAATTAAACACTCATTCTTATATTTCTTCCAATAAAATATTGTAATTTAAATGTTCAACCCCCCCTAAAATCATGTTGTCCCTTGTGTTTTTTTGAAAACTAAATCATTCAAATAATATCCAAATTAATTAAACAGGCGTCTGATTCTCACATATACATAATGTATTATATAATAAACTTGCCCCTAATTTGTCTTTTTATATTATAACTATAGCATGTAATAAAATTTTGCAAATTTTAAGAGAAAAAAAATTTGTCCCCAGGGGTGATTTCCCTCCTGTTACCACTGGGGTTTTTTTACCTGTGGAAACGTTTACAAGACCAAGAGTTATTTTCCCATTATGTATTGTGAAGAGCATCATTTCCTGAATGCATTAAAACAAAGAAATAGTTGGAAAGGCGGCCAGGTTTGAAAATTCAAGCCCATCCAAGGTAAGAATTTATAGAAAAATACTTATTGGTGTTCTATCCTGTTACAGCCTTTTCTTACACTTTCTGAGAATATTTTTAAGTGTGCACCACAGCATTAAGTGTGTTTTTATATCATCTTTTTAAAAGTTATATGTCACAGGAAATACACTTGCATTTAATGTGATAAAAAGGACAAAAACTATCGCGTAATTCCTTTCTGTTACGTTCTGTCATGTTACCTGATAAAAAGTAACAGCATAACCATCATCAGTAACAGGAAGGATGTTCAAGACAATTTTACTGAAGAATCGAAAAGTTAATCTACTATATGCCAACCATTTTATTTAATATAAGTTATCACCACCATATTAAATAGATTTCTAAATAATATACAGTATATTTAATAAAAAAGTAGGTTTTTTTGCTTTTGATAACAGCAGAGAACATTGTGTAATTCTAGTTTAGTAGATAGTAACAGAAAGGAATTTATTTTAGAATTTTTCCTTACCTAGGCAGATTTTTCATCTTGCAAATACAGTTTCAAAGGATAAATGACATTGTTTGCTGTTACCTTCCAATTGTGACTAATTTAAAATGATGTTTTTTTCTTAAACTTTAGAATAAAGCAGAAAAATCCTTTATGTTACCAACTCTGTCCTGTTACCGTTGTGCTGTTACTCAAGATTCTTTCATGTTACCGACATATCTGACTGTATTTAAGTATATTTCTAAACCTTTTGTATTGCAAATGCTAAAATAAATAATTGGCATTTGATAAACTATTGCAGGATATACTAGTAAACCACAAATATTGTCTTAAACTTATTCCTTATTCCCATTAGAAACTTTTTAAAATTGATTCACTTTGGTAACAGGAAAGAACTGGATTTGTTTTGTACCATTTTTAAAATAGCCATTGTTTCCTTATTAAACAATTGTTTGAATTACAGACAACAGTTCCTAGATCCCCAATGTGTGTTCTTCGATTTGTGCTATTAAAATACTGGGTCTAAAAAAAAAATTTGTTTTTTCTTATTTCCAAAAATTAGACTTTTTCAGATATTGTCTCATCTACATTTTGTAAAATACAACAAGAATTTAAAATTCAATTAACGATAACAAACTTAGATTCATACCATTCTAACCTCAGTTGCAAATTTTGAAATAAACAATATATAAATAAACATAGCTGAGAGGGTGCCATTAAAAAAAATGCCTCCCGCTCAGCCATGGGAGATTTCTAACGGGAAAATATCATATTATGTAGTGAAAGTACTTTTGTGTGTGGGTATCATTTTTTGTGGATGAAGCAAAAGTTGCATGTTTATAGGTGCTTCAATTCATGAATTTTAGTTTTCTGAAGAAAAATGTATATATAAAAAGGGAATCTGAAGAGGAATAAGTCTGAAAGGGGTGGTTGAGGTTTACATACAAGAATAAGTGGACACAAGGACAGAATATAAAATAATTGTGTATGCATGTAACTATATTTGAGTATTGTATTTCTGTAACTGTAGAAAATAATTGAGCTCATTTGAATTTTTAAAGATTGTGAACTTCAGTTTTATGTTTTTGGTGGAGAACATTGCCATCCTGCTAAAACATGATTTGAAAATGAAAATATTTAGATTGTTATAACAGGTTGGTTTTGTCACTCTATGGCTATATGTTTAGATGATGATTGATGAATGGTTAAGTTAATATATTGATACTCAGAACAAGAACATGCTAATAAAGAATTGAATGTTTCTTTTTGTAAAGACATTGGGTTGAAAAAGCGTTGACAGAAGTACATTTTGTATGAAGCGCGGAAGCTCTTCATTTTAAAAATATGCGCAGAGTCAACGGATGTACAACCCTATGAAATTACTTAAAGAAGCATTGAATATTATAATGACATGTTTTCGCAACGATAATGAAAACAGTTACAATCAATTTTATTGTGGAAGCGTATGTCAACATGAATGTTACAATTTATTTCAAATTGAATGTTAGTTATGACTCGAGACAGATGTTAACCAATCAGAATAACGTATTTCAATGAAACACACATCTAATGTAATTATTGCAATATGAATATTCAACCTGATCTGTACCCCGCAGCCACGTTTAGCCAAATTTGTAACGTGCTAAATAACGAGATAACAGTTATCAATACCCGGACAAATTATTTTGACTGTTGTCTATGCTTTTTTTTTTATAAAACTTTTATTCAGGCCGGGGTAAATACCCATGACCTCCCACATTAGAGACGAACAAACTATCGCTAGGTATGGAACGCCACAGCTGTCTTATGTAGAACTCTGATATTACGTTATTTGGTGTATTATTACTTCATGATAGCTGTGACGTTCCATAGCTAGACAACCGGTTTATATGTTTGGATTGAAGCCAACGAAAATAAAAGAGTGCTTAACTTTACAGAAGAAAGAAATTGAATACAGTCATATTTAGATAATTGACCTTCAAGTTATTGACTCAAATAAAAAAAAAGCTTTATTAAGTAATTAACTCAAAGATGTCCTCAATTACATGTATAAAGTGCAAATATTGCAATTAAATTACTAAAGTCTTTGATGAATAAATCATTTGAAAAATATATATGTAGTACATGTATTTATACTGGGGGCATAGTGGTACTCGAATGATGTGGCGCCTCACGGCCATTCTACGACACTCGGGTGTCTGTCAGTTATTCAGTATTCTGGCCGTCAGGACCTACTTGAACAACGATGTTAAAACAATGGCAGAAAAAACGATACATATCGATTACTACAATAACACTTGGGTGTCTGCCAGTTATTCAGTATTCCGGCCGTCAGGACCTACTTGAATAACGATGTTAAAAAAAATGGCAGTAAAAACGATACAAATCGATTACTACAATAAAGAATTTCTTACATTTGACAACACTTATTATCGCTATTTTGTGCCATTTTTCCTTTGATCTTTTTTGGTGATAATTTTTCATATCATGCTACTCGCTTGAGATTGAAAATTACCGCTAGAAACTAAACAGGCACGTGGCGTTGCTAACGAAATTGACATTAAATTGACAACGTCGTCATAGGTAAAATAGCGATAAACAGATTATCATTGGTCATCTCAACTCGATTGCCTTTCTCGCTTGAGACGGGACGGCTCAAGCGAGAAAATCAATCATGTTGAGATGATCAACGATAATCTATAAATATGTGATAAAAGATATTGATTACACACGAACTTTTTCTTATTGGTTTAGGTGATGTATGGTATAGCCAAAACCTTATTTGTGACTTGCCTGATGTATATTTTGCTGTCATAAAGCAACGTTTGTACGATTGTCTAAAACAAGAACTTGATGCTCAGTTACATATGTCTCCAAAATGTTCTAATTATAAATATATGTTAGATAATTTTTGTCTGCAATTTTATTTATGCAAACCAATTCCAAATGTTTACAAAAAATGTATAACAAAAATAAGATTAAGTAGCCACAACTTAGCTATAGAAAATGGAAGATTTAATGGTGTAACAAGAAATAATAGAATATGTACTTTTTGTAAAAATGATTTAGAGGATGAGTTTCATTTCATCCTCAAATGTCCACGTTTTCAAGGTTTTAGAACAATTTATATTATAAAGATATACATGCGATTACATTTATTAATTACATATTTACTTTAACTGGTTACATATGATTACTATTTCTGATTAAATGTAATTACAAAACTTACAAATTTCTCTCGAAGTGTAGGTCTGATAAAAACTGGAGACGACTGTAATTCACCTTTCTTAATGGTAGCATGAGGATTCACGAGGTTGTATTTTGTCCAATTTTCTACTTCAATTGTGCACACAACACGATAATTAGCTTCGGCTGTCATCATAGTAGCTCCAGATTCTATTGAAGTCGAGGCAGCAGTAACCCCCAAGTCGGCCCAATTAATTGGAATTCTCACAGCTGAAGAGTATGCCATTGATCCTATGGATGAAAACAATTAGAAACGAAACATTTTAAAAATTCAGTAAATTTGCAGGCTCTTAACATGAGCTGTGGACACAAAGATATGTCTTTTTTTATCCAAAGTTAAACTAATGTTGAAATTAAAAAGGAAATTATTTGATCATGCTAGTGTCTGATATTATAGTGTCGTGTGAAAGAGTGTCCGCCTAGAAAGTGTTTACACTTATCAAATAATGTCCATTGCCATGACATTATGTCTCTGTAAAGAACAATATATCATAGCAGTAGATATAAAATTATGTCCTCCGAGGGAAGTATTAAAAGGTCATTTGAGCTTTTTACAATACTTAAGTTTTGATTTAAATACATGTAGGGTTATTAAAAATAAATTAATTTAAACATAGATACATTGAGGATGTTTCATTCAATCTTGTAAACGAAAAACAATCAAAATTCACAATGCAATCCGCATGCATTTAATCTATTTATCAAATCGGTATGAGCTTACACAATCATAAAACAATACTAGGCAGAATTTGAATCCTGCGAAGATCTGTGTCTAGTTCGGTACTTTTTAAATTTTGCTATCAGTCCGAATTTAAAAAGGAGTAGGTCCGGTAACGACCAATTTTGGCCTCAAATTTCAGGCTCATCTGACTAAAGATTTTGGACACTTTTTAAACACTTAAGTGTCTATTTCAGTTGATTCAATTAATTCATGTGAAAGATTTTAACTGATTAAGTCATTTAAAACGCTCCGATTGTCAAAAACAGCCCATATCTATGTAGCAGAAGCTTTTACTTTCAAATAAATAGCAAAAAGTTTACATTTTAAACAATTTTGTAAAACTGCTATATTTTGGGGTCAAAAAGGGGTCTTGTACTGGACCTACTCCTTTGTCTAACTCTCGTTCCAAATCTGCTCGCTAACCGATAGCTGCATCAACTGTCTACCAATTTATATATACAAAAATAAATTTACACAAAGGTTGAAGAACTGAAAAAATTACTTGAAATAAAGCCAATTTAGGTGTAAAATGGGACACTCGGTTAATCTGAGGTCAGCTCTCTGATATGAGCGGTTCTAATTGTCATGCGAATTTTAACTAGGTTTACAATTTCGGTATATATATATACTTACCAACCAATACGACAAGGAATAAAGTACAAGACGCTTCCATGTTGATTCTGTATGATCAAACGGTTCCTAAAACAAAAACGAATAGCTACATTACAGCAGATTGCATTGAGTGTGTCGATAATGGTAATATCGTTGGTTAGCTTGCTTACTAGCTGAACCTTGAAGCCATTATTAGGTAAGGTATACTAAATTTTTGTTGGTCCACCAAAAACCTATAGAGAATAAAATGCAGAGGAAATAGAGAATAATGGGGTGCTAAATTATAGGGAATACAGAATATCGGGGTGCTAACTTATAGGGAATAGAGTATATTTGGGTGCTAAATTATAGGGAATAGAGTATATTTGGGTGCTAAATTATAGGGAATACAGAATATCGGGGTGCTAAAATATAGGGAATAGAGAATATCTGGGTGCTAAATTATAGGGAATAGAGTATAATTATTGGGGTGCTAAATTATAAGGAATAGAGTATATTGGGGTACTAAATTATAGGGAATAGAGAATAGTGGGGTGCTAAATTATAGGCAATAGAGTATATTGGGGTGCTAAATGATAGGGAATAGAGTATATTGAGTTGCTAAATTATAGCTATAGGGAATAGAGAATATCGGGTGTTAAATTATAGGGGATAGAGTATATTGGGGTGCTAAATTATAGGGAATAGAGTATATTGGGGTGCTAAATTAATGGGAATAGAGTATATTTGGTTGCTAAATAATAAAAAAAAAAAAAACGAAACATAATCGAGTATAATGGGCAAAATTAATAAAAAATAGAAACAAATTATCAAACAAAAATAATTTAAAGAATACAGGGATGTAAGAAACTCATTTAAACCCCAATATGATTACGATTCCACATAACGGACTACTATTATTATTTCCTGAACTAGTTTTTTTGAAAAATACACACTTTTGTCATATATAATGTCCGTATATTCACCACAAAGTCCAAGTACAGACAAACCAGCAAAACCGACGACTACATGTAAAATTGATATGGACGTAGCAAAAGAATGGCAATATATATATGAACATCAATATGCTAGTATTTTTATAGTGTAGTTGAGTGAACAAAGCCTGTATTTAATGAAATTCGGTCCTTTTTTGTATCACAATCAGTTATCTGACGATCTAAAATGTATAGCCGGTTTAAAAATGACACAACTTAATCAAGGACCAGCTACGCATCGAAACTTTTCAAGAGCTCAGATCCACAGGCAGCAGCGCTGGACCCCCGTTTTTTCTATAAGTATATTGTTTGTTTTGATTGCTTAGTTGTTGTCCTTTAATGTTCCTCATAACCTTTTGGCTAATATGGCTGTATTTACACTACAAATTTTGCTCTTAATATATATTTAAAATTGAGTACAGTCAACCCTGTGCATATGGAATAAAATTAAGAAAGGAAATGGTGAATATGTCAAAGCGACAACCACCCGACCATAGAGCAAACAACAGCCGAAGGCAACCAATGGGTCTTCAATGTAGCGAGAATTCCCGCACCCGTAGGTGTCCTTCAGCTGGCCCCTAAAATATGCATAATAGTACAGTGATAATGGACGTCATACTAAACTCCGAATTATACACAAGAAACTAAAATTTAAAATCATACAAGACTAACAAAGGCCAGAGGCTCCTGACTTGGGACAGGCGCAAAATTGCGGCGGGGTTAAACATGTTTATGAGATCTCAACCCTCCCCCTATACCTCTAGCCAATGTAGAAAAGTAAAACAATAACAATACGCACATTAAAATTCAGTTCAAGAGAAGTCCGAGTCTGATGTCAAAAGATGTAACAAAAGAAAATAAATAAAATGACAATAATACATAAATAACAACAGACTACTAGCAGTTAACTGACATGCCAGCTCCAGACCTCAATTAAACTGATTGAAAGATTATGTCTTCATCATATGAATATCAGGTACAATCCCTCCCGTTAGGGGTTTAGTATCATACTATCATAAAATATATGAGAAGAACATAACCCGTGTCATGCCAACAACTGTTTTTTTAGAAATAAATGTGTTTAGTTCCGATGCAAAGACCCTATCAGTGAATCTATGTTAAAGCCAAAATATGCAATCTTTAATGACCTGACAACAGTATCGTAACTATATCCCCTTTTAATAAGTCTATTTAAAGGTTTTGTTAGTTTCTGAGGAGAATACTGACATTTTTGTGCTTTATAAAGAATATTTCCATAAAATTTTGGATGTGAAATACCTGAACGTATAAGATGTCTGCATGTTGAATTATATTTACGAATTATTTCCTTATACCGGTGATAAAATTTAGTAAATGTTTTGACCAGTTTGTGATATCGAAAACCCTGGTGTAATAATTTTTCAGTAATACATAAATTTCTCTCGCTAAAATCTAATACATTGTTACATACACGAGCGAATCGTACAAGTTGAGATATATAAACACCATAAGATGGTGACAAGGGAACGTCACCATCTAAAAATGGATAATTAACAATAGGAAATGAAAAATCATCTCTTTTATCATAAATTTTTGTATTAAGCTTCCCGTTTATGATATAGATATCAAGATCGAGGAAAGGGCAGTGGTCATTGTTGTCATTAGCTTTATTTAAAGTAAGTTCTACAGGATAAATTTCTTTAGTATACATACTGAAGTCGTCATTATTTAGAGCCAATATATCATCCAAATATCTAAAAGTATTGTTAAATTTTTGTATCAAATGTTGTTTTGATGGGTCTTTGCTAATTTTAGTCATAAATTGTAACTCATAACAATACAAAAACAGGTCCGCAATAAGTGGTGCACAGTTAGTCCCCATTGGAATTCCAATAACTTGACGATATACGGAATCTCCAAAGCGAACAAAAATGTTATCAAGTAAAAATTCAAGTGCATAAATAGTATCAAAGCATGTCCAATTGACATAGTTCTTTTGTTTATTGCTACTAAAAAATGATCTAAAAGAGAAACATATCGTAGGTGCATCAGTTGTTTTGTCAGTTTTCCTATCAAAGGTCGGTGGTTTTCTCCGGGCACTCCGGCTTCCTCTACCAATAAAATATCATAGAACGGCAAGTCATCAATAACACCAGAGGACTAAAGGTACCAAACAGCAACAAACCACAGTATAAACATTCTTTTTTCGTGGAAACAACTATTCACTGGAACCAACTACCAGATAAAGTTGTGCATGCAGGTTCTGTAGAGGCATTTAAGACCGCTCTACAAGAACACCACCCATAGCAACGGCGCTCTTCTCCACCGTGTATAAAAGCCTAAACAGGATTCTACACGTACCACTACAGATACAGATACAGATAAAAACTGGCCGACACGAAATAGCCTAAATGTGGCGTTAAAACACAAAAAATGAAATCAATCATCAGTTATTTTGTACTCATCGTAGATTTTGTGGTGTAAACACGGCCATATTTTTGAATTCCTTTTGATGAATCCTATTATTTCAAGTTAATTTTAATTATAAGAATGTATTCTTGCTCTTATCCATACAGATATAACAAAACTAGAAGTGTATAATATGATTCCCGTCTGTTCTTGGACAGATACGAATTTTCTACGAAATTTCAAAATACATTATGGTGAACCTCAAATTAGTAGATAACATAATATTTGCCTAAAATTAACATTGAATTAGTTCTCTCTTCATTCCATAATAGTTTGTTAACTAAATAAAGCTCTTACCTCTTCGCTGGCCTAGGTACGCACTGACTGATTTAAAAATTGATTTAATAGTAGCCGTTGAAACTCGTGATTTACTCGTGCAGAAAGTTTCCGTTAATCAATTAAGATGACTTTATTTACATAGGGTGACATTTATTCAATTTCTCGACCAAGCGCAAGCTTATTTTCACCAAGTATTTTTTTGCTATAAAAAATGTATCGTAGTTCTAGAATAATGTATAGTTATAGATTTTTAAGCATTTTGTTAAAAGACGTGTTTTACAGATTATGATTTGTTTTGTTTACTGTTTTCTTTATGTTTTGACTAAAGGCGCTACCATTTGATTTTTATGGGGGGGGGGGGGGGGGGGGATGATTTTGAAAAAAGGCAGGACAGCAGGGGTTTTGAGTAAAAAAAAAGGCAGGACGAGCATATAAACCAAATATGATAATTCATGTAAACAAGAAGGCATGAAGAAAATGTATGTAAAAAAGTCAGGATACACTAAAAAAAAGGCATGACCAAAGAGAGTGAAAAATTAAAGGCAAGACAGAGATTGCAACTAAAAAAATCAGGACAAATTGTTTTCACAACCGGTCCGACGCATTGGAGTTATACCTCTTAGAAAGAGAACTTGCTTTTCCATTTCTTTACCACGTTTACTCTTGATTTGTTTTCTAATTTTATTTCGAAGTATTCAGTACTAGCAGCCGACAGCTATCTAACTCGCGTTGTAAAGAATGTCCCAAGTCATACGTTTTATTTTTTTTTCAAACAAGCTGTATGGTAGCTCATTTAAATCGTAAATTATATACCCATTGTATCACTCATTACCGTCATTTTACTTGAAATATCTGCTTCAAATGACAAATTGTGCTATTGCCTAAATAAATGAGTAAAATGTAAACTATGTTTGTGTCTTTCACTATCTGAAAGCTTAAGGTGGTCAGTGTGAGTTTTCGTGAGTGCAATAAAACTTATCATATTTATTAATTATATGAAAGTATTTTCCGAAAACTTTTAAACGTTCAACTAGAAAAAACAAATACATATAACACTCAAATTGAAGATGATAAACTATTCGTTTTGGTAGAAATTTGAAAGAGGAAAAACACGGGGCGCAAGATGCTTTTGATTAGTTACCTTTCTAAACCAGCAGACGTCAGTTCGTCATTTTTGAAACACACCTTTTTTGTAAATAATAAAAGCAGATGTGGTAATATTGCCAATCAGACAACTCTCCACCATAGATCAAATGACGCAAATTAAAATCAACGACTAAAGGTTACTGTACGGCCTTCAACAATGAGCAATGTCAATACCGCATAGTCATTTGCTATAAAAGACCCCGAAATGATAAAGGTTAAAAAAAAATCAAATGAGAAAACTAACGACATAACTAGTGTACAAAAACATGCATGTACATTTACTGTTTTGATAACGTATTACAAAGACATTTCTTTGGATGTCAAGGCAATAACATAAACTTTGAATAATATGTTTATCAAAATTTGAAATAGAGCTACAATAAATGGAATCTGGAACGGGATGGTACATGAATATCATTTTTTTGTTGTTGAATGCTATTGCTTGGCAAACCAGAACGTTGACTAAATTTAGACTAAGTATGAAATATCATAACGAACAGATCATTAAGAGTTTCAAAATACTTTTCCCAGGGACAACTATGAAAGTAATGCCTTTAACAGATTCAGATCAATTTTTTTGTTGCATTCTTTTTTAAAAGTGTCATAATGAAATTTATGAATATGCAATTTCCTGATCAAAATTGGTTTACATATACTTAAAATTAATTTGACATTAATAATGTAAGATTATCCAGCTATACTTGAACCGAACACTTGATGTCCAGTGGCAAATATGTCATGTCCATTCAAGAAGAGACAAATGCGTCTGTACACGAGATACATGAATATATAGGCATTGCATTTTTATAGTTTTATAGTGAAATTTACAAGTATGCAATTTCCTGACCAAAATTGGTTTGCATCTACTACAATCCATTTGACATAAATAACAGCTATAATGTGTGCATAACATACAAATAATGTAAGATCATCCAGCTATATTTGAACCGAACACTTAATGTCCAGTGGCAAATATGTCATGTTCATTCACGGAGAGACAAATACATTTTTACATAAGATACAATGTATTTTTTGCATTTCTATGACTAATGACTTCGATTGAACTGTGTTCACGGTGGGTATGGTTGTCCTGCGAGAGAACGTTCTGTGCTGGTGATTTGGTCCTGTCAGGTGCTGGTGGGTCCTGATTCTGTGCTGGTGGGTTTGTTTACATTGTATCAGAACGGCAATAAAACGACTGTTTTGTTGCTTAATTTTTCTCTGATGTGTCATAAGTACCATGCAAAGTATATTACAACAATATTATATTGCAAAAGTCGTACAAGTTCGTTAAACGGAATTGTCCTGACGCTGTGCTGGTGATAAGAAAAACGGTCCTGGTTCTGTGCTCCTATGTCCTGGTTCTGTGCCTTTATATTTTCGTTAAAAGTGGCATATATTCAAGATCATTGATGCTGTACTGTTATTGACTAATTAACTGTTGTCTGCTTTCTTGAAATTGACATTCTTGTGAATCTGTTTAGTGTTATTATGAGAGAAAAAATACCCCTATTTTTTTTTATTTTTTTTTTAAATTAACTGTAATCTTATTTATTGGCCTGTTAATGGAACCCTTCTTGCCGCCTTTTAAGATAAGAAAATATGTTTACGATTTTCGGGATTACGATCATTTTGCAAGATCACCAAAATACGTTGTAATTTATACAATACTTATATAAAGTAGATGATGTGGTATGTTTGTTGTCAATGGACAAATTTCCATAAGAAACCAAAGGAAGTATGTGTTAACAATCATACGTCATCGTACGACCTTCAATAATAACCCATAAAATAAAAATGTAAAAGGTTTTGCATAAAAATGGAGAGCAAAAATATAGAACAAAGGAATTTATTTAGCAGCTTAAAACACATTTGTGTGTGAACAATTTAGTGCTGACTATAAGAATGACAATAGTATTGCGGGTTTGTTTGTTTGGGTTTTTTTTTTTTTTTTTTTTTTGGGGGGGGGGGGGGGATAAGTTAGAGCGAGGTTACAGTGAAAGTTTTAAGCTTGGAATAGTTTCTCGTAAGATTTAAAAGTTGTATTTTAAAAGAAAAATGTATCTTATAGCTATTAAGAATCACTTGCTGTATCTGTAAGATTTTTTCAACATATTTTTTTTGTCTGAACGGTTATCAGGTATTTTTTTTCTTTTCGAAAGTTCGATAGGGCACTAAAAAAAATCACTATTTTATGAAAGGGCAGACTAGAATATGTCAGAGAATGAAGACGAGATAACCTTTGTACAGAGATTTTTGTTATGTTTAGCATGTGATCAACACAAGGGTACATTATCCTTAAAGATCTATTTAAAAGTACAATGTATTTGAAATTACCGTTTGCTTTGTTAATTGTGCCTTCAATTTCAAAAATTAAAATATCTCGTAGCTTCATACTACCAATTGAGTATAAAACAAGTATATAAGTTTAAAAAAGAAATTCTTAGATTAAACACCTACATTTAACTTTAAAAGGTCATATAACAGTTTAAAACAATATAAATCTACACACACAAAAAACTGGCTTAATTTCAACTGGTTATCAACCCGAATCGCTATAAGATCATATATAAGCTCACCTGTGTCGAGGGGTCGTGTGAGGTTTATTTATTGTCTCGGCGTCCGCAATTACAAAAAGATCTTTTCTTAAATTACTTGACCTAACGTTACCAAATGATTTTTCAAGAGTGAATCTAGAAAAAACAATATTCATCAACAAACATTACCACTGTCTGTTAAAATGTATTCGAGTTTTTAGTTACAGTCGATTCCATTGAGTATGTACTAGACAAAGGTAATATATTTGGTTAGCTTGCTTGTTAGCTTAACCGTGAAGTCATTGTTAGGTAAGGTATACTACCCTCCTTTAAGCGGAAGCGCTTCATTCTAAAAATGTACGCACGGTCAACGCTTTTACAACCCTATAAAGTTACAAAAAGAAGCATTCAATACTTATAATTACATTTTTTAGCTATGATCATGAAAACACGAATTATATATATTTTATTATTTAATTCACCTGAGTGTGCACTTTATTGTTGGAGCACGTGTTATCATGAGTGAAAAGTTGTATTGAGCAATGCAACTGCTTACGGAATAACACGTGATGTGCAGTTAGCCAATCAGAATAAAATATTATAATGAAACATACATCTAATGTAATTATTTATTTTTAGCATACTGAATATTATGATGTTCTTACTATTAGTTCAGGTCCTTATAAAAAAATACACATTCAGTACAGAAAGAAGTGTTTCAATGAAAGTTTCGTGTTTTTCTAGGCAGAAATGATTTTGCAATGATATTATACAGGTCTAAAAGAGCTCAAATGATTTTCTTACTGGACAGTGGTCACTTCATTGGATATTTCACTGTGTCATGTCGTGAAATTAATGCAGTTTCAATTCATAACAATGCACAAAACCGGTTCAACTACTTTTGCAAGGCGAACAAGAAAGTCGAATCATTCGTGAAGCCAATAAACAATATTTTTTTAATCTGAGCATGCAAATTGAAGATTACGTTATATATTTTACATTAAATAAGAATAAAAACTTTGGTAATGAGAGTCCGAGACAATATATTAATTGACTGTTTTCCCACTAATTCCACGTGTTTTAAGTAGTAGTTTACTCGTAGTAGCCCACAATGCATTGTAGTTCATTGAGTCGATTGGTCAGTTTTTCAAGGCCATATTGGCCTTGTGTTTTGGAAATTACTATGCAAATATATTCTGACGTCAAAAAATCTAGAGTTCTCGACCTGTTAAAAGCTTGGTTTTGTCAATAAAGAAACCCACAAAAAACGCGTGTAGCTTTTTTTTTATTGTTGTGAAAAAAACGGGCCTATGTGATGCAGACAAAAAAATAGAAATAAAACTATTTCAGATTTAGGCATTTATTTAATCATAAAGAAAAACGATGCATCACAAAACAGAACTAAAGAATTTATAAAGATTTTTTCAGACTTTTAACAAAAACAATATGTACCGTAAAAATAAAGAATCTCCCTTAAAACGTGAAGTTGGACAAACAAACAAACAACTGACCAAGACAAATAACATAAACTACAAACCCCCTCTATCTTTAAGAAAATAACAAAATCGTACAAGAAAAAAAAAGAGACATGAAAAAAACATCAAACACGAAATATCATATAAAAAAGTAAATAATAATTCAAATAACAGGAAAAAACATATGACAAAAATGAACGAAAACTACAAAAAATGTATCAAGATAAAAAAAATCTTTCCATTTTAATTTGGAAAGTGTACTCTGAATAAAAATACAAGTCAATCGCAACTCGCGTGCAAACTAAGGCAAAGCAAAAACTAATACTTTTGTTTACGCTTACCCTTCCTTCCCTAATTGTCAATGCTTACCTCAACACCTTTTATGCAATTTTAGAACAAGCACTGTTAAAGTCAGACTAGTTCCTTAGAAGTAATCGGCTAAAAAAAACTTGTAAAAAAAAATAATACTACCTATTACCTACCGTACATTTTCAGCACGTTAGCGGAAACACATTTTTTATTTCCTTTGGCCTAATGCAATAAGAGATCTATTATGTTTTGATAATTGATTTGCGAATAGAGTTGTTTCCTACCTGTAAATAAATCCGTGCACAGCATGCTTCCAAAAGGTAGATTCATCGTCACAACTCGGCTGAGTAGCAGATTACCGAGGATTGCCGATTGAGCAAGTGTGTTACTATTTGATACACATATCTCGAGTTGTTTTCCAGGACAACGGACTTGAAGAACATACAGGTAAGACAGTCTTAATTATAAGGTCTACGAAAATACATGTAGGTGCACTTTCAAAATGCAATTTTAAATAAATAGTATTAAGAAAATCAATCATAGCAAGCCTTCACATATGGTTTATGTTTAAAAGAAGGGGTAGGGGTCTTTTTATTCGTAAATTATAAGAAACCAGTCATAACGTACAGTGATTCAGTGTCTTTGGGTTGAACTTTATTTTTCATTTATGTTTACATTTGCATTTAGAAAAGAAAGGAATACTCCGTGACTTTTGTACAGGTCGGGCTCAAGTCAGGTATTCCAACTTTTCCTGATTTGTGCCTTTATTCTCAAGAGAGGGACGAAATTACAAGTAATTGGTTAATTATACGTCTATTCAGGTATAATCCAGCATTTGACTTGAAGTGAGAAAATAGGGGTTAGGAAATTATCCAAATAAAAAACATGTATGTATAATCCAACGGGTCCAACAAAGATGCACTTCATATATTTAAATTTACGTTTACAATTACTCAAGGATCCCGACCCTAAACCTTGGAGGGAACCGACTCCCGAGGAGCAATACATAGAAAGTTAGTAACGGACGGTAAGGTTCATCATAACATATAGACAATTGTGGCTATATATTCACCTCAAAATCCAATTTCCCATGCAGAGTTAGCGGTCCTTTCTCTCTCTCTGAGAGAATTTGGAGATTGCTACTAAAAGCTAGTAACTTTTGTATACAATGTATCTAGTGGATGCCAGGCATCAAAGCTTTTAAACTGCACAGGTAGTCTGTACAGAGTAGTTTTTAGGGGTAATACGGGCATGGCCATATTTGTCTATTTGTTTTCATGAACCGTATGTAAAATATGCGACCTTTGATAGCAACCATTTAATTTCGAAAAGGGAAAAGAGGGGGGTTTAGTTTTTCGACGCTTTCAAATTTAAGGTTCATCATAAGGAATTGAAAAATATGGCCGTGTTTACACCTCCAAAATTACTATGAGTACAGACAAACTGGTACATCCAGGAAAGTTTTAAGGCATGGCAGGAACTAGATATATAAAAGTTATATGAAGTCTACGTTTCAGAAAATTAAAAACTTACCTGGATTTTGGTGTTCATTTTTTTCCAGTCTGCAGAAGATAGCAAAATAAACAAACACCCGAGTTTCATTTGATACGGTCAACTCAGTTACACAGTTTAAACCTGTTAAATAACCTATTGTTTACAGGTGTCTATTGTCCATCTATTGTCCATTTAAATCAATACTACTCACAACATTGATTTTATGAGGAGAGCTTCTCAATCGTTTTCACTACTTAGTTAATGTTTGCACCTTCTGCAGGAACGAAAAAAAAATGGATAGCAAAATCTAGAAAAGTTTATAATTTTCTGAAACATAAAATGCATTTAAAATTTATATATCTAGTTCCTGCCATCCCTTAAAACTGTTGCAGGTGTATAGGTTAGTCTGTACTCAGAGTAAAATTTGGGGTGTAAATACGGCCATTTTAGCCAAAAGGTTATGATGAACCTTAACACTTAGTCTATTAGGAATCGTGGGGCAACTCTGGATTCAGATTTTTTTTTCGTCATCTGCTTGACCACAATATTTTTTCTTCTTTATCAAATTGAGGATTAGAGTATTCTTTTCACCCCACCTCTTTCTCTTCCACTTTGAAGTTAAATGGTCGTTCCATTATGATCAGTGGAAATCGGATCCACGTTTTTCCTACACAATGGATCAAACTTTAATTTCACTAAGGGAGCTACCATTTGATTTTTATGGGGGGCTAGGATGAAAAATTTTGTCCTGCATTTTTTTTTAGCTGTAATCTCTGTCCTGCCTTTTTATTTTTCACTCTGTTCGGTCCTGCCTTTTTTTTAGTTTATCCTGACTTTTTTTTACCTAAATTGTCGTCCTGACTTTTTTTTTTGCAAGTGTCTCATCCTGACTTTTTTTTTACTCAAAACTCCTGTCCTGCCTATTTTTTTCAAATTTCATCCTAGCCCCCGCCCCCCCCCCCCCCCCCCCATAAAAATCAAATGGTAGCTCCCTAATTGCTTGAGATTCGGATTCCTTCACGGACCTCCGTATACTCGGTAAGGCGGTATGAATTATAATTATATCTTCTGTAGCTAGAAATTACCATGATATACGCTCTAAACAATATCTTTACTTATGCGCATTTTTTTTATTAGTTCATTTCGTAAAATATGGGTCAAATACATTTAAAAACTTTGGAGGCATGCTTATGGTGTTAAAAAAACTTACTCGGGTATATCATTTAAATTTTAGTTAAATTTGTATTGTTTTTATTTATTTGTTAACTTATTGTACATGTATACCTTATAAATGAATATGTGTAGGTTTGATAAGTTATTTTTGGACCAAAGCTGAAGTTGGGATTTTGACAGATGAAAAACGTTATTTTGTTTCAACTTGAAATCGGTTGGGAAAATCTTGATTTTACTTCGCAAATTAAAAAAAATAATCCGCTATAGAATCTGTAAACAACTTGAAAAAAATTAAGTCCTCGTACTATTTCGATTGGAGTTGATGGTGACCGTCCCATTACTGTAGCGTGTATGAAAGCCGGACATTTTCAAGGCAGATTTGTGATAGACTATATATAAGTACGAAAAGGTCTTCACGAACGCGAAACACGTGAATTCGTTGTGATCAGTTTCACGGGAAAATGGCGACCGTCAATTTATTATAGTACAATGCAGTAAAATGAGATGAAAATCGGTCTGATAATAGCACTATTTTGACAATTTCGGCTATGCTATAGCCTTACTAGATTTTAAATTGTTTATTTATTTCTTTTTTTAGGAAAGAATTCCAGTAATGGCCAAATTGAGCTTAGACTTTTTAGTGTTGCTGGTAGTACTAGAAGGTACACATTTGATATCTTCCTAGTTATTATATATTTTTCAAAAGGGGTAGTATATTAAGGAAGACAATTAAACAAAACTAGTCGAAGACTAATTTTCTGTGTTAATAATGATTTTATGTAAACGTCCAATTAGACAATTTTTTAAAAATGCAAAAAAGTGACACCATTTCTGGTCACAAAATACGTGTTTCTATAATTGATCACCGTTTCAGAATCTGATAAAAGCTGAATTAATGTTATATTTTCAAAAGTGTACACCAAAATGATATGATAGGCTTGAGCATTAATCAACAATAGATACTCAACCAATGACGTAACATAAGTTATTTTTATTTTGGTGTACAACCAACGAGAATTTCCAAAGTCCTTTTAATTTAGAGACCTGAAATTTGAGAACATAAAAAAAGAACCCTTGAATATAATAGGGATAACCTGAAAATAGCAAAAATAAGTTTAATAGTCACGATCACAAGACACAATTATGTGTATGAGCTGATAAACAAAACGCTGTCAGCCAATCAGAAGAAGTGTTACATTCAAAATTAAATTATATAGGAATAACCTGATAATACCAAAAATAGGTTTAATAGTTAAAGGGGCACTAGCTACGATATATAAAAAAAAATAAAGTATGATTTTTTTTAGATCAATCATGAATCAAATTGGAATAATGAAATAATAATTTTCTTTTAGCAATCAATTTCCTTTAATTTTGTTGAAATAAGCGATTAAACATAATTTTTGACTGATTCACTTGCAAGTGAAAACGTCATCATCATTCTAACCGGTATTCATGTGAACTTCAAGTTAACCCCTAGCTAGAGATTGACAACGCATGCATTGTACGTGTACTGGTTATTTAAAGAAAAATAATGTCAACAATGAAAGTGAAACTACGGTAAATCATTTGATTACTAATTCGATGCACATAAAATCATTCTTATATGGTTAAAAACAATGAGCAACATCTATTTTTAATCTATAAAATAAAATCAAACAGACCTATAAAAATGCAATTGCACGTGTTGGTTTAATCTATTCGTATCTTTATTTTTGTTTACATCGCTTATATGGTCATCTGAGGTCAAATCGATAGTTAATTAGATGGCGTCTGGACTAAAATACACACGAAACGAACCTATATATTATCTACCCCATGCTCTGTAAAGTGTTTATTTTAGACTTTTGATAGTTTGGATAAATGTTTTACATTGTTATAAACCAAATATGAGAATTTGAGTCAAATCGGTTACAATGAATTTGACAGCTAGTGCCCCTTTAAATGTTGCTATATAATTGTCAATAATGGACAAATGATGATGATGTTTACATTTTTTTTTTAGTTTTAGCAGAAACTTAAGATAGCAGGACAATAATATTTTCGTATAACCTAAAGATTTTCTTTCCTTTTGTTTATGAATTTTGCTATATATTCGGAATCCTCTGCCTTGGAGTCATAAAACTTTCGAGTCATTTTTTGTACTCATACTCCAAATTCAACCAATCAAAATGTTGGATTTCATGTTTCGAGCATGATTTTTGTACTCCGAGCACTGAGCAAAGTTTTATGACTTCAACCCCCTGGTTGTATCCATGCACAGCCATTAAAAAAATCCGCTAACCCCAGGCCTACTTTTATTTTCACAATTTTATTGCATATAGTTTTAAAAAACCATATTTGAAAATCCAAAAAATTCCTTGTTATTTTTTCATCAATCTCTAAAGAAAATGGGTGCCAATTTTACATTATGTACATGTAGGTAAGGGGGGGGGGAAATATTTCAAGCCAATTTTCAATTTAAGTAATTTGTAACAAAATCCTTTACTGAATAATTAAACAGTAATTATACATCGATTACGCTCGTTAAAATAAAAAAAAACGTCACAACAGACACGGGAATAGCGAACTAGTTGTGAAATACAAGCACCGTAAGATGGTGCCAAAGGAACATCACCATTCAAAAAGGGAAAATTAACAACAGAGAACGAAAAATAGTCCCTTGTGTCGTAAATTTTAGTTATTACAGTTTAAATTTGATTAATTTAATGCAAGTTCCTCTGGGTAAAAGATTAAAACTATGAAAAAAATATCTAGTACATGTTTTTTATATTTTTCTTATATTTTTTAAAACTATTTGAAATAAAAATTAGGAAAAAATGTAGGTCTTAGCGGTCAGTTTTTTTTCTGGACACTAGATGGATAAAACAAGAGGATTCCGAATATGTGACAAACATTCAAATAAAATAGAAGCGAACATCCGTAGTACTGTAGTGTTTGTTCTAACTCTTACAAGAAAAATGAAAAGTACAGAAAGAAGTTTTTAAAAAAGGCCATGTAGGGTTAGCAGGAACCCACTGGTTATTTTTGTCATGCCTTATACAATTTTGATGTAATGGCTGTGCATGTTTTTCTTGTAGGGTTAATTTCCAACTCTGTAGGCTTGGATCCAGCCACTATAAGCGCAATTGTTACAGTCGCTGGTACTGTTATTTCATCTGGTTCTAGTATGTCGTCAAGTCCTAATGACTATAAAGTTGTCTGTGCCATCGAGGTTGAAAACTGGACAAGGTTTACTCTTGAAGACCCACATTCTACTATGGGGATGGGGCGTCTGCAGTCTTCGCCAGTATTGATAAGACCAGGTTCAAGAGAACAGTTTGTGAGTATTTTGTTTTTGCAAATTTTAATAACTATTGTATGAATTTGAAACAATATACATGTACATTATGTGCATGAACGAAATTGACACATGTTTAAGGTACGTTTCTCTCAAATGTACACTCTGAGAGGGCTGTGATTATTTACTTTACACGAAATGTACTCCAATAGTTTCATATTATTTTATTTTGGCATATTCTATACGTGTGTTTAGTTAGATTAAATACTGACGGATTTTAGAAACGCACCACTCGATTAGATTTTTAGGTTTTCGTTTTGAAATACATATTACACATTAAAACGAAGTTAGATATAAAGTGAAGTAAGTAAGTGAACACATCTCGTTTGAATTATTTTACATTTTTCATTTCGGGGCCTTTTATAGCCGACTATGCGGTATGGGCTTTGCTCACTGTTGAAAGCCGTACTGTGACCTGTAGTTGTTAATTTCCGAGTCATTTGGTCTCTTGTGGAGAGTTGTCTCATCAACAATCATACCGCATCTTCTTTTTAATCCACAAGCCGACATGGTTTACTTGATTTGAATGTTTTTTTTTTTTTTATTTTCTGAGTATTTTAACGGATTTGAGATACTAAACAAACAATGTAATTTTACTCGCACTTTTTTAATAATGCATTTACATGTATGAGTGAATCCGATTATTTGAGTAAAGACCAGTGGCAATTATTTCTGTGTACGTCCAGTCGATTCGGGAAGACCTTTTCAAATAAATTAGGTGTACGGCAAAGATAATGCTTTGCGTCTGGGTAAAGGGCTAGAAAAGCTACGTTAAGGTTTTTTTTATAACAAATAAATATATCAAGTTTAGACAAATAGAACAGAACAGAACAGAACATATTTTATTTCCAATTAAGGGCCCACAAGGGGCATACAGAGCATACATGAATAAGGCAAAAGAATATTGATTTGCATAGATACATAGATACAAACATTTTTTTACATACAGTTACAATACAATTACTAACTCATATTCACTTTAATAAATTTACCAACAGCATTAAGGACCTGATTGTCTTCACAGTTTAATAAATAAATAAATTTCTGCTGATTATCAAGTATAGAAAAATTCGGAATTCTTTGGCAAACAAAGTCAAAGAGAGCATCTCTATCCGATTTAAAATTTTCACAGTTAGTTAAAAAATGGATTTCATCTTCAACACAGCCAGAGGAGCATTTTTTGCAAATTCTTTCATTTCGTGGAATATTTGAAAAAACGACCAACTTCAATTTGAAGCTTATGAGCAGAAATACGTAATTTACATATTATAGATCTTCTAAAATCAAAGTTCTTAATTAAAGAAAGATAATTTTCATAACCAAAATTCTGCTTAAATTTCACATAATTAAACAGTTTTCCATCAGAAGCTTTATTTTGGCTAGCATACCAATTGCTAATATATTTAGTGTGAATTAATTTACTAGATATGTTCAAAAATTTATATTGTCCGAAATGTTTTACTTCTTGTTTAATTTCAAAAACTTCTAATACTTTTTTAACAAATGAGAACCAAGAAGTTATGTTAGATTTGTGAAGCTCTTGGCTGCATTTATAAGCATCTTTCAATAGACTGAATTCAGTTGTAAGATTTTCAAATCTATACCAGTATTTTACAATTGACTTTACAATATCATAATGTAAGGGGAAACGTCCCAGTTCTGATAATACAGCAAAATTGACACTCCTTTTGTGTACACCAAGTATAAATTTTGAAAATTTAAGATGGAGATTCTCACACTTAAGATTTTTAAAAACATTTTTAAGATTAAATAAGGAAGACTGTAATTTATTACAAGAGACATTATAACCTCCCCATACCTCTGAATTATATAACAGAATGGGTTTAAGGGTATGATCAAAAATATGAACACAAGATTTTATTCCAGGAGACAAATTGATAAAATCCTTTCCAAGTTTATAGTAGGCCTTAAGAGCCTTATTATAAAGTTCAGTTTTAGCTAGATGAAAACTTCCAGATGCAGTAAAGTGAACACCTAAATATTTGTAATGAGCGACACAGTCAATCAAGTTATTCTGCAGTCGAAAATTTGCCTGAATTTTCCTTCCAGCCTTATTAAAAATTATGACTTTAGTCTTTCTAATATTAACTTTCAGACACCTGCAGTCAGCACAATATTTTTCTAGCTGATCAAGTCTACTTTGAAGCCCTGTGGCTGATGTTGACATAATCACAATATCATCCGCATACATCAAACAATTTAATTTCTCTGAGTGCAGGGAAACTGCATCCAGACAGGAGTCAAGATAAGATGGGAAGTCATTTATAAAAATTTTAAATAATGAAGGACTCAAGTTGTCTCCTTGTCTTACACCTAATTTAATGCTAAAAGGGTCAGTGAGAGAAGCTCCAACTTATTTCTGTAAAGAACTTTATCATATTGTTATTGATATCATTTTTTTTTCAACAATCGTTTCTTTTTTAAATATACATATAAAAAAAGTTGTAAATGCTTAGTTTTGTGTACACTTAACCTACACAAGGCCTACATTGACCATCGACTGCATATAGACAAAACATAATTTAAACTACATGTAAACGTTGAGTTTTATCAATGGGAACGTAATTGTGTTTATACTGCACTCGTTCTATTTGAGCAGTCAAAATGCGTTGACTGTATATTTCTATTTATCCTGCAATTGGGTGTCCTACTATACAGATACAGCCCTACAGATATCGCTATGCTGTATCTGTATACTATACAGATATCGTTTTAAAGTTCCGCCCACTGCCAGACTGAGTATTGTTTGAGTTAGTAATTGTATTGTAACTGTATGTAAAAAAAAAAAAAATTTGTTTGTATCTATGTATCTATGCAAATCAATATTCTTTTGCCTTATTCATGTATACTCTGTATGCCCCTTGTGGGCCCTTAATTGGAAATAAAATATGTTCTGTTCTGTTCTGTTCTGTTCTGTTTGGACCTGTGTGACCTCAGAAGGTGTATTCCAGTTGCATTCCAATGACGATGACAATTGTCGATTTCAAAACTTGAATGTGTATGATTGTGTAACAAAATCAACCTGTCAATTTCAGCATGCATGTTTAGTGAATGTCAAGTCTGAAGCGTAGGACAACTCGTACACTTCTGTTTCAAATTTGACAAATGTTGTGTTATTTGTTCTTACTGTTGAAATTAGTTTTTAAGTTAAAATAGATAATTATTTACCTTGAGCGATGTATTATTGTTGACCATTCGAGATTCTTTTTTGCGAACCCGTCTTCAGCGTAATGTGTGATTTTGATATTACTATGCGGGCCTCAAGGGATTACAAATCGAAAATAAATGCTAAATATGTTAGTTTTTGTGTCTTTCAAAACACAAACAATATACAGAATTAATTGCAGGATAAAGACAATAACTGTTTAGTGTCTTTAAATATCAGCTGTCTTTTTACTCGGCTCGAAACAGGTGTAGTAGCTCGCTAAAAGCTCGCATACACCTTGTTTCCTAGCCTCGTACAAATACAGCTGATATTTAAAGACGCTAAACAGTTATTGTCTATGTCATATACAGTCACTGACCTGATATCACGTTTCCTCATGAATATTTAAATAGAAATTGCCGAAATTGTAATTAATTATTCATACGACCTATTCAACCTGTTCTTGATTCCAATGTATACAACGACTCAAACTATTTCTTTTTTAGAAGAAACAAATATTTCACCTAAATTATTATGTTTTATGCTTATTGTTGATATTTTAGTTCATTCTCAAACAATTCCTACACCACCGATTAAGGGTTTCATCAGGAAATGTACACATTTCTCCGCCTGCATGATATGAGGCCTTTTTGTAAAAGGGGGTTTCCCACGATATTTAAATCAAATAATAAAATTAACACATTAAACAACAATTGAAAATGTTGTTTTTAGATTGCAGTATAAAGACAATAATAGTGCATTGACTTGACATATCAACGATATAAGGATTCGGCACGAAACGGGGAAAATGCTCGGCATAGCCTCGCTTTCCCCGTTTCTAAGCCTCATCCTTATATCGTTGATATGTCAAGTCAATGCACTTTTATTGTCTATTTAGTTTGCGTGTGAGTTACACTAACACAACACCGAGTTTAGATAGATAGCTCACAAGAAGTCGTCATTGTTTACTTGAACATATATAGTTTAATGTATTGTAGATAGCTCACAAGTCGTCATGGTTTACTTCAACATATATTTTAATGTATTGTAGATAGCTCACAAGTCGTCATGGTTTACTCCAGCATATATTGTGATGTATTGTAGATAGCCCACAGGTCGTCATTGTTTACTTGAACATATGTTTTAATGTATTGTAGATGTCCAACAAATCACGATGGTTTACTTCAAAAAATGTTTTAAATAAACTTATCATAAATACCAGGACTAAATTTTGTATATACGCCAGACGCGCGTTTCACCTACAAAAGACTCATCAGTGACGCTCGAACCAATGAAGTTAAAAAGGCCACATAAAGCACGAAGTTGAAGAGCATTGAGGACCAAAATTCCTAAAAGTTTTGCCAAATTCAGCTAAAATAATCTATGCCTGAAGTAGAAAAGCCTTAATATTTCAAAAATTCAATATTTTGTAAACAGTTAATTCATAAATGTAACCATATCAATGATAATTCTTGTCAGCACAAAAAGTGTATTGTAGATAGCCCATTAGTCGTCATGGTTTGCCTCAACATATATTTTAATGTATTGTAGATAGCCCACAAGTCGTCATGGTTTTCTGGAACCTACGGAGTAGCGTCATGGTTGATAAATGATCGTCGTGCTGTTGTAATGTGGAATTGTCCTTACAGTTTTTGGTGGAGCAAAAATGTGTTAGGAATTGGATTGACGGAATCATTTTATGGCGTTCATCAAAATTGGTTCGGTCAAATGTACAGTGGAAGAAATAGTCAAGGTTTGAATTTTGTGCGAGGCGAATACCGCTATGAAACACCAACAATTAAAATAGCTGACGAGAGATTTGAAATTACTGGTACCATGGGAACCGGTCACAAGACAACAGCGCGTATTGTTATAAGACCTATTAACGACGAAGACCTTGCGCCATCAATTACAAATGAACTCGACAAACAGAAAAAACGTGACACAGAAATAATTAACAAATATAGGTCACCGTAGGGCCTTCAACAATGAAAAAAGCCCATACAGTATAGTGTGGTTTACAGTTTTTTGTGTTAATCTCACCATGTTCAGTATGAAGTGATATTAGTGTATTTTTATTTTTTACTCAGTTCAAAAGTTTGGGGTGGGGGCAAGGGAGGGGGCTCAGTGACCGATAGGTCTTATTAGATTGCTGTATTACTAGCCTGTTTTGCAAATGACAGTTATATTCATCCAATATTGAATGACTAGGATTATCAGGTTCTTCTTTACTGAAGTTCTTTCCCGGCACTTCTGTTTCCTCAACCAATAAATTTTTACCGCCTCGAAATAGCACAACGGTGTTAGAAGTGGCGTTAAAAAAAACAGTCAAACGAATATTTAGTTTATTAGTTTAAAAAAATAATATTCTATATTATCAAAATGAATAAAAATAATGGTATACACAATTGCCTATGCTTGAGTTACATTTTTGTAAATTCTTATACAGATTATACAGTATGTGTATAAATGCGACTTTTGCAAAATATGAAAAGCCATGATCTGTATATACAAAAACCTACAATTAAAAAATTAAAAATCGCACTCACTCGATTATTTGATAAATTTCTCAGAAAACAACTGACATTCCAACTTGCACGTTCTTTAATCTAGTATGTCCTTAATTTTGATTGCCTCCTTTTTTGTTCAAGTTGGTTTGAATATCTTTTATTGATCACCTGTAATTTACCAACAGAAACTACAGTGCATTTAAGATCTGTTTTGAACATTGATTATTTGTTGTTTCCTGAACATCTTATTCTTATACACCCTAAATTAGTTAATATAACTATACATGTACATATTCATGTTTTTAGAGAAGTGTATAAATCTAAAGATTAAGGAGATGTGGTGTTGTATGATTATCACGGAGATAACTCGTAACCAAAGTTTAAATGAAGTGGATGAAAGCATTTATTGATAACCGTACGGCCGTTAATGATGAGAAAAACCCATACCGCATGGTTGGGTAAAAAAGGTCCCGCCATGAAAAATCTAAAAAAAATCAAGAAAATTAACGCCCTAATTTACCAGACTCAAGCTGGCAGCCACTTTTATCGGCCAATCAAGATAGCAGCCACTTTTTTCCAGCAGCCAATTTTGACGATATGTCTAAAAACCAAAAAACTGCGTGAGACTCAAACGTTCCAAAAATCTCTAAATCTTAGTTAAATGCAATCTAACAGCGGAAATCGACAATTTCACGGTTTCTGCTAATTTCTAAAGCATTTCATTCCGTTTTAAATATGTATGTAAGCGGTCTGTCCTTTATTTGACATTCGATAATTGATATTCAATATCCAACCGACTGCTAGCCGTCGGTTCAATATTTAAATTTAGTTGAAAATCACTATAAAGCCTGAGGGAAAAGATACCATTCTATGACCCCTTCAAGCTGTCATAAATTTTCGTTGTCCTCGAATATAAACCCTGATACAAGTTGTATATTTGTCTTTATGTTATATAGATTTTTATCAATAAAACATTACAGAGGATTCACCAAAGATGTAATTTAATATATAAAATACGAAACAAAATCCAATTACTTCAGAAACATATAGAAATATACATAGAAATACTAATGAAAAGCCAAAAAAGAAAAGAAATTAATAGTGAACACCTACCAGAGACTGCTTAAATGACGGTGACCACCCTAAGACGACTTTGGACCTCTGTGGTGGCCAGACGGGCCCGGATCCCAGAAAAATATTTAAGTGGGGAATAGCTTGGGTCAATACCTTTAAAATAAGCTAGGTCCGGTTCGGAACTTTGCCGTAGGGATATGTCGAGGAGTACCGAATGTGTGGTTGATATGGAAAATACGTAAATGGGCAACTTTGAACCTCTGTGGTGGCCAGACGGGCCCGGATCCCAGAAAAATATTTAAGTGGGGAATAGCTTGGGTCAATACCTTTAAAATGAGCTAGGTCCAGTTCGGAACTTTACCGTAAGTATATGCCGAAAAGTACCGAATGTATGCATATGGTTAATACGGAAAATTACGTAAAGGGGCACCTTTGAACCTCTGTGGTGGCCAGACGAGCCTGGATCCCAGAAAAATATTTAAGTGGGGAATAGCTTGGGTCAATACCTTTAAAATGAGCTAGGTCCGGTTCGGAACTTTGCCGTAGGGATATGTCGAGGAGTACCGAATGTGTGGTTGATATGGAAAATACGTAAATGGGCAACTTTGAACCTCTGTGGTGGCCAGACGGGCCCGGATCCCAGAAAAATATTTAACTGGCAAATAGCTTGGATCAATACCTTTGAAATGAGCTAGGTCCGGTTCGGAACTTTGCCGTAGGGATATGTCGAGGAGTACCGAATGTGTGGTTGATATGGAAAATACGTAAATGGGCAACTTTGAACCTCTGTGGTGGCCAGACGGGCCCGGATCCCAGAAAAATATTTAAGTGGGGAATAGCTTGGGTCAATGCCTTTAAAATGAGCTAGGTCCAGTTCGGAACTTTGCCGTTGGTATATGCCGAAAAGTACCGAATGTATGCATATGGTTAATACGGAAAATTACGTAAAGGGGCACCTTTGAACCTCTGTGGTGGCCAGACGGGCCCGGATCCCAGAAAAATATTTAAGTGGGGAATAGCTTGGGTCAATACCTTTAAAATGAGCTAGGTCCGGTTCGGAACTTTGCCGTAGGGATATGTCGAGGAGTACCGAATGTGTGGTTGATATGGAAAATACGTAAATGGGCAACTTTGAACCTCTGTGGTGGCCAGACGGGCCCGGATCCCAGAAAAATATTTAATGGCAAATAGCTTGGATCAATACCTTTGAAATGAGCTAGGTCCGGTTCGGAACTTTGCCGTAGGGATATGTCGAGGAGTACCGAATGTGTGGTTGATATGGAAAATACGTAAATGGGCAACTTTGAACCTCTGTGGTGGCCAGACGGGCCCGGATCCCAGAAAAATATTTAAGTGGGGAATAGCTTGGGTCAATACCTTTAAAATGAGCTAGGTCCAGTTCGGAACTTTGCCGTTGGTATATGCCGAAAAGTACCGAATGTATGCATATGGTTAATACGGAAAATTACGTAAAGGGGCACCTTTGAACCTCTGTGGTGGCCAGACGGGCCCGGATCCCAGAAAAACATTTAAGTGGGGAATAGCTTGGGTCAATACCTTTAAAATGAGCTAGGTCCGGTTCGGAACTTTGCCGTAGGGATATGTCGAGGAGTACCGAATGTGTGGTTGATATGGAAAATACGTAAATGGGCAACTTTGAACCTCTGTGGTGGCCAGACGGGCCCGGATCCCAGAAAAATATTTAATGGCAAATAGCTTGGATCAATACCTTTGAAATGAGCTAGGTCCGGTTCGGAACTTTGGCGTAGGGATATGTCGAGGAGTACCGAATGTGTGGTTGATATGGAAAATACGTAAATGGGCAACTTTGAACCTCTGTAGTGGCCAGACGGGCCCGGATCCCAGAAAAATATTTAAGTGGGGAATAGCTTGGGTCAATACCTTTAAAATGAGCTAGGTTCAGTTCGGAACTTTGCCGTTGGTATATGCCGAAAAGTACCGAATGTATGCATATGGTTAATACGGAAATTTACGTAAAGGGGCACCTTTGAACCTCTGTGGTGGCCAGACGGGCCCGGATCCCAGAAAAATATTTAAGTGGGGAATAGCTTGGGTCAATACCTTTAAAATGAGCTAGGTCCGGTTCGGAACTTTGCCGTAGGGATATGTCGAGGAGTACCGAATGTGTGGTTGATATGGAAAATACGTAAATGGGCAACTTTGAACCTCTGTGGTGGCCAGACGGGCCCGGATCCCAAAAAAATATTTAACTAGCAAATAGCTTGGATCAATACCTTTGAAATGAGCTAGGTCCGGTTCGGAACTTTGCCGTAGGGATATGTCGAGGAGTACCGAATGTGTGGTTGATATGGAAAATACGTAAATGGGCAACTTTGAACCTCTGTGGTGGCCAGACGGGCCCGGATCCCAGAAAAATATTTAAGTGGGGAATAGCTTGGGTCAATACCTTTAAAATGAGCTAGGTCTAGTTCGGAACTTTGCCGTTGGTATATGCCGAAAAGTACCGAATGTATG
Organism: Mytilus edulis; assembly: GCF_963676685.1. Taxonomy (NCBI): domain Eukaryota; kingdom Metazoa; phylum Mollusca; class Bivalvia; order Mytilida; family Mytilidae; genus Mytilus; species Mytilus edulis. The sequence continues at coordinate 65,897,020 of NC_092350.1, read as the reverse complement.
CATATGGTTAATACGGAAAATTACGTAAAGGGGCACCTTTGAACCTCTGTGGTGGCCAGACGGGCCCGGATCCCAGAAAAATATTTAAGTGGGGAATAGCTTGGGTCAATACCTTTAAAATGAGCTAGGTCCGGTTCGGAACTTTGTCGTAGGGATATGTCGAGGAGTACCGAATGTGTGGTTGATATGGAAAATACGTAAATGGGCAACTTTGAACCTCTGTGGTGGCCAGACGGGCCCGGATCCCAGAAAAATATTTAATGGCAAATAGCTTGGATCAATACCTTTGAAATGAGCTAGGTCCGGTTCGGAACTTTGCCGTAGGGATATGTCGAGGAGTACCGAATGTGTGGTTGATATGGAAAATACGTAAATGGGCAACTTTGAACCTCTGTGGTGGCCAGACGGGCCCGGATCCCAGAAAAATATTTAAGTGGGGAATAGCTTGGGTCAATACCTTTAAAATGAGCTAGGTCCAGTTCGGAACTTTGCCGTTGGTATATGCCGAAAAGTACCGAATGTATGCATATGGTTAATACGGAAAATTACGTAAAGGGGCACCTTTGAACCTCTGTGGTGGCCAGACGGGCCCGGATCCCAGAAAAATATTTAAGTGGGGAATAGCTTGGCTCAATACCTTTAAAATGAGCTAGGTCCGGTTCGGAACTTTGCCGTAGGGATATGTCGAGGAGTACCGAATGTGTGGTTGATATGGAAAATACGTAAATGGGCAACTTTGAACCTCTGTGGTGGCCAGACGGGCCCGGATCCCAGAAAAATATTTAATGGCAAATAGCTTGGATCAATACCTTTGAAATGAGCTAGGTCCGGTTCGGAACTTTGCCGTAGGGATATGTCGAGGAGTACCGAATGTGTGGTTGATATGGAAAATACGTAAATGGGCAACTTTGAACCTCTGTGGTGGCCAGACGGGCCCGGATCCCAGAAAAATATTTAAGTGGGGAATAGCTTGGGTCAATACCTTTAAAATGAGCTAGGTCAAGTTCGGAACTTTGCCGTTGGTATATGCCGAAAAGTACCGAATGTATGCATATGGTTAATACGGAAAATTACGTAAAGGGGCACCTTTGAACCTCTGTGGTGGCCAGACGGGCCCGGATCCCAGAATAAATATTTAAGTGGGGAATAGCTTGGCTCAATACCTTTAAAATGAGCTAGGTCCGGTTCGGAACTTTGCCGTAGGGATATGTCGAGGAGTACCGAATGTGTGGTTGATATGGAAAATACGTAAATGGGCAACTTTGAACCTCTGTGGTGGCCAGACGGGCCCGGATCCCAGAAAAATATTTAATGGCAAATAGCTTGGATCAATACCTTTGAAATGAGCTAGGTCCGGTTCGGAACTTTGCCGTAGGGATATGTCGAGGAGTACCGAATGTGTGGTTGATATGGAAAATACGTAAATGGGCAACTTTGAACCTCTGTGGTGGCCAGACGGGCCCGGATCCCAGAAAAATATTTAAGTGGGGAATAGCTTGGGTCAATACCTTTAAAATGAGCTAGGTCCAGTTCGGAACTTTGCCGTTGGTATATGCCGAAAAGTACCGAATGTATGCATATGGTTAATACGGAAAATTACGTAAAGGGGCACCTTTGAACCTCTGTGGTGGCCAGACGGGCCCGGATCCCAGAATAAATATTTAAGTGGGGAATAGCTTGGGTCAATACCTTTAAAATGAGCTAGGTCCGGTTCGGAACTTTGCCGTAGGGATATGTCGAGGAGTACCGAATGTGTGGTTGATATGGAAAATACGTAAATGGGCAACTTTGAACCTCTGTGGTGGCCAGACAGGCCCGGATCCCAGAAAAATATTTAATGGCAAATAGCTTGGATCAATACCTTTGAAATGAGCTAGGTCCGGTTCGGAACTTTGCCGTAGGGATATGTCGAGGAGTACCGAATGTGTGGTTGATATGGAAAATACGTAAATGGGCAACTTTGAACCTCTGTGGTGGCCAGACGGGCCCGGATCCCAGAAAAATATTTAAGTGGGGAATAGCTTGGGTCAATACCTTAAAAATGAGCTAGGTCCAGTTCGGAACTTTGCCGTTGGTATATGCCGAAAAGTACCGAATGTATGCATATGGTTAATACGGAAAATTACGTAAAGGGGCACCTTTGAACCTCTGTGGTGGCCAGACGGGCCCGGATCCCAGAAAAATATGTAAGTGGGGAATAGCTTGGGTCAATACCTTTAAAATGAGCTAGGTCCAGTTCGGAACTTTGCCGTAGGGATATGTCGAGGAGTACCGAATGTGTGGTTGATATGGAAAATACGTAAATGGGCAACTTTGAACCTCTGTGGTGGCCAGACGGGCCCGGATCCCAGAAAAATATTTAACTGGCAAATAGCTTGGATCAATACCTTTGAAATGAGCTAGGTCCAGTTCGGAACTTTGCCGTTGGTATATGCCGAAAAGTACCGAATGTATGCATATGGTTAATACGGAAAATTACGTAAAGGGGCACCTTTGAACCTCTGTGGTGGCCAGACGGGCCCGGATCCCAGAAAAATATTTAAGTAGGGAATAGCTTGGGTCAATACCTTTAAAATGAGCTAGGTCCGGTTCGGAACTTTGCCGTAGGGATATGTCGAGGAGTACCGAATGTGTGGTTGATATGGAAAATACGTAAATGGGCAACTTTGAACCTCTGTGGTGGCCAGACGGGCCAGGATCCCAGAAAAATATTTAACTGGCAAATAGCTTGGATCAATACCTTTGAAATGAGCTAGGTATAACTGAATTTCTGTATTGGTGTAAGGCTACTATTTTAGTGTATGGTACATTCGTAAAAGTCCCAAAATGTGCTCAACTGCAAAACATACCCGTCAAAATGTGGCTAATCTAATTAAAATAATCTATGATTTACATTACTAAATACATTTGGTAGTTGGGCTGGTGGTTGTATATACGAACAATCTTCCTGAGTATTGTATGATTGTAAAATCGGACCAATAAAGTTGCTTGATTGATTTTCGGTAGGATTTTCCTCCGATGGAATTCGTTTTCTAGTGTTTAGCATGTAAACGGCTGATGTGTTTGTATAAATAGCGTTTGATATAGGTATATAGCATTCAGTGTTAGCGTTCATTGTTTACTTTCTTTTAAATTAGAATTATTGTTGGGGGATTTGATTGTTTGCTTAAGTTTTCGTATTTGCTTTAGTTTACTGTCTAAATCAAACATATACTCATCCGAGTCTGTAATTTCTTGTTCAATGTGATCCTCGTGTTATATTTCTTTCATCTTCTCGTTTAAATCATGAATAATCTTCTTTTTCTGGGTTACGGCATACTATATGGCTTTGAATTCCTCCATTTTGACGTTTTCAGGATTCTCTTTCAGCTCCTCGAATTTGATCCATAGCTTCCTCACTGCTGCTCTGTTGCCGACACGTATTGCCTTTAACGTCCGTCACGGCACCATAAATGTTAAAAAATCTCAATAAATGCGTTGTGTGTTCTATATACGTTTAATCGTCATGATAGCTAATGAATAATACAATAACGTCACTCACTATAGCGTTATGGTAACAACGTTACCATAGCATAATGTTTGTATTTGTGTATTTTCTGACATGATTATTATGAAAATATGTTAAGGCACAACTTTTAACCCCAATTGTGGTCAGGATTGCCATGATCCCAGAAAAATATTAAATCGGAACTTTGCCGTAAGGATATGCTAAGATGTTCCGAATATGTGGTTTGTAAGTTAAATACGTTATATGAATTTCGGAACCACTGTAATGCAGATGGCTCTGGATTATATAAAAAAAGTAGTGAATAGCCTGGGTTCATACCAGTGGTGTAGAATAGAGAATGCTGCAACACTTTCAATTTTAGTAATTAACAGTGAACGTGAAAGTAGGAAGGTGACAGTGAAAAAAGTGACGTCATATTAGTAAGTAAAAGTTATGACGTAACATTATACAGGTAAATAAGCATCATGGTGTAAAAGTTAAAGTAGTCTGATTTAAAACTGCTCATTAAGGTGTTTAAGGTTTTAGAGTAAGGTGTGTTAGGGTAAGGGGTGTTGGGGTTAGAATTTGAATAGGAGTACGGGGTGGTGTTTTTTAAATTGAAAAAAAAAACCAGAATATAGGAATATTTTTATAAGTATTAGGATTATGAAGGCATCTTATAATCAATATTTTTTCATTGATCTGAATACCTTTGACACAAAAGAAAAACAAAAATGGAAGGACCTGCCAACAAGTGAGGTGAACCAAATTATTGACACTACAAGTGGGAATGAAATAATTTGTCACACTTACCTTCTAATCTTGAAGTCAATAAAACGGGTAACAAGTAAGGTGTGGGCTTGTAGTGGGTTGTATTACGAAACAAGAACGTTGGAAGGACCGTTCATCAAAAGTACGACTGCCTATACCCTTATTAGACAGAAAAACGCGTAGTAGTACGTGTCCTAATTTTTCTTTTCACATCTAGTAAACATTAGATTAAAAAAATTACAAGTGGTGGTTAGGGGTGTAAAATTGAAAAAAAAATAATCATAAAAGACATATGTGTGTAAGTATTAAATAAACAATGGCATTAACAAACAAAAACATACCGGGTACGCCTAGATTGTCAGTTAATATACATGCTATACATAATAAAGAGGTTGTGCTAGGTTTATAAAGACAATACCAACGGGTCATTTACAAATAACGGTAAACTAATTACATCGAATGGCAAAGGATTTGGGGTTAAAAGGATATAGTATAAACCCAAAAGACGTGTTGGTAAAGCTTATTGAAGACAAAACGCATCAAGTGTTACCCCATACAGAAGTGTTCACTAAAAATGAATTAATACTAAAAGCAAAGAAACGTGGTATACCTTATATATAGATCAAGATAAAGGAAAAAGGACTGCAACAAGACATAGCTAAGAAACCTGTTATTAAGATGAAAGATGGTAGAAAAGAACTACAGTGTTTATTGAACCATTTGTTAATTCATTTTTATGGCAAGTCGAAGTGCTTTACATACATTTGATTCGTAAAATTTCAGAAGACAACTTAAAGTAGGCATCGAAGGTGCTTCTAGTACAGTTGGTAAAAAAAACCTTGCAACAGGTGACAGTTATTCCACTTTTAAGGTCAACTCAAGCATGGCAAGTTAGTATTACTGAATCAACCAACTAAGACACTGAACTAACAGTAATGATAGAAAAGGCAAAAGAAAGCATAGCAACTTGCATGCGTGATGGAAGTGAGTGAACGTTAGTCATATTGTAGAAGTACACCTTCATATGAATAAATTGTATCCCTGAAGTTTGAGTCTTACCTACGCCTTTCAGTAAAACTAGCACAGAAGAAGGCCATTATTAACGTGAGCTGTATTCTCACAATCACATCATGAATAGGTGGATCAGAAAAGTACATTTTACGAGTGAGTCAATACAAAAAATACAAAAAAGTACCCATTAAAAATTCAAAAAACATCAGAAAGAATAGAACTCACACAAACACGTTGTATTTAACCAACGCTACTAAACATCATTACTGTTGGATAAAAAGTTTGTACTTGTTTGGCTTTATAAATATTTTGATATGAGCGTCACTGATGAGTCTTATGTAGACGAAACGCGCGTCTGGCGTACAAAATTATAGTCCTGGTACTTTGATAACTATTTACACCACTGGGTCGATGCCACTGCTGGTGGACGTTTCGTCCCCGAGGGTATTACCAGCCCAGTAGTCAACACTTCGGTGTTGACATGAATATCAATATTGTGGTCATTTTTATAAATTTCCCGTTTACAAAACTGAATTTTTCGAAAACCTAAGGATTTTCTTATCCCAGGAATAGATTACCTTAGCCGTATTTGGCACAACTTTTTGGAATTTTGGATCATAAATGCTCTTCAACTTTGTACTTGTTTGGCTTTATAAATATTTTGATATGAGCGTCACTGATGAGTCTTATTTAGACGAAACGCGCGTCTGGCGTACAAAATTATAATCCTGGTACTTTGATAACTATTATCACATTTGTTAAGTCCCCAAGTGTCATCCCACAATGGTAAAGTGTTTTTGTCGAAGATGTTTCAATCATTGTTAAAGTGAGGACTTTTTAGACGAACATTTAATGTATTGTGATAAGATGAATGGAGTGAAAATCGAAATTCCAGAAGAAGATACCATTACAATATCTTACAACATAGTACCAACGTAAAATGCGATTTCCTTATGTTATTTATGCTGACATTCAATGTAGCTGAGAACAGATAGACACTTGCCAACCTGACAAACTAAAAGCTTACACGGATGTTAACTAACAAAATACACCTTCTGGTTTTACTACCGTGTCCAGTATGCTCATAGGGAATATAAAGAAACAAAAGTGTACTCACTGGAAGACATTGTTCAGAGATTTGTGGCTTGTATGGAAGAGATAATGAAGGCGATTGCAGACATCTACATTGATAAAAGACCTGGTGATGACTGAAGAAGATCCCAATGTTTTACAGCGAGTTAAGATTGTCACATGTGCGATGATGAATTAGGTGAAGACAAAGTGCGTGTTCACGAGCGTTCGACAGGTAAGTATCGTGGTGCAGCACATAAAAAAATGTAACTTAGACTGTCAATTACCGGTAAGAAATGCTTTTCATTGATTCGTGTAAGTTTATGTTAAATTCGTCCGACACCTTATATATTTAGCTTAGAATTTAAAGTTGAACTAATTTAAGGTATGAAAGTCGTGATTTAGGTAGAATAATGAATTTATGATCAATAATTAAAAATAAAATGGTTATCTTACGATTTCATGAAGGGTCATTACGACATGACGAAAACACAACTACTATCTGCTGACCGACTTAATAATAAACTCATTAGTGTGGCTGACTATGTTCATGTACTACATGTGTTTACTATTTATTTTTTTTTTTGAAATTTGAAAGTGTTGTTTCCAATGGTTGGTATTAACCAAAGTGCATCGTGTGTCAAAACTTTAACAATCAATTTGGCTTAAAATTTTCATTGACCTGAACACTAACCTTAGAATCATAGCCAGCATCGTATCTGAAAAGTATTCCTTTAAACTGATGAACAACTCAATGTTTGAAAATACCATGGAAAACACACGTTAACGGGTGAATATAATATTAATGACTACTGATAAGCAACCGTTGAAACTAATAGCTACACCCAACTGTGACCAATTCGTGGTGTATAACGAGTCCATGGTAGTAGTAAACATAAAGAAAACCAAACTAAAGTTTAACAAGCCTGTGTACTAAGGAGCAATTATCTTAGACATTTCAAAGATTTAAAATGTACGACATTCATTTGGACTTAGTGCGTAAACCAACGGGAACAAAGTTCGACAATTGTTTACCGACACTGATAGTTAAGCCTATCAAATTTAAACCGACGGCTTTTACAAAGACATATCTCACATTCAAAACAAGATTGACACATCAAACTATTGTATGGAAAACCCGTTTTCGAATTCCGACCAACGTCAACAAAAAAAAAATGATTGGTATGCATGTGGTGGTCAAATGATGGCTAACTTTGTATGGATTCTTACAAGATGTGTTAATATCGAATGGGTGATGGTCAACACACCAGGAAAGCTAAAGGAACGAAGAAACAAGTCAATTGACAGAACATTACATTTAACGATTGCAAGACGTGTTTGATGACCTTTTAACCCTTCCATCATGAGACCTGGAACCCACTGGACGTGTTAGTTTAAGACGACAACAAGCAAAGCGTATTTTGATTCTTACGGACTTTAATTCCCCCTTACGTAATGGTAAATTACTTGAAACTTAAGATCTACTACATCACCGATGAACTTCAGATAAGAGCACCAGTGGTCTGTGGACACTTTTGTTTGTATTTGTCACAATTGTTGTCTGAAGGAAAACCTTGATGAAGTTGCGTTTCCAAGACAGACAAATTTGGACTTTATGGAAATTGAGAAATAAATAGGATTCAATTGCTTGAAGAATTGAACATGAACAACAATCCTATCACTAACATTAAATCTTAGAATAATAATACGGATGCTGCAACAAAACGACGAGTCATGCGTCAATTGAAACACTATACGAAACCGTTAGAATTAAAATTACAATCCGCGTGTAACCAGATAAAGAGAGATATAAAACGACTAGAGAAAGGATATGATACAGTCATTAAAGAACTCGAGAAAAAGGTAGATGAGTTTAAGACCACTCTGCACCAAGAACTCGAGGTAAATCAGATTAAAAACTCGACACATAAAACATTGATGAACTCTTGAAACTTCAGTTGTCAATAGAAGCTTAAGACCAAAAGAAGGAAAATCTAGAGAGTCTGAGGATGTGTATTCTATCGAAACATGCTGGTGGGAAATTAAAATCCGTTAGTGGTTTATTATTTGGTAAAGACGTAGTCCAGATGTTTAAGCCTTCACCACATTAATACTCGCATAACGAAAGTATCCTTTATAATCTTGGGCAAATTGTCAAAGCCTATACTTGCTAAAAGGTTGGTACTGCAAATCTTATTATTTGCATCAAGAGTTTAAGGACTTAGGTTACCCTTTTCATGGAACAAAGACCTCTTTCATCCACACCTGTTTTGTTTTCGCAAGACCTTTCCGATGCGGTTCAAATCCTGAACCGTCTTTTAAGTTAAGGTTCATAAAAAGAACTTTGTACTTTTTCGTCAGTAAAATCCTTGATGCGATACCTTTGGGCTGAAGTGTTTAACACTTGGGACACCAGTTAAGACTTTTCTCGGTCCACCTTTTTAAACATTCTTTTCTTTAAAGTTTAAAACTGTGTCCGTCCCCTACTTTAAATGTAACCTGTGTCAATGAAAGAAGGTTACCAAACAAGTTCCATACACTTTATATTCGTGTTCTTTTTTACTAGCATTATAAGAAGCCATCTTAATTTATCTATATTTGGAGGTGTTGTACTAATGAAACATATTGGCTATTATAGGGATTCAAAGGTGTGCCTTAACGTACTTTTCATATTAACCACACATGCTTTCGGAAATCCTAGGCTTATCTCTACGGCAAAGTTCAAAACCAGACCTATCTCATTTTAAATGTATTGACCCGAGCTATTCGCCACTTCAAAATTTTTCTGGGAACCGGCACTGTCTGGTCACCACAGAGGTTCAAAATTGTCCATTTACGTACATGTATTTTGTATATCAACAATACATTCGGTATTCCTTGACATATCCCTACGGCAAAGTTCCGAACCGGACCTGGCTGATTTTAAAGGTACTGACCAAGGCTATTACCAACTTAAATAATTTCTGGGATCCGGGCCCGTCTGGCCACCACAGAGGTTCAAGGGTGCCCCTTAACGTCAATTTCCGTATTAACCACACATTCGGTACTTTTTCGGCATATACCAACGCCAAAGTTCCAAACCGGACCTATCTCATTTTAAAGGTATTGACCCAAGCTATTCCCCACTGAAATATTTTTCTGGGATCCGGGCCCGTCTGGCCACCACAGAGGTTCAAGGGTGCCCCTTAACGTCAATTTCCGTATTAACCACACATTCGGTACTTTTTCGGCATATATCAACGGCAAAGTTCCGAACTGGACCTAGCTCATTTTAAAGGTATTGACCCAAGCTATTCCCCACTTAAATATTTTTCTGGGATCCGGGCCCGTCTGGCCACCACAGAGGTTCAAAGTTGCCAATTTACGTATTTTCCATATAAACCACACATTCGGTACTCCTCGACATATCCCTACGGCAAAGTTCCGAACCGGACCTAGCTCATTTCAAAGGTATTGATCCAAGCTATTTGCCACTTAAATATTTTTCTGGGATCCGGGCCCGTCTGGCCACCACAGAGGTTCAAAGGTGCCCCTTAACGTAATTTTCCGTATTAACCATATGCATACATTCGGTACTTTTCGGCATATATCAACGGCAAAGTTCCGAACCAGACCTAGCTCATTTTAAAGGTATTGACCCAAGCTATTCCCCACTTAAATATTTTTCTGGGATCCGGACCCGTCTGGCCACCACAGAGGTTCAAAGTTGCCAATTTACGTATTTTCCATATCAACCACACATTCGGTACTCCTCGACATATCCCTACGGCAAAGTTCCGAACCGGACCTAGCTCATTTCAAAGGTATTGATCCAAGCTATTTGCCACTTAAATATTTTTCTGGGATCCGGGCCCGTCTGGCCACCACAGAGGTTCAAAGGTGCCCCTTAACGTAATTTTCCGTATTAACCATATGCATACATTCGGTACTTTTCGGCATATATCAACGGCAAAGTTCCGAACCAGACCTAGCTCATTTTAAAGGTATTGACCCAAGCTATTCCCCACTTAAATATTTTTCTGGGATCCGGGCCCGTCTGGCCACCACAGAGGTTCAAAGTTGCCAATTTACGTATTTTCCATATCAACCACACATTCGGTACTCCTCGACATATCCCTACGGCAAAGTTCCGAACCGGACCTAGCTCATTTCAAAGGTATTGATCCAAGCTATTTGCCACTTAAATATTTTTTTGGGATCCGGGCCCGTCTGGCCACCACAGAGGTTCAAAGGTGCCCCTTAACGTAATTTTCCGTATTAACCATATGCATACATTCGGTACTTTTCGGCATATATCAACGGCAAAGTTCCGAACCAGACCTAGCTCATTTTAAAGGTATTGACCCAAGTTATTCCCCACTTAAATATTTTTCTGGGATCCGGGCCCGTCTGGCCACCACAGAGGTTCAAAGTTGCCAATTTACGTATTTTCCATATCAACCACACATTCGGTACTCCTCGACATATCCCTACGGCAAAGTTCCGAACCGGACCTAGCTCATTTCAAAGGTATTGATCCAAGCTATTTGCCACTTAAATATTTTTCTGGGATCCGGGCCCGTCTGGCCACCACAGAGGTCCAAAGTCGTCTTAGGGTGGTCACCGTCATTTAAGCAGTCTCTGGTAGGTGGTCACTATTAATTTCTTTTCTTTTTTGGCGTTCCATAAGTATTTCTATGTATATTTCTATATGTTTCTGGAGTAATTGGATTTTGTTTCATATTTTATATATTAAATTGCATCTTTGGTGAATCCTCTGTAATGTTTTATTGATAAAAATCTATATAACATAAAGACAAATATACAACTTGTATCAGGGTTTATATTCGAGGACAACGAAAATTTATGACAGCTTGAAGGGGTCATAGAATGGTATCTTTATAGTGATTTTCAACTAAATTTAAATATTGAACCGACTGCTAGCAGTCGGTTGGATATTGAATATCAATTATCGAATGTCAAATAAAGGACAGACCGCTTACATACATATTTAAAACGGAATGAAATGCTTTAGAAATTAGCAGAAACCGTGAAATTGTCGATTTCCGCTGTTAGATTGCATTTAACTAAGATTTAGCGATTTTTGGAACTTTTGAGCCTAACGCAGTTTTTTGGTTTTTAGACATATCGTCAAAATTGGCTGCTGGAAAAAAGTGGCTGCTATCTTCATTGGCCGATGAAAGTGGCTGCCAGCTTGAGTCTGGTCCCTAATTTGTAACAAAACATTTTACGAAAAACAAAATTGATATGACTGACATGGACCAATGACATCCACTGGACTACAAGCTTTTGACTTAGTATCGGCAAGTACATAATTTGGCGGGGTTAACTATGTTTGTGAACGCTCAAACCTACCATTACCTGGTGCTGGTGGAGAAGTACAACTTAAGAACAAACTTTATAACTCAGATGAAAAGGCTCATCACATTGGTACTTTGCGCTAGATAATTTCAGAAATGCTAAAACTTGTCTGGCTACTTTATCTTTAGTTGTTTACTTTTGTACACTGTTTCATAAACTATATTCATACATTGAAGTATTATATATACCACGCTATTTACTAGTTAACATATTTAAACGACGAATCCGCAGGATGAGTTCGTTTAAATGTGTTAATGAGTAAGGCGTGGTGTATATGTTTTGTAACATCATTCAAAAGTGGACTGGTAATTTTTTATCCAATAAAAAACAGTTGAAGTGTCGTTCTAGCCCACTGCTTAGCGCGCGCACGAGAAAACCGGTCCAGTTCGGATACGGCACATCAGATATGACAAAAAGTTATTTTTCTGAATTGAAAAAAAAAGATTTTCCCCAACAAAATTGTATTGCAATAAATATTCCGGCTCAGGTATAAACAGACAACCCCGTTGAAATTATAAAGTCAGTGACGGAAAGTAGAAAATTAATCCTCTTTGTAATACAAACGAAATCCTTGTCCTCGTGCATTTACTAAACTGTCAATCACACGGAGACGTAACAAACTGGCGGAGTTTAAATCATGGTTTAACATAAAAAAAAATAATAGATTAAACCACAGTCCAAGCTCCGCCTATCTACATGGAGTTGCAAGGACTAAGCACGTCATGATTCTTTTTAATGAAATAACATACTAGTATCAATCTTTATATTAAACCATCGTTTTTCAAAAACCGAACTATTATGCAGATTATCACGTATAAACATCAAAGGAAAAAATGCCGTATTATGTTACAATACATATTATGCAAATTACAAAAATGAAAATCGAATTTTAAAAAATATTGAGTCAGACGTAAAACATTTTAATAACATTAATTTCTTAAAAAATGGCAAGACAAGATGATAAAGGTGATAGAACATAATATACATTGTATATGGTATATGTTAAGCAATAGCTGCGCATGTATTTATATAGTTATCAGATCTTCTATGGTGGTACATGTAGCACGGCGACATATAACAAATCGAGGAGCAAGTGATGAGAACTTATTTTTATAAGATTGAGGTGGTAGTTGTTGCATGTTGATCTCTTGACCTGGTCGACCTTCTGCCAACTGATATGTGGACACTTGAGTTTCTCGTCTCATGCCCTTCGCTGGGTTAATGCCAGATACATCTTGTTCAGCTCCTGTCTGAACCATTTGTGTATTTGGCATTTCTACTGTATTTATGTGTTGTCCGGAAGTGACGTACCACATCGTTCTCTGTAAGCAGAAGAATAAAGTACACAATGTACATACAAATATAACATACAATTAAAAAACCAATTGTTTAGAGAACAACTGAAGGGGTTTCCACATGTAACTACTCAGATCTTAGTACAAATTTAAGAGGATTTGACATGAATTTTCGCACTTGAACAAAAAGAAATGTACTAAATAGACTAGTATTACCGACTTTGGACTTAGAAGTTTTTATTTCTTCGACTTAAATTATTTTGGTTGCTCTTAATTGGCCGAGTACCAGAATTTCCTATCATATAGTTAACATCACAAAAATCAAAGATGTGGAACATATTCGATCATAATCAGTTGGTAACTAATGTAATTACTTGTCTGTCTCTTCCATGCCCATCTTGAACATAAAAACTAAATATTGAATAAACGATACTCCTAATGCTCAGGTTGGTTGTCATCGTGCAACGCCGTTAATAACACCATATAGGAAAACATAGAACTCCCTTTTGTCATAAGTAACTGTCCAACATCAAAACATACTATCCACACTCATCTGTGTCCACACTTGTTAACATTACAATATGTAATTCGAAGACAAAAGTCGGTAACATAAAAATAGTCTATTTGTCTTAAGTTTTCTGAAAATAAGGTGAGAATACAGAAAAATACACGATCTAAACCAATTAGAATAAACATAATCGTATCTCAATTACAAAACAGTTTAGTTTACATATATAATTTGTCATCGCAAAGCCGTGCTGATAAGTGAACAGATAATATTATGCTTGAAAAAAAAAACAGATTGTAATTTAGTGGTTGTCGTTTGTTAATGTGTTACATACTTTTGTTCGTTCATTTTTATGCCCCATATATGGGCATTATGTTTTCTGGTCTGTGACTCCGTCTGTTCTTTCGGTCGTTCGTCCATTCATCCGTCAGTTCGTCTGTCCATCCCGCTTCAGGTTAAAGTTTTTGGTCGAGGAAGTTCTTGATGAAGTTGAAGTCCAATCAACTTGAAACTTAGTACACACGTTCCTTGTGATACGATCTTTCTAATTTAATGCCAAATTCGAGTTTTCATCCCATTTTCACGGTCCACTGAACATAGAAAATGATAATGCGGATGGGGCATCCGTTTATTAGAACATTTTCTTGTTTGTGAATAACACGGGTAGTAAGGTCGTCATATCGAGGAGCGTTTAGTACAGTGATTGTGTCATAGTTTGGATAAGTTTGACATGACGGTGTTAAGTCTTTTTGATAACAATCAATGCAAAAATGTAAACACTGGGATATTTTGTAAACGGAACTTCTGATGATAAGTAATTCAAGCTAGTAAGTACATTTGTATAAAGTAAATATGTTAGTACATCACAAGTTGTATCATATGGTTAATGATTTAACACAGAACAAAGCTTGCGTATGTCAAAATTTAAAACTTGCTAATTGGTTTATCGTGCATAAAAAAAATTATTTTCTTACAGTCTATTACATCACATATATCTTCGTGATATAACACTGCGGTCAATTATTCTGAAAAATACCTACTTTTGCAATCAATTCAAAATTACTGAAATATCTGTGTCATGGTTTGGTTCATTCGTGTCATGGTTAAGTTCATGTTCGACATGGTTCAGTTATGTAATTCTTGTCGTGTATAATGAAGAGTTACTATCAAAATTAACAAAAGTCGTTCCATTTGAAACACAAAAGGACATAAAAACGCACATACAATGTAGTAATATGTTATAAGTAGATGCAATATGATTGCCAATGAGATAACTATCCACCTGAGATCAAATGACGTAGATGTTAGCAGCTATTTGTCATCAAGAGGCCTTCAACATTCAACGATGAGCAAAACCATATGTCTCAGCAAGATATAAATGGCTGCGACAAAATTCAATGTATAGGAATTCCAATTAGAAAACCATCAGCCTAATTTCTGTGCAAAATAAATAACAAAATATGATACGCAGTTACATGCGATATTCACGGCATTACAGACACTTAACTACATACAAAATATTGCGAAGTAAAACATGTTTGCGGGCTCCCCAACTTCTTCTTCGCCTTAACCATGCAACACATGTAAACTCACCAGATCGGGTTTAAACAAGAAAATCAAGTAACAGAAACACTAAAGACACAAATAAAGTACTGATATTTAAGTGAGACCTAGTTTCAAACAAATAGAAAATGATAAAAAGTCATGATTCTAAGATAGCTTCTTTTAAATTTCAGGATGGAATTCAGGTGCCAATATTGTGAGCTTTACAATTTAGACATATTTTCAATTCTAGGACACACCATACTAAATCATGGAGATAGATTTCTTTCAGTAAAACGAAAAACAACTAAAGATGGTGTGAGTGGGTATGTATCCAAACATTATCATATCATTCCAGAAATTTTGAAAAGTGAAAACAAGAAAATATGGATAAGCCCAGGAGATGAAAAGATCAAAATTACTGAAGTTTGCTCGGAAAAGGCAATTGAAAATTTTTCTATTACTGAAGTTTGCTCGGCAAAGTCCAATGAAAATTTTTCTAAATCTGAGGATTACGATTTAAGAATGGAGGATGATTCGAATAAAGATAATGAATTTCAGGAAGAATGCAAACAGCCACACGAGATAAACCTAGCCACAGTCTTGGATAAAATCCCTAACAACGACAGTCAAAGAGATAACTTTTGGCTTTTCATACATCTTACACTACAAGACAGATTTCCCATGCAGAGTATAGCCTTTTTGTTATTTTTAGATGTTGTCCGTTGGTTTTCTGAATCTAAAATCTCAGCTATGCGCTATAGCGATAGAAGTAAAAGTTTTTGGCAAATCGGTTTTCGGCTATTCCATACAAAATTTTTAAATTTCATGAGGGGACTTGGTAACCAACACTTGGTAATGGAAAATATTGGAAAACGAGGAAAACTTGATCCTGAAAATTCAAAATTAAATTTTGCTGTTCCTAGCAAAGCAAGCTTGTCGTGCATGCCAACAGTTCTGCCAAAATCCATTCAACCTGGAATTATAAAAGAATTGATATCTTTTATTTCCACAACAGACGACGTCACGACAAAAAGCTGGAAAATTTGTGTTGACCTGAAAAAAATTAACTCGGGAAGAGGTGGTGATTCTATACCGGTAGACCTATGGGGGTATGAGGACAAACATAACAGGTTAGAAAAGCAAACAGAATTCGAAGCCGATATGCAGGTTATTCAATGTATAAAAGAAAAAATAAACTCATTGATAGCATTAGAACATGAAAGTCTTAATATTTTAAGAGACAATGAACAGGTAACTCAATTAAAGAAAGGACTATTTGACATTTTTGAAATTCTTTGTCAAAGATTAAAAGTCTTGCGACAATATCTCATTGGAAAAGAAACCAATCTGAACAAAATAATGGAAAAGTCGGCAATGAGAACAAATCAGTTGATCTCAAGGGATTCGTCAGTACCATAGGAAAGATGAAGAAAAAATCCTTCCTCATAAAAGAGCATGTTATGATATCTAAAAATGTCATTATCTTGAAAATGAGACAATATATCATTTAAACTTTTTGAATGCTAGAAATGAATAAAAAAATCAACTTTTAAATTTATTAAATACTTTAATAAATTATTTTGTTTTACAAATTTTACTATGTCTGGTGAATGATCGAACCCAACGGAAGGACTTTCCACACATACATGTATGCTCTTTCTGGCCGTGTTTCCCACTATGGTGCTGGTCTAGTGAACGCTTGCTGTTAAACACAGCATTACATTCCATACAGTTGTAGGACGTATTCCCTTGACATTCTTTGACATGTCTTGTCATTGATTGTCTATAAGCGAAAGCCTTGCTGCATACGGTACATTTAAACGGTTTGTAGTTTAAATGTTTACTGTTGCGATGACCTTCAAAATGTGCGTTATCGTTAAACCGTTGATGGCAAATATCACATTCTATTGGGCGTGAACTAGCATGGTCTCTTAAATGACGACTTAGGCCTATTCTCGATGTATATTTTTTGCCGCAAAGATCGCACATTAAAGGGTTTGAATGTCGTGCTTCGTGTTCGGTCAAAGCCCATCTATCTGAGAATTTCGCTGGGCAATGAGAACAAATCAGTTGATCCCCGTGTGTTCTCATGTGGCGTGTTAGACATCTTCTTTGAACAATTTTAGAACAGATGTCGCACTGAGCTTTAGTTCTTTTTGGCAAACCCTGTTGATCTTCGTTATTGTTTTCATCTAATTTGTCATCATCTTTATTGAGTGAAACCACTGTTTCTTCAATTAAATCAGTATCACCAACAGCTTCAAATGACCCGTCTAAAGGAGCAATAGATGCAATTGCCTCTGAAAAATTGTATGAGTCCAATTCAATGCATTTGTGTAAAATTTGGAGCCTTATCGTGTAAATAAATAACAAAAAAAACACAATTATGAATTTGGCTGCGTTGTTTTTATGCTAAACATATTTAGTAACACAAATTGAAAAGAAGTTATAAACTACGAAATCATGAAAATATAACTTTTCAACACAGACACCAAACAGGCATTCATAAATGCTAACTATTGTGAAAGGAAGGGTTTTACACATTTAATTGCAAAAACATGTTTACTGAATTCCGAAGTTGCGACTCATCAAAAAAGTCTAGAACCTAGTGACGCGGCAAGTTGTCCTATGTCATACCTTACTGTTTAACGCTATACTTAGAATAGTTTGATGGTTTCAGATCTCTGGTTGTCTCTGTTCAATTTATTAACCTATTTTATAGAAACAAGCAGATATAGAGTTTGGCCTATTTAACTCATCCTATTGTTGAAGAATTCATGTTTGTGTTGTTGGTTTGCTGTCTCATATATGTATTTTCCACGTCATCTTACATTTGATATTACCTTGTAAATTTAAAATCAAATATGCAAAAGTGATAAACGGCAAATATAGATAGCATAAATATATCATTGAATGTTCTAAGAAGTTCAAATGAAGTGTACTTGTGATATATATCAACAAACTTACCATCTGTTTCATCTTCGTCCATCTTATTATGCGTTCTGTCCTATTACAAACGATGATTTCTTGTCTAGCCAGGTCAAAATTAAGGTCGTACACAGTTTAAATGTACATGTAGCGGACAATATAACACGTGTTTCTTTGAATTTCAATCCTTTTTTTCAATCACATTTAATAATATACCACCGCATACTTAAAACTAGATAGCAGGAGTTTTTTTTTCAGAAAGTATAGAAACTATATTACATAAAAAGTAAAATATTTGAAATAATTTAATGATACTATTCACGATGCATTTATACAATATTACAAAGATTTTTATTGATTCCTAATAATAATTGATAAACTTGAACATTATATCGGCTTAAATCCAAAATTGGAAATGTGATCTTTCATATTTTGAATTCGAACTTTGAAAGTACTTTTTATTGTAATTTCACCTATTATAGTTTTAAAACCAATAAGTTTTAAAACTGTTGTCCATGTCACGCGTAACTATTCGGTTTCGTAAATGGTTGAAGACTTATTGATGTCCTCTTAATATTTTTTAATTAGTTTTGTAGTTGGGTTACCTATAACCCCACATCTCCTTTTATTCATCATAAACTGGTTCAAAATTTAAAATAAAAAAAACCCATTAAATGTATAGTTTTCTAGAAAAGAAAATGAAAAACAAGAATTACTTTTGACTGGCTGCCACTTTTGAGTAGAAGTCTTTAGCTATTTGACTAGTGATGCCGCTCATGATATCCCCGGTAGAGTCAAGTATGGACATATGGAGAAAAGATTGCATGTGAAACAGAAGCAACGCTTTGTCTTTTTTTTTTGTAAAATTATATCGAAAGCTACTTTAAACATGTTAAAAGAGCAGTGACTTTTCAATTTATATTGTAGAAAACTTACGAAAAGTAACATGACATGTTTAACTTTCGCTTTGACGATTACACCCACTAAATTTGGTTAAACAGGCTTTTTTTCTTCTCCGGCAGTTAATATATAGTGTAACTCTGTCAATAACAGGCGCTATCAATAAAATTTTGAGTATTAAAGTGAAACACATATATATTTATTTCTATCTAAACCATGACAATCTTGACCAAAACCATGACGAATTTCTAGACTCTTAACCGAACCATGTCAATCGCTTAACCAAACCATAGCAATTCCGATATCTTGCTTATTCTGCGTTAATTTCGTGAAACAACAATTCCAATATAGATCGTTTGACCCCCAATACAGATTCAAGCATCTTATATGCTTTTTATCTGCTCGTGTGAATAGAACTGAGACAATAGTTTAGGGAAGCAACATAAATTAACCATGTCAAACTTATCCAAACTATGACAAAATCACTGTACTAAACGCTCCTCGATATGACGACCTTACTACCCGTGGAATAAATTAGTTCGTTAGTTTTGTAGTTTGAATTGTTTTACATTTCGGGACATTTTAGTGAAAAAAACTATATGAATTAATTATTTTTTTATCCTACATTGAACTTTTGATGTCTAGTTCCTCAGGCACTTGTCTCAGAAATAAAATCCTATATACCTTAGTATAAGACAAATAACGGATACAAAACGGACACATAACGGACGAGTATTGTAAAAAAACGGACGCTACACCGGACACTTCATCCGTTGAACGTCCGTTCAAAGTTTTGAACATGCTCAAATTTTTCCATCGAACAAAACGGACGACGACTGATAAAGCGGACAGTCCGACACTGAGCGAAATGAAACAGATATCGACCGACGTCTAAAGGATAACAACATGCGGCTTATGGACATGAACGAATTCAAAAAAAAATTATTGGTTCCGCGTCCGTTCGCGCTATCTGGTGAGATGTGACCGGAGTTTTAAGCACCAGTCACACCTTATTGGATAGTGCAAACGGACGCCGAACGGATAACTTTTTTCAATCCGTTCATGTCAGTTAGACATCCCTTAGTTTTCGTTTTATGTCCGTTCAGTATCCGTTTTATCCATCAATGTCCTTTCTGTCCGGTGGAAAATTTTGAGAATGTTCAAAACTTTGAATTAAGGGACGTTCAACGGATGAAGTGTCCGTTGTACATCCGGTAGGCGTCCATTTTTTTACAGTATGTGTACGTTCCGTTTCCGTTTTTAATCCGTATCTTCATCAACGGACTCCCAGCGGATATCAATTTTGTCAACGGAAACCCTTTTCATTTATCCGTTAGGCGTCCGTTCGTGCTATCCGGTACAGTGTGATCACAGCTGAAGTGAGAAGTAAACACTTCTAGGCATAGATTTAGAATAATGTGTTCTTAAAAAGGGAAAAATATTAACTGTGGGGCAATACCTTGTGTATACTATAAATATAGATATAAAAGAAGATGTGGTATGATTGCCAATGAGACAAATCTCCACAAGCGTACAAAATGACACAGAAATTAACAACTATGGGTCACCGTACGGCCTTCGGCCATGAGCAAATATATAAAAAATGAAGATGTGGTATAAACCCCATAGTGCATTGTCAGCTATAAAAGGCCCTAAAATGACAATGTAAAACAATTGTAGCGAGAAAACTTACGGCCTTAGACCCTGTTCACACTAGCATTTTTTTTTTATCGATCTAATTTATATCGATCTAAATAAAACCAGTTAGCGTTCACATTATCTTTAATCATATCGATCTCTATCGGTCTAATATGAACCACTGCGTTCACACTACAATTAAAAACGTAATCGATCTAACCTTTTTGCCCGTAAAACTGTAAACACTGTGTATAAATAGAACTGATTTATCAAATTCATGTGCTGATACACTGATACACACACTTGGAAAAAAAATTGGATAAAGTTATTGTTTCTCTTGAATCACAATTTAAAATTTTGATACTGGTGTTACATGTATTGCAGTTTTCTTTAATTTTGAAAAAAAATAACTGTAGCAACGAAGTAACAACACGACGCCGAAAATACTGCGGTTCCTGCAAAGAAAAAAAATCAACATAAGAAAAGAAGACACAGACTTCGCAAATCTATGCTATGGCGAAGACAACATGTTTACAGTTTGTTTTAAAGGTCTTTTAACAGAGAAATATGGGTTAAACAACGAACCTCAGAGATAGTTTTGCCGCTATACATGCGCATACGTTATTTTCGATTCAATCGTTCTAGTTTAAACCGATCTCTGCGTTCACATCTAAAGTAAGATCGGTTTACTTTAGATCGATTCAAACTAAACTACCTCTTTTGGTGTTTTAGTTTAGACCGATTGAAGATCGATTCAATGCGTTCACATTAGCCCTTAAACCGATCTAAAGTGAACCGGTCTAGTTTAAATCAATAAAAAGTGTGAACGGGGTCTTATTTATTTAAAAAAAAAATGAACGAAAACAAATATGTAACTCATGAACAAACGACAACCACTGAAATACATGGTCCTAACTTAGGACAGGCACATACTACATAATGTGCCGGGGTTAAACATGTTATAGCGGGATCCCAACCCTCCCCTATCCTGGGAAATTGGAATAACAGTACAACATTAAAGAACGAATAAAAAAATCAGTTGAAAAGGGCAACTCATCAGAAGTACACAAATACAAGTGGACGTGTATATCAATTTCATTCAAAAGCACACACGGCGTTTCAATATAGTACATAGGAGGGTTTATATTCGTGCAACATTTTCATTTACTCGTCTTGAATATGCATGTAGTTAGACAATGGGCGTTAATGACTCATTCAAACATCATACTACAATCTTTGCAGTTTTACTCCTGTTCATGTTGATTTTAAACATAGAAAATACGTTATAGAAAATAACTGATCCACTGACATTTACTTTGGTGAAATTGCTACCCGTTGATATATAATTTGACAATGAAAAAGAGATCCATTCCTGTGGCACGTCTATGTATTCTTCATAAAGAAGAAACCCCATACCACGATATGAGGCTGTCAGGATAAAGGTCTAGTGTTGAAGATTCACAGTTAAGCACTGATTATGTAAATATAGCGCAGGGGATGCAAATTGTCTCGTGCTAACGATTTTTAAAACCAAGTTCTGTGTTATGTTGATGTTAACACCAGCACTGCAAATGTTAAGTATAGCGATGTAGATATCTAAAAGCTAGCTATTGAGATGTCAAGATAAGCGATGTAGGAATAAATTCTAGCTTTTGGAGATGTCAATTACACCATTATTGACTTTATAGTTTCTGTGCAAAACTGCATCTCAAACGCTAGACTATTAATTTCCAGCGCTAGAACTTTAATACTTTACAAAACACACAGTTGTTTACTATCTAGAATCTATTACAACCAAAGGTCTCTTTAGAATCTGCTGTCATAACTACAGACAAGATTTAAATGACAGTTGGAACGTTTTGACGGTTGTATATGTAATTGATACTAAGCTATAGTTTAAAGTTTCATTCACCAGAAGATCTCAACATTGTTCCAGAATATCTCAACCGATACCAGAAAATCTCAACATGACATACTTAATAGCATATTTCGCTTAATGCATATATATAAGTAAAGAAAAAGAACAAACTGTAATTTTATGTTTATAAGGTTTTAGAAAAATACTAATTCACTGATATATACGTTAGTTTATCAATGATATCACTGTCATTTTGTCAGTAGCTGATTGCACTGGCCACATTTACCTGCTGGAGAAAAGTCATTCCGATGTCATTTTAAATCATATTGGTCCATGTTATTCACGAGAGAAACCCTAATTCAATTATCTATGGCATGACATTCTCCTATTTTACAAAAAACCCATCGATTTTCAGAAAATTGACGAAAAGTCGAACTACCCTATGTTTATTTTGGATAATTTGAACCAGATAAGCTTAACAGGAAGTGCCAGAATACTTTTTCCCGTCTCAACCATTTGGTTGAGATTAGATGGTTTACCAGGCGTGTGTTTGATGATGGCACAGAGATTTCATGTATTTGTCCACCAGAAGCAACAAAACAACAGCGAAAAAACACAATTACCCATGAGACAAACTTACTGGTGTAAAGTAAGCCGTCGATAACAGCCGGTGCTGATATTCACAAGTACAGCAATGTTTGTATAGATAATTAAAGGCAAATGTGGGATCATTGAATTTTATGTTCGTAAAAAAAGCGAAGAAATATTTACATACATGGCAGTGTTAACAAAATCTATAAGTATTTTTGTTGGTCACATTTCAGTATATGGGACTTCCAAACTGTTCCCTTTGTTTTGAAGGTAGTGAAGTCAGCAACTGTAGTTTCAGTTTGTTCGTTTTTTAACAGGCTCGGACATTTGCCAAACTGAATAAAATCATTACAGCTGATTTCTTAAACCTGCAAAGTAAAACTTTGGTTGGCTTGCTTGCTTTGTTTGTATAGTTGTTTATACAAGCTATGAAAATAAGATTGACATCTTTAAACAATATATATATATATAGACGAGTTAGTCGTGTGGTCTAGCGGGACGGCTGCAGTGCAGGCGATTTGGTGTCACGATATCACAGTAGCATGGGTTCGAATCCCGGCGAGGGAAGAACCAAAAATTTGCGAAAGCAAATTTACAGATCTAACATTGTTGGGTTGATGTTTAGACGAGTTGTATATACATTATGTACACAGCCATGTATCACCATCATTGATGGCGATCCGATGGATACATCTGTTGTAGATTTGTCACTGACTCAGACGTACTTATAAATATAATTATTTTCTGTGACTGTATATTACATTAATTTGTAGGATCCTTTACTATAGATAATTTAGCTGATCTGTAACAATAACATCTTCATGCCTTATATATCATGTATTGTAGTACGCCGCTAGATTAAAACTGACGAGGAAAGGTAACACACGGCCAGCGAAAGCTCTTTTTTTGAGAGCCCAGGTGGTCGTGTGGTCTAGCGGGACGGCTGCAGTGCAGGCGATTTGGTGTCACGATATCACAGTAGCATGGGTTCGAATCCCGGCGAGGGAAGAACCAAAAATTTGCGAAAGCAAATTTACAGATCTAACATTGTTGGGTTGATGTTTAGACGAGTTGTATATACATTATGTACACAGCCATGTATCACCATCATTGATGGCGATCCGATGGATACATCTGTTGTAGAGTTGTCACTGACTCAGACGTACTTATATATATATATATATATATATATATAAAATGACTGAATAAATAGTCAACGATAAATCTTACGGGGCGATGGATCATATAAACATGATGCAGTACACTACATAATATAATATATAACAAGTCTAAAAGAATACAACATCACCAAAAACACAATAAAACGAACAATATGTTAGATATTTCGGATAACAGATATCCTTCTTCGGTAATTGCACGATGAAAAATGAATCATGTCAATTCAAATTAAGACTCTATCAAAATCTTGATTTATACAATTTAAGCGAACGCTGGAACAATTTTAAAATTTTCAAACACACCGCAAAGACTACAAAAATATGCCAAAAATAAAAAAAGTTATTTACGATGTGAACTGGCACAACTCTTAATTCCCAAAGGTGTTGACAGTTGAGATGTTAAACAACTGCGTGGAAATACAGTCCCAATAAACAGTCCTGACCGATCTAAACTGGTATGATATTTAAAATATGATAACGGTAGGGCAGTTGCATCAGAGACTGCGTATTTAAACATCTAAAAAATATAGTAATTTGATGATAAGAAAATTGAGTAATAAATGTTTACTAAGGTTAAATAATAGAACGTGGCTGCGTACTTACACATCCTTGCCAACTGTAATCAAAACTTATATAATTCAAAAATTCCTGAAAAGTGTAAGGGTCCAGTACGGAAGCCGTAGTAACTGGCCACAAGTGATGACAGGAAATTAGTGATGGTAGGAAAAATGAGTGACTCTTCTATGTTTTTTCATTAATGCCCTCTGGGGAAACTGTCCTCAGCTTTCTTATCCAAAAACTTTCCCGAGCAAGTCTGTCGGCCTTTGACCAATCCTCGTTGTGATCTATGATAGTGATGGTAAGTTTTTTAAGATCAGCTTGGGCGTGCCCATGTGATCTTAAATGACGACTTACGGGGAGGTCGGGCTTGCATGTGTAGTCGCTACGATGACCATTCATGCGTTTGTTGAATGGCTGTTCTGTCTCGCCAACATACTGCATGCCACATCGACACTGAAGAATGTATACAACATTCTGGGTTTTGCAAGTTACATTACAAAATATTGTGTACACAGACCCAGTGGAGTGGCAAGTAAATGTTTGAGTATTCACTATTTGTTGGCAAGTCAGACATCGTTTGTTACCACACGACTTGCACCATCCTGTAGTTGAACAGCTTTTATTAGAGGAGACGGCAGCTTTTACAAATAAGTCTTTTAGACTTGCTGGTCTCCGAAAAGCTAAGACAGGAGGATCGGGAAAGATTTTGGATAATTTTGGGTGATTGGCAATACTTTGCCAATTGGCACGGATCAAACGTGAAAGGTTTGAAAAAGCGGGATTGTATGTTAACACAAATGGAACTATTTTGCTGCGCCTCTTCTTTTTGTACTGTAACAGGTCTTTGCGGCTGTTATTGTTAGCACGCGCAAACCCCTTATCTATGTCCCATTTCTTATAACCTCGTTTGATTAGAAATCCGCGAAGTTCCTGTAACCGCTGAGTGACAGCCTCCTCAGAGGAGCAAATCCGCTTTACTCTGAGAGCTTGACTGTACGGGATACTTTTTGTACAGTGTTTGGGGTGACAGCTTTGGGGAGAAAGGTACTGATGTTTATCTGTAGGTTTACAGTAGAGGTCTGTTGATATGACACCGTCCTTTATAGATGTAGTTGTGTCCAAGAAAGATATCTTAGTCGGAGACACAACTACATCTATAAAGGACGGTGTCATATCAACATTCTCCGACTCTAAGATATCTTTCTTGGACACAACTACATCTATAAAGGACGGTGTCATATCAACAGACCTCTACTGTAAACCTACAGATAAACATCAGTACCTTTCTCCCCAAAGCTGTCACCCCAAACACTGTACAAAAAGTATCCCGTACAGTCAAGCTCTCAGAGTAAAGCGGATTTGCTCCTCTGAGGAGGCTGTCACTCAGCGGTTACAGGAACTTCGCGGATTTCTAATCAAACGAGGTTATAAGAAATGGGACATAGATAAGGGGTTTGCGCGTGCTAACAATAACAGCCGCAAAGACCTGTTACAGTACAAAAAGAAGAGGCGCAGCAAAATAGTTCCATTTGTGTTAACATACAATCCCGCTTTTTCAAACCTTTCACGTTTGATCCGTGCCAATTGGCAAAGTATTGCCAATCACCCAAAATTATCCAAAATCTTTCCCGATCCTCCTGTCTTAGCTTTTCGGAGACCAGCAAGTCTAAAAGACTTATTTGTAAAAGCTGCCGTCTCCTCTAATAAAAGCTGTTCAACTACAGGATGGTGCAAGTCGTGTGGTAACAAACGATGTCTGACTTGCCAACAAATAGTGAATACTCAAACATTTACTTGCCACTCCACTGGGTCTGTGTACACAATATTTTGTAATGTAACTTGCAAAACCCAGAATGTTGTATACATTCTTCAGTGTCGATGTGGCATGCAGTATGTTGGCGAGACAGAACAGCCATTCAACAAACGCATGAATGGTCATCGTAGCGACTACACATGCAAGCCCGACCTCCCCGTAAGTCGTCATTTAAGATCACATGGGCACGCCCAAGCTGATCTTAAAAAACTTACCATCACTATCATAGATCACAACGAGGATTGGTCAAAGGCCGACAGACTTGCTCGGGAAAGTTTTTGGATAAGAAAGCTGAGGACAGTTTCCCCAGAGGGCATTAATGAAAAAACATAGAAGAGTCACTCATTTTTCCTACCATCACTAATTTCCTGTCATCACTTGTGGCCAGTTACTACGGCTTCCGTACTGGACCCTTACACTTTTCAGGAATTTTTGAATTATATAAGTTTTGATTACAGTTGGCAAGGATGTGTAAGTACGCAGCCACGTTCTATTATTTAACCTTAGTAAACATTTATTACTCAATTTTCTTATCATCAAATTACTATATTTTTTAGATGTTTAAATACGCAGTCTCTGATGCAACTGCCCTACCGTTATCATATTTTAAATATCATACCAGTTTAGATCGGTCAGGACTGTTTATTGGGACTGTATTTCCACGCAGTTGTTTAACATCTCAACTGTCAACACCTTTGGGAATTAAGAGTTGTGCCAGTTCACATCGTAAATAACTTTTTTTTATTTTTGGCATATTTTTGTAGTCTTTGCGGTGTGTTTGAAAATTTTAAAATTGTTCCAGCGTTCGCTTAAATTGTATAAATCAAGATTTTGATAGAGTCTTAATTTGAATTGACATGATTCATTTTTCATCGTGCAATTACCGAAGAAGGATATATGTTATCCGAAATATCTAACATATTGTTCGTTTTATTGTGTTTTTGGTGATGTTGTATTCTTTTAGACTTGTTATATATATAATATATATATAGGCATAGTTTAACTTGTATATTTTATATTTTGTACAATATACAAACAAAGCAAGCAAGCTAACCAAAGTTTTGCTCAACATGCATTAGGAAATAAGCTGTAATGATTTTATCCGAAAGAAATATAAGAAATAGGTATTAATAAATTCCATATTATTTTTTAAGAAAACATAATGTGTAAAAAAGGAAGGGGTCATGTAAATGCAGTACGAGTCACAGGGTACATATGTGTGTGAATTCTTCGGCGAGCCCGTAGTAGACCTTGCATATAATCTTAAGTATTATAATCTGTTTTATACCTACTCGTGAAAATATATGTAACGGTCATTTTTTTAAAGTAAAAAAAAGCAAACAAAAGAGGTGATATAGGAAGATGTGGCATGAGTGCCAAGGAGACAACTCACCATCCAAGTAACAATTTATAAAAATAAACAATTATAGGTCAAGGTACGGCCTTCAACACGAAGCTTTAGCTCATACCGAACAGCAAACTATAAAGGGCCCCAAAATTACTAGTGTAAAACCATTCAAACGTGAAAACCAACGGTCTAATCTATAAAAAAATCGAAAAACGAGAAACACTTATTAACCACATAAACAGACGACAACCATTAAACATAAGCTTCCTGATTAGGACAGGTGCAAAAAAGGAGTGTATGTATTTTGATCCAGTTGTTTGCCACCTAAAGGTTTTATCCAACGGGGTCTGTTTTAAAAAACCTTAACACGATTTTGATATAATTTCAACTTAAAACATGTGCATTATAGTTTTAGAAAATTTAAATCCGTCCATTAGCTTCGATAGCATGTATTTTTCTAATTTTTACAGTTTCAGCTCAATTTGAATTATCTTTATACATGTAAGTGGTTTGTGATTGATTAATTGTTGGTTACTTAACGTCCAGTGGCAAATATTTCATGCATGTTCAGAACGATAAGAGGTTTGTGTAAAATATGACTTACTACTCACCAGTTTTTTTACCCCCTAGAATTTTGTCATATTAGCAAATAAAATTTATCCATGTCGATCAACCTTTTTTACCCCTACAGACGCCATCAACTAAGAGCTAAATCATGTGCGGAAAGACGAAAATGTAAATATATATCAGAGTGTCGGGTATATGTCCAACACTCTCAGAGTCAGTTGAAGCTTATGGAGACACCCGAGAGAAAAATCAGTAGACTGTAGAGCTTTGTGTGGAATTAGGAGAGCGACAAATTGAACTTTTAAGGAATTGTAATACAACAATAAAACTAATATCTATCTGGCTTATTATATATATATGTATATTAACAATCTAGAATCAAATGAACTTGTATAATATCAGCCTCCCTTTTTCCAACCCACCCCTCCTGCACGTGTACACCTTTCATGTCTTATGATAGTTACCGATATCACAACAGCAATTTTCATATAGGATGTGACATAATGATGTTCTAGATAAATGTGATTTGAATTAACCAAGACGCACAGGATTTAAATTTACCTGTAATTAATGTTTGGACACCGTCCCCGAATTTAAAGTCTGATTTGTCAACCTCAGCGTCGAGAATATACCTTTTCGTAACATGTCTACTGGACAGTGGTCACTTCATTGGATATTTCACTGTGTCATGTCGTGAAATTAATGCAGGTTCAATTCATAACAATGCACAAAACCGGTTCAACTACTTTTGCAAGGCGAAAAAGAAAGTCGAATCGTGAAGCCAATAAACAATATTTTTTTAATCTGAGCATGCAAATTGAAGATTACGTTATACATTTTAAATTAAATATATTTGCAGAATAAAAACTTTGGTAATGAGAGTCCGAGACAATAAATTAATTGACTGTTTTCCCACGAAATCCACCTGTTTTATTAGTATAGTTTACTCGTAGTAGCCCACAATGCATTGTAGTTCATTGAGTCGATTGGTCAGTTTTTCAAGGCCATATTGGCCTTGTGTTTTGGAAATTACTATGCAAATATATTCTGACGTCAGAAAATCTAGAGTTCTCGACCTGTTAAAAGCTTGGTTTTGTCAATAAAGAAACCCCCCCCCCCCAAAACGCGTGTAGCTTTTTTTTTTTATTGTTGTGAAAAAAACGGGCCTATGTGATGCAGACAAAAAAAAATTGAAATAAAACTATTTCAGATTTAGGCATTTATTTAATCATAAAGAAAAATGGTGCATCACAAAACAGAACTAAAGAATTTATAAAGATTTTTTCAGACATTTAACAAAAACAATATGTACCGTAAAAATAAAGAATCTCCCTTAAAACGTGAAGTTGGACAAACAAACAAACAACTGACCAAGACAAATAACATAAACTACAAACCCCCTCTATCTTTAAGAAAATAACAAAATCTTACAAGAAAAAAAAAAGACACTACACGAAAAGGCAGATTTACAACAATTTGGGTAGTCATGTAAATGTTTGACAAATGTAACTACTTTTCTGCCAGATATATTTGCAGACCTACTAATGTATATGTATATGTATTATTCCTTTGCCATTAATTAGGACGTCCTCAAAGATATGCTAAAGATAACTATTTTATTTCCATAGCTTTATTCATATTCCAAAGATATGTACAGATAAGCCTTATCTTTGCATGCACTTTCCAGGATAGGAGATGTATGCAAAGTTTAAATTTTGCATAACTGTTTTACAGAGGTGTGGGCAGTTTTGAGAGACCGCGGTTTATAAAGCATTTACAACCAATGTAAATGCCGCCAAATGTGTGTGTTATATTTGCAAACGTTTGTTGATATGGTTTATATATGTAAATATATGTATTTTATTTACTAATACTTTTAAGTATCATAGTTATTATGATAAATATTGGCATTTGCAACATATCTTTACGCAGGTATGCAAAGTTTTGAGAGACCGCGGTTTATAAAACATTTACAACCGATGTAAATGCTGTCAAACGTTTGTGTTATATTTGAAAACGTTTGTGGATATGGTTTATATATGTAAATAAATGTATTTTATTTACTCATACTTTCTAGTGATATAGTTATTTTGATAAATATTGATATTTACAACATATCTTTACGCAGGTATGCAAAGTTTTGAGAGACCGCGGTTTATAAAACATTTACAACCGATGTAAATGCTGTCAAACGTTTGTGTTATATTTGAAAACGTTTGTGATTATGGTTTATATATGTAAATAAATGTATTTTATTTACTCATACTTTCTAGTATTATAGTTATTTTGATAAATATTGATATTTACAACATATCTTTACGCAGGTATGCAAAGTTTTGAGAGACCGCGGTTTATAAAACATTTACAACCGATGTAAATGCTGTCAAACGTTTGTGTTATATTTGAAAACGTTTGTGGATATGGTTTATATATGTAAATTAATGTATTTTATTTACTCATACTTTCTAGTATTATAGTTATTTTGATAAATATTGATATTTACAACATATCTTTACGCAGGTATGCAAAGTTTTGAGAGACCGCGGTTTATAAAACATTTACAACCGATGTAAATGCTGTCAAACGTTTGTGTTATATTTGAAAACGTTTGTGGATATGGTTTATATATGTAAATTAATGTATTTTATTTACTCATACTTTCTAGTATTATAGTTATTTTGATAAATATTGATATTTACAACATATCTTTACGCAGGTATGCAAAGTTTTGAGAGACCGCGGTTTATAAAACATTTACAACCAATGTAAATGCTGTCAAATGTTTGTGTTATATTTGAAAACGTTTGTCGATATGGTTTATATATGTAAATAAATGTATTTTATTTACTCATACTTTCTAGTGATATAGTTATTTTGATAAATATTGATATTTGCAATATATCTTTACGCAGGTATGCAAAGTTTTGAGAGACCGCGGTTTATAAAACATTTACAACCGATGTAAATGCTGTCAAATGTTTGTGTTATATTTGAAAACGTTTGTCGA
Organism: Mytilus edulis; assembly: GCF_963676685.1. Taxonomy (NCBI): domain Eukaryota; kingdom Metazoa; phylum Mollusca; class Bivalvia; order Mytilida; family Mytilidae; genus Mytilus; species Mytilus edulis. The sequence continues at coordinate 65,865,582 of NC_092350.1, read as the reverse complement.
TATGGTTTACGTATGTAAAGAAACAGAACAAGATATAAGTCATAGTATTTAAAAATAACAGGATGTTATTTAAATGTCGGATCGATTATATTTTTTTCTATTTGAATGAATAAGAAAATATCCAAAGCTTTACTCCACAACCACGGAAAATAGTGAAAAGGTTAATGAAGATTTTGTCTTAAGATCTTGTTTGTATAACAATTGTATTTAAATATTCATAACTGTCCGTGTAGCATTGTTTACAATTCGATGTGCTTGTAACAGAACGGAAAGCTCAACTAAGACGATTATCTGTTAAATGATTTTTTTAACATATATAGATACATAATAATGGGTTGACGGATTGATTTGTGTAAACATATAACCTCCTTGTGTAAACGTACAGTTGCAAATACATTTGTGTACTACATGAATTTCGGGTGTAGGAAGAGGTTCTTTATTACGATAGCACTGTACTAAATTGTAAGCATCAATAATTTTTTAACTTCAAAATACGAAAACAACCGTTATGATTTCGTTCAGGAATGAACTATAAACTCAAATAGATTTAGATCAAACCGATAAAAATGGTACGTTTTCTCAACCAAAGCTTAAGTAAAACAATCTTTAGTAAAATAAGTTTCTGCTTATTTGTGTTTTTTCTTATTTTATACAAGAGAATATTTTTACTCATTTTGATATATCTTGCTTGAGCCAAGGCGTGTGTTTTGCATGATCCTATAATTTGAAAACACACGAGTACGCACATACATGTTTGTTATCAATCTGTTTATGTCTATGTACACAAATACCAAACCGCATGAATCAACTATCTCTCAATAGGTGATGAATGTGTCACTAATATGTAAATGGAGAGATTTTCCAGACTTTGAAATTGGTCCATCCTTTAGCACAACAGGGTTCCTTAAAAGGAAGACCGTGGTAATTTATTAACAAAATTGACAAAATAACGCTAATTGCGTACACAATAAAATCAAAACGTTCTAAAGACATTGACAATATACAATATACCAATTACGCAAGCCAATATGCCAGATAAAGACATCGAGATCATTTCTGCTTTATTGCCTAAACATATGTTGAAATTGTAATCAGACAAAATCTTTTTAAATAATTATCTTTTTTTTTATAATAAACATCCCCGTTTCTTCGCTTCTCATATCAAATATCACTCCTCAATTTTATGTTTTTAACAAGAATAGAAATAACAGTGAAAAAGACAATGTACATCAATTTTTAAAATCTGACTGCTTCTATATTAGTTTTATTCATATATCTTAACAATTCAAAATTTAAATAAATATTTTTGGTGGTTTTCATCATAATAATAGAACTATATACACCTGAAATGCTTTCTAAAATAAGTTAAACATTTATTGAATAGAAGTTTGCAGTGTTCGGCAACATTAGGTCCACGTCACACTAGACCAAGACGATGACATCCCATTACGATCTATAAAAAATATATGGACCCGGTAAAATCGTGGTACCACAACCTTGCTATGATCCTGATAATATTTTGCTACGATTCCACTACAACAGTAGTACATTCAAGCAAGGAGGTCATATAACCTCCTTGATTCAAGTAACGATATTGTCACGTTCTTGCAACATCTTACAAGACCTAACCACGACTTACGCGATCTCTGTATGCTTCAACTAAACTTCCTGATTGCAATAAAGTTTGTTATGTTGTGTGGACCAAGTTAACGTGTTGAAAGCAGAACATTCCGACCAGTATAGTTGCCTACAATATTGACTTATGATCTTGGATTGCGAATAGTCTCATTGACAATCATACATGTACCACATCTCATTGTCGTATCATATAAAAATGTGTCTATGTTTATGAAATAATTCCAAAATGTTGCCGTAAAAAATTAACCGAATTCAATTCAAACAGGAAATCAAATTAATCTTTTAGAACTAAATGATGCTGATTATTTTGGCATACAAAGCATACTTATTCGATTGGTTAGATGGTAGTTGCTTAACCTTATGATGACAAACTAAATGCAACAAACTTTAAACCATTAACACAATAAGTACAGGAGGCTTGTGTCAATTTGCTTAAACAACATGACATTTAAGCTGGTTCCTACAACAATTTTGCGTTGGTAAGACCTCTTATACAGTTGTTGTAATGATTCTTAAACTTCCGGGGCAGTGTGACCCTTTCTACACAAGTAGTTGTATTTACCCCTCTACTATTCGCAGATGTTGCTTAGAACCTGTTCATCCCTTCAAGCTAAACGAACACCCAATTTCATGAAGTTTTGTTTCTATCGTGTGAAAAAAGATCATTGTCAAAGATGTCCATTTTAGAAAATCCTTCCGGTCAAAAGGATTTTAATGCTGCTTTTTTTAAGGTAATTAGGAACTCAGACTATCGACGGACGTAAAATTACTGCAAAAGCTTAACTATGTTTTGTGTAAAAAAGAAGTGTCAACTCCATGTATCTAACAAGTTTGAGATAAATTACCGACATCCAGTCATGCTAGAAAAATAACTGCAAATGCAACTCATTTCTCTTTGTTATTCAACTAATTACAATATATACACACAACCATATTACCGTCAGAACCAACACAAAATCATCATGAGTCGTTCGAATTTGTTTATCGCCTCGTTTTCGATTTGATGGGTAGGTTAAACTCTGGGCCGAAGTTAGGAGGGGGAAGGGGGCATCTTATATGTTTTGGTTTTTCCTCTCGTATCAACTGATGCTGGTTTTCCCAAATAAAATGGTCAACATTTCAGCAATTTCTTACAAGCTACAAGCTACATTTTGATACACATTTTTTTTTCAGTTTTTTTTTGTCATATATTAAGACCAAGTATGACTTTCTTTCCAAAGAAGAACCAATTTTGTTATTTGATTACCTATATATACACGGAATGTAGGACAGAAAGTCACAGACAAAAAGTCACGGACAAAAAGTCACAATTCATTTTTTTCTGATTATTTTCTCTGAATAAAACCCGCTTATTTCTACAAAAATATTTTTGTATTTTTTTTTGACTATTGTATATAAACCAACTTTGTACACAAAATTTATCAAAAAATATCAAAGGTGATCAAATAATTGTTAACAAAAAACAAAAGGTCAAAGTAGTTTGGCACTTAGGTGGATTTATGGTGCCAAGAAATATATCTTTTGCATGATTGAAATTAAATAAATCTTGACACATTTTCTTAACTTTAATAAGAATATATGTATTGAAAAGTAAATATTTCAAGATATTTCTTTTATATATACAAACAATCATCAATAGATTAATTGTGACTTTTTGTCCTGTGACCTTTTGTCCTACTAAATTTGTGACTTTATGTCCTGTGACTTATTGTCCTTTGACTTTCTGTCCGTTTACCTATACGCAATCGCAACCGACAGATTATTTTCCTATATGCGTTACTGACAACAGATAATGGCAATTCATCATAGTACCAATTATACGAATTGAATGACTCGGCAGCATTTCACCATCGGATTTAGAGGGCTTAAGAGGGTTTTTTGGATCACTGCCTCGCTTCGAGATTTCTCGCTTCGAAATGTGAATGAAATGAGTAAAATTATGAACACAGGTGGAGAGGAGATAGATTGATAAACTTTATTTATCTAAAAAATGGCTTGCAATCAAAATCGAGATGCCGAATATAATCGCCCAATAATTTATTTCATCCGAATTCACAATATCAGCAAATGTACTGTTCCAAGTTGAAGGTCACAACTGATTTTTAATTACTACTATACCTACTTCTATAGGCCTTGGAAAGATGTCCCATTGGCGAGCATACCACAATTTCTTATGCTCATATAAACTGTTATTTATACATGTAATTTCAACAAGGATTTCCTCTCCAACATTACAGTTGACCCTTTCTTTTATTTTCATATATTTCAGTTTACGTCTATTGAAAAGTTCAATCGTTTAAAAATGTCGCAGATCGATTAGCATGCGCTTGTAGTGTAGACTCCCCCCCCCCCATTTGTTGGCCCTTAATTTTTTGTTGAACATATTTTACTTTTCATATTTCAAATAATTGCACTTATAAAGTGTTACAGTTAAAGATTATAGTTTAAGATAAAAAGGGTATGCACTCCATTGGTGTTTTTTGTTATTAATGTCGACAAAGAGCTTTGAGAATTTTAAAAACCCGATTTAAAAAAAATCTATTCTATTCTATTCTACATGTAGCGCATGAGGACATCAAAACACACGGAAGGTTGCTGATCATATGAAGTTTTTTTTCGGTATTTATAGATTAACAAAAATAAATTTATTGAATATATCCTTTTATCAAAATAATATATTTGGTGTTATAACAAAAGTACACAAATACAAAATTTATTTAAAACATTTCATTGATGACTTTTTATATTACTTCAACAAACAACAAACACTAATTTGGCTTATGAATTGTCTTGGCAATATTTAATCAAAATTCAAACAACAACATTACACAACAAAATTATTTTTCACTCAAAATAAATCTTGACGATTAAACTAATCATTGTATCACAGCTTCGCGATCCAAAGCTAGTGAACTAGATGGTGGTCCAGTCGACAACATTTCACAAGTAGCAGTTCATCATTTTCCAGCAACCAAATTTCATGACCGGCTATGAATTAATGTTTTGTTTTAGTGTCAACATAAATTGTATTTGTTTGTTGTTTTATGATGTTTTCTATCAATGTTACAATTGCCAAACGTCAAAATATAAAACATATGTCACGGTCGTCTAAGCAGGATACATTACCACACATCCTCCATACTTTAATATGTAAGCTTAAGACCTGCCCCCTCCTACGTTAAACTCACATGTTAGGGTGATAATTTATAACGCTAGGAACGCCGCGAAATAATGCTTGACCATATAAGTGAACATTTCGGAAGCATACGAGATTATATGCCTTTTAAATTTAAGTTATAAAGGAGAACACCACACAGAACCTTTCCAATGTCATACCAAGAACATTGCAATATTATGCACATTTTGACTGGTTTTGAGGTTTATAGCAAGTTTGTTGTCCCTGAGATACCAACTATTGCTCGATGCGAAGCCGAAGGCAATAGTTTGTATCAAAGGGACAACAAACTTGCTATTACCCCCATTAAGTGTTTTAATATACCGAACAAAACAACTTTCTAGTTGGAGCAATGATAGTTGTCCTTGATATTTACTTGTAGAGAACAGAAAGCGAATGGGTGTGCTAATCCACATTTTGAGGTTGGTATAAAACAATTGACATGCCCCTTAAAATTCTATTTCAATCATGTTCGATTGCCTATAAAAAAAAACCAGGTTGCCAATGAGACAACTATGTTCACCAAAAACCAAATGGCATATAAGTACGTCTGAGCAAATGTCATCTCTACAACAGATTTATCCATCGCATCACCAGCAGTGATTGTGGTACATGGCTGTGTACATTATGTATATACAACTCGTCTAAACATCAATCCAACAATGTTAGATCTGTACATCTTGTAATTTTACAACTATAGTTCACCGTATAGCCTTCAACAATGAGTCCAACCCATACAGCATATTTATCTTTAAAAGGTCCCGAAATAACAATTTAAAACGATTCTTACAAATAGTTTTTACGGCCCAATTTTTTTCCCATAAAAAAACTTATTTTTATTCATACACATTTCAGTATAACTTTCGATCATTTCAATCTTTTTTTCAACATTTTTTTTGTGAAAAGAGTCACTGAAATATATACAAAACAATGGGAAAAAAACCAATAATGACATGCAACAAAAACCAGCGACAACTAAAGTTAAGGCTCCTGACTTTGGGTAGGCATGTACAGAATGTGGCGTTGTTGATACACTTGTCTTCTGACTTTTATTACTACTTTGTCAAGAATTTGATTCCCTATTTGCTATAACAGTGTACCATAAAATGCCATATATAGACAAATGATAGAGGACCAAGATCTGATAAGATTGTTTGCAATTCTAAACCTAAATTGCTGATCATAATAATAAATATCAAAGCTACTAGTAACCCGTGTGTTATACCTCTGATAATTGACAGACAAGTAATTATTCATATAATTATGAAATGCATTGGTCCAAGACTCAATATTTTGAATGGAGTTAACTTTGTTGGTTTTTTTTTTTTTTGCTTACACAAATGACAAGTGAACCGGCGGTGTTATAATTTATTACATTTATAGGCATTTCATTTTGACTGACGAAACATTAATAATCGATAAGTCATGAATTCCTTAATCCCTATTTGTTTAGGCTTTGTATAAAAGATAACATTCTGATTGAAAAGGTATCAGCGTATTATCACTATTTATCTGATCATTTTGCATATGCACAGTACAGGCGCTGTAATCTCTACTTGCGCTAATGACGCTTTCACGTTTTTAATACTGCTTCTGCAGGCCCTTACATGTGATGTTGTATTTGTATTTGCATGAGATAGAATTGAGAATGGAAATGAAAAGGTATTTAGACTTTGCCTGCAGCTACATGTACCATTTTAATATGTTGATTTTTTTTTATCAGCGACATAACGGTTCCTCTTTTCATGTCGTCTATCTGTTAGTCGAGCTTCAACTGTAGACACTCATCCATCCTAATTTTGACTTAAAATTCTAGGCATTTGTTAATCTAATCAAGATGTAGATCTCTGATTTCGTTATACTACATATTGTATTTATAAGCTGTTTTATAGGTATTTACTTAAGCATGACTATTCCGCACCCCCTCTCTTTTATGCAGTCAGTCTTTTATGCATTTGTGCAAATTTAGGATCCACCACTGATACTTGTTTATTTTTGTTTATTCAAATGCCTCAATCTAATTAAAATATAAATATCTGATTTCGTTATACTACATATGAGACCTACTGAAATGTTTATGACGTGTTGTTTCTGATTACTGATGCGGACATCTGAAATATAAAAAAGGTAAAGCTGAGAATTTTCAATAAGTTTAAAATGTATTTGGGAGGCTTTATATTAAAGTCTCCAATATGTACTCGTAATTAGTGAAATAATTGTCTTAAATGTGGTATAACTGCTAGAACAATTTCATTCCTGACTTTAGTCTGTGTACATATAGCTTTTCCATGGATCCGCTGTACGGGTAGAAAACTTGATGGTCCCTCTGGTTCAAACATTCCTCTGCTCCACAAGCTGACAAAACGGTTGTACTCATAAGGTACACTTGTAAACCAGTGTACAAAGGCAAAGTTGACAGGCTTGTACTGATCATCTGTTTTAATAAAAAATGTTATGAAAAATCTGATGACACCCGGACGAAGTGTAAACTCATTTTTCAAGATGCCCCCTTCACTTCCACACCATGAGGCAAGTATAACTGAAGATCTTGATAGTCGTGAATTGCTGCTTCCGTATTTCTCGCCGCACATCTCCATTGCAAAATATTTCCTACAACTGCCACTGATTTCATATTCATTTATATCAAGAATACACCGTACTGATTCTTGTAGAAAATCCAAATAGTGGTCGTTCATAAAGGCATCATGTCGTACTCCGTTGAAGCTGATGTCTGCATTACAAAACCAGTCGTTCGAACGGCTGATATCTCCGGTTGATAAAGATATCAAACGTTGCACAACTGCTGTATCTTTTGTTTCTGAATGGGCTGTATTTTCGAATTTAAACGAGGAAGAAAAAAGGTCCGAAAGGTGATGTAGTTTTGTAAGTCCATGAACAAATTGGATTTCTGATATTTTACGCATAAACTGAATCTCTGGAGATCGCTGATTTGTACTAAAGGATCCTAAAACACCATTCATTCTTTCGAATCCGAAGAGCCAGTATCCGTGAAAGGGTCCATAGTCTAATATGCAATCAACAAGATGGATATGTAAGTGCATGTTTGGTGTTACCATAGCTGACCCATAAATGCTCTCAAATGTACGGCAGAATTCAACAATTTTCTCGTGGCCTTTTCTTAAGTCCTGGATTGTTATTGATGATACGCATAGTAACCTGCATGCCTCAACAAATAACAACCAACAATCGAAGTCTTTTTTCGGTAGATGACCTTTCAGTGCAATCGGTGAAAAATATAAGGTCCAGTTTTTCCATTGTTCTGAGGTAAAACTGGAAAAAGAGGATTTGATTTTTCGCGGAATTCTTCCAAACGATGCAGGAACAGTAACATTATCGACTATGTCTTGAATTTCTTGGAGATCTTGGCCTGTTAGTTTGTCCTTCCATATAGTCTTAAACATATATTTTGCGGTCCCTTGGAATAGATTGTGCATTGGATCAACAACAAAGGATGAAATTGCATTGAAATATGGAAGTCGTAAAAGTTCTGTGTACCGCACACCGTGTTTACTTTCTAATTTTTGTTTTGCTGCCATATTGTTTTGCTGTCTGATTTCCTCTGCAATCGACCTATGTTCATGATCTTTTCGTGGTTCGTCTGTTGAAGTGAAACCTCCATAGTCGGTTTTATCACCAAATTTTCCTGAAAGAACAATACGTGTTATTATATCTATTTCTGCTATTGTTTTATGCACATAAATGAGGAGTCATGTCAATTATTTGCCAACAAGCATTAAAGATGCTATTTATACCAGAAAATACACACACAAAAAAACAACAAAAAAAAAACAAAGAAAATCTGTCATTTCGATCTAATATCAAATGAATAAATTCCTGATTTCACCAACCTTTTAGTAAGATAAAAATATTGAAAAATTGTTTTTATTGATTCGTATGTACAGTTGAATTCACTTAGACTGCACCCAAAATGGTAAATACAATATAAGAACCGTACTATTGTCTGGCTATTGATAATCGTGTATATACTGCCACTTTAAATTATGCAGTATTATTTGATGTTTTCAACGAATGTTTTAATTATATATACCAGTTTTAAAATTCTTTTTGCACTTAGAACATCCGGCTTTCGCAGTATGCCCCAAAAATCCACCAATTTTTCTGGTTGCAGGTATATCGCAAGAGCAGCAGATTAGGGCGACATAGTATTCCTCCTCCTAAGGAAAATTGATAAATGCATATAAATAGATAATAAATGTATTTTATATATATCTTCTATAATAACCCAATTTGATCAAAGAAAAATAGGCAAAGGAATATAGCTGGCATATCTAAAGTCAGAATTAAGAAATACAAAACAGACTTTTAAAAGTTGTTAGAAATAAGCCTTAACACTGGTTTTTTGTAAGCGAAGGTAGCCATATTTTAGTTTCCGATTGGGACAAATAAACAGTAGAATTGTTTTTCTTTTTTGATCTTGAATATTTTATATTTGTAATCAATGTTTTAAAACCGAGGAGATTTTTTTTTCGTATCTGGAGAATACCGGTTTTATAGCCGAGCATTAGTCTTCAATTTGTTTCTGTTTAATCAATTCGCATCTTTAATATTTCTGAACGCAAAGTAAGGCAAATGGCACATTGCAACTGTTGACCATCTGAAAACTATATGATTATATTGTTTTGTATGTGTCGTTGCGTTGCTGTATCATTGAGGTTAATTCGTTAATTCCTTTTATTTCCAATTATCATGAACAGATTTTCTGTTCATGTTTCAAGCAGCATCAATGTAAACTACATGTAAGAAGTCCATTGAAGCAAAGATAATATGTTGTTCATTAAAGCAGTATATATCATTAATTTCCACTTTGTGACCATTCTATAATGACATATGTTACGTATTAGGAGCAGTATTTCCCCCAATGAAATTGTGATTTTTATTTGTCTCAGTTTTAGTTTCATTGACCCACAGTTCATACATTCTTTTATCATATACTTAGACTAGATAACATATACATTTTACCGTATGATAATAGCATTAAATTGACGTAAATTCCATATTTTTCGAATTGGTGCTTAGCGGGCTGATATGAAAAGTTTATCACATGCTTTGATTTTTATCACATGCCTTTCCGTAACGTTATCACACGGCATTCCGGTAATACTCGGCCAATTCCGGAAAATACATCTAAATGCTACGTGTTCAGTGAAAAACATTACAAAGTAGTGTACAAAACAATTACTTGAATACTGGAAAGTATATTGTGTAAAATTATAAAAACAAAAAAACAAAAAACAAACAAATTATGCAATAAATGCATTCTTTAAGTTTTTCTGAAACATAATTTAGAGAGTTTCTTTAAAAAGTTGACTTTGTCAAACAATGAGCATTATGTATAGTATTGAATTATTTTTTTGTCGATTCGTCCATATTAAAATGTTGTTTTTTTCTCTCTCTGTTGAGGCATATGATATTAAGATTTCATATTGAATGTATCAAATTTTGAGTACGACGGCCGTGAACTTTTATACTCTTTAAACTTCGAAAACCACGTAAAAGGATCAATATGTGAATCTGTTATTTTTCTCTACTGTTGAAGCATATGATAAAAAGATCATAACATGTCATTTTTATATCGCATGTATTATCAGCCCTCGGTCAATATCAGCCGTCGAGCCATGCGGCTCTTGAGCTGATATTGAACCTAGGGCTGATAATACATGCGATATGAAAATGACATGTTATGTCAACATCTTGTTTAACAAATGACGAGATAAGCGTTGTATGAAACTGGAATAAATGAATAATTGTCAGATGTGTATTTCTAGAGTAATATAAGTCTAATTTTCTACATAGAAACACTTAACGTTTTTGGAAAGCTTAAATTAAATGCTTTTATTGTATTTCAGAAGAAAACAATTCAGTGAGCCATAATTTTAAATATGGGAACGCATAGCTTTTATTCAAAAACTATGCTTTTATAGTGTGTTTTGCATTGGTGCAAATTGTTATTCGACTTTTGTGCCAGTTTTTCTTTTTTAAATACAATGCATCGCTTCTTACTTGATCGTCATCCCTTGCTTTATACTTGAATCCATTACTCCACAAATCAATCAATTCGTCAACTAAAGGTCTAAGGTATGGGTTTATTGACAACGAAGGTTCGTCTGGTCCCGGAATAACACCAGCAGTGATAACATTCTCTTTCTTTAACCTTTCACTTCTAGGTAAATTCATTAAGCTTAGGTAGATTCCTCCACTGCTGTAAGGAGAATGCTTATATGGCTGAAACCAGTCGACATTGAGCTGCAGAGCATATCTCCTTGGCATTTCTAAAAATGGTCTACCTGCATGCGTCATGAATGATTTCCAGACTCTTCCATCATAAACATCTCTGAGAGTACCCTTTATTTAAAAGAAGAAGAAGAAGGAATACACTTCTTGAAAGATAAAGAGTGTTAACTTGGTGATTTTTTGTTGGACTACGTTTTTTTTAATTAGTATGTTATAGAGACTACAGATGCAATAAAGTGTTTTCTTTTTAATTCTATAATTTTATGTAAAAAAAACATTCGTTGCACATTTAGCAAAAATTGTAATGCAATGAAGAGTTTCTGTTCAACATGATCATTATTTTTCTCGTCAATTTGAAACTACTTAAGAAAATATCATAGAATATAAAAGGAGCAGAACTTTAAACAAACATATGAAAATTATTCGATCAATAACAAAACTAAACACAATTAAAAACCAATTGTTCAGAGAACAATTGAAGGCCTTTCCACATCAAAGAAACTTTGAAAAGAAGCTAGTTTCTTCAGACTTATGCAATAAATAAAGGTTTTGACATATTTGAAAGTGAACTTAAGTAGTTATATGCTACTTCCGGTTTAGTAAATGTTACTTTTGGTCTTATATGATAGCTTCGTTCACACTGATTCCAAAAATATATGGTTTCTATATACTTTTGCCTGTAATCCGGGATATAATTGACCACTTCCGGTTTACAGAAAGACACTCCTAGTCTTTAGTGATAAGTTAAGGTATTTAAGTTACAAAATATATGGATTCTGAGTACTTTCATATGAAAAAAGTGCAAAAATAGCTACTTCCGGTTTTCTCAAGGTCACTTCCGGTTGTCATTTTTGAAGGTCATGTGTCAACTTACCTTTTGTACAAGGTCATATGGCTTTATAATGAACTTAGTTGAAGTTATAATCAAATAACCTTATATTAAGACATTTCAGGGGCACTAACTCCTATAAGATGCCATTTAATTGTATCAGACCAAATGTAACATATCTTCATTACAATAAACCAAACATTTTGCACTTGTTCTTTAATGTATATCTTTAAAAGTGTCTGAGAAAATTTCAAAACAAGGAAAAGTCCAAATTTTGAACTTGACCTTGACCTTTGACCTTGACCTTATTTTCTAAGTTAGGACCTAGGGGCCTCAAATAAAACTATTCCAGGGTTATATGGTTAATAGTTGATGAGTTGAAAACACATACCGACAAATTTATTTAGTAATGGTAGATAACTCCTATAAAATTTCATCCAATCGCTTCGATCCAAATTAGCCAAAAATTCCTGAGGATGTAACGAACAATTTGTAAAAAGAATTTTGTCGATATCTTTTTTTTGTTACGAAGGAGATGCACTCTGATGATAAACAGTGAATAGGGAGATAACTCTTACAAAGAAAATGGTTCGGCTTAGCAGGGTGAAATTTAAAAGCGCATAAACTATACGATACCATATGAGATATATCTAAGCGACATATTGCGAAACAAACATTTATCGCAAGAACAAAATTTGGCGGAAGAAAAAAAAAAAAAAAAAAAAAATAATAATAATCAGAACAAATACAATAGGTCTTTCCACAGAAAAGTGGAAAGACCTAATTAAAACTACATGTATGTATAGTCTTATATTCAAATATCAAACCTAAACGGACTAATATAACTAGTTTTGACTTGTCTGCACCTATATATTCATTAAAAAAAAACCTCATTAACATGCAACTTTCTTATGTTTTGTTACAAATGTATTATGCATACCGGTATACTAGTTCGCTGTCTCCAGTCTTCACATCGCTGTTTCAATCCAGGACGATCAAGAAGATTCTGTATCGATTTCATCACTGAGCGGTAACAATATATTTTGATAGGATAGTGTTTTCTACTGCCATCTTGAAGAATAACCTCTTTCAAAAGTTTTTCTCCACACTTCTGTCTAAATTTTCTTTGTGCATGATTCGGATATTTGATAAAAGTGCATGTTCTGCATTCTTCGGCTTCCGACAGTGTATATAGTTCATTACATTTTGAACAGACGACATACTTTAGAAAATCATCTTCGAGGATGCCCTGTGTTTTTTTAAGTGTATACACAGATCTCGGGATGGAATTCGATAGAATAAGAAGATATGGTGCGATTAACCCACAGGCCGACAGAAATGCGTGAAAAAATGTCAAAAGGTATCCTAAAGCAGTTGCTGACACATTATAAAAGACTGACCACGAGCTTATGAAGTGTACTGTCCATCTTGCAATTACTTCTACATTTGTATGATCTTCATTTCTGTGTCCTTGTACTCTATTCACATTTCTTCCTTCGGATAGATCTGCATTTACGTCTTCTAAAAGAACATCTTCCCATACTTCTTGAACTGATGACTCTATGAAGGGCAATACATGATCTAATTGTATACTTTCGAGGTCTTCTTCTTCATATACTGGTCTTTGTTCTTTTACATCGAGGAAATGGTTTTTTCGTTCCTGATCTTCATATTCATCTATAAAAGGTGGACATGATATTTTGGTTGAACTTTCTGTTACGGTCGTTACATGTAATGGTTTCTTTGGTGGTGAACAACATTCGTTGTGGATGCTTCTTATCCATGTGCCCTTTGAAACATCGTAAAATTCACTTCTATGTCGCCTGTACGTTCTGTCAGCCACAAATTGTTCACAATGCGGACAGTATAGCTGACTTGAATATGACATATTTTAAAGCATCTACAAGATAATATTAAATTTATATATTCTGTATGTACAAAGTAGCACAATAATGAATTGATCAAGAGGATAAAAAGGAAGGCTACCATAAGCGAGAAGGGGACTTAAAACTATTGTGAAAAACAAACATTAGATAAAGTTTTAGAGAAAAATATGTGGAATTAACTGTGAAGCACGTCAAGTGTCATAAGCTCACGTTACCATTTGACCCATGTGAGCTAAAACTTTTAAAACTTTCTATATTAATGGATCTTTTGACGAATTTGTTATTTTTTGCTTAACTTTATAAATGAAAAATTCAGCGTTTAATAGTTTCTACATCTATGATTGTATAAATATATTTTGGCAAAAGGTCACGGAACTAAATTTAAGGTGTAACCAGGGGTCGAATTAAGCTTTTTTGTGTACTGGCCAGCCGAACCAGTTGACTAAAAAGTCTACTGGTCAGGCTCCAAATCTACTGGTCCGTAAAAAATGTCGTTCATTCGACAAACACTAATATAAATAATAACCCAACCCCCAACCCCAATACGGGTAATTTATTTCGCAGATATTTTTTTGGTAAATAAATTGAAATTGCCAAAACCTATTTTAAAAGAGTTTTTAATTTTTGTTTTGTCTTGTGTTGTACCACCACTGTCCCATTTAAAAGAGAACATCAGGGTAAGAATCCAGCAATAACTATTTATTAAGAACCTGTCCCAACTCAAGAGCCTGTTATTCTAGTGGTTGTAGAATGTGTGATTTTGGTTTTCATTATTGTTTTTTTTTTCGCTTATTTTTTAATATAAATCTGGCAGTTGGTTTGTCTATTTTGAATTTCCTTCACACTTGTCATTTTGAGACCCATTATACCTTATTTTCCGGTATTAGCCGATTTTACACGGTGAAGACTTAACTTTGACCATGGAAGTATAATAAAATACAATACTTCCATGCTGTGACCAGCAGACTGTATTTGAAATCGCCAACAGTCACATTTTATAATGCGAATTAAGCCTATCACAAGTATTGCCTCTCAAATATTTGAAAATATGATAGTAATGTCTTTTAACAAATTGTATCTAGCATTTCTTATGAAAGAATAATTAATCACGATACAACAACAAAAAAAAGCATATATATATAAAGATATATGAATGATTAAATGTCTGGAGAACATACGTAAGATTTTCATTAAAATGTATGAAGTCTACATATCCTTGCTTCATTAGGACATGAACCCAGCAACTAATTTATCTCAGGATAAAAATTTTTGGATAACCTCGAGTCAAAAGAAACAAGAAAATGAAGAAACCTGTATTTTGGGTGGGTGTACAAAAAGGGGTGGGGGGCTGGGGGGTGGGGGTGTCGGATGGCGGTACAGTTTCTGAATTATATATAATTTAATTTCAATTGTAACCCTATTTTTATCAAATGCCAGAGAAGCATAAAAAACAACATTTTTTTCCGGTGTATACGTTAATATAGGTTGATATAATTAATTAATGCTATTTTCAAAATTCATAGCAGAGTAATAGCCTAGTTTTCAGTAGACTATAAAATGTCTACGCAGTTGTTCTTGTTTCATTGTTCACAAACGAAGTTTGTTCTCGTCCTTGAATATGCTTGAAATATCTACCCCTTGATCATAAGTACAACACTGGCAAACAATCACATCTTTAAAATTAATTAAATTTCCATAGTTAAAATTTAAAGTCATATGAAACCTCAAATTAAAAAAAAAAATGCATATGTTTTTTTTTTTTATAACAAAAGGGATAGTTGTCGTTATTAAACTTCTGCACATATAATTTTTTATCGGAAGAAAATTTTTTGATTACTCCACATTTAAAAGAATTTTACTGTTTTTTTAATTGATTGCTTCGAGGAAGGAATTCGCCAACATGTTTTCCGTGTTTAAAGTGACCTTAGCGTGACCCTCTCGTAAAAGACCGGTCATTGCAATACACATGGATCTGTCACTGAAATAAACCAGTATCTGATTGTACACGTTAAACATGTGCTCAATGTCCATGATTTTTTGTTGATAGTCTACTATAAGGTGTCAATCGTTAAACTATGGCTTTAAAACACAATTAATGAGCCGCCATATTTTCACTTCATAACAGACAGAGAAAAAAAATCGATATTTTTGGGTAAAAAATTATAAAATTGTGCACAGAAGTTTATGATATAGTTATGCATTGGTTCAAGAATTGGATAAACATTATTTTTCACCAGTCACTCGTTCCATATGACTTTAATTTCGATACTAATTTAACTGGCTTGTGTTATACTACCTATCGGTAAATATCTATAAAAGTAATACTGACCTTAATATAAGAACATCGTGAAGAATTTATTACTAGCTGCTTGCCAAATAGTTAAATAATGCCTGTTGATTGTTACACTTCTATCCAAAAAGTAATCCGATGTACAAAATTGAGAGTCAAATACTAAAATATTGATATGCAATATAAATAGTTCTACTAATACACAGTGTCATATGTCATTGGTTGTCAGCTGGGTTCATCAAAAAAGAATAAAATGAACACGTACTTAAAATATATTTCGACTAAACACTTAACAATTTAAAGGTATTGAACTTTTTTTTTCATATTTACAAAAATAAGAAATTTAAAAGAAATCAAAATGGTCTTATTTCTAATTATGTTTTTTGAAATTTGTTTATAAGTAAACACACACACACACACACACACACACACACACACACAGTTAACAATTTGACCAATAGATATAATGAAAAAATACATTTATTTTCTTTGATGTTTGTTATAGAATAATGTGTGTTATCAATATTTTATCAAGGAACTGTATATTTAAATATACAATTCCTTGATTTTATTTCTTTTTAAAAACCTTGTATATAAAAAAGAAGATGTGGTATGTATGCCAATGAGACAACTATCCACAAAAGACCAAAATGACACAGACATTAACAACTATAGGTCACCGTACGGCCTTCAACAATGAGCAAAGCCCATATCGCATTGTCAGCTATAAAAGGCCCCGATAAGATGTTTGAAAGAGTTTTAGACTGTGGCCTTCACTTTTCGTTTTGTTACTTTTTGTCTGTGAATTTCTGTCCTATATATATTACAAGATACACACCAAATTATTGATAAATATCAGTTTGAATGAAAAGTTACTGTTAAAATATCATAGATAAGAAAGTCACAGTGCATGTAAATGAATGTAGAAAAGATATATGTTGCATAAAGGTCTGCACTTATATATTAGGAGAAAAAGTCTAAATTCATATTATATATAAAAATGGGCATAATTAACTCAAACAAGTACAATACATGTTTGAGTAAAATAATATCAGAAGCACCTTTTTCTTTGCTGTGACCTTAATATAAGAACATACATGTTTGTGTAAAATTATTTATCAGAAGAACAGTTTTGCTGTGACTTTTTCTTGTAACTTTTTTCCTGGGGATTTTGTGGAATTTCGCCAAGAATTTATCATTAGTATAGTCTTGTATTTCGCCGTCAAAAATATTGAACTTCAACCAGGCGATCGGATAAATATTTCATAAAATTAGTTATACATTATATATGATAAACTGGTCTGCAATTCCGCGTGGAAGTGTAGGGATAAGTGAACAAAACAGAGGTCCACAGTTTATATATGAAACATAAATGTACAATAATGCAAATATTGAGGTTTAAACCCAAGTGCACTAGATTCGTAGATACTATGCTCAGATTGACCTTTACAAGAAAAACCCAAGCACTAATAATAAACTACAGAAAGATTGTGTTTCGTCTATCAAATTCGTCCTAGTACTTATGATATTGAGGTATGGGATTTTTTTTAGAAAAAAAATAAAAAATATATAGAACCAGTGCCATATTACCATGCTAAATATAACCGCATATACTAGATACATTTCCCTTAAAATAGAATGCTTAGGAACAAATCAAGAAATACACCATCATGGCAAAGCACCGCAACAATTTCCTGATATAACACAAAAAGTTGAGAAGGTGCTGGTTCTTAAGATGCAATCGGATAAAAACATTTAGATGGGAAACTATAAACTTGCGTTGCATTTAAAGTTAATAATGAATTTGAAAACTATCTATTTTAAGTAAATCATTCTAAATGTAGTTCATGATTAAAAAAAGTTTCGGCATACATGTTATTTCTCCACTTTGTAGTCAATGTTACTCGGTAAGTCGGTCGGGAAGAGGATTATATACTTTTCCCCCTTAATTGCTTTTAATTTACCGAAGTTCAAACTTTATTTATAACTATATATATATCTTAGTTATCATGCATTAATTAATTTCTAATAATCAGGGGGGGGGGGGGGAAATAGATGCCATAGGCGATTGAAGTACGTTTAATTGTAAATGTCGATCGTTTATTAGACGCCGTGATTTAGGAGGAGGTGTCTGTTTTTATAGTTCACAGTATGGCATTTATCTCTGTAAAAGAAATGTCATGCAATTAAATGCAAGGTTTTGAATATTGAGGAAATACATCAGTATGTGGTCTGACAATATACAAACCTCGAGAGACATGTATGATATAATATAATTTTGTCTTCTGATGTTGAAAAAGGGTCATGCAGATGAATTATATTTGATTGATTTATATATGGCATCTTCATTTTTCTAACCATAAGAAAATGAAATCAAATGTATCATATACACGTTTATTGAATTAAAATAATTTGTTTCGTGGCATGTAAATTGTTTTAAGTAATCATTTGCAAGGTGTCTAGCTTGAAAACATTTTTTGTATTTCTCCCGTTTCGGAAGGGAAACATTTTCTCTGAAATATTGTAGAAAATTCAGCCACAGTGGCACTAGATCAGTTAAACACATTAATTATCATAGCATTTGTGAAAAAAATATTTCAATTAGTTGAACAAAAATGTACAAATGTAAAAACGTGGAAAATATTAGAGGATGTAAGTGTCTTAATAAAAAAAAAATAGTAAGTCGTTAGAAATAATGGTATGTAAGAGGAAAGGTTACTGGTGTCATTGTGTACACCCGACACGTCTTACATATGGGACTCAGTCACCAGTCATCTTTAAAGTATGATCGAAACAAATTAAAATTTAAAAAACATGAAGGATCAACAATTCTTTAAAATTTCACAAATACAGCCGAGGATTTATTCTATATATCTAGGCAGTTAATCCTAAGTTGATTTAACCGAATAAATCAAAATTGAATAAGACGAAAAAAAAGAAAAGAAAAAATGGGACAAAAATTAAAGAATAGAGAAAAATGAACTTCCATAATTTAAGGAATAAAGAATTATTGTTAAAATAACAGTTGAACCTAAATAAACTGATTTTTTTTAATAATAAATATCAAAGAAGACGTGTTCAGACCACGGTAAACGGACAGAAAGTCACAGGCCATAAAGTCACAAATTTGGTAGGAAAAAAAGTCACAGGACAAAAAGTCACAAATAATATGTTGACAATTGTTTGAACATATATATAAGAGAAATATCTTGAAATATTTACTTTTTAATACATATATTCATATTTAAATTTAAGAAATTTGTCATTTTACTTGAAAAATGAAGATTTATTTCATTTTAATCATGCAACAGAAAGATTTCTTGGAACAATGAAGCCAGTAAGTGCCAAGCCACTTTGACATTTTGTTTTTTTAACAATTATATGATTTACTTTTATATTTTGGGCGATATCTTTTTGCGCCAAAAAGTAATTCGTTTGCGCCACAACTTAATTGCCCCAATACTTTTTTTGCGCCACCTTATTTTCAAAACTATAGGTATCATTTGCGCCAATAAGATAATCACCTAATTGTGCCAATTCTATCTATTTCTATTTATTATATATAACAACTAAATGATTGATATTTTTTTGATAATTTTTGTTTTCAAAGTTAGATTTTTAAATTAAACAATAGTTCAAGCGGCCCAGTTGAAGAAAAATACAAAAATATTTTTGTAGAAATTTCAAAGATAATAGTCAGAAATAATGAATTGTGACTTTTTGGGCATAGGACATTTGAGCGAAAAAGAAAAAAGCACATAGGGTCATTTGAGCGCCGACTTCATAGGACATTTGAGCGCCGGGATATTAACCTTACCTGAGTTTTCAGACAGGACATTTGAGCGAAATTTTCCCTGATAATTTTACACGAATTAAGATTTTTTTTTAAAAGTAATCAATTTATATTTTCCTTGACACTATTATCAAATTGCAATCTGTGACTTACATAAAAATTCGGAGTTTGAACATTGATGCACCGCAGAGCCGAACAGAAAAGGAGAAGGAACAGAATCTCCGGGATTTGCATTCGAAATACTGCCAGCAGGAAATTACGAGGGATTTTTATGTCAGAAGCCTGGGATATAAGTTCCAAGCCCGAACAGACTTGTAAATAATGCCGTTGCCGAGTTTTATGTTTTATGACAGTGCTTTGTTTTTAGTGCTTTGTTTACAATTAAAAGATGTTTTAATCTTTTTGTTGGTAAACTCCTGTTTTATGACTGTGCTTTGTTTTTAGTGCTTTGTTTTTTACAATTAAAATATGTTTTAATCTTTTTGTTGGTAAACTCCTCATTTAATGAACTATATTCGTAAGAAAATGTGGTATGATTGCCAATAAGACAATTCTCTATCCAAGACTTGTTTTCGCTCAAATGTCCTACGCTTATTCTTATTTTCGCTCAAATGTCCTAAAATTTAGGCGCTCAAATGTCCTATACTTTGGCGCTCAAACGTCCTTTTTTTTTCGCTCAAATGTCCTGTCAATGCGCTCAAATGTCCATTGCCGGACTTTTTGTCCTGTGACTTTTTGTCCGTGACTTTTTGTCCTGCGACTTTCTGTCCTACATTCAAGACCACACGTTGTCATATATGTCTTTTTTTTTTATTATTATCAAAAGACTATGATTCCAATAAATCTTTATTTCTAAACACATCAATTAATTTCTGCACAGAACAAATATATTTGAATTTTTTTTCTTTTAAGACTCAACGTCAGTCCGTTTACTTATTTCTATATCTACAAGTTTCACAAAATTATCTATCACAATATTTATAAACGACTTATATTAAATCTACGTAAATTGCTTATTAATTGAGAATTTTATCAACATCAAAAAACCCAATGTAGAGTACTAGTAGTGGAGTTATTAAAAAATCAAATGATATTCATCATCAACTACCACTGACCCGATGATTGCAGTGAAATTGTAATGCATAAAAAGTTTCATTTTCTTGTGTACTGTCACCTAACAGAAATCATTCAAACAGTTTACCTTAACAGAGACATATAATAAAATCTGTCTATAAAAAAATGATTTATATTTGTCATAAGCCATATCCAAAGATTTGAAGTATTTGATTACAAGAAACTAGTGTCAAAATTTATTAAAAAAAAAAAGACACATCAATATATTTTCTTCAAAATGAATATCACTTTTCGATATGGTCATAAAAATCATAAAAAAAAGGCTGATCAACCAATCAGTTGCAAGTTACCTGTTGGTAGGAAGTACTTTCCGCCCCTCGCTTATACCCGGGCCAACCAGGTGTTTAGATATGAGAAGCAAGAAGACCCCCCTTTGAAACAATCAATACTTAAATATCATGATATTTTGAAATTGATCATTGTACCTTCAAAATGAACACTCCAAAAAATTACCATAGTCAACCGTCAACAAGCAGAATATGTACACCAGAGAATGAACCTCTTGTAAGAAGAAATGTACTGAGATCATTAGATGGTAGCCAGAATGGTAAGTTTCAATTATCTTACTCGTCCTTACAAACTTTAAAAAACGTAAATTAAGTGACTTATGTTTTAAATATATATGATACATTTTAGGTTACGTCTACAAATTATTAAAAATAACCGGTCTCACTAATTAGCGACAACAAGAATTTTAGCGACAACAAGCGTCAACAAGCGACAAGAAGCGACAACAAGAATTATTTTAGCGACAACAAGCGACAAGAAACTATTTAGCGACAAGAAAACATATTTTTTTAATTAAAATTAATTATTGCAATAAATATTAAAAGAATATGCAAAAGAAAATAATTTTAGCGACAAGAAAGTTAAAATTGATAGAAAAAATGTTTTCTTGTCGCTAAATAATTCTTGTTGTCGCTTCTTGTCGCTTGTTGACGCTTGTTGTCGCTTCTTGACGCTTGTTGTCGCTAATTAGTGAGACCCAAAATAACCATTAGGGTCAACTCGAAATCAGAGGAAAAACATAAAACGCATTGATTATTTTTAATGAAAAAAGTGCGAAAATGAAAAAGAATGTGCTTATCCTTTATTTGCTGATCAAGCATACGTGCATATAAAACCGTATCTTAAAACCGGATGTTCTGTTCTCAGTTCGATCTCGATGATATAAAAAAGAATCTTATTATAATTCGTATATTCTTTGCAGAAAAAAAAATTCGTGTAAAAAAGAATCACGGATAGCAAAATTCCATGATCACGAAGGACAAAAATAATAATAGAAATATATATTCCATTATAAAAAAAAATTAAGTCCTCTTCATCTACAGTGGCCGATCCAGGGGTTTGGGTTCTAGCCTTTTTAGAAACCCCCTTTTTTGACGATCAATGCATTTGAATGGTGTACATATGCCCCCCGTTTTTTTAAATTGCCGCAGATAGATCCGTCCCTGAAACATTGGTAGACTTTCCATCCACGAATAAGTCAATTGTTTTACTGTTTAAAAACACTATACATTAACATTCAGCAATAACTTACTTGATTTCACATTTTAGATGAGTCACAGGTCTTGTCAATTACAGTTGGACAATTGAAATCCATTATAAAAGAAACTGTGATGGAGGCTAGTACCACAAAAAAGTCCACCATAAAAGACACAAAAGTGGACGATAGAATTAAGGTACTGAATCATAAAGGTTTGCCTTCGATATACTGTCACTCATTCATCGATCATTACAATTATTTTAATTTTCCGTACAAATTTCTGCAAATTAATTAAAAGCAATACCCCCCCCCCCTTTTCCCCCCAAAAAAAAGAGTTAAAATGCCCAAGCCATGTTTTTTTTTCTGTGCACGCGAAGTGGTTTATTTGTCAAAGAATTAATTTATTTCAATCTCTTTTCCACCAGTTATTACATTACATGTAATTTCTGTTCAGCGGATCGATTTAAATTTATTGGATGTATTTCAAAGAAATGTATTTGAAAACATTGTTTTATTCTTAATGTATGCTTAAAACAAAACAAATGATAATACGGACCATTTACTTATCTTTCAGAATGGCGTACACAGTGCAGTCAATGATTTAATGGAGGATGAAAAAACATGGGATTTTAGCAAAGGGTAGGTACATTTGTACAATTTTTACTATCCCATTTTCACACGACAGAAATTATAAATATAATATTTATAAAGGTTTAAAAAGCTTTATCGTTTAAACACGAATTATTCTGTAATTCATTATTTATAACAAACACTATCCAGAAGGAAGTATGTTTCGTATTATCACAGTGCATGCCCTCCACAAATATTTAGTGTTTGATAAAAGGAAAATATATTCTGTGTATCGCAGAGCTAAATATATCGAAAATACTGTATATTTAATGCTTAATAATTTTAATCATGTCATATTTACTATGACAAAATGTCCTTAAGTATGTAACCTGTCTCGCCTCCACTTGTACCCGCATACATGAGCAATCATGGGTTAACCTTGTCAAAATAAAAAAATAGTCACAGAAAAGTATGTCATTATGATATTATAACTTACTCGCACTATCTTATGTTCATATATACTGGTTAACTAAAGGTCGAACGAACGCAATTAGGCAGCAACCATTTGATTTTCTGGGGGGGGGGCTATGGTTTTTTTTTTCTGTACAAACTTTTTTTTTTCTTTTTTTTTCGCGACAAGTCGAAAACAATTTTTTTCTTTCAATTTTAGCATTACATATAGTGGCCGCTGAGGGTGAAACAAACATTTTTTTTTTCTTAGAATCAAAAACAAATTATTTTTTTTTCCAAAAAAATGGAAACAAACTTTTTTTTCCAAAAAAAAACCATAGCCCCCCCCCCCCCCCCCCCCAGAAAATCAAATGGTTGCTGCCTTACCATTAAAAAAACAATGATGCCCTTTTCCTTTAATTAAGGCATTAATCAACTAGCACAAACATGGTACGAATACATGTATGTTTTGCATGTCGTTTTACACCTTTTAAGACTATCTTCAAATAACTGTACTTTGTAAATAAATATTACTTATATGACTTACAGATTTAAAGAAGGAAGAAATTCAACACACACACGGGAAGTTCTCGTCGCTCTTGGAAATAAAATTGGCAGTTTTGATAGAGACATGGCATACAGTACGTATTCTTGATAAAATCTTTTAAGTATCTATAAAATAGCATACTACTTGAATTAAAACTGTTGTAAATGTTTGCTGCATTACAATAAAAATTGCTGCACTCTTTCATTTATTCAATAAACATGATAAACATACTTGATTATTATACACGGCCAAGGTATAAATTTTTTTGTATCTATACATTTCTTGTTGGCTTGGAATGGCTGAGTCTGCCCCTGTATACGATATAAGAATACAGATAAAAATATATTTATGAATGTCAAGTTCCTCTTTTTTTGTAATTCATTACTTCAATACATAATGTGCCATATTTTGTAGAGGGATGCAGAACTTATTTCCACACCCTCAAGACAAAGTCCAGAAAAACCAAAGAAAATACAATAGAAAAGTCCAGAAAACAGCAAAGAAAAAGACAAAGAAAATCATCAGTGAGTAAAATTAATTACATGGACAATAAGTCGTGTTTCTGAAAAAAAACCCTTAAAGGTTGTCGATTAGAATGTCAGGTTCAGACTTCTTTTAATGACATGTTTATGGGAATACAAGATTGCGAGAGAAACCAAAAAGATTTTTCATCCTTATTAGTAAAAGAAAACTGACAACGTTATTATAGCAAAAAAATGTAAATGTAAATCAATGTTATAAAAAAACAAGACTTATTGAGTTGGGAACATTTATCAGTTATAAAGAGTGTCTAAAGGAAGCGGTCGTTATAGAACGTATGGTAGCCAACTTTCGAGTTATGCGAAGTCCATTCGGCAATTATGCTCGTCTGTGTAATGTCATTTCCATGATTGAGGGACCGCCTGTATCCCTGCAATACTTTATCATGCGACTTCGTGATCGTCATTATACAGGATTAATCAGAAATTGTGTTTGTTCCGTAGGTACTTAATCACAAGTCCCCAAATGACAGCAGTGTTGATTATTAATTATAAGAATTTTATTTGCCGAATAATTCGTACACTACACATTATAGCATTTTTTTCTTTTAAACCCATAGAGGAAGTGACAACGCCCCTAACCGCACGAATGATCTTCACTAAAACAAAACTGTTCGACGGAAATGCGTCGGTCTCGAAAGTGGCCTATTGGTCTATAAGATAATCAAAATAATATTTTGTAAACAAATTACTATAAACAATTGATGAAAATAACAGATGATAAAAATCTTTAGCAACAAGTCTTTCTGATAAAAGATGTGAAAACCATTCCTTAGATATAGCTAGCTTAATATTTATTAAGACTTTAACTTGAAAATGAAATATTACATATTTATAAATTGCTAACGGAGAATCTTAACATTTGCTTTTATATTCTCAAAAAATTAAAATATTTCGAGCATTGAAATTAGTGAAGCGTTGCAAAATTTATATACATGTATAGTAATGTGGAATTGATAGATATGCAACCATTTGCAAGATACATATAAAAGTATAAAAAAAAATGGAATTTTCGACATTAAAATTTTATTCTTTTATTACCACAAGTTCTATATATTTTTTTTTATATTTACCATCATGCATAACCGTAAAAAAAATAATTGCAAAATGTATTATATATTTCAGGCAAGAGTAAGGCGACGTGCAATCTTAAATGTTAGTACAGCAATTGCAGATGTTGATAAAGAAAATCTGTTCACTGTTTTGGAGAATAATGACTATATGTCATCAGAAGAGAGCGAGGAAGTCAGTTGTTCGGACTCTGATGACGATTCAGGAAAAATTCAATTTGTGAAAAGGAAACTCATGTGGAGGTCCGATTATTTGAACAATTGGTTTCTACAATTGGATAAGAAAAGTGCAAGGAAAAAACAGAGTAGTAAGAAAGGAGGTGCAGCTCTGAGACCAAGAGCTGCAACAAAAGGGATCAGTGACAGAGAGGAACCATCCAGTCCACCGTCCTTTGCTATTCAGCCATTTGAAGAGCCGGACTCAAGTTAGATAGCAAGTGTCATAAATTAACAATAATGAAAGATGTTAATGTGAACATCATTATACAGAAGATATATTTAACTTCAAATGAATTTGAAATAGATCAGTAACATTTATGTCATTTTTTTTCTTTCATAACTGTTTTTTTCTCTTTCCTCTTGTACAATTATTCATTGCTATGATGGCCAATCGAAATTAATTTCAGATCTATGTTAACATGTATATTTGAAAAGTTTTGCATCGTTGTATTTTGTTCCACATAATATATTTATTAAAGTTTTATTCACACCACATCCATACTTGTGCTTAGCATCCCTTTCATTGGTGTACTGGTTATACGACCGTTTTTTTTTTTGTTTTTTTTTTTGGGGGGGGGGGGGGGTCTCGTATAATGGTTTGATGTCTGCGTCGTCGTCTGCATCGTTGTCCAAAGACACATTGGTTTCCAGACAATAACTTTAGTTTTTGTGAATGAATCTCTATGAATTTTTTTAAGAAGGTTGAAAAAATACAAATCCTCAGCAGGGCCTAAGGCACTTCGTTCTATAGCGACTGCGTATATACACGTAACTAAGTAACTGTAAAAAGTCCCAGTTCAATTTATTTGAGTTTCGGAATACGTAAACTAATAGATTTGGTATCAGGAGTCGGTATCACCAAAAAAAAACCTTACACCTAAGATTGTTCATTATTAAGGCATGAACAATTCAGTATACTAACGACCAATCTTAGCCGTAAGCTTTGTTTGTGAAACTGACTCTAGTTGTCGTTAAGATGTGAAATTTGTGAATTCGATAGTGTCTCATTCTATACTTTTCTTATATCACATTTTATAAAAATCTATGAAAATATCATTTTCTTCTTACAATAGTTAAACCAGTATAATTATACATTATAAAGGCAAAAGTCTTGATTTGAATTGTCTCTATCAATTTAAATATAAGAGGATGTGGTATTAGTGCCAATGAGACAACTCCCATTTTTTTCAAGATACAATGTAGTAAAAGTTAGCAATTGCATCTTGGTTCGCACCCAACAAACTATCTATGATCTCAATATAACCAATGTAAATCAATGCAATCGAGAAAAACGGACTAGTTTATTTACAATACGACAAAAAAAAACACCTATGAACAACACTCTTGTGGTGATCAGTACATACCAAATGCAACGAGTTTAAACGCCTATGCTCGTCGACAACCATACCCTTACGTAGTCATTAGTGCAACATTACGACAAAACAAGACTATACAGAGAACTAAGTCAAATATGCTTAACTTATTACATCAACACAATACAAACAAAACAAGGTTCAACGAACAAATAAGGCGAGATCCATGACACAATGAACGTAGAGGATGCAAACGTGCATTTATAAAATTCTGAAAGTTAAACCAAATGTGGAATAAGAATAAAACATTGCAGTAATATTAATAAATCACATCCGATAAAGAAGGCGAAACACTATACTGTTACAAACTTGACTACAATATAAAAGACAGACATTTTGACAACATCTGTAGTAAAGCAGAAAATAATTTGAGTAAACTGGTATCACAACCAACTCAACCCTAGTCTGTAAGAGTACATGTATACCCGAAAGTAGCAAAATGTGTCGTAATGATTAATGCAAGTTTTAAAATATGTAAATAAGTACTAGTACCTAATGTATCGAATGAAAGTTGAAAATCTCTTAAACAGCTTCGATTGATGATTTATAGTAATATTAAAAATTCAAAAGAAAAAAAAACATATTTCCTGTTTCTCAGATCTCAGTTTAACAATTCTGTGGTTCCGGTAAGCAATCATGCAATTATGGGGTAATGATGCACTCCCCCTATTATCTGTTCAATAGTCGGGATTACACGATCAATTCATTGATATGTTTATTTAATAAGCTCTTGATAATTTTCCAATTATATACATACAGAAAATTACTGAGCAAATGGTTACAGCCTAGTCTTAAAATAGATAGATAGATACTTGGTAAAAAAAGTCTTTATACACATTGTTAATTACCTAGAATCTAGAGGGAATTTCGTAAAACTTCGCTTGTACATGTAGATGCAGCACAAGATGGATGTGTTTCACATACCTTCTATATAACAAAGTTACAATTGGTGTGCCACTGACCTCTCTTTACAATTTTCTGTAAAGTGTTCAGTCAAAAAAGAATGTTGACACATAATGTACTAGTCAACATCAGTAAAGATACAGAAGTTTGACCTCCAGTTGATCATTTCATATAATAAAAAGGAAGAACTATTACATTATTCAACAAAAACATTCATTTGCATGGCAGATTCGCATGATAAAAAAATCTAACCAAATTGGAAAAAGAGATAATATTGTGATATTGAACACAGGGGTCAAATTTATTTTGCAGAAATCGGAGATGAGAATTTGGTATTCAAACATTTGCCAAAAAAAGCATTGAAAATTTTAGGCACATCACGTTTTATTAAATAGAAGACCAATTGAGCAATATTTAACAATGTATCAAATCATCTAACTCTAATACTGTTTGGTGTAATTTTCAGACTTATATATACAAGTACGTCTGAGTCAGTTATATATGCTATGTGACCATTCAGGTGGATTAGATAAAACAAGCAGAGTGTTCCGAGAAGGGTAAAGAGTACTCTAAGAGTGGAAAGCTCAACATAAGTTTTTTAGGCTGTCAATCCTTTTAAGATTGCTTCTTGATACACTCTTTGCAGATGCGATTGATTTTTAACACTTTTACAGATGTGATATACAAATTGACCGAAAATACTATCAAGATATTTGCAAAAGCTGTAATAAAAAAAAACGATAAGTAACTGGGCTATATATGACATGTGACTCCCAATGCTAGTCAATATGGGTCCATAGATATAGGAAGATGTGGTGTGAGTGCCAATGAGACAACTCTCCATCCAAATAACAATTTATAAAAGTAAACCATTATAGGTCAATGTACGGCCTTCAACACACCGAACAACAAGCTATAAAGGGCCCCAAAATTACTAGTGTAAAACCATTTAAACGGGAAAACCAACGGTCAAATCTATATCAAAGAAAATCGAGAAACGAGAAACACGTATAAATTACATAAACAAACGACAAGTACTGTACATCAGATTACTGATTTAGGACAGGTGCAAACATTTGCCGCGTGTTTAAACGTTTTAATGGTACCAATTGCAAACCTTCTCCCTTTTTCTGAATCAATAGCATAACATCACAACATAGAAAAACAGACGATAAAATACCAATAGGCAGGCTTTATTCAATAAAAAAAAACACGTAAATTAACACCAGTTCATAAATTGTGTTGATTGGAACTTAATATGTTCTCAAACTCGGTACTCGGTAGATACAATCATGAAATGAAAGTGTTCCCGTTTCGATAATCAATTTAATTTAGAATTTCTTTTACAATTGAGCTACCCAACTGTGTTTTTTTTTTTATTTTTGGAAGCACAAGGACAAGCATTGCATAAACTAGCCTTACATTTTGAATAGTCACCAGGGATTTGCATTGATAGATTCTGCCAGATTTGCAACTTGTTAAAGGGAGGGGCATCAATCCCGATATGCAGACAGCTCTAGTCTCTATTCATAACTAACTAAACTAATAAGGTCACCTTTGGGAACCAAAAGAACTACAATTTCAAAAGAATAAACCTTTAAATTGAAGTTTAAACTTCATAGGTCGTGTAATAGCCAACGAGACGGATACTTTTATCCACCAGTGAAACAATGACATTGATATCAACATTCAGCGTGATGCAAGTAAAAAATTGCAAAAATTCAGAAATGTAACTGTATATATAAATTCAGGCGCTTGTGTTTTTTTTTTTTGTTTTTTTTATATTTTCGAATATACTCTTTAATATTTTTATCTTGTTTATTACAGCTTTCTTACTCTAATCAATGCGATTAAACAATAATGGTATTTTATAGATTTCCTTTGCCTCTGTGGAAATGAAGGAGAAATCAAATATCAGAGCCGTAACTACATCGAGGCAAATGCCTCATGTTGGAAATTTCAAAAAAAAACCTGAAACAAAAGACTACTTTACATCAAATTGTTTTCACGGAAAGGCTTGCAAGAAGCAAGTTCTCTCCACTCTCTGATGTAGCCCCTGTATGGTTTTCGGGATTCATGTTTCTATTTTTCTTTTAGTTTTCAGAGTTGATGGTCTATTGTTTGTACTTCTGTGTCCCGGGTTTGTCTTTTGTTCATTTATCGTCCTACTTTATGACTATAGTCTGAGTGTTGATTTTCATTTGTAAACGTGTGGTTTAGCAATGTTGCATGTCGACCGATGTCCAGACATTGTGCGAGAAAATATTTTAAGAACATACGATGCTACTAGACACAGAAAACACCGTACAGAAAACAATGTTAATTTTTGCATGGAGAATTGAACTTGATATCAAAGAATACAAAATTGGCTCTCTTTTTTTGTAAATAAAACTAAAGAGCTGACATGGTTTAAAATAAAGTAAGACCGGCAATTTCCCGGTACCAAATCATGTCTAAAATAACATTAATATATTGCCATATGACCTTTTACATTGACCGGTTAAACTTGCATTAAGTCGTGTTTAGACCGTTCAACAGAAAATAAAGGAATAATGAGTAAACGTGCAGGAGACCTAATTTCACACAAAGTCAATGCATATAGAAAAAATACAAATGATCAATTGTCAAAGTATTTATTCCTGTTCTTCGTATTGATAGTTGCTGGAGGGTCTTCAACAATATACGAATCGTTAATACCGTGAAACAAGGTGAAGATAATCCTTAGTGTCGACTTAAGCAGTACTAGTACTTAAAGTATAATACTGCACTGTCACTATATTCAAATCTAGTCATAAAAAATCATCACAGTCTAAGCACATTACAAGGCAAGAACAGACAGACAGACAGATCCGGTTTTAATGATTATGAGAATAACGATTTTTGCTGTATATTACATATCGGTCTACTTTTAATGTTGTCCCCTTAAAGTCTTAAAGTACAATGAATCTATTTTTTTTTACTTTGAGACTAGATAATTGTAAAAAAAAATTAGCTAAACATTAATTGCGTTTCAATGTTACAAAGAGTCCGAGAAACGCGCACATATCAGTCCCATTAGCTTATAATAGTGCATTACTTTAAAAAAAAAACCTCAGATAACCTATTTTGGGTTTTACGTATATTTAAAGACAACACAGTCAAATGACAATGGGAGCATTGTTTTGTGACAGTTTATAAATCACAAAGCAATGATAATTATGTGTGCTTTATTATTTTAATGGATATTGATATTATATAGCTGTGGTTTTCTATTGATCTTTTCGGACCAGATCTTTCCGTAAAAGGTGATAATTATTACACTTAACTGCTGAGAAACCCCGTCGATCGGAGGAGGGGCGATATCCCGTCGTTGGAATAATATTATCTATCGTTTTTATTTTGATTTCATTGGTAAATTGTGTGTGAATTATGACACGTGACTCACTGGTTCTTTGTTTGTAATTTTTAACATTTCTTTTGCACACAGAAGAAAGTTTAAGCAGAGGACACTACATGAAGCACACGGAGTTCAACATCTCGTGACTGATCTTAATGGATTATTGGAAAACAAATATTCGTCAATAGATTTAGCGTTTATATATATATATATGTGTGTACAAACAAGCCGATTCTTAAAAAAACAAACATGCGCTCAAGAAGTATTTTGTGTCAAATATTATGTGGAAAATAATCTACCGATACAGGAATATTTCTAGACTAAAATAAAACTAAGACTTTTTATAATAAATTGATAAATCGCTTGATAGCTTTCCGAGTGCTACTGATTTTAAAATTTAAATTTGATTTTAAAATTTAAATTTGATACTGATGCCGTATATCTAGTATTGTTTTTGGATTTTTTATATGTGTATTCTTTCTTACAGTAACATATAATACATATTGTAGGTCGTGCAATTCCAGAAGTTTTAAAGAGATACTCAAAGGAAACGATCGTTTTATGATATGCGAATTAACCATCATTACTTCCTGAGAATACAAAATTTTGATGGATAAAGAAATTTACGCAGTACATCAAACAGAAAAGAGACCAAGAACCGATTTTGTAAACCCGATTTTTTTTATATTTACGAAATTATAAAAATACATGAATAATAAATGAGTATACCAATATGCCAAAACCAATCCCAAAAGCAGCTTTATTTGTCATGACTTTACTTGATCAGTAGAGCTATGGCAATATTCGTCAATTTTATCTGCACATTTCAAATATATAAGCAAATTAAATGCAAATATAACTATTTACCATACATTTCTAGCTGTGTTAAATATCTTTCTTTATCATATCTTTGCATACATATTCAAAGTAACATATGCCCAATATAATTACACATACATTTCTAGCTGTCTGAAATATCTATCTTTACCATATCTTTGCATATGTATTCAAAGTTACATATGCCCAATATATTTACACATGACATTGATATTATCATTTGACCACATTTCTTCATTAAACAAATCGTCTGCAAATCTATGTATTTACCGTACATTTAGGACTATGTTCAAAGACTTTTGATACGTTCTGATTTGACATGCATTTCAGCCGACTATAAAGACTAACAAAAATATTCCTTTACAATACATTTGACAGGTCTCTGCATATTAAAGGAAATGATGCTTTACACCCCTCTATAAAGTTCTCGTTTTGAATTGATTTACATACCAGGAAATGTAGATGCACCTTACTCTTTATAACCCCAATAAAATTACTTGAATGATGATGCTTTGCCACCTAGACAAAGATACACATTTGCGGATATATTTGCATCATAGAAAAATACATGACAAAGATTTTCATTTGCAGAGGTATACAAATACATAAGTTTGTGAAAGTTTTGAGATGGTCATAAATAAATATAAATTCTAAACTTTAAAATGGTTTGATGAGGTATTAATATATTTTATAAACCGCGGTCTCTCATAACCGCCCATAGGAGGGTAAAGCATAATAAATGTTAATATTTACTTCATGCAAAGACTATATAAACTAAATGCAGTGGTTTATAAACATATGTAAATGTCGGTCTCTGAATACATTTACATAACATTTGCATACCTCTTCAAATCCGGGATTTCGTGTAGTGAGAGACATGAAAAAAACATGAAACACGAAATATCATATAAAAAAGTAAATAATAAATCAAATAACAGGAAAAAACATATGACAAAAATGAACGAAAACTACAAAAAATGTATCAAGATAAAAAAAATCTTTCCATTTTAATTTGGAAAGTGTACTCTGAATAAAAATACAAGTCAATCGCAACTCGCGTGCAAACTAAGGCAAAGCAAAAAATATTACGTATGTTTACGCTTACCCTTCCTTCCCTAATTGTCAATGCTTACCTCAACACCTTTTATGCAATTTTGGAACAAGCACTGTTAAAGTCAGACTAGTTCCTTAGAAGTAATCGGCTAAAAAAAACTTGTAAAAAAAAATAATACTACCTATTACCTACCGTACATTTTCAGCACGTTAGCGGAAACGTTTTTTTAGTTCGTTTGGCCTAACGCAATAAGAGATCTATTACATTTTGATAATTGATTTGCGAATAGAGTTGTTTCCTACCTGTAAAGAAATCCGTGCGAAGCATGCTTCCAAAAGGTAGATCCAATCGTCATAACTCGGCTGAGTAGCAGAATCACCCGAATATTGCCGATTGAGCTAGTGTTACAATTTGATAAACATATATCAAGTTGTTTTCCAGGACAACGGACTTGAAGAAAATACAGGTAAGACAGTCTAAATTATTAGGTGTACGAAATTAAGTGTACTTAAAAAGCAATTTTGAATAAATAATATATAAGAATAACATCAAGCGTTGCATATAATTATGATTCATATATTTTGTTTTTAAATCGTAAATTGAAAGAAACCAATCATTCCGTACCGTGATTGTCTCTGGGTTGAACCTTTTCCTCGATGCAAGTGTATGTTTCATAAGTAATGTTTTAATTACTTTGTTTACATAAATTTGCATTTAGAAAAGCAAAGTGATGGAATTGTCAGACAATGTACAAGTTGGGCCCTAGTCAGTTTTTCCCGCTTTTCCTAATTTATTCCAAACCCAGGATAAGGTTGTTTCCAACCATACGTTCCCTTTCGATTGCATTGATCGTCCAAAAAAAAGAAGAGATTCAAACATGCGGAACCCTCCCCTGGAACCGCCCTCGTAATCCACCATATGACATAAAATGAAATTGCAGGGATAAGGGAATTATCAACATAAAAAAATTTATAAATATAATCCAACGGGTTCAACGAAGATGCACTTCATATATTATAAATTCACGTTTACAATTACGCAAGGATCTTCGAGGGATCCGACTCCCAAGGAGCTCGAGCAGTACATGGAAAGTTAGTAACGGCCAGTAAGCTTCATCATACCATATAGACAAATATTGCCATATTTACACCTAAAAAACTACCAACTTTTATATATCTTGTAGATGCCAGGCATGAACACTTCAAATATATCTAGTAGATGCCAGACATGAACACTTCAAAACTGCACCGGTAAGCCAGTGCACAGAGTAGTTTTTAGCGGTAAAACGGTCATATTTGTCCATTTCTTATGATGAACCGCAAGAAAATTATTTAACCATTTAATTTCAAAAAGGGAAAAAAAGTGGGGGGGGGGGGGGGGGGGGGGGGGGGGGGGGTCAACGTTTATTTGTTCCGCCTAACAGAAGTTTCAATGAACATAATATTCCAGAATATGTTTTCCTTTTTTGGAACTTATATTATGAAGAAACCTCTATTCCGTGACACCTCTACTGTTCTTGAAGAGGGGTAGTGCGTATTAAAAGGAAATTTTTATATTTTGTTTTTCAGGAAGAAGTTCCAGTAATGTCCACATTGAGCTATGACTTTTTAAGGTTGCTGGTAGTTCTAGCAGGTAAAACTTTTAATACCTTCATAGTTATATATTATGCAAAAGAGGAAGTATATTAAAAAATGCATTTAAACAAAACAACTTTTCTGCGTTAAAAATTTGTTGACGTCCAATAAGACAATTTCTGTAAAATGCAAAAATCTGTCACTATTTCTGTTCACAATACACGTGTGTCTATGAATCACCTTTTTAGAATCTAATGCATGAATGCTGAGTTACCGTAATTTTTCCAAAAGTGTATAAACCAAACGATTTAAATGCTTAAGACATTTTCAACAATGGATATTCATCATTGACGTAAAGTAAGTTTTTTTCATTATGGTGTACGAACAACGAGATTACCCAAAGTCCTTTAGATTTAGAGACCGAAAATTTGAGAAAAAAAAACAGAATGGATATTAACCTGAACATAGCAAAGACATTTAATAGTTGAGCATTGTGTGTAATTGTCAATTGACAGATGATGGTGAGTTTTAGTAGAATTTAGCTAGTATGACAACAATATGTCCATATAACATGAGGATGTTCTTTCTATTTTTTTTACTTTTGCTATATATCCGAAAATTCGTCCCTTTTGGCGTTAATTTTTGTGTGATTCAGAAGTTCCCCATGTAAAACCGAAATATCTAAATACAGGAAAGAACAGTTATTACCGTTTAAATTTGACTTATTCAAAGTAACTTCCCTTAGGTAAAAGACTATAACTATGGAAGAAAAACTATTAGAAATAATATAATGAAAAAAAGTAGGGCTTGGCGGACATTTTTTTTTTACTGTGCTCTAGATGGATAAAACAAGAGGATTCTGAATATGTAACAAAAGAATTAAAACCAAGAGGAGCGATCATCCTTAATAGTGCGTGTTCTAACTTTAAACAAATCGAGAAATAGTACAGAAGGATGTTTTAAACAAGAGGCTATCACAACGACAGCAAACCGGATTTATTTACATTTATTTGTGTCCTGGCAATATCACAAGAACCATTAATGATGAATGGTGAAAGTGAAAATCATCAATATCAAATTTGACCTCCACTTTGTCATCAGTATCAACATTTTGAAATAATAATATTTGAAAAGCTTAGAATGAATGGTTCATGAATAAATGCAACAACATGAATGGAAACGCCATTTTACAATCTTTCAAGAACCATAACGTCTGAACAGTAAAAGTCAAAATCGTCATTATGGAACTTGACCTCTATTTTGTCATCAGTAACAACATATTAAAATTTCAAAAGCTTTGGTTGAATGGTTCATGAGAAAATGCACGGACACGACGGGAAACACCATTTTCAATCTTTCAAGAACCTTAACTCCTGAACGGTAAAAGTCAAAATCGTCATTATTGAACTTGACCTCCATTTTGTCATAAGTAACAGCATATTAAAATTTCGAAAGCTTTGGTAGAACAGTTCATGCATAAATGCACGGACACGACTGGAAACTCCATTTTTCAATCTGTCAAGAACCATAACTCCTGAACGGTAAAAGTCAAAATCGTCATTATTGAACTTGACCTTCATTCTGTCATAAGTAACAACATATTAAAATTTGGGAAGCTTTAGTAGAACAGTTCATGAGTAAATGCACGGACACGACTGAAAACTCCATTTTTCAATCTTTCAAGAACCATAACTCCTGAACGGTAAAAGTCAAAATCGCCATTATTTAACTTGACCTCCATATAGTTGTCAGTAATAACATATTAAAATTTTAAAAGCTTTGGTTGACCCGTTCATGAGTTAAAGCACGGACAACATTTGATTGCCGCCTTTCAAGAACCATAACTCCTGAACGGTAAAAGTCAAAATCGCCATTATTGAACTTGACCTTCGTATAGTTGTCAGTAATACGGTTCATGAGTTAATGCACGGACAACATTTGATTGCCGCCCGCCCACCCGCCCGCCCGCCCGCCCGGCCGCCCGCCCGCCGTACATCCCCAAATCAATAACCGACATTTTTGTCACAAAAATCCGGTTAAAAAGGGTATGTAGGTTTAGCAGGAACCCACTGGTTATTTTTGTCATGCCTTATACAATTTTGATGTAATGGCTGTGCATGTTTTTCTTGTAGGGTTAATTTCCAACTCTGTAGGCTTGGATCCAGCCACTATAAGCGCAATTGTTACAGTCGCTGGTACTGTTATTTCATCTGGTTCTAGTATGTCGTCAAGTCCTAATGACTATAAAGTTGTATGTGCCATCGAGGTTGAAAACTGGACAAGGTTTACTCTTGAAGACCCACATTCTACTGTAGGGATGGGGCGTTTGCAGTCTTCGCCAGTAGTGATTAGACCAGGTTCAAGGGAAAAGTTTGTGAGTATTTTGTTTTGGCAAATTTCAAAAAACTATTGTATGAATTCTAAACAATATACATGTATATGTTGTACATGAACGAAATTGACATATGCTTTAGGTATGTTTCTCTCATATTTACACTTTGAGAGGGCTGTGTCATTATTTATTTTACACGAAATGTATTCAATATTTTCAAATTAGAATGATTGCATATGATATACGTGT
Source organism: Mytilus edulis (assembly GCF_963676685.1). Taxonomy (NCBI): domain Eukaryota; kingdom Metazoa; phylum Mollusca; class Bivalvia; order Mytilida; family Mytilidae; genus Mytilus; species Mytilus edulis. The sequence goes on along the minus strand of NC_092350.1, from coordinate 65,827,985 downwards.
GTATAGTTAGATTATAAACTGACTGACTTTAGAAACAAAACATTCGATTAGATTTTTAGTTTTTCATATTTAATATATAATATGCTTGTTTAGGGGCCAGTTGAAGGACGCCTCCGGGTGCGGGAATTTCTCGCTACATTGAAGACCTGTTGGTGACCTTCTGCTGTTGTTTTTTTCTATGGTCGGGTTGTTGTCTCTTTGGCACATTCCCCATTTCCATTCTCAATTTTATGAAAACCTAAGTTGAATATATACTGTTGATTCATTTCTCCGTTGTCTATTTAAAGTCGATATGGTTGAAAGGAACACATCTCGTTTGACTTATTTACATTTGTCATTTCGTGGCCTTTTATAGCTGACTATGTGATATGACTATACGGTAAGCTGGTTCATATTCTGGACGCCATCCTTTGCTCTTTTCTAATATAAGGCGTTCATTATCACTGAACTACATGTAGAATATATATTTGTTTAGGGACCAGCTGAAGGACGCCTGAGCCTCCGAGGGCGGGAATTCCTCGCTGCATTGAAGACCTGTTGCTGACCTTCTGATTTTGTCTGTTCTATGGTCGGGTTGTTGTCTCTTTGACACATTCCCATTTTCCATTCTCAATTTTATTTGCTTATTGTTGGAGGCCTTACGGTGACCTATAGTTTATTTCTGTGTTATTTTGTCTCTTGTGAAGAGTTGTCTCATTGGCATCATACCACATATTCTTTTTAATATATATTCTTATTTATTGTAGATAGCCCACAAGTCATCATGGTTTACTTAAACATAATACATGTATGTTAATGTATTGTAAATAGCCAACAAGTCGTCATGGTTTATTTCAACATATTTGTTAATGTATTGTAGATACATGTAGCCCATAAGTCGTCATGGTTTACTTAACATATATTTTATTGTTTTGTAGATAGCCCACACGTCTTCATAGTTTACTTCAAAATATATTTTAATGTATTGTAGATGACCCACAAATTGTCATGGTTTACTTCGACATATATTTTTTAATGTATAATAGCCCATAAGTCGTCATGGTTTATTTCAATGTATTATAGATATCCCACAAGTCGTCATGGTTTACTTGAACATGTATTTTAATGTATTGTAGACATCCCACAAGTCGTCATGGTTTACTTCATCATATCTTTTAATGTATTGTAGATAACTCACAAGTCGTCATGGTTTACTTCAACATATATGTTAATGTAATGGAGAAAGCCCATAAGTCATCATGGTTAACTTCTACATATATTTTAATGTATTGTAGAAAGCCCACAAGTCGTCATGGTTTACTTGAACACCTGTTTCAATGAATTGTAGATAGCTCTCAAGTCATCATGGTTTACTTTAACATGTATTTTAATGTATTGTAGATAGCTCACAAGTCGTCATGGTTTTCTGGAACCTACGGAGTAGCGTCATGGTTGATAAATGATCGTCGTGTTGTTGTCTTGTGGAATTGTCCTTACAGTTTTTGGTGGCGCAAAAATGTGTTAGGAATTGGATTGACGGAATCATTTTATGGCGTTCATCAAAATTGGTTCAATCAAATGTACAGTGGAAGAAATGGTCAAGGTTTGAATTTTGTGCGAGGCGAATACCGCTATGAGACACCAACAATTAAAATAGCTGATGAGAGATTTGAAATTACTGGTACCATGGGAACTGGTCACAAGACAACAGCGCGTATTGTTATTAGACCTATTAACGACGAAGATCTTGCGGCATCAATAACAAATGAACTTGAAAAACAGGACAAACGTGGGTTAGCTAAATTTCTAAAAAGAGGTTAACATATCAGTGATAACAGCCGATTGCATTGAGTGTGTAGGTAAAGGTAATATATTTGGTTAGCTTTCTTGCTAGTCAAACCGTGAAGTCATTATTAGGTAAGGTATACTACCCTCTTTTCGAAGTAGCCTTGTCCTAAAGACAGATAAATGTAGATGGTTATCTGTCGGACTAGTCTCCTCTTAAAGGAGGGTAGTTTACCTTACTTAATAATGACTTCACGGTTTAACTAGCAAGCAAGCTATTCACATTCAATGCAAGCTGCTGTAAAATAAATTAAATTGATCATATACAATGTTTTTGTTTTCTTTACATCGCTTGCTTTAGTAGAGGGGCACTATATTTCTCATCTGTGCGTCTATCCGTCCCGAATCAAAATAAAGTTTGGTTTACGGTATGTTGTGGTAAGCTCACTATGTTCAGTATGAAGTGATATAAGTGTATTTTTATTTATTACTCCGGGCAATAGTTTGAGGTAGGGGTAAGGGAGAGGGCTCAGTGACCGATAGGTCTTATTAGATTGCTGTAATACTATAGCCTGTTTCGCAAATGACAGTTATACTCATCCAATCTTGAATGACTAGGATTATCACGTTCTTTTTACTGAAGTCAGTAGTTCTTTGCGGTACTTTGGTTTCCTCAACCAATAAAATGTTACCGGCTCGAAATAGTACAACGGTGTAAGAAGTGGCGTAGAAAAACCAATATTCATTGTTACAGGGGCAGATCCAGCCATTTTAAAGGGGGGGGGGGGGTCCCAACCCAGGACAAAACAAGGGGGGGGGGGGGGGTGTTCCAACTATATGTCCCATTCAAATGCGTTGATCGGCCAAAATAAAGGGTGTTTAGAACCCCACCCCCTGGATCCGCCATGTTGTACATGGGACATTCAAAGCAAACGCTGTGCATATGTTTATAGTTTTCAGATCTTCTATGGTGGTAGTTGTTGCATGTTGATCTCTTGACCTGCTCCACCTTCTGCCAACTGATATGTGGACACTTGAGTTTCTCGTCTCATGCCCTTCGCTGGGTTAATGCCTGAAACATCTTGTTCAGGTCCTGTATGAATAATGTGTGTATTTGGCATTTCTATTGTATTTATTTGTTGTCCGGAAGTGACGTACCATATCGATTTCTGTAAACAGAAGAATAAAACCCAATATGTACATACAAATATAAAATATAATTAAAAACAAATTGTTCAGAGTACAATTAAAGGGATTTTCACATGTAAATGAAAAGACAATTTACTAAATAGATTCGTCATATTACCGACTTTGGACTTCGGAGTTTTTATTTTCTTCGACATCACCTCTTTTGGTTGCTCTTTATTGACCGAACGCCAGAATTTCCTAACATATAGTATACATTGTTGTACATTACAATATGTAATTCGAAGACAAAAATAGTCTATTTGTCATAAGTTTTCTGAAAATTAGGGGTAAATTCAGAAACAATTAACGATATAATTTTGCATCTAATATAAAAAAAGAAGATGTGGTATGATTGCAAATGAGACAACTATCCACAAAAGACCAAAATGACACAGACATTAACAACTATAGGTCACCGTACGGCCTTCAACAATGAGCAAAGCCCGTACCAATTCGAATGAACATTTTATAATCTTCTCTCAATTACAAAACAGTTTAGTTAACATATAAATCTGTCATCGCCTGTTGATGAAGGAGCAGATCATATTACTTTTAAAACAAACACATGCTTGAAAAAAACAGTTTGCCAACAAGCAGAGATGTGTGTGTGTCGAGTATCTGATACTACCACTCCAAGATACAATGTAGGTATACAATGATAATCAATTGAAATTTGTTTAAAATAAACATCTAAACTTTACCATAGAAATAAGTTATTAAAGGTGCACTGAGGTCAGGTTACGGAATTTTTGTCATATGTTCGGATGCCTTTGGTTTTCATCCTGTGATAAATGGTAAAATACTTTGCCCCATAACATCTAATTTTCTTGTCATATAAGACTCCAATAGTTCATAAAAGGTCATTACCAAAATTTAAGCAGATTCTGCAATTTTTCAAAAATCAAATTGATGATGGACTTCCAAAATGTTGTAAATTACTAATTTTTCAACAACAACAAATCTCGCAAGAATTATAAGGCTTTGAAAAGGGTGGTCGAAATGCAAGCTTCCTAAATGTCGTATGTGAACTTGAACATTTTTTTTTTGGGGTAAATTGCAGTGAAATAAAAACTGACATTTCTGGATTACCTAAAAAACTACACAATAATAAAGAAATGTATACAAGTAATGATTCACAGTCATTATACCACAATTTTCAAGTTTGAACAGAGGCGGAATTAGGGGGGGGGGCAGGGGTCGGGCCCCCCTTTTGGGAAAAAATGTGGTTGCTTATATAGGGAATCATTGATGCATGACTGGAGCGGGTCCCCTCTTAGGTCAGTCAGTGGGCCCCCACTTATGTATTTTTCTGGATCCGCCACTGTTACATACAACATTTTGGAGGTAAACTTTACAAACGGCTGTAATTGGCAATTTTATAACATGACTTACTTCAAATGTTTTTATTAGTCTTATTGTGTGCTATAATTATGGAATATGTTATTTTAGCCAAAAAATCATATACAACACTTTGGAAGCCCAGCGACGAAATATCTTGAAAAGGAGCTTCATAACCTACCAATTCGCCCTTTCAGAATCTAATGTATTCTGGGTAATGTTTTCAAAAGCGTACACCACAACGTTGTGATTGGTTTAAAACGTGATAAACAATAGAAATTCAACCAATGACGTAACGCTATTTTCCTTTTGGTGTACAAACAATGAAATTACCCATAGTCCTTTAGATTCTGAAACGGCCAATTGTTTTAGCCTGTTTGGTTCCTTAACTAATTAACTTATTCTGACTTATGGTATTAATTCTAAATTCTATTTTTTTTTTTAATTTCACATTATTAAGTACATCCGTAAAAAGAATGGCGGAAAGTTTTATATTTTATAGTTTCTAATACATGTAGTACATGTATTCATCAACCATCAAAGAGTTATAGGGCCATTTTGTCATGATTTTTTTTTCACAGAAGAGCCAATTTCAAAAAGTGCCAACAGAATAAAATTTACTATACAAACAAAAAATAAAAATGCTTTTTGATCAATGTCTCGATTTACATATATTATGATATGTGTGATAAATATTGAATTTAACCCTCAAAAAGGATGAAAGTCCAATATGCGGAATTTATGGTGCTTTTAGGTGGGAAAAACAGGGAATCCCCCAAGAAGGACATTTCAAACAAAAAAAAAAGTTATGTTTTTCGTGACTGCGGCAATTTATACTACCTCTTTCCTCAAAAATGAAATTGGTTTAGTATGTATTAGTGGGAGATATTATGGATATAATTGTGCAAATCGTGATACAAGCATGAAATTTGGTTAACTAAATGATACTTATAAAAAATCCGCTGCTGGCCAGAAAAATCCATTGTTAAATTTGATAAAAAGAAAATGACAGTTCATAAATTACGACTAGACAATACATTAATGAAACTTTAGGTGACTTCCGGTTTCAAAATGTCGGCTAACGAGTAAAAAATTTCGATTTTTTTTACTTTCAAGCAAATTTACAAGGGATTTTAATCCTTGAAAGGTGTGTCATGTATAATCCAATGTAAGATATGATAAAACGTTAAAAACAGCTCCTTAGTACGACAAAACAACACATAAAAGAAAAAAAAATAGTGGTTTCCGGTTCCAAATTAGAGGCAAATACTTAAAAAATATTTTAATAATTTTCATCAACTTAACAAGTAATAACACAAGCATGAAATACAAGCATGAAATTTGGTATACAGGTGGACTAAACGATAATTAAAAGAAATAAGTGTGCTGGCCATAAAAAATTTGCATTTTTTCAAGATGGCCACCGATCATTTTGCAAATGGCGTCATATCCAGAAGTAAATCTTTGAAAGTTGTGTTATAGATATAATCCAATGTAAGGTTTTATTAAGCTTTAAATTACAGTTCTTAAAGTACAAAAAACAACACATAAATGACAAAAAGAGTGATTTCCGGTTTCAAAATGGCGGCAAAATTTTGGAAAACGTATTTTTTTTTATAATTTTCATCATTAAACTTAACAAGTGATACACATTCTTTGTTAAGATTAAATGCCTAGTTTTGTTAGAAAGACAGGTTCGGTATCTTAAAATTATCGGACAGTAGCCAATAACAAAACTCGTACAAGAAAGGACAGAACGGTAGCATTTACAGTCGTCAACACAATATAGGATATTTCGCCTCCTCATTTCAAAAGTTTCCGACAGGAGGATGCAACTTTAACGGCAGCCGAAGAAGTCCTCGATTTGTTTCTTTCATCCAACCCCAGTGTTCATGAATTGGTACATAAATCAGGCTGAGCCCAAACTTATTCTCCTTGATACGCTGCTCTTTGGATGTCCTCCGAAAAAAAACTCTTGTAGGCGGAACTACATCACAATGCCGCTGCTTCCTTGGTAAAAATTTACATCGTGCCTCGTTAACAGCAAATAGTGATGTTGTTCTGTCATACATGATGCAAACAAATGCTTATTTTGTGTCCTTGTATGTGTCTTTATACTTCAGCAAAGAAATAAGTACGTCCCTTACATGTTGAAATACTTACTTACCTAGTCCCTTAGTGTCACATGCACTGAATGTATGAATGAAAGGAAGAGTAGCTACACGAGGACCAAACGCATTTGATATATCACGTACAGGAAGCCATCAAAAGTCTTCATTCCTGCCAAAACCTATTCACAGTTTGTTCCACCATATTTTTGGAGTGCTGCAATTTTTAATACTACTACATCTGTGTCGGTGCTACCTTAAATTACCGTCCTACAACAATTTTCATACTCAGGCCGAACATGGACAAAAATTCGTATATCTGCTTCTCCATGCTTACAAGGGATAGATGGAAAGTATCCTTATTAGTCTCTACAGAAGCATTTCTGTCGGCAAGACACTTCGTTTCATTGTTATCTTCATAGAGAAAACTACTCCAAAACCCATCTTTTGTCTTCTCACATCTAGCCTTTCAATGATCCATTTAGTAAATCTAACACAATATCTACTCTTGAATACTTATCGATGCAATATTTTATTTAAGGCCGTATAACACAATTGCAAAATCATCCAATATTGTTCCCTACAAGGTGGCCTAAATGAGGGCTTCGGTTAAACCTTTGACAACACATCGCCCTTTACAATTGCATATTCTGTTTTTGTCTGATCAATTGTGTTATAAGAAAAAATATTTTCTGGTCTTACGTACAATAAAATTATCATTTTCAAAATCAATTGCCACCTGTGGGTGACTTAAGAGAAGGAAAGCCATATCTCGGAAAAGGTCGGTCGCGATCGAGAATATGTTACACGATCAAGACCTAAATGAATACAGTATCATGCTTTATATGGACTGTTTGTACAAAATCTGACTCATGAAATGAGCATACTACCAAATTCACAAGAAGTTCTTATTTTATAATTTAACGCCAGGAATTGAACTGTGGTAGAGATGACTATATTTTCTTATGCCAGTCTATCAAATCATTGAACGTCACAGAGTCATCACATGATTATAATTTCTGTGTTTAGCGTCCTTAAGCCGATATATACCTTTCAAGCTAAAACACATAGAGTTATCTGATGCGCGTGTCTAGTCCTAGGTACATTTGAACATACATACAAGAATATGCCGTTCTATGTGTTGCAATACTGGTTTTAGTGAACATGTGTCCATCTACCTTCACGTTATATATCACTTAGAATTTTATAACAAGTCATTTCAATGTGAAATCCACCTTACAATCCTCTGTACAAATCAGGCAATTCCTACTGAATATCCATTACCAAAAGTGGCTGATCTGCCGTTACTAATGATGTTTTTCTCGTTTTTAACACATTTTCCGTCTAATCCATCAAATACCTGATTATTGCAACTGAATGGGCTTGTTTTTAAACAGTGGCATCATAGATTTTACACTTACTTGCTTTTTAGAGTAATGAGATGTACTACAATTTATACCAGTTTGCCCTGGTAGTGCATACAAATCACTCATTATGTCTATAAATAGTTTGCGCATGCGCAAAATTGTTAAATCATATGTGTCATAACCTTGAAAAATGTTATCAAACCAGATCATAATATCATTGAAAATCCCAAATGACTTATTTTATATTAAATAGTTGAAATATTTTTAAATGAATTTTGTAACATTTTCGCGCATGCGCAAACCCTGTATGTGTCAAATATTCATGTCTAGTGAATTATTCACATGTGAGGAAGGTAGCTACCAAACCTGACAGTAGTTTTTCACTAAAAGAAGGTAAACGAAAAGTTTTCCAGAAAAAAATCAGTATTTTCAAACTGAAAAAACAGCCATTTTAGAAAACGGCGGTGGCCATCTTGAAAAATTTTTTTTTTTTAATGGCCAGCAGTTGTTTTTTTAAAAGTATATAATAATGATGCTTTGTGGTTATTTTCATGCTTGTATCATCATTTGCACAATTCCCTCGATTTTGCCTGCTAATATCTTCCACTATATTATTTAAAAAAACAACTGTTTAATGAAAAAAATGTAATATTGCTAAATTGTACCGATATAGCTCCTTAAAATGGTCAAGCATCGCCGTTGCTCAATCAGTAGAGCATAGAACTACAAATGAAAGATTGTTTTCAAGATAGGGTTCGAATCTCGCCCAGTCTTTTTGCATTTTTTGCGTTGTTATATTAAATTTTTATGTTACTATCATATTTTTTCGGATGTATGATTAATTCAAAGAGTCATTCTGGTTCATTTTGACCATATAGTATAGATAATTTTCTAAAGAAAAAAATACAGTTTTGCTTATTATGTGCATTCCCATGACTGTCGAAACTCTTGACTTACTGTCTATTCATGTGTTTACATTTATAACATATATGCAAGGAACAACTGCCGTCAAACTGAAGTAGGTGCCTGTACAAACATGTAACTAATAACACGAGCATTCTTTTGATTCTATAGCAGTAAATCCCAACTGTTGCGTGTGTAATATACACATAACATAAATAAGGCCATTGTATACAAGTTACAAAACAACACAAACAATTTTTCGAAACCTTTTTTGAACATTGTATGATATGTAAAAAATGCAGTCAACAGCAATCAGTTTTATCGCCAATTCACTTACCGTGTAGAAACTAGTACCACAGTGCGGGAACGGTACTGTACGGTTTTCTTATAATTTGGTCATTCGCGCGCGATCGGGAGACTGTCAAGCGGGGCTCCGACATTTGCAAAATAACAAGTTGTTTGATGGAAACTTTGACGAACTCTTATGTTCCTATATAACGTTTCTGCTTCAAGTTTTGATAGCTTAAACATTCTTTGTGTAAATATGAACCAATAAAATAATAAGAAAGATATATGCATCCAAACGTTTTCCTTAGAATGGTGGAGCTCCGTGTAAAACGATCAAAATTAATATTGTCACACAACAGCGATAAAAAATGTCAAATAAATATTGAAAAATCAATGTTTGCTACCTGAATTTTCACATGTACCTTTTCTGATATGTTGTCTTACCTGTCTGAAAGTTTTAAAGCCATTGTCCCAGTAGAAATCCAAATATATTCATTTTCTCCATGTTGGATATTTTTATTGACTGTACAATCGCTTGCAAGTTTACTGTAATATCACTCGGAGCCTTCCTGTACAATCGCTTGGAGCTTTTCTTTTCATCGTTTGGCCACCTAGACTTTTCCGAGAGGAGGGTAACATACTTTACCTTGTTATGACTTCACGGTCCAGCTAGCAATCAAGCTAGTCAAAGGTATTACCTTTACCTACACACTCATTGCATTTTGCTGTAATAGTTTCTAGTAGCATATGACTAATTATAACTCGTAAGTAGATAATACTTACTACTATCTCTTCTGCCACATTCATGATCAATTTATGTTTTCCTTGATACTTTTGTCATAAAAATATTTATTAGAACTACTGCAATCCAATACAATATATGTCTGGCTTGATTTTTCTCTCCTTTTTTCTGTTTTGATAAATAACAGGTAGTTATTTGGTATTGTTATCATTTTTTTTTTAAACCTAAATTTCACACTCAAAAGTGTTACTGATGTTTGAAGATTTTATTTGAATGGATGTAACCTGCATTAGCGGATCCGGTATGCGGGGAGAGGGAGTTTTGGTGGTTGAAACCTCATTTTTTTCCCGATTTTTTTTTTAATTTTGTGGACGTTTCAGGGTGTTCCGTGGTTTGGATCCCCTTTTTGCAGAAAGGCGGGATCCGCACCTGGTCTGATATCGTCAATGATATTATTAAATGATGATCCGATCATTCAACTGATTTTTTATAGTTTGGTCTTGTGCTGTGCTAGTTTTGGGGAGAAATGGGCGCACACAGACATTTTTAACTCTGCCAAATTCGTTATGTACCTGTGTCAAGTCAATAGCCCGTAGTTCAGTGGTTGTCGTTGGTTCATGTCTGTCATATATGTTTTTCGTAAATTGTTTTATTATGAATTAGGCCGTCAGTTAAATTCGAAAGGTATTGATTCTTATTTTTCATGTCGGGACCTTTTATAGCCGACTATAATTGCTTAAATCCATTTATTTTTTGAACTTTGACAATCGTATCACATCTCCTTATTTTTATATTGAAGATATAAATGTGGTTTGATAATTTAATGTTGTTCTCACAAAAAAAAAAAAAAAAAAAAAAAAAAAAAAACTGTTTCGTTAAAAAAAAAAAAAAAACTGTTTCGTTAGTTTGTCGGATGCTATAGTTGGGAATATTGAAAAGTTCCTGAATCGTGACATTGATATAAAAAAAATCATGTTGAAGGATAACAAGTTTTTTCCCATCCTTGATAAAATTTAATTTAACTGGAGCTTTTTCTACCAGTATCTATAGCTTGTAATAAACAGACATCTCATTTTAAATTATACCACATCTTCTTGTTTTAATATCATGTTTATTGACATATACGTGTCTTTTCTTGGATCAGTGGTTAACTACCACCATTCCACATTCGAATTCCTTTATCAAGTTACAATATCCCGATCCTGTGATGAAAAAATCTTTGTTGTATTGTTCAAATATGTAAAAAAAAAATTAAATTGCTGTTAAATAATAAGTAAAATTCAAAATATGCTAATTACCCTTCCAGAGCATCTAGTCACCTTATCAGTATATATAAATATTTATTTTGTACGAGGATTATTTTCATTTATATTTTAGATGAGATTCTTAACATATTTTGTACTGTCCTTTTCTTTTTGTCTGGTATACTTATTCAGTGGTTGTTTGTTTATGTGTGACATATTTGTTTTTCGTTCATTTTTTGTACATAAATAAGACGTTAGTTTTCTCGTTTTACATTGTTATTTCGGGGCATTTTAATCTTAATTGTCAAAATGACTGGTTTTGTGCTTATTTTCACTTCAAATACCATAAATGAATATAATAGGACAGCAAGAAACAACCCATGCAATGCAATCTATTTAATAAATTTGGCCAAGCAATTCTAGAGGAAAGCTCCAAGCGATTGTACAGGAAGGCTCCTTGTGATATTACATGTACAGTAAACTTGCAAGCGATTGTACAGTCAATAAAAATATCCCACATGGAGAAAATGAATATATTTGGATTTCTACTGGGACAATGGCTTTAAAACTTTCAGACAGGTAAGACTATATGTCAGAAAAGGTACATGTGAAAATTCAGGTAGCAAGCATTGATTTTTCGATGTTTATTTGACATTTTTGATCGCTGTTGTGTGACAATTTGATCGTTTTACACGGAGCTCCACCATTCTAAGGAAAACGTTTGGATGCATATATCTTTCTTATTATTTTATTGGTTCATATTTACATAAAGAATGTTTTAGCTATCAAAACTTGAAGCAGAAACGTTATATATGAACATAAGAGTTCATCAAAGTTCCCATCAAGCAACTTGTTTTTTTGCAAATGTCGGAGCCCCGCTTGACAGTCTCCCGAATGACCAAATTATTAGAAAACCGTACAGTTCCGTTCCCACACTATGAGTACTGACATTTTTACCACCGTCCCTGCACCGGTACTTAAGTCATTAGAAAATAAGAAAACACCACAAAACAGATCAATCACACTACAAATCGTGGTTGTAGGTAAAACATCAAGAAACTGTTGCATCTGTATCCCATCAAAGGGCCGATTTGTTAAAATGCCAGAAAAAGTCATATAACATGTGTTCGTAACACAAGGTGTTCTATGACCGACTAATGTAAGATGTTCTCCGGTTAAAATGTATATTTTCTTATCATATAGACGATAAAACCTTAAAAGACCAGGACAAATACAGATATACAATCCCAGAATGAGAAGAACAACATCCCATTTGAATTTGTTCGATATTATTTGGCTTCTTGACAAGTTACGTGGTATGGTACCTTATGTGCATAAAGGGTGTTACCAATTAAACAAATCAATATTTGTACGACTTTGCCCCCCGCAGAGCTATAGAAAAACAGTACATTAACGGGTGTTACACGGACTCTTTTTAGACGATACACGGACTCTTTTTAGTTGTTACACGGACACTTTTTATGAATAGAATCACTCGTGCATGATCAGTGAGTTCATGGGCACTTTAACTTTTAATTAGATTTGAACTTTTTGGTTCACCGACTTATTTCCTGTCTTTTTATTGAACAAAATATTTACGTTAGCTTCAATATCTTTTTTCAAACATTTGCAGTTAAATACTATTCATATCAGTACACTTAGGGATTAGACATTAAACTTCAATAGTGGGGGGGTTATGGTTTTCTCCTAAAATAGATATTTTGATCCCAAATTTTATGAGAAAAAAATTATAATGGTCAAGCAGATGACAAATTAATGTTTTGCACGATTCCTGATTTTCCGAATACCAATAATAGTGCTCATTGGCGGATCCGGGGGGGGGGGGGGGTCCGGGGGTTGGTACCTCCCTTTTTTTTGGCCGATCAATGCATTTGAATGGGGACATATAGTTGGAAAACCCCCCCCCCCCCTTAATCCTGGGTTGGGACCCCTCCCGTTTTGTCCTGGCTTTGACCCCCTTTTAAATAGGTTTGATCCGCCCCTGGTGCTAATTTAAACAAAAAAAACATTTGGGTGATGGCGTTGAAAAGTAAATAGTTAATATACTAAAAAAAGAACATACTTCCCCCTTTATGAAGCAAAATATTCGGTCAATAAATGTTTTCTTCAATATATGGACATGCATAGTCACTGTGTCTAAACCACACCGGCAAAATTTGCTCGGACTCGATGCTTACTAACATCCGGCACAATGACGGAACACCAATAGACAAAAGAAAGGTAGGTTTCTCCTTATTGTTTTATTCTTTTTATGATATCGAAGAATATATATACATATACAACTATTTTCTATTGTGAGATGCAATATTTTCTACAACCGTTCTCTATTAACGGAGAAATAAGTCAAAATGCATGTCAAAATGACCAATTGAGTGAACCTTGCCTCGAAATTGATTAATTTCTCGTTAAATTGTTCACATTGTACGGAAAGAAAGGTACGGGAAGATAGATATTGACACGGAGATTGCAAATTAAGTTATTATGAGCATCTCAATAATTGTAACTCTGTGTATGGAACGAAAGAAATGGGTCATGTCAAAATCGAACTGGCCGGTTTCGTCAATGTATACAACCCGGTTTCGTCATAGATTTCAAAATGAATAACCCGGTTTGGTCAAATAAAAAAAATCATAATCGCATTACATTAGAATTGATTATTTAACTTCAGCATTCAAAAGGAGTTGTGTGGGTCGTTCGAAAACAAGTTCGTACACCGGACAGCGGCTTATTATTTATATGAGTCTCAGATTCAAATAAATAATAAGCAAACTCATACTCTTATAGCCGACACATATATTTTAATTTTACTTTGCATTCCGAAATTTTTTAACAGCATATTGAGATTAAAGCTCTCTAAATATGTTTTTTTCTATATGAGTTATGGGAAAATATGTTGAACAATTTTAAACTTGAAATTAAAGTTTACGGTCTTAAAAATCGAAACACACAATTGATATGTGATTTTCTCGCACAAAAGAATGGACACCTTTATAAGTAATCTAATCATTCCATGTACGTAATCTTTTCTGCCATCGTTAAAAAAAATCTTCTTAAGGATAAACGTTGACAATAAGACAAATGTATATGCATGCATAATCGGCATAGAAAATGAATGTAGGGTTACAACTACCATGCATTAAAATTTATTTATCACTATACTGCTATGTACAAATTAGTATAATAGTCTCAGGTCATCGATACAATTCAATAATAATTATTTTGTTAACATTATTAAAAAAAAACCGAGTCTGCACTGTAGCCATTGTGTTATGATGATCGTACACTGATGTTGATCAATATATTTTGACAATATATACGGACAGACGAATTCAGTTTATTTCAAAGTGGGCGTATTTCGAACAACTTTTACATACCGCCGAGCGTAGCGAGTCGAACAATATTTTGATTATTTTTTGCTTTACAAAATCTTTAAATACAGGAATCAATAAAGTTTTGGCAACCAAAGGTGGGGGCAAGGCGTGCAACATATACGTCATCTAGATTCGCCACTTATCTTATTAAGTGTATACCGAATTAAAATATTGTAAGAAATTCAAATATATATAAAAGTTATATAGGAAAATGATAAGGCAGACAAATATACAAATAAATCGACTTGGCCGATATCCTAATAAAAATTATTGACCTTTAATGACGATTTTTTTCTCCATTTCTTCGCGTTTTTACACGCCCGTCCCAATTTTGACAGGCCGTATTATTTTTTATCCCCGGCTTAGTATATATCTAGGATTTTGATTGGTTAACGCACGTCGTTACAAAACCCATAGCCCCTGGGTGTTGCTAACCCATATCCCCGGACGTTGCTAACCATTATCCCGGGGAACGTCACGCAAGTTTTCCTTAGTTCTATGATTCCTCCTTGTGAAATATTGAATTCTGTAGATTATTCATGATGTTTGTAATTAAATATTTCATTCATTAACGATGTTGTCCTACTATGCCGATCATTTACACTCATTTCATTAAATGCATCACTTGACTGCCACATTTTCAAGGAATGGGACTACTGACCTAGCTATGAAAATGACCCACGTTGACGTCCCACCATCTATGACGTAACTCTCACAACATTGAGCGCCAAATTTGACTCAATTCATTTTCTCTGTCTCCATATTAAAAACGTCTTATATTTGACTACCTGTAGGGTTCTACCAAAGGTAGTACCCTACACCCCGTAGAAACTAAGTAAAATTTCCAAATTTCAATAAAACTTTTTTAGATAATGAAAAAAACGTTGTTTTCACGTTACACTTTGTACCCGAATTTCCATAAAACTTGCCTAATTCGGACTAAGACCGGGGATAAATTCGTTATCTAGGTTCATATCCGTAGATATGTATATTTTAACACCCTTCAGTACCCTGTACACCCTTCGGCTACGCCTCATGGTGTACTTGGGTACTACAGGGTGTTAAAATATCCATATCTACGGATATGAACGTAGATAACTTATAATACACCCGTCTAACCGTCTGTCCTTCCATCCGTCCGTTCCTCCATCTATCAGTCATTCTGTCCGTCGTACCGTCCGTCCGTCCGTCTATCTATCCGTCTGTCCCCCAGAAACATGTCGCACCGTAACTTCAGGACAGCTTATCTTATTTTCTTAAAATTTAACATGATCTGTAAACCTTTTAGTGAAAATAAAATTAAATCTTTTTGAGTTACAGAACATGTAAGTGAAACAGGAATGTGGGTTTTTTTTTAACATGTCGCGCCATATCTCAAAAACGAAGTATTATAACTGCATCAAACTTTATACACTTCTTAGTTATATAAATACTATGAATTTCTGTTTACTTTTTGGTGATGTTTAAAATTTTGGTTTAGAGGGATTGAATTTTTTTTGGTAAAACAAAAACAAAAAAAGGGGGGGGCATTTAAACATGAAAAAATCATACAAATTCCAAGCGACAACAACCCGACCATAGAGCAGAAAACAGCCGAAGGCCACAATGGGTCTTCAATGAAGCGAGAAACTCCCGCATCCGGTGGTGTCCTTCAGCTGGCCCCTTAATAAATATGTAGCTGAAGGACACCTACGGGTGCGGGAATTCTCGCTACATTGAAGACCCATTGGTTGCCTTCGTCTGTTGTTTGCTCTATGGTCGGGTGGTTGTCGCTTTGACATATTCACCATTTCCTTTCTCAATTTTATATGTATACTAGTTCAGTGATAGTGGATTTCATACATTAGTAAACTGCGAATACAGGTATATTTATCATATTTAATGGATAATTTTAACTATGATACAAGTTTTGGCACAAATCGCGACTTTACTATAAAGGCTCTGTCATAGGACGAGTTAAGGTTTATTCATCATTTTTTTTATTTGTACTTTTGTTGTACTGTTTGTGTCAGCGACAACACTTTGACTCAGTCCATTTCCCGAGTCACAGGCTTGTAATTCCATGGTTGTCTTTGGTTGCTTTATACCATATGTGTTTTGAACATAAAATAGGCAGGTAGTTATTTTGTTTGAATTGTTTTACATTTATAATTTAGGGCCCTGTTATAGCTTGCTTTCATGCGGTTTGTGTGTTTTTCTCATTGTTTAAGGAATACGGTGACCTAAACTTGATTAATTCAACATCATTTTTCTGTCTAAAAGAAAGTTGTCTCATTGTCAATGTGTATGGGATAAGTGGTTACCGTCACTTCTTCTAAATAAGACCTAGATATAAATGACGGTCATGTTTTGCAAACCAACTTTTATTCACATTGAAAATACAATACTGTCAGATATTGTTTTCGAAAGTTATCTTGAAGTTTCAATTGAATTCGAACTGTAAAAAAGATGAATTTGAAATGTAAAAAAAAATTAATTTGAACTGTAAAAATAATGTGAAAAACATGCCTATAGGAAAATAAATGTGCCTACCAGAAACGGGGAGAAAGTTACAAATCTCATTGCTATGTTATGGATGCTTAAGTGTGAAAACTTGCTTTAGTGCGCAGGGAACACAGTATATATAGTACCAGAAAATCTGGTAGGACTGCATGCATGATAAACTTGTGCAGAACAGTATAGACTATAGTCGGTTTGGGACTGTTCGTCAATGATTGAATGCATAGTGTATATAATTTAGTATAGTAAATTAAAATTATGGCACAATCAAAACACATACTTTTATTTTTCATCTTTACATACTACTACATGTATTATAAAAAAAGAAAATATAATAATGTTACAACATAATTAGATACCAGTGTTTGCTATTGAGTATTTATATTCCATTTAAAATTAATTTGAAGTTAAGTGAAATAAGGGATACGCCTTTCATTAGGAAAATGTCTATTATCATAATTAACTATGTCCAAAAGTGCCTGTTTAAAATAGATTTTAACACGCCAAGTTTACCTTACAATAAATATATATTTAAATTCTCGAAATACAATGTTCAGATCCGTGCCAAAGTTGCTTTTCATAAATTGTTTGTTAAAAAAACCAACCAAACCGGGTGATATATATAGACGAAACCGGGTGATTGTGTAGTAACAACATTGACGAAACCGGTTTATTTTAATTTGACATGACCCTTTTCTTTCGTTCCATACACAGAGATACAATTAATGAGATGCTCATAATAACTTAATTTGCAATCTCCGTGTCAATATCTATCTTCCCGTACCTTTCTTTCCGTACAATGTGAACAATTTAACGAGAAATTAATCAATTTCGAGGCAAGGTTCACTCAATTGGTCATTTTGACATGCATTTTGACTTATTTCTCCGTTAATAGAGAACGGTTGTAGAAAATATTGCATCTCACAATAGAAAATAGTTGTATATGTATATATATTCTTCGATATCATAAAAAGAATAAAACAATAAGGAGAAACCTACCTTTCTTTTGTCTATTGGTGTTCCGTCATTGTGCCGGATTTTAGATAGCATCGAGTCCGAGCAAATTTTGCCGGTGTGGTTTAGACACAGTGATAGTATTTTGGACAATGCTTAAAGTAAAGAAAGGATGATACTGACGTGTATATTTCAATAAAAATAAGACAGGAAATAAGTAAATAAAAATCAAATCTAATATCAAAAGATAAAATCCCTATCAACTCACCAATGCACGATTGATCCTATAAACAAAAAGTGTTCATGTAATACACGTCCAAATAAGCAGCAAATCTAGAAGAAAATCCTTCAACTTATGTCATCAATTTTGGGCGGTAAGCTGCGATTGGATCATTTAGTAACACGTGTTTAATCCCGATCAACACTTGCAGATCTAGAGACGAGCATGAATTTATAAAAAAATCAAAGTATATGGCTGAATATAGACAAAATCCATTTTTTTCATAAACATTTAATTCACTTTTATCGAATTTATTTCAGTGGTGGATCCAGGTCTAAATCCAGGACAAAACGGGGTGGGGGGGGGGGGTCCAACTTTATGTCCCCATTTAAATGCATTGATCGTCAAAAAAGGGTTGTTCCAACCCCCGGGACTCCCACCACTGCATATTAAATTCATGTATTTGGCAACATACGCGCGATTTCCACGATTTTTTTTTAAGGAGGAATGGGGGGATAGAATGGCACATCCTGCATTTTTTCATCAAAAATAAAGATCACAGCCTGTTTATTTTAAAATGAATTAGCCCCTCCACCCCCCCCCCTTTTCCCCGCTTTCCGTTTTATTCATAAAAATCAAACGTTATCTTACTTACCACTAAAATATTTCTTTAATATATTACTTTTTTTACGAAGTTGCATTTTAAAAAGTCTTAAATGTGTAAAACATTTATCTTTTACTTGAAATGGTTCTTTTTTCTTTTTTTTTTTATCAAATTATTAAATTCCTGGGTTTTTTTAATGAAAAAAATCTCGGTTGAAGGGAATGAAAAAAAAAATGTGTTTATGCTATAACTTACATTTACTGCTTTATGGCTGTCTACGTTTCTTATCCGGCAACGGTTGTTACCGGCCTGTTTCTTTGTTACCTTTGTATTTTATCTAATACAAAAACAAATCAATAGTCTTGGCCTTGTTTTTTGTAGGAATACCTGTTCAAAGTATGAAAATAGATAATGTGACGTATTTTCATGTACTATAATTAGCATCAATCGGCCTATCTAAAACATGATTAGCCTATCTTATCGAATGAAAAGAATCCAGGGGAAAATTGCCATGACGCTTTATAATTAAAGTGAAAAATTTCTCTGAACATTTTGTATTTTCTAAGTAGTGTGGCTGAGAAGCTAACTTACAATCCCACATCATTTAGATGCGATCTCTTGGCAATAGATGTAGGATATTCATATACATTGTGTACACGTGATACATGATTTTAAAGTTCTTACCACATCTCAATCCAAACCTTTATTGTTTACCATATATTTAATTATAAATCCGGACGTTCATTTGCTTATATCGGACGGGGTTTAAGGGAGGGGGGACTGCAGGAGGATTTTTTTTGTTGCTAGGTCCAGATGTCATGTTTAACCGTGTGAAAAATCAAAAGGTTGTCTCTTAAAGGTTTCCCAAGTCAAGAGTCTCTGGCCTTTGTTAATCTTGTATATCTTTTTATATATGTTTTGGATTTAAGTATGACGTCCATTTTCACTGAACTTGTACACAATTTTATTAAGTGTTCAGCTGGAGACCACTGCCGTTACGTTGAAAACAAATTGGTGGCCAGCGGCTGGTATCTGCTCGTTGGTTTGATAGTTGTCTCTTTGACATATTCCCCATGTCCATCCTCAATTTTATCTAGTAGTGAACTTACTTCAGTATCATCCCATGATGTACAACAGCAAATACGGATGCTCCAACTATAGCTAGGACTAATTCAATAAAACTCAAAACTGATATACAGCCCGACAAGACTGTTATAGCATTTCTATATTCTGTACCGTCTGCTCGTTGCTTGAGGAAACATAAAATTCATTTGTAAATATTTCAATATTATGAATTACGTCTCTAACCGTTTAAGGAACAGTTTGCAATCTATGTAATTGGCCATTTCAGAATCTAAAGAATCGATTCCTAACATCAATAAAGAGCCATTTATTGCCGAAATCCCGATAGGGTGTACACATTTTTGCACCTCATGTTTGCTGTATACCAAATTTTTCGTAAGTTTATCGTTCTCTGTTTAACATTACAAATATAATTAAGATGAATTTTGTGACACCTGATGCGTTTTTTTGGTATTCAGCAGCGTTTAAGAACATCCGTTGTTCGACCAGTTAATCAAATGCGTTTTTGTAAAATTATCTTTTTTTACTTTTTTTGGTCTTTTCGGAAATATTGGTTGTGCTGTATTTAGGCACCACTACCAAGAATTGTTTTTTTCATTTACACGTATAAAAATTGTTTTTATCCAACGCAATGAAACTTTAAGGTAAATAACAGCCTAATATTCTTAAATCTGTACATTTGCGGAAACATTTTTTTCTTCCCTGGCCGATATTCGAACTCATGCTCACAGGCACATGTTTATAATTTAGTGTTGTCAAATCGTACACTATTGCCTAACCGGTTATTCGGATAATCGTTCGACCGAATAACCGGTTAACCGGTAGTTTAAGTTGGTGTTTGAAAGCCTTATATCTTTAGTACCCTACACATAGCTAAAAGATGTGGTAACAACCTTCCATCCAAGTCATAAATTTACGCTTTTTGTCCTTTAGCATTATAAGGCTTGTTTGTGAGGATTCCTTGCGAAGTTTGACTTTTAATATTCAGATACACCGTATCAACTATGGCGTTTGTATCAACTTCAGATTGAATATAGAAAAAAAACCTTCTTGATCTCGTAGAAGCGAATATGTCTGAAACCGATTTTTTTTTCCTTTTCTCTTGTCTCCGATATTAATGTGGAGTGTTTCAATTTGAAATGATTAAGCATGTTACTCGTACTATCACGTATACATTTAGTACATTCACATTGATTTACATTTCACAATATTTTAGTTAACATTTCGTTTAAAGTATATCAAAGCCTTACACGACGGAGGTTGCACATTTAAAAGTAGGTCTACACCCTATTAGATCAAAAATAAAATAATGAAGTTAATCGTAAAATCTAATGAATGAATGAACTTTATTCTCACAAAACTACATGTCATAGTTACAGAGAAAATATATATTTACAATTACATATATGATTATATAAGCATGCACATTAAACGTAACTTAATCGTATTCCTGATTTAAAGTAACTGTTAAAATAACAATTATACTAATTATGTTTCATTAAGATCTTGCCCCAAGTTGAGCGACAATTTCTAATTAATTTTATGTTTTTCGGATTAACAATAGCAATCAATAGACTGGACAATTGATCTGTCAAATTAATTACCGCGACGACATTTTTTAAATAAGACATAACTATTTAATGATTTTGATACAAATTTATATCAAATCTATCAAAATTGAAAAAAAATGTTCGGTTAACCGGTTAGTGTTTTTGGTATTCGGTATTTAGTATGACGCACAAGTGTTTTTATCCAATCAATATGACGCTTTCTTCTGAAACATACATGCAGTATGATTATAGAGTAATAATGAATTCAATCCAATATGGAAGCTATTAACAAAACATTCAAAATACTTACCACGAGTCCTTCTACCACTACAAGACTATATACAGAAACGTGAGTAAAACAAACTGCGTTGTACATTTTAACTCTAGGACAGCTACTAATACTGAAAGCAATTTAGTTAAGTAGCTGATGGTGGAACATAAACAGAACAAAGCAATTTAGTTTAGTAGCTGATGGTGGAACATAAACAGAACAAAGCAATTTAGTTTAGTAGCTGGTGGTGGATCATAAACAGAACAAAGCAATTTAGTTTAGTAGCTGATGGTGGAACATAAACAGAACAAAGCAATTTAGTTTAGTAGCTGATGGTGGAACATAAACAGAACAAAGCAATTTAGTTTAGTAGCTGGTGGTGGATCATAAACAGAACAAAGCAATTTAGTTTAGTAGCTGATGGTGGAACATAAACAGAACAAAGCAATTTAGTTTAGTAGCTGATGGTGGAACATAAACAGAACAAAGCAATTTAGTTTAGTAGCTGATGGTGGAACATAAACAGAACAAAGCAATTTAGTTTAGTAGCTGATGGTGGAACATAAACAGAACAAAGCAATTTAGTTTAGTAGCTGGTGGTGGAACATAAACAGAACAAAGCAATTTAGTTTAGTAGCTGATGGTGGAACATAAACAGAACAAAGCAATTTAGTTTAGTAGCTGGTGGTGGATCATAAACAGAACAAAGCAATTTAGTTTAGTAGCTGATGGTGGAACATAAACAGAACAAAGCAATTTAGTTTAGTAGCTGATGGTGGAACATAAACAGAACAAAGCAATTTAGTTTAGTAGCTGATGGTGGAACATAAACAGAACAAAGCAATTTAGTTTTATAAATTCTTACCGAAATCGCTCCAACTACTCCAAAATAAAATACCGCTGGTACAAATATAGATGCTCCGACAATACTACACACCATAAAAGTTATTTTCTGAAATGAAAACGTTAAGTTTATTTATGTTATTCTTGTTGTTAGAAAACTAATATAAAATATAAAAATAAAGAAGTCATATATTGAACTATTACACATGAGACTACGTACGGATCTTTTGTTTTAAAGCGATTCCTTTAAAAAATCGGAGAGGGAGGGGTTACATGCACGAAAAAGGAAAGACACAACAACTACATGTAGCAAATTAATTAGATTTTGTAACCATTTAACATTATGTGCAAATACATTTTTTTTATGCAAAAATATACAATGGTCCGAGAAATATATTTTTGAATGAAAAAAGAGATACTTAAGAGAACTACGTATACAATATCCACAACCAAAAGGGGGTTACTGCTATGTCATTTGATTTCTTGTGGATGGTCGTCTCATTTGTTATAAGACTAGATATTTTTTCTTCTAATATAATGTACAATAGTCCATTTGACAATTTCCGTTCATGACCTTGTAATCAGAGATCTCTTTTTTTAGTTGTCTCCCTTATTCACGAGGGACATTAATTTTAATTTATTTACAATTGAGAGCTTGCATAAAGAGTAAATTACCTGTGTGTAATGTGAAAAATTTTTAAGGTTTTCAAATCTTTTAATACATTAACTTGTTGAAGGCTGTACATTGACCTATATTGGTTTACTTTTATGAATTGTTATTTGGATGGAGAGTTGTCTCATTGGCACTTATACCAAATCTTCCTATATCTAATTAAGCTAAATACTTTTGACATCAAAACTTATTTTTCATGAAAAATTAGTTAAACCGCCGATACATCACTTACCATTCATCATGCTTTGCATTTGCAATTTAGCCAATTTTGTCCGGTATAGTTTGACAAAGGGAAGTGATTCGTCTCAACTCGGCGGAATCTGTACACTCATCTGAAGGAGAGTAGCGGATTTTACCGGGGATTACCGAATGAAAGGGAAGTAATTAGTTTACAAAGTGTATAATAACAGAATCAAATCGGTAATTTGCAAATGGACTATTGCATGTAATAATATTTCATTATGCCTACCAGACACCTCCAGTTTTTTTGACGTCCTTGTTTCATGCAAAATGGAAAAAATCAGTCATTATAATCTGTTAACTAAAAAAAGAAAATATAATTTAAATACTCAGTCTATTCTCAGGGGGCGGATCCAGGATTTTGGAAAGGGGGGGGGGGGGGCGAAGTAAATTACAATTTTTTGGACCTTTTTTAGGCTAAAAAAACATAAAATAAGTGTACAATGAACTTTTCACACGGTTCCTAAAGTTGAGCATGTATATTTCATAGTTGCTGTAAAGTGAAAAGGTCGGACATTTTTGATGCCGTATTCTCCCCATTAAATGTCTATCATAATATGATTGGATAGATCGAAAGCTATGTACTAGTATATTTGATGTGGGAGTTGTCAGTAAAAAATGGACATTACCCGGCCATGTCCACTTGTATTTTTGTCCATCTGATGAGTTAAGCCTTTTTCAACTGATTTTTATAGTTCGTTCTTATGTTGTACTGTTATACCAATGTCCCAGGTTAAGAGGAGGGTTGAGATCCCGCTAACATGTTTAACCCCGCCACATTATTTATGTATGTGCCTGTCCCAAGTCAGGAGCCTGTAATTCAGTGGTTGTCGTTTGTTTATGTGTTACATATTTGTTTTTCGTTCATTTTTTAAATTAAATAAGGCCGTTAGTTTTCTCGTTTGAATTGTTTTACATTGTCTTATCGGGGCCTAATATAGCTGACTATGCGGTATGGGCTTTGCTCATTGTTGAAGGCCGTATGGTGACCTATAGTTGTTAATGTCTATGTCAGTTTGGTCTTTTGCGGATAGTTGTCTCATTGGCAATCATACCACATCTTCTTCTTTATATGGACAATTCTCGTTTGTTTGATTTGTTTAACCTCACATTTTTTGTTGTTGCAAACAAGATATACGCCGGGCTA
The DNA here is from genome assembly GCF_963676685.1 of Mytilus edulis. Classification (NCBI taxonomy): domain Eukaryota; kingdom Metazoa; phylum Mollusca; class Bivalvia; order Mytilida; family Mytilidae; genus Mytilus; species Mytilus edulis. The sequence goes on along the minus strand of NC_092350.1, from coordinate 65,803,567 downwards.
TCGATGAAATTTACAATACGACAAACACGAGTTAAAAACAAACAAACCATTTTTGTCCAAATATTTGGTTGAAATGTTTCAGCCAACAAGGGAAGTGAGGGTTCAAAATTAACCAAAGTCTACGAATGAGTCTGAGAGGACAACAAATTTATGAATAACGGTCGACAAATGGAGACATAATGGTCACACCCAGCAGGCAGGTTGCAGCCGGGCCTTGAAAAAGTATTCAATACATCAGTTCGGTGAAACAAATATTCCGGTCAGATATGGGATTTACATGCAAACCCCGGCACCAAAAAATAACACCCGTTTATTATTCATCATGTTCATTTTATGCTAAATAATTATGTTTGAAATTTTTGTTTCTAATAGCAAATGAGTGGACAATTTTATTGTTTACAATCCAGATATATACGACCAGAACTTTTGATTAAGACAAAAATCTGGGTAAGATTTTTTTCTCTCAAACTTCTCAGACTCCCCGCTCAAATCAAATAGTCCGTAACTTAGACTTTAAATATATCTAGAGCTTACTGACTGGGGATCATTATTCAGCTATGTTATCTATAGGCTGGGCGTTTGGGCTTAAACATGTTTTCTTAGACACATAATATTGCTGTGGAACTTTCACGAGAGTGAAATAGAATATTTCTTTCTGTTTGGTGGAATTATGAAAAAGAAGTCAATACGTTCTTGCTCAATCCTTTGTCGCTTTGAAGGTGTCATACTTGTCACCCTCAGCATAAGCAAGTGTTACTGTAATCTGAATTTCAAAATCACTGAATGACGTTTTTGTTCTACGCACTGGTTAACTCCGCCGTTTTGATTCACATTACTTTGACATAACCAATAGTATATTACAGGAGCTACGAGCGAAAAATATTGTTTATAAGTTAAGAATGGTCGCATAAAAACAAAATACACGGGAAATGGCAAATTTCACGAAGACTTAGTCTGATTAAGCATTTTTACAAATTAAAAAAAAAAGCCCTCTACGCGCGCCCCCCTCTGGATCCGCCACTGATTCTAATATTAAAGATATGAATGTAAGATATAAACATGACGGTTTCAATAATTTTTTTTTAGATTTCTGAAAACAAACGTCTAGTGAGAAGAATAAAACTTCGACAGTTATCTGTAGTAGCATCAACTGCCGTGTTTAACCATTCAAACAAAATCCATTTCAAACTCACGCTTGCAAAAAAATATTATTTAAAAATCTTGCTACTTTGCATTGCGTTTTATAACTTTATTACTAACCAGGTATTATAGTTATGACGTTTTACCCGCACTGGATTTATGCGTCTTTTAGTCATCAAAATACTTAACATCAAGTTCTATCGATAATCACGGAGCAGCGTGATTTCCTTTGTTGCGTGATGGCATGGGTTTGGTATTTCCCGTAAAAAAAATGGTACTTGCTTTTTGACTGCATATCATCCGGCATTTACCAGAAAGTAATAATGGCTGAATTGTCGATATTGTGAAACAATATGGTTACATGTTTTCCCCGAAATTTGCACAAAAAGTAAAATCACAAAAAAACGAAATTCTGAGGAAAATTCAAAACGGAATGTCCCTATTCAAATGCCAAAATCATAAGTTAAACTCATCATACTAATGGATAACATCTGTCTTATTCAAGTGACAAGTTAATAACCCCCTTCTTCCAAAAAAAAAAAAAAATCGCGATTGTCTAGACTAGATATAGGAAGATATGGTATGAGTACCAATTAGACAACTCTCCATCCAAATAACAATTTATAAAAGTAAACTATTATAGGTCAATGTACCGCGGCCTTCAACACGGAACCTTGGCTCACATTGAACAACAAGCCATAAATGGCCCCAAAATTACTAGTGTACAACCATTCAAACGGGAATACTAACGGTCTAATAAAAACACAATATGATGACAAAGTACACCAATCACAATATGTACATTTTGTGTACCTCGTCAAACGTTTTCCGTATTTCCATTGATTTATCTTGTAGTTTCCTTGTTTGTATTCCATGTATTACTCTTCATGATGTACATACGACATAAAGTAATTTGTGTTGTAATTGTTAAATATTGAGATATATATATATCCGTTTAAATAAGTAAAAAAGAGGGTACCTATACGTTAGAACATTCTCGCCCTGTAGTGTTTGTAACTGGAGATTAAAATCAATATAGCTTAATATAAGTGTTAAGTAGCAATACATAGTACTATTGGCGATCTAGTTTTAGTTGATACTGCATGCATATAGCCTCAAGTTATTGCAAACCAACTTATTTTCGCGAGCGATTTAGTTTCGCGACTTTAACGAGAAGAAAAAAAAAACGCGAATATGTAAAACTTTGACCTTTCCTTAATAAACTATATCCAGAAATTAGAAAATCGCGAAATAATATAGCCGCGAAATAGACTAGAAAGGGTAAAACGCGAAATAAAGTATCCGCGAAAATATGTTGGTTAACAGTATTTAAAAGTACACACAACTGTAAAACTGTGATACAACTTTTTTAGTTGACAAGATAGTACCCAAAGTTTGTTGTTATTCATAAGCTTAAAGTTTAGTTAATACAGATATAAATCTTCCTGATCTGTTTTAAGGTAGATAGTCTTTTCTAAATTGACCACTGAAAAATATTCATTTGAATTTAAAAAAAAAGAATTTGAAATGTTGTTTTTCTTTTGTTTGATTTATTATATTAGTCGTTGCTGTCTATTTGAGAATTTGTAGAGTGTCTCTATAGTGATTTAATCAGACGTTTTTAAATTCTGTGTTATCTATAAAATTTAAGTAATAATTATATGAGATGCGTTTAATAATTTAGAGACAAAATCAATAACTTGAAATATTATTTGATTTTTTTCTCACCCATCCAGAACACAGTAAACATGTGATGTCCGTGGCAAGGAACAGTCGCGTCACTAAATTTTTACTATAATAAAATAAGTGGATTTTATACTCTGAAATATTATCATTGCAGCACAAATGACTTAGCATTTCGCTGTCAATGCTTATTTCAGCAAAACTTAGTATAGCACATGCCACTCCAATCTCTATCTGTATTCTACCAAACAACTTTAGGGTCTTCACTCGATATGCCTTGTAGAATTCGTTATCTGCCTTCTGTACATTCATAACCAACTAATTTATCTTTTACCTACTTAATATAATTAAAATGTACCAATAAATTAAAACTTCAGGTAAAATATTATCGAGCAACCGAAATAAAAATACCAATAAAAAAAACAATCTATATAAATAAGGATTGGGTCCGGGTGGTTGAATGCATGTTATTAATAAGCTCCGCTACATTCTATATTTTGTACATATATACCGAAAACAAAAAGACTGCCGTACTTAGTTGACGTATGCTGTAATTTTGTTAAGTGAATATATTTCTCTGTTGAGTTGCTGTCTGCTGTAATTTATTTTTTGTATATCTTTCTCTGTTGAATTGTTTCATGAATCTCTATCTTCTTGCTTACTATATGCGGTGTCTTTTGTTCCCTCCTAAATGCTGTTTTATAAACTGTACAATACCTTAGTATGTATAAAAAAAGAAGATGTGGTATGATTGCCAATGAGACAACTCTCCACAAGAGACCAAAATGACACAGACATTAACAACAATAGGTTACCGTACGGCCTTCAACAATGAGCAAAGCCTATACCACATACATTTGCAGCCAGCTATAAAAGGCTTCGAAATGACAATGTTAAACAATTCAAACGAGAAAACGAACGGCATAATTTATGTACAAAAATAACCGAAAAACAAAAATGTAGTTGGTTACAGCTTCATCTTTTTGTCTTGGTGTATTCTTATTTGTCATATTGCCACATATCAATATGTATATTTACATGATTGCATGTTTTATAGTAGGTCTTTCTAATTTGTGATATTACACTATTGTTTCAGATAAGAGAATGTTTGGTACCATTAAAACGTTTGGTACCATTAAATTGTTTGCACCTGTCCTAAGTCAGAAATCAGCTGTTCAGTTGTCGTTTATTGATGTGGTTCATAATTGTTTCTCGTTTCTCGTTTTTCATATAGATTGTAAAATTGAGAAATGGAGTTGGTTTTCCCGTTTGAATGGTTTTAAACTAATATTTGTTGGGGCCCATTATAGTTTGCTGTTTGGTGTGAGACAAAGCTGACAAAACATGACAAGGAACACTATTATAAATATATGATTAGGTCAATACATGTCCATTAACTTATTTGTCTGTCATATTTCTTAATGTTCCCGGCACTTTTTCAACTTACTTTTCTATTAACACTTTGGTATTCCACTCTTACATTACATAGCATTTCACACCACACGAAACCCAAAGAATATGGGAAAATGTTACATGTATACGTACGCAATATTTGAAAAGGTCTACATTTTTAAAATGTATTATTTTAAAAGGGTTGGGTAACAGAACCCCAGCAGCATCCCTATCAGTTAGGTATCGTAGTTGCCCCCCCCCCCCCCCAAAAAAAAACAACAAAAAAAAACCTAGTATCAAACACGTCTTACCTGAACGGATAACTTCCCCTTCTTTTGTTTGGCTAACAAATGAGGAAGTTGTAATGCATGTCGAGATAACATTTCTTCATCTATATCCTCATGTCTGTTACTACAAATGTAGGTGTTTACAGTGCAATGCTTATATGTGTTGTGCAATGTTTATATGTGTTTTAGATACAATCCTTTTACAATTGTCTTTTAAGTGATAATCATTTGACGTGACTCTGTACTTATACATCCCGTAATCTAGTTATTGTGTCATGGTAATGTTTTATATTTTTAACATTCATCTTTGCTAATGTGAATTGTCTATATGATACAAGTTTAAACGATTGTCAAGGAAGAGGTTAAGCTAGCTATAAAACCTGGTTTATTTCACAATTTTCTACATAAGAAAATGCCTGTATCAAGTCCGGCATACGACAGTTGTTCATTGCCAACGAGAAAACTATCACCCAAAGTTCAAGTGAAGTGGATGTAAGCATTTAAAGGCAACCTTACGGCCTTCAACAATGGAAAAAAACTCAAATAGTCGGATATTAAAGGCCAATGAAGGCTCTAACATGCAAAATATGAAACAATTCAATAGAAAAACAAATTAATGGCCTTATATATGTCGTGTACATGTTATTTTTTTGTACAGGTTATTACTTGTTCAAGCATTTTATACAAGTAATTACTTGTATTGATGCCATCATACAAGTTATTACCTGTACAAATACAATTGTACAAGTAATTACTAGACGTACAATTTTTACTAAGAAAAATATAATAACTTGTACAAATCATTATTTTACCCTTGCCTATTTGAAGTTCACAACAAATCGTTACCCTTTAAATAATTAATTAATTATTTAGCCTAAAGACAAATCGTCATTGACCAGTCACAAGTAGTTCATATCAAACAGATTTAAGCAGAAAACTAACATGAAACTGGTACACATGCTAAAAAGGATATCAATCTGGATTGGATTTTTACAGCCAGATTGATTTAATTGATTAGTGTGATTTGAATTTTGCACTTCTATACTGCTACTAACTATCAATGCAACTGACTGAATAAACCTGACAAAGATTGAAAAATTAACACGTGCACCAAGTCATGAGACGGTTAAGAAAACATTGCCGTCTCTACCACAGACATCATAAATCTAGTAATAAAATGTGTATCGTCCACCTAAATAAATAATGATTTTAACAGAAGCCGAGTCGGACAGAACATGAAACATTAATATAAACATCAATTAAAAATTTCTAATTAGTGTTAAACTTACATCGTTATTATAAATAAGAATATGTGGTTTGAGTGCCAATAAGACAACTCTCAATACAAATCACAGGGTATAAATATTATATGTCAAAAACAGCCTTTAACACGGAGCTTAGGTTCACCTGTTCACATCGAACTGCAAGCTATAAAGGGCCCCCAAAAATGACTAGTGTAAAACATTTCAAACACCCATGGACCACACCGTGAAACACTAACCACTAAACAACAGGCTTCTGACTTTGGAACGGCGGATAACAATGCAGCGGGTTTTTCATAGCGTTCAACTTCTATTGATGGAGGAAGCTGTAATGCCTTTTAAGAACAACCGACCTCAATCGCAGGATAAATAAAAACATTGACGAGCTTACGTAATTAATCTCAAATCTCGACTTTACAAAAATATTTTCACATTGTTAGTTCAAACAAATTTCATGACAATGATGTTATGGAATGGCAATTTTCTAATTATTTGGACTACAGACGATAAAACATAACAGATTATCCAACCGAAACGATAACAAAAACATAAAACTAAATATATGAACCAAGGATGTGAGAAACGTCGTATGAATTGCCACTCGGTATAACATTCATATTTGAGAATATGACGATGATAGTATTGAATGGCTATTTTAAAAATATTTGGACAATAAAGGATACGGCATAACACAGTATTCAAGCCAAAACATAAACACTATCATACAAAATAAATATATGCATATTGGATGAACAAAATACTGAGACACTTCGTTTGGAAATGTAAATTCTTCGGTATAACAGTCATGGTCATATTTGGGAACTGGTCGTGTTCAGTACTTAGCAGACATACGGCATAGATGTTAACCACATTTTAAGACTAGACATTAGTTAGTTTAGAAACAGACACAACCTCAAAATCAACCAATTCGGGATGGTGTCCATAAATTTTACGAAGTGTAATTTAAATCTTTCCTCCTCATAACTCTGTTGGAGCAGTTTCTGCGTAAGGATCACACTTCTGTATAGTGTGAACATGCATTAGCAAACCGTATCAATTGAGTTATGTACACACCATACGACGGAGCAGAGGGTATGACAACAATTTGTTTTGTATATCCTTCGCATTAAAATAGTCTTTGATCGATCCTGATGAAGTTGCATCCAGAAAAGCTGTTTTAATATTTTTAACTTATCAAAATCTTGGATTAGTTTGATATCCAGAATAATCTGAAACAGGAGAGGAGACCAAGTACAAACAATTTATAAAGTATCGCTGACATCTATATTGGGCATTTATTAAATCGTCTACAAAAAGAGATTGGGCCAATCTTCTATGATTTAATTCACACTAAGGCTTTTAAAAAAGAAATCTTCTACAAAGATATAGGGGCAATCTTTTATGAATCAATTTACACTAAGGCTTTAAAAAATATATGGCTTTTAATCTTTATCCAAATTCACAATAACACAGGTTGCATTGTGTTCTTTTAGGTGATATCAATATTTCATGCTTATCTGAACATATCATCAAATTATGAAATCCTGATGATTGCTAAGAACTGCAATTTTGACTTCAAACAAGAATCAAGAAGGACATTTTTAACCAGAACCACACATTCAACAATAAATTCGTACGGATATTCACATATCTTTAAAATTACATGAAGGTATTGATATGGTCATTATTCAATGCTAAGTTATTTTTTGAGTTCAGAGGTTTTATTTTTATTAGCTCGAAAGATATAAATATATCTTCAAGGGACACTTTCATTGGAAATTTTAGTTGCTACATTATGACAATTAAGGTGTACACGCAAGCGCAGTCAACATTTGATAGAAATAAGCTTCTAATGTGGTAGGGTAGCGAACAAGTTGAAAATTACCAAAAGGGTTTGCGTTCTTATTTGTTAAACTATATGCTTGTTTAAAAATAATGATTGTAAATAAAAAGATCAAGAAAGCTAACAATCGTATTTTGCAAAATATTAATGTAAACTTTAATTTCAAGAACTTTATCAAGAATAAAAAGATTGGAATATAAAACACCATACAAATGTTATAAGATCTATATAAATATATATAAATCAAAAAGCTGTGTATATGTTTCAAGTTTTAGATCCTGTATGGTGGTAGTGATAACCTTATAACCCGGTTCAGTTCCTGCAAAGTGAGGTGTGAAAACTTGAAATTATTGTGTCATGTCTACCGCTGGATAAATTCCACTACGCATTTTAGATCCATTCTGATCCAATTTTGACTGCATAGTTTTTGAATTTGGGATTTCTTATACATTTGTGTGTTGTCCGAAAGTGGCGTATACTACTGAATTCTGTAAACAGAAAAAAAATTAATGTATATGCAAATACACAATACAATTATTTAAAGACGTTCACTGTGGTTCGTGCAGCGTTTTCTTTAACTTTCTATGTTGTGTCATGTGTACTATTGTTTGTCTGTTTGTCGTTTTAATTTTTAGCCATGGCGTTGTCATTTTTTTTTCTCGATTTATGAGTTTGGCTCCCTCTGGGGTCTTTCGTCACTCTTTTACTCATTAAGTTTTACTGTAGTGTGTGTAATAAAGAGACGATAATTAGGTTTGCATACTGCAGGTAAGAAAACAGGGGATACATTGCTGGAGGATTCTTCAATTTGAAATTTTGTATGCAAGCCGGTTAATTTTATTCACATGGTTTTACCGCGCAAAATTTAAGTTATTTTCATTTTTTACATAATTGATTTTTTTGGGGCATTTTTCGGTGCTTCAATTTACTTTTTCGCCAGATAGATTATTAATTTTTCATTCTTACTAGTGCCGAATATTCATTTCTAAGACGCCCTCAAAGCAAATCAAATGGTTTTCTTATAAAAAGGTTTTGGTAACTTAAAGACTAAAATCAGTGTAATATAATAGATAACAAAACAATTTAAACTACTTTTGATTTCTTATTTTTTTTTTATATCAATGAAAATATGGGCGAAAGATACCAGAGTAACAGTCAAACTCATAAATCGAAAACAAACTCACGTCATGGCTTAAAAATAAAAAAAGACACACACACATATAATAGCACTCAAGAAACACCATAGAAAACTAAAGACTGAACAACACGAACCCCACCAAAACTAGGGGTGTTCTCAGGTGCTCCGGAAGGGTAATAAGATCCGGCTCCACATGTTGCACTGTCGTGTTGCTCATGTTATAACAAAACGGAAAATAGTCTAATTCGGTAAATCACTTTCATGAAAAGGGAAAGGGATTGTAGTTACGACGTAAAAACATATCCGATATCATCTGTGAAACGGTTATTCCATAACGGACAACCAACTCGTGAAGGCGTCCGTAAAATTTATGAAGGGATGATTTCAACTTCACCATTTGGAACTCTTGGTTTAATAGCATCCTAGTGAGCAGATTTTCTTGTTTTGTTTCCATTATTGAATTACTAAAAAAAAACTCCGACAGCATGCTTAAAACATATATATTTTGATACGTTTTACTATTTTAAAATACAACACAAATTCTTTCTTTCGCTATGACCTTTTATGCATTTGTTACATAAAATAATCATTTGTTTGATTATCTTAATGCTAAGGTTCTTTTTTGATATTAATGAAATGGTATGTTCTTTTTTCAAGGTTGGAAAATTGTATGTCTATTACTAACAAAAATGCAAATACAACCAACTGTATAAATTAAATATATTATTAACCAATGATAACGAAGCCGGGATAAGGTATCGGTTTTTGATGTTTTCCAACTAACGAAAGTTCAGATTCATTTGTTTTTTAAATAAATAGAAGGACTTACATCAGTGTCATCCCGTGATGTACAACAGCAACAGTAGGATGCTGCAGCAATGGCTATTACCCATTCATGAACACCAAACACTGCTATGAAGGACGACAAAACAACAGTATCAGTTCTAGGTTCTACTCGCTATAGGATAAAAATAAATATATGTTATAACTATTGCCACTATCATCAACGTCATCAACAGTTAAAAGGTCCATGTGTTATCAGCGTAAAGAATTATAACTCGTGGTGTCTTTATCTATCAAACTATGAAACTGAAGCGATGTTAAGTTGCTTAATGCTTAATAAAGCATAACATGGATGACGTTGCCACTGTTTCGAAGTTTGTTTATTTAATTTTTTTTCTTGTTGAGCAGAATCTGCTTATCCTTGCAGAGAATATGATATCACCTCCAGCTGTTGGTGGGGTTCGTGTTGCTCATTCTTTTTATCTCTATTTTATGTCTTGTGTACTATTATTTGTCTTTTTTTAGCCATGGCGTTGTCAGTTTATTTTCGAGTTTGACTGTCCCTCTGGTATATTTAGCCCCTCTTTCAGCATAATCAACGACTAGTCTACACCTACTCTTTTTTTTACAAAAGTAGTTGGTCATTTTTCTTTTTTATACAATTGAATATTTCTTTTGCTTGTTTACGGGTTGTATATGATGATATAATTGTTTTTGTTTTGTTTAGAAGTTTTCGATACATACAGGTTTTAATCCCTAATTCACTAGGTATATGGTTGACAGTTGTCTTATTGGAAATCGATTCATTTAATACATATCCATTTTGATTGACATTTATATCAGTTAAAATATAGTAATTCAATTCTTTTAAACACATAAGCCTGTCAACATGTTTTTGAATTAACGCGATTGGTACCAAGACATATTAAATATATGTATGTTTTAATGTGTGTGAAAACAACTGCAATACTAAACAACTAAACATCTTTGGTCATTCATGATGCAGTTAAAAACGGACCTTCCATTTTGAAGAAAAACAATTAAGACGTTGAATTTGATTTTCATACAGGCTGCAATATAAAGATTTTTTCTGCAAGATTTTGGAGCAAAATTTTTAGGCATGCAAGTATTTTAAACCAATTAAAAACATAACGACTTATGCAGCAATACGTTTTCTTAAAATACTGGATCTCCAAATAAATCGGCCAAAGCTGTCACAAGAGTGCGCTGAAATCTGTCCAAAAAGATAGAAAACAAAAGTTGCTCTTAAACATTTGAAATAAAAGTAAGCATAGATAGTCATGTCGGACAGGTCAAGGCACGCACAGGATATATTCACCAAAGACAGTTTTCAAATTCGAACCTTATATCAAAAACTAGATACAACGGAAAACAAAAAGGTACAATTCAAATATAAAAAAAAAATAGCTTAAAAAAATGAAGCTCGTACAAGACGAAAATACAGGTAAATTCCAAAAAGAATCCAGAATACCGAAAGGTTCTGGGGTGGTCTTGCTTGGCTTTTGAACATTATATTACAATCAAATATATATGTCTAGCTCAACACACAAAATATAACAACAGGTTGATCTACAACCATGGATATAATCTTACTTGATACAGCTATTGAAATGTTAAAAAGTAGTTACAAGGAACTCTAAATCGTATTATTGACATTGTAATTGCGGAACAAATGAAATAGACATTAACAATCTAGCAAACATGATTTTTAGTTTTACATGTAGTTTGTAACCCAAATTTGTTCTTTTCTCTATCGATTTATGGATTTCGAACAGCGGTATACTACTGTTGCCTTTATTTATACTAGTCCAAATCAAAAGGGGTTTGTTACATAAACAACTTACAACAACCGCTCTGAACAGTCCGAAACTAAATACACTTGGTACAAAAAAAGATGCAGCGACAATATTACAAACCATAAAAGTTGTTTTCTGAAATGAGATAGTTAAGTTTATGTATGTCGCTCTTGTTAATAGAAAACTTATTTAGAATGTAAAAACGAAGAAAAAAAACCCAAATTCATGTAGAGAACTAGTCATTAGCCTTTTATAGTTGACTATGCGGTATAGACTTTGCTCGTTGTTGACGGCTGTACGGTGACATATAGTCGTTAATCTTTATGTTATTTGGTTTCTAGTGGAGAGTTGTATCCTTGCCACATTTTTAATATATTAAAGACTTGCTATTAAAAATGTTTTGTTTTTAAGTGATTCTTTAAAGAAAATTTTTACATTTTCAATGACAATGACTTTTTCTTGGAATAGAATAAAATAGTTTGTCAATATGTTACATTTATTTAAATAGCCTTCCGCTTTTTGTGTTAATCAATTGAAATTCTGTTTTTACTTTGTAGTTTTTTAAAGAGAAATGAATACATGAGAAAGTAAACAAACAGCAGCAAATAACATAATTTCGTTTGATATAGACAAATTCAAGGGTAGAGGAAAAGTAGATACATTACATGAAGTCAGTAGATGGTAAAGCAAACTAAGAATTCTGAAATCAACATTTGACTTTTACCTCATTTAATCTGGAGTGGATAATAATACCACATCTTTTTCTACAATTTAATAAAATTGTATGTAATAACATATATTATTTCTTACCAAACATCTCCAACTACTTTGACGTCTCTGGGTCATACAAAATGGAAAGCTTCCAGTAATTATAAACTGTTAATGAGAGAAAGGAAATTTGATAACCTGATGTTTGAAATATCAATATGTACATGAAGATACATTTTTGTTTGATTGAGTGGCTAATTAATCATGTGTTAATCGTTTGAGGTTCATTGGCAAATAGTATACGGTTAAATGTTTAAACGCTCATATAAGCATTTTATTTAATAAATCCTGCCTTGTACTACACTGTAACACAATAATTTTTTTATGAACTTCATAGCTCACAAGCTGTTTGAAGAATGACATTTAGACTAAATTGGATTTTTTGTCTCCCAATCATAAAAATGCAGAATTTTGTGTTTTAATCACAGGACAACGTTGGTTTGGTTTCTACAGCTGAAAATTGGTATTCGCTCTGGTTCTCTACTACATATGTAAACATGTGGCTAAGTATCCATGAAGTTTTCCCCAGTGACCAAGCAACTACATTTATTATTACGATAACAACATTCAAAACTTAAATAAATGGATGTTAGTTGTGCTTACCCATCCGGAAAACAGGACACACATTATGTCAAAAAGAAAGAATGATTGAGCTGTCGACAATTCATGTTCACATTCTTTGTCATAATAATACGTTCCATTGTTATTAATGTAGCAATCTTTACTCATATCAACATTGTCAATGATGAATACAGTAATACCCAGTATTGCACATAGTATACCAATGCCTATGTGCAATCCACCAAACGCTCTCAGTGTCTTCATAGGATAGTCTATATTGACTCCGTTGTTTTCATTCTGTACATTCATTATCAGTTGATTTGTGATGGTGTTTCTATAAAACGTTTACATCTATCAATAAACGCAAGTAAAAAAAACAGAAATATGACAAGGAAAAGTATTGAAACATCATCAAGAATCAGTCTTGTTAAAATTGATAATGCGTGAATTCAGAAAACGGACAAGGAAAAATGAATGGACATCTTTGAAATGAAATTGTATGCATTGTTAAGAGTTAAAATGACCTTTATTTGCAGTCATTTATAATAGTAATATATCATCCGTTGGAGGAAGTGTCACTTTAAAAAAAAACTTTTAACAAGGTTAATGCAAAGGTGCTACTACCACAAAAAGCTGACAGGTTGAAATTTACTGTGAAGTTTTAATAATTATATGATCTTTTTGCTTCAACATAATATTTTTTTTATACTAGTATATAGAGGTATTAGTTAAAGACGACGTATAATTTTCTTCTTTATGAAACTGATAACAAAATGAGCGTATCAACAAACACGTAAATGTACCAAACGCTATAAACGATAAAACAGTTAAAGGTCACACTTGTAAACAACAATATTTGTTTTACCAACAGGAGACCTGTTAGTTAGCATTTGAAACTCTTGCTTTATAATTTTCTTGTTCAATTGAATTCGGAAAAATGAATTTATTATCTAGATATATTCAGACAATTTTTTCACAATGAAGGTCATGGCCACTTCATTTTTTTAGCTACAGATGTTATTGGCTTACATATATAGCTACAAATAAAGTAAAGAATGGAAATCGGGAATTAGTCAAAGAGACAACAATCCAACCAAAAGAGCAGATAGCAGCCAAAGATTAAAAATGAGTCTTCAACACAGCTCACCCGGAAGTGGTGCTCTGCTGGCCTCTAAATAAAATTTAGTACTAGTTCAGTGAAAATGGAATCACACTTAACTCAAAAACATATAATTGAACTAAAATTCGAACATACAAGACTAATAAAGGCCAAAGGTTGCTGAATTATGACAGGCGCAAAAAGATAGCGGGGTTAATATAAATTAAAAAAGATGTGATATGATTGCCTATGAGACAACTCTCCACAAAAGACCAAATGTCACAGAAATTAACAACCGTAGGTACCGGTACGCCTTTAACAATTATCAAATCCCAAACATATTAAATATGTTTTGTGAGAAATCAACCAAAAAAATATCCTTGATATGTTCATTTTCAGGAAATGCCATGTTTTACAAAATGTTACTGTATCTGAGTAGAAAGTTGATGAACTATGGGTATGACAAAGAACGTGTCGTTCTTTTGTAACAAACAGTTCCTGGGAAGGTACATTGTTGAAAAATATTTCGTATTAACTTTACAAATGATACACGATGGTCTTGCAGTATATATTTTGTGTACTGACGTTGTTTATCATCTAAAAACGTGTTATAGTGTTCTTTTATTAGTTTTTTTATTAATAATTTTTTTACCGTGTTTTTTAGTGATATCTATTCAACTTGGCTCTTTACTTTTACATCCCTATAAACTAGGTTCAATCAACCATTTTTACATTGGAAAATGCCTGTTAGAAGTTAGGAATATAACAGTTGTTATCAATTCGTTTGGTGTGTTTGAGCTTTTGATCTTGCCATTTGATTAGGCTCTCTCCGTTTTGAACTTTCCTCGGAGTTCAGATTTTTCATGATTTTACTTTTTATACACACCAAGCTACACCAATCTAAAGATTGCCATAGTTGATTTTAGCACAATTGCAAGGATCCGCCAGACCTCCCGCTCCTTTTCTCATTTTTTTTAATGTGAGTTTTCTGACGAAACGAACGTGTGGTGAACCCACTGATAAGTCTAGTATATCTAAAGAAAAGGAAATGTAATGACATAGTCATGTAGTTTTAGCGCACTTTTGTCTAAAATACTAACGAACAGGTCTAAAATATGATCATTAATTTTGCACTCGATTTTTAAGTTACTTTCAATAATTTTGAAGCGCATTTACGACTGCAACCTTTACCTTTATATTTATTGATCATAAGTCTTCAATTAAAGGAGATTAACACAGGACACATCTAGCGTATTTATTCGAATAGGAACATGGAAAACCAACTTATTTTCGCGTATACTTTATTTCGAGTCCAGCCCTTTCTAGCCTTTTCGCGGTTCTCAAATTTCCAAAAAAAAAATCCATGTTTTACATATTCATGACGATATATATTCGCGATATTTTTCTACTCGCGAAACTCGCGAAAAATAAATCGGTCGCAAAAATCTGTTGGTTAAGAGTAACACTCAATGCGGCTGTTTAAAAAGTCTGACCTGAAGAGGACAGATTACATGTATCTTTCTACTTGGTTTACTAACTGAGGATGTGTGATTGCATTTCGAAATAAATTGATCTTTACCTTGTTATCTAACTGGAGTTTTACACTGCAATACTGTTATATGAATGGGTGTATGTGATAATTTTTAATATCCTAGTTCAATTATAATAATGGGAGAAATGTAAATAGATTGAGTTTCATTATTAGACGTCGATTAATTATTCTGGAAAGGGGATTAAGAAATTGTTTTTGACGGTATATGAAGTTCACCTGTTATTTGTTCTGCTTTTTAAATACTTTGATGAACAGTTATTTCCTGTACTTTGGATCAAACAGTGTTAAAATATTTTTTAGAGTTAAGGTAATAGTAATGAGAACAAAACTGTATAGATCGGAGTGTCTTTAGTTTGTGAAAGCTTGGATAAATTATCTGAATTTCTTATGTCATGTGTAATTTGACCTGATTGAAATATTTGACATCGATAATTTATTAAACCTGACCATGGGAATATAATTTGGTATTAAATCTTATATTCAGAGATTGTATTTATTGTAACTATTTATTTTTAAACTAAAGATCTGCATTTCACGGAAAATCCTCATTCGGCAATCCTCGGTAGAATCCGCTTCTCTCCTTCTATCGTTAGATGAAGGTACGGAATCAGCTGAGTTGAGACGAATGGGAGAATCCTGTCTAAACTAAATCCGTTATAAAAATGTTCAGAGAGCTGTTTTAATTGAATTTGTTTAGAACTTTCCAAATAAGATAGATAATATTATTTGATAAGCAGTTCTGACAGTTATATAACAGAACAATTCTAAGAGAGTGCTGTTCAGTTTTAGTTTTGATGTTAACCAATTAGATTTTGTGGAAAGGTCTGAAAAAAATGGTTAAGTGTAAGGGTGACTTCTTGGCGCCTGTAAACATACTAACCACCTTCTGTATCTGTCTGTCTCAAGTAACGAGTCTGTATTTTGGATGTTTTGATGTGTAGCTGAATATCATATTAATATTTCGTAAATTGTTGCATAGATCAATGCTAGTGTTTTCTCGTATGAATTGTATCATATCGGGAACTTTTATAGGTTTCTATGAGGTATGAATTTACCTCATTGCTTAATGTTAAACAGTTACCTACAGTTGCTAATATTTACGTAACGTTATAGCTGATGGTAGTGTATTTCATTGGCAATTTAATTCCATATTCTTATTCATATATTCTTTTCAGTTTTTTTTTATATATCATAATTGCAGTTTAGCTGTTTTATTTCTATCGGTGCTTAGGGATGTACTGTGTGGGCTAAGGTAAAATTAAAATGAAAATATGCTAAACATATTGATAGGTCATGGAGCTCCTTTTCGAGATAGTTGACTAAAATATGGCAGGAATAGGCTGACTCGGACTTCTACCTTATAAATGCATTGGTATTATTTGGGTCTCAAATAAAAAAAAAAGAAAATTTTTTGTCAAATGATCTTTAATGAGCTATTAAGTCTTATGTTAAAAGATAAATAGGTGTTATGGGGCAAATTCTTTACCTTGTATCGTATGTAAAACAATGTTCAGACTTCTCAGTGTTTTACATACATATTTTTTTTAAAAACCTCACCTTAGTACATCCTTAAATTATTAATCAACATACGTTAACCGAACTACTGACCTGAGTAACCAAAGTGACCATAGTTGGAATATAAAAGCAAAATCTATTGATATCCCTATGTGCTTGATGAGCACATTTTGTATCAAAATACATTAAAATATTTGAGCAAAATGAAACGTATTTTTTTTGTCGGTTAGTCGTTTCATTTAAACAATAGACGAATGTTTATTGTTAGGAAAGCAAAAATCCGAAAACAAAATCTGACTATAATTAAAAACCAATTGTTCAGAGAACAGTTGAAGGCCTTTCCACATCAAAGAAATTTTGAAAAGAAGCTAGTTTCTTCAGACTGATGCGATAAATAATGGTTTTGATATGCTTGAAAGTGAACTAAAGGCGATCATATGCTACTTCCGGTTTAGTAAATGTTACTTTCGGTCTCATATGATAGCTTCTTTCACACTGATTCCAAAAATATATAGTTTCTATATACTTTTGCCTGTAAACCGGGATATAATTGACCACTTCCGGTTTACAGAAAGTCATTAATTTTCTAGTCTTGAGTGATAAGTTAATGTATTTAAGTTACAAAATATATGGATTCTGAGTACTTTGATATGCAAAAAGTGCAAAATAGCTACTTTCGGTTTTCTCAAGGTCACTTCCGGTTGTCATTTTTCAAGGTCATGTCTCACCTAACCTTTTGTACAAGGTCATATGGCTTTATAATGAACTTAGTTGAAGTTATAATAAAATAACCTTATATTAAGACATTTCAGGGGCACTAACTCCTATAAGATGCCATTTAATTGTATCAGACCAAATGTAACATATCTTCATTGAAATAAAGCAAACATTTTGCACTTGTTCTTTAATGTATATCTTTAAAAGTGTCGGAGAAAATCTCAAAACAAGGAAAATTCAAAATTTAGAACTTGACCTTGACCTTTCCTTAATGAGTCAGCTATTATATTTAGTAGTATTGTATTATAGAGGTTATATTCAGCTCAGAAGTCAATACTGATAAATTGTCCTTTAATAAAGTTTGAAATTATATAGGCAACGTTGACCTGTTAGATTTTTATATTTAACAGTCCTTGTTTGTCATAAAGTTTTTCAATGTATCCTTGGCTTTTAAACGCATTTGATACACATTTTGAATATGTTGATCAGCATTGCCCTTGCACGCTCTAGATACGGGCGCAATTTTATTTTATTAATCTTTTTGGTCTACATATGTTACGAAATAAACATATAAGAAACTAACTTCTATAATAACTGAATATTCTTTAAACTGAAAAACCTTGTAAATTGAAGTTAAATTTGTAACAAAGAACAATAGTTTTTAATTTCTGCCCGACTAAATATTGCAATAGGAATGAGAAAATGTGGTTTGAGTGCCAATGAGAGAGCTCTCTATCCAAGTCATAGTTTGTAGAAGTAACCCATTATAGGTCAAAGTATGTTCTTCAACACATAAACTTGGTTCTCAACGAACAGCAAGCTATAAATGACTAGTGGAAAACCATCCAAACAAGAAAACCAACGATCTAATTTATAAATTTATACATGTATAAAAAACGAAAAACGAGAAACATTTATGAACCACATCAACAAATAACAACACTGCACATCTAGTTCAATATTGTTAAGTTTACAGACAATATTGAGTGCTGTTCAATCGTTATACATGTTATATTTTACTAAATTGTATTTATTATTTCTATGTTCAAATATTTTTTCATGAAAATGTCTTTTTATTCATTTTTGTGCAGTCTTGTATGTTATTTGTTCTTACAAAAAGTACAGAAATACCAGTCTGATTGGGTTGTCATTCTAGATGTGCCTCTAGCAGGTGAAATTATGCAAGTGCTATAGATTTTCTCCTCCGTCCATCAATTCTTGTTTATAACAAATAAGATTTTGTTTGCTAGTGTATGATTTACAACAAGGTATTTGGTATTTTACCTCGTCTTCAATCTTCAAATATATGTCATCTTTCCTATAGCTTCAACATAAAGTTACTTGCCCTTGCCAGTCAAAAACAAATAAACCATTCAAGCCAATCTAAGGACGATTTCCATATCTTGGCACTTGACTTCATAAGTGTGACATTTTTAGGAAATGTTTGAAAACAGATCCGGAATATCTTTAAACGATTTAACACAATGTAAACAATGATAAACAATTTTTTTTAAAATCTCTCTGGATTTCAGATATAAAAAAATGGAATTTACAACAATGCACATATAAAATAAGTGTAAGGACAGATAAAACGACGAAAGTGAAATAAAAAAAAAATGAATAACTTGCACGGTGCTAGAACCGAACGGAATGAGGATTACATGTAAATTATAATAAACGTCTCGAACCGCTTTTCCGGAATTACATAAATTGTGTAACAGATTGGTGTGGTCTATCTAAATTAAGAATTTCTTGTAAATCGAATAAGAAATGTTTCAAATGAAAGTTGTTTTTTATAAAGTAAATACCAGAGAGTATTGTTTTGGTAAAAATCCGCAAATGAAGGGTTTTGTTATTATCCTGTAATTTAGGGAAAGCGGTGACAATCGTGTTTAGCACAGCAACTTAATAATTCTAATTTTAAACATTTAAAATATAGTTATTGTCTCTTTTAACAAAAATGTTTTGATCATTCATTTATGTGAAAAATACCGTGATAATTATAAATAACATTTTAGTGTATCAGTGAATTTTGTCTTTCACACTACATAACGCTCAAAAACTCATTTTAATAGAAATTCAACCTTACAATTTTCTTCCGGCATGTTCAAAATATAACTCTAACACATAATTGTTCTTTCATTTTAAAAAACATTCCTAGCTGTGTGTTCTTTGGGTGTTTTCAAACTCTAAGAATCGTTTCAGATTTCACTGCTGCACTAGTATCCTTGTTTTATTCTTGTCGTGCTAATATCGGAGTATATAACGATTCCACAAGATGAAAAGAAAAATTTTAAAAATTATATAAAAATTATAAGCTTGGACATATAAAAATTAAGTGTAGACAACCGGTGCAAGCTCTTCAAGCGGTATTTTTTAACATTGCCATAAAACCAGGTTCAACCCGCCATATGTGTCCTGTTCGAAGTCAGGACTATGACATTAATATCAAATAGTCAGGTTCTATGTATGTTGGCGGGTTTTATTATTTATTTTTTTTTTTTAAAGTTCAGTACTTCTGTTGTTCTGTTATTTTTATTTCTATAAGATGTTTTTACTTTGGTTTTAGTTTGTTACGCGGATTTGTATTTTTTTTATTGAATTATGACTATTGAACATCAGTATATTACTGTTGCCTTTATCAGGGTGTGAATAAGGTCCTTCATTTCTGTTTTCTTTGATTTTTCTGGCGGATAGTATCTTTTCTCAATACTAAGGACTTATTTTTTTATTTTTTTTTGCTGAATTATTTTAAATCTTTTTTTCTCTATTTTTTAGTATGTCTCGACTTTATATTATGCACCTTTTCCATCATTCTACATTCTGGAAACTCCATCCATAACACCCAATCATGTTTGGAAAAGAAAGCTACGGAATATCTTTTACACATGAAGATTCATACACCATGTGTAGGTTTTCGCCTAAAATGTTGCTACATACGAATGAATAATTCTTAATACATATATATTTAACTGGAAAAATAGTTAGATAAACAGGTATAAAAAAATAGTATACCATGACTTGTATATTTTACAAAAATTCGTTAGTTTGATTGACTAACAACAATTGCGCGTCATTCAAAAATGTATCTTCGTACCAAAATGAAATGTTGCATTCGTAATGACATGTGTTTCTTCAAAAGTGCACAGGTTATTACAAAACAAAACTGGATGTTTTTGTGTATGGTCTTATAAGAATAAACTGTATTATAATAATTGAATGCTTATTATTTTTATTTCATTGGTGTATGAAAAGTTGATCATGCATTACATTTTAAGAATTAAAACGCTTCATGTAAAATGTGCTTCGCTCAACACTTTACATTCCAATAAAATTACAAAGAGAAGCATTTATTTCTTAAAAGCGTTAACCGTGTGCTCATTTTGAGAATTCACACAGAATACACTTCGGTCAAGAATTTTACACCCTAATGAATTTTTAAAAAGAATCATTCAATTCTTAATTGATATGTTAATTATCTTTAATTTCATGTCTATAAAATGAACCAACAGAATCATCAGGAACATGATTATACCACAATGACATCCCCCCTCCAAAAAAAACCACTTTTTCAAAATTACAATTATATTTAATTTTCTGAAAATAGTCGCATTATTAAACGTCTTATTTTTTTCCTTACTTGGAATGATAGATTATAACCTAAAAAATGAAAAAGTCAGTACTTCTTTTGAAACAGCCTGGGGCTTCAAGTATCAACATTTAACTATATCGAGTGGAGACATATCGTAGCACTTATTGGTGTGTTGGAATCTTTATATCAAACACGTCTTACCTGAACGGATAACTTCCCCTTCTCTTGTTAGGCTAATAAATGAGGAAGTTGTTTTGTGGGTAGAGATAACACTTCTTCATCTATATCCTCATGTCTATGTTACTAGTTGTTTACAGTGCTATGTAAATGTAGGTTTTTGATAAATTCCATTATCCACTGCAAATGAAATATGTTGATTAACATGATTAATGTTATCAGAATAAGCTTTCATTTATCTATGTCCATTTGCTATTCTGAGCAAAGAACAGTGGATGGCAGAGGGAGGGGGTGTTGGGGATGATCGAGTATTTTTGTCTTCATACGGAACATTAATTCAATCTGGTGTTTATCAGGTTTATTTTTCACTCTGTTAATAATTAAGAATACATAATTTAGACGAAAGTTTATAATTTGGGAAGCAAAAAAAAAAAAAAATAGAAAATAGAATATGACCATTATTTGAGATAAAATAAAACTGTCACTACAATTTACAACAATTAACATATATGCCTTTAATTTAAGACTGTACTTGTATAGGGCAAGACTTTTGGGTTTTTAAAAAATTGGACAGTATCCTTCCATAATATAAACAATGGAATTCTAAGTTCTTCACTAAATGGTTCTCAAAGATGCAGGCAACAATTTTTTTCTTTTTTAGTTTCAGTTCCGAAACTTACACGTTTCCTTCAAATGCTTGTTTACACATGTTATTATGCTTCTTATTTTAATAGATTTTGACAGAAGGTTTTTATTATGTTGAAATTTGTTATAAAAAGTGCAAACATATTTTGATCAAAATGCAAAATGTGTGCGACGAGTAAAAAATCAGAAAGCTATGGAAGTAGCTAGAATTGTATTGTATTTGTTCAAGACCATATGAGTATTTGGACCATACGCGTATGGTCCGATCATACGCGTATTGTCGAACCATATGAGTTTTTATACTCCAAGTATTTCTGCATGTCGACATTTTAATCAACATGATCAACTTTTGAAACCTAAGGCGATTTTGGTATGGACCTTTGTTTTTAACTTTTTCCCGAATTTCTTCTAATCTCAACTTGTTTTCATTGTATTATTGTGTTCTTCTTTTTTGACAGTTCATTTAGTTTTTCCGTGCAGTTATTTTTATAAGCCGACATATTGCGTTTTGAACATAAGTAAGGAAGAATCAATAATGACCATGTAAACATATTTTACTTTAATTTTAATTTAATGATGTGACAAAAATCCCCTCCTCAGTTCATCGAATGACAAACCGATTTTGACTTATCACTGGGTTTCAACTAACATGAGCAACAAAACGGGTGTCACATGTGGTCCAGAAACTGCTTACCAATATTGAGCACCTGAGATAGCCCGCGGCTTTTGTTGGGTTCTTGTTGCTCATGATCAGTCTTACGTTTTTATGTTGTGTCTTTTTCGGTTTTTGTCTTGGTATTGTCGGCTCTGTTTTGAAAGTTTGTGAGTTTATATATCCCTTTGGTATATTTTGCCTCTCTTCAAGAAACAACTCTGAATACAATAAAAGGAAAAAACGAAACACAATTACATGTCATTGATTTATTTAATAAATGTCGCAGAAAACAACATACCTTACAACTTGTGACAAAATCGCCATATGAAGTACTTTGTATACATATTAAGCTTTGTCTTTTTACGATATAAGTTAGCAATATTTGTTAAAGTCGGTCGGGAAATCTCTTCATTTATCATGTTTATCATATGTACATTTTATAGAAAAAGTCTAGAGAAATAATGATATGTTTTATGGCTGATTGGTTGTTGTTTGCTTACGTCCAGTAGCAAAAATTGATGCACAGTCAGGAAAAAAAGCAAATTAACAAAACATCAAATAGGTAGGAGTTTGCATAGTTTCGATCATCTTTATGGACAATAAATCTAGTGTTTGCACTCGTGTATCTTGGGATATAGTCTCAATGATAAAAGAGACTATTGTTTTAGACCTAGAATGAAGGGCGATTATTTCTGCTACCATATTTTGCCCTTCAAACAGTTGTTGCAAGAACTATTTCTAGTATCACTATCCCTACTAAAATCCATAGAATTTTAAAATATCCCTATTCAGACCGGACATTCCTGAATATGCACCTAATTATAAAGAATTTTAGTTCAACTAATTCGGATATATGACAAGTTCGTCCATGATGAGGGTTTTTATATTACGTAGTTTGTTATCAACAAATAGACATTTCAAATTTTGTGATACAATCAAAACAGGTTATCTATTTTTAAATGGTGACGTTCCCTTGTTACCATCTTACGGTGTTTATATATCACAACTTTTACGATTCGCTGGTGTATGTAACAACGTTTTAGATTTTAACGAGAGAAATTAATGTATTACTGAAAAATTATTACACCAGGGTTTTCTATTTCACAAACTAGTCAAACATTTACTAAATTTTATCATCGGTACAAGGACATCATTCGTAAATTTAGTTCAACATGCAGACTTCTTATACGTTCAGGTATTCCACACATCTGTTATGGTAATATTCTTTAATTTATAAAGTACAAAACTGTCAGTATTCACCTCAGAGGCTAAAAAAAACCTTAAATAGACTTATTAAGAAGGGATATATTTACGATTCTGTTGTCAGGTCTTAAAGATAGCATATGTTGGCTTTAATATTGATTCACGTATAGGGTCTTTGCATCGGAACTAAACACATTTATTTAAAAACCAGTTGTTGGCATGACACGGGTTATGCTCCTCTCATATATTTCATGATGGTATAGTACTAAACTCCTAACGGAAGGGATTGTGCCTGATATTCACGTGATGAAGACATAATCTTTCAATCAGTTTAATTGGGGTCTGAAGCTGGCGTCAGTTAACTGCTAGTAGTCTGTTGCTATTTATGTATTATTGTCATTTTGTGTATTTTCTTTTGGTACATCTCCTGACATCGGACTCGGACTTCTCTTGAACTGACTTTTAATGTGCGTACTGTTATGCGTTTACTTTTCTACATTGGCAAGAGGTATAGCAGTATGACGTCCATTATCACTGAACTAGTATATATATTTGTTAAGAGGCCAGCTAAAGAACGCCTCCGGGTGCGGGAATTTCTCGCTGCATTGAAGACCTATTGGTGACCTTCTGTTGTTGTCTGTTCTGTGGTCGGGTTTTTGCCTCTTTGGCACATTCCCCATTTCCATTCTCAATCTTAAGTACTTACAATACCTATTACATTTCCTGACCTGATCTATAAAGTTTTATTTGATGTTAAGAGAGACATTGGCTGTGGAATGACACTAAGTTGCTACTCAAATTGTTGTGCCATCTTGATTCTCAAACACAAAGAATATGCATAAATGAAGTGCAAAAAAGGAAGTCATGGGTTGCACTTACTATGAAACCAATTATTTTATAATAAAAATCATCCAAGAGTTCAGTTGAGCATTGGGCTCTTTATATATGCTATGTTTGTAAGACATGACAATTCGGACCAAGAATAAGTCCGACCAAGATTACTGAAACCAATTTAAAGACAAAGTGGACCAGTTTAAACGAAAATTCCTTTAAATCAATATGAAATTCAAAAAATTATGTTTTATAGATGTGTGTCAAGTTAAAGATGTGGTATAATTGCCAACGAGACAAATACTACCCAAAGTTCTAATGAAGTGGATGTAAGCAATTATAGACAACCGTATGGCCTTCAAAAATAAGAAAAACTCAAATCGCATAGTCGGGTATAAAAGGCCAATGAAGGCCCCGAAATGAAAAAAATGTCTTCCACGTTGATCTTTTTATCGATTTCACGAAACACGGTGAATAACGAACCTTTTTTACGGCTGCATGTGAAATAAAAATTGCAAAACACGTTGCACGAAAATAACCTTTTACCACCCTTAGTTAATTTCATGGTTGTAGCATGAACATGTAATTATAAGAATGTAATACTTCTTTTAATAATTATATAGCCTAAGGGCTGTACCAACATTGATCGTGACCACATTTTCATTATGAAGCGCTTCCTTCATATATGAAGGTATACAAACACGTGCTGTTGTAATGGGTTCTTTTTTGTCAAATAATCAATGGGTTGCAATTTCACAAATTTAAAATGTCAATGAGTCGTTCAATTACATATCTGTATGTATGATGTTTTATGATTTTCAATCAAAGATCTCCTGATTGTTGTATGTGCTAGCTGAGAAATACATGAAAGGGGGATGATTTGCTATGAATTTTGTTTCATGGTCAGATTTTCACATGCTGATTGATTGATTGATTAATTGATTGGTGTTTGACACAACTTTCACCACTATTATAAATAAGAAGATGTGGTATGGTTGCCAATGAGACAACTCTCCATAAAAGACTCAATTTATAAAAAGTTAACAATAATTGGGCAATGTACGTACGGTCTTCATTACGAAGCCTAGGCTCGCACCGTACAGTAAGCTATAAAGGCCCCCAAAATGACCAGTATCAATCAATGCAAAGAGGAATACCACCGGAATTATCTATATTAAAATCAAGAAACGAAAAACACCTATGAACCATACCAACAAACGACAACCAATGAACAACAGGCTCATGACTTTAAACAGATCATAAAAATACAGCGGGTTTTCATGGAATTTAGCTTTTATTGGTTAAAGAAGCTGGAATACATGGAGAAAACAACCGACCTCCGGTAAGAAAACTGAAAATCATAGTCAATTACCATTACAGTCGCACCTTTCACGTGCCGGATGGGAAACACATCCTCAGTGTGAACAGGCTAGGTATACCGTCATGTGACTGCTTATACCATTCGGTCAACGAGGCCTCAGTTTCAAAATATGAATGGTGGTGTTCTAGAAACCCCAACTGCACTTCTGTAGCATAAATCCTATGTTGACGCCCCCTTCCCCAACGCCAATTTCGACCCTTTCAATTGGCCAGCGTTGCTTTGTTGTATGTTCTTCCATACATTTGTTGATTTGTCGTCCATCAATCCGTTCAATTAATTCGTTATATTTTGAAATTAGGATAATTCTTTTAGGAGAGAAAAAATTACCATAAAATATCGATTATTAGCTCCTGTCACAGGGACAGCGCCTTCATATTTAATCGATGTTCAAATTTGTTCAAAGGTGTTAATTTAAAAAATTACTAAGAAAGTTACGTTTCAACTCCCTGAGACACAGTTGACCATAGACTTGTTAGAGGGATTTGAACATTTTTTTAAGTCCTTTTAAGTCCATTTTAGTCATATAGATCATCGACCGTTTCTTTGTTGTAATATATACATCCTTGGCTTTCAAATAGTCGGCTTTGATCGTTGCTGGTGGAGGTAAATCCCGAAAAGCTGTTCGGTCGCATGCCATTTATATAGTGTTGTTTTAATATTTTCAACTCATAAAAATCTTGGATTAATTAGATATTCAGAAAAATCTGAAAAATGGGACCATTTTTTTCGGGAGGAGAACAAGTACAAATATTTCATGAAGTATAGCTGACGTCATTATTGAGCATTTATCAGATCTTCTACAAAGAGATACGGCCAATTATCCATGAATTCAATTCACACCAGGACTTATTTAAAGAAAAAATCTTTTAATCTTTACTATGCAACAAGAGGCTCCGAAGAGTCTGAATCGCTAACAACGGATTTTTCGCGAAAATCTTAAGTCAACGATAATTTTGCTGTTAAATACTTTTAATTGCACAATTTCACCTGTCATTTGATATTCCTTTCTTTACATATCATATTGATCAGGAGTTGTCTCCCATAGACCTAGAACTATAAAGATTTATGTAATTTCCCCAGGTCACAGTGGCACCCATAACAACTATGTTTTGTCAATAACTTGGTTTATATCAGGTTAATTAATGTAAATGGGTATTCATTTTTTGTTTTGTTTAAATGTACTTTAATTATTCTAATCATTTTCTGTGCTTTATTTTGTAATTCATTTGATTGTATAGCTCAAATTTGGGGCACCATGATTGGTTAAGAAAATTATCTATCTATCTATCTATCTATCATAATTTTTGAAACAAACTAAAAGAGTGTTCATTAAAGGCAACACCTCTTTGATGTAAATACTAATTGACATTTTTGTTTACTTATTTGTAGGTCCTTTGCCATTAGAGATTGTTCTAATCTCTTCTAGTTTCTATGAAAATTAAGAAAATAAAATTTTAAGGGCAAAATTCTATAAATCATTACGTGAAGATTTTGGTTTCGTTAAGATAGTTGTGTGGCTTTCTTTGCCGAAAATTTAATCCAAGTACATTATCTCTCTATCTAGCGTTGTTTTTGCAAGAAGAAAATTAAATGATCAAAGTCATCTTTCAAGGGCAAAAACTCTTATAAAGAATCTTGTGACGATTTTGATAATGTTGACTTATTTTGAGGCTCACTCTGTTGATCTTTTTTTGTTTGCAGTTACTCTCTATCATTATTTCATCAATAATTTCAAGGGTAATTTTGAGGTCTCACTCTTTTGATTTTTTTTTGTTTGCAGTTACTCTCTATCATAATTTCGTTAATAATTTCAAGGGTAATAACTCTTTTTGAAGTTTTACTTTCGTCTGTCGCTGTGTGGATTATTGATTGTCAATTTTTCCCAGTCCAGAATATTCATTTAATAAATCGCATTTTCCTCAACCCAAAAAAATCAAATGGTTGTCTTATCAAAGTATTTGGTAAGACTGTGTGTGTATCTTTCATTTGTTTTTCAAAAGTCAGGATTTTACAATACCCCTACAATCACCACCTGACTACGGTTTTTGGTGTATTTGGTAAGACTTACATCAGTGTAAAATATTATATAACGAAACACATAAAACAACTTTTAATTTCTTTTCTTTATCAATTTCTTTTCTTTTTTTTTTTCTTGTATCTTTTTTCTATCTTTATTATTAAATTACTAAAAAAAAATGACAGATATACTTCAACATTTATCTTTATACTTTACTACTTAAACAACACAAACCATAATTTATTTTGTAACCAGCTGTGAATTTGTTATATAAAATAATTATTTGTTTGATAATGTTAAAGGTAAGGTTCGTTTTTTTGTTGTTGATATTACTGAAATGGTTTATATTTAAGTATGGAAAATTGTATGTATATAACTAACAAATGTTTAAATATGGTATTAACTAATGATAACGAGGCCAGGATGAGATGTGGTACTTGATGTTTTCCAACTAACGAATGTTCAGATTGCAATAAAATATGAGGAATAAAAAAAGACTTACATCAGTGTCATCCCATAATGTACAACAACAACAGAATGATGCTGCAGCTATTGAGATTACCAATTCAATAAGACCCAACACTGCTATGAATGACGACAAAACTACAACATCAATTCTATGTTCTTCAGGATTTGTCCGCTATAAGATAAAATAAATTTATTGTGGAACTATTGATACTATAATTTACGTCATCAACAGATAAAGGATCCATTTGTTATCAACGTAATGACTTATACATTTTGGTGTCTTTGAAACTGCAGCAATGCTGCTTTGGTAAACAATCAGGTAAAGCCAATGAAGAATAGCACGGATGGCAATCATTCGACATCTCTTCATTTTATACTGATCCATTTTGATTGACATTTATATCAGTTAAAATATGGTAATCCAAGTCTGAAACCATATTAGCGTGTCAACATGCTTTTGAATTAACATGATTGATACCATGACATATTGAATATACACCTGGTTTACTGTGTTTGAACATAACTGTTATAGTATACTTTTTGAAACATTCGCGAGGCAGTCAAGCGCAGCTCCGTCATTCGGAAGAAAACAAGGATGAAGTTTAGATTTTATTTCTATACATGTCTCAATATAAAGTTTTTTCATCAAGATTTGGGAGCAAAAACATTATACATGTATATATTATAAACTAATCAAACAACATAGCGACTAAAGCTTTTCTACCTCAGACATAGATTAGCTTAGCTGTATTTGGCAACACTTTTAGGAATTTTGGATCTCAATGCTCTTTAACTTCGTACTTTATTTGGCTTTTTCAACTTTTTTTTGGATTCGAGCGTCACTGATGAGTCTTTTGTAGACGAAACACGCCTCTGGCGTATATATAAAATGTAGTCCTGGAATCTATGATGAGTTTATTTACTCAGCAACAACACTGCATGAAACGATATAATATTTAATTTGTAATTATACCATAAAT
Source organism: Mytilus edulis (assembly GCF_963676685.1). Taxonomy (NCBI): domain Eukaryota; kingdom Metazoa; phylum Mollusca; class Bivalvia; order Mytilida; family Mytilidae; genus Mytilus; species Mytilus edulis. Next base: position 65,774,061 of record NC_092350.1, on the reverse strand, counting down.
AAACTACAGATAAATTCCCATTTTAAATGTATACTTTAAGTTTATTTATCATTTAAATTTCACATTTAATTGTGGTTTAATTTAAATGTAAGCTTCTAATTAAATTCCTACATTTAATTGTGGTTTAAATCAACCTTTATGCTAGCTTAAATTTAATGTTTAAGTAAGTTTAAATGAATTTATATTTGCACGAATTCTTAATTTAAGCAAGAATAGTTCAATTTAATCTTCATTTTACTTAAAATTTATGTGCATTTAAGCAAATATAAAAAATAAAAAATTTGTATTTTAATTTAATCTTCACTATACTAGACATTAAAGAAAATTTAATCAAACATTATATAGATATTTTGAAAGTTTAATTTTGAATAATCTTCACTATACTAGACATTTAAGAAAATTTAATCAACCATTATATAGATATTTCAAAAGTTTAATTTTTAATAATCTTCATTTTACTAGACATTTAAGGCTGAATTTAAGCAAGTTTATTTTAATTCATATTTACAAAATAAATGAATTTAAGTAAATATTAAATTGCTATTTTACAATTTCAGCTGCATTTAATCTTGACTTTGTCCAACGTTTAAGTCTTCCTTTAGGAATAAATGTTTAGTTGAACAACAACTTGGACTTTGCTCATTGTTGAAGGCCGTATGGGGACTAAAGAAGGTAATTTCTTTGTCATTTGGTCTCTTGTGAAGAGTTGTCTCATTGGCAATCAAACCACATCTTCTTTTTTCATATTATCTGAAATTTGAATAAAAGTAGGATTCAAGAAGAAAATACTGAATTTAAATATTGAAGCCGCTTTTCTTTTAAATCAGGATTAAATGTTTGATCTATTTGTGTTTGATTTGCTTAAGTTTCTATGTATAATGTATATATTATAGATACTATGGGTTTGAATCCATAAAATGTATATACTTTTTCATTCAAGTTACTTTGCCTGCTTAAAATTCTGTTGAAATCCACATTATGTTTTGTACTTGCAAACATATTGTTATTTAAGGGTACAAAAGTAGTTTACCCGCCACTTGTCTTGAAATTTAACCATATAAACAGACACAAAATGATAAAATTAAAGCAGTACTATATTAAAATACATGTACTTGGTTAGTTTTCTTCCAACATCTACATGTAATTTATATTTTTTTCTGTATTTTTTATATGATTGTTGTTGTCTTGCTAAAATTTACCCCACATCTGCCCTGTTCTTTATACAAATATGCCATTAACATCAACTAGTGTCTTTTTTCTTTGTCAGAAATAATAAGAATAAAACAACAAAGTAAAGTTCTAATTTAATTACAAGCCACAACAGTTATAACTTCATTTTGGAATATATATATATATATATATATATATATATATAACAACTATATCTGACTGCATTATAAGCCATTCATCTGAAACAGCATCTTTTCATTTGAACTTCATTAAATTAATTTTATCAACAAATCAGAATATAGAATATATGCATTTTTGAGTTGTCTCTCTTTAATAATTAAATAAATTCGGTTGATATGGCAGTTGAATATTCTGATAAATCTGTGTGTACTCATCAATAAAACAATTAAAAGAAAAAAATCAGAAATAACCTTGTCAGTATAGTCAGTTTAATTTTCATTAAATAAAAAAATCCTGTATAATCAGTGGGACATTTAAACAAAAAAATACCTGTGAAAAAGCATATTTTATTGAATTACCAATATTGTCAATCAGATATTAACTTTACATCATCTTTCAGCAAATACAAATATTCACATGTTTATTATACCTAGATCTTCTTTTCATTTGAAATATCAAGAATGTTTGAAAATTGTGAGAAAAAAAGTCAACCAAATGCAATGAATGTGAAGATAAATAAAGATAAGACTGTTTCAGTGAGTAGAATGAAATCTTATTTTTACTTTTTGGGAAAACAATTTGATATATGAACAAAAATCATATTAAAACAATGACATACAAAATTCAAAACAACCTCACCATACCAATAGGAAACATTTTGAAACATTTTATTTAGGTTATAACAAACAATTATAAAAAAAGGAGTTACTTCCTCTAGATCAGAAAAGTACAGAATGTCCTTGATACCAAAGCTATGTTTACATGGATTATTTTGAGTTAGGCTACTTGTATTTATCATAAATGAGGTTCTTAATTTGATATCTTATGTAGACAAGACAGATAAAATGTTTTACAAAGTAATCACTTACAGTTCATTTTGTACTAGCAAACTTAAAGCAGATAAATGTACATAGCAAATAAATTTAACTGTCATTGATATATTTTTTTTGTTATAACTAGCATATGTCACATACAGTCAAAAATATACTATGAGTATGCACAACACAGATATTTACACACCCTGGAAAATGTTAATCACATACAATTCCATAACTGTACTCAATATATTTGTAATTCACATTGAATTAAAACGTTTGAGTTACTTCCCCTAGATCAGAAGAGTCAAGTATGTCCTTTATCAATTCTTTTATGTTGTTAAAGTTATGTTAACATGTTTTATTTCTAGATAGGATACTTTTATTCATCACAAAGGAGGTTTTGAATTTTGAATCTTATGTAGATAATGGTTGATAAAATTGTGTAATAGCGTAATGAATTACAATACCATTAAGCTTACTTAAAATAAAACTTTTCAAAGAAGATTTATTTGCAAATGCATTTACTTCATTGAAATATGTTTTTAGAACTAACAAATGATACAAAGTCACCAATGAGGTAAATGACGACACATTTTCCCACACCCCAGCACTGTAAATCAGTAATAACTATTAAATTGTACTATAATTATAAATTTAAAAACTTGTTGACAGGGATGTTCAAGAAACAAATCCAAAATGTTTGCACTTAAAAATGTTTGAATTACTTCCTGTAGATCAGAAAAGAGCAGAATGTCTTTTCTGCATTCTACCCTATTGTTAAATCTCCATTTACAAATAACATGTTGCATAAATTAGGTATTGACTTTAACATTCTATGTAGATCAAATAGAATAAAATTAAAATATGATACTTTTTATATAAAAGATTACACTACCATCCAATTAATTGCAAATTAAAGAACACACAAAATTAGTTATACTGTCCATCAACATAAATATTGTCATAACTTAAAAAAATATAAAATACTATCTTGTTGAATACAAACAATACAATAAGATTTCTGACATTAAAAAATATTTATAATCAGAATAATTTGAAATTAAGAATAACCAGTTAATATTATAATTTAAATATGAACTATGCCTGCAATTGTCATTGGAAATAAAGTAGATAAATGTAATACTTATAATTTCATTTAAATATATACATGTCATGCATGTGTATAGCAAATCATTAAACTCATTTATTAACATACACATTTTGACTTATTGATTGAAAGATGTTAAACTACAGGCAATTTATCTTCTATCTTGAAAGCTATTTAATTTCACATTTATAATATCAACTTTACATGTATTAATTCAAACTAGTTTACTCAAAGAAAAAATATAATATCTCCAATCATTTATACCAAATAGTTATCAAAGGTACCAGGATTATAATTTAGTACGCCAGACGCGCGTTTCGTCGATAAGACTCATCAGTGACGCTCATATCAAAATATTTATAAAGCCAAACAAGTACAAAGTTGAAGAGCATTGAGGATCCAAAATTCCAAAAAGTTGTGCCAAATACAGCTAAGGAAATCTATGCCTGGAATAAGAAAATCCTTAGTTTTTCGAATAAATTTAAACTTTTGTTTACAGGAAATTTATAAAAAGAAAATGACCACATTATCGATATTCATGTCAACACCGAAGTGTTGACTACTGGGCTGGTGATACCCTCGGGGACGAAACGTCCACCAGCAGTGGCATCGACCCAGTGGTGTAAATAGTTATCAAAGGTACCAGGATTATAATTTAGTACGCCAGACGCGCGTTTCGTCTACATAAGACTCATCAGTGACGCTCATATCAAAATATTTATAAAGCCAAACAATTACAAAGTTGAAGAGCATTGGGGATCCAAAATTCCAAAAAGTTGTGCCAAATACGGCTAAGGAAATCTATGCCTGGAATAAGAAAATCCTTAGTTTTTCGATAAATTTAAACTTTTGTTTACAGGAAATTTAAAAAAAAAAGACCACATTATTGATATTCATGTCAACAGCGAAGTGTTGACTACTGGACTGGTGATACCCTCGGGGACGAAACGTCCACCAGCCACTTTGCCAGCAGTGGCATCGACCCAGTGGTGTAAATAGTTATCAAAGGTACCAGGATTATAATTTAGTACGCCAGACGCGCGTTTCGTCTACATAAGACTCATCAGTGACGCTCATATCAAAATATTTATAAAGCCAAACAATTACAAAGTTGAAGAGCATTGAGGATCCAAAATTCCAAAAAGTTGTGCCAAATACGGCTAAGGAAATTTATGCCTGGAATAAGAAAATCCTTAGTTTTTCGATAAATTTAAACTTTTGTTTACAGGAAATTTATAAAAAGAAAATGACCACATTGTTGATATTCATGTCAACACCGAAGTGTTGACTACTGGGCTGGTGATACCCTCGGGGACGAAACGTCCACCAGCAGTGGCATCGACCCAGTGGTGTAAATAGTTATCAAAGGTACCAGGATTATAATTTAGTACGCCAGACGCGCGTTTCGTCTACATAAGACTCATCAGTGATGCTCATATCAAAATATTTATAAAGCCAAACAATTAGAAAGTTGAAGAGCATGGATGATCCAAAATTCCAAAAAGTTGTGCCAAATACGGCTAAGGAAATCTATGCCTGGAATAAGAAAATCCTTAGTTTTTCGATAAATTTAAACTTTTGTTTACAGGAAATTTATAAAAAGAAAATGACCACATTGTTGATATTCATGTCAACACCGAAGTGTTGACTACTGGGCTGGTGATACCCTCGGGGACGAAACGTCCACCAGCAGTGGCATCGACCCAGTGGTGTAAATAGTTATCAAAGGTACCAGGATTATAATTTAGTACGCCAGACGCGCGTTTCGTCTACATAAGACTCATCAGTGATGCTCATATCAAAATATTTATAAAGCCAAACAATTAGAAAGTTGAAGAGCATGGATGATCCAAAATTCCAAAAAGTTGTGCCAAATACGGCTAAGGAAATCTATGCCTGGAATAAGAAAATCCTTAGTTTTTCGATAAATTTAAACTTTTGTTTACAGGAAATTTATAAAAAGAAAATGACCACATTATTGATATTCATGTCAACACCGAAGTGTTGACTACTGGGCTGGTGATACCCTCGGGGACGAAACGTCCACCAGCAGTGGCATCGACCCAGTGGTGTAAATAGTTATCAAAGGTACCAGGATTATAATTTAGTACGCCAGACGCGCGTTTCGTCTACATAAGACTCATCAGTGACGCTCATATCAAAATATTTATAAAGCCAAACAATTACAAAGTTGAAGAGCATTGAGGATCCAAAATTCCAAAAAGTTGTGCCAAATACGGCTAAGGAAATTTATGCCTGGAATAAGAAAATCCTTAGTTTTTCGATAAATTTAAACTTTTGTTTACAGGAAATTTATAAAAAGAAAATGACCACATTGTTGATATTCATGTCAACACCGAAGTGTTGACTACTGGGCTGGTGATACCCTCGGGGACGAAACGTCCACCAGCAGTGGCATCGACCCAGTGGTGTAAATAGTTATCAAAGGTACCAGGATTATAATTTAGTACGCCAGACGCGCGTTTCGTCTACATAAGACTCATCAGTGATGCTCATATCAAAATATTTATAAAGCCAAACAATTAGAAAATTGAAGAGCATGGATGATCCAAAATTCCAAAAAGTTGTGCCAAATACGGCTAAGGAAATCTATGCCTGGAATAAGAAAATCCTTAGTTTTTCGATAAATTTAAACTTTTGTTTACAGGAAATTTATAAAAAGAAAATGACCACATTGTTGATATTCATGTCAACACCGAAGTGTTGACTACTGGGCTGGTGATACCCTCGGGGACGAAACGTCCACCAGCAGTGGCATCGACCCAGTGGTGTAAATAGTTATCAAAGGTACCAGGATTATAATTTAGTACGCCAGACGCGCGTTTCGTCTACATAAGACTCATCAGTGATGCTCATATCAAAATATTTATAAAGCCAAACAATTAGAAAGTTGAAGAGCATGGATGATCCAAAATTCCAAAAAGTTGTGCCAAATACGGCTAAGGAAATCTATGCCTGGAATAAGAAAATCCTTAGTTTTTCGATAAATTTAAACTTTTTTTTACAGGAAATTTATAAAAAGAAAATGACCACATTATTGATATTCATGTCAACACCGAAGTGTTGACTACTGGGCTGGTGATACCCTCGGGGACGAAACGTCCACCAGCAGTGGCATCGACCCAGTGGTGTAAATAGTTATCAAAGGTACCAGGATTATAATTTAGTACGCCAGACGCGTGTTTCGTCTACATAAGACTCATCAGTGACGCTCATATCAAAATATTTATAAAGCCAAACAATTACAAAGTTGAAGAGCATTGAGGATCCAAAATTCCAAAAAGTTGTGCCAAATACGGCTAAGGAAATCTATGCCTGGAATAAGAAAATCCTTAGTTTTTCGATAAATTTAAACTTTTGTTTACAGGAAATTTATAAAAAGAAAATGACCACATTATTGATATTCATGTCAACACCGAAGTGTTGACTACTGGGCTGGTAATACCCTCGGGGACGAAACGTCCACCAGCAGTGGCATCGACCAAGTGGTGTTAATAGTTATCAAAGGTACCAGGATTATAATTTAGTACGCCAGACGCGCGTTTCGTCTACATAAGACTCATCAGTGACGCTCATATCAAAATATTTATAAAGCCAAACAATTACAAAGTTGAAGAGCATGGAGGATCCGAAATTCCAAAAAGTTGTGCAAAATACGGCTATGGAAATCTATGCCTGGAATAAGAAAATCCTTAGTTTTTCGATAAATTTAAACTTTTGTTTACAGGAAATTTATAAAAAGAAAATGACCACATTATTGATATTCATGTCAACACCGAAGTGTTGACTACTGGGCTGGTGATACCCTCGGGGACGAAACGTCCACCAGCAGTGGCATCGACCCAGTGGTGTAAATAGTTATCAAAGGTACCAGGATTATAATTTAGTACGCCAGACGCGCGTTTCGTCTACATAAGACTCATCAGTGACGCTCATATCAAAATATTTATAAAGCCAAACAATTACAAAGTTGAAGAGCATTGAGGATCCAAAATTCAAAAAAGTTGTGCCAAATACGGCTAAGGAAATCTATGCCTGGAATAAGAAAATCCTTAGTTTTTCGATAAATTTAAACTTTTGTTTACAGGAAATTTATAAAAAGAAAATGACCACATTATTGATATTCATGTCAACACCGAAGTGTTGAATACTGGGCTGGTGATACCCTCGGGGACGAAACGTCCACCAGCAGTGGCATCGACCCAGTGGTGTAAATAGTTATCAAAGGTACCAGGATTATAATTTAGTACGCCAGACGCGCGTTTCGTCTACATAAGACTCATCAGTGACGCTCATATCAAAATATTTATAAAGCCAAACAATTACAAAGTTGAAGAGCATTGAGGATCCAAAATTCAAAAAAGTTGTGCCAAATACGGCTAAGGAAATCTATGCCTGGAATAAGAAAATCCTTAGTTTTTCGATAAAGTTAAACTTTTGTTTACAGGAAATTTATAAAAAGAAAATGACCTCATAAGTGATATTCATGTCAACACCGAAGTGTTGACTACTGGGCTGGTGATACCCTCGGGGACGAAACGTCCACCAGCAGTGGCATCGATCAAGTGGTGTTAATAGTTATCAAAGGTACCAGGATTATAATTTAGTACGCCAGACGCGCGTTTCGTTTACATAAGACTCATCAGTGACGCTCATATCAAAATATTTATAAAGCCAAACAATTACAAAGTTGAAGAGCATTGAGGATCCAAAATTCAAAAAAGTTGTGCCAAATACGGCTAAGGAAATCTATGCCTGGAATAAGAAAATCCTTAGTTTTTCGATAAAGTTAAACTTTTGTTTACAGGAAATTTATAAAAAGAAAATGACCACATTATTGATATTCATGTCAACACCGAAGTGTTGACTACTGGGCTGGTGATACCCTCGGGGACGAAACGTCCACCAGCAGTGGCATCGACCCAGTGGTGTAAATAGTTATCAAAGGTACCAGGATTATAATTTAGTACGCCAGACGCGCGTTTCGTCTACATAAGACTCATCAGTGACGCTCATATCAAAATATTTATAAAGCCAAACAATTACAAAGTTGAAAAGCATTGAGGATCCAAAATTCCAAAAAGTTGTGCCAAATACGGCTAAGGAAATCTATGCCTGGAATAAGAAAATCCTTAGTTTTTCGATAAATTTAAACTTTTGTTTACAGGAAATAGTGTTTATAATTCATCTACGTATCATTTATGTGTGTATCAAATAAAACTATTTTGTTTAAGTGGAGTTACCTATCTATATGACAATAATTGATACCTGCGTAAGAAAAATAATTATTGATAAAAGAAACCTAATTGAATGAATAAATCACCATGAATGTCAGGTCCTTTTTTTAAATCTTCAAAATCTTTAACTTTCATCCAATTTAGTTGAAGTTTGTTTCCTAATAAGCCATTGATATAATCTGGGAGCAATATCTTCTTAGCTTCAAAATGTTTTTCTTGTACCTGAAATGAATAAATGCATGAATTGGAATAATGAATATAATGCAGGTTATTCTGTTTGTTGTTTTTTTTTTTATTTCAAATCATAAAATTAAATTTCTTTTTAAGTTTTTAACATAAGATATGTATTTGAAATCAAGAATAAAGCAAACAAAATATACAGTTAATATTGGAAAAATTATTTGAAAGATAAATTGAAATGGAAATGCAACAGCATGCCTACATGTATGCAGGTATGGAAGGTATTATGTTTGTTTGCAGTTTGCACTGGAGACGAAATAAAGTTAAACTACTTCAAACATATTTATTTACATATACATTGCTTTTTATCTAATAAACTAGTAAAATAGGCTCTTACATAAGTCAGAATAAAGGAATAACATGTATTTCATGTTTCAGTAATATCAAATATTATCTCATTTCATCACATACACCATAGTGGGTCAGTCTTCACACATTTCTATGGATACTGTATTTTTGCAGATGTCCTTGTAACTGTCATATAATCTTTACAACAGCTTGCTCATAACTTCACCATACCTGAATTAAAAAAAGTAACATGCAAATGATACATTGTATAAGAAAAAAAACATGCTTTTACTCAGACTGTTACATGAACCTTACATGTCATGACACTATTCAAACAAGAAAACTATCAAAACGATTAATTGATGGCCAAAAAATACAAATTTTCAACTATTTGGTTTTCTGACACTGGCCAAAGCTTGAAATCCAACACCTTCTCACTCTATATCATTGTTCATACTAAAATAAGATTCTGTAGGGAATGGTTGGTCATCCAAATGACACACATTTGTCTAACATGTGTACTTGCACTAAAACTAGTAGAATACTAGCAACTACCATCCATATTTAAAACAAATGTATATGTAAATTTCATCATTTTGAAATGGAATACCATATCATCATGATCATTGATAAGATTTTATTTATCTAAACAATTAAAAAAATACAAACTACATGTACATGTATGTAGTCATTATTTAACTATGAGTTGCAATGGTTCTCTGCACCACAATGGCCATGCAGAAGTCGAGTGGTTTACTGCTAAAGTATTACGCTATCTTGTTGAGAGTTACACAGAAGTTTTTTGGTAGTAATCATGGTAATGCTGAAGTTTGATGACTACAATAGTAACATAAACTTTTTGTATATATTTTTTTCATTTTGACATAGAAATAGATTTCAAATTGTTTGTACATGTATATATCTTGATATTGTATGGTGACATGTCAGACTATCCTTTTTTTCTCAGTTTGTATACGTCACACGTGTAAAAATCAGAAAAGCGTCTTCAATGTTTAAGAGTATAACATCACCCTGTTAATGTAAAACATGCATGTCCATGATAAATAGTAATTGAATTTCCGTTTAGGCTGTATAAACAGGTACATGTATAATTCATATCAATAGGCTTATGCATGTATATATATATGTATAACCTATACGCTCATATCTATTATAAGGCATGAATGAATACAATATATATAGTATTGCCGATAGCCCAGCAAGCATAGTGGACAACGGAATTTATTAATTTATTTACATACATGTATCTTAATAAATATATATATATATATATAAACATCTGAAAACAACAATAACCACAAAGACTTCTAATAACAAAAACCTTGAAATATCCTGTTAGGTACAACTTAGCTAGAAAAAGTAAACCTTGTACCAACGAGAGCTAAAATATAGCCGACATGAATGTAAACATGTAACTAAATACATACATAAATAACTCGATCATTAACGACCTCGCCAGCCAGGAACAACCAAACAAAACCCATTAATGGGATAAACTGGAAACCTGGGTCCGATCTCATGCGACAAGTCGTCTCACGAGACATACTCAGACGAATATATTGTTTTGAAAAATATATGTAAATGCATGTATCAAATTATATACATAATTTTATTGGAACTTGAATGTTGCCCTGTCTGCGGCGGGCTAGAAAGTGATAATATCAGGGAAAAAATTTCCCGCTATAAAATAAGTCACGTGTCTTATACCTAGTGACTTAAACTTATAAAATTACTACGCTAGTACCGTATATACAATAATTTCTCCCTATACTACGAAACGTGAGAAATTATACGTATAACCTATACGCTCATATCTATTATAAGGCATGAATGAATACAATATATATAGTATTGCCGATAGCCCAGCAAGCATAGAAATACCAAAGAAAGGGTTGGAGTGTAGTAAAAATAATAAATATATATATATTTATATATCAAAGACCCAATTTTTGTGAGACTGAAATTCTCTTTTCTAAAGTATCTTCGATATAACCATCTTTGGAAAAATCTGTCTTCCACCTCCCATGTCGCTTTATGCATCTTTCATTTACATTAGACTTAGCAGCAGTTGCACCACCCGATCGTAAAGAATGAAGACCAAGATTTAGACTTGGGGCTACCAGCTTAAGTCTCTTTACAATGTTTTCTTTAGCTGCAGTGTAGCTAATAGGTTTATTCTAAAATATAAGTTTGGCTACGCCTTTGGATCTAAATATAGGTTTAAATATGAATTGTTCGGATTGTGCGTCTAAACCAGCTAAAGACAAATATCTTAAATACATGTCAACTGGACAAGCGATAGTAATACCTTTAGAAATAAGAATTTCATTCCCTTGTCTGTATTGATCCGTTTTGCTATGAGAAATAAAAGTTTTAAATGATCTTCGAAAATACTAACATCTTTGCATCTTAATTTACTAATCTCATCGAACCTAAGAAAACCCGAATAAGACAACAAAATCATAGTGAGATCCCTAACTATAAGTAAATCTGAACAATCTGTGTACATAGAACATAAATCAATCAACATGTCATTGTTAACTGGATCCTTTTTGTTTACAGGCCTTCCATTACGTCTTTTGGCGGATTCTAAAAGATATTTTACAAATGAATTTTCTGTCGGATCATTAAAACCGTTAATATCATGGGCCCATTTGATTGAATATACAGCTGAATTTACAACACTTGGAGAACATTGTTCATCTATCAATTTTGTAATGTAAAGTGCTATATGAACAGGCTCGGCAGGCAATTCATTTAAACTGTTTTCGATTGCGAATTTCTTCCATCTATTAAAACTTGAATAGTACTTTTTACAGGTATTCTCACTTCTCGAATCAACAAGGAATGTAGTCATCTTTCCAGCTAAGTTGTAAATGTTACAGTCGTCTGAAACGCCACTCTCTACTAAAGCAGCTTCAACGTTTCGTCTAAGGTTCACACCTGCAAATAACAATTGTATTATTAAAAATCTATTTTCAAAGCTAGCATTCTAAATTTCATTGGCAATTTTACGAATACTCCGTTTTTGCCTGCTCCTTTTACTATCACCCTTTTTCCAGACAAATATTCTATGTCTTGTATATAATGTGCTATACCTTTTGATGTGAAAATCAGCGGCCAAAAAGGGGCCGATTTCCATTCAGGAATAACTAAGGTACATGCAGCCTTGTCATGCTGAATTTTTTGTAAAACCATAGGAACAAGAGATGGTGGTGGAACTAACCAGTTTGTGTCTTTACCCCAATTTTGAGAGAATGCGTCTATGCCTTCTGAACCTGGACACCAATGCTTTGAGTTGAAACGTGTGCAGTGTGTATTATAATGAGTAGCGAACCTGTCAATGTTATATGGTCCCCATGTGCCATTGAAATAATTAAACAATTCGCCATGAATACCCCAATCATCGTTATCAGTGTTTCTGCTCAATTTGTCTGCATATTGATTGTCTGCCCTTGGTAGCCATTTAGAATTTAAAGTAATGTTCTTTTCTGAACAAATATTGTGAATATCTACTGCTATGTTTTGAAGTATGCTTTTCTTACTGCCGACCTTAAGTATATGTGGAACGTTTTTATTGTCCGAATTAATGCTAACCGACTTGTTATCTAAGCTAAATTTACTTTCATAAGTACATAATACTCGTCTTGCGCATTTTAATTCGCGCCACGTTGAACTTTCTAACTTTTCATCACTTGTCCAATTACCTGACATTTCACTGTTGTCAACACAAGTAACAACGCTAAACTGAGTGGATAAATAACCACCGAAGCCTACATCTGAGGCGTCACAAAAAATGTCAAAATCTGACACAAAATCATGATCAACTCTGCAAATGTCAACACCCTGCTCATTTAATTTTCTGAGCGAGCTTTCCCAGAATAAAATTTCTGTAAGAGCATCTGGGTTCATCTTTACAGGAGCAACCCAACTTGCTCGTCCCATGATACAATCATACAAGTATCTGGTGTGCAATCTCACCTTGTCACCAATAACGATCATCATGGAAATGATTTGACCCAAAATACTGGCTAAAAATCTAGCACTGAATAACAATCTACCGTTTGTAGCTTCTCTGCATAATTTGTGAATACTATTTTCGGCTTTCTCAATTCTTTCTTCCTTAATAAAAACTCTACCTATTTTGGTATCCCATGTGTAACCTAACCAATCCATACTCTGACTAGGTAACAAATGACATTTTTCATGAGCTATTAAAAATCCTAATCTTTCGAGTGTATTTTTAACTTCAAAACTACTATTCATACAATTTTCAAAATCATTGTCCCCTCCGAGACCGTCATCTAAAAACATCATGACACGTTTACCTTCTGCCCTCATGTGTTTGACAACTTCTCTTAGCACTTTGGTAAATATATACCCAGCTGTTGCAATACCAAATGGCAATACGTTAAACACAAAATAACGCATTATACCGTCAAAAACAAATGCAAAACCAAGAAAAGACCTGTGTATTTCTGTGATCTCAATATGGTGATATGCCGATTTCAAATCATAGCTAAATAGAAAATCACCCTTTTTAAAAAGGTCTCGTGCGTTTTCTGTATCTTCGTACTTAAATCTAAATTTAAATAGATGAGGGTTCAAATGCCGACAATCTAAAACCAGCCTAGGTTTGTTCTTATTGTAAGCAACTGTAAGAGGGTTTACAACAAAAGGTCTTTCTTTTACTTCTGAAATACATTTTTTCTCGATTAATTTTCTTATGTCATCTTTAACAAATTTTGGATTATCAAGTGAAGATCTCACTGCATGAAAAAATATCTTTTGAGATATCCAAAAGATGACTAAAAGGCCCAATTTTGACTACATTTTGATGACTTTTTAATACATTTTTAAAAAATCCAAAAGATCTAAAAGATCATCTTTTTGTATACCTTTTTTACTTCAAAAGATAGTCGAAATGGCCCACTTTTGTTTTCACAAAAGGTGTTTAAAAGTCGATCTTTAAATAGCTAAAATGTGTTTGAAAGGTGGATGACAAAATATAACCTTTTGTATGTAAAATATAATCTTTTTTTTTCAAAAGATAACAAAAGTTCATTTACCAGAAGAAAAAAAGATGACAAAAGGTTTGATACAGATGATATTTCATAGAATAAAAGGCCATAGTCATATGATATTTTGATCCGAAAAGGTCTTCTTTTGTGTAAATATATAGTGACAAAAGATATAGGACAGATTACTTGGTGTGATCCAAAATATTGTAAAAAAAAAGATACAACAAGTCCATTTTAGGAATGTAGAACATTATCAATAATGTTTAGATTGTGTGTATCTTATCTGCCAAACTGTACTTATGCATTTTGACTAACCAGAAGGCTTGTGAGGTTTTTGTAATTCATTCCATGTCAGTTTCGTTTTGTTTATATAGATTAGACCGTTGGTTTTCCCGTTTGAATGGTTTTACACTAATAATTTTGGGGCCCTTTATAGCTTGTTGTTTGGTGTGAGCTAAGTCTCCGTGTTGAAGGCCGTACTTTGACCTATAATGGTTTACTTTTTAAATTGTTATTTGGATGGAGAGTTGTCTCATTGGCACTCACACCACATCTTCCTATATCTAGTTATATATATATACGTTTTAGTAATAGTAATCATTTGCAGAGGTCATTGTCTCTTTTACTGTCATTTGCTCAACATTGCCGATATAATAACACCTGAATAGGAAACCAGGAATTATAGCGTAGATAATTTATTCTTCAACAATTCTGATTGTGGTTCTGTCTTGAAAGGTATCATATATCCGTTTTCGATAACATCCAAAATATGTGTATTGCTTGTAATTGATTTCCATTCAGGTAATTTAGATTTTAACTGACCAACAGGTGAGAAAATACCTGATGGCTGATCAACCGTGACATTTAACGGCGATTTAAAACTGACCTTATTATTGCAATAAACTGTCATGTGACCATCAGTTTTATTGAACTATGTTCAGTATCATTTAAATTTGAACAAATACTATTAGTCAAGATTGGCAAATTAAATAAAGTTTTAAAAGTACTTATCTTCTTCTTATCCGGACAATTGTCCGTCCAATGGCCTCTCAATCCACAGTTGAATCACCTGCCAGGTTTCCAAGAAGAGTTGGCATTCTCTGCCTTCTCTCTTGTGTATGGTGCTTTTCTTGTGACAATTTTTTAGATTTCTCTGCTTTCTGTTTTCTTTCTGCTCTGTTTTGTGCCCTGATTATTTTCTTCCCAGTTCCGAGGAATCTGCCATTTTAATCAGTT
Organism: Mytilus edulis; assembly: GCF_963676685.1. Lineage (NCBI taxonomy): Eukaryota > Metazoa > Mollusca > Bivalvia > Mytilida > Mytilidae > Mytilus > Mytilus edulis. The sequence continues at coordinate 65,758,721 of NC_092350.1, read as the reverse complement.
TCTGTCTTTCTCTCACTAATTCCATACCTTCTACAATCTTGGCTTTAGCTGTTTGTACGGAATCGACGCTCAAATCTGGCCCTTCTAAGTTCACGTCTGCTTCTTTCAGCTTGGAAAGTACCCTGGATTCATGTTTGAACTGGTTCTCATTGCCTTTTCTCTTGAATGAGAAATTGTCAGTAACGGTCTGCTCGATTTTGTAAATTTGAGACTGTGAAATGTCCTGTTGAGATTGTCTTATGTTGGATTGGAAAGACGATAATCTGGAATCCATGATAGTAGAAATGTTATTCAATATGTCTTGTTGAAGGTTAGAAACGGCATTCTTCACTTCAAGCGAAATGGCGTCTTTAATTGAACTAGATATTCCGGTGTCCATACTTGAATGTTGCCCTGTCTGCGGCGGGCTAGAAAGTGATAATATCAGGGAAAAAATTTTCCGCTATAAAATGAGTCACGTGTCTTATACCTAGTGACTTAAACTTATAAAATTACTACGCTAGTACCGTATATACAATAATTTCTCCCTATACTACGAAACGTGAGAAATTATACGTATACATGATATATACGAGTCTAAATTGAAAACTACATTCAAACCTATATATATGTTACAGGCATTTTCTAAATTTAGGCATTTTGTAAAATGACTGAATTTTCAGGCAATTTACAAAATGCCTAATCTTGACAGGCATTATACAAAATGACTAAAATTACCTAGTCATTTTGTAAAATGACTGAAATTTTAAAACAAAATTCAACAAATTGCCTGTCCAGTTTTAGGCAATTTGTAGAAAAAAGATATCATTGAGATGCAATAAAAAAAAGGACAAAAATACAACATCTCGGGAATAAAATGATAACTAATGATTCGAGAATTAATTCATTTTGCAAAAAACAGATTGGAAGGTTTGTATGTCATATGATATGTCCTTTTAGTGAAACTAAGTTAAGTATGTCCTCACTCTGTATTAAGTAACTGATGAGTCTTGTGTAGACGAAACGCGCGTCTGGCGTACTAAATTTAATTCTGGTACTTTTGATAACTATTTACTAGTAGTAAAAGAGGGACGAAAGATACCAAAGGGACAGTCAAACTCATAAAGTAAATTTATCATTATGTTGTCAAAACGACAGAAGGACAAATTGTTCTTTCAATAGAATAACATTTACAACGAATTTTTAGAACATCTAGATTTAAAATAGTGAATTGAAACATATGAAGCAGAGAAGACGTTTGATTATATTTGACTGATTGGTGTTTGTTTGTTTCAGTGGCAAATATTTCATGCATTTTTAAAGACGAGAACCGTTTGGTTATAATTCATCTTGGTTATTTCTGCAGTTGATTGACATGGGTAAAGAACATGAAATCTAACTGCCACTTGCTTTTGAAATAACGGTGTTTTGGATAGGGACAAAAAAATCCAATAGAAAAACGGTCATAGGGTTCTCAATGTGCTGCAATTTACTGAAATGCGGCAATATATTTAATGTTCCCTTTCAGAAAGAATGAGAATTTATACATCCACAACCAAACTTATTCACCTCTTTAGCATGGGTTTTGCCATTCAAGGTCCTTTTTTTTGGTTGTGATTCAAATATAAGTATATGAGTTTCAATAAAAAGAACATATTATTTGTCAGACTTACTGCCGCAAGGAAATTCGTGGGTCTTTGCAATCTGATAAATTAACAAAACAGTAGTTAACTGTGGTAAAAATCTTAAAATTCGCCAAAAAACCCCAGATTTTACGCCAAACAATGTATTTGCAAAAAATCAGGGCAAATATTGTGTAACAGTTCAGTTCTGTTATCCAAACATTTTTGAAATAACAAACACTGGCTCAGATGTTCTTATAAATATAATTATTTTCCGTGACTGCATCTTACATTGTAAGATCCTTTATTATAGATAATTTAGCTGATCTGTAAGAATAACATCTTCATGCCTTATATATCATGTACTGTAGTACGACGCTAGATTCAAACTGACGTGGAAAGGTAACACCCAGCCACTGAAAGCTTCATTTTTTATGAAGCCAAGGTGGTCGTGTGGTCTAGCGCACCGGTTACAGTGCAGGGGATTTGGTGTCACAATATCTCAGTAGCATGGGTTCGAAGCATAATGTACAAACAGAGAGATATAAGTACTCAAATAAAAATATTTTGAAACCTTTTCAACAGAATAAAGAATGCATTAAACAAGGAGGAAAACTCATTCCATATAGTCTTCTTTACAAGGTACAATAATGACAAAAAATAATACCCTTCCGACGCGTCTGATTTCACCCAGTCGATTTATCACAGAGATATGATAGGTATCATATGGTGCAGCATTTGTCTACCCTTCTGGAGAACCTGGTATCAACCAAGGGGTTTGGTTATTGTTCCTCGGTCTTTAGCTGTTTCTATGTTGTTTTTTTTGTGTACTGTTGAATGTCTTCTGGTCTTTTTATGTTTTATGTCATGGCATTGACAGTTTATTTTCGACTTGTTAGTTTGAATTACCCTTTGACATCCTTCTCTTTGTTTCATAGTATAACTATCAAGGAAAAACATAAAATGAGACAGCAACACTCGACAACAACTGATGTATTTATTACTGTGTGTGCTGACTGTTACGAAACATGGTGCGCTATAATTGATATCAATACGTTAGTAATTTCTTAAAAAAAATTTCGATACTTGTTATACATATATATATGTAAGTATATCTGGATACATTAGGACAAACAATTCTATTGTTGTAATTTGCAATTGTTAAAACTCTTTTTTGGTGGATGTTTGCGTAACATTTTGTCCTATCCCCCTTTATTCGAATCCAAACTTATTCACAAACATTTGGACATTTCTAGCGTAGATAATTTATTGTCAATATAATTTATTTCATAAATGAGGCCCCTCATGGGGGGGGGGGGGGGGGTCCTAGTAATCACATAATCACCATTTTTTTGCCAATATAATCACATAATCATTAAATATTTGCTTATCTTTAGTAATCAAATAATCATAAACTAAAAATACAGTCCTAGGTAATCAAATAATCATGAAATATTTGGCTTAATAATCAAATAATCATTAAAGAAACGGCCAAGTAATCACATAATCAAAAACCCCATGAGGGCCCTCATAAATCTATTAAATACTTATAAGATTGATGATTACGATCATTGACATTTTCTTGATGGGTTTTTGCTATCGTTCCTTAACAAATTTGTTTGTTAGGAAAAGAAGACTGTACAACTTCTATTGATTTTGATTTGATTTTGTAGTTTTATAATTAACGCGCTTCTGGCGTAATTAATTATAATCCTGATACCTTTGATAACTATATAGTTAAAACGATGTGGTTTGATTGCCAATGTTACAACCCTTTTACAGAGCAAAAATGACATAGAAGTTTGTTTGTTTACCTGTTTCTGTTTGTAAACGTCCTATTCGACAAAACTAATATATGTATATACATGAGTTTTTCAAAAAAAAATAACGTTCATGGTTTGTGGTATTGTTGGGGCATCTACATTTGTACCAGCAGTATTTAGCTTGGGAGTTTTGGCGCAGTTTTCGTAAGTATCATCCTATTATTTTGTTTTGGTTTTGTGTTTTTATGTGTGCGCGCACACTCATCAAAGTTCTTTTTTTCTTTTTTTATGAATTCGCTTTCTCGAGCGACGATGTATAATGTAAAGTATATTTTTCAAATGTCGGTATCTTTACTGAGTTGTTTTGGGAAAGTTTTGAAAATAAATATAACTAGAATTTTGATTATTTAATTAAGGTGAGATGGGGTATTGTGGAGTCATTTATTTTCGTGGTTACCGATTTGGTGGATTAAGGAAAACTAACATATTCGTGGATTTCTAATTTCGTGGTTTTGTCTAAGTTTGCATACAAGCCTAAGAAAATTTGTCATTCGTTAATCATTTAATTTCGAGATTAACCTGTACCAACAACATCCACGAATACAACGAATAATAAAAAATCAAGGGTATTTGCCAATGAGACAGTTACTGAACACACCAAATAGATAAATACGAGTCATTAATTGTAAACCTGTATCTTTTCGTTTTATTTGACTCTTAATAGCTGTCAAAGAAATAACCATAAATGTTTGCAAGATGTAAACATTACAATATCGTAATTATATCCAGACTAAACCTCGTATAAAGCAGTTAAGAAAACAAGAAAAATCAATAATGCATAACAACTGAAGTGCGCAATCATGAAAATATTAAGAACTTATTAAAACGTAAATTGCAAGATGAAAATGTAAGATAAAAAAGACGACTTTAAAGAGCAAATAGGGAAGCAAAAAAGGGGAACGAAATATACTAGAGGGACATTCAAACTCATAAATTGAAACTGAACTGACAACGCCATGACTTAAAAAAGAAAACGACAAACAAAAAAGCAAATTTGAAGACATTAAAGTACATCTATCTGATCAATAAAACGCAAAAGCTCGTCGAATATAGGAACAAACACACGCCTTATATCAAAGGTTTAAAGGGAGATAAAGAAGAAATGTTAATCAGATACCAATACAACGACACCAATAAGGTCATGAAGTATTGGAAAGTAAATACTTTGCTTACGACATTTCCATAAAATAACGTGGACAAAAAGGAGATACAAAACGACAATATCAAGCTAAGATTTTGTAAAAGTTTGACTCAATTCTAATGAGGCGTTTTTTCAACATGTATAAGGAGTCGTGGAAACGAAATTAGTAAAGAAAGATAAATCAATGGCTACTTGTCTCATTGACTAAGGAAAGCAAACAGATGACACAAATTGGCATTATATGATCAAGCTTTTTAGAAATCATGTATTTATTCATGTTGAAAGTAGAAGCGGATAAGAATGTATGATGTATCTGGACAGATCTGATGAATTGCATGTCATGTTAAAACAAAAGCCAGAAATAATTGTTATGGATAAATGAAACATGAGTTTACATTACGCAAAAGATTAAAATTGTTGAATTATTTGCAAAAAGGTCATGTTTTTTGTTTATGACGTCTTTCCACTAAATCCATTGGATGTTGGATTTGTACGGATTGATAGTTTAGTCTTAGAAAAAAAGTAAAATCACAAAAATACTGAACTTAGAAGAAGATCAATTGGGAAAGTCCATAATTACATGGCAAAATCAAATAACAAAACACATCAAAAACGAATGGACAAAAACTGTCATATTCCTGACTTGGTACAGGCATTTTCAAATGTAGAAAATGGTGGATTAAACCTGGTTCTATAGCGCTAACCCTCTCACTTTAATGACAGTCTCATCAATTTCCGATATTTTTACATTGATGCGTTAAATAAACAGACACAATAAATATAATAGTCAAAATATGGGTACATCAGTCATCATCGTTTAACAATTTTAAAAGGAACAATTTAACAAGAACACAAAAACATCTACTATCTACGAACACATTTATTGATTTGAGTGTCTGACGTCAGATGCATGATTTTTTAATAGTTGTTAGTGGCTTTGAACTAGCTGTAATATAACTGCGAGTACTCTCAGATCTGTTCATTGCGTCTTTTTGTGTCGGAATGTATAAGTACCCGGCCACGTCTACTTGTATTTTTGTCCATCTGATGAGTGAAGCCTTTTTCAACTGATTTTTATAGTTCGTTCTTATGTTGTACTGTTATACCACTGTCCCAGGTTAGGGGGAGAGTTGGGATCCTGCTAACATGTTTAACCCCGGCTTATTATTTATGTATGTGCCTGTCCCAAGTCAGGAGCCTGTTATTCAGTGGTTGTCGTTTGTTTATGTGTTACATATTTGATTTTCGTTAATTTTTTTACATAAATAAGCCCGTTAGTTTTCTCGTTTGAATTGTTTTACATTGTTTTATCGGGGCCTCAGTTGAGAGTTATTATTTTCTATAATAGTCCAGATATTTATAAAATAAATAATTCTGTAATTCTTTCTACAGCGAGCAGAATATAAAAGTGGTGCTGCGGTGTTGTCGTCTATCATTGCACTGTTGGGTTTTGTTGAAGTGGTCATAGCAATAGTTACATCGTCCTTCTGCTGTTCGTTTTGAATTCGCGATGTCTCGGTCGTGTTCTCTGTACGTTTTGTTTGATACATTAAATCATTTGGAAATATTTGCGGTCCGTTAATTTTCGAGTTTCAACTCTTACCGCGAAAGCAATTTGCCGCGGGAATTTCCCGGTTAAGAGTAACTCCTCATATGAGACCATCTCGGGCGGGATTTTCACACTGGGTTACAGTTTCATTGTTGGCTGTTGTATGTTTCTTTTTACTCTTTGCATTGAAGACCCATTGGTGGCCCTCTACTGTTGTCTGCTCTGTGGTTGGGTTGTTGTTTCTTTGACATATTCCCCATTTCCATCCTCAATGTTATCCTTGATTTTAATGAATTTATAGCCTGTGTTTTAGCAGGTGCTACCTTAAAATCATTACAATATTTTTTTATGGACATAAAGTAGAACAATTGAGTACTGTTTTATTTTCATCCCTCAGTTTAACTCAGTTTTCAAGGTATCAATACGGTACACTGTATCAGCTAAATATCCAAAAGAAAATGCTAAACCCAATGTATTGCTTTTTAAGATATAAGCAAAGTTTTTTCTTATATAAAGGCAGCAGTAGTATACCGCTGTTCGAAATTCGTAAATTGAATGAGAAAAAAAAAAAATCCGAGTTACAAACTAAATTTAAACTTAGGGAAACACATCAAATATAAGAGGATAACTACGACACAACAAAAACACAACATTAAAATGTAACACACACACAAACGAACTATTATATAACAATGGCCATTTTCCTGACTTGGTACAGGACATTTTTATTGAACACAATGGTGGGTTAAACTGGTTTTGTGGCATATAAAACCTCCCGCTTAATGGCAATATTAACTATAACATTTAGATGACAACATAACATGATAGGACTACAATACAAATAAATGGGAGAATATATATGACAATGAAACACACGAATAGTAGCTATTAACAGGTGCCAGGTTTAGAATTTAAAAAGATGCACGTTTTGTCCACACAAAACTAACCAGAGACGTTCTGATGAATAAAGTTCGAAAGCCCCAAAATGGTACAAAGTTGAAGAGCATTGGGGACCATAAGTTCCAAAAAGTTGTGCCTAGTGGGCTAGGATTTTCTGCCTAGGATAAGAACATGTTTATTTTTAAGAATAATTCATACTTTTGCAAACAGTAAATTTTTATAAAATGACTATATGATAGATACAAATGATAAAACCCGTAACTTACTACAATATGTGTCAATATAATGAAAATTGTTTATACTATAGTTAAACTGATGTCTGCTGTTTCTGTTTACAGAGAACATTAGTGTACATCACTGCCGGACCGCAAACAAATGTACTTGGAATGCCAAATATCCAAATTATTCAGACTGTACCCGGACAGAACGTGTCTGCAATGCATACATGTGTTTACCGACCAGGAACCTTGACGCAACAATATCCGGTTTCTACACCTCAGTTTGCAGCTGCTGCTCCAGGTCAACAGACTAACTTTCAATCGCCACTACCATACAAGATCTAAACGTATTGGATATTTATTCAGCGTTTTCTTTGTTGAACTCTCATCAATGTTTATGTTTTCCTTCTAGTTTGAGTTGACCAGAAAATGAATTGTGTACAATACTTTTTGAACTTTTAATTTATGAATTAAAACAACTTTACGCCATATGCTTTAAGTTCCTGTCCCAAGTCTTGAGCTTGTAATTCAGTGATTGTCATTTGTTGCTGTGTTGCAGATTTGTTTTCGTTCACCAAATGGTACATACATTGGGCCGTTAGTTTTCTCGTTTGAATTGTTTTCATGTGTCATTTCGGGGACTTTTATATCAGACTATATAGTATGGACTTTGCCCATTGTTGAAGTTCATACGAAGACCTATAGTTATTTATTTCTGTGTCATTTGGTCACTTGTGGAGAGTTGTCTCATTGGCAATCATACCAAATCTTCTTTTTTTCTTAAGTGAGAAAGAAAGCATACCAGTATACCCCCCATTATGTAAATAAGTTACACTATAGGAATGTGTTCCTCAGAGCTCGGTATTTTTGTTGTTTTACTTTTTGACATATTTTTTGTTGTTGATTGATTTCAGACATATTTTATATGACCTAATAATAGACCTATCCCGCCAACAATAACAAATGAATATTATTTCAAAACCCCTTCCGACAAAATGGTTCTCGCATGGCCAATGTTCCAATAACAACAAACACTTTCGATGTTTGAATGAGTGGAAACTGTTATACACCTTCGATGAATTTCTTATTAAAAGAAGATTCTAGCATCCTTAACTAATTTGAATGTTTGAACAATAGATTTGTAACCTTGTGTTACAAATTGCTAGAATGGTTTGTGAAAATATGACAACAACATTCAAATTTGAAATGGCAGCTGTAAAGTGTAAAATCTAATCTGTGGTCTTTGCAAGTGGATACTTCTCTTGGACTGGTCCCATCAAACGTCACTTTCGTCCACCATTTATAACATAACAATTGCTGAGCTCTAATTGGTATATGTATCGAAAAAAGTAAAATAAAAAAATACTCAACTCCGAAGTAAATATAAAACGGAAAGTCCCTAATCAAATGGCAAAATCAAAAACTCAAATACATCAAACGAGTTGATAACAAGTGTCATATCCCTGACTTAGTACAGACATTTTCTTATGTAGAAAAGGGTCGATTAAACCTGGCTAGCTAACCATCTCACTTGTATGACATTCGCATCAAATTTCATTGCATTGACAACGATATGTGAAGAAAACAAACAGACATAATAGGTAAAAATGTCAAAAATAGGGGTACAGCAGTCAACATTGTGTTATAATCTAAATCACTATAAAAACAAACAAATATGAAACAAAGAAGCACAAAAAAATACAAAAGCACAATCACACAATGATGGAATGTATAAGTACAGAGCCACGTATTAAGTGTCAAAGAAACACAAAAAGGCACACGGACAAAGTACACCATCAAAAATGAAAGACAAGAATACAAAAATAATCATAGAATAATAACACAATGACGGGATGTATAAGTGGGATGGAAAGATGACTTTCCGACAGCTTAGATGCCATACAGTATTCTCTCTTCATTCTTAAGACAGGTGTGTCAGCACATTTTGCAAGTACCGTTAAAAAAATGCAATTATAAATGCTCGTCAAAATCTAAAAAACAAAAAATAATAATTAACAAATTGCTTCCAAATAAAATCTGATGTTTAAAGACCTGCTGCGTAGCATTTCAGTCAATTCTATTCAACCACTCATTCATAAAATGTGACAAAGATTCCAAATTCTACATAAAACTCATCAAAACAACTCATATAAAAAATTGAGTATTAAGAGCGTTAACATTAGATAACGTTGTAAAAGTTGTGTCAAATACGGCTAAAGCAATCCATATCGGGATCTAGAAAAACCTAAGAGTTAATAATAAATAAACATGAAATTTTCAGTATATGATCAATGATATTTCATGTCAACATAAAAAAAAATGCTGATTATTTAGGTGCTGATAACCGCGGGGTTGAAACTTCAACAAGCAGTGAAATCACCCCAGTGGTCGTATCAAGAGTTTTACAGATATTGTCGGGTAAAGCTACTGTATTCTGGTTAAACCATATGGTATACACGTAATTCATATATCTAACAGGAGGCCTGAACCTTGATGTGAATAAAATGTGTCAATGTTTCTAGGTAATTTCTTTATCGTTCAGAATGCCATTTAACAAGAGGAAATAAAAAGTGCAATAATCTAAACTGTTTAGCAATGCGTCTATAGTCGATAAAATCAATATTATTATCAACAAGTGTGTTCTTTAACTTTAATATCTGTAATGTTATTTGGTACACTCACGTATTTGTTGATTAAGTAATTTTGTTATCATTTTTCAACAGGTAAAATGTTATACGTCTCTTAGATATAATTGCTTTTTATAAAAAAGGGGTGAAATTTGGGGAAATCTTTATTTTTTAATTAATAGCTTACAGTCAAACTTTGGAGAACTCTGCAATATGTTTGTTATGTTTTTCCAATATACCTATTATGTCTGTTTGTGTTGTCAACATAATGAAATTGTATGCGACTGTCATACAAGTGAGAGGTTTGGCTAGTTATATAACAATCATTTTGTACATAAGGACATGCCTGTAACAAGTCAGAAATATGACAGGTTTTTTTCTATTCGTTAAATGTGTTTAAGCTTTTGATTTTACCATCGGATAAGGAACTTTCAATTTTGTATTTTCCTTGGAGTTCGTTATTTTTATTATTTCACTTTTTTATATTGTAAACAAGGTAATTTTTTTTCATATTGTATTATACTTGTCGATCTAAATGTTCTTTCATATAACATAATTGTATTAATTGTTATTTATTCCTATATGTACTGCAACTGTGCTGTTTGAGCCGTCAAATTACATTGACCGTATATCAAAATGTGATATGCAGTCACTAACCGTATATTAAAATGTGATATACAGTCACTAACCGTATATTAAAATGTGATATACAGTCACTAACCGTATATTAAAATGTGATATACAGTCACTAACCGTATATTCAAATGTTATATACATATTCACAGTCATTAACACTATATCGTCTTGTTAAAGACGTTAAAAATGCGTTTCCGTAGAAATTTACTTATGACGTTACTAAAGAATACTGGTAAGCGGAATATTTACGTCGTCCGTTACAGATTCAAAAATGAAAGTTATTGTCCATATCATTTCATTTCCAAAGTTTTCTAAAATTAAGATGAATTAATTACAAAATACAATTTGTCGAACAGTCGAACGTCTGGTCAAATACCGATATTGTCTTAGTTGAAAGCGTATGTGTTACTTGTATTTCAAGTTTTCTGTTATTCTTATAATAATCATATTTAGTTTTCGGATTTTTGTTTCCCAAACTATAAACTTTGGTCTATTTTTTCTTAAATTAAAAGACCAACCGACAAAAATAATAAAAAATCCGTTTCATTTTGCTCAAATATTTAATGTATTTTGATAAAAATGTGTTTAGCAAACGAATAGTGATTTCAATGAATTTTGAGTATTACTACAAATTAAGTCATTTTGTTTATTCATGTCAATAGTACAGTCAATATGTTTTAATTGATTAAATGAGCCACGATAGAAATGCAACAGCTTAATTGTTCTCGTGTAATGTAAAGTTAAACCAACAAATACTAAAAATGTAAGGGTAAGAAGATGTGATTTGAATGCCAATGAAATACACATCCATGAGAGATACAACTGACGTTTATATAAGCAACTATAGGTCACAGTTTTGCCTTCACCATTACGCAAAATCCATACATCATAGCAAGCTATAAAAGGCCCCGATATGAAAAAAAATCATACGAGTCAACCATCGCATTGATTTATGTACAAAACAATTTTCGAAAAACATATATGATATACAGCAACATACAAAAACAACTAAATTACAGGCTCATTACTTAAAGGTGATCAACATGTTTGCGGTCGCCAATTCGTAACCCTCAACATAGGCCATTGTTTTACGGAGCTTTCTACAAATTCAAAATGTGTAACCACAAAACTGAAACTTACATTTTCAGTGGCAATGTCAAACATATTAAATTTTTATAGCAATTGATCTAGTTTTAAAATTGCCTTTTGTAAATTTGTGAATTCTGCTCCAATCGCCAGGCCATAGTTTGACTTACCGGAATATTCAGGACTGATAAAAAGCAAATGCATGCTTGAAAATACAAAAACGTAAAATCATCAAATTAAAAGGGACACAAGAGTATTTGAACAGATGTGTTGCGTTTCGTTTGGAACTTAGTATATAGTCAAACAACATTTATCCTAGATTTAGTGTTTCGTAAATAAAGTAATGTTGTGTTTTGCATTGATTTGCCGCTTTCAATGTGTACATTGATTTATGGTTGCAGGCTATTTCATCAACTTATACCTATATTTTCGATTATTCATATCAATACTTCATGTCTTTTCAACTGAGTGTAAATGTGGAATGCAAACATCAGGTATTTTAAACAAACGTTAAGTGGAAGAAACAAGACCAACAGTTTTCAAAACCGATCTGACAGTTTGTCCATAGTAGTGCTAGAACAGCATTACCTTATAATTATTCTACTATATAACTGTCTGAACCGGTTTTCGAGTAACATAATCTGTTCTAGGGTAGTACTGTCAAAAACGGTTACAAGATAAAACTGTCAAAACACTTTTAGGCTTCAACTGTTAAAATATGTTCTATGATAGAACTGTCAGAGTGTGTCATAGTAGACAAGTTCTAAATAACGTAACGTAAAGTAGCTCTCTGATCTTTTTTAAGACGGGTTCAGTTAGCCTAGATTTTCTGTGTTAGTAACATTTTATGTTGAAAAAGTAAGTAGTAACAATCTTCAAATAAAAGATTAAATACCATACTTTGTATTTTTATGAGACACTAACATGACTAATTTCTCAAATCACATTGTTAAATTTCCGATATCAAATATTTCAATCAGGACAAACGGCTTTCAAAAGATTACAACACTCTGTTCTATATAGTCAGTTTTGTTCTCATTACTATTACTTTAACACTAACATGTCTGTTTTGACATGTTTAAAGCTGTGCTACTTGTAAACATTGCCTGCCCAAAATGCAGAAAATAACAGTTCATCTGAGTACTTAAAACAACAGCTGAAATTAATATACCGTCAGAAAGAAATTCTTAGTCTCCCGTTCCAGAATATCAAATCGACGTTTAATAATGAAAACGTACTCAATTTACATGTCTCCCAATATTTTAATTGAACAAGGATGTAGAAATTTATCAAACAAATCCTTTGGATACATGCATTGCACTAGAAAAACCCGGTTACGTAGCGATGTGCACAAATGATATTTAAAAATGCAATCGATCAACCTTCCTCAGATAGTTAGAAAATCTGTCTTGTTCAGGTAAGACATGTTTTATATACTTTTATCCTGCCAAATTAAGTGATATTTCGATTGGAGTTAACATAATTCCGATTGATGTGTCATACCATATTAATCTATTTTAAACAGAGGCTCATCAACAAATGATCGCTACATAAATAGTGTAATTAAAGATTGCAGTTCTAAATGCGCTTCAAAATAAATATAAGTAACATACAAATCGCTTTCAAAATTCAATCTTATGATAAAAGACCTGCTCCGTAGTATTTCAGACAACATTGCAAAAACACTCCATGTGTATTTTTAAAGATTTATACAATGGTGTAGCTTAAAGGTTTATAACACATTAATATTTTATAAACATGAAATTTTCAGAAAATGAACATATCTATGATATGTCATTTCAGCACAAATAGTGATGACTACTGGTCATTTACTCGAGGATGAAACGGTTATAAAAAGAGCAACAATATATATTGTCAGATATAGGTACTTTTTTCTGGTCTTTCGTGTACCATACACATGTGTTGCTATATATAGTATACAAGTCACACGTGTACCTAGGAATATATTTTATTCGTTCTGTTTACAGTCCTGAACCTTAATGTGAAAAAAAAATGTCACAATATTTCTAAATAATAAGTTCAACATTCAGAATATTTTTCATAGGAGTAAATAAAACGTTCACTTATTTTAAATGCTTTATAACACGTATATTGTCAGTAAAACAAATATTATTAATAACTTGTGTGTTCTTCAATTTTTATCTCTTGTAATGATTTGGTACATTAACGTATTTGTTGATACAATTATTCTATTATAAGATTTTCAAAATGAGAAAACATTACGCCTTTTTTATCATTAGCTCTATATCAAAATGGTTTGAAATCAATAGTTTTATATCAAAATGGTTTGAAAAGACTTGAACATTTTCTTTTTTTACAAAATTTCATACAGTTTATTGTGGGGCACTTTGTAAATGCTGGAATTATTTTTGTGTGAATAGTATTCAAAGTAAATAAACGAGATATGTTTTTCATATTTTATGACATCTCTCAATCTTTAATTTCTTTCGTATTTAGAACTAATTATGTCTATGTTGCAACATCCTAGGAGCGCCTGCACATGGACAATATAATCCTCCTGTTGAAACGTGATTCCAGTGCTCGTATTTCCTAACATTCTTTACTTGAAAGAGGATTATGCTCACTTGGACGTTTTCATATTACCTCCGGTTTTCGGTTGAGTTACTCTTGTCCAGTCTTTAATGATATGTGCATTAACTTGTTGTTGTCGTTTTGTTGAAGTGTTGCCATGGTATTGTCTGGTGTTTGTTTTTTATGGGCTTATAATTTTTAATTATCCCATTTGTATCGATGCATCTTTTTCAAATATCACATATTCAATATAAAACAGCTAGGATGAAAAACGTGCTACAGATAACAACTCTAAACATGCTAAAGATTTACACGTTTCAACTGATCAATTTCATATACTTTTTCAACAGTTTTTCGTCATGTGGTTTGAGGGGGAAAACATTGAATACATTGTTATCAGCAAAAAAAATTGCATAAAAAAACAATAACAAATTACTAACGTTATTTAAACTAACATGTCCTTTTAAAAGAAAATGTATATAATGTTGGGCGTGTTCTCAGCAAAACGATGGTGATAATATTAACGTCACAAAACAATGTCCTGATAAATGATGAAGATAAAGAAGAATACAATTAAAACAGATTAATTATACACTATCACTTTCCTCTAAATTAAACAAAAGAAGAGACCAGCAGGTTTTGTTGAAAATTGATTTTAATTTTGGTATTCAAACTAATTATAAACGTATCAACATAATTGATTTTTAAACTTATGCTAGATAAGAGATGGGATCAAGCCTTTGTACTCGTGACTGATATCGATGGCGTCATGTCATAAGGATTAGCGGTTTAAAAAAGCCTTCACAACCATGAATGATATCGATTGTCATTGATTGTATTAATCATACAGTAAATGTTTGAACCTGTCCTAAGTCAGGAATCTGATGTACAGTAGTTGTCGTTTGTTTATGTAATTTATACGTGTTTCTCGTCTCTCTTTTGTTTATATAGATTAGACCGTTGGTTTTCCTGTTTGAATGGTTTTACACTAGTAATTTTGGGGCCCCTTATAGCTTGTTGTTCGGTGTGAGCAAAGACTCTGTGTTGAAGGCCGTACATTGATCTATTATGGTTTACTTTTATAAATTATTTTTTGGATGAAGAGTTGAATCATTGGCACTCACTGACTCACACCACATCTTCCTATATCTATTTTAAGTACATAATAGATAAAAATTATGTCACAGGAGTATACTAGTACTTACAGCACGATACCTGTTCCCCCATATAATAATTACCAAAAAAAGTATTCTCAATAGTTTTTATTACATTATTAGTCTTTACCCAACTTTGATAACACAATTGTATAAATATTAAACAATGTATCACGAATTCATGTTATAATAACATTATATACTATTCAGCTTTAACGCTCTCCTCAGATAACTCAGAATGTCTTTCACTATCTTTTGGTGAACATCCAATAACCACTCAAATCATACATAATATCACAGCAAAATATGTGTAAGTTTAGTTTCTAACAATATAGTTTATTCTTCAACAGGTTACAAACTATATTAATGCCAGACGAAGAATACCCGAATCTGCGATTTTGTACAGTTGGCACATTTTGAGTAATTATCAGTAAAGATGATATCGGTAATCGAAAGCAAAAGTATTTTCAAGCTAAGCTATGTATTGTCTTTCGTATAAAAATTAATTCATGTTCAGCGATGTCCTTCAGTGCAAAATATGTTAAAAACATGTAAAATTAGCAATTTTTGTAATAAAATGCCTTTAACAGTAACAAGTGGCCCTAATAACTTTTTGATTTTATGAAAACTTATAAAATTGTAAAACAGAATTTAATGATAGTGATTTTCTAACATACAGTTTCCAGTAGGTTCAGACAACTTTTCAAATTTGACCCATATACAAGGGGGAAAAAATCCCTACTCCTTTATAGTTTGCAAACATTTTAGCGCCAGTTCATTGTTGAAAGCTGTATGAATATATACTATAATAATTAATGAACCATCCTCCAATCAAACTCGTTTTGCTATTTGAGATAATCTTTAGTGCGCAAAAATTAAAAACAAATGTAATATTGGGACGAAGTCCCCAATTACGGTAGAAAAATCAATAAATAAAAAAAAAAAATCGGGAAAATTTCCTGAATTTTTCATTGTACTGATGAACTCAAAATCGTTCAATTTTTTTTTGTCGTGTTTTTTAATTTCCGGATCTGCGCAGAACACACAACTCTACTTCCTTCTTCCGGTCTTGTTGTCGTGAGACTTTGATTAGTCTAGTAAAATATAGGAACTCAAGGAACACAATACCAATATTTCATTTTTAATCATTCTTTGTCTTTGGTATGAATAAACGTTAGGCCTACCTGATGCGTTGCATTTCTTTGTTTACATTGGACATGACGTCATAACTTAAATAACGTCACAAGTAAAATTCCTAACAACAGAACCAAAATCGGAAACGTTACGGTATTTCCGTATTTTTTTTTAACAAATATTTAAAATACAAAAAAAATAATTTAAACAAACTTCGTAATGGTAATGCCTGCCTCATATTAGAATTTAGATCCCTGTTGTTAAAATCGACCCTGAACATTTTATCTCTCTACAATAAACTTTTCTTTATTTAAATGATATCTAAAATATGCCATTTTTGTATTGACCACTTTCCAAGGTTTTCAAGCATCTATCATTGTTTCAGTTGCATATCAATCATTTTTTTCTTTCTCTTGGTGTAATGGATTTTAAAATACGTACATACAATATTGAAATTAAGGAAGGAGGTCCCCTTCTCAGTTTCAAAATAACAACCTTTCAAGACACTAGTATATATTGATAGGGAATTATTAAAGAAACAAAAGGAGCAAACAAAAAATATAGGCCAATGTGCTTGTTTTCGAGATATTAGTCATTGACATATTGACGGGAAAATGTTCTCTCTTGATTTTTCATAGCTTTATCATTGACAAGTCAAAAACTATTAAAAAATAACAAGGATGTTATTAGAATTTTACAGATGGCTTATAATGATACATGTAAGAGATCCATAAAAAGAAAAATGGGGGTCAATGGGCAAAATTTTTGAAAGGATTCAAATGAATAAAACAAGAGGATACCGAAAATCTGGCAAAAATTCCAAAACATGACTAACGAACATACATAATATTGAATAAGGAATATTTTATGAAATTATTCTATCAAGAGGAAGTGCAAGTCTTTTTTCAGTACTACGGCGAACTATCCGAGTTTATTGTTTGCACGTCATTTTATTATTTGTATTTCAAGTTTCCAAAGTGAAGGACTCTGAATATTATTTCTATGCAATTCATTATAGACCGACACATGTTTCCTTTACACTGTATATTCAAACTTTCCCAGATTCAAATTGTTATATTGGCGAGGCAAATATATACTCTTTTAATATATACATATGTTTTATTCTAATCTAAACTATATACATTGTACATGTTTACTTGTCAAGTATAAAGCACGCAAGTGATGCTGATCTAGAAACAGTTCTCATATATAAAAGTGGTGAACAGTTAGGATCTGATACGAACTTACATATAGTAAACAGATGTTGTGACCCTGGTGTTTCTCAGACTATAGTATTACATATAGGTCATTGACTTAATATTACATCTCCCCTTTTCAGCTTTTTTCAGATGAGAAAGTATAGTGCTAATAAATGTTATCATGAAAGGAACAGCTGATCTTTGTTTACAAATCTAATTTATCTGGTGGTTTTGATATTCTCCCTGACCTTGTTACATAGAAATCAGATTTATCAGATTGATCTGTTTGGTTATCTTTCATCTCATTATTATAGATTGGTATTTCATCGGGGATTGTTTCAAAAGTATTTTGAGAAATTTTAGTATTAGGCTTTTCAGGCAAATTTGAAAAGTGTCGCCGATTTCTACGAATTTCGCCACTGTCAGTTTCAATTATATAAGATCGCGGTTCATTAGATTCCGCTTTAATAATTTCCTGTTTCTTTTGATCTTTAACCCAAACGCGATCGTTTGTTTCTACCTTAGAATATGGTCGCGCTCGGTGTCGTCTGTCATAGTATTGTTTTTGTTTAAATTTACATTCATCTTCCTTTTTCAGCAACTTAATAGTGATAGGTAATTTTGGAACAAGAGTTTTCGGAGCGACTGGAAGCAACGTTCGTAGTTTACGCCCCATCAATAGTTCTGCCGGGCTATAACCATTCGCAAGCGGTGTTGTTCTATATGACAGTAATAAATTATACTGGTCTTCTGATTTTTTTAGCATATTTTTAATGGTTTGAACGCTACGTTCAGCTAATCCATTTGACTGAGCAAATCGTGGACTACTCATTATGTGTCGAAACCCATACGACTGCGCAAATTGCTTGAACGTTAATGAGATGTATTGAGGTCCACCGTCCGAAATAAAAGTTTCCGGTATTCCGTGTCTCGCAAAAATTGACTTTAAATGATTCACGACGGACTGAGAACTTGTGCTAGACAATTTTGCTATCTCGATGTATCTCGAAAAATAATCAACAGCTAATCAAGTACGTTTGCCCTTTTAGTTCAAACAAGTCGGACGCTAGTTTCTGCCATGGTCGTTTAGGAAACTCCGGCTGCAATAGCGGTTCTGCATGATCATTAGCATTTTCGATACATTTTTGACATCTTTTAACCATGTTTTCTATCATTGTACTTAAACCAAGCGATCTCACCGAGGACTTGGCACGCTCTCGACATTTAACTATGCATTGGTGATCATCATACAGTCCTTCTAGTATTTCGTCTTGTAACGACCGCGGAATAACTAACCTATCGGCTTTTAATAACATATTTCCGATGATAGTGAACTCTCCCTGTAGACTCCAATACGGTTTCAAGCTGTCGCTTAAGCCACCCTTCTTTGCAATATAAGCTTAGGGTTTTGCATATTTCATCTTTTACGCACTCGTCCTTAATGTTTTGAAGTCTCATATCTGATGCCGGGAAATTCTTAACGATACTGTCCAAGTACGCTTTTGTCTCGGTCTCGAATTCATTGGACTCGGACAAGTCCACCGGCGCTCTTGATAATGCATCTGCGTGCTCAATCGTGAAATCAAACCTTAAAAGGCGCATTCGGATTCTTTGAATACGCGGCGGAAGTTCTGCAATACCTTTACTACTGAGTAACGGTACGAACGGCTTGTGGTCAGTTTCGAGATTGAACATCTTACCTATTAAATAATTGCTGAACTTCTCACACGCCCAGGTCAAAGCTAACGCTTCTTTTTCTATTTGCGCGTAGCGCTGCTCTGTATCTGTCATAGAGCGCGAAGCATACGCAACAGGCTTCAATATTTCTCCATGCTTTTGCCTAATGACTTCGCCTAAACCAAACGACGACGCGTCAGCTGACACTACAGTGTCCTTATTTGGATCATAATGTCCAAGCGTTCCGGACGAAGCTAGCTCATTCTTTATCTCGATAAACGCAGTTTCTTGAGCTATACCCCAATGCCAAGCATTGTGAGTCTTTAATAGTTCACGTAATGGCTTCGTTAGCTTTGTCACCTTGCATGAAAATTTATTTAGTTGATTCACCATTTCCAAAAAACGTCTTACTCTTGATATATCAGTTGGCTTGGTCATTTCGGCAATAGCCTTAACTTTGTGTGGGTCTACCCTACAACCCGACGCGTCAACGATTTGACCCAGAAATTTAACTGACGGTTTTGAATATTCACACTTTTCATTCAATGTGAGACCGGCTTTTCCGATCGCTTCTAAAATTTTCTCTAGGCGCTCGTCGTGCTCCTCCTGTGATGAACCGAACACAAGAACATCGTCCATATGACACAATACGACTGGTTAACCTTCCACTTTCTCGTTTTTGAAAGAAGTCACTGGCAGAGTTTATTCCGAAAGGTAATCGATTACAACAATACCTACCGAAAGGAGTAATAAACGTTGTTAGCGGACGTGACTCTTCAGCTAGGTTCGTTTGCCAAAACGAAGAATTTGCATCTAATTTTGTAAACATTCTTGCATGTGCAAGCTTTGCAAGCGATTCTTCTACTGCTGGAAGCGGATAATTTTCATGCTTTACCGATTCGTTCAATTTTGTAAAATCGATACAATTGCGCACGTCACCGTTAGATTTCGGCACAACAACAATGCCAGTGCACCACTCGGTCAGTTCATCGACTTTTGAAATGACCCCTAATTTTTCCATTCTTGTCAACTCAGCCAAACCTTATCCGTTAAAGATAACGGTACCCTGCGCGGTGTTGATTATGTAAACGGTTTCGCGTCTTGACCTAGCGCGATTGTATATGTCCATTTCATTTTTCCTAGACCGTTAAATATTTTAGGATATTTACCACGATAGTAGTTATTCGCTTCGCTACTCGCGTTGACAGACGAAACGTTAACCTTCTCAATAATACCTAAAGCCTGAATAGCTGGCCAACTAATAATGGTTTGCTTAATCCCTTAACAACATTTATATCCTGAACACTGAATTTGTCTTTTGTTTCAAGCATGCATTGAAATTTTCCTACAACATTTAAGTTTGTGTTTCCTGGTCCACTGACTCTTTTGTTCGCTTTAATAAGTTCAATATTATTTATTCCTTTTAAATCACTGTCAGAAATTACTGTAACATCAGCACCAGTGTCGATTTTGAAATCTATATCCTTTTTGCGAATGAAAAGTTTTGTAGTCCAAGGGCGATCACCGACATTGTTTATTGTTCCAAGAAATCCTTCAGAGTCCGAATTAACATTCACCGATTTGACTGTTTTCCCGGTTCTGCAAGATTTTGCGAAGTGTCCGATATTTGAGCACTTGTAACATTTTGCTCCTTTAGCTGGGCATTTGTCTCTAGGATGAAATTGTCGATTTCCACATCTTTGGCATCCGGCCTTTTGTTGTGAATGAAAAGGCTTTTTCTGTTTTTTCACAAATTTTGTTTTGTTGAATTTCGATTTAACTGCATCAACATTAGAGTTCGGATTGTCACATCTCATTATAGCCTGCTGTTTCTTCACACTCTCCGATTGGCGGGCCATGTCGGTTGCTTTCTTAAGAGTAAGCTCCGGATCAAGCTGCATTTTCAATGATAAGTTGGAATCCTTGATACCGACAACTATTCTGTCTCTTATCATTTCTTGTCTTAGATCGTTGTATCCATGTTCAGTTAATGTGTATAAAGATGTAACAAAATTTTCTACGCCTGCATCGTCGTCTTGTTTTCTCTTATTGAACTTTGCACGTTCAAAAATAACATTCCATCTAACTATGAAGTACTTGTCAAATTGCTCTTTCACTTTCGCATATTTCTTTTTGTTCTCCTCAGAAATATCAAATGATGCAAAAATATCATCTGTTTCCGGACCCATCGTGTATATTAAGGAGTTAACCTGTGTAGCTCCTGCTCTTTCCTTCAGCCCGAATCTGATCTGAATCTATCAAATCGTTGGATCCATTTGGTCCACGTTTCTGGCTTGCAAAAGTCATTTTTTTCTGGAGCTGCGACTTGAAATGTTGCCATAATTTTAGTCAATGTATTGCACTACAGTAACTACAGGATTAATCAAAGAATTGTCCGGTTAACTAAAATGTTTTAAACCGCTGCCACCATGTTATATTGGCGAGGCAAATATATACTCTTTTAATATATACATATATTTTTTCTAATCTAAACTATATACATTGTACATGTTTACTTGTCAAGTATAAAGCACGCAAGTGATGCTGATATAGAAACAGTTCTCATATATAAAAGTGATGAACAGTTAGGATCTGATAAGAACTTACATATAGTAAACATATGTTGTGACCCTGGTGTTTCCCAGACTATAGTATTACATATAGGTCATTGACTTAATATTACACAAATGATGTAAAAAGATCACGTAAGGGTCAGCAGGACACATTGACAAATAAGTAATTTAAACAATGTTATTCTATTTTAATAAACAGTTGAAATAGTTCTTATTTTATTTTGATAAAACATCGATCGAGAAATATTAATATAATGCATATACGATTATGGTTGTGTTTTGTTGTTAATTTTGTCTATAACAATAAACAAATCTATGAATACTGTTATTCTAATAATTGTGTGTTGTTTATCTTTTGCAATAACTCTAAAAAAATAATTAAATTTTCATTTAAGTGTTGTAACATGTAGCAATGACGTAGTATATGTAACTAAAAATCGACAAATTTCAATCCATATTTGAAGCAAGAAGATCAAATGAATTTGTTTTTAAGTTATACATCACAACAAACGTCTATCTTTCATCTTGTTTTATGGTAGAAACACCTCAGGTATTTTATCAGTGAAAGTTTAAAAAGAAAAACTCCTCTTCCAAAGAATGACATTCCATTATTATAAGATAACTGCAAGAAGTTCAAAATTTGTTTTAAAATCGTTATATCATTTTAAAAAAGACACATTAGGGATTGTGGTGATATCAGTACCTTAGTTAATCATCGAGAAAAAAATTGAAAATGAAATATTTAAATTTATTTTCCATATAACTTCTTAATAACGATTTTATCCATGTACGATATCTGAATTAACGCATGAGCAATACTTCTGATTATTGATGATGATATCAAGAAAAGAGTTTGTAAGCAGGTGAGAGCAGTCACGAGTGCAAATGAAAATGTTCCTAATTCGAAAAGAAGCATTTAAGAAAAAAACCGTGTAGAATGTAAAATTAAAATGAAAAAAAAAAAAAAATGATGAATTAAACTTGGTTTATAGCTAGTTAACCAATGACAGACTTCCTTAACAAACAATTGGTAAACTTACATTGTTTGATATAAAAAAAAAAGTGGTATGATTGCCAATGAGACAACCGTCCACAAGAGCTCAAAATGACACAGACATTAACAACTATAGGTCACCGTACGGCCTTCAACAATGAGCATAGCCAATACCGCATAGTCAGCTATAAAAGGCCCCGACATGACAATGTAAATAATAGTTTGTTATTGCTTTATTTTGGGTCTATTTTTGTTTTTTTGTTGTTCATGTTTTGTTTAACTTTTTGTGTTCACGTTTTTCATGTTTTTTTAAGGGTTATTTTTGTTGTAGTTTGGGATGGGAGTATGGGTTAAAGATGGTTTAGTACTATATAAATATATGAATATTGGTTTATTTGTTTATATACACATATATGTATATATATATATGTATATATGGAGGTATGTTATGATTGCCAATGAGACAACTATAAATCAAGGAACAAAGGATAAGGCGGTAAACAACTGCAGTTTATTTGGGAATGAACAAAAGTAAACCGGATAGTTAGCAAAAAAGGATTGTAAGATGATATTCGACAGATAAAGCAATAAAAGAAAAACAGTTTTAACAAGCAGTAACCGACTACAGCAATCTCGTGGGGTTGACGAAGCAAAATTTCGTGGTTTTGACGAAGCAAATATATAGAGTGTTATGCATATAAAGACATAGCGGAGTTAAACATGCTTGTGATCACTCAGACTCCACCCCATTTGTTTTGTTTTGTTTTGTTTTGTTTTTTTATGTTGTTTTTTTTTTCTCAGGTTTTTTTTTGCTTGTTTTGATAACTGATAACTTGAAGTTTGTTGTTGTTTTTTTAATCGTTTTACAGGTACATATAACTTAATTTCAGTAACTAAAACATAAATGAACTGATAATGACTGTACAGAATACAGAAAACGAAGCCTACAGAGAATATCGAGTGAATAGATTGAGGGTTTTTGGTGGAATACACATAGGCATTGGTGTATTATCTGCAATACTTGGTATTACTGCAATAATCATTGACATTATAACTATGAATAAAGATTGCTACATTTATGAAAATGGCACTGAGTATTACGACAAAATATGTAATTATTATTCGTTGGAGACACACTCATTCATATTTGTTGACATCTTGTGTTTCCTGTTTTCTGGATGGGTAAGAAGAACTTACATCCATTTTTCAAGTTAAATTTTGTTATAGCAATATCAAATAAATCCTATACAATTAGAAATATTCTTCAATGATAGAATTCAAATGAAATATAGTCAAGCAACAGAATTCACCTACCTCAAATCTCTAATAAACATCTCTAACCAAAAACATCAACACACAAAGAATTAAAAACAACATTCAAAGTTCTATTTGTAGAGAAATATTAAAACACTTCAACTGTAAACTCAGAAAAGCGTATATATATACCTCCTCAATTTTGCCAGTGAAATTAAAGAAACATGTGACCGGGTCCCGCTGTACAGTCTCCCAAATAAACAAAACAATTAAAAAAAAATACAGCTCCGTTCCCACAATTTGTATTTATATATGTTGAAAACTGTATGTTGGCATTTTTATGTCTTTGTGTTGTTTGTGCCGTTGGGTGATCTCTTTAAAGTAGACTGGCTCACAATCACACAAGAATATTTTGAAAGATTTGAGAATATATTCATATAGTATCGTTAAACAAATATATCGCTCATACGATATCTAATAGTCAGTATTTCTGTTGTGACAAACATTATCATTTAATATATGGTCATAATTATGAATTAACTTTGAATTTTTCGAAATAATAAGGATTGTCTACCTTAGTTGTATGTGAAAACACTTTTCAAACTTTTGGGTCCTCAACCTTTCAACTTCGTATTTGTTTTGGTCTTTTTAACCTCTTTTATTCCTCCAACCTCATTGATATATGTTTTGTGGACGAAACTCCCGTCAGGC
This sequence comes from Mytilus edulis, assembly GCF_963676685.1. Lineage (NCBI taxonomy): Eukaryota > Metazoa > Mollusca > Bivalvia > Mytilida > Mytilidae > Mytilus > Mytilus edulis. The sequence continues at coordinate 65,733,891 of NC_092350.1, read as the reverse complement.
GTATACAATTTTGATCCTGGTATCCATGATAAGTTTAATTAGTACTAATGACTTTACGATACGATATTGGTATTTCTTATTACAACATATACATTTAAATACTATTCAGTAACTTCAAATGAATTTACTGGCCATGGCTATACAGAATAACGGGACCTCGTTGGCCGTGTTGTCTAAGTAGTCCAACTAGCCTGTCACCCTTGAGGTTGTGAGTTCGAACCTGCACGTGGCAGGTGCATTTGACTTTAATCTTAATTGACCAGGATTGTCAGTTTTCCTACCGAAGTTCGGTGATTTTCTATTGGCTCTCAGGCTTCTTCAGCCATTAAAATCTGACCGCAGCGAAATATCTTATAGTGTCGAAATTTGCGTTAAACACCTACACATCAATGTCCAAAATAAAGATACAGGACCAATGAAAAATATTGAATTGGGACACTGAGGGCGTTTGGCGGAGTACATTTAGTGTATTATATGTTATTCTAATTATTGTCGGAATTCCACAGAGCGACACGATGAACCGACCTTTTTAAGTTGTTTATTTACTGGGAAACACCTCGTAGAACCTTATCTGAGCAAAATTTTGTGACACTGAACCGACTGTTATTCTCTTCTAGATGCCACGTGCTTAGTAGAAAACCAGCAAATACCAATTTTCGACAAAACCCACGCCAACTCGCGATTAAAACTAGCACGTTGCTACGTAATTATTGGTCAAGTTTGATATACAGCGTATTAATGACTCGGAGACAAATTAATCTGGTTAATATGTCTTTCTTCGAAAAGCTTGTGATCTAAAAAAAAAACTCAATTTGGTGTGTCAGTCTAGTACAACACAGGATTTATAATATAATATATGCAATTAAGCGTTTGAACATGTGTTTAACATTTGCCAATGGACGCTACAAGTTATACACACGAGTGTCGTTTGATTTTAAATAATTAAAAAATTACACGATTAATTAACCAATAAATCGATCAAACAGATATTGATATGTTTAAATTGTTTTTTTTTTTTTTAATCGTGATATTTACTTTTCTCTCTTTCGTTAACAGTTTATATTGACTGGATGCTTTCCATTTTGCATGACCCAAAGAAATCAAAGTACTTGGAGGTGTTTGGTAAGCAATATTATATATCATTACATAAAATTCCACCAAATTGTTGATTAAAAAAAAAAAAAAAAGATGTGGTATGATTGCCAATGAGACAACTCTCCAACAAAACTGAATGACGTAGCAGTAACACTATTTATTCCGGATTTTGTACTTCGCTTGACCATCTATTGATTTCATTCAAAACTTCTCGTCATTTTTCTATGGTCAAAGAACTTTTAATGATTTCACTACTTATTTGTTTTATTTGTTACTGTTTGTTTATATCTCATTTATTTTCCACCCCACCCCTAAAATAAAATAATGAAAAAGACATTTCAATTTACTCACATTCAAATCGTTTGACATTTGAGAATATATCCATTCTGACAAATTACGTTTTTCTTTTTCAAATGTCAGATTGACTTTAAAGAATCGTTTCAAAACAAAAGATCCTTAGTATCAAATGTTAACGGAATAGTTCACTTTTCGAATTGGTCATTTCTTTTTATTCTTTTTATATGCTATATTAGTTTTCTACATAATCATAGCAACATACATAAAGTTAACTTTTTCATTTCAGAAAATAAAGTTTATGGTGTTTAGTATTGTCGGAGCATCTACATTTGTACCAACCGTATTTAGTTTTGGAGTGATGGGAGCTTCAGTAAGTTTCTTGATGTTAAGTGTCTCGTTATCAGCTACCAAACTAAATGGAACTCAGTATTGAGGGGTACTCAACTCAATAACTAAAATATATTTGGTTCTTTAATTAATTTTCATAAAATTTTGACAAAAAACTTACCTTGACATATTGACCAACATATACAAAGTTCAAGTAAGTTGAATCACACAATTTACAGGAATAACTTCATTGTATATATAAGCAGTTTGACAAACATTAATTTTCAATATTGAGAATCCCAATTTGTCTTTACTAATACATGTAATAGTAAGTGAAAAAAACGTTCAGCTGTCTTTAATAATTATCAAGGAAATGATAACATTTAATAAACACAGGGCTTCCTAATTTAATAGGCAAACTATTTGTACTTTGTCTTGCTTTTTGAAGGAAGTTCATCTTTTTTTTTATCTTTTTTTTATCTTTTTTTTTATTTATCTCTCAAATATGCAATATGGTTATTCATACACTCGAATAAAGAAATCACCATTTTAATAAATGTGTTAATTTTGAGTTTACTTTAGCGTCAGGCCAACTTTAAGAAATACATAAAACTTTTTGGTGAAAACTAACCAGACTGTCCGTAACTTTATTTTCAGATGAGGGTAACTTTTGTCTTAAACATTTTAAGATTATTTATTTCAATAATTAAAGGTCAATAAACACTATCAAACACCTTATTTATTAACCAGTTTTATTCAAAATCGATAAGCGTCAAAATAACCAAGAGAAAAGAGAGCATTGCTATAAAAGATCAGACCTGAGTTTTACAGATTTACCGTTAATTGTTTTTAAATTATTCCCGATTTTTTTTATACTATAATGGATAAATCAAGCTTACCTGGTTTAGCATCACCCAAAGTATACTTTGCAGAGTTTTTCCATAAAACGGGATCTAATGGTACGGTACAATATATCTTACATACTTCTAGATTTATATATTGTTTACTGTTATGCCTTTGTACCCCATGAAAAATATTGATACCCTTTCCTTTTGATAATTTCTGAACTTTTAGCGAAAAATTAAGGTCTCTTTACTATACCCAGTGTGATGTATTGTGGAATATGAAACAAAATATTGCCAACATCTTAGAGTAAATGGAAGGCTAGATTGCTGAACAGTTGTCTGTTTATCAGAGCAACTAAGGTAGATTTGAAATGTTTTAAACGTTTCATTGACCTCAAGGAATCAATAACATCTTGTATCAAAGCTTAAATATTTTCTTCAGGAATCCAGACAGCTTCGTCTACATGGTCTATGTATTCCCGCTGAGGATTGACATCTGAACTTGTTCTTTTAAAGGGATTTGCATATGTTCACTGTTAAACTATGGCTTAAATTTGTAATATCAACAGTAAGAAGTGGGGAGATTTAAAAGCTGCATGTCCTGATGTTTCGTCAAAAACTCGTTTTTTATGCTAAATTTAGTTCCATAGTGTTGGCTGATTACGTGATAAAGTACTAATATGGTATTTATGTCACTAGGTGTAGAATAGCAAGGAGAATACAATTAAACATGTTATCTGAAAAAAGCGTCGAGTTTATGTTCACCCTATACGGACTTTATATACAGGAGTGTGCTCATTACGCAGAAACTTCTTCAACAGAGTTATGCGGAGGACATATTAAAAATGACACTCCGTAAATGTAATGGACACCATCACGTATTGGTTGATCTATACGATCTGTCTGTGTCTAAACTAACTTACGACATTTTTATCACGTCTTAGATTGTGGTGTGTCATTTAAGTCGTCTGATCTGCTAAGTACCAACATTGATCTATTCTCGAATATGATTGTTATGCCGAGTGCAAATTCGCATCACTCTACGACGTGTCTCGGTTTTTATATATCCAACATTCATGTAATTTGTTGTGATGTTTCTTTTGTAAATCCGGTTGGATATTATTTGTGTCTTATGTTCGCTTTTGGAGAAGACGTTTTTTGTTACTTTCTTATACATGTGGGTCCGGAGGGTCATTTTGTGCTCAGTTGTTGTCTGTTTATTTCGTTTGTGGTTTGAATTCTGTATTTTCGAAATTTTTACTCGTGGTTCGTCTTCGTTGTTTTTGTTTTATGTTTTATGTTTTTATGTGTGTTTACTGTTTTGGTCTTACATGATTTTGTATTATATTACAGTTATTTTAACTTTTTTGTCTATATGTATATAAAGGTAAAGTTAAAAAATCAGCTATGTCATTTATATGATTTAAAGTTTAAAGCAACAATATGAACAGGAAATTATTTTTTTACACAGTTTTGATTTACAAGAAAAACCGACATTGTAAGAACATACAATTGATAACACCTTACCAAACACAAATCCGTTTTAATATGCTTGTTATGGTTAGAAAATACATAAAATAACACCACTACAAACTCAATTCCAATTTAATGTTCTTGTACGTGCCTATAAATAAAAGAAATATATTTTATTTTTTAGAAGTTTTTCTGTTATGATATGAACTTCATAAAATACGACACTTTTTGTGACGTTCATCCGTTCTTGTGACGCGCAGTTAATATTTCGTTTACGGTGTCTTGGTGTGCTGTCGTTAATTCATTGAAGGTGTCCATTGTTATTCTGCGGTCTACATGTTGTAATGTACTATTATTTTATTTCTTTATTTATTTCTCTGTGCTAAGTGTTCTTGCGTTTGTGTGAACTGTATTCCTGTCACGTAGTGTTGTCATTTTAGCGGTATTATGTAAATTGCCATTTACGCAGGAAGTTTGGCTAGCCATAAAAACTAGGTTCAACCCACCACCTTTTCTTATTATGTCCTGTACCAAGTCAGGAATATGACAGTTGTTATCAAACAGTTCGTTTCTATGTATGTTGTCGTTTGCTTTTGTTGCAGTTCAGTGTTTCCTGTCGTTCAGTTGTTCCTCTTAAAGTTTATGTGTTTCCCTCGGTTTTAGTTTGTTACTCGGATACATATTAGCTTCATCGAGTTATGCCTATTTAACAGCGGTATACTACTTCACAAATGGTATTCACTAAAGAATTATATCAGACTAGAAATCTGCTTTATTTCTGATAACATATTTGATGCAATCTCTATAGTATGTTTAAACATTACATCCACGAATATCGATTCTTTGAAAGTTACAGCTGGGACTTTTTAACTATCAAACATTATTTTCCGAGGTAACGGACATCATGTTAAAGTTATGGACTTCGATCTTTTGATTTCACGAAAAAAGTTATGGACAAGTTGTTTTCAAGTAACTGATATCATAGGTGTTTTATCAAATCGTGCTGTGATCGTTTATTTTGTAGTATTTAATCATCGTTTAGGTTTGGGAATTTCCCTAAAAGATTGATAGACATTTTAAATTATATCCCAGCTCCTTTGTTCTAACAGGGGTGATCTGAGCCGGATCACCCACAGTTTGAGTTTCTTTGTTATGCATGCTTTCCATGGTTCTGTAACATTTTGGCGGGAATGCCAAATCCACTATAAAACTTATAATTAATTATACGGAAAAGACTATCTATCAAAATTCACGTAGAAAAATCCAGTGTATATGCTGGGATTCGAACTCAAGACCTTTAGCATAACAAGCCAAGAGACATTACACTACACCAGGACGACTGGATACGAACTATTAGTAATTTAACTTACTTAAAGGAAGCAAGATATTTTTATAAGTGGGGCGAGTTAGCAGACCTGTATTCAGTGGGGTTTAAACTCTTTTCGTTAATAAGTGAGTTGTCAGACTGATTGCTGAATTTGATTTTACACTTTTTATAAATTGGGGCGAGTCGGTAAACAAGAGTGTTGCATTTTTTGTATGAAGTGGCGATATAGTGTGGGCCGATTGGCCAGTGGGGCGAGTTGACATTATTTGATATCTTCTCATCATGTTCGGGGCTCATTAAGGGTATACTTCATATAGTAATATATAAAGTATATTATAATGGTTGTGTGGCGTTCTAAACTAGATTTTATGAATTGTAAATGATTTTTCGTCTAATCTTAAACAGCTGGGATGTAAAATAGTTATCCCATTCGGACTTGGTGTGTCAGTGTTTGATCATCCTCTGGCCTCCGGCCAGAGGGGTGATCTTACATTGACACACCGCGTCCTCATGGGATAACTATTGAATACTGAACATTTGTGTTGTATTCATGGTATCGTTATTATATAGGAGAGGAGTTTTTTTTACCGATGACAGGCAGCTCCTTACCAACAGCCGTTTGAGCAAAGTGAATATTCAGTGCAGTAGTAAATAGATAGGCTTGACAAAAAGATTTTGATCCGCGCCTGACTTTGATAAAATAAAGGATCTGACGGTTGCCTCGATTTATTTATAGGTTGTCAAATAACTCAAATAATTATGATACTTATACTCCTTAAGTATCTTTTGCTTCTTTTTATACTGGTTTCTCACGTTAATTTCGAATTTTAGGTTATCATTTAAACTGAAATTTCTTTTAAACAAAATGAATCATCCTACTTACAGGTATGTACGTATCATTTATCGTTGAATTGCTGTGTCATCTCATACATCGCAAACATAAAATAACTACAATCCGGTGCCCTCTACCCCGAATGTGACCCTACCGAATAAGACTTATCACGCGGTTTGTACTTAAATAAGCAACACGATCGGTATCACTAGTGGGACAGGATCGTTATCACTAGTGGGACAGGATCGATATCACTAGTGGGACAGGATCGATATCACTAGTGGGACAGGATCGGTATCACTAGTGGGACAGGATCGGTATCACTAGTGGGACAGGATCGGTATCACTAGTGGGACAGGATCTGCTTATACTTCCGGAGCACCCTAAATTAATCCCTATTTCTTGGTGGAGTTCGCTCAGTCTTTTGGTTTCTTTGTGGTGTTTTGTGTACTCCTCTATGTCAGTTTGTCTTTTCAATTTTTTAGCCATGGCGTTGTTAGTTTATAATCGACTTATAAGTTTGAATCTCTCTTTTGTATCCTTTGCCTCTGTTTTCATACTATGGAATAGCATATAATTGCTGAATTGTAAATGTGTCTTTCCTTGGTTCCTTGAATACAATGTATATGATGAGTTTTAGAGTTCCTTCAAACTACTATACCACATTTCAATGTATAATGGGCTTCTGATGACTGTGTCTTATTTGTACTGTTGATATTTTATTTCGTTGTACTAGACATATATATTTGTCTTTTCAAATAATGATAAATAACAAATAAAGATATTTCAGAAGATGCGTACTTTTCTGGTTCATTGATTATCTTCGGATTTCGCGAGGGATTTCGCTATGTACGAGTTTATTTGTTTGTGTTTAAATCTTTTTTTTTGAGTTGTATATGTTCGTTTTCCTTTTTATCAATTAACTGATTGGTGCGATTTTTATCAAAATTACTTATACATTTGTATATTCTACCCGTGCCTGAGTTAGCTGTACTTGATACACCCTTAATCTGTAAAAAATCCTGAATATTTACTTTTTATTTCGAATAATCGTGGTTCGACATTATAGGACATGCAATGCATTTAGTATATTTGGCCAAGTTAATGTCAAAATGATTGTACAGTAAATGAGCACATCAATAGAATATTCCCACATAAAGATAATGAATTTATACAAATTTTCACTGTTACATTGGTTATTTAAATATTCAGTGAGGTATGTGTTAAAAATAGGTTATATATTAAAATTGTTTAAGATTGGGGTTTCTTTATTTTTGGACAGTTTTAATGACTGTTGCGTGATAATTTTGACCTATTTACTCGGATTTCCAGTATTTTTATGAAAACCTGTTGGTGCAAAGGTCGTTTTCATCATGTATTCTCTATAATATATGCATAATAAAATTGAGAATGGAAATGGTGAATGTGCCAAAGAGACAGCAACCCGACCATAGCAAAAAACAACAGCAGAAGGTAACCAACAGGTCTTCAATGTAGCGAGAAATTCCCGCACCCGGAGGCGTCCTTCAGCTGGCTCCTAAACAAATATATACTAGTTCAGTGATAATGAACGCCATACTTATTTACAAATTGTACACAAGAAACTAAAATTAGAATAATACAAGACTAACAAAGGCCAGAGGCTCCTGACTTAGGACAGGCGCAAAAATGCAGCGGGGTTAAACATGTTTGTGAGATCTCAATCCTCCCCCTATACCTCTAGCCAATGTTTAATGTTTTTGTTTCCAAATCTTATAAAAAGTATAAACTTTATGTATTCGCATGTGTAAAACTTAAACATTACATCCATCAATTTGTTCAATCAAATGGCGGATCTCGCTTGACAGTCTCTCGAATGACAAAAAAAAAATAATAGATTCGTACAGTTCCATTCCAACACTGTGAAACAGGTGTTTATTAAATATGCCAAGGTATAAACCCCCGTTGATTAATAGAAGAAAGACGGGGATTTCGTTTTAAAATTTGGACTGAGAAATAAATGAAAACTGCAAAGCAAACAAATAAATCAAACAAGCAAAGAATTACAGGGCGGGATTATGTATATGGTTGACAATGAAACAACTATTCACTAGAGGCCAAATGAGGTAGATATGTAGAAAGCCATATCATGATGTTTAACTCCAAAAACAAAAGAAAAAAGTTGAACATATACACCCCGGAAAGCACACACCATAACCAATCGTATCAAGGAAGACAAATGAAAAACCCTTTATTTTTGTATATAAATAAGAGGAGGTATCGAATATCCGTCAATCAGACAGAAAAATAACGACTGGAATAAATAGACACCAAGAGGTCAAAATTCATTTCGGTCATAGCATATAATTCCTTCAACTGTTGATAATTTAAATGATAGTAGCAATATAAAATACATTTATTTTTATCCTTTAGAGAGCAAACCTTGAAGAACAAATAACTGGTGCTATAGCCTTGTCGTTCTGCATTGCAGTGTTGGGTTTTATTGAATTTGTAATCGCAATAGCTGCAGCATCCTTCTGTTGTTGTTGTACACCATGGGAAAATTATGATGTAGGTTTACTTACTAGTACCTTAAACTGGAAGATGATAACCCTTTGATTTTCTTCAAATGTTGGTAGACAGGAGGATTTGCTAACATGAATATTCTGAAGTCCTCAACAATACAAACACTATTGGGTATACAATTTGAAAAAAATGTTTGTGTGGTAAGACAGGACTTGCCAAAAAATAAACTATCATCCAAGCTCCTTTTTGAGAACATCAAATTATCGTTCCTGATTTCCAGTTACATATGTGATAAAGATATGAAATTTAAAATTAGAAGCGGTACATGTAAACAGTATATCTTGAACTTATTGCATATCTTGCCTTACATGTATATAATAACATCATGCATTTTTACTGTTATTTACCTTAACTGTTGACGAATTTAAGACACATAAGGTAAGATTTTTTTTAAATTCTACTTAAAATGCGCAATTCGGTTTGGACCTTATTGAACGTGTATTAAGATCTGTGCTTTATTTTGTTATGTTTGTTTCAAGAACAGCAAAATTTTAGCGCTGCTGCTTTATCAAGTTCATGTAGAAATTTGGAAAAAGTGTTGCAAAATTGCTCAGCCCAGGGGCGTAGCTAGAACGAAACGATGTGCAAGCATATACCGCCGAGGCGAAGCGAGGCGAAGCGAGGCGAAAAATTTTGGGACTCTTTTATGCAGAAAATGGTTTGTTTTTCGGGTTTTGGCCATAGGACGGTTAATTGAGAAGTTACATGTACATAGGACTTATTCATAATTCATGAATGCAAAACTATTCAAAAATCTTCTAATAGAATATCTAAATAGAATAAAGCATGGTTAATTGAATACATAAACAACACATTTTTGTGTTATGGAATTTACTAAAAATTGTCAAAAATCTGCCCTTCGGGTCTTAGCAGAAACGATCTTCTTTATTACTTTGTCAATATTCACACAAAATTCCCGATGAATATGCAGCAATGCTAGCGATGCTAAACCGTCGTTGTTCGTTGTTAATCGTACATATGTTTTCAACAGATCTCTCTGCGGTAGCACCCGCGAGATGTAATCCAGCGTGTTCGCCATCGAGCGACCTCCCGATTGAATTTGTCAAAATTACATGACAAGTCAGTTTCGTATGTTTCAAACAATGCTGCGATTTGTTCGTTTGTTGTATTTCCTACAACACCAGGAAGCAGATATGCGCAAAGCAGTGATTTTTCTGAATTCTCAATTAACCGTCCAATGGCCAAAATCCGAAAAACAAACCATTTTCCGGTACCACGATTTCCCGAGAAATTCAAGAAAAACATTATACCCCAAAACAAACTGATATATCCCGAGAGAAAGACTTTTTATTTTACTTCTAATGGCCGATTGGTACATCGCATTCCAAACAGATAAACCGTACTCTGTAAAATGTTCTCCGAAACTACAAGAGTATAACAAATTATAATCTTGTAATAAATTTAAGTTACTGTCCGTCTTTGTCATCTGCAATAAAACTTTAATTTTAAAACCAAATGCCGCTATTTAATGACATTACATCATTTGAAAAAGCGACAGCATATACTCATATGTGTATCCTTCAAATTTTTAATTTATAAATTTTTATTTTACATTTTTTTTTTTGCATGCCGAATTGATGTGCACGCAACTGCGTGTTGGCGTATAGAGAGCTACGCGTCTGTGACAGCAGTACAAACGATCAACTGTAAATTAAAGAATTGATTGTGTGATTATTTGATCATTGAATATTGGTTGCTTATGACTTCCTGTAGCAAATGTCACATTTTCGCATGTTAAGAACGAGAACAAATTAACAATAAATATAATACTAGGTAATAAAGGAAGAAATTTGGTATGTCACTTGAACATGGACAGGGTCAGAAATTCGACTTACAACAGACCAACTAAGTAGCCCCAAAGAATTGTTGCAAGGGTTCTTAACGTGCACAGAAAAGGGCTCTTTCTCTACTCAATGCATCAGATTTAACATTCCCATTCTAACCGGACGTGGTTACAAATTAATATATCCCGCACAACCAAACGGACATCCCACTTTGGCAAAGGTTTTACTGTTGGTGAGAAGATGCTTAAAAGTGACTATATATCGATTCTATATATTTGCTTGGCATCACTTGATAACAGTTAACGTCTTTTCTCTGTAAACTTTTAAAGACCTTATCTTCTTTTGATGAAATTTCAACCAAACTAAGTGAGAAAGATTTGCAGGATATACAGATTAAATGTGAATTGTATCCATGTAGACCAAACAGTATGCCTGTTGTTGTCATACCAATAGAAAACAGGGTCAATACATTTTTTCAAAATTACAAATAGGAAAACCCAAACCTTACTCGTAAAACGAAAACAAACAATGATCTATAGTTAGTTCTATTGACCAAATGTCGTCAATGAATCCATTTCTTATGGCAGATTTTACCTTTAAATTACTATAAGTATCCATTTTTGTCATTTGTGACTATTATCTTGAAAATATAATAGATACAGAGAAAATTCTAACATCCATGGCTTGTGGACTCCGGTTGATATTTGTCTCATTGGTAATTATACCACATCTCCTTATTTTTACAGACAAAACACATCTAAATACAAATATAAGATCTACATATAAGTCAACATGTCCGAAATCTGCATATATGGGTTACTGACCTTAAGTTACAATTTTTGGCAATTATCTTTGAAAAGAAGAATAGAAAGAGGAACCCATTAACAGCGAAAATGATCAACAAAAGAAAACATTTAAATTTGTCAGATATAAAAAAAAATCATCAATCGACTCATTAAAGAATCATTTCCATGTTGATGACTATTAAGGTGTTTTGTTTATAATCTTCAAAACTACACAAGATAAAGAAAGACAGTAATATGATTGACAGAATAGATAATGGATACGAGGATTGTGTCAAAGACTAATAGCAAATTATGACATGCCAGCCTCAGATCTCAATTAAACTGATCGAAAGATAATGTCTACATCATATGAAAATAAACCACAATCTCTCCCGTTAGTTTAGTATCATGCCATCATAAATTAATCGAGAGCAGAATGACCCGTACTTTGCAAAAAAACGTTTTATTTTTTAAATAAATAGGTATATTTCCGATGCAAAGATCCTATGAGTCAATCTTTAGTAATTCCAAAATTGCTATATTCAATGACTGGCCTATAGTTTTTTTAACTGCAAATATGCAACTTATCTTCATACGCGTTTTCAATAAAGCCTGATAAAAGGACCTGTACCACTAGGATCAACTTTCTTTTTCTCCAATCTTGCTACAGAAATGTTGATCAACGGAATCCACAATATCCTAAATAACGCGCCTGGTTCAATATACCTTGCAGTACATAAAAAAAACCAATATACATGTATGTCCAAGGTAAAATGTAAACTTCCGTATAAATTCAAAAACTAAATTTATATTTAGTAAATGTCTTCAAATCAATAACAGGGGTGTTTGGTGTATGTCAAAATAATTGTATTTTTCATTTTCATATACATGTATATTATTTTTCTGTTTACAGAGGTCATTAGTATATATAACTTCTGGACAAGATACAAATATAACAGGAATGCCAAATACACGAATTAATCAATCAGGACATGGACAGGATGGATCAGCAATGCGTAATGGAATTTACCCTGCGAGAGACATGACGAAACAATATTAAGTTTCCAAACCTCACTTTGCAGGGGTTGAACCGGTTCAACAGTTCAACAGGCAATAACTACCACTATCACGGCTGGTAATCTACACACGCAGAACATTTGGTTCTGCAATGAAAACCGTGAGAGGATTTTCCGGTTGTGCTTGAGTGGAGTAATTGTCACCGCTTCAAAAGGTATGTTCATTTCTAAATCTCAATTTTCTTATTCAACTGATCAAAATATTAAAAATCGGAGAATGCTATGCTGTGGTGAATACTTTATGGAAGAGATACATGTATCATTTAAGGGGGTAGACCTTGGTTCAGGGAGATAACTATTTAAATCAGTTAGGTGTTTGTAAAAGTCAAGTTCATCAATGTTTTTTAAGCATTTACCTGAAACAGATTAAAAATAATCTATGTAACCTAGAAGCTTAGAATATGTTTTTGAAAATGGTTGACAAAAACGTACTGATGATTTTAAGAGTTATTTCCCTTAACCTAGGTCTACCTCCTTAATATTGTACGTAGACTTGAACTTCTACAAAATCAGTTGTCCCACGTGAAAATGCCTAAAAAAATGACATTTCAATTTTGAAATGGTTTTATTTACAAACCTACAAGTTCAAATTTAGTTTTTGTTCGGGCAATGGGTATGAATGTTGTTTTTGGCGGCGTGTACGCTGTCTTGTGTTGATAGACGTCTAAATAATTCCATAAACTACATTTTTTTCATTAAGTCATGCGTGAGGGGGTTGGTTCTGATTGAGGACATCGTGAATGCGTGAGGGGAAGTGCACACATTTTTTTTTAAATCTTTGGCTTTATGACTTTTGTTGACTCAATAAATGTGATCCATGCTGATTAAAAAGTACAGATTTATCCATATACTTTAATAGATGTAAACTGATCACTGATTCAATGAAATCAAACTATTGAACTGTTTGTTCAATTTCATAAAATGCCATTATTCAAAGGAAAAGGAGGAGAGGACTGAAATTGGCTCTTTACAAAAAGCCGTGGAGATAAAAGTTATCCCCGCCCTCGAAACGAACTAAACCCTCTGGAAGTAGTCCTGTCGTCAAATATACGTCACAGAGATTTTTCTAATTATTGCTATCAAAATGAACTCCATTTCTTTATAAACCCAAAATCAAAAAATATATCGTCAGTGTACAATATCTTTTATCAATTAAGAATGGAAACGTAAATTGATTTTAAAAATGTGTAAACAGGAAATGTTATTCACGTCAAACATTGAAAAACGACTAAAATGAAATTGATAGTACAACTTACCAGTACGAAAGTTTTCCTCAATCTAAAGACATATTGACCAGATGAGGTTTAAATAAGTCTGGACATTAAGTCTCAAGCACGAGAAAAACCGATCCCCGCGAAAAAGTGACCGGACGAACAAGTTATAAATAATATATTAAACTAGTAAAAGGCGAATTAACGATGACCCATAACGTTACAGTACAACATAAGAACGAACTATCAAACCCAGTTGAAGAAGGCTTAATGAAGATTCATGTTACACATTTACGAAAGGAGTTATCTCCCCTTAAATAGTTTATTTAAAAAAAAAAAGAAGATGATTTTAAAAACACAAAATTTGATATTTGTTTAAATATTTTGATTTATACAACAAATCACCAATTATTCGTCATATAATAATAAATAAAGTCTAGCTATTGAATTGAAATCTGTCTCAAAATTTGCAGAATTGGACCAATAATCGGTCTTGTTTTTACGTGTAGCAAAAAAACAAAACTGTTGACAACATTTTTGTTTCTATTCTTCGTGAAACATATTATTAAACCTAGGTTCACACAATTTATTTCAAATTTCTATCCCATATTTTTTTGTAAGCACACATTTGTGTTTTTTTCATGAACAATGTAGCCAAATTTAGGGAAGTTTCAACGACTCATAGCTTGAATATAAAGATATGATTTGTACTTCCCCTCACGCATTCACGAGGTCCTCAATCAGAACCGATCCCCTCACGCATGACTTAATAAAAAAATGTAGTTTTTGGAATTATTTAGACGTCTATCAACACAAGACAAGCGTACACGCCGCCAAAAACAACATTCATACCTATTGCCCGAGGAAAAAAACTAAATTTGAACTTGTAAATCTGTAAATAGAACCATTTCAAAATTGAAATGTCATTTTTTTAGGCAATTTCTCGTGGGACAACTGACTTTGTAGGAGTTTAGCTCTACATACAACATTTAAATGATACATGTATCTCTTCCTTTAAGTATTCTCCGATTTTTAATATTTTGATCAGTTGAATAAGAAAATTGAGATTGAGAAATGAACATACGTTTTGAAGCGGTGACACTTACTCCACTCAAGCACAACCGGAAAATCCTCTCACGGTTTTCATTGCAGAACCAAATGTTCTGCGTGTGTAGATTACCAGCCGTGACTATACACGATCTGAAAATTATAATCGTTTACTTAGCTTTTGCTTTTTATGTATCATGTATATCTTATATGGTCTTCTATAATCCAATCTTTCTATTTTTGATAAATGTTTTTGGGAAATGAAGTTTACGTCGATATTTTACAAAAGACGATAGTTTTCGCTTTCGTTATCTGTTGGATAATTTATATATCATTGATAATTTATAAAATAGCAACACTCCACATACACTTAACCAAGGCGTGGATCAGTTTGAAAATAAACGGATGCAGTTACTAAATTACATTATATAATTCTTTAGAATGTACAACTAATTAGAAGTCCCTGATAATTTTTTTTTGTAATCATAGCGGAAATGTTTATTAAAGCTCTAAAAGCATATAATTTAACATTTAAAGGGAAATTCCGCGAATTTTTACTTATCATCTAATTATGTTCATCTTAACACGAAAAACACATTTGCAAAGTTTTCAATTTATATTCCTTCTAATAACGGAGAAAATCAAGTATTTGTAACTTTTTTGGTTGACCTTCTTGAGTGGTTTGTGACGTTTTAGCCCGATGTGTTGAATTCTGGGAAAAAATAAAATCTGTTTAACTCTTATAGCTTATCGACAATATACGTAATTAAAAGCGCACAGCTGACGAATGGTCGTAGTTATTAACCACAATATAAGAATGAGCGAAAATGAATAGGCGTATACCGTTTTGTATTGATTGAATTAAACTTTTTATATAAAATTATCTCTCGTAAATCTTTTCGAATAAATTTCATTAATTTTTGTTGAAATTTTTTCATAAAATATCTATTGAACATTTTTACTGATATTGAACTGAAAATATTTCTGTTCTATTTACCATTATTATTTTGATAATCATTTCAATGCAACTTATATGTGAGCAGAGTGTGTATATTATTTTGTAAAGGTCACTGTATATTTCTCGGCTTGAGCAGAGTGTGTATATTATTTTGTAAAGGTCACTGTATATTTCTAGGCTTGAGGTCAATTCGTTTACCTTGTAGTAATTTAGCCGCAGGTGTGAATTCAAACGTACACAGGTATGAATGTTGTTATTTGGAAAGGATAAACAGAAAGGATCAGAAAGAGTATGCCGTATTTAATACACTAAGATTAAATACACGATGAGATCACAGATACAATAATGAAATTGTGTAAATTAATTGAAAATAAAATTCAGATTAGTAATTCCGAAAGTGTATAAAATTAAAATGAAACAATGTTTGATTACTTTCTTAGCGGACATTAACGTAAAGATTCAAATATGAAGTAAAAAATAGTACTTTAAATCTTTAATAAAAACTATATGTAATATTTCCCAATTTGATAAGGATATACCATTGCACATCTGTTTGATATACTTTGCCGGAATTTCTTAACTTGTATTCAAATCTGGCTGTGTTTAAATGCTTACAATCGAAAACTATAGCAATTTTAAAGTGTTTAAGTGAAAATAAATACAACATACAACATGCATGATTTTTTTAAGTTTCTTTTTAACATTTCATTCTACATAATTGAATTCATTGGACAATCATTTGCAGGAACTATTTGTGAAAAAAATACCAATTATCGTTTATTTCATTAATGGATGTACATACATGTACAATATAATAAATCTAAGCTATAATGCATTATTTTGTTTGAGGATTTTTTAACCTTTTTTTTTAAATTCTATGATAATATTTGTGCAATGTTGAACCTGATAGTCGTCATTAATCTAAATAAGTAATACAGTAGCTTAGCATAAAAGTGACACCTAACATCCACGTATTCCAACATCAATCCGAATTGCGATAGTAAACAATCTTATTCGGGAGACTCCGTATACATACTATAAGTATTTTATTGAAATTATATTACAAAAAAATGATCACATGATGCTAGTATTACTAGACTTGCAATTGCTTTTCATCAATCCGACATTAATTTAATGTTTCGACGGTTTTTGTATTATATGCTAATGATAAATGTATAACATTTATGAAAGGGTTTAAGCATTTGAGGCCCGCCATCATCAGAGATTTACCTATATCAATTTATTTTAATTTTGTCGTTGTCAATAGATCTGCAATATGTTTATGCTTTTTATAAGCTATTATTGGTTTGCGTGAAAATATTTCGTTGCAAACTGCATCCTGTTTTAGTAGATCCCAATGTTTACTAATGCATTGTTTTAATTCATGAATGCATGGATTAAATTTCGTTGCCAATACTAAACGAATTCCCTTTGTGTTTTGTTTGGCCTTTTTTCTGATTAAATCCGATCTATTACAAGATAATGCCTCATTTATGTACTTTTCGATTTCAAGCTCCTTGTATACTCTCTTTATTAAGTTCGATCTGTACTGTAATCAAATGTTTTGTAAATCAAAATAATTATTTGTTGTTCTAATGTACTTGATTACTGCGCCCTTGATAAACCCTGCAAACACATGTCTACTGTGACAGCTTTTATGATTTAGATAAAGGAAGGCATTTGTCGGTTTAAAGTGTGTCTTCACATCCAGAATATTTTCATTAGAAAATCTAGTTCCTTTGAAAATATTAACATCAAGAAATATTATTTCTTTAGATGAGAATTCTAGTGTGAATTTCAGGAAATGATGATGATTATTTGCCAACTCTAGCAAATCTTTTATTTCCTCCAAATCGCCGTGATATATTAATATAATATCATCACGATACCTTCCATAGAAAAATATATGTTGGAATACGTGAATGTTAGGTGTCACTTTTATACTGAGTTTGTGAACTACAAAAAACATGGGACCAAAAACAGGAAACAGTTAGAGAGACCCTATTGACTGAAAGTGTTGAGTTCTTTGACTCTAAACTTCAAGTTATCAATGATGAGTTGAAGTCAACTCTGGATACTGCAAAATAAGTCATTGGTCTAGCCAGTAAAAGCGCAGGAGACGCCCGTAAAGAACTAGTGAGGAGATTTATAGACATGAAGGACAAACAACAGAAACGACTTCTAGAATTTAAAACAGACATACGTAGTAGAATACCATCGGATTTGAAATTACAGAAAACTGGGAAAAACAAAAGGGACAGGAGAAATAAACCATATTAATCTAAAGAAACTGTTGCATTTTCTCATATCGGAATTAGAAATAAAAAATAAATATTTTATTGTGTCATTTTGGAATAACTAGACTCGGCATGTATATACTGCTGAAAAAACAATAATATCTTTTGTTTTTTATTACTATGTAATTTGGAATTTAAAATATCCATTAAATTGGTATGTATTGAAGTATTTGTTTTGTTTTAATATAATTGGAGAAGAAACTTAGCCAACGAATTTAGTTAAGGCAAATACACCACGCCTCCTACATTATTGTTTTTGTTAATATTGCATTGAAAATAGTTTTTTCAGCCAGTACTAGTCTCTGTGATCACAGAAATTGCTAGACATTATAATAAATATGCTAAAAGAAAAAAAAATAATCAGAGGCTGAAAAACAAAGCTTCAATGCAGCAAAGTAAGCGAATGATTATGCTATCACAAGCTAGAAAACAGGTTGTTAATCTTTCGCATAAAAAATTAACTGATGACGAGTATTTGGTTTTATCCAGAGGTTTGAAATTCATTTCATCATCGTCAGTCAAAAGGGCAAAGCAGGACTTATTACATGATTTTGATGAATTAGCCAGAAAAATGAGATGTTGTTACTTATATCATAGTAACTTGGATGAAATTCATCCCTTCCGAGTTAAATCTGGACACACGCCACCTTTAACCTGCAACACCCTTGAAAATTATCTGTGTAATACAAAGCATGAACTATCTTCAATGCAAGTTAAAAAATTTCGAAACAATCTAAGTCTTTCACAGAGGTCCGGCATTTTTTCTCTGTTAAATGATGAATCATTAATCATTAAGAAAGCCGATAAAAGTAAAAATGTTGTTATCTTAGATAAGGTCAATTACCTTCTTGAAGGCGATCGCCAATTAAATACACAACATTACACCAAACTGGAAAACTTTGACCTAAATGCCCTTAGATGTAATACCAATACATATGTCAAAGGCATGTACACCAAAGGTGTTATAGATTACTCCACATTTAATTACCTTAATAATGGTAATCAAATTGATTATGGGCCTGGGTATATGCATATCTTGCCTAAAATACTCCGATTAAATTAATCGGAATTAGTAAAAATCAATAAATATGGGTTTAACATTGATAACATAATGCCGCCATGTCGGCCAACAATATCTCATATTGGTACTGTCACAGAATTTATTGGACGCTATATCGATTATTTTTTAGTACAAAAACAACACACGTATATAAAGGATACGTCAGAACTTATATACAAGTTGGAAAGAATTAAGCCTAATGCAGATTGCTGGCAGTGCAGTTTTGATGTAGTATCAATGTACACTAATTGCCCGATTAATGAATTATTATCGGCAGTTAGAATTTCGTATGATCAGTTTGATAAATCTGATTACAAAATCAAATGCCTACCGACGGATGATTTAATCTATCTCCTCAGATCAATTTTAGAGAACAACATTTTTGATTTTAATGGACAGCTATATAAGCAAACAATAGGAGCCGCGATAGGAGCAGTGTCAAGCCCGGAAATATGTGATACACTCATGTATAAAATTATGAAAGAAATTCTTTCTAAGTTTGAACATAGAAAAAATATATTTTTCTATGGCAGGTATCGTCATGATATTATATTAATATATCACGGCGATTTGGAGGAAATAAAGGATTTGATAGAGTTAGCAAATAATCATCATCCGTTCCTGAAATTCACACTAGAATTCTCATCTAAAGAAATAATATTTCTTGATGTTTATATTTTCAAAGGAACTAGATTTTCTAATGAAAATATTTTGGATGTGAAGACACACTTTAAACGGACAAATGCCTTTCTTTATTTAGATCGTAAAATCTGTCACAGTAGACATGTGTTTGCAGGGTTTATCAGGGGCGCAGTAATCAAGTACATTAGAACAACAAATAATGATGTTTATTTACAAAATATTTGATTACAGTTCAGATCGAACTTAATAAAGAGAGAATACAAGGGGCTTGAAATCGAAAAGTACATAAATGAGGCATTATCTTGTAGATCGGATTTAATCAGAAAAAAGGCCAAACAAAACACAAAGGGAATTCCTTAAGTATTGGCAACGAAAATTAATCCATGCATTCATAAATTGAAACAATGCATAAGTTAACATTGAGATCTACTAAAACAGGATGCTGTTTGCAACGAAATAATTTCACGCAAACCAATAATAGCTTATAAAAAGTATAAAAATATTGCAGATCTATTGACAACGACAAAATTATAATACATTGATATAGGTTAATACCTGATGATGGCGGGCATCAAATGCTTAAACCCTTTCATAAATGTTATACATTTATCATTAGCATATAATACAAAAACCGTCGAAACATTAAGTTAATGTCGGATTGATGTAATGCAATTGCAAGTCTAGTAATACTAGCATCATGTGATCAATATTTTGTAATATAATTACAATAAAATTCTTATAGAATGTATACGGAGTCTCCCGAATAAGATTGTTTGCCATCGTAATTCGGATTGATGTTGGAATACGTGGATGTTAGGTGTCACTTTTATACTAAGTTAAAACTTATATTTTAGTCAAGCATATCTGATATTGATGAATTTAGAATAGTTCGTCCCTATACATCGTTGTTCTTGAAACAATATTTATTAGTATACATGTAAGTTTCCTGACGTAAACACGTCATTGAGGATGTGCTCCAGAGAAAGCAGACTAGTAGCGTTTCGTTAGTTTGTTTGTTGGGAAAGGAGAGGACATGCAACCATTTGTACAGATAAACGACAGAATTACCATACAAGCATTTATAGTCAACACAATCAGAAAGAGTCCCCATCGTCGGACGGGGAATATGAAGGCTTCCTAGAATGAACAAATGGCATATCTGACTTTGAACAGTTAGTAAATAGACTATCGAAATCGATCACTTGTTCTTGATATTTGAAATTGCATATATATACTTTTACGTTTATGATAATGATGAGTTCTTGCGTCTGACGAAAACTAAATTCCTGCATGGTTATATCTTGCCATACGGTTATATTGGTTTGGTAGGTGATCACTCAAAATCTGTATTTAAAAATCCTGTTTGTGAGATGTAGATTCACTTCAATACCGAAATTTCGTCTATATATTTCACAAGTGTATAACACGGAGAAGCTCTGAAGGTACATTACTCCCATTTTGTTTGGGTGTGAACCATCGATGTTTACAGCAATATCAAAGAATAAGATGATGATGGTAGAAAGAACTAAGGGCGTCATGTGGCAAATATTACATGCATATCGAGCCATGAGTTGTCAATCTGTATGAAAATATTTCCAATACAACCATATTGAGAAGGAATGTTTACATGTTATACTCTCGTTCTAGTATTACAGGGTTCTTGTGGCGTTCACCACAGACATACATCTTTTTAACGATTATTAAACAAAAGACAGAACCAATTTAATGTCATATTTCCCTGTTTTTTAATATAACTATAAGTCTTTTATCTGGCAAGAATACCCCTACTAAGCGGACAAGCAGTTTATTCTTTTTTCTGTTAATAAATTCTAAGGAAGAAAAAAAATCCCGAAATTAATTTGAAACTTTGATGCTCAATAGTTTTCAAGCAAGATATTCACATCCGTTGGGGATAATTAGTGTACGTCCAGCGACATATATATAACATGCATGTCGGAACAGGAAATTTGGCATAAAGCACTTTCAGAACTATGTTCACATTATTATACATTATACCCAACAATTGTAATGACGAATTCCTTCCTTTGTTCGAGTTAAATCTTATTGAAATAGAAATTTGTGATTTTACTATGTCCATAACTTCGATGAATCAAAGCAAGTTAAATATCGACCTGTATTTAATTCAAATTGGATCTCTTCTTCCTCTTTGAGTATACAATAGTCCATCGACATTCATTGATAACATACTGTTGTCATACGAGGACTAGTCTATTTACAAAACGTTTAACCCAAATTAAACAAAATGTATGTTTCTTTCTTATGTTCAATGTAAAAATGTATATAATTTTAAATTGCAACTATCTATAGTTCCGTAACTTAATATCCAGGCGTATAAGCGAATGGTCGACAAGTGCGTATATTTTTTGTTAAAACTGTTTATTTTAGGTATTATACATGTATCTTGTACTCCTAAATAATCATATATTAACTTGTCTTCCAATAAGCGGCCACCTTCAACTGGTTGACTAGCCTACCACATTATATTTTTATGTCTATAAAATGTTGACTGCGCTTGCGTGTACACAAAATTGTATTAATGTAGCAACTGCAATTTTCCTTGAAAAGTGTCAGTTGAAGACATGTCTATATCTTTCGAGCTAAAAAGATAAAACCAGTGAACTAAAAACATAATTTCGCATTGGATAATGACCTTATCAATACCTTCGTTTCACCTCAATGATGTGTGATTATCCGTCCTTAAATAAGTCAATTGTGTTTAGCGTACGCGTATATTTTTAAATGTTGGTTCTGGTAAAGAATATCCGTCATGTAAAGTTTTTGAAGACACTCACAATTGCCGAACACAGTCCATATTTCAGTTTTTTGCAATCATAAGCCTTTTATGATTTGATGATATGTTCAGATAATCACAAAATATTAATAGAACTTAAAAGAACACTTATGAACCTGTGTTTTTATCAATCTTAGTAAAGATTGAAAGACGTTTTCTTTAAAATATCACTGGTATGAATTGAATTCATGGATAATTGGCCTTATCTCTTTGTAGAAGATCTGATAAATGCTCAATATAGACGTCATCTATACATGCTATAATTCATGAAATATTTGTGCTTGTCCTCCTCCCGAAGAAAATGGTCCCATATTTCAGATTGTTCTGAATATCTAACTAATCTAAGATTTTTATGAGTTGAAAATATTAAAACAAAACTATACAAATGGCATGCGACCGAAAAGCTTTTCTGGATTTACCTCCACCAGCAACGATCAAAGCCGACTATTTGAAAGCCAACGATCTATATATAAAAACAATGAAAACGGTCGATGATCTATATGACTAAAAAGGACTTAAAAGGACTAAATATAACAGTCAAATCCATCTGACATCTCTAAGATCAACTGTGTCTGAGGGAGTTGAAACGTACATTTCTTAATAATTTCTAAAATTAACACCTTTGAACAAATTTGAAAATCGATTAAATATGAAGGCGCTGTCCCTATGACAAGAGCTAACAATGGATATTCTCTGATAATTCCTTCTCTCCTAAAAGAGTTATCCCAATTTTAAGATATAACGAATTAATGGAACGGATTGATTGACGACTGGCCAACAAATGTATGGAAGCACATACAACAAAGCAACGCTGGCCAGTTGGAATGGTCCAAATTGGCGTGGGGGAGGGGGTCGTCAACATAGGATTTAAGCTACAGACGTGCAGTTGGGGTTTCTATAACACCACCATTAATATATTGAGGTCTTGTTGAAATTTGGGCCTCTGTGTCCGAATGGTCTAAGCAGTCACATGACTGTATACTTAGCCTGTTCACACTGAGGTTGTGTGTCCCATCCAGCACATGGAAGGTCGGTTCAACTCTAATGGTAATTGACTATGATTTTCAGTTTTCTTACCGGAGGTCGGTTGTTCTCTCCATGTATTCCGGCTTCTTTAACCAATAAAAGCTGAATGCCATGAAAACCCGCTGCATTTTTATGACCTGTTCAAAGTAATAAGCCTGTTGTTAATTGGTTGTCGTGTGTTGGTGTGGTTCATAGATGTTTCTCGTTTCTTGTTTTTTTTATATAGATTATACAGTTGGTTTTCCTGTTTGCATTGTTTTATACTAGTCATTTTGTGGGCCTTACACTAATAGCTTACTGTACGGTGTGAGCCAAGACTTCGTGTTGAAGACCGTACGTACTTTGACCAATAATTGTTTACTTTTTATACATTGTGTCTTGTATGGAGAGTTGTCTCATTGGCAACCATACCACATCTTCTTATTTATAATAGTGGTGAAAGTTGCGTCAAACACCAATCAATTAGCCAATCAATCAATCAGCCTGTGAAAATCTGACCATGAAACAAAATTCATAGCAAAATCATCATCCATTCTTTTATTTCTCAGCTAGCACATACAATAATCTGGAAATCTTTGATTTTGAAAGATAAAACATCATACATACAGATATGTAATTAAAGGGTGAAAATAAATTACCCCTTGACTTTTTAAATTGGTGAAATTGCAACCCATTGATTATTTGACATATCAAAAAAGAACCCATTACAACAGCACGTCTTTGTATTCCTTCATATATGTGACCAGCCACGACATATCCAGGCTTATGGAGGTAGAACGTCATTGTGAGAAAAACGCCGTTAACTATATGTGACAACCAACTTCCAGGCTTAGGAGGGTATATTGTCTAAAATTTACTTTTTGTATATTTACCTAGAATATTCCGAAACAAAACTCTCTGTTATGGTATTATGACAGCAATGAAACGAGTCATTTCGAATACCAGTATGAAAATGAGACTGTTCTATGACGACTTTTATTTATTGAAGGCACTAATTTATAAAACACCAATTTATTGAATCTATTGGCTCTTAGTGATGGTCAATAGCGTATTTGAATAAAATTTCAAAGACTTAAATTTAGTACAATACAAACAATTCTTAGCTCTATTTTAGAACATGTAATTTAAACTTTTTGAAATGAAGTTTGTTCAAAATTTGTCAACGTAAGCTTCAAGAATTCCTTTTTTTAATTTAGATGTATTATTCATGTCTCTAAACACAGTATGCGACGCGTAACAGTTTATAAGTAGGTGTTCTCATATATACACTTGATAAGGTGCATTTATTATGGATATATTTCAGACTTCATTTATGAAAGAAAATCTTTAAAGCCGAGCATTTTTGTTTGTCTGTAGCTCTTTTTAAGAACATGTAATTTAAACATGTTGAAATGAAGTTAGTTAAAAAGTCTAAGTAATCTTTAAGAAGGATTCCTTTTTTTTAATTTAGATTTATTATGCATGTCTCTATACATAGTATACTACGCGTAACAGTTTATAAGTAGGTGTTCTCTGATATGCATTTGATACAGTGCATTTATTATGGATATATTTCAGAATTCATTTATGAAAAGAAATCTATAGAGCAGAAATTTAATTTTTTTTTGTATCAATTTAAAATGTAGATTCAATTTCACTTCAACCGATAAAGTAAAACGTCTTCAAAACTTATATATGATGTATAGTTCGGCGTTCGCAAAAAAGAAACCAAGGAAAGTGTTCATCTCTTCTTCACAAATACGTAATTCATTGAATCTCGAAATTTATCATGTTTATAATTTTTCTAACAATGACGTTCTACCTCTATAAGCCTGCAAATGCCATGGCGGGTCACATATGAAGGAAGCGCTTCATAATGAAAATGTGGTCACGATCAATGTTGTTACAGCCCTATTGGATTATTAAAAGAAGCATTACATTCTTATAATTACATGTTCATGCTACAACCATTAAATCAACTAATCTACGCCCAAGTTAAGTTAAGTTTTAACACGCTTTTCGTTTGCTTTTCAGTGCATTATTTTTGCAGTGTCACGGATAGCATTTGCAGTCCTGGCTGCTGTATTTCATACGGAAATAAAACTTGATACGGGTGTGCCTAGCGATTGTTGTCAGCCAATCAGAATTACTGTGAATGAAGAATTTCAGTTACTGCAAGTACTCTCAGATCTGTACTTCGTGTCTATTGTGTTGTTAGTGAACGTGTATAAATTCCCTGCCACGTCTGGTCAGTGTTTTTGTTAAATGTTTTTTCTTCGTATCGATCACAGGTTAGGGGAGAATTGAGCGCTCACAAACATTTTAAACCCTGCTAATTTTATGTATGTGTCTGTCCTAAATAAGGAGCATCTGGTTCAGTATACGTAATTGTCATTGGTTCATGTCTGTCATATTTGTTTTTCGTAAATTGTTTTGTTACAGATTAAGCCGTTAGATTTTTCCATGAATTGTTTCATATTTTGCATTTCTCGGCCTTCATTTGCCTTTTATACCCGACTATGCGATTTGAGTTTCTCTCATTTTTTTCAGGCCGTACGGTTGCCTATAATTGCTTACATCCAATTTATTAGAACTTTGGGTATTATTTGGCTCGTTGGCAATTATATCACATTTTTAAGCTGACACACATCTATAACATAATTGTTTGAATTGTATATTGATTTAAAGGAATCTGCGTTTAAACTGGTCCACTTCGTTTTCAAATTGGTTTCAGTAATTTTGGTCAGACTTATTCTTGGTCCGAATTGTCAGGTTTTTATCAGTTTCTTACAAACATAGCATATATAAAGAGCCCAAGGCTCAACTGATCTCTTGGGTGGTTTTTATTATAAAATAATTGGTTTCATAGTAAGTGCAACCCATGACTTCCTTTTTTGCACATCATTTATGCATATTCTTTGTGTTTGAGAATCAATATGGCACACAAATTTGAGTAGCAACTAAATGTCATTCCACAGCCAATGTCTCTTTTAACATCCAATAAAACTTCATAGATCAGGTCAGGAAATGTAATAGGTATTGTAAGTACCTAACATTGAGATTGGAAATGGGGAATGTGTCAAAGAGACAACAACCCGACCACAGAACAGACAACAACAGAAGGTCACTAATAGGTCTTCAATGCAGCGAGAAATTCCCGCACCCGGAGGCGTCCTTCAGCTGGCCCCTTCACAAATATATATACTAGTTCAGTGATAATGGACGTCATACTAAACTCAAAATTATACACAAGAAACAAAAAATAAAAATAATACAAGACTAACAAGTGCCAGAGAATCCTGACTTGGGACAGGCGCAATTATGCGGCGAGGTTAAACATGTTTATGCGTTCTCAACCCTCTCCCTATACACAACTGCTATATCTCTAGCCAATGTAGAAAAGTAAACGCATAACAGTACGCACATTCAAAGTCAGTTCAAGAGAAGTCCGAGTCCGATGTCAGGAGATGTAACAAAAGAAAATAAACAAAATGACAATAATACATAAATAACAACAGACTACTAGCAGTTAACTGACTTGGCAGCTCCAGACCTCAATTAAACTGATTGAAAGATTATGTCTTCATCATATGAATATCAGGCACAATCCCTCCCGTTAGGGTTTAGTACCATACTATCATAAAATGTATGGGAAGAGCATAACCCGTGTCATGCCAGCAACTGGTTTTTAAATAAATGTGTTTAGTTCCGATGAAGAGTCAATGAAATAATTTAACAGTGTTTGACATGTTTGTGTATACTCAACACTAACGTCATCTGTTTTACGGTGACCGTGGTGAAACAACCGAAATCATCTTCAAGGTAGATTGTGGAGTCGCGGTCCAGTCATTTTATCATAACCACATTGCATATAAAGGAGCCGAAGTGGAAGGATTACACATTTTTATTTTAATTTGCTTTTTGTTTTGATTCAGTGAGAATCATTTCAAACACGAGAATGACAAGCAGTACACAAAAAATACTTAATTGTCCACTTTTTGGCTAATCAATAAACAACACAAAATTACGTAATATTTCAATTAAGAAGAATCATCAATATTGTTATCAGAGGTCAACGTATTAAACCCTCTCGACATAATGTTTTATCAGCGGGCTGTAATTGGGAATAGGTTTCAAAAAGAAACACAATAAAAAGTCAATGAAAACAATATATATTTTTTTAATTTTTTGAAAATTAAATGTGTACTGTTTTTGCAAATACAGTAAAGATATGTTGTTGTCATCTTGAATTTCTTGCATAACGTTTTATTGTCATGTTTTTGTTGGAGACAACAAACTATGATGGATAGAAAACAATAAATGTGCCT
The DNA here is from genome assembly GCF_963676685.1 of Mytilus edulis. Classification (NCBI taxonomy): domain Eukaryota; kingdom Metazoa; phylum Mollusca; class Bivalvia; order Mytilida; family Mytilidae; genus Mytilus; species Mytilus edulis. Next base: position 65,706,104 of record NC_092350.1, on the reverse strand, counting down.
ATTTTGATATATAAACGAGTGAGTCTATAGTTTTTATTAAGCTGCAACAGTTTATATAACATGTATTATTAATCATTGTCTTTGCCACTGCAACTTAGACTAGCCATGAACGATTTAGATACAAGAAGCCTAGCACTGCTGATCTGTTCGTTTACAGTTTCGATATGTACAGTAATAGTTTAAGCAATGTGTGTGTATAGGAGATATCATATCTGGAAGTCAAAAGGTATGTTTTTTATTGCATCTTTCATAACATTTATTATGTTGTTTTTGCATTAAAGCTGCAACTAGAAAAATACACATTTTTAGGTGCATACGTATTAAAAGACACACAATAAACACATGTGTACATGACTTCCTATTCTTTATTGCGTTTGTCAATGTACAACCATGTATTAATGTACCTGTTTTAGCATATGATATTGACAACTGAGGTTTGCTTTTTGTACCATAGATATATAGTTCAAGATTACAAAACAATTATATAAAGTAAATAAATAAATAAAGCTGAAACTTTCATCGTTTTTAAGATAAGATTCGTCATGATGAACATCAAAATAAAACCATAAAACTGTATAACAACAAATAGATAACGAGTTTACTCCAATTATCAGACAATACACGACAAAGATAAAAAAAAAAAAAGGGGAGATGCGATATGGTTGCCAATGAGACAAAATTCCACAAGAGACCAAATGACACATAAATTACAAACTATTGGTCACCGTACGGCCAAGCCCATACCGCATAGTCAGCTACAAAAATCCCCAAATGACAATGTAAAACAATTCAAACGAGAAAACTAACGGCCTTATTTAAAAGTAATTCATAAGAACATGCGCTGATCGATAATTTGAAAAAGAAGGCACCAAAGCAAAGTGTGGAGTTGAACTTTCAAAAAGCAAATGCACCTTATACATAGCTTCATAAGGCGAAAAGGAAACAACCCCCTTTATTTGCTTTATAGAGTGTCTAGCCAAAGTCATCAAGGTACCGAAAAGAAACCACCACAAACAAAATCTTTAAAACCAGAAAAAAAACTGTTTCATAGCTCTAGCAACCATACAACGAAAGCAAAACACGTATATTTAAAGTGTCAAATTGTTAACCAGTAGTATGTGTTTGTAAATTGATTTGTATGCATAGCTAAGTTATGGCAATTATGAAGCAATTTAAAATGTTGCATAACCGTGGTATACATGTATTGGTGTGAATATATGGCAAAAATGTTTCCCCGATGTTCGTAACTTAACTACATGTATTATTGATCCCTAAAAGACGACAAAACATTTATAGAAAATAGTTTTAGATAATAAGCCGCAACGAAAGGGAATTACTACTAAATTTCACCAGTAACGGCATTGATTATAAACTATTGTCTATAAAATATTGTCGATGACCAGGAATCAAATGTATGATCAAACAGAAATTGATACTGCAGATACGTTTAACAAACTGATCTTCGACGAAAAAAAAGTATAAAAAGTAAAACCATGTGATGATTGTATTATTTGATTACTCAAGTACTCATTTATTATAGATGAAGGAGGAAAGAATTTACCAAATGAAGCAATATACCGGAACAGAATGACGGATGAAAGCTCCGAATCCAGTCTGCACTCAAAAGCTATATCGCAACAACTCCCAGGAAGAACAACATGTGTAAGTGAAAGAAAAAAATATAATACGAACCTTTATATTTGTTTTTGTTCATTAAAAGCTGGACAATACTAACTGGCATGTTTCTATGATAACTATGGATAATTAGAGGAAATAATACATTTGTTAACTTTATGCTGTAAATGTTTGTTATCTCAATGGTTTATAATTGTCTGTGCATATGTAATGTCCTTATCTGTATTAAATGGACCAATTGACACATTTACAATAATTGAACGCAAGGCATACACAACTTATTTGGTTAAGCGAGTTATTTTACATAATTTGTAGTAGTTGACTATTTTAAATATTTGTGAATTGATTATCACTAAAAACTGTACATGTAAATATGGAAGTACCCATTCCTAAATTGTCATATCGAAAGGAGGCCAAATGATCAGAATATCTTTTTGATACACAAATCTCACACCGCAATCAACATGCTTCATGGCTTTATAAACTATGACGACACATTGATTCTTCTTCAGATTAACTTCGGGTATAACTTAAATGTGTTTTTCATAATATGGAATAATAATCTGATAATATGGTGTATTCAAGAGAACGTCAATCTAAAGTAGAAAGTGTACACCGAAACTGGATATCACGTAACAGAGAAGGTAATATTTATTATACTTTTTAAACTGTAGATAAAGTGTATTTAGAGACTCGAATCAGTAGTATGTGTTTTATAAATTGATTTGTATGCGTAGCTACGTTATGGCAAATTTGAATTAAGCAAGTGTATGTGTTGTATAACAGTGGTATAAATGTATTGTAATAAGTACATGTATATGGCCAGATTGTTTCAACGATTTTTTTTTCTCTTAATTTCACTGTTCAATTATTGATTTCCAAAAGACGCCAAACCAGTCATAGAAATGGGTTTCAAATAATAAGCCGCAAAAAAAGGTATAACTAGCTAGTTATTTAAAAAAAATTTAACCAGTAGTGGCATTGATTATAAACTATTGTCGAAAAATATGTTCGATGGAAAGGAATCATATGCATTGGTCAAACATAATTTGATACTACAGATCCGTTTCACAAACTGGTCACTGACGAAAACAAAAATAGAAAAAGGCATCTGATGATTGTATAATTTAATTACTCAAGTACTCAGTAATTACAGAAAGCTCAGAATCCAGTCAGCACTCAGAAGCTGTATCGCAACAACCCCCAGGAAGAACAAAACGGTATAATACGAACCTTCATAACTTGTTTGGCTCATTTAAAGCTGGACAATACTAACTGGCATGTTTCTATGATAAATATGGATAATTAGAGGAAATATTACATTTGTTAACTTTATGCTGTAAATGTTTGTTTTCTCAATGGTTTATAACTGTCTATGCATATTTAATGTCCTTATCTGTATTAAATGTGCCAATTCATTTACAATAATTAAACGCAAGGCATACATGACTTATTTGGTTAAGCGAGTTATTTTACATAATTTGTAGTAATTGACCATTTTAAATATTGGTGTATTGATAATCACTAAAAATCCTACATGTAAATATGGAAGTACCCATTCATAAATTGTCATATCAAAAGAAGGCCAAATGTTCAGAATATATTTTTGTTACACAAATGTAATCAACATGCTTCAGAGGTTTAAACTGTAGATAAGCAAGAATTGTGCTTTTCATCGTTCACAAGACAAAAAGAAGAAAATAAGAAAATCATCAAAATAGTTAGAAAGAACCAATCAACTTCCACCCTCTTTCTACCTAGGATACTCACAGGTCTCTACATGATTTTAATAGATACAAACGAGTTAGTGCTACATGTATTTGATAATTAAATGATGGGGAATAACTTTCTTACAAATTCGGTTCTATGTTTAACTTTACATGCATTCGGAAACTATTTTAATGTATGACTATAACAATAATATTTTTTTAAATGACATTATACAAGTTATTTAACACATTTAACAAAGCTATAAATTGGAACACAATTCAAGAAATATATACGCTGACGCAAAAAATACACATGAAACTTAGCAATATCCTAAGGGTGATCGAAACTAATAACGATTGAAATACGTGTTTGTTACAGTGGAACACTAATTTTGTACGCTCTTGAAAATTGGAATTAACACTCTAAATAAATAATCATTCAATAGGAATAAGCAACTGTAACAAAACTTCAAATAAATACCATCAGACATTGCAACAGTATTAACATAAGAAAATGAGGTATGATCGCCAATGAGACACTATCATCTTACCTTAAAATTTTTAAAAAGAGTATGTAAGCACAGGATATCGTAGGGTCTTTAACAATAAGACAAATTATAAGTTTCTTCTTAATAATCGAAGTCAGTCATTGTCTAACTTTTTTTTTGGAATTCTATGAACAGTAATTATTACAAAATAGATGTAAGAATATGCACAAAAAAGCATAACACGGATTTTAAGATATTTTACATTTGAACAGAACTAAGCACAGTCTTTTCAACTAAGCAATATTGAAATATTTAGTTGGGAGGTAAAACTTAAATCTGTTTTTGTTATAAACTGAACTGCAACAAGGAATAAAGTGTTGAAACTATGTTATATTGGGTTCCTTAGATATTCATATAATTGAAGATGCAGATCGAACCGATTCTTTAAGAGACAATAAATCCAAAGAAAGACATAGAAGAAATCTAGAGCTTTTAACGCTAGAAGTTAATAGTTATTATCAGTTTCACGATTTTTTTTCAAATTTGATTTACTGTCACTGATACAATTCTAACATACCCATAATAAGACAATGATGTAGATACTATTATTTTATTCGCATTGACAATAGTTTTTCTAGGATTGCCGGATTTTTGCAATGTAAATGATTTTGAAAAAAGACCTCTTTATAATCCCCGTTTAAAATACAGGTTTGTATTTAATTTGTAACTGATCTGCAGCAGACTAACATCTGATTATTTTTCAGTAAAAAGCCACAATAAAAAACCAAATGCAACAGTGAGTTTTTGTTGCAAAAGGTTTAATACAAGTGCGTTTGATATAAAAAAAAAAACGTACGTCTGCCATCATCCATGAGTGTTTACACACATTACTAAAACTTTTTTTGTGCGCCTGTCGCAAGTCAGGAGCCTCTGGCCTTTGTTAGTCTTGTATTATTTTAATTATAGTTTCTTGTGTACAATTTGGAAATTAGTATGGCGTTCATTATCACTGAACTAGTATATATTTGTTTAGGGGCCAGCTGAAGGACGCCTCCGGGTGCGGGAATTTCTCGCTACATTGAAGACCTGTTGGTGACCTTCTGCTGTTGTTTTTTTATTTGGTCGGGTTGTTGTCTCTTTGACACATTCCCCATTTCCATTCTCAATTTTATTTGTCAGCAGATACTAATGGTAAAACAAAGGACTATAATTTGTTGATGCAGAAGTTAAATATTTGAACAGCCTTATATAAGCACAAGTTGTCTTCACCGAACGGATACCAAATGGCAAAAGAACCCCTTAGCAACCATCTTTTGTATAAGATCACCACGTGCGAAGCTACATTTCCTAGTTCGGTAACTATGTTCATGATTTGTTATTCAAGGGAATATAACTTTTTGTGCTGGTGTAGAAATCAATACTCCTTGCAGTCGTATATCGCCAGCTATTCTTCGTCCATGATTTTATACAGCAATGGACGTAATATATTGAAAAAATTACTGAGGATAGTCTATAATAAGAAGACGGAAGACAGACAGCATTTTTCATGAAAAAATATTTGAACATAGAAATAATAAATACAATTTAGTAAAATATAACGATTGAACAGCACTACATATTGTCTGTAAACTAAACAATCTTGAACCAGATGTTCAGTGGTTGTTGTTTGTTGATGTGGTTCATAAATATTTCTCGTTTTTCGCTTTTTATATAGATTAGATCGTTGGTTTTTTTTTGTTTGAAAGGTTTTCCACTAGTCATTTATTCCTTGTTTAAAAACATACTTTGACCTCTAATGGTTTACTTTTACAAACTATGACATGGATAGAGAGTTCTCTCATTGGCACTCATACCAAATTTCTCAATTTTTATTGCAATATTTAGTCGAGCAGAAATCGAAAACTACTGTTCTTTGTTACAAATTTAACTTCAATTTTTAAGGTGTTTAAGTTTTAAAACCATGTAGTTCTTAAAACATTGTGTTTCTTAGAAGTTTATTTGGTAACATGTAGATCCAAAAGATTTATAAAATAAAATTGCGGCCGTAACTAGAGCGTGCTAGGGCAATACAGATCAAGATGTTTAAAATCAAAAGCGTTTAAAAGCCAAGGATATATAAGAACCGAAACGATTAAAAGACTATATAACAAGGACCGTTAAATATCAAAATCTAACAGGTCAACTTTGCCTATATCATTTCAAACTTTATAAAAGGACAATTTATGGGTATTGACTTCTGAGCTGAATATAACCTCAATAATACAATACTAGGAATGAGTAAACTTAGCCACCAGAAATGATACAACATTTCAATTTTTGCTTTCCCTTGACAAAAATATAAAAGTAATGCAGAAGACTATTCGTTTATTATATGTGCTGTTTAAATTATATCTATGCTACTAAAAAAATGTACTATGTGTCAACTAACTTCAAAAATAAAAAAAAACAATAAGGTCTTTCCTCGCCTAAATGAAAGACCTTAATGAATATGTCAAACATGATTTGAACAGTTCTAAGAAGTGATAAAAGATCAGCCAAAGCAAGTACTATAAATTAGAAATTAAAACGATGTCCCTGCAATTTTTTTTTACAAAGTTAACCTTCAATAAAAACTGGTTTCGCATTAATATAACAAGTTAGATTAGCAAGAAATATCAACAAATATTTTTTTAGAAATTGAAACAATATTTATATGAAAAATATGAGTAAATGTTTATTAATTAATCATATATGGAAACCAAAACATATACAAAGATTGCTAGAAATACATCTTTTGCAATAGAAATCTGGAAAAAACATAGAAGTTTGAAAAAAATCACAAATAGGACAAACCGAATGTCATGTTGACTGGAGACAAGTGCATTTTTAAATGACATAGTGACGTTTTAGACTGAGAGGGTCAATTTAAGACTAATGTGCCATATTTTGTAAATGTATTTATATCACAGATGAGTAAATGCAGACCCAACACGATTTACTTTGCTTTCACCGTCATCGTCATCTACAGGTAAGAGTACTTAAAGTTTTTAAAATTAACAAATAGTGGGTGTGCGTTATTAACACACACATCAGTAGTTACATTTTTGTGATTGTTCTTGTGGAGAAAATTTATTGCAAATATAAGAACGTTACATTATACATTATACAATGGCAAACAATCGATATGTTCATTTCACAGTTTAACACTAACTAAATTCAATGTCAAGAACACACACTGTGTAATTGAAAGCAGTTTAATATATGTTTTGTTGAATAACGATAGAAGCACAGTGAAGGAAACATGACAAACTAAATATTCTGATATGACGTAATTCAAACATTTTGTTGATACACCCGTTGTAAAATATCAATTGATTGATAAGTCAGATACTAGCTGCAACATCATGAATTGTCAGGGCTATTCTAATCTTACTATCACATCGTTTGACTTTGATGAATGAGTTATCTGAGATGATACATTGTAAATGAAGTCATAAAACTAGTCATTCACATATAAGCATTCTACTAAACAGTCATACAAAAATACAGAAAACACAAATTTGAAACTAAATGTCTTCAAAACATAAAACATAAACAAACGATAATAAAAATTGTTGAAATCCCATTTTCTGAAATAAAAGTAAAATAAACAATTAATTTCACTTAACCTGTCTTTATATGTTATTGAGATATGTTTAAACATGTAACAATTTCTCGATTGTTATTGACGTCAATATTATTTGTGTTTACAATAACTGTAACAGCAAAAACAATTCCTACACAATACATAGCTGAGGGGGACACGTCGCCTCGGTTGACGATATTTATAGGTGTAATAATCTGCTCTATCGACCTAAAATTTATGTATTGTTTCATGATGACAATTCATTTCAAAACGTTGTCATTGTTTTATGAACTAGTCATGTAAATGTATAGAGTCTCTGTACTTTTTATGAACACGAGGAAACGTTGGCACACTTTATAGTTCAGAAACAAATGTGTAGTCATTGTGTACCAATATTGCTTTCATTGATATTGTTTATAAAAACATGTTATTTGTTACAACGTTTATGTGTGGCGCTAGAATACTTGACAGAGTACACATTATTACGTTGTTCATAAAGACACCTAATATATAATAACGTTTTTGTTAATGTCGGGTGATTTTGGCGCTATGATACTTTACAGAGTACACATTATCACGTTGTTCATAAAGACACGTTATATATATAATAACGTGTTTGTTAATGTCGTACACATTATTACGTTGTTCATAAAAAAATTACATAAATTATGTAATACTAGTAACGTATATCAATTATGGTGCTATAGCACTATGAAGAGTACACAATATAGTTTACATTTAAAGACACGTTATATGTTATAACGTTTATGTTTATTATGTGATTATGGCGCTTTAATACTGGGCAGAGTACAAGATGATTGTGGCGCTAAATTTCTTGACAGAGTACACAATATAACGTTGTTCATAAAGACATGTGACTATGACGCTTTAATACTTGGCAAAGCACAAAATCAATACAATGTTGTTCACGTAATATGGAATAATGTTTATGTTTATTCAAAGTGATAAGTTGACAGAAGTCACAATATAACGTTGTTCGTTATGACATGTTATATGTAATAACATTTATGCTTATTACAGAAAGTTATCTTGATTTAGGCGCAAGACCACTTGCTGATGATTTCAATGATGTTGCTGATGACAAGCCAGTAGCGTGGACACCACCTCCACCGCCTCCACCACCGGATCCACCAAATCCTCACTCATGTTATTTTGCATAACTGATTAGAACTTATTAGCAAACAAATCCTCAATTACAGTATCTTTTTTTGCCAATCGAAAAATGTTGATAAATTATGTACGTAATATCAAGGGTAATCTGATTTTTTTTTTAAATATTTTAATCAACTGACATGACGTTAGATTACCAAAGTATCTTTCAAAAAAGAAAGACACAGCGTATTTTCATCTGTTTGAACATTTTGAAATAATATCTTTACCTCAGATTTGATGTAAAATGTATAACATTATGTCTTTTTAAACAAATAGTGTATACGATTATATTTCTTCTTAACCTCGTTTTCAGGAATTGATTACATTTTCTAAAAGGTGCTACGTTTACAAAAGGTAACATTAATGTTATTGCCGGTGTCACGGACCAAGAATACATTATTCTGCATTGGCATTAATTTTTTTTTTCATATTGTTATATATGCCTGTGTCAAGTCTGGAATATGGCAGTTGTTATCCATTCGTTTGATGTGTTTGAGCTTTTGATTTTGCCATTTGATTACGGACTTTTCCTTTTGAATTTTCCTCGGAGTTTAGAATTTTTGTGATTTTACTTTTCATTTGCGATTAATTGTGTAACAGCATTAAATCGACTATTGTTATTGTTTGAAAAATATTTCTGAAGATAATAAGAGGCTTTTACATTACCTTTTGTAGAGAAAACATAAAACTTCTACAATTTGAGCTCTTTTTAAAATTTGCATTAAACATAAACCCATAGTGAGAAACCATTACAAAAATCACGAAATTCATAAGATGACGACATATCGGTGTTTATAAAGCCTAAAAAATAACCGTGCAATAACACTTTTGTATCCGCCGTTTTCAATTGACATTTGAAAATATAATTTTGATTATTCCTGGACGAATTAAATTAATCAAAATGTAAATATTATTGATAAATATATCAATATTGTTTTATCAAAACCAGTACGCTCGGTAGGGTTTTCCGAGGTAAAACCCCAAATTTTATCAATGAGATAAAAGATTTGATATTATAAAATAAAATAAGCGTCAGTATTTATCACAATAAAGGGGAAGTAGTGTATCTACAAGTAAACTTCAGGTAAGAGTTGTTTCAAATTTATTATGACAAATTTAGATTAGTTTTCTTCAATCGGACTACATGCTATAAATATTCTCTATTTCTTTCGCGAAGTATACCTATGGACTGAACGATAAAACATGTCTAAGACTGATTTAAAATATACCTTTCGAATTAGCTATTCGAAAATTATTTACGGTTTTTGTTCTCGTATTAACATAGAGTACATGTACAAGTATATCGTTACATGTGTAACACGATTACCGCTATATCCTTTAATCCTTTTGTTTGTTATCTATGTTTTTATAAATTTTTCGAATTTTTTTTTTCGTGTTGATTTCTTTTAATAACAAGCGCGGGTTATCTGAATTTTAAAGTGAAAAAATTCAGAGAAAATGTATCATTTTCACTTTCATTTTACAAGAGACAATTAAGCTTTCTTGTATTAATTATCTTTGATAATTTATCTTCTGTCGGTTCATCAGTTAGGGTTGTTTATAAGATATAGAAGTGTGTACTTTAATTTTTATCTCTTTAGTGTCACTGTGTACTCAAAATCAATGTTGATAATGTTATACACAGTACATCCACACATTTGTTTACAAATATTATCTATATTCTAATAGAAGATGACGTTTATCATGTTTTAAATCTTAAACTTTCATATCGAAAAAAAAACTAAGCACTCTACATTAACCACGAAGGGGTAGAAGTTGCAGTTATCAAGTATCAATTATTTCATCTTTGAAATTCGTAATCCATGTAATCACAAAGCAAATAAATGTCTGTGCTACTTCTGTCTTACGATTATTACGATGTAGTTTTAATTTCAACAATGATTCTAAATTCATATTGTATTTTCAATATCAATTGCCGACGGGATAGAAGACACCTGTTATTTTTTTTTTAATTTAATTTTTTAATTTTAAATTAAGTTAAAAGTATTTTATTTTTTTTTTTAAAAGTTGTTCAAAGACTGACTGGTGTCTTTATTTTCGTCGTGTTCCGATATTCATATTCGATTAGCCCCTTTGTACAAATGTTGTATTTTCGATCTTTGTAAAAAAAAAATGAAATATGTGCTACAACATTTAATATAAGTGTTTTCATATACTTTTGAATACTTAGTTTTTTGTCGATATAAAAACGAGCATACAAACGTCCTTCAAGATCAACACACACACTTACATATTATCATGTCATTCCTTACCCAAAATGTTTCGTTACTATAGGGACATGTGTTCTATACAAAACAACGTTTTCATTCAAAAATATTATGAGGTCATTGCTGGTTTAATTATAATAATGTGTGTACCATTAAAACCATATTGCTTACATTCTAGAAAATATGGGCTGTAATGCAGACATGGAGGTAATGCGGTTCGGATTTTGATCACGTTTATTTTCAAAATTCACATCGCAACTAGTGACGAACATGTTGCAATCACTAGTGCTGATTTTTTTTCTGTTGCTACTGTAAAATCAAATTCATAAACATTGAGAACATTGCTTTGAGTTCTTCCTTGAAATGTGTTGATGCTTTGATCCATTATTCACTTACATGTCTGGATTTGTTAATTGTTTCCGTCTTTTTTTCTGGGAAATATGAATTATTTGACCAGAAGTCAACCTAATTACAAAAGATATCGGAATTTTGTACGATGATTAGTTTTTGGTCATACACTGGTTCATGAAAACCAATTACACAAATTTTCAAAATAATACAAGAAACTATAGAATTCGTTGATTTAATAACTTATCTTGTCATTTTGAAGGCATATAAAGCAGTCAACAGTTTTCATAGATATTGACATTTTGGGCATTTTGGTTTTGTTAAAGTTGTATATCTATTATAAAAGTGGTTATGTTATAAGATGATTGACAGTTATCGGCATTTTAAAGTCATTGTGACCATGTTGGTATGTTGCAGTGTAGAAAAATGCATACGTTATATGAGATACATTGTTGAACATTGAGGGATAGATTGCAATTGGTTTAGAGAGAATTTGAAACTAAGTTTACATGGACCAAGTGGTATCAATAGCTCACAGGACATGAAGGGACAATTGACCTAACTAGTAGAAAGTCATAATGTCTAACTTACAATATATTTCGTTACAAAACACAAAAGAAACTCAGTATCCAGATGTTTTAAAAATATTTTATTTTTAGTGCATATACAGGAAAAACAAATAATAAAATTTCTGTGTGACGCGAATTTCTTGATTAACAATCATCAGGAACACAGCTCATGACGAAAGTAAAAAAAAATGTGAGTGCTTGAACTTAATTAAAAACAACACTATTCGATAAGTTATTTTCATTTTCAGCAACGAACCGTCCTTGATAATTGATTAGAATTAACAGAAAAAACAACACTCATATTTATCAAACATAGTTTAATATTCAATAGCAGTTCATATTCTTCTCTCTTCATCTATGTCGTCCAATGAGTAACCTATCTTTTATATCTACTGTTAATAGTTTCATATTCTATTTCTCATTTTAACGGATACATGTACATGTGAAAAACCTATTTAGTTGAAACAAAAATCAACCAGTGACCATGACTATACAGAATACAGATAACGAAGCCTCCAACGAATATCGAGTGAAGACGCTGAGGGTGTTTGGCGGGATACAGATTGGGATTGGTGTATTATGTGGCATTCTGAGTTTAGCTGGAGTAATCACTGACAGTGTAAATCTCAGTAAAAATTGTGATTACAATGATAACTCTAATTACAATTATGATGTTATCACTATCCGTGTGATCGTTATGGCTATGCATCATCACTCCTTGTTTACGATATAATTTGTGTCATTTTTTCAGGATGGGTGAGATGTTAAACTATTTTAATTTGTTTTTATTATATCAAAATTTAAAAAAAAATACTACATTTTATCAATAAGATAAAGAAACCAAATGAAAAAAGTGTACACTTTAAATCCCATTGAAAGTTTTCCCTTCACACACAAAAAACACACACAACGTAAAAAACCAAATCATTCGAAATACTGATTATTAAAATGAAAATGCATTTTTTTATGTTTGTGTAATTTTTTTTCTTTGGTTGCATTATACAAATTCAAGATTAAATAATTTGTATTCACTGGGGCTTATGAAGACCAATTATCTCATAATGAGTCAGTTTTGGTTTTTTTACTCTTTGTTTTAGGGCTTGATGCTTTAACATTTAAGGAAACAATGATTTAACGGCGGTATCTTGTAAAAAAAACTGACTTAACATTCGAATATCATCTTTGTGAGCATTATCTTGAGAATGTGCAAACAGACGTGTCAATCATGTTCAAAGGCTTTTTGAGGATTAATACTACATTTTTGTTAACGGCAAAACACAAAATAATAAATAGTATACGAATGATTGTCCTTGCAATTTTTCCCCTCAGACATATATTGATCAGATTTTTTTTTAAACTTGATTTATGTCGCATTTGATTAATTGAATAATTTTTGATAGTGATTCCAATTATATTTACCTGGTAATAAAAAAATAAAAAAAAACACGCACTTATATTGTCATTCAGTGATCAGCTTTTTTCATATCTTTTATAGTTTATACTAACAGGAACTTTTCCATTTTGCATGACCCCAAGGCGTCAAAGTAGCTGGAAATGTTTGGTAAGCACTAGTATTTATTTACAATAAACAATCAAACATAACTTAATTCAAAAGACATGGTTTATGAAAACAATTGAATTTCTACAAAGACGATAAAATCAAATTTGTCTTTAAATCCCTAACCTTGAACAATCAGGGAAGCACTAAAACTACCGTTAAGGATAAGGATAACTACGCCAACCATAAGATCAAATATACATCGGTATATTCATTAATGCAAGAAGCTATACAAAGAGCGTTATAATAAAAATGAGAATGAAAATAGGGAATGTGTCAAAGAGACAACCACCCGACCATAGAGCAGACAACATATATAAGTATTCAAATAAAAATATTTTGAACTTTTTCAAAATCATAAAGAATTCCTCCAACAATGACATGAATGAGCAACACTCGTTCCATATTGTATGCTTAACAATGTATAAGCATAACATAGAATACTTAATATTTAGAGTAATTTTGTTTTGTCACAGAAAACATGACATTGCACGATGGCTGTAACATCTGCTTACCTCCTTCCTATGCATCTGATATCATCCTCAGTGTTGGTTTGGTTCGCGTTGCTCAGTCTTTAGTTGTTGGTGTTATTTTGTATATACTGTTGCTTGACTGTCAGTATTTGTTTATTTTCAGCCATGGTCTATGCAGTGTTTGTTTTTGACTTATGAGTTTAGATGTCTCTTTTGGTATTTTTATCTTCTCTTGAATTTTTTAGAGTGTTCTTTACAGGGTACAAAGCCGGCAATGGAAAACACTACGAAAACCATTATCGTTATTGAGACATAAACACTTAATTGAACTTTTTATGAAAAAAAACCATTATTTTACATTCCTTTTCATTGATTATATTTAACTTTTTACACTGACATTGACTTTTTATCTATGTTCTTTTCGTTGTAGTAAATGCCTTTTAGTTATGAATATTTTGTTTAACTGTTCTGTTTCCTGTTTATATGGGTTCAAAATTTTATTTCATTTTTATTGCATTGATTGTTTTAAAGTTTAACACCTTGTTTAACTGCATTGATTGTTTTATGATGTGATTAGAGTAATTTTAATTACTAAGTAGATAATTCACTATATAAATATTGAAAATGATCATAATGTGTTGTCATAGAAACTTTGATCGGTTTCACATACGAGCCAACATCTGCTCACCCTTCCGACACATTGGGGCAAATTATATAGATTTACGAAGATGCGGTGAGATTGTCTATGAGACAATTCACCATCCAAGTCATAATTTGTAAAAGTAGACAATATAGGTCAAATAGATATAGAAAGAGTTGGTGTGAGTGTCAATGAGACAACTCTCCAACCAAATAACAATTTATAAAAGTAAACCATTATAGGTCAATATACGGCCTTCAACACGTAAACTTCAAAGTATGGTCTTCAACACGGAGCCTTGAATCAGACCGAACAGCAATCTATAAAGGACCCATATAATGGCTAGTTTAAACCATTCAAACGGGCAAAATCAACGGTCTATATAAAAAAAAACAAGAAAAAAATACAACAGGTTTAACGTTTTGAATAGGTACCAAACCTTCACCCTTACCTAAATCATAAGTGTATCATCACAACATAGAAAGACACACTATAAAAGATAATTGAAAAGGCTGAACTCAGTTTAAACAAATATGAAAACATAAAAGAAACGCCGTTAGTTTTTTCTCGTATGAATTATTTTACATCTGTCATTTCGGGGACTTTAATAGCTGACTATAGGCTATGTGCTTTTCTCATCGTTGAGAGCCGTACGGAAGTTGTTTATTTCTGTGTCATATGGTCTCTTGTTGGGTGTCACATGAGAAACCATGCACATCTTTTTTTATATAAACAAACAAGTGAATATACACTGAACGACAAATTCGATCTATGACATAACCAAAATCAAGAAAATAAGGGGATAGATAATAAAAATTTCAGAAATCAACCATAACCTTTTTTTTTGTTGGATTTGACTTGCAATTTTTTTTGTTTGATATGTGATTATTTTTTTTCCATACTCCCAGTATGTAAATTTCAACTTATTGACAAACATTCGGCCATTTCTACAATGAAACACAAGAAATATTATGTAAATATAACGTTTTCTATATATCATTTACATAGATAGCACTACAAACTCCTCAGAGTCTGAATTGACCAGTTTTTGTGCTCGACCAGTAAAATCGAGCACACATTTTACTCGACTAGTCTCGACATTGTCTCGACTGTACTTAACTGTACTTAAGTGTACTCGACTAGGTCTCGACTTTACTTAATTAGACTGATTCAGTACTTGATGATCTTTGTGAGTCTGAAATGGTCTTGACCAAGGCTCGACCTGTCTCGACTAGTCTCGACTCAGTCTCAACCAGTCTCGACCTGTCTCGACTAGTCTTGACCTTCAAATTTAGTTTTGACTGGTGTAAATCAGCCCATCTAACTAAATTAAATATTGATCTTACAAAATTCAAGCTCATTAGGTAGTTTGATTTATTGCTGTGAAATGAAAGAATTTAATTTTACAATATGTAAAAAAAAAATTATTATATAAAAATTCAGATAGGCATCTTTATTTTTTTTTATAACTTTTTAAAATCAACTTGGATTGTCATCAAACTATGCAGATATCTTAGATATATATCAAGCTTACTGAATCCCATTTCATTTAGTTTTTTGTTGTATTGCTGTAAAATTTAAGAATTAAAGTAATTTTGGTAAAAAAAAGCTAGGATTTGCAATTCGGACAAAATAGAGATAGTACACTTTAATTTTTTTAATAACTTTTTCAAATCAACTTGGATTTTCATCAAACTATGCAGCTATCTTAGATATATGTCAAGCTTATTGAATCCCATTTCATTTAGCTTTTTGTTGATAGCTGCATAGTTTGATGAAAATCCAAGTTGATTTGAAAAAGTTATTAAAAAAATTAAAGATGCCTATCTGAATTTTTATATAATAACTTTTAGCTCACCTGGCCCGAAGGGCCAAGTGAGCTTTTCTCACCACTTGGCGTCCGTCGTCCGTCGTCGTCGTCGTCGTCGTCGTCGTTAACAATTTACATTTTGAACTTCTTCTAGAGAACCACTGAATGGAATGGAACCAAACATGGCATGAATGTTCCTTATGAGGTGCTGACCAAGTGTTGTTACTTTGTAGCCGATCCATCATCCAAGATGGCCGCCAGCGGGGGACTTAGTTTAACATAGGACCCTATGGGAAATGCATACAAATGACTTCTTTTAGAGAACCACTGAATGGAATGAAACCAAACATGGCATGAATGTTCCTTATGAGGTACTGACCAAGTGTTGTTACTTTGTTGCCGATCCATCATCCAAGATGGCTGCTAGCCGGGGAGTTAGTTTAACATAGGACCCTATGGGAAATGCATACAAATGACTTCTTTTAGAGAACCACTGAATGGAATAAAACCAAACATAGCATGAATGTTCCTTATGGGGTGCTGACCAAGTGTAGTTACTTTGTAGCCGATCCATCATCCAAGATGGCCGCCAGCAGGGGACTTAGTTTAACATAGGACCCTATGGGAAATGCATACAAATGACTTCTTTTAGAGAACCACTGAATTGAATGAAACCAAACATGGCATGAATGTTCCTTATGAGGTGCTGACCAAGTGTTGTTACTTTGTTGCCGATCCATCATCCAAGATGGCCGCCAGCGGGGGACTTAGTTTAACATAGGACCCTATGGGAAATGCATACAAATGACTTCCTCTAGAGAACCACTGAATGGAATGAAACAAAACATGGCATGAATGTTCCTTATGAGGTGCTGACCAAGTGTTGTTACTTTGTTGCCGATCCATCATCCAAGATGGCCGCCAGCCGGGAACTTAGTTTAACATAGGACCCTATGGGAAATGCATACAAATGACTTCTTTTAGAGAACCACTGAATGAAATAAAACCAAACATAGCATGAATGTTCCTTATGGAGTGCTGACCAAGTGTTGTTACTTTGTAGCCGATCCATAATCCAAGATGGCTGCCAGCGGGGGACTTAGTTTAACATGGGACCCTATGGGAAATGCATACAAATGACTTCTTCTAGAGAACCACTAAATGGAATGAAACCAAACATAGCATGAATGTTCCTTATGGAGTGGCGACCAAGTGTTGTTACTTTGTAGCCGATCCATCATCCAAGATGGCCGCCAGCGGGGGACTTAGTTTAACATAGGACCCTATGGGAAATGCATACAAATGACTTCTTCTAGAGAACCACTAAATGGAATGAAACCAAACATAGCATGAATGTTCCTTATGGAGTGCTGACCAAGTGTTGTTACTTTGTAGCCAATCCATCATCCAAGATGGCCGCCAGCGGGGGACTTAGTTTAACATAGGACCCTATGGGAAATGCATACAAATGACTTCTTTTAGAGAACCACTGAATGGAATGAAATCAAACATGCCATGAATGTTCCTAATGTGGTGCTGACCAAGTGTTGTTACTTTGTAGCCGATCCATTATCCAAGATGGACGCCAGCGGGGGACTTAGTTTAACATAGGACCCTATGGGAAATGCATACAAATGACTTCTTTTAGAGAACAACTGAATGGAATGAAACCAAACATTGCATGAATGTTCCTTATACCGTGCTGACCATGTGTTGTTACTTTGTAGCCCATCCATCATCCAAGATGGCCGCCAGCATGGGACAGTTTAACATAGGACCCTATGGGAAATGCATACAAATGACTTCTTTTAGAGAACCACTGAATGCAATGAAATCAAACATGGCATGAATGTTCCTAATGTGGTGCTGACCAAGTGTTGTTACTTTGTAGCCGATCCATTATCCAAGATGGCCGCCAGCAGGGACTTAGTTTAACATAGGACCTTATTGGAAATGCATACAAATGACTTCTTTTAGAGAACCACTGAATGGAATAAAACTAAACATTGCATGAATGTTCCTTATGAGGTGCTGACCAAGTGTTGTTACTTTGTAGCAGATCTATCATCCAAGATGGCCGCCAGCAGGGTACTTAGTTTAACATAGGACCCTATGGGAAATGCATACAAATGACTTCTTTTAGAGAACCACTGAATAGAATAAAACCAAACATGGCATGAATGTTCCTTATGAGGTGCTTACCAAGTGTTGTTACTTTGTAGCCGATCCGCCATCCAAGATGGCCGCCAGTGGGGGACTTGTGAATGAAATTAAACATGTTCCTTTCCTTATCAATGAGGTTGTGTTGTCACTTTTAGCCAAATTTTATATTTTTTCATATGATTTCCAAAAACCAAGTAGAATCAGGTGAGCGATACAGGCTCTTGAGAGCCTCTAGTTATTTTTACATATTGTAAAATTAAATTCTTTCATTTCAAAGAAATAAATCAAACTACCTAATAAACTTGAATTTTGTAAGATCAATATTTAAATTTAGTTAGATGGGCTGATTTACACCAGTCAAAATTAAATTTGAAGGTTAAGACTAGTCGAGACAGGTCGAGACTGGTTGAGACTGAGTCGAGACAGGTCGAGACTGGTTGAGACTGAGTCGAGACTAGTCGAGACTAGTCGAGACAGGTCGAGACTAGTCAAGACTAGTCAAGACAGGTCGAGACAGGTCAAGCCTTGGTCAAGACCATTTCAGACTACACAAAGATCATCAAGTACTGAATCAGACTAATTAAGTAAAGTCGAGACCTAGTCGAGTACACTTAAGTACAGTTAAGTACAGTCGAGACAATGTCGAGACTAGTCGAGTAAAATGTGTGCTCGGTTTTACTGGTCGAGCACAAAAACTGGTCAATTCAGACTCTGAGGAGTTTGTAGTGTAGACAACGGACAACACTTCAACAAAATGAAATATAAATGTGTGTGTGTGTGCGTTTGATTACTTGCTTCTATTTTCTTTGACGTTATATTTAACAGCACTGAAAAATATATACACTTGTATTTTATTACAGAAAATTGCGTTCATGGTTTGTTGTATTGTTGGGGCATCGACATTTGTACCAACAGTATTTAGTTTGGGAGTTGTCGGAGCGATTTTCGTAAGAAACATTCTATTCACCTTTTTTATTTGAGTTTTTGTGTATACGCACACACTCATAAAACAAAAAAATGTATTTGTATGAATTCGCTTCCTGAACAATGTATGATACAAATTGTCTTTATTTAATGTCTATTCTGAGTTATCGTGAGAAAATTTTAAAATTAGTAAAACCAGAATTTAGGTAGTTCAAATAAAGAAGATGTATACCAATAATACAGTAACCGTACAAACTAAATAGCCAAAACGTCATCTAGAATGAAAACAAACAGTCATTAACTGTATACATTTCATTTACCATATTGTTCAACTCTTAATGACTGTAGAAGAATTACCGTCAATTTCTAAAGATATGAACATTATAATGTCGTTATTATATCCAAACTTAACATCATATTAAAGCTTTTAAGAAGCAAGACATATAAATAATGCAACCAATAATCGTGTAATAAACAGACAATACAGACAATAAGAGATCACAGCGATTATATTCTTATCAAATGGTTATTTTGAGTGTTATTATTCTATATAATAATTCAAATATTTATAAAATAACTAATTATGTATTTGTATAGCGAGCAGAATATAAAAGTGGAGCTGCAGTGTTGTCGTCTATCATTGCACTGTTGGGTTTTGTTGAATTGGTCATAGCCATAGTTGCATCGTCATTCTGCTTTTGCTTCTCATCATTTGGTTCATCAGAGGTAAGTAATTTATTTCAATACTGTAATCCGGGATATTTTCGCGTCGTCTTTACTTCTCGATTTCCCAACAAAATCTACATTCGCGCCGTTTTGAATTGACGATGTCCCGGTCGTGTTCTCTATAAGTTTTGTTTTATGAATCATTTGGAAATATTCGCGGTCGTTTAATTGTCGTGTTTCAACTCTTACCCCGAAAATAAAACTGCATGCCGCGAAAATTCCCTGTTTAAAGTAACACTTCATTTAAAACCATCTCGGGTGGGATTTTCACGCTGTGTTACAGGTTCATCGTTGACCTTTGTCTGTTTCTTTTAACCCTTTGGTCGGGTTGTTTTCTCTTGACCACATTGCCCATTGTCATTTTCAATGTTATCCTCGCTTTGAATAGATTTACAGCCTGTATTTATGTACATGTGCTACATGTACATTGCGATAATTACGATAATTTGTTAATAAACATTAAGTAGAACAATTTAATAGATAAACTCAGTTTTCAGGGGATCAATACTGTATCAGCTGATTATCCGAAAAAAAAATGCTAAACACAATTAGTTGCTTTTTAAGGTATAAGAAAGTGTTTTATATGTGTCAACATAATGCACATTGTTGATACTATAGTTAAACTAATGTCTGCTTTTTCTGTTCTGTTTACAGAGAACATTCGTGTACATCACTGCCGGACAGCAAACAAATGTACTTAGAATGCCAAATACCCAAATTATTCAGACTGTACCCGGACAGAACGTATCTGCCGCGCATACTGGTGTTTATCCTGCAGGAATGATGACGCAACAATATCCGGTTTCTACACCACAGTTTACAGCTGCTGCTCCAGGTCAAGGAGTCAATAATCAATCACCACCACCTTACAAGATATAACTGTATAGGATATATATTCAGCATTTGCTTTCTGGAACTCTTATCCGTGTTTGTTTTTCCTTCTAGTATCAAAATTAAAACATATGGCTTTTTGCATAAACATGAAAACATAATATGTAAATTATTAAACGCAATTTGAAAAATAAAAATTAACGTCTATATTTCGGAGATACGATTTTCTCAAGTAACCATTATTTTATAAATCATTGAACACTGTGTATTCCATTTTAAAACAACTTTAACAGCATGTAATTCAGTGGTAGTCGATTGTTGCTGTGTTGCAGACTTTTTTTCGTTCATTTTTTTGTACACAAATTGGGCCTTTAATTTTCTCATTAGAATTGTGTTCATTTGTCATTTTGGGAACTTTTATATCGGACTATATAGTATGGATTTTGCGCACTCTCAAATGTCATACGGAGACCTATAGTTAATTTGTCTGTGTCATTTGGTCTCTTGTGGAGAGTTTAACCATTGGGAATCATATCAAGTCTTTTTTTCTGTGTCATTTAGTCTCTTGTGGAGAATTGTCTCACTGGGAATCAAACCAGGTCTTCTTTTTTAATGAAAAAGACAGCATACCAATGAACCCCCAATTATGTAAAGAAATTACACCATATGAATATGCTCCTCGGATATTTTTGTTGTTTTAGTTTTTATTTAATTTCTGATTAATATCACAAATATTTAAAAAGACCTGATAATAGACCAAACCAGGCAATAATAACAAAATGAATATTGTTTCAAAACCTCTTCCGATAAAATGGTTCTCTCATTGCCAATGTTCCAATAACAACAAACATTGTCGATGTTTTAATGGTTGGAAACATTTATACCCGTTCGAAGAATTTCTTATCAAGGTACTACATGTATCATCCCAAACTAATTTGAATTTTTGAAACACTAGATTTGTAACGGCGTGTTACAAATTTCTAGAATGGTTTTTGAAAATATGACATTAAAATTCAAATTTGAAATGGCAGCTGTAAAGTGTAATATTTGCACCATTTGTTTTACATTTGTTTCTACTTACTAGTGTTTTATACTTTACATTACTTAATTAGTCAGTGCAATTTAAACAATTCGTCAAATTAAATATTTCAATTGAAACTAAGTCCAAGTATTGGACTATTGATAAGCAAATAACAAACAAAGCAATACACATATGGTGATGTGCAAATACAAACAATTTGAACATATAATTAGGTAATGTCAAGTAATAAACAGCGATAGGAGCTGTGTTCTTTGCAAATGGATAGTTCTCTTGGACCGGTCCCATCAAACATCCCTTTCGTACATTTTTTATAACTAACAATGGCTGAGCGCTATTCGGTATACATATGGAAAAAACTTCCATATTCCTGACTTTGTGCAGACATTTTCTTATGTAGAAAAGGGTCGATTAAACCTGGTTTTATAGCTAGCTGAACCCCTGACTTGTATGATAGTCGCACTGAATTTCATCACATTGACAAATTGTGTGAACAAAACAAACAGACATAACTAGTAAACAAAATAAATGAAAGACATGAATACAAAAGTTATCAAAGAACAATAACAAAAGGACGGCATGTATAATTATAAGCCACGTCATATGTATCAAAGAAACATAATAAGGCATACAGACAAAATACACAAACATGAAAATACAAAAATAATCATAGAACAAGAACACATTGACGCAATATATAAAACGAATGGAATAAAGACGCTCCGTCAGCTTAGATGCCATACAGTTTTGTCTCTTTACTCTTAAGACAGTCGTTATCAATAAAATCTTAGAGCTAATAAAAATAAACATGAAATTTTTAGTATATGAACCCATCAATGATAATTCATGTCACTATAAATAAATTCTGATTATATTACACAAATATTGTCTGGTTAAGATACTGTTTTCTGGTTAACCATATACCGTATAAAAGTAGTTCATGTACTTTCCCTTAGTATACTCTTTCCAATTTTTTTTTAATTTTAATGTGAAAAAATTGTATCTCAATGTTTCTAGCTAATAACATGAATAAGTTTATAACTGGAGTAAAAAAAAACAATAATAATTCAAAATGTTTGATAATGCGTCTTTAGTTGATAAAATTAATATGAGTGTTAACAAGTGTGGTCATATACTTTAATCTATTTAATGTCATTTAGTACATTCACGTATTTGTTGATTCATTTTGATATAATTTTTTGTTATCATTTTTCAACAGGTGTTATGTCCAAAACTTCTACCTTATTAGTTTATTTTTTTCTAGAAATGGGTTGAAACGTTTGTGAAATCTTCATGTTTAACTAAATTGCGCAGTTTTGAGGAAATCTGCAAAATGTCTTCTATACATGTATCATATAGATATCAGATGTGGTATGAGTGCCAATAAGACAACTGTCTTTCCTAGTTACAATTTGTTAAAGTTAACTTTTGTAAGTCAAAGTAAGGTATGTATGTTTTTTTTTTAGTTCACACATTAATGGCAATATAATGGAATGCAATTGTCATACACGCATTGAGTTAAGCCAGCTATAACGCGAGGTTAAATCAACAATTTTCTAAATAAGGGAATGCATGTAGCAACTATGGAATAAAACAGGTTTTTTTCCATTCATTAGATGTTTTTCAGCTTTTGATTAAACCATCGGAAAAGGAACTGTCCATTTTAAATTTTCCTTAGAGTCCCTTATTTCTGTTATTCACTTTACATGTATGGTAGACAAGGTACACACGATCTAAACAATGCTAAATGTTCTCTCCTTTTAAACAAATGGATACAAGTTATTTATTTCTATCAATACTGCAATTGTCCGATTTGAGCAGCCAAATTGTATTGCCCGTATATTCAAATTTCACATGCAGTCATTGACCATATAATCGACATCATACCGTCGTCAATTTTACGGACGCTATCATGACTTGGTTGATATTTATTGTAAATCCGTTTTATACCCTAGTCCCACTAGGCCACGATCGCACTACGATCTGTGAAAAAAATGCAAATATTGATGATCGTGGTACGATCGTGTAGGTCGCAGTAAGGTCGTACCACGGTCGTGGTGAGGTCTTCAAGATCGTGAAGAGCGTGGACAACTTTGAACATGTTCAAAACCATCGTGGTGCGGTCGTGGCGAAATGAGGTCGTTGTAGAAGCGTAGTGAGAGCGCACGAAGATCGTAGTAAGATCGCAAAGGTCGCTGTACAATCGTAGCGAGAGCGTAGCGAAAGCGTGATTCTATTCGGAGAGATTGCGCTACGATCTCACAGCGACGTTATCACGTCCTTACTACGACCATCACGTTCTCACCGCGACCTAACTACGCTTCCACTACGACTATACCACGCTGTTCACGACCATAGTACGATTCTAGCACGCCCTTTCCGTCCTTATCACGCTCTTCTCACGACCTTACTACGTTCACACTACGACCATCATTTCTATTGTCATTTTCACATAAAATATATAAAAAAAAACTCCCTAGATTTTGTTTGTCTGAATGTATTTATCCATTTGCTCTAACGGCTCAACCATGTTTCTCGTTTTTATATAGATTAAACCGTTGGTTTTTCCCGTTTAAATGGTTTAACATTAGTATTTTTTTGGCCCTTTATAGCGTGCTGTTCGGTGTGAGCCAAGGCTCCGTATTGAAGGCCGTATCTTGGCCTATAATGGCTTTTACTTTTATAGATTATTACATTGATGGAGAGTTGTCTCATTGGCACTCATACCACATCTTCCTATATATATTGACACATCTGTGTCATCTCTGCTATCGTTCACTACAATATCGTCATTTGAGCTTTATGGACCACCAATAGGTTGTAATTTAGGTTTGATTGGTCATCTCTTGATGACAAGTATTATAATACTTATGTGTATAGTATCAGCTTAATTGGTGTCTGGAGCTGGCATGTCAGTTAACTGCTAGTAGTCTGTTGTTATTTATGTATTATTGTCATTTTGTTTAATATTTTCTTTAGTCACATCTTCTGACATCAGACTCGGACTTCTCTTGAACTGAATTTTAATGTGCGTATTGTTATGCATTTACTTTTCTTCATTGGCTAGAGGTATAGGGGAGGGTTGAGATCTCACAAACATGTTTAACCCCACTAATGTTGCGCCTGTCCAAAGTCAGGAGTCTTGTACTATTTTTAATTTTAGTTTCTTGGAGTTTAGTATGGCGTTCATACTTTGCTCCCTCTGCCTCTGCATCAACCCCTACCACCACGCCCACGTGTTCTAGTAGATTTTGGTGGCAGGACTGTATTGTTTCCGAGAAATCTCCGTTTTAATCAGAAATAGAAGGAATGGAACTATATTGATATGAAACACGATATTGACGATATTGCTGATAACGTAGTAAGATCGCGGTATGGACGTAGTATAATCGTGGAAAGAACGTGCTATAATCGCAGTAAGATCGTGTTGCATTGGATAACTCGTGGTATGGTCGTAGTGAGAGCGTGAAGAGCGTGGAAAGATCTTTATAAACGTAGTGAGGTCGCAGAATAAGCGCGGTGAGAACGTAGTTTTAATCGTAGCGGAATCGTTGTGGAAGCTTAATTAGGAGGTAGTAGCATCGTGAAAGCAACGAAAATTAACATTTTCATGCCGTTCATACCGCGACCTCACCACGATCTAAATTTATTTTAGATCGCGATGAGCGTGGTGCGATCGTGTTCTAGTGGGACTGGGGCGTTACAGATGATATCGAAAATATTCCTTATGTCGTAGTTACAATTCTGTTCCCTTTTCTTGAATATGACCTATCGAATTGACAATTTGCCAGGTTTGTAATAACATGAGGAATTCGAAGGGTGCCACATGTGGGAAAGGATCTACCTTTCCTTCTGGAGCACCTGATATCACCCCCAGTTTTTGGCGGGGTTCGTGTTGACTAAGTCGTTAGTTGTTTATGTTGTGTCTTGTGTATAATATTTGTCTGTTTGTCTATTTATTTTTTAGCCATGGCGTTGTCAGATTATTTTCGATCTATTATTTTGGTTGTCCCTCTAGTATCATTCGCTTTTCTTTCATTTATCAAGTTTTCTGTTATTCATTTTATTATAGTCAGATTTTGTTTTCGGAATTTTGTTTTCCTAACAATAAACATTCGTCTATTGTTTAAATGAAACGACTAACCCACAAAAATAATCACGTTTCATTTTGCTCAAATATTTCAATGTATTTTGATACAAAATTTGTTCAGCAAGCACATAGGGATATCAATGGATTTTGCTTTTATATTCCATCTTTAGTCACTTTGGTTACTCAAGTCAGTAGTTCGGTTTACGTATCTTGATTAATAATTTTAGGATGTACTAAGGTGATGTTTTTGAATTATTGTCAAATGTTCAGACTTCTCAGTGTTTTACATACGATACAAGGTAAAGAATTTGCCCCATAACACCTATTTATTATTTAACATCTTTCTTTTGATTTGAGACCCAAATTATACCAATGCGTTTATAAGGTAAAAGTCCGAGTCAGCCTTTTCCTGCCATATTTTAGTCAACTATCTCGAAAAGGAGCTCCATGACCTATCAATATTTTTAGCATATTTTGATTTTAATTTTACCTAAGCCCACCACAGTACATCCTTAAGCACCGATAGAAATAAAACAGCTAAACTGCAATTATAATATGTAAAACAAAATCTGGAAAAAAAATTATGAATAAGAATATGGAATTGAATTGCCAATGAAATACACTACCATCAGCTATAACGTTACGTAAATATTAGCAACTGTAGGTTACTGTTTGGCATTAAGAAATGAGGTAAATCCATACGCCATAGAAAGCTATAAAAGTTCCAGATATGATCGAATCCATACGAGACAACTATTGCATGAACTATGTATACAACAATTTACGAAATATAAATATGATATCTAGCAACACATAAACACAACCAAAATATAGGCTCGTTACTTGAGACAGCCAGATACAGAAGGTGCTTAACATATTTACAGGCACCAAGAAGTCACCCTTACACTAAACCATTTTTTTTTCGGAGCTTTCCACAAAATCTAAATTTTTAACCATAAAACTAAAAGTTGCATTTTGGAAGGCATTGTCAAACATTCTTATTTCTTCTAGCAATTGATTTCATTAAAAAATTGCCTTTTGCAAATTTTTTGTTTCTGCACTGGGTTCCGCGCCATATTTTGACCTACCAAAATATTCGGGACTGATAAAAACCCAAATGCATTCTTGAAATACAAAAAACGTAAAATCATCAAATAATAACGGACAGATGAGTATTTGAACATATTAGTTGTGTTCCTTTTAGAACGTAGTATATAATAGAGACGAATATTTTCCGTTCATTCATATCAATATTTCATGTCTTCTCAACTGAATGTAAATGTTGAATGCAAACTTCAATTATTGTATCGAAACGTTAAGTGGGAAAAAAAAACTAGAGCAACTTTTTTTTCAAAAGCGAACTGACAGTATGTCCATGGTAGTGCTAAAACAGCACTCTCTTAGAATTGTTCTATTATCATGATTATATAACTATCATAACTGCTTATTAATAATACTATCTATCTTATTTGGAAAGTTCTAAATTAATTCCATTTAAAGCAGATCTCTGAACATTTTTACAACAGATTAGTTTAGACTTTCCGTAGAATGCAGATCTTAAGTTTAAAAGTAAATAATTTAATTTTGGATGTAACCCGTCTTCTGATTGGCTGACGTTATTTTCTTATCAGCCCATAGACATAATTTAGTCATGTGACCGTGACGTCATCAACGTTTTTCATGGTTTTCTACGGTTTGAAATGGAATTTAGAATTAAATTATAAGAAATAACTGTAATATTTTTTCTGTCGATTCGAAATAAAATAAAACATGTGGAGCACACTGTTAAATAACTCGCAACGCGCGTTTTTCAGTGTGCACCAAATTTTTTATGTTATTTCTTCATAGACAAAAAAAATGTTACAGTAATTCCTTAAATAGTTACAATAAATACAATCTCTGAATATAAGATTTAATACCAAATTATATTCCTATGGTCAGGTTTAATAAATTGTCGATGTCAAATATTTCAATCAGGACAAATTACGCATGACATAAGAAATTGATGAAATTCAGATAATCTATCCAAGCTTTGCTTTCACAAACTTACGATACTCCGATCTATACAGTTTTGTTCTCATTACTATTACCTTAACTCTAAAAAATATTTTAACATTGCTTGGTCCAAAGTACAGGAAATAACTGTTCATCAAAGTATTCAAAAAGCAAAACAAATAACGGGTGAAGTTTATATACCGTCAAAAACAAATTCTTAATCCCCCTTTCCAGAATATTTAATCGACTTCTGATAATGAAAATCGATCTATTTGCATTTCTCCCATTATTCTTATTGAACCAGGATATTGACAATTATCAAATACACCCCTTTATATAACAGTATTGCACTGTAAAACCCCGGTTAGATAACAAAGTAAAGATCAATGTATTTCGAAATGCAATCACACATCTTCAGTTAGTAAACCAATTAGAAAGATAATCTGTCCTCTTCAGGTAAGACTTTTTAAACAGCCGTATTGAGTGTTACTGTAAACCAACACATTTTCGCCAGCGATTTGCTTTCGCGATTTTCTCGAGTAGAAAAAATATCGTGAATATATATCGTCGTGAATATGTAAAACATGGATTTTTTTTAGTAAATTTGAGAATCGCAAAAGGGCTAGAAAGGGATGAACGCGAAATAAAGTATACGCGAAAATAAGTCGGTATTTCATGTTCCTATTCGAATAAATACGCTAGGTGTGTCCTGCGTTAATCTCCTTTAATTGAAGACTTAGCAACGTATGATCAATAAATATATAGGTAAAGGTTGCAGTCGTAAATGCGCTTCAAAATTTTTGAAAGTAACTTAAAAATCGAGTGCAAAATTAATGATCATATTTAAGACCTGTTCGTCAGTATTTCAGACAAAAGTGCGCTAAAACTACATGACCATGTCATAATATTTCCTTTTCTGTAGATATACTGGACTTATCAGTGGGTTCACCACACGTTCGTTTCGTCAGAAAACCTCACATAAAAAAACGGGAAAGGGTGGGGGAGGCAATCTTTAGATTGGTGTAGCTTAATGTGTATAAAAAGTTAAATCATAAAAATACTGAACTCCGAGGAGAGTTCAAAACGGAGTCTCTAATGAAATAGCAAGATCAAAAGCTCAAACACATCAAACCAATTGCTAACCAATTCCTAACTTGGTACAGGCATTTTCCAATGTAAAAATGGTGGATTGAACCTAGTTTATAGGGATGTATAAGTACAGAGCCAAGTTATATGGATATCACGAAAAAAAATAGTAAAAAAAATATTAATAAAAAACAAATAAAAGAACACTATAACACGTCTTTAGATGATAAACAACGTCAGTACGCAGAATCTATACTTCAAGACCATCGTGTATCATTTGTAATTTAATACGAAATATTTATCAACAAGGTCTATGTACCTTCCGAGGAACTGTTTTGTACAAAAGACACGTTCTTTGACATACCCATAACTCAATATAATATAAAAATTATATGTTTTACAGTTAAGTTTGATTCCATTTTCACTAAATCAGTCCTCAATTTTATTTAGGGGCCAGCAGAGGACCACTTCCGGGTAGGCTGCGTTGAAGGCCCATTTTTAATCTTTTGCTGCTATCTGCTCCTTGGTTGGATTGTTGTCTCTTTGACTTATTCCCGATTTCCATTCTTCATTTTAATTGCAGCTATATATGTAAGCCAATAACACCTGTCGCTAAAAAAATGAAGTGGTCATGACCTGCATTGTGAAAAAAATATCTAAATAGTTCTAGACAATAATTTTATTTTTTTCCGAATTCAATTGAATAAGAAAATTATAACGCAATAGTTTCAGATTATTAATATAAATTCTCCTGTCGGTAAAACAAATATGGTTGTTTACAAGTGTGACCTTTAACTGTTTTATCGTTAAAAGCGTTTGATATATTTACATGTTTGTTGATACGATCCTTTTGTTATCAGTTTCATAAAGAAGAAAATTATACGCCTTCTTTAAATAATAACTCTATATACTAGTATATAAAATACTATGTTGAAGCAAAAAGATCAAATTATTTTAAAACTTCACAGTAAATTGTCAACCTTTCAGCTTTTTTGTGGTAGTAGCACCCTTGTATTAACCTCGTTAAAAGTGTTTTTTTTTAGGGACATTTCCTCCAACGGATGATATATTACTATTATAAATAACTGCAAATAAAGGTCATTTTAACTCTTAACAATGCATACAAGTTCAAAATTTATTTTAAAACCATTCATATTATATATCTCATTTAAAAGATGTCCATACATTTTTCCTTGGCCGTAATCTGAATTCACGCATTATCAATTTTAACAAGTCTGATTCTTGATGATTTTTCAATACTTTTCCTTGTCATATTTCTGGGTTTTTGTACTTGCGTTTATTGATAGATGTAAAGATTTTTCAGCAACACTATCATAAATCAACTGATAATGAATGTACAGAATAAAGACAACGGAGTCAATAGAGACTATCATATGAAGACACTGAGAGCGTTTGGTGAATTGCACATAGGCATTGGTATACTATGTGCAATACTGGGTATTGCTGTTTCCATCATTGATAATGTTAATATGAGTAAACATTTCTACATTGATAACAATGGAACTTATTATGATGACAAAGAATGTGAACACAATAAGTCGGCGGCTCAACCATTCTTTCTTTTTGATATCCTGTGTTTCCTGTTTTCTGGATGGGTGAGCACAACTTACATCCATTTATTCAAGTTATTAATTTTGTTATCGCAATAAAATATGTATTCTAGCTTCTTTTTCATGAAATAGAATTAAAATGAAAAAAAATATCTCATCCGATATCCTATAGTCAGCACTTCTGTGTTGATTTGAACATGCTTAACACGTTGACAAATCATAATTATAAATTGATTTTTAATTGGTCGAAAAAAAAGGGATTGTCTACCACAGGAAAAGATTACCTTGGCTGTATGTTGCAAAACCTATAGAAATTTTGGGTCATCAATTTTTTTTTTAATTTTATTTTAATTTGGCCTCTTTCGCTTTTTTGATTCGAGTGATTAGTCTTTTGTAAACAAAAAGTGTGTCTGGCATACAAAATTGTAATTCAGGTATCATGCTTTTTATTAGCAATACGGCCTTAAAATACAAGGTGTTTTTTAACTGCTGCTGATGCTGACGGATTAGTTTTTCATTTCCAATTGCACATATTTATTTTACTACGAGAACATGTAAGTGTAATAAGAAAATGCACCATGTTTAATTTTTGTTATTAAAATCGATACATCTAAATAATTTTCAGAAATAACATATCAATTTTCTGGCCAAATAAAAAAAAAATAAAAGGAGCTCGATGACCGTTTGGTCTAAGTAGTCCAACAAATGTATCACCGGCAAGTGATCATTGACGCTGTCAGTTTGAAAATGTTGCAGGTGTATTCGATTCCAATCTTAATTGACTAGGACTGTTTATTTTTCTACCATAGGTCAGTGGTTTTCTGTGGCAGTCCAGCTTCTTCTGCCAATAAACACTGACAACACCGATCGAGCTAATGGTGCAGAAAGTAGCGTTATATACCGGTAAATCAATGTACAAAAAATATACGCAACCATTAGAGAATATCCAGTGGGATGATTGAGATTATTTGACTCAGTGAATACAGTGATTAGTGTATTATATATCATACTAAGTACAACATGTATTGTCGGGATCAACATAACCGACATGTAAAGCCGACCTTGTATTGTTGCTTGGTTACTGGTAAAAACTTCATCGATACTTAGCCACATGCTTAGTAGAGAACCGGAGCGAATGCCAATTTCCAGCTGAAAAAACCAAACCCACGTCGTCCTGTGATTAAAACAAGCATATTGCTTCTGGATTATCGCTGAATTATATTATAAAGCATTTTGATGATTCGGAGACAAAATATCCAGCCAAGTCTAAATGTCATTCTTCGCACAGCTTGTGAGCTATGAAGATAACAACATTAATATTGTATTTCAGTCAAGTACTACGCAGGATTTAATAAATGAAACAATCATATGAGCGTTTAAACATGTGACCTTTTACTATTTGTAAATGAACATCAAACGATAAACACACGATTTATTAACCAATCATTCGAACAAAAAATGTACTGTGGATTCATTTATTTTCATGGGAATCAATTTTCGTCGATTACTGAAAACTTACATATCCGTGGATATTTGATTTCGTGGTTTTTCCAATCTCTTCATACAAAACCTATTATGAATATGTTATTCGTTGAATATTTGAATTCGTGGTTTGCCTGTACCACGACACCCACGAAAATTGGTACTCAACGAATAATAATAAATCGACAGTATCTGCATGTACAAGTTGATATTTAAAACATCAATATCAACTTGTCTTTCTCTCGTTAACAGTTTATAATTACTGGAAGTTTTCCATTTTGAATAGACCCAAAAACTTCAAATAGTTGGCGGTGTTTGGTAAGTAATTGTCTATATTAATACATACAATTTTATTAAATTTTAGAAAAAGATATTGTATTATTGCCAATGAGAGAACTCTCCACTCCAGACAAAATGAGGTAGAAGTCAAATGTTGATTTCAGAATTCGTAGTTTGCTTGACCATCAACTGACTTCATTCAATGCATCTATTTTTCCTGTACCCTTGCATTTGTCTATAATAAAACGAAAATATGTTATTTGCTGCTGCTTGTTTAGTTTCTCATGTATTCATCCCCTCTTAAAAAACAAACAGAGTAAAAACAGAATCTCAATTCACTAACACAAAAAGTAATAGGCATTTAAAAATATGTACAATATTCACAAACTATTTGAATATATTCAAGAAAAAGTCATTGTTATTAAACATGTAAGTTTCACTCTAAATAATCACTTAAAAACAAAAGATTCTTAGTAGCAAGTGTTTGATATCAAAAAAGAAGATGTGACATGGTTGCCATGAAAAAACTCTCCACAAGAGACCAAATGACATAGAAAATAACAACCGTGCAGCCAACTATAATAAGCAAAGCCCATACCGCATAGTCAGCTATCAAAGGGTAATGACTAGTTCTCTACATGATTCTGACTTTTCTTTTCTTCGTTTTTACATTCTATATCAGTTTTCTATTAAACAAGACCGACATACATAAACTTAACTAATCTCGTTTAAATTTGCCTGTATGTTCGTTATTACGAGCTTCATTCTTTTTAGCGATTGGACAGTTAAATTGCAAACAATTGTACAGTCACTTATTTATGTAGACATACTCATCATGAATTCATTATAAGTTTTACTATGACAATGGCTATTAAATACTCGAAGAGGTTACATCATATATTAGAAAAGGGGTTCGTATTTAACTCGTTTAAAAATTGTGTTTTCTATCTGTTTGGACAGATTTCAGCGCTATTGTGTGAAAGCCTTGACCGATTTATTGGGAAATCCAGTATTTTAAGAAAACTTGTTGCTGCATAGGTCGTCATGTTTTTTGAATGGTTTAAAATACATGCATGTATACAAATTTTGCTCCCAAATCTTTAAGCAAAAATTTTATATTGCAGCATGTATGGAAATCAAATTCAACTTCTTTCTTCAAAATAGAAGGTCTGCATTTAAATGCCTCGTAAATGACCAAAGATGTTTAGTATTACAGTTGTGTTCACATACATTAAAACAGGTGTATATTCAATGATTTACGAGCGGTGTGAATCACATGTTGATACTTTAAATTCAACAGAATGTTAGAGTGCGCACAATGTAAGACTTTTTCCTCTTTCAATAGTTCTAGTATTATGATATTTTGTACACGTCAAGTTATCATCATCCCAAAATAAAAGACAAATTGAAAGAAATTATTTTACTTTAACATGATTAATTCATAAAACAAAAACGTCAGTAAACGTAGATGCAAATATCTTGTGTTTGTCTAGGATAGATTGTTCTTTGAAAAATTACATTTTGCTTCAAAGAAAAACAAGCTGCATATGAAACTGACATTATCTTGATTAACAGTAATTTGTTATGTTTCGAGGATGTGTTTTTCAACAAACACCTGCGTTCCAATTGATACTGACTTTGCTCCTCTACTTACTGACTTATTTTAACCATATTTTAAGTCCGAACTAATAAAGGAGCATCTAAGAAAGAATGCATTAAAGTTTGCATTAACCTCATGTTCCGCTATAAACATGATAAAGATGATGCTCTCTCATTAAACAGTGTAAGGTTTGGTGACTAACTATGCGGAACTAATATATTTTATCGAACATCGATCTTCTTTCACTGTATTGGATACCTTAACTACATCAGTCTCCTTTCAGATATTGCTGTACTTGTTTTATGTTAATCGCCTATTTCATGTAGTTTATATTGTAATGCAGTGTCTAGTCACAAATTTTAGAACAATCTAGGCTAAAGCGTGGTCGTTTTGATAATAAGGAGAAATGTCATTGAAACATGGCACAGGGGATGATTAAATGTAGTTTATAAACTCCAACGATATACTTCATGAGGTTTTGCTATTCTCGGTTGAAAAACGAACGCAAATTATATATTGTAAATATCAAACCGTTGGTTTTCCCGTTTGCATGGTTTTACATAGTAATTTGGGGATCCTTTATATAGCTTGTTGTTCAGCTTGGGCCAAGGCTCTGTGTTGAAGGCTGTACATTGATCTATAATCATGGTTTTCTTTTATAAATGTTTTTGAATGGAGAGTTGTCTCATTGACACTCACACCACTTCTTCCTATATCTATGTAAATAGAAACAAACAGTTTTAAAAAATAGTGTTTATTCATTAAATCATTTAAATGTATTGATAAAAAGGTGAGTTTCTTCTTGTACATGCATTTAGTCATCCTTAATTTCTTGATATTTTGTTTATCAGTTCATACACGTTTCGTTTTGTATTTCATTTGAAATACGAATACATACTACATATACTTTAGCGGATAGTTCAACAATGTTATGCAGCTCTATTCTTACAGTATAGAATTAAAAGATAAACGTTCATCCATTTAAAATCGAAAACAGTACATTTATATTTAAAAAAGAAGATGTGGTATGATTGTCAATGAGACAACTCTCAACAAGAGACCAAGATGACACAAAAATTAACAACTGTAGGTCACCGTACGGCTTTTAATAATGAGCAAAGCCCATACCGCATAGTCAGATATAAAAGTCCCCGAAATGACAATGTAAAACAATTCAAACGAGAATTGTTCCTTATAAACTACGACATTTCTCACAAGTATTAATTTAGTAATAACTTCCACACATGCAAAAGAAATAATCTTCGCCGATGTAACATTTCAAATGCCTTCACTGAATTCATTCATGTGCAAAAGTGATACGATTAAAGTTATTTTGTTTCTATCTTTGGGGGACAATTTCCTCCGTTTGTGGCACGCTTATAGGTACTGTGTGTACTGTGTGTATGTTTTATAGCATGAAAGTAATAAAAGAGGAATGTCAGTGCAACCCCTCATTAATTATTGTAACGGGTCAGTTTTATGAGACACTCATGTATTATAAGTGACTACGACATTGTTAAGATTATACCCTATCGTCAGTATGAAAGAAATTAAAAGTGGTTCATATATTCATTCGTGTAAAAGCGGCACATGTATTTTATTTTATCCTTATATTTCTCATCATTCCGGGTACAAGATAATTGAGTTGCTGCATGCATAAAGAACTTAGAATATTACTTAAAACAAAATATCAGTATAATATTTCGACCCCACTGTTTGAAGTTAACAAAACATTTATTTAATTCTTTTGACCAAAGGTTTGTAAACTATAGAAATCATTGATTTTACGTTCGTAGTAACATAGTAAATACCATTGTCGGTCACCTGTGTCAATTCACGTGCACACTGACTGCATTGTTGTTGTATTTAAATCTTTCGGCCAATGAAATGAGACGTAACAAGTTGTTTGTTTGTGATACGCCAGAATGTTATCAATGAACTATCAAAAGTTGACTGCAGCTGAGTATATGAACAGGAAAAAACATTAAATTACACGCTCTTCACTTGGGACATAGAATTATTAAAATTCAATGAATATGACATAGTTTTCTATTCATAATATAGTTAAACTATCTTTTGCAGATATTTAAATGTCATGTCATTTTAATGAATAGTATTTATTTAATGATTTATCTATATATTATAAGATAGTAAACATTATAAAAGGAACGTTATCCATTTATTGATGTTAATGTCTTTTTCTATCAATCGTTGTTTATTTTTGTAATATCTTTTCCTCTGATGGATAAAATTTGCAATTGCAGCCAATACATTACACATAAAGGAAGTAAACAAATAAGGAAAGTACACAAATGTATCGTTACAGTTCAGTTGAAACGCTAAGGGAATTTACAAACTGATAACTTATATAATTATTAAGTAGTGGTTTTTAATTTTAAACAAATTCGACAAAGTGTGGAGTGTAGACAGGTACTCGTTGAAAATTCAACAGGAAGTTCAATTTAAATAATCTTATTTTAAAAGTATATATTCCATAAAATTTGAATATTTATGGTCTTTTGTGTCAAATTTAGTTCATGTGTACGAGGATATGTGACATCAAATATTAGGTAAAATTATTGTATATACTAATACATGTAATAATCAGTTTTACAAAGTTTTCGCTTCATAAGTGAAATAGATATAATGAATATAGAATTATTTAGATGTTGTAATTAAGTACAGAGGTATACCATACAAAGTATATGATATAATTCTATACTTATAATAGAATTACACACGTATGTTTTGCTTAAAAAATAGTTTTTTAAAACATATATAAACTTTCAAATTGTTTATAGCAGAACAGATATAATTCTTATCCATTGTGATGTTGGTACTCTTTGCAGAATGCTCAGCAATTTTAACACGGAACTACATGTATACACACAATACTTTTAAACAATATATAAATGATACTTTACACCATGATTGATTTACGCCGCTTGATTTTCATTGGCAACCTATTTTTCAATTTCTTAAGTTTTACTCTGAGTTGTCATGTGCAAACTGTCAATTAGAAAAATTCATTGATATTGAAACTAGAAGGTCACACCGTCGAGTACCCGAGCTCCAGGAACTTAAAACTACTCTCTGGGAATGATTTTGTAATACATTGAACAATTGAAAAAAGGATGAATAAACACGGGCCGTAACAGTTCATTAAAAGAGTTAAGAGAAGATGTCATGAGTTGGTTAAATTT
Organism: Mytilus edulis; assembly: GCF_963676685.1. Classification (NCBI taxonomy): domain Eukaryota; kingdom Metazoa; phylum Mollusca; class Bivalvia; order Mytilida; family Mytilidae; genus Mytilus; species Mytilus edulis. The sequence continues at coordinate 65,668,880 of NC_092350.1, read as the reverse complement.
GAATTTGATCCCTGTTTTCTCTTTGTTTAAACAGAAAATTTATAAATACGCTTAATTCGAAAAAATACCCACAACCGATCGTTGTTAAGATAAATGAGATATGTGACTTATGTTGTCTCATTAACAGACGTTTTTTGCATGATTTTGTTATCTTAACATTTGTTTTACCATTTTGTCATAGTTATACAACATATGTATATATCATCCAGTACATTTAGTTAGCAATGTCAATATACAAATAATCGAGTTGATCCATTTAATTTTAGTCGAAAGTAAAATGCAATAAATATGCTGAGTTCAAAAGTTTTCAAAGGTCATTGATCTATACTTAGTTTTTCCTGAAATTTCAAACCTTTTCGTTATGTTATATTTTTTAATGTTACGATTTTTTGTGTATGTAATTATTATCAAGACAACAACTATTTATTTATAACCCATTTGATGGACGATGTAACCTTTTTAGTATAAAATTCAAATTGAAGTATTATGTTAAAATCAACAAATTTTAGAGATTGTAGTTTGCAAAGTGTGTGTAAATGCTTTTTTACTTGTTATTTTAGAAAACTACCAGTTCAGTAAACCATGACGACGAACATTATAGCATTGATCCCTGTTCTGACGTTTTTATTATTAGTCATGATCATACTTGCACTGTGTGTATACAAAAGAAGACGTTGCTGCAAGTTTAAAGGTATTTGTCTCATCATAATCATAGTCTTTATAGTGCACTTGCAATTAAGCTGACAGTAACTAATGATATTTATGTTCGTACACTATTCATCATTCTACTTAAAGATTCGTTATGGTGCGGCCAACGTTTGATTCCACGTATATGAATGTATATGTACGCTAAAGAAAAAGACTAAGGATATATTTTACTTTTTTTTGTTAAACACATTCATTTGATATGCTAATTTTGAAATTCTTCCTATTTTCTGTATAAGGTTATCAAGGATAACAACTGAATATTTATCTATGTAAAAAGTGAAACAGACAACATTTGGATTCAATATTTGGGTTATAAAATATATGCGATATGTATTTTCTACGTTATCAAATTCCTTTGATCTTGTTTTGAGTTCACCTCTCTTTTTGAAAAAAAATATCAGAACATATGAAATAAAAACACTTTGGCAATTCAGTAGTAGACGGACAATATCAAAACAAGGTATAATCGGGTTATGCATTTATTACCAGGGAAACAATAAAAATATGTAAGTAAAAAAGCAGTCTATCAACACTAAATGAAAAAATTACATCACAAAAAACCGTATATGAACACATTTTGTTTTGTGTTTGCAGTTTGTCTTCCGTCATACTGTACATGATAATTACTGTTAAAATCCCCAATGCGTTGATGACACATTTGGGGTTGACTCATTTTGTATATTTTGTTCTTTTGTATATATAGACAATACAATTTTCTATCAAATCCATTTTTACAGCTTTCACATAAAACTATATTCTAGAATGGAGAGTCCAAGTACTTCTTATTCTTTTTTAAATGTCAAAAGTCTTTGATTTTTGATTTTGTTTTTGTGAGCAGAAATCCAGTAACAGGAAATGTATGATGCATGTCCTGAAATATAGGTTCAAATGGTAGTTATATCTCTCTTTATGCAGGCTGTACTGGAAATGAAAAGTTCATGATTTGGAAGCTGAAATCATCTTTGCTTTAATATTTCTTTCTTTTTAACCGACCCTTATTGTGAATTGTAAGATGTATAAGTTAAAATTTCAGCAGACATAACTGCAGTCGTATTTTATTTGTTATTGAATACTTTTTAACATAGATGCAGAACATGCGAACACCAAAAGACCAGAGACTTCAACAGTGTATTGGGGTAAGTTTCTTTTCACTGATATATGTATTTGCAAATGTAGTTTGCTTGGAGCTTACAAAAAAGAAGTCCGAAAGCTTACATCATTTAACCAATCAAGATTATAAAGCAGAACACAAAAATACAAGAAGGTTATTGAAAATGCATACCTCAAGTTTTTTCCGTGGCAAACACCGTAAAATTGAATGGAGGGCACCCCTGAGACCCAAGTGTGTGTAGAAGAGCAGATTATTCTTTCAAATAATGTTTAGTCAATTTTCTCTCGTTTGTCAATCATAATAATGTGTTTCACAAATTGAGAATCAAAACATTAAGCCTACTCCAAACCCGCTGTTGAAACTAGTTGTTGTTCTGCATGGAAGAATGCGAATATTTGGATATATAGTAGTTTAAAATTTATATGAATTTATGTCATAGTACAATTTCCAATACTTTGTACTATGTGAATCAATTCGATTTTAAACTTTTGTTTTCAACAATCCTCCACACGAATTAGTGACAGTTAACAGAATGACTTTTGTGTGTAAAGTTAAAGTGTGCGTTTAAGAAAGTTTCTTGTAATAATATTTCGATCTAATAAATTATAGGTAAAAAACATTGAGTCTGCCGTAAGTCTTTTAGGAATGTTCACAATGACAAGTTGTGCAGCAAAGCCACACACGCGATTACTATCTTATATAAAATTGAGTTTTTAAACACACTGTTGTATTTCTATCGTGTTAATTAATTACCTTAGATATATCATTAGTTTTTCATTTGCTTAAGCTATTATGGTTTTTACCTAAAGAATTGTACCGTTCTAACAACAGACAAAATCCATATAAGCATATAATAACATGTTATATTAGAGTTTACATTACAATACAAGGTCAATACTTGATATCAAAAGCAACATGTTCGTATTTAGAGGAAACCATTACGATTTGCTTATTTTACGTTTTTGCGATAAAGATTAGTAGTGAGATGTTTCAATATGCAGAAAAAATATCATGAACAAAATATTTATACACTTGTTCAGTGATATAGTCTTAATAGACGTCTTAAGCAGGGGAAAGGACACTTACAAAATATGTAACAGACTATAATGTTTCTGCATAAAACAAAAACCGTCGACAGATGCAAGGGTTATACTTAAGCATACTTAAATCAATAACATAATGACGCAAATGTCACTCACCTAGATAACATAACGGACAATAATTAATCTCTGATGAATTTTGAAAATGACATCGATACATAAATAAAATATTTATATTTTATTTATTCCGAAATTATTAATCAGCAGAAAGTTATTCATATTTTTAAATTCTTCCTTATAGATGCAGAACATGTGTATCCCCAAAATATTCCAATATTTTACCCAGGTAAGATTTTAAGCATTGAGGTTTATATTGCACAATTTTTTGAATGTTTAGTCCTCAATGCCCTTCTACTTTGTACTTGTTTGCCTCATGCGTATTAAATTATAAGCCTGGTACCTTTGATAACTATTATAAAACAAACCTTTTTGTAACAGCTGCAAGCTTGTGAATACAAAATGAGTATGGGAATGTTTATTCCATATACAGGTGAACACGGGGCAGTGGTTATAGTGTTTCAAATTTAAAGGTAGAAGAACAGATCATTTCAGCATTGTTTTTCATCGATTCTGGTTCTGAGATGACCACTAACGTCAAATTCGATGTATACATCAAATGTATATTTAAATGAGACTGATAAAGCTACGTCTGTTGGTTTTTTTAAAGGATATATTAATACAGTACTTTGATGGTGTAAACTTCAAACTAAAACCATACAAAATTACACCATTCATCATACATCATTACACCGTACACCCTGTGTCATTACACCATACACGTAACACTTTTGCACCATACACGTTACATCTTTGCACACTACACCTTACACATTTTATCTGGACTTTCCAAAGCTACCGATAATGCAATTTAATTTCAATGAAAGCGTGCGACTACAAAATTATTCATTTATTTAAAAAAAAAAAACGTATTTTGTATTGTTCATCAATGTATAAAATCAAAAATCAATATTTTACTGTTTTCAACTTTTATAACTCACTTTATTTAATACACGTTACCACAATCACACCATTCTTCATACACAATTACACCATTCCCTTTACACCATACACCATAGCACCATACACCTTCTACAATTGCACCATATGCTTACACCATTTACGTTTTAATTTTTTTCTAATTTTTTAATTTTAATTTTTTTTTTGAGGGGGGGGGGGGAGGGGGAGGGGGGTGGTTACACCATCCTTATCTGTAGAACCAAATCAGAAAAGTTTGGACTTTTGATAGAAAACACATAATCAATATATATGAATGCGATATTAGATGGTCTGACTTCATTGATCTTCTGGTTTTTGACAATATGTATATGAAAATATAGAGAGGTCGGCTAGGAGAGGCTCGGCAAAGAGCGTTGTGCATATGTTTCCGTGAAGAGTGTCGACAGCTTGTATAAAAAGTATATCTCCAAATTAAACAAATATGTGTCAATCGGAAACTCAAGCATACGTAAAAAATATCATTATAACAAATCAATAAGGATAAGAAACTGCGGTTTTGGGACAGCTTTCGTCAGAAGTGGTATAACTTTGATATCAGATCTGTATATATTTAATATAATCTTCATATCAAACACTGTAGCATACCTTAAGTTGAAATTGAAATTTAATTTTGGTCACAGATAATCAACTTAAGGTATGCTACAGTGTTTGATATGTATACGTATGCTTGAGTTTCCGATTGACACATATTTGTTTAATTTGGAGATATACTTTTTATACAAGCTGTCGACACTCTTCACGGAAACATATGCACAACGCTCTTTGCCGAGCCTCTCCTAGCCGACCTCTCTATATTTTCATATACATATTGTCAAAAACCAGAAAATCAATGAAGTCAGATCATCTAATATCGCATTCATATATATTGATTATGTGCTTTCTATCAAAAGTCCAAACTTTTCTGATTTGGTTCTACAGATAAGGATGGTGTAACCACCCCCCTCCCCCATACCAAAAAAAAAATTAAAATTGAAAAATTAGAAAAAAATTAAAACGTAAATGGTGTAAGCATATGGTGCAATTGTAGAAGGTGTATGGTGCTATGGTGTATGGTGTAAAGGGAATGGTGTAATTGTGTATGAAGAATGGTGTGATTGTGGTAACGTGTATTAAATAAAGCGAGTTATAAAAGTTGAAAACAGTAAAATATTGATTTTTGATTTTATACATTGATGAACAATATTATGATCAAAATACATTTTTTTAAATAAATGAATAATTTTGTAGTCGCACGCTTTCATTGAAATTAAATTGCATTATCGGTAGCTTTGGAAAGTCCAGATAAAATGTGTAAGGTGTATTGTGCAAAGATGTAACGTGTATGGTGCAAAAGTGCTACGTGTATGGTGTAATGACACAGGGTGTACGGTGTAATGATGTATGATGAATGGTGTAATTTTGTATGGTTTTATTTGAAGTTTACACCATCAAAGTACTGTATTAATATATCCTTTAAAAAAAACAACAGACGTAGCTTTATCAGTCTCATTTAAATATACATTTGATGTATACATCGAATTTGACGTTAGTGGTCATCTCAGAACCAGAATCGATGAAAAACAATGCTGAAATGATCTGTTCTTCTACCTTTAAATTTGAAACAATATAACCACTGCCCCGTGTTCACCTGTATACGGAATAAACATTCCCATACTCATTTTGTATTCACAAGCTTGCAGCTGTTACAAAAAGGTTTGTTTTTATAATAGTTATCAAAGGTACCAGGCTTATAATTTAATACGCATGAGGCAAACAAGTACAAAGTAGAAGGGCATTGAGGACCAAACATTCAAAAAGTTGTGCAATATAAACCTCAATGTTTAAAATCTTACCTGGGTAAAATATGGGAATATTTTGGGGATACACATGTTCTGCATCTATAAGGAAGAATTTAAAAATATGAATAACTTTCTGCTGATTAATAATTTCGGAATAAATAAAATATAAATATTTTATTTATGTATCGATGTCATTTTCAAAATTCATCAGAGATTAATTATTGTCCGTTATGTTATCTAGGTGAGTGACATTTGCGTCATTATGTTATTGATTTAAGTATGCTTAAGTATAACCCTTGCATCTGTCAACGGTTTTTGTTTTATGCAGAAACATTATAGTCTGTTACATATTTTGTAAGTGTCCTTTCCCCTGCTTAAGACGTCTATTAAGACTATATCACTGAACAAGTTTATAAATATTTTGTTCATGATATTTTTTCTGCATATTGAAACATCTCACTACTAATCTTTATCGCAAAAACGTAAAATAAGCAAATCGTAATGGTTTCCTCTAAATACGAACATGTTGCTTTTGATATCAAGTATTGACCTTGTATTGTAATGTAAACTCTAATATAACATGTTATTATATGCTTATATGGATTTTGTCTGTTGTTAGAACGGTACAATTCTTTAGGTAAAAACCATAATAGCTTAAGCAAATGAAAAACTAATGATATATCTAAGGTAATTAATTAACACGATAGAAATACAACAGTGTGTTTAAAAACTCAATTTTATATAAGATAGTAATCGCGTGTGTGGCTTTGCTGCACAACTTGTCATTGTGAACATTCCTAAAAGACTTACGGCAGACTCAATGTTTTTTACCTATAATTTATTAGATCGAAATATTATTACAAGAAACTTTCTTAAACGCACACTTTAACTTTACACACAAAAGTCATTCTGTTAACTGTCACTAATTCGTGTGGAGGATTGTTGAAAACAAAAGTTTAAAATCGAATTGATTCACATAGTACAAAGTATTGGAAATTGTACTATGACATAAATTCATATAAATTTTAAACTACTTTATATCCAAATATTCGCATTCTTCTATGCAGAACAACAACTAGTTTCAACAGCGGGTTTGGAGTAGGCTAAATGTTTTGATTCTCAATGTGTGAAACAAATTATTATGATTGACAAACGAGAGAAAAATTGACTAAACATTATTTGAAAGAATAATCTGCTCTTCTACACACACTTGGGTCTCAGGGGTGCCCTCCATTCAATTTTACGGTGTTTGCCACGGAAAAAACTTGAGGTATGCATTTTCAATAACCTTCTTGTATTTTTGTGTTCTGCTTTATAATCTTGATTGGTTAAATGATGTAAGCTTTCGGACTTCTTTTTTGTAAGCTCCAAGCAAACTACATTTGCAAATACATATATCAGTGAAAAGAAACTTACCCCAATACACTGTTGAAGTCTCTGGTCTTTTGGTGTTCGCATGTTCTGCATCTATGTTAAAAAGTATTCAATAACAAATAAAATACGACTGCAGTTATGTCTGCTGAAATTTTAACTTATACATCTTACAATTCACAATAAGGGTCGGTTAAAAAGAAAGAAATATTAAAGCAAAGATGATTTCAGCTTCCAAATCATGAACTTTTCATTTCCAGTACAGCCTGCATAAAGAGAGATATAACTATCATTTGAACCTATATTTCAGGACATGCATCATACATTTCCTGTTACTGGATTTCTGCTCACAAAAACAAAATCAAAAATCAAAGACTTTTGACATTTAAAAAAGAATAAGAAGTACTTGGACTCTCCATTCTAGAATATAGTTTTATGTGAAAGCTGTAAAAATGGATTTGATAGAAAATTGTATTGTCTATATATACAAAAGAACAACCTTAATGAATTATTCACCGAACTTGTGCTTTCCATGCACAATACTTCAAATGGCACTTTGTTATAAAAAATGGCCCACAAATGAGTCAACCCCAAATGTGTCATCAACGCATTGAGGATTTTAACAGTAATTATCATGTACAGTATGACGGAAGACAAACTGCAAACACAAAACAAAATGTGTTCATATACGGTATTTGTGATGTAATTTGTTTCATTTAGTGTTGATAGACACAAAAGACCATCCATATTTAAATTTTATGGAGTATATACTTTTGAAATAAGATTATTTAAATAGAACTTCCTGTTGGATTTTCAACGAGAACCTGTCTACACTCTACACTTTGTCGAATTTGTTAAAAATTAAAAACTACGTACTTAATAATTACTCAACGTTATCGATTTGAAAATTCCCTTAGCGTGTCAACTGAACTATAACGATACATTTGTGAACTTTCCTTATCTGTTTACTTCCTTTATGTGAAATATATTGGATGCAATTGCAAATATTATCCTTCAGAAAAAATGATATTACAAAAATAAGCAACGATCGATAAAGAAAGACATTAACATCAATATATGGATAGTGTTCCTTTTATAATGTTTACTATCTTATAAAATATAGATAAATCCTTAAATGAATAATATTCATTAAAATGACACGACATTTAAATATTTGCCAAAGATAATTTTATAATATTATGAATAGAAAAATATGTCATATTAATTGAATTTTAATAATGGTATGTCCCAAGTGAGGAGCGTGTAATTTAATGTTTTTTCCTGTTCATATCGGTCTTAATAATTTTGTACATTGCATCGTTAACAACGAAAACCGTATTTCCTTATTTAATTGTTTTTTTTTGTATTATTATTGTTCAAGTCTTAACTTTTAATTGCTAAATATATAATATACGATGTGGTGGCAAATGTTTCTTTTTTCCACCGATGAAAATTTGTTTCAATGACATTTCAATGACATTTCTCCTTATTATCAAAACGACCACATTTTAGCCTAGGTTATTCTTAAATTTGTGACTAGACACTTCATAGCAATATAAACTACATGAAATATGCGATTAACATAAAACAAGTACAGCAATATCTGAAAGGAGACTGATGTAGTTAAGGTATCCAATACAGTTAAAGAAGATCGATGTTCGATAAAATATATTAGTTCTGCATAGTTAGTTACCAAACCTTACACTGTTTAATGAGAGGACATCATCTTTATCATGTTTATAGCGGAACATGAGGTTAATGCAAATTTTAAAACATGTTTAATCTATAAAACAAAAACGTCGGTAAACGTAGATGCAAATATCTTGTGTTTGTCTAGAATAGATCGTTCTCTGAAAAACTACATTTTGCTTCAAAGAAAAACAAGCTGCATATGAAACGGACATTTTCTTGATTAACAGTAATTTCGAATTTAAAGTATCAGCATGTGATTCACAGCGCTCCTAAATCATTGAACATACACCTGCTTTAATGTATGTGAACACAACTGTAGTACTAAACTTCTTTGGTCATTTACGAGGCAGTTAAATGCAGACCTTCTATTTTGAAGAAAGAAGTTAAATTTGATTTCCATACATGCTGCAATATAAAGTTTTTGCTTAAAGATTTGGGAGCAACATTTTTGATACATGCATGTATTTTAAACCATTCAAAAAAAAATGACGACCTATGCAGCAACACGTTTTCTTAAAATACTGGATTTCCAAATAAATCGGTCAAGGCTGTCACACAATAGCGCTGAAATCTGTCCAAACAGATCATGCAGATAGAAAACACAATTTTTAAACGAGTTAAATACGAACCCCTTTTCTGATATATGATGTAACCTCTTCGAGTATTTAATAGCCATTGTCATAGTAAAACGTATAATGAATTCATGATGAGTATGTCTACATAAAAAAGTGACTGTACAATTGTTTCCAATTTAACTGTCCAAAAAGTATCACATACATTCATTCAAGTTGCTCTAAGAAAAATGAAATAAAAGTTAACATAAATAGTCATGTCTTACAGGTCAAATCACGCACAGAATATATTCATGAAAGACAGTTTTCAAATTCGAACCAATTATCCAAAACTAGATAAAACGGAAAACACAAAAGAACAATTCAAATATAAAAAAAAAATCGCTAAAAAGATTGAAGCTCGTAAAAACGAACATACAGACAAATTTAAACGAGATTAGTTTAGTTTATGTATGTCGCTCTTGTTGAATAGAAAACTGATATAGAATGTAAAAACGAAGAAAAGAAAGGTCAGAATCATGTAAAAAACTAGTCATTACCCTTTAATAGCTGACTATGCGGTATGGGCTTTGCTCATTGTTGTTGGCGGTACGGTAACCTATAGTTGTTATTTTCTATGGCATTTGGTCTCTTATGGAGAGTTTTTTCATGGCAACCATGCCACATCTTCTTTTTTGGTTAATAAATCGTGTGTTTATTGTTTGATGTTCATTTACAAACAGTAAAAGGTCACATGTTTAAACGCTCATATGATTGTTTCATTTATTAAATCCTGCGTTTTACTAGACTGAAACACAATATTAATGTTGTTATCTTCATAGCTCACAAGCTGTGCGAAGAATGACATTTAGACTTGGCTAGATATTTGGTCTCCGAATCATCAAAATGCTGTATAATATAATTCAGCGATAATCCAGAAGCAATGTGCTTGTTTTAATCACAAGACGACGTGGGTTTAGTTTCTTCAGCTGAAAATTTGCATTCGCTCCGGTTCTCTACTAAGCATGTGGCTAAGTATCCATGAAGTTTTTACCAGAAACCAAGCAACAATACAAGGTCGGCTTTACATGTCGGTAATGTTGATTCCGACAATACATTTTGTACTTAGTATATAATACACTAATCACTGTATTCACTCCGTCAAATTATCTCTAATGGTTGCGTATATTTTCTGTACATTGATTTACCGGTATATAACGCTACTTTCTGCACCATTAGCTAGATCGGTGTTGTCAGTGTTTATTGTCAGAAGAAGCTGGACTGCCACAGAAAACCACTGACCTATGGTAGAAAAATAAACAGTCCTAGTCAATTAAGATTGGAATCGAATACACCTGCCACATGTTCAAACTGACAGCGTCAGTGATAACTTTCCGTTGACACAGTTGTTGGACTACTTAGACCAAATGGTCACCGAGCTCCTTTTATTTTCTTTTTGTTTGGCAAGACAATTCATATGTTATTTCTAAAATTTATTTAGATGTATCAATTTTAATAAGAAAAATAAATAGGGTGCATTTTCTCATCACACTTACATGTTCTCGCCAGTAAATATGTGCAATTGGAGATGAAAAACTAATCCATCAGCATCAGTAGCCGGCCAGCAGTTAAAAAAAAACTTGTCATACTACAAATGTATAAGGCCGTTTCGCTAATGAAAAGCATGATATATACCTTAATTACAATTTTGTATGCCAAACACTCTTTTGGTTTACAAAGGACTGATCAGTGACGCATGAATCAAGAAAGTGAAAGAGGCCAAATTAAAATCAAATTTAAAGAAAATTGATTACCAAAAATTTCGAAAGGTTTAGCCACATACAACCAAGGTAACCTGTTCCTGTGGTAGACAATCTATTTTTTTTCGACAAATTCAAAATTAATTTATAATCATGATTTGTCAACGTGTTCAAAATGTTCAAGTCTAAACAGAAGTACTGAATATTAGATGTCGCATGAGATATATTTTTCATTTTAATTCTATGTCATAAAACAAAAAAGCTAGGATACATTTATTATTGCGATAACAAAATTTATAACTTGAATGAATGGATGTAAATTATGCTCACCCATCCAGAAAATAGCAAACACAGCTTTTCAAAAAGAAAGAATGATTGAGCTGTCGACAATTCATGTTCACATTCTTTTTCATCGTATGAAGTTCCATTGTTATCAATGTAGCAATCTTTACTCATATTAACATTGTCAATGATGAATACAGTAATACCCAGTATTGCACATAGTATACCAATGCCTATGTGCAATCCACCAAACGCTCTCAGTGTCTTCATAGGATAGTCTCTATTGACTCCGTTGTCTTTATTCTGTACATTCATTATCAGTTGATTTATGATGGTGTTGCTGAAAAATATTTACATTTATCAAAAAACGCAAGTAAAAAAAAAAAGAAATATGACAAGGAAAAGTATTGAAACATCATCAAGAATCAGTCTTGTTAAAATTGATAATGCGTGAATTCAGAAAACGGACAAGGAAAAATGAATGGACATCTTTGAAATGAAACTGTATGCATTGTTAAGAGTTAAAATGACCTTTATTTGCAGTTATTTATAATAGTAATATATCATCCGTTGGAGGAGCTGTCACTTAAAAAAAAACACACTTTTAACGAGGTTAATACAAAGGTGCTACTACCACAAAAAAAAAACTGAAAGGTTGAAATTTACTGTGAAGTTTTCAAAATTATTTGGTCTTTTTGCTTCAACATAATATTTTATATACAAGTATATAGAGTTATTAGTTAAAGAAGGCATATAATTTTCTTCTTTATGAAACTGATAACAAAAGAATCGTATCAACAAACACGTAAATGTACCAAACGCTATTAACGATAAAACAGTTAAAGGTCACACTGACTTGTAAACAACAATATTTGTTTTACCGACAGGAGACTTCATATTAATCATCTGAAACTATTGCGTTATAATTTTCTTATTCAATTGAATTCGGAAAAAAATAAAATTATTGTCTAGAAATATTTAGATATTTTTTCACAATGCAGGTCACAGGTGTTATTGGCTTACATATATAGCTACAAATAAAATGGAGAATGGAAATCGGGAATAATTCAAAGAGACAACAATCCAACCAAAGAGCAGATAGCAGCAAAAGATTAAAAATGGACCTTCAACGCAGCATACCCGGAAGTGGTCCTCTGATGTCCACTAAATAAAATTGAGTACTAGTTCAGTGAAAATGGAATCAAACTTAACTCTGAAACATATAATTTTTATATTATATTGAACTATGGGTATGTCAAAGAATGTGTCTTTTGAACAGAAGAGTTACTCGGAAGGTACATAGACCTTGTTGATAAATATTTCGTATTAAATTACAAATGATACACGATGGTCTTGAAGTATAGATTCTGCGTACTGACGTTGTTTATCATCTAAAGACGTGTTATAGTGTTCTTTTATTTGTTTTTTATTGATATTTTTTTTACTATTTTTTTTCGTGTTATCCATATAACTTGGCTCTGTACTTATACATCCCTATAAACTATGTTCAATCCACCATTTTTACATTGGAAAATGCCTGTACCAAGTTAGGAATATGACAGTTGTTATCAATTTGTTTGATGTGTTTGAACTTTTGATCTTGCTATTTCATTAGAAACTCTGTTTTAAAGTCTCCTCGGAGTTCAGTATTTTTATGATTTAACTTTTTATACACATTAAGCTACACCAATCTAAAGATTGCCGTAGTTGATTTTAACACAATCGTACGTATCCGTCAGACCTCCCCCACCCTTTCCCATTTTTTTATGTGAGGTTTTCTGACAAAACAAACGTGTGGTGAACCCACTGATAAGTCCAGTATATCTACAGAAAAGGAAATATTATGACATGGTCATGTAGTTTTAGCGCACTTTTGTCTGAAATACTGTCGAACAAATCTTAAATATGATCATTAATTTTGCACTCGATTTTTAAGTTACTTTCAAAAATTTTGAAGCGCATTTACGACTGCAACGTTTAGCTATATATTTATTGATCATACGTTGCTAAGTCTTTAATTAAAAAAGAGTAAAAACACAGGACACATCTAGCGTATTTTTTCGAATAGGAACATGGAATACCGACTTATTTTCGCGTATACTTTATTTCGCGTTCATCCCTTTCTAGCCCTTTCGCGATTCTCAAATTTACTAAAAAAAATCCGTGTTTTACATAATCACGACGATATATTCACGATATTTTTTCTACTCGCAAAAATCGCGAAAATAAATCGCTCGCGAAAATGTGTTGGTTTACAGTAACACTCAAAACGGCTGTATAAAAATTCTTACCTGAAGAGGACAGATTATCTTTCTAATTGGTTTACTAACTGAGGATGTGTGATTGCATTTCGAAATACATTGATCTTTACTTTGTTATCTAACCGGGGTTTTACAGTGCAATACTGTTATATAAAGAGGTGTATGTGATAATTTTCAATATCCTGGTTCAATAAGAATAATGGGAGAAATGCAAATAGATCGATTTTCATTTTCATTATCAGACGTCGATTAAGATACAGTTTAGTCGACCTCATATCTTGACTTACATCTAGAAATTGACAATGAGGGTCGGTTGAAAACAAAACTTTACGACAAAAAAGATGATTTCAGCTTTCCAATAGTGAACTTTCCATTTCTAAGTAGCAACATTCCAGCAGCACCTGCATACATAGTATACATCTCCCAATTGATACGATATTCCCGTGCTTGCATTTCCTATCATGATTTTCTTGATAGAGGGTTGCTGCTCACAAGGAAGCTATTAAACCAAGAGTTCCAAATGGTAAAGTTGAAATCATCCCTCCGTAAATTTTACGGACGCCATCACGATTTGGTTGACCGTTATGGAATAACCGTTTCACAAATGATGTCGGATATGTTCCTTACGTCGTAACTACAATCCACTTACCTTTCATGAATGTGACCTACCGAATTAGACCATTTACCGGATTTGTTATCACATAAGCAACACGACGGGTGCCGCATGTGGAGCAGGATCTGCTTACCCTTCCGGAGCACCTGAGATCACCCCTTTTGTTGCTTGTTTGTCTTTTTCATTTTTAGCCATGGCGTTGTCAGTTTTAGATTTATGAGTTTGACTGTCCCTTTGGTATCTTTCGTCCCTCTTTTAAATATTCTGGAAAGGGGGATTAAGAATTTGTTTTTGACGGTATATAAACTTCACCCGTTATTTGTCTTGCTTTTTGAATACTTTGATGAACAGTTATTTCCTGTACTTTGGACCAAGCAATGTTAAAATATTTTTTAGAGTTAAGGTAATAGTTATGAGAACAAAACTGTATAGATCGGAGTGTCGTAAGTTTGTGAAAGCAAAGCTTGGATAGATTATCTGAATTTCATCAATTTCTTATGTCATGTGCAATTTGTCCTGATTGAAATATTTGACATCGAGAATTTATTAAACCTGACCATAGGAATATAATTTGGTATTAAATCTTATATTCAGAGATTGTATTTATTGTAACTATTTAAGGAATGACTGTAATATTTTTTCTGTCTATCAAGAAATAACATAAAAAATGTGGTGCACACTGAATAACGCGCGTAGCGAGTTATTTAACAGTCTGCTCCACATGTTTTATTTTATTTCGAATCGACAGAAAAAATATTACAGTTATTTCTTATAATTTAATTCTAAATTCCATTTCAAACCGTAGAAAACCATGAAAAACGTTGATGACGTCACGGTCACATGACTAAATTATGTCTATGGGCTGATAACAAATAACGTCAGCCAATCAGAAGTTGCGTTACATCCAAAAGTAAATTATTTACTTTTAAACTTAAGATCTGAATTTCACGAAAAGTCTAAACTTAATCTGTTGTAAAAATGTTCAGAGATCTGCTTTAAATGGAATTTATTTAGAACTTTCCAAATAAGATAGATAGTATTATTAATAAGCAGTTATGACAGTTATATAATCATGATAATAGCACAATTCTAAGAGAGTGCTGTTCTAGCACTACCATGTACATGCTGTGAGTTTGCTTTTGAAAACAAAGTTGCTCTAGTTTTTTTTTCCACTTAACGTTTCGATACAATAATTGAAGTTTGCATTCAACATTTACATTCAGTTGAGAAGACATGAAATATTGATATGAATGAACGGAAAATAAAACAGCCTGCAACCATAAATCAATGTACATTAAAGAAAGCAGCGAAGCAATGCAACACAACAACTTACTTGATTTATAAAACACTAAATCTAGAATCAAGTTTTTTTTCGTCTCTACTATATACTACGTTCTAAAAGAAACACAACTAATCTCTTCAAATACTCATCTGTCCGTTTTAATTTGATGATTTTACGTTTTTTGTATTTCAAGAATGCATTTGCCTTTTTATCAGTCCCGAATATTTTGGTAGGTCAAAATATGGCGCGGAACCCGGAGCAGAAACCAAAAATTTGCAAAAGGCAATTTGTTAATGAAATCAATTGCTAGAAGAAATAAGAATGTTTGACAATGCCTTCCAAAATGCAAGTGTATGGTTAAAAATTTAGATTTTGTGGAAAGCTCCGAAAAAAAAAGGTTTATTGTAAGGGTGACTTATTTGCGCCTATAAATATGTTAAGCACCTTTTGTATCTGGCTGTCTCAAGTAACGAGCCTGTATTTTGTTTTTTTATGTGTTGCTAGATATCATATTTATATTTCGTAAATTGTTGTAAACATAGATCAATGCAATAGTTGTCTCGTATGAATTTTATCATATCGGGAACTTTTATAGCTTTCTATGGCGTATGGATTTACCTCATTTCTTAATGCCAAACAGTAACCTACAGTTGCTAATATTTACGTAACGTTATAGCTGATGGTAGTGTATTTCATTAGCCATTCAATTCCATATTCTTATTCATAATTTTTTTTCCAGATTTTGTTTTACATATTATAATTGCAGTTTAGCTGTTTTATTTCTATCGGTGCTTAAGGATGTACTGTGGTGGGCTTAGGTAAAATTAAAATCAAAATATGCTAAAAATATTGATAGGTCATGGAGCTCCTTTTCGAGATAGTTGACTAAGATATGGCAGGAAAAGGCTGACTCAGACTTTTACCTTACAAATGCATTGGTATTATTTGGGTCTCAAATCAAAAGAAAGATGTTAAATAATAAACAGGTGTTATGGGGCAAATTCTTTACCTTGTATCGTATGTACAACACTGAGAAGTCTGAACATTTGACAATTATTCAAAAACTCCACCTAAGTACATCCTTAAATTATTAATCAACATACGTTAACCGAACTACTGACTTGAGTAACCAAAGTGACTAAAGATGGAATATAAAAGCAAACTCCATTGATATCCCTTTGTGCTTGCTGAACACATTTTGTATCAAAATACATTGAAATATTTGAGCAAAATGAAACGTAATTTTTTTTGTGGTTTAGTCGCTTCATTTAAACAATAGACGAATGTTTCTTGTTAGGAAAACAAAAATCCGAAAACAAAATTTGAATATAATAAAATGAATAACAAAAAACTTGATAAAAGAAAGAAAAGCGAATGATACTAGAGGGACAGCCAAAATAATAGATCTAAAATAATCTGACAACGCCATGGCTAAAAAATAAATAGACAAACAGACAAATATTAGTACACAAGACACAAAATAAACAACTAACGACTTAGTCAACACGAACCCCGCCAAAAACTGGGGTGATATCAGGTGCTCCAGAAGGAAAGGTAGATCCTTTCCCACATGTGGCACCCTTCGAATTCCTCATGTTATTACAAACCTGGCAAATAGTCAATTCAATAGGTCATATTCAAGAAAAGGGAACAGAATTGTGAAATGAATGATCCTAATAACATATCATCCAACAAATATCTACGTCGGGAAAATCGACAAAGACTCAATTTTAGGATGAATCATCCTAATAACAACAAATTTCTCTATAAACATTTCAATCAGCCTGACCATTCTATTGTTTCAATGAAAGTCCGGATTATAGAGAAAATATATCATCCAACAAATGACCCCATATTGAGTACACCATATCGTTTACAAAGAGAAGACTTTTGGATAAGAGAGTTTGGAACAGCCATTCCCTATGGATGCAATGACAAAATTGATGGTGTAGGTATTTTGTCTAGTCCCAGGTGTAGAACCGTCAATACATTACAATTATTTAATACTTCTGCTCGACGAAATAGAAATCATGGCCAAAGAAAATATATACAACCTGCTGTACACACCGTGACAATTGATACTCTATTAACGTCTGTCCAAAAACCTTTAGGAATTCATCACATTAGAACTAAGTTATACTCCATTCCATTATCAAAACTTTCTTTACTTTTTCAAGATGCCAAAGATACATCCGTTACTGATTCTCGTTCTGTTTTGTATAGATTAGTTGCAATTATCATGGACATTGCTAACCATAGACTATTCAAATCCGTATCCACTACATCCAATAGTGAGGAAAAACGTAATTTTTTTAAGGTAGAATTCGCCAATAAAGGTTTGGATGCTGTAAATATTAGCAATATTTTCCATCAAAAATCTGTACAAAAAACTATACCTGATTACTTCAAAAATAAAGCTACACCTGTTATTTTTTATACTTACACCAAGTCTATTGCATCCAAGATTTTCAACCACAAGAGAGTTTTAGAGGCTTTTAACCTCAAAGATACAAAATCCAAGCCTCCGGATTGCTCATGTACATCGTCACAATACAATTACAGTCCAGCTGGTCATATTATTACTGGTGATCTTGGCATCGTTACCAATGAACAACTAAGAGAGTTGTTAGCCAAGGGACCAAAATATAGAATCCCCCAGCCCATCAACTGGAAAAAAAATTTCAAGTTACTGATAGATGCAGTTGAGGACTGTGCAAGAAAATGGGTAAAGCGCGAACCAGACGAACCAGAACTGGACACTATGCTGAATGGATCAAAGCTATTCGATCATGCATTCAGAGGCGCATACATAAACTACGATGTAATATGAGTACTAGAGTTTCTAACCCTTTCAAGAATCCGGAGGTTGTGGATGCTTTATCCTCTTTGCATGACAAATATGTCGTTGTTCCAGCAGATAAAGCCTCCAATAATATTGTCTTTATATGTAAAAAAACATTATTTGCAATGTCTCACTACAGAGCTTGGAATTGATAAAACTACTGGTAATCCTACATATTCTTTAACATCATTTACCAAGGACGAAATTTTACAAAATCATAAATCTGTCCTTCTTTCTTTTGGGATCAACATCAAAGAAAACGAAGAAAACTTGCCCTCATTATACTGGATACCTAAATTACACAAAACTCCATATAAAGAACGATACATAGCTGGTTCTTCAAAATGTTCGACTAAACATCTTTCTAAAGTACTGACTACTATTCTTTCTACAGTTAAAGATGGGCTTCAAAAATATTGTGAGGAGATATATTCTACCAGTGGTGTTAACCAGATGTGGATTCTCAAAAATTCCAAAGATCTACAGCTTAACCTTCGATCACAATCTTTGCAATTTTGCAACAACATAAAAACTTTTGATTTTTCTACGCTATATACTACTATTCCCCATGCTCAGTTGAAAGATCGACTTCACCATCTCATAAAACAGAGCTTTTTCTATAAAAATGGGAATCGTAGATACAAATTTCTTGTTTTGGGTTACAATAATTCATATTTTGTGAAGAATCACACTGAATCTTCCAGAAAATATACTGAAGATGATATTATCAAAATGCTGGACTTTTTAATCGACAATATATTTGTTGAGTTTGGAGGATTTATATTTCAACAGACAATCGGTATTCCAATGGGTACTAATTGTGCACCCCTGCTGGCTGATTTGTTTTTGTACTCGTATGAAGCAGAATTCATTCATAACCTTCTTAAAGACAAAAAGAAAAAGCACTTTGCGAAATTCTTTAATTTTACTTTCCGATATATTGATGATGTTCTATCATTGAATAGCCCATACTTCAGCCAATACTTACATCTCATATATCCCAGTGAACTTGAAATTAAGGATACTACTGATACTAGAAGGACTGCTTCATACCTTGATCTTTTCCTCAATATTGACGTAGATGGACGACTTCACATGAAAATCTATGACAAACGGGACGATTTCAACTTCCCAATTATCAATTTCCCATTTCTCAGCAGTAACATACCATCTGCCCCTTCGTATGGTGTTTACATATCACAATTGATACGTTATTCACGTGCTTGTTCACACTATACGGACTTCATATACAGGAGTGTGTTTCTTACGCAGAAACTTCTTCAACAAAGTTATGAGGAGGACAGATTAAAATTGACACTCCGTAAATTTTATGGACACTATCACGAATTGGTGGATCAATACGATGTGTCTTTAACCAAACTAGCTAAGGACATTTTTACCACATGGTAGATTGTGGTTTGTCATTATGTCGTCTTATCTTTTAATTACCAAACGTGACTTATTCCCGATTGTGACTGTTTTGCTGAGTGTGAATTCGCATTACTATAAGACGTGTTACGGTACTTGTCTATCCCAAATTCATGTATTTAGTTTAAATGTTTAATGTTGTATTTGTAACTCTCATCGGATTTTGTCAAATGTGTTGACGTCTTTTCCCTTATATTTATGTGTTATGGAAAGAAAAATTAATCACTGCCGTCATTTATTAGATTTAATTTTGGTCAACGTAATCTGTACGATAATTTACGTTTGAAGTTGGATTCAGAACAAACTGGACATATATATGCTATTAATAAGTATTGCAATATGCATGATTGTGTTTGAATGAATATCAGTATTTAGTTCTATTATAATCTTTAATCAATCCTAATTCTATCTTACTTTTGAGATATAGTTTTTCATATGTGACGTCATTTTCCCGCTGTTTCAGTAATTTCATATATTCAAATGTGACGTAATTTTTAATGCTTTTTCACCATCGTATGTGACGTCATTTTCATAATTTACTGCGTTCAGGCCTGGACTGAGTCGGGTGTGTCTATTCTGTGTTGGTCTTTTTGCATTATGTATTCGTGTTTGTTTTGTTTTATGTAATGAGTTAATACTTCAGTTTCATTATGTATATCTATTATATTCATTTCATAAAATTTACTGTTTGCAATAGCATTAATTGTTCTAAATAATAAGGATGTTCTTATCCCAAGCATAAAAACATAGCCGTATTTGACACAACCTTTTTCAACTTTTGATCTTCAGTGCTGTACAACTTTATACTTTTTTTCGCTTTCGATCTTTTATATCTGGGCGTCACTGGTGAGTCTTGTGTGGACGAGACGCGTTTTTGGCTTATTGAATTTTAAACCTAATGCTTTTTGTTATTCATTAATCATGTGTTTCTTTGTCTAATACGTTCTCCTACTTATTTGTATTGTAGTCCTGTAATATTATGTTGTCATTTCAATGTTATATTTAACATTGCCATTAAAGTGCGAGGTTTGGCATGCCACAAAACCAGGTTCAACCCACCATTTTTTCCTTTAAAAATGTCCTGTACCAAGTCAGGAATATGGCCATTGTTATATTATAGTTCGTTTCTGTGTGTGTTACAATTTAACGTTGCGTCGTTTGTTTTGTCTTATTTTTGAGTGTAAATTGACATTGCGATAAGACGTGTCACGGTACTTGTCTATCCCAAATTCTTGTATTTGGTTTTGATGTTATATTTGTTATTCTCGTGGGATTTTGTCTGATGCTTGGTCCGTGTCTGTGTGTGTTACATTGTAGTGTTGTGTCGTTGTTCTCCTCTTATATTTATGCGTTTCCCTCAGTTTTAGTTTGTTACCCCGATTTTGTTTTTTGTCCATGGATTTATGAGTTTGAACAGCGGTATACTACTGTTGCCTTTATTTGTAACTAAGACATAAGGAATATTTATTATCATCTGTAAAACGGATTTACCATAAATATCAACCAAGTCGTGATGGCGTCCGTAAAATTGACGACGGTATGATGTCGATTATATGGTCAGTGACTGCATGTGAAATTTGAATATACGGGCAATACAATTTGGCTGCTCAAATCGGACAATTGCACTCCAAGGAAAATTTAAAATGGACAGTTCCTTTTACGATGGTTTAATCAAAAGCTGAAAAACATCTAACAAATGAAAAAAAAACTGTTTTATTCCATAGTTGCTACAAGCATTTCCTTATTTAGAAAATTGTTGATTTAACCTCGCGTTATAGCTGGCTAAACCCAATGCGTGTATGACAATTGCATTCCATTATATTGCCATTAATGTGTGAACAAAAAAAAAACCATACATACCGTACTTTGACTTACAAGGGTTAACTTTAACAAATTGTAACTAGGAAAGACAGTTGTCTTATTGGCACTCATACCACATCTGATATCTACATGATAAATGTATGTTTATAGAAAAACATTAAAGACATTTTGCAGATTTCCTCAAAACTGCGCAATTTAGTTAAACATGAAGATTTCACAAACGTTTCAACCCATTTCTAGAAAAAAAAAACTAATAAGGTAGAAGTTTCAGACGTAACACCTGTTAAGAAATGATAACAAAAAATTATAACAAAATGAATCAACAAATACGTGAATGTACTAAATGACATTAAATAGATTTTAAGTATATGACCACACTTGTTAACACTCATATTAATTTTATCAACTAAAGATGCATTATCAAACATTTTGAATTATTATGTTTTTTTTTACTCCAGTTAAAAGAAATTCTGAATTATAAACTTATTCATGTTATTATCTAGAAACATTGAGATACAATTTTTCACATTAAAATTAAAAAAAAATTGGAAAGAGTATACTAAGGGAAAGTACATGAACTACTTTTATACGGTATATGGTTAACCAGAAAACCGTATCTTAACCAGACAATATTTGTGTAATATAATCAGCATTTATTTATATTGACATGAATTATCATTGATGGGTTCATATACTAAAAATTTCATGTTTATTTTTATTAGCTCTCATATTTTATAGATAACGACTGTCTTAAGAGTAAAGAGACAAAAGTGTATGGCATCTAAGCTGACGGAGCGTCTTTATTCCATTCGTTTTATATATTCCTTGATACATATGACGTGGCTTATAATTATACATGCTGTCCTTTTGTTATTGTTCTTTAATATCTTTTGTATTCATGTCTTTCATTTATTTTGTTTACTAGTTATGTCTGTTTGTTTTGTTCACACAGTGTGTCAATGTGATGAAATTCAGTGCGACTGTCATACAAGTCAGTGGTTCAGCTAGCTATAAAACCAGGTTTAATCGACCCTTTTCTACATAAGAAAATGTCTGCACAAAGTCAGGAATATGAAAGTTTTTTCCATACGTATACCGAATAGCGCTCAGCCATTGTTAGTTATAAAAAATGTACGAAAGGGATGTTTGATGGGACCGGTCCAAGTGAACTATCCATTTGCAAAGAACACAGCTCTTATCGCTTTGACATTACCTAATTATATGTTCAAATTGTTTGTATTTGCACATCACCATATGTGTACTGCTTTGTTTGTTATTTGCTTATCAATAGTCCAATACTTGGACTTAGTTTCAATTGAAATATTTAATTTGACGAATTGTTTAAATTGCACTAACTAATTAAGTAATTTAAAGTATAAAACACTAGTAAGTAGAAACAAATGTAAAACAAATAGAGCAAATATTACACTTTACAGCTGCCATTTCAAATTTGAATTTTAATGTCATATTTTCAAAAACCATTCTCGAAATTTGTAACACGCCGTTACAAATCTAGTGGTTCAAACATTCAAATTAGTTTGGGATGATAGTACCTTCTTGTTTTGATAAGAAATTCTTCGAACGGGTATAAATGTTTCCACCCATTAAAACATCGACAATGTTTGTTGTTATTGGAACATTGGCAATGAGAGAACCATTTTATGGGAAGAGGTTTTGAAACAATATTCATTTTGTCGTTGTTGCCGGGTTTGGTCTATTATCAGGTCTTATTAAATATTTGTGATATTAAACAGAAATTAAATAAAAACTATGCCAAAAACTAAAACAACAAAAATATCCGAGGAGCATTTTCATATGGTGTAATTTCTTTACATAATTGGGGGTTCATTGGTATGCTGTCTTTTTCATTAAAAAAGAAGACTTGGTTTGATTCCCAGTGAGACAATTCTCCACAAGAGACCAAATGACACAGAAAAAAGACTTGATATGATTCCCAATGATACAACTCTCCACAAGAGACCAAATGACACAGACAAATTAACTATAGGTCTCCGTATGACCTTTGACAGTGCGCAAAATCCATACTATATAGTCTGATATAAAAGTTCCCAAAATGACAAATGAACACAATTCGAATGAGAAAACTAACGGCCCAATTTGTGTACAAAAAAATCTGCAACACAGCAACAATCGACTACTACTGAATTACAGGCTGTTAAAGTTGTTTTAAAATGGAATACGCAGTGTTCAGTGATTTATAAAGCCATATGTTTTAATTTTGATACTAGAAGGAAAACAATAAAAACTGATAAGAGTTCCAGAAAGCAAATGCTGAATAAATATCCTAGTATACAGTTATATCTTGTAAGGTGGTGGTGGTGGTGATTGATTATTGACTCCTTGACCTGGAGCAGCAGCTGTAAACTGAGGTGTAGAAACAGGATATTGTTGCGTCATCATTCCTGCAGGATAAACACCAGTATGCGCGGCAGATACGTTCTGTCCGGGTACAGTCTGAATAATTTGGGTATTTGGCATTCCAAGTACATTTGTTTGCGGTCCGGCAGTGATGTACACGAATGTTCTCTGTAAACAGAACAGAAAAAAGCAGACATTAGTTTAACTATAGTATCAACAATTTGCATTATGTTGACACATATAAAACACTTTCTTATACCTTAAAAAGCAACTAATTGTGTTTAGCATTTTCTTTCGGATAATCAGCTGATACAGTATTGATCCCCTGAAAACTGAGTTTATCTAAAGGGGGGGTGGGAATAAAACAATATTAAATTGTTCTACTTAATGTTTATTAACAAATTATCGTAATTATCGCAATGTACATGTAGCACATGTACATAAATACAGGCTGTAAATCTATTCAAAGCGAGGATAACATTGAAAATGACAATGGGCAATGTGGTCAAGAGAAAACAACCCGACCAAAGAGTTAAAAGAAACAGACAAAGGTCAGCGATGAACCTGTAACACAGCGTGAAAATCCCGCCCGAGATATTTTTAAATGAGGTGTTACTTTAAACAGGGAAATTTTCGCGGCATGCAGGGAAATTTTCGGGGTAAGAGTTGAAACGCGACAATTAAACGACCACGAATATTTCCAAATGATTCATAAAACAAAACTTATAGAGAACACGACCGGGACATCGTCAATTCAAAACGGCGCGAATGTAGATTTTGTTGGGAAATTGAGAAATAAAGACGACGCGAAAATTTCCCGGATTACAGTATTGGAATAAATTACTTACCTCTGATGAACCAAAGGATGAGCAGCAACAGCAGAATGACGATGCAACTATGGCTATGACCAATTCAACAAAACCCAACAGTGCAATGATAGACGACAACACTGCAGCACCACTTTTATATTCTGCTCGCTATATAAATACATAATTAGTTATTTTATAAATATTTGAATTATTATATAGAATAATAACACTCAAAATTAAAAACCAATTGTTCAGAGAACAATTGAAAGTCTTTCCACACCACAGAAATTTGGATAAGAAGGTAGTTTCTTCATACTGATGCGATAAATAATGGTTTAATTATCTTTTTGAGTGATATAAGGGAGATAATATGCTACTTCCGGTCAAATGAATGTCACATCTGGTCTCATATGATAGGTTCTTTCACACTGATTGCAAAAATATATAGTTTCTATATACTTTTGTATGTAGAATGTGAGATAATTGGCCACTTCCGGTTTGTTGGAAGTCATTTTTAGTCTTCAGTACTTTGTTCATGTATCTATATGAAAAAATATATGGATTCTGAGTACTTTTATTTGAAAAAATTGCAAAAAAAGCTACTTCCGGTTTTCTCAAGGTCACTTCCGGTAGCCATTTTTCAAGGTCATTTGTCACTTAACCTTTTGTATCAGGTCAAATGTCTTTATAATGAACTTACTTGAAGTTATAATCAAATAACCTCATATCAAGACATTTCAGGGGCGACAACTCCTATAAGATGCCATCTAATTGTATAAGACTAAATGTAGCATATCTTCATTACAATTAAGCAGACATTTTGCACTTGTTCTTTTATATGAATCTCTCAAAGTGAGTGAGAAAATGCAAAAACAAGCAAAAGTCACAATTGGGAACTTGACCTTGACCTTTGACCTTGACCTCATTTTCTAAGTTAGGACCTAGGGGACTCAAATAAAAACATCCCAGGGTTATACGGTTATCTGTTAATGAGTTAAATAAACATACCGACAAATTCATTTTGTAAAGGTAGATAACTCCTATAAAATTTCATCGAATTGCTTCGATCCAAATACGCCAAAAATTACTGAGGATGTAACGAACAATTTGTAAAAAGAATTTTGTCGCTATCTTTTTTTGTTACGAAGGAGATACGCTTTGATGATAAACAGTGAATAGGGAGATAACTCTTACAAAGAAAATGGTTCGGCTTAGCAGGGTGAAATTTAAAAGCGCATAAACTATACGATACAATATGAGAAATATCTAAGCGACATATTGCGAAACAAACATTTATCGCAAGAACAAAAGTTGGCGGAAAAAAAAAAAAAATAATAATAATTAAAAACCAATTGTTCAGAGAACAATTGAAAGTCTTTCCACACCACAGAAATTTGGATAAGAAGGTAGTTTCTTCATACTGATGCGATAAATAATGGTTTAATTATCTTTTTGAGTGATATAAGGGAGATAATATGCTACTTCCGGTGAAATGAATGTCACATCTGGTCTCATATGATAGCTTCTTTCACACTGATTGCAAAAATATATAGTTTCTATATACTTTTCTATGTGGAATGGGAGATAATTGGCCACTTCCGGTTTGTTGGAAGTCATTTTTAGTCTTCAGTAATTTGTTCATGTATCTATATAAAAAAATATATGGATTCTGAGTACTTTTATGTGAAAAAATTGCAAAAAAAGCTACTTCCGGTTTTCTCAAGGTCACTTCCGGTAGCCATTTTTCAAGGTCATTTGTCACTTAACCTTTTGTATCAGGTCAAATGTCTTTAAAATGAACTTACTTGAAGTTATAATCAAATAACCTCATATCAAGACATTTCAGGGGCGACAACTCCTATAAGATGCCATCTAATTGTATAAGACTTAATGTAGCATATCTTCATAACAATTAAGCAGACATTTTGCACTTGTTCTTTTATATGTATCTCTCAAAGTGAGTGAGAAAATGCAAAAACAAGCAAAAGTCACAATTGAGAACTTGACCTTGACCTTTGACCTTGACCTCATTTTCTAAGTTAGGACCTAGGGGACTCAAATAAAAACATCCCAGGGTTATACGGTTATCTGTTAATGAGTTAAATAAACATACCGACAAATTTATTTTGTAAAGGTAGATAACTCCTATAAAATTTCATCGAATCGCTTCGATCCCAATACGCCAAAAATTACTGAGGATGTAACGAACAATTTGTAAAAAGAATTTTGTCGCTATCTTTTTTTGTTACGAAGGAGATACGCTTTGATGATAAACAGTGAAAAGGGAGATAACTCTTACAAAGAAAATGGTTCGGCTTAGCAGGGTGAAATTTAAAAGCGCATAAACTATACGATACAATATGAGAAATATCTAAGCGACATATTGCGAAACAAACATTTATCGCAAGAACAAAAGTTGGCGGAAAAAAAAAAAAAATAATAATAATAATAATAATAATAATCAGAACAAAAACAATAAGTCTTTCCACAGAAAAGTGGAAAGACTTAATAATAATTAAAAACCAATTGTTCAGAGAACAATTGAAGGTCTTTCCATCAAAACAATGTATTTTGATATGAAAAGTTGTGAAACTAAGTTTAAAATGTCATTTCAATCGTCAAATGATAGCTCCTAGTAAGCTGATTCCAAAAATATATTGTTTCCATACATTTTTTTTAAATAAGGGAGATAATTTGTTACTTCCGGTTTGAAAAAATGTTACTTCCGATTATATTTGAATATTTACTTGACACTGATTTCAAAAATATCTGGTTCTATATACTTTTATATTAATAAAGTACAAAAAATAGCTACTTCCGGTTTACAAAAGGTCACTTCCGGTTGTTTTTTTCAAGGTTAAATGGTTTGATATCTTTTTCTAAAAGTTGTATATCTTTATCATGTATACATATAGAATAAAAGCAAAGGTCAAAATCTAGAACGTCAAATTAAGATATGACCTTGAGATCAATTTCAAGGTCATAAACCAAGGACCTCAAATCAAAAGACCATAGGTCTTAATTATATGTAGTTAATGAGTTAAATCACCAAACGCGTATTTTTAAATACAAGAGGGGAGAAAACTCCCTTTTACATTCAACGTACGCTTGCAATCAAAAATTTACATCTTACGACATGTCGCAACTAACAATTTAGTAAAAATAATTTGTTGATATCTTATACAGTCTTTGGATATAAGTTAAAATAAGCCAAATTCAAATATTAGAATTTGACCTTGACCTTTGACCTTGACCTTATTTTCATTTTTTGGGACCAAGGACCTCAAATCAAAAGATCCTAGGTCTCTATCACTTATGGTTTATAAGATAGAAATTCATATCACTTATATCAGATGCATAAGGGGAAATAACTCTCATATGGAGCGGTCATATCGCTTCGGTCAAAATAGGACAAATCATGCGAAGGATATAACGAGCAATTTTGTAAAATAAATTTGTCATAATCTTTTACGGTTGCGAAGGAGATGCGCTAACAAGGAAAACAGTGTTTGGGGAGATAACTCCTACAAAGAAAAGTATTCGTTTACGCAGGGTAAATTTCAAAAGCGCATAAACTGTTCGATATCATATACAAAATATCTAAGCGACATATTGCGAAACAAATGTTTATCGCAAGAACAAAATTAGGCGGAAGAAAAAAAAAAAAAAAAAAAAAATAATCAGAAGAAAAACAATAGGTCTTTCCACAGAAAAGTGGAAAGACCTAATAACCATTTGATACGAATATAATCGCTGTGATCTCTAATTGTCTGTTTATTACACGATGATTGGTTGCATTATTTATATGTCTTGCTTCTTAAAAGCTTTAATATGATGTTAAGTTCGGATATAATAACGACATTATAATGTTCACATCTTTAGAAATTGACGGTAATTCTTCTACAGCCATTAAGAGTTGAACAATATGGTAAATGAAATGTATACAATTAATGACTGTTTGTTTTCATTCTAGATGACGTTTTGGCTATTTAGGTTGTACGGTTACTGTATTATTGACATACATCTCCTTTATTTGAACTACCTAAATTCTGGTTTTACTAATTTTAAAATTTTCTCAAGATAACTCAGAATAGACATTAAATAAAGACAATTTGTGTCATACATTGTTCAGGAAGCGAATTCATACAAATACATTTAGTTGTTTTATGAGTGTGTGCGTATACACAAAAACTCAAATAAAAAAGGTGAATAGAATGTTTCTTACGAAAATCGCTCCGACAACTCCCAAACTAAATACTGTTGGTACAAATGTCGCTGCCCCAACAATACAACAAACCATGAACGCAATTTTCTGTAATAAAAAGTGTATATATTTTTCAGTGCTGTAAAATATAACGTCAAAGAAAATAGAAGCAAGTAATCAAACGCACACACACACACATTTATATTTCATTTTGTTGAAGTGTTGTCCGTTTTCTATCGATGTAAATGATATAGAGAAAACGTTATATTTACATAATATTTCTTGTGTTTCATTTGAGAAATGGCCGAATGTTTGTCAATAAGTTGAGATTTACATACTGGGAGTATGGACAAAAAAATAATCACATATCAAACAAAAACAGTTGCAAGTCAAATCCAACAAAAAAAAAAGGTTATGGTTGATTTCTGAAATTATTATTATCTATCCCCTTATTTTCTTGATTTTGATTATGTCATAGATCGAATGTTTCGTTCAGTGTATATTCACTTGTTTGTTTATATAAAAAAAGATGTGCATGATTTCTCATTTGACATACCACAAGAGACCATATGACATAGGAAACACAACTTCCGTACGGCCCTCAACGAAGAGAAAAGCACATAGCCTATAGTCAGCTATTAAAGTCACCGAAATGACAAATGTAAAATAATTCATACGAGAAAAAACTAACGGCCTTTCTTTTATGTTTTCATATTTGTTTTAACTGAGTTCAGCCTTTTCATTAATATTTTATAGTGTGTCTTTCTATGTTGTGATGATACACTTATGATTTAGGTAAGGGTGAAGGTTTGGTACCTATTCAAAACGTTAAACCTGTTGTATTTTTTTCTTGTTTTTTTTATATAGACCGTTGATTTTGCCCGTTTGAATGGTTTAAACTACCAATTTTATGGGTCCTTTATAGATTGCTGTTCGGTCTGATTCAAGGCTCCGTGTTGAAGGCCGTTTATTGACCTATAATGGTTTACTTTTATAAATTGTTATTTGGTTGGAGAGTTGTCTCATTGACACTCACACCAACTCTTTCTATATCTATTTGACCTATATGGTCTACTTTTACAAATTATGACTTGGACGGTGAATTGTCTCATAGACAATCACACCGCATCTTCGTAAATCTATATAGTTTGTCCCAATGTGTCGGAAGGGTGAGCAGATGTTGCCTCGTATGTGAAACCGTTTCTATGACAACACATTATGATCATTTACAATATTTATACATAGTGAATTATCTACTTAGTAATTAAAATTACTCTAAGCACATCATAAAACAATCAATGCAGTTAAACAAGGTGTTAAACTTTAAAACAATCAATGCAATAAAAATGAAATAAAATTTTGAACCCATATAAACAGGAAACAGAACAGTTAAACAAAATATCTATAACTAAAAGGCATTTACTACAACGAAACGAACATAGATAAAAAGTCATTGTCAGTGTAAAAAGTTAAATGTAATCCCTGAAAAGGAGTCTGAAATAATGTTTTTTTTTCCTTTCTAAAAAAGTTCAATTAAGTGTTTATGTCTCAATAACGACACATGGTTTTAGTAGTGTTTTCCTTTGCCATCTGTGTACCCTGTAAAGAACACTCTAAGAAATTCAAGAGAAGATAAAGATACCAAAAGAGTCATTTTAACGCACAAGTCAAAAACAAACACTGCAATGACTATGGCTAAACATAAACAAATACTGACAGACAAGCAACAGTAGATACACAATAACACCAACAACTTAAGACTGAGCAACACGAACCCCATCAACACTGAGGATGATATCAGATAGGAAGGAGGTAAGCAGATGTTACATCCATCGTGCAATGTCATGTTTTCTGTGACAAAAAAAAACTAAATATTAAGTATTCTATGCTATGCTTATACATTGTAAAGCATACTATATGGAACGAGTGTTGCTCTTTCGTGTCATTGTTGGAGGAACTCTTTATGATTTTGAAAAGGTTTTCAAAATATGTTGATTTAAGTATATATGTTTTCTGCTCTATGGTGGGATTGTTGTCTCTTTGACACATTCCCTATTTTCATTCTCAATTTTATTATAACTTTGTCTAGCTTATTGCATTAATGAATATACAGATGTATATTCGATCTTATTGTCGGCTTAGTTATCCTTATCCTTAACGGTAGTTTTAGTGCTTACCTGATTGTTTATTGTTAGGGATTTAAAGACAAATTTGATTTAATTTGAATTAAGTTATGTTTGATTGTTTATTGTAAATATACACTAGTGCTTACCAAACATTTCCAGCGACTTTGACGCCTTGGGGTCATGCAAAATGGAAAAGTTCCTGTCAGTATAAACTATAAAAGATATAGATAAAGCTGATCACTGAATGACAATATAAGTGCGTGTATTTTTTTTATTACCAGGAAAATATAATTGGAATCACTATCAAAAATTATTCAATCTATAAAATGCGACATAAGTTTTAAAAATTCTGATACATATATGACTGAGGGGAAAAATTTCAAGGACAATCATTCGTATACTATTTATTATTTTGTGTTTTGCCGGTGACAAAAATGTAATATTAATCCTCAAATAGTCTTTGAAAATGACTGACACGTCGGTTTGCACATTCTTAAGATCATGCTTACAAAGATGATATTCCAATGTTCTAGTGGCACGCAATTATCGATTTTTTTCAGTCAGTACTTACAAAATACCGCCGTTAAATCATTGTTTTCTTAAATGTTAAAGTATCAAGCCCTGGCACAATACAAAACCCTATAGCCTTTACATCATTTTGCATTTTCATGTTAATATTCAGTATTTCGAATGATAGATTTTTTTACGTTGTGTGTGTGTTTTTCGTTTGTGAAGGGAGAGTTTTCAATGTGTTTTATAATGTACACTTTGTGTTTTTGTTTTTTTTATCTTATTGATAAAATGTAGTACTTTTTTTTTAAATCTTGATATAATAAAAACAAATTAAATAGTATAACATCTCACCCATCCGGAAAAAATGACACAAACTATATCGAAAGCAAGGAGTGGTGATGCATAGTAATACCAATCACACCGATAGTAATAATCATCATAATTGTAATTAGAGTTATCATTGTAATCACAATTTTTACTCAGATTTACACTGTCAATGATAACTCCAGCAAAACTTAGAATGCCACATAATACACCAATCCCAATCTGTATTCCGCCAAACACCCTCAGCGTCTTCACTCGATATTCGTTGGAGGCTTCGTTATCTGTATTCTGTATATTCATGATCACTGGTTGATTTTTGTTTCAACTAAATGGGTTTTTTCACATGTACATGTATCTGTTAAAATGAGAAATAGAATAGGAAACTATTAACAGTAGATATAAAAGGTAGGTTACTAATTGGACGACAGAGATGAAGGGAAAAGAATATGAACTGCTGTTGAATATTAAACTTTATCTTACCTCCTATACATGTCTAGGAATATGATTGGTTAAAAGCGTCCTCGTGGAAACCGTGTATATTTAATATTAGGTTAGTTGGTTGACTGGGCTTATTTCATACACGGTTAGTAGTGGAGTTGCTTCCCTTTATATTCCATATTATGTAATAAGTAGGCGGGGCTTATTTCATACACGCTTAGTAGTGGTGTTACGTCCCTTTAGAAAAACAAAACAGTACTCAGAAAAAATCTTAAAGGTTTCAACAGACGAAGAAAGTGATGATAAAGTGAAATAAATTCATAAAACACATTTAAATCTAACAAGTTGTCATTGTTGGCATCTATTTTTTGTAGGATCAAAGGAAGTAGTTTCTTAATCATGTTAATGCTAACTGTAATAAAAACTTGCTCACTTTGATAGGTCACTAGTCTACATTTTACACGTTAAGATAGTCAGCAAGATAAATTCGTAAAAAAATGGCGTAATACGGTATATTAAGGGTCAGTAAATTCCATAAGGGGATTCGAGCTTCGCACTCACCCCATATGGAATTTACTGACCCCATATATACCGTATTAGGTCACTAGCACACTATGTAACTATGAATGTTTGATAAATATGTGTGTTGTTTTCTCTAATCAATTATCAAGGATGGTTCGTTGCTGAAAATGAAAATAACTTATCAATCAGTGTTGTTTTTAATTAAGTTCAAACACTTACATTTTTTTTTTACTTTCGTCATGAGCTGTGTTCCTGATGATTGTTAATCAAGAAATACGCGACACACATACATTTTTATTATTTGTTTTTCCTGTATATGCACTAAAAATAAACTGTTTTTAAAACATCTGGATACTGAGTTTCTTTTGTGTTTTGTAACGAAATATATTGTAAGTTAGACATTATGACTTTCTACTAGTTAAGGTCAATTGTCCCTTCATGTCCTGTGAGCTATTGATACCACTTGGTCCATGTAAGCTTAGTTTCAAATTCTCTCTAAACCAATTGCAATCTAGCCCTCAATGTTCAACAATGTATCTCATATAACGTATGCATTTTTCTACACTGCAACATACCAACATGGTCACAATGACTTTAAAATGCCGATAACTGTCAATCATCTTATAACATAACCACTTTTATAATAGATATACAACTTTAACAAAACCACAATGCCCAAAATGTCAATATCTATGAAAACTGTTGACTGCTTTATATGCCTTCAGAATG
Source organism: Mytilus edulis (assembly GCF_963676685.1). Lineage (NCBI taxonomy): Eukaryota > Metazoa > Mollusca > Bivalvia > Mytilida > Mytilidae > Mytilus > Mytilus edulis. The sequence continues at coordinate 65,635,219 of NC_092350.1, read as the reverse complement.
ACAAGATAAGTTATTAAATTGACGAATTCTATAGATTCTTGCATTATTTTGAAAATTTGTGTAATTGGTTTTCATGAACCAGTGTATAACCAAAACCTAATCATCGTACAAAACACCGATATCTTGTGGAATGATAGGTTGACTTCTGGTAAAATAATTCAGATTTCCCCCCAAAAAAGACGGAAACAATTAACAAATTCAGACATGTGAGTGAATAATATATCAAAGCATCAACAAATTTCAAGGAAGAACTCAAAGCAATGCTCTCAGTGTTTATGAATTTGATCTTACAGTGGCAACAGAAAAAATCTCAACAATAGTGATTGCAATATGTTCGTCACTAGATGAGATGTGAATTTTGAAAATAAACGTGATCAAAATCCGAACCGCATTACCTCCATGTCTTCACTGCAGCCCACATTTTCAACAATTGAAGAAATATTGTTTAAATGGTACAAAACTTATTATAATTAAACCAGCAGTATTTTTGAATAAAAATGTAGTTTTGTATAGAATACATGTCCCTTTAGTAATCAAACATTTTGGGTAAGGAATAACATGATACTGATGACGTAAGACATGATAATATGCAAATGTGTGTATTGATCTTGTAGGACGTTTGTATGCTCGTTTTTATATCGACAAAATCACTGAGTATTCAAATGTATATGAAAACACTTCTATCAAGAGTTGTAGCACATATTTCATTTTTTTACAAAGATCGAATTTCAAAATACAACATTTGTACAAAAGGGTTCAAAAAACAACTTAAAAATTAGATACTTTTAACTTAGTTTAAAATTAAAAAAATTAAATTAAAAAACAAATAACAGGTGTCTTCTATCCCGTCTGCAAGTGATATTGAAAATATCATATGCATTTGGAATCATTGTTGAAATTGAAACTACATAGTCATAAGTGTAAGACAGAAGTAGCACATATATGTATTTGCTTTATGATTACATGGATAACGATTTTCAAAGATGAAAAAATTATACTTGATAACCACAACTTCTACCCCTTCGTGGTTAATGTAGAGTGCTTAGTATTTGGCGATATGAACGTTTAAGATTTAAAACATGTTAAACGTCATCTTCTATTAGAATATAGATAATATGTGTAAACAAATGTGTGGATGTACTGTGTATAACATTATCAATATTGATTTTGAGTACATAGTGACACCAAAGAGATAAAAATTTAAGTACACACTTCTATATCTTATAAACAACCCTAAATGATGAACCGACAGAAGATACATTATCAAAGATAACTATTACAAGAAAGCTTAATTGTCTCTTGTAAAATCAAAGTAAAAATGATACATTTTCTTTAATTTTTTTCAGTTTAAAATTCAGATAATCCTCACTTATTATCAAAAAGAAATTAATAACACGAAATAAAAAAAATGAAAATTTTGTAAAAACATAGAATACAAACAAAACGATTAATGGATATATCAGTATTCCTCTAACAGATGAAACATGTATAGTTATATACTTGTACATGTACTCTATGCTAATACGAGAACAAAAAACCGTTAATAATTTTCAAATAGCTTATTCGTATAGTATATTTCAGATCAGTCTTAAACATGTAACAGTCGTTTTGTCGTTCAGTTCATAGGTATACTTCGCGAAAAAAATAGAGAATATTTAAAGCATGTAGTCCGATTGTAGAAAAATTATCTAAATTTCTCAAAATAAATTTGAAACAACTCTTACCTGTAGATTACCTGTAGATAAAATGTTTCCCCTTTATTGTGATAAAGATAAATACTGACGCTTATTTTATTTTATGATATCAAATCTTTTATCTCATTGATATAATTTGGGGTTTTACAGTGCAATATCTCGGAACATCCTACCGAGCTTACTGGTTTTGATAAAACAATATTGATATATTTATAATTAATATGTTCATTTTGATTAATTTAATTCGTCCAGGAATAATCAAAATTATATTTTCAAATGTCAATTGAAAACGGCGGATACAAAAGTGTTATTGCACGGTTATTTTTAGACTTTATAAACACCGATATTCTCTGTGTTGTCATCTATGAACGTCGTGATTTTTTTAATGGTTTCTCACTATGGATTTATGCTTTAATACAAATTTTAAAAAGAGCTCAAATTGCAGAATGATGTTTTTATGTTTTCCGTACAAAAGGTATTGTAAAAGCCTCTTGAAATCAGAAATGATTGTAATAAAATATTAAGATATACATCGCGAGAAAGTTTTGATTCGTTTTAAAATATGTCTAAATAATCGAAATACAATAAAAAAAAAAAAAAAAAAAACAATGCATACAATATCTCCACTTTATTATCTTCAGAAATATTTTTCAAGTATTTTCAATGCTGTAACACAATTTATCGGAAATGAAAAGTAAAATAAAACAGAAAATCTAAACTAGAGGAAAATTCAAAACGGAAAGTTCCTAATCAAATGCCAAAATCAAAAGCTCAAAGACATCAAACGAATCGATGACAATTGCCATATTTCAGACTTGGTACAGGCATACATAATAATATGGAAAAAAAAAATAATGTCAATGCAGAATAATGTATTATTGGTCCGTGACACCGGCAGGAACATTAATTTTACCTTTTGTAAGCGTAGCGCTTTTAAAAAATGTAATCAATTCCTGAATACGAGGAAATATAATTGTATACACTATTTGTTTAAATAGACATAATGTTGTATATTTTTACATCAAATCGGAAGTAAAAATATTATTTCAACATGTTCAAACAGTTGAAAATACGCTGTATCTTTCTTTTCTGAAAGGTACTTTAATACTCTAACGTCATGTAAGTAGATTAAAATATTAAAAAAAAAACAGTTTACCCTTGATATAACGTACATAAGTTTTGGTAAACATGGTAAAAAAAGATACTGTAATTGAAGATTTTTTTGCTAATAAGTTTCTAATCAGTTATGCAAAATATGATGAGTGAGGATTTGGTGGATCCAGTGGTTGAAGCGGTGGATATGGTGTCCACGCTAATGACTTGTCATCAGCAACATCATTGAAATCATCAGCAAGTGGTCTTGCGACTAAATCAACATAACTTTCTGTAATGAGCAAAAATGTTATTACATATAACATGTCATAATGAACAACGTTATATTGTGACTTCTGTCAACTTATCACCTTGAATAAACATAAACGTTTTTTCATATTACGTGAACAACGTTGTATTGATTGTGTACTTTGCCAAGTATTGTAGCGTCATAGTCACATGATATAAAAACAAACGTGACTGCATGTAACATGTCTTTATGAACAACGCTATATTGTGTACTCTGTCAAGAAATTTAGCACCACAATCATCTTGTACTTTGCAGTATTAAAGCGCCATAATCACATAACAAACATAAACGTTATAACATATAACGTGTCTTAATGTGCAACGGTATATTTTGTACTCTGCTAAGTGTTGAGCACCATAACTGTCTGTAATACATATATACGTTACTAGTATTACATATGTCATATTTTAATGAGCAACATTATAGTGTGTACTCTGTCAAGTATTATAGCGTCAAAATCAGCCGACACAGTGGCAGATCCAGCAATTTAAAAAAAGGGGGGGTCCCAACCCAGAATAAAGAGGGGGGGTTCAAACTATATGCTACTATTCAAATGCATTGATCGTCCAAAAAAAGGGGGTTCCAACCCCCGAAACCCTCCTTGATCCGCCACTGCGACATTAACAAAAACGTTATTATATATAACGTGTCTTTATGAACAACGTTATACATGTTATATTGTGTACTCTGTCAAGTATTCTAGCGCCACAATCACCTGAAATACATATAAACGTTATACCATATAACATGTTTTTATAAACAATATCATTGCTCGTACATGTATAATAGGGTGATACTACTAATAATACTTCATTGAAATTTTGCTTGAAGACAGATCATACTTATTACAACAACAAAATTGGGGTCACCGAAGTTGTTTTCGAGATATGACGTCATCAAAAAGTCAAGAATCGCGTTTTACCGAAATATAGAAATAGCGCTTTAAGTTGCTAATTGAAGACGAAATTATTGAAAAACGATCTTTGACTGGTATAACTAAAATATTCAAATGTAACTTTTACCTTATACACATTTATTTTTTCTCAGTTTCCTTATTTTTCAGGGCCTTTGAACATTTCCCGCCATTTTTAATTTCTATTAATTATAGATTTCTCTTGAAATAAAAAAATCTACTAATTTTGTTTCCTTGAAACTTCTGTCTAATTGCAGCTTCAGGGGAGATTTTAAAAGCATAAATAAAAAAGGGGGGTCACCGATGTTTTAAATCCGCTAAAACGGAAATTATCTTATTGTCTATTTTTGGAAGGAACTGTGACTAAGGCTCAGAGAACGACGTTACTAAGATAGGAGCATTTCTTGCAATGCTTGGAACTATTGGGTTGACTTAAACTTTTCACTTCAAAATATACTCACATTTTTTCAAGGTATTTCGATTATTAATGGATAATTTTATCAATCTATAGAAACGTTTTAACATTACATACAGTAACAGTTTATTATAAAGTAATTGTCAAAGTTGAAGTCATTTTGAATTTTTTAATTGCATTTGTTGTATAGGGAAAACGAATGTGTGCCTCATGCCGTATTTAAAAAATAATTGACGGATCCGGATTTACAAATTTAAAATCTTCTTCTTCGGAATATTGAGGTTATCGGGGCTTAAAAGTAACATGTTCCATTTAGACTACAAACAGAATAAATTACATAACTTGTCCATTTGCACCGGGAAGATAAAACTTGAAATGTCGTATTAAAATCCACAAACTCGGCACTTTTAAAAAAAGCCCTTAATGACACCATTTTCGGAAGAAATTTAAAATTGGTTAACATTTCCGTAATTACATAACGCTCCATAATCGCACTAACGTAAGTTCGACTTTCAGTGAAATTTTGAGTTAAAGTTCGAGTTTTGATTTCGAACATATATTCTAGTAAGAGTTCTAGTCAAAGCTCGAGTTACACTTAGAAACTTCCGAGTTATACTGTTAGATAGAGTAAAAATTCTGGTAAGAGTTAAGATTTTGAGATCCGATGAAATTAAGAGTAAGATTGCAGTTTTTTTTTCCATTGTTTTCTTGAATTTTGCAAAACTTTCAGTGGCAAATATTACATAAACATCAGCACAAAACATTTGTCTATATGAGTGGAATATTCTTTTACCAGACGGACCATTAATGTGTTGGTTACTATTTAGCAGTACTCCAAAGACATGAAACTCTACACACAAACAACTCAGCATTGAAATAGACCATAGACCATAAGCATGATAAGGGCAGAATGCAGGTAAATGTTAGTCATCTTAAAAACTATAACAGATATAGACAATCTGACATAGCAGAAATGCTCAAAATGACGCTGGAATCAAAAATGATTTTATACCAAATTATGTTTTGGTATATTTTGAAAAATTAAGATATACAGTTTAACAAATGGAGAGTTGTCTCATCGTCACTCATATCACATCTTCGTATTAGTAGTTACCATGATATATTATTATCAAATTTCTGAATGTAAAGTCTATAATTCATGCGACATAATTTCATCATGTTCATGTTAGTCTATTAAGGGGTAATGAGTTTATACACATAACATGCATATTCAAGACGATTTTAACCTGTTAATATGATTTGCTTGATTTTAAAAATTATGTCACAAGTGCTTTCACCTAGGTCTTTAGAAAGTGAGCGTTCTCGGAAGAAAAAAACATCAAATAAATGCAAATTTGTCTAGTATCAATCCTAGAACCCATTATAATTGAAACATAAAACTCTCACCTAGGTCTTTAGAAAGTGAGCGTTCTCGGAAGAAAAAAGCATCAAATAAATGCAAATTGGTCTAGTATCAATCCTAGAACCCATTATAATTGAAACATAAAACTTTCTTATCTGCTGGTTTTGTTATATTTACATTTGATTTCACGTCTGACCAATACTTTCTATTTTCTCTGTACATAATTGACCAGTATATAAATGACGGAAACCAACAATAAATCCAAACAACAAAGTATTCACATGAACCAAGCATTTATCATTTTTACAACACCGCAACTCAACATCCATAATGTATATCAAAGTTATATAACAGTAACAATATTTACATGGAATAAAGTATCTTACAAAATTATAAAGAGTTATCTAGTTCGTTAAACACAATAACATTCTAAAGAATTTTCAGTATAACAAAACTTTTACTGTTGTTTTATTCTTCTATAATTTCAATGTTTGAACTATTTATAACAACAGAGTCATATAGTCTTCGTTTAGAATACCGATAAGATTATACTTTTGTAAACAAATGTGTGGATGAAATGACATCACTTTATCAATAAACACTTGGTTTGTTGTGAGTACACACTGACACCAACGAGATACATGTTTAAGTACACACTAAGATATCTTATAAACACCACTAATTGCTTTACCAAGAGTAGATGCAATACTAAAGATATCAAATACAGAGAAAAACATTGTCTCTTGTACAACAAACATGACAAAAGTCTGATGGTACAAACACTTTTCAAATTAAGATATTTTTTTCACTTCACAGTTCAGAAAACGTCACTATTATTCAAAAGAATTGTATAAACTGAAAAATTAAAACATTTGATTAATATATAAAAGAGCCTTTTGTACCCCAAAAAATGAAAAGAAGATATGGTGGTTTAGCATATATTCGTATTATATGGTGGAACAGCAAGAACTACAACCGATGACAATATTCCGATAGCTCTTTCTACAGTTCTTGTACAATGTTTTCTAAAAAAAACCTGCCGTAATTCATCTTTAAATACTAGCTTTCACTTCGCAACCGAAGAGTAACATGATTTCTATTGATTTTGAGTTTAAAAAGGTATATTTTTTTACTTATGTACAGTTTATATGTTTGTTAAAATGAAACATATAAACGTGGGAGATTACATAAAAATTCTTAGTATGATTAAGTCTATAATAATTAATCGATTAGAGTTTTCTAAATTTAATTTGAAAATTTGAAAAAAATCTTACCTGAGAATGCAAATCTTCTTTTGTATTATGTGTATTGAACTAAATTTTGACGTTGGTTTTATTTTATGATAACATATCTTTTATCACTGTGATGTAATCTCGGGATTTTCAGTGCAACATCTTGACATACACATCAAAGGTACTTATTGATAACAAAAGTTTGATATATATATCAACGAAGTTAACCATAAACACATAAGTTTTGTTATTCAACCTTTTTGTTCACGGTTTTCTGACAAGGATCTAAGATCTGACAAAACATGTATTTTATTTTCTTGTATCAGGACTTCTTTTAAGTTCATCCGGGTTTGCTTAAACCATACACCATTTTTATAATTTCCAGACAAATTTGCAGTTCTTGAGATAATAATGAACTAAACAAAATTTAGAACCAAGAGTTGAGTAATTTTAAAAGCAATGCGCGGTCACATGATTTACATTTAAAATAGATTGTAATTGAAATGAAAGTGAATACAGATGATTTGAGGCACCTATTTATCTACGTCAAAGATAATAGATAGACATGATAGAAGTCATTTTATTTTCTGCTGCCCTCTTTATTAGAAAAATATAGAAATAGTGAGAAATGAGTGATTGCTATTGGTGTTAAAATAACGAGAAATTTAGAGGACACTCTATATGCTCTATGAAATGTGCAAAACTATCTGTGCAAAATTTAGTGAGGGTTATATTTCATTTATATTATTTTCAAAATCCCAGAAGTATAGAGTACGCTTAGAAAATGCAAAAAAAAAGGGAGCAGTGTCATATGTGTTTTTCAGATAATTCACACCGGTTGTTTTTATAGTGAATACACAGAACCCTAAAAAAAGCTATATGTGTCACTTATATAAGTTATGACTTCAATTTAACCTAAGGCGAAATAACGATTTGTGACGCATCAATGTATACGTCTGATGTAAAAAGTAAAATTTATGAAGATTGAACCAGAAGGCTTTCACGAGATTTTTCTGATTTCATTGCACATTTCATTGTACATCTGCTGCAAATAAATAAAACTGCAAATCTATAAAGGAACGTACAGTCTTGTTTATTTATTGAAAAAAGTTTAATTGAAATAGAGTGCAATCTTAATTTGTATTTTGAATTATCAATAACAGGATCATTGGGGATTATACGGATCTGGTGGTGGCGGTGGAACCAATATTATTGGTTGGACTTCTTCATAGTCTTTAATTTATTTGAGGTTTTAAGTAATTGGATATGGATCTGTAATTAACATAGGATAGAATATTAAGATATGAATGCATCTACCAGAACATGCAAATTCAGATGGTTGAATGTGCTACCAATGTGCTATTTATCATGTCTATATAGAAAAAATATAACAAAAATGCAAAGTAGTAGTATTCGTCGAAAGTAGATATTCCTCATTTCTCTGTTCTAATCTCACAAATAGGAGAAAGCCAATGGCACAATTAAAGTAAGCAGAGCAGTAAAACACTCGTAATTGATAAATATTCTACCTTTTGAATATTGTTGCTTTTTCAGCATATACATTAAAAAACGCAAAAAAACACATGTAAGATATACCTGAAAGCCTAGGATGCATCCTTGAAATTAATCCAGAATTATATAGCGGAATGTATTTAATTCCCTTTCTGACGACTATCGACTTACTACGAGAAAATCATTTTGTAAATCTGAATGTATACATGTGCCCTATAAAGATTAAATAAAACAACATGAACTCCGAGAGAAGCAAAGAGAGTTGCATTTGGAAACAAATTAGAAACACATTGAAAATTGGCTAGAGTGTGTTCTCCTCGGTTTTTTTACATATCCACAAAATGAGTAACAATGCACACAATGAACTGTTTAGAGAGGGGCGAACGATACCAGATGAACAGTCAAACTCATAGATAAAAAAAAAACTGACAACGCCATGCCTTAAAAAAAGGACAAAGAGACAAATAATAGTACAAAGTGAAATCACAAAAATGCTGAAATCCATGGAAAATTTAAAACGGAAAGTCCCTAAACAAATGACAAAATCAAATAATTAACAAATCAAACGGATGAACAACAACAGTCATATTCCTGACTTGGTACAGACATATTCAAATGTAGAAAATGGTGGATTGAACCTGGTTTTATACATGTTATAGCGCTAAACCTCTGACTTGTATGACAGTCGCATCAAATTCCATTATATTCACAACGACGCGTGAACAAACCAGACATAAAAGACACAACATAGAAAACTAGAGACTAACCAACCGTGCGAGCGCTATAAAGCAAGTCATGTTCGATAAACACTTCCATCATCTAGAGACTAAGCAACACGAACCCCCCCCCCCCCCAAAAAAAAAAAAAAAAAAAAAACTGGGGGTGATCGCAGGTGATCCGGAAGGGTTAGCAGATCCTGCTCCACATGTGGCACCCGTCGTGTTGCTCATGTTATTACAAACCCGGTAAATAGTCTAATTCGATAGGTCTCATTCGTTTGAAAAGGGAAATGGAGTGTAGTTACGACAGAACATATCCGATATCATCTGTAAAACAATATTCCATAAAGGTTAATGCAATCAACTGGTGATGGCTACAATTTACTTATTAATGATAAGACTAGACCACATGTTATTAATCAACACAACACATGTTTTCATGCATTGTGGTATACACAATTTCGTTTACTTGTATCAACATTTATAGTCCATGATAAGAAGTTTTGGTTCCATACTCAGATTAACAAATAGTTGATTCTTTTCAGAAAATATTTGTTTGAATTACTCGATATATACTCATTAATATAATCGATGATTAAGTGAAGATTTTAGATGTTCGTCTACAAGACAGCAACAAAACAACAGTGGAAAACATAATTACCAATAAGATGAATTTTCATTTAGTTATTTAAAAAAAGTGTTTTTTGAATTATGAGTGGGTTCGTAAGAATGGGAAAGAGTGTTTGTCAAATATATGTGTTGGTCACTTAAATGTCCCAGCTTTTTACATGAATGATGTAATGATATAATAGCAATTTAATGTAAAGAAAGGAAATTTAAATCTAGGAAGGGGTGTGTTTCTATTACTTTGTCCATTAAAAAAACCTAGCACATACACCTTTCAGAAATATTTGTCCTCCATTGTCTTGAAAGTGATATTTACCCTAGAATTCTATGAAATATTCATATGTTTATAATTTGACAGGTACAGTATAAAATAAAATTGAGAATTGAAATGAAAAATATGTCAAAGAGACAATAACCCGACAACTACCCGATTAACAAGCAGAAACTGCTTCAGCCAATCAATGTGTCTCAGCTGCCCTCTAAATAAAACGTGTGTACTATTTCAGTACATTTAAAAATCTATATCAAACATCTGAAATATTGTCTAACAATGTTAAGAAAATCTTTTAGAATTTAATCTTTTGCATTTCCATATTTCGCTACACAATTGGTCCTGTTGCGTTAAAGGTAATAAAGTAATATTTGTTTAGATAATTATTACCAACTGACTTGGTAAATCAGAATGAAGCTAATATGTGTTGCAAATACATTTATCGATACACAATCTTACCTGTAATACAGCTTGTTTTCCTATATAGTGTTGAATAAAATATGTTCAATATTATCTTCATGGCCTATCATTTACTGTTGTAATAAAGTTGGGTTTTTCCAATTTGACTTCCTATCATAAAGCTGGTTTATGGTCATTTATATCAACTAGAATTCTGCAATCAAATTTAAATGTTGACATTTTAATACACTAAAGGTGAGAGGTACGTAAATGAACGCCTCTAGTAGAAAACGGGAAAACGACGTCTGTTGTTATGGGATTTATCTCCCGTACACCAGAAAAAAATGTTTTCAAGATATCGGAATAATGGTCAATTTGGTGGAAGAGTACTGAATGCACCTCTCCAAATTTAACAAAAAATGAAGTATACAAATATCTTAGCACAGTAAATCAGTACTTCACTCCCATGAAAATAAAAGTAACTACTTGGCTTGTCGTGATGGTCGGAGAGTGAGTTTACTAGCTGACCAACTTAAAGCTTGCAAGAACTGCTATAAATCATAATGTTGTTACAAAACTGTTTAAAAGAACAATTTAAGAATCGGTTTCGGAAGTATTTGGTATATACATTGGGTCAACTGTACATGTGCATACATTAAATTACTATACGCTGGTAATCGGTACAGATCAGAGACCTATTAGTAACTTGAAAATCGGGAATGCTGTTATTGGGAGTGAAAACGAGATGTAGTATTGAATATTGTAAACACGTGCATGCATAATCCATTACACACATACACTCACACAATAACAAATTAAAGCATACACTATATATTGTCATTTTATTATATTAAAATTCCATAGCTAAAGTAGTCACAGACTAATATTGATCAACATTCGGTCATGCATTTGCATTCATAAATAAATTTGTTTCTCAAAACAACTGTCACAGTGAAAACGTTAAGGACGTATTCAATCCTCGACAAAAATGATGTTAATTCTGATATTCTTATTTGATATTCCTGTTATATAACCATTTTCTCATTTAAATATAAACATATGGATGTTCATACAAACAAAAACAAAAACTTTCTTTACAGTGCTTTCTTTTACGTCCACGATATGGTCTATAAATAGAATTTGAAAATAAAAGTACTAGGTAAAAAAATGTTACACGTTGCTTTTCAGTCAATTTGATTTGAATGTGAAATACAAGCTTCCAGCATGAAAATGCGGTAAGGGAAATATAGAGTTGCGCTGCATGAAAATTAGTCTTTATGCTGCCACTTGAAACATAAAATAATTAGCAAATTATATAAATACTGCCCCCTATACTGAAGATTTAGAAATTTCTGCGTGCATCAATCAATTCATTATAAAATGCTCAAAGTTTCGTAATTTCTTATTTCGATTTAAGTGCTGTTTGTATACATGTGCAAATGCTTTTATTGAAAGTTAAAATTAGAGTTTTTATTTTTGCTAAATGTTTCTTCTCAATTTTTTACAATAATTAAAACTTTGCAAAAAATTCCGAAGTATCATTATATCCAAGCCGGGCATCATCTGTGTCATTTGGACACATTTTCTCATTTATTAACTATTGTTTGTCTTTTTACCGTTTTTCTTTTTTTTCCATGGCATTGTCAGTATGTTTTCGGCTTATAAATTTCCTGTTGCGCGGTATATTTCGCCTCCCTTATTGTGAAACAGCAAAATTGAGGTCGAAAATGTGAACATTTAATGTATATCGTCATTCGGAGACTCTATTTCAATGTCAGATCTTTTATTGTTTCTGTTAAATATGTTTATAACCATATGCAATTTTTTAACAGTGTGTTTAATCAATCCAGAAATACGTGATAAATACATAGAATCTCGTATAATCACTGGAAAAAAAATAAGAGGTAATTCATCCTTTTTTCAGGCAGGATAATATGCTCTATCGCGCATACGTATTGTGAAAAAAAATTATAATGAAGCGGTCGTTGTCTTGTCAATTCTGCTGATATAGCGCAAACTGCATACAGCGTTATCGTTCGGGTCATACTTCCCTTTCTCTGTAAAGAAGCGTAGCCAGATGTCACCACTGTTTCGGAGTTTGGATATAGCCTTGACGTTGCGTTGTCCTTTCGGCAACGTCATGATTTGTTTTCTCTTTTCCCGTCACCAACATCCTTTCAACGGTTGATATATGAAAAGGGAGTTCGATAACCCCATGAAAAATAAATTAAGCTTGAAATTTCATATTTTTTGTTCAAATTTGACGTTATGTCTATGTACTTATGTTGTTTCCTTACCATTTTCAAATGTCTGGAACTCGGAAACTAGATCGGTTACCTACTTAAATTTTACGGACGGTTTTTAATTATCTTTTTAAAAATTCTACCTGCATACAATTTCTTTAAAAATCGCCGGACAAGCAATTTACGTACCTGTTACCTTAACATTTATTTAATTAGTGTGCCTTTGACTCAATGTATGCCTTTTTTCCATTATTTTGTATCAATGGAATCTCATGTACTAGTTTCTGTTGATTTGAATTGAAAAAAAAGGATAAAAGAAACATGATGAACTGTTGATATAAAATGTCTCGTATATGTTCACGGTAAATTTTAATGTGTGCGCGTGGCAATTATGCGTAAAATACAATGTATTATTTTTAAAACTGATTATACATTCTTGAATTTGATGGATTCTTAACATGATCATCCAACAATGTTGAATGACATCTGTTTTAATTATAATTAGATGCATCATATGGTCATAATTATATTCTTCTCTTATTTTCTTTGGCTTTGATTCATATATTTAGAAATTCGGATGTAGAATTTACCAATATTACACCAACCTTCATTTTGGAGATGCAAATTATGAATGAATCAAGTTTTTCTTACAGGACTAAACCTATGAAAGTCCATGTATTGTATATTTATTTATTGTTCTATTTTTTTCTATTAATTAACTTTCTTCGTGTTTGTTTCCTAATGCGTTTTGCCTACACTTTTAAGAAATCAATTTTTTTTAGTATCTGGAAGATTTAATGCTTTTCCATTGACAACATGATCATTTATACAATGTATCAAAATGTAAAAACGTAACGGGCTCTACATAACCAATGTTAAAGATACAAAATTCAACCATTCAGACCCTTGTGTGCTCCATGGATAATAATAGTTTATAATGACAATGATCCAGGTTTCATTAAAATGCGGTTGAATATATTGATATATTCATTGTTTTTCAACCACATGTTGACTAATTTAAAACCAGATGTCTTGACTAACCAGTTTATTGTTCATGTTTGTTTTTTTTGTATGCTTTAAGTCTCTTTTTCTGTCACAGGGGCTTCAGTGGTCAAGTGGTCTAATTAGTTCAATAACTCAGACTGTATTGCTAAATTGTTACACTGCTGTGAGTTCAAATTCCGAACGTAGCAGGTGCGCTCGAATGCAACCTTAACTGACTAGATTGTCAATTATCTACCGACATAGCGTGATATATTTATGTACTTTCTATATTCGTTTGTAAGTTGTTGTTTTTTGATGAACTTCACTTTCATGTTGAAGATGTTTTTAACTTCAGTTTCATGTAGCAAGCAAGTAGTTATACATACCAAAATTTGTCATATTCTTTTTTCTCTACACATGTAACTGTAAAAACCTCTTGAAATCTGATATATGAATGTACCGAAATATAATAATATGCATCGCAAGGACAGTTTGGATTGGTTTAGAAATATATCTTACTAATCAAAAAACAATAAAATAAAACAAACAAGGAATACAATATCTTCACTTTATTATCTACAAAAAGTGTTTCTTTTTCAAATATCAACAATGGTTGTTAAAATCATGTTATACAATTTATTGCACATGAACTATAGCAAAAAAAATATCTTATCGGAGAGGCTTATTAAAAAACGAGTCAAACAGTCAAACCTATTTTGTGATGTTATAGTTCTATCTTCATACATGGACACAAACAGTTGTGTAGACACGAACTATCATTGATATAGTCATAACTGTGAATTAACAGTTTTAAAAAATGTAAATATTTGAAAAAACTAAGGCTTTTCTACCTCAGTAATATATTACCTTAGCTGTATTTGGTCCTCATGCTCCTCAACTGTGTACTTGATTTGGCCTTTTTAACTTTTTTTTTAATCGAGCGTCAGTTCAAATACAAAATTAAATCCTGGTAACTACTATGAGTGTGTATACATTGTGTAAACAAACTACAATTCCAGCACTTACACAAGTCAGTACAGTGTGAAAACATAAGCTTTCTATACAGTAAAAGGGGAACGAAAGATACCAGAGGGATAGTCAAACTCATAGATTGAAAATAGATCTTCGTAAATTCATGCAATTTTGAAACTTGGCGGATGCAGTAAGATATGAAGATCCTGAATATTTTGTATATTAGTTAACTACTTGACATTTCTAATAATTTGAAAATTACGCATGTGTCACACATATAAGTACCAATATCTAAATAAGTTAGTACTAATGCACAATACTTTATTATTGTTCATTGACATCAGCAGGAACACTCAGTATATCATTTGTAAGAGTAGCACTTTTAAACAATGTAATCCATTCATAATAAAAAAAAAACAACATGTAAACAAACAACATAACCGCATCCATAATTTGTTTAAATAGACACTTTACATTATATATCAAATATGAGATAAAGATATCATTTGAACATGCACCAACAGGTGAAACATACATGTTTATGTACTCGGGTAATGTAACTTTATGCAGTAGATTGAATATTTAAAAAAAAAAAACAGATAGCTCTTAATATTATGAACATAAGATATCAACATTTTTCGATTGCTAAAAAAGATACCGTTATGGAAGGTATTATGCTGATAAGTTTCAAATCAGTTATTCAAAATATCATGAGTGAGGATTTGGTGGATCCGGTGGTGGTGGTGGCGGAGGTGGTGTCCACGCTACTGGCTTGTCATCAGCAACATCTTTCAAATTAGCAACTTTTTTTATTGGAGCGCCTAAATGTTTAAAATCAGCTGTAATAAACATAGACAGTGTTAAATATGATGTGTATGAGTGAACAACTTTATTTTGTGTACTATGTCAGGTATTATTGCACCATATTTATCTGTAATGAACATAGACGTTACTGCATATAAAGTGTCTTTATGAACAATGTTATATTGTGTACACTGCTAAGTATTATAGCGCCATAATTATTTGTAATAAACATAGATTTTAATGCATATAACGATATAACGTGTCTTAATGAGCAACGTAAAGTAGACAATATAATATTACAGAATGCAAAGCGTTTAGAATTGTTTAAAGGTAGATAAAAACATATATATTAGCCCTCTTTCGAAGGATTCATTGTTACAACAATTATCATTATACCTCTTTATAATTTTATGAAATGCATATAAAATTATTGATACTTGACACACCATAAATGTTGTGTATCTTATGGATGAACATGTTTCGAGGTTGTGATGTGATATAGAATTATTATGTTATCACTTTGTTCCACATTTAAAATTATGTTGATTTAATAAGTTGTGTTTAACATCATTTTATTCATTTTGTATTGTCATAATGTGTTCCGTTCTGAACTTGTTCTTATAGTTTCGTTTAGTAGTGGCACATTTTGAACATGTGAGTTGTGTTTTTCAATACATTTGTTAAACAAAATAGAGTTCTATATTGCTCATTACCTGTCCTTATGATCATTGCATACTATAAAGCAGCAGGCGATAAAATGACAATCAATTCAAAAGACAAAAAAAAATGTTTAAACAAATAAAGAACATGTTTATAGTTGACATTTATGGTCACCTACAACAACAACACGTTTAGATGTCAATTATATTTTTTTTTTTTGTGATTTGTTTAATGAACGATTTGTTTTTTTATATTTTTAATTGTTAAAGACGATTCAATTGACTAAAATGTATGTGATAACTTTAGAATATTTTATGTTTTTTTTTTTTTAATAAATAACTGTTTCTTACGTTTGTTTGGATGATTCACATAATTTTGTCAATGTAACGGAGTTATAAGTTCTGTCATTTAATTGGGCGGTCTAGATAAAATGAAATCATATTTTCCCACAACCTTGATCTAAAAAAGTATGAACGTAATTGGGAAACATGTCAGTTATTTTAAATTCGTTTCGTTAGTTTGTTTTGTAAGTTTGATTGGACTTCCCCCTTTGATAATTTACCTTTGAGTTCGTTATTCTTGGTATTACTCTTTTTTTAATAAAGACATACAACAAGCTAGTCATAATATATACCTTTATAGACTTGACATTTGATAAATGAAATGGGCCTGGTAGTGTATTTGATTCATTGTCGTACCCTTTTAGTACTTGTTATGTATTGGGTTTGTTTTATTATCTTGATTGGTTGTTTGATATGCACTTACCAATATTTTCCATATATATTAAATTCAGCATACAAAAATGTAGATGAGGTATGATTTCCAATGAGACAAAAGTCTACAAAGTGGTTGTAGCCAATTATAAAAAAACGTTCTGCTTTCAATTCAACATATAAGTACAATAACTCTTACCTGGGACAGTTACTAGAGTACCTCTACTCACACGTTGTGCATCTATAAGGAACAATATTGAAAATATGATAAACTTTCTGTGGATTACTAATTTCGGGAAAAATAAAATATAAATATTTAAATTTGATATCGATGTCATTTTCAAAAGTCACCAGAAAATAATTATTGTTTTTTGTTGTTATCTACCTGAGTGACATTTACGTCATTATGTTATTGTTTTTAATATTCTTACGTACAATCCTTTTTTTATTTTTTATTTTTAAATTATACATACTTTATTGAAAACTTTCACATTTGTTAGTTTGATACAGAAAGAACCGGTACCTTATCCCGGCCTCGTTAAACATTAGATTGTATATTTAGAAAAATTGTTAGCAATTGTTAGTACTCAAAATTATAAAATATATATACAGTATATTATTGTGTATCAATTATTTCAATATTTAACAATAAAGTGAGAATTTTATTTAAGAGAGAATGTGAGAAGAGAAGAGAAAATAATAAATAATTTAAACACAAATGCAAAACAAAAAACAAACAAAAAGAAAAACTAGAGAAAAAAAAATAAAAAGAAAAAATAGAAAGTCCTTGAAATTTGGAAATTGGCAGCAGTGTTTTTTTCTTAAGATACAACATTAAATACATTTGGCAAAGTTGGTTTTCCATTGTAAATAATTCATACAAACACAAAACAGATATTAGAGAATGTATATGCATTCTAGGCACAAAAAAAGAACAAAAGACAAAACAATAAACAACATATAACAGTAAATTATATAAAAACATATATGTTGATGTGAGAAGGCTAAAATAAAATGCACAATAACATTACATAGGGTAATGCTAATTAAGTTGCTTAAGTGTAAATTATTCTAATAATGAAAGCCAGGGGTCCCAGTAGAGGTTGGCAATGTGAAGAGGCTTTGTTTTAAAAAATTTATTCTTTTCTAGTATTAGATTTTCTTTTAGATAGTTTTTCAGCCCTGCAAAATTTACTTGATTTTCACACAGTTTTGTGCTATAGATAAAGAATTTTGATAAAAGTATTATTAAGTTTTTTATTTTATTATTTTCTGTTTTTCCTAAATTTCCGAATAAAATTATATCCATGTTAAATGGAATGATTATTTGTGTTTGGTTATAAATCCAGTCCATGAGTCTTATCAACAGATCTGCTATTTTATGGCATGTCCAAAATATGTGTTCAATATCTTCAGTAACTTCACTGCAGAAAGTACATTTATCGCTTTGTTTTATTTTTATCTTAAATAAAGATTTATTTGTGCCCAATATTCTGTGTATTATTCTATATTGGAACCAGTGGAGTTTTGAGCTTTTTGTGGAGTAGAAAGACATATTATGCACAGTTTTCCAGTCAAAATTGTTGTTAAATGTTAAGGACCATTTTTCTTCACATCTAAGTTTAGTACTGTTTTTTCAAATAAAACATTATACATATCTTTCGAGCCTTTTCTTGATAAAAAAAATATTCTTATATTATTTGGCATAATTGGTCCTAGTGTTTTATAACAATTGTTTATGGATATATGGTTTTTTAAAGCCTTTTTATATGATTTTATTGATAAAATGACCCCATTATAAGTAAGAAAGTTTGACTTAATTTTATAAATGTTTTGGAATTGTTGAAAAGTCATTAGTTTTCCCTCATCGTTTAATAAATCATTTATCAAAAAGATCCCTTTATCTATCCAGTCTTTATAGACAAGGGATGTTGTTCCTATTTTTATGTTTTCATTATTCCAGAGCGAATCTGATAAAAACTCCTCTTCATTTTTTGGTATAAATTTATTTTGTAAATCTGTCCAAGCTTTAAAAACTTCTTCCCAAAAAGGGTTTTACATCTTTTTGTTGGGCCTAAATAAACTAGATTTTAAATACTAATTTTTTCAGTACTTTCTAATAGCTTATTTAGTTTTGGGTTGTTTTTCAATAACCGTCTTATCCGAGTTAGTTTCAATCCTTTTATATATTTGTCAATATCTATCATTTTCAGCCCTCCTAATTTGTGTTCAGAACATAATATTTCTCTTTTTATCTTGTCAGGTTTGTTTTCCCAAATAAATGAATAAATTTTGTCAGTTAGTTGTTTTAAAGTATTTTTGCATGGTGCTTGTAATGTTAAAAACAGATGGTTCAATTTTGAAATAATTAGTGTCTTAATGGTAGTTATTTTTCCAACTGGTGTTAATGTTTTTTTTAGACCAAATTGTTATTATATTTTCAATTTCTTTAATTCTTGGACCATAATTCAACAGTTCCATTTCATGCAAATTGACAGAAAAGTTTATTCCTAATAATGTAAACCTACTGGAACCCCATTCCAATCCCCATTTTACACACATTGTGTCTTGACTATATTTTTTTTGCCTATCCACACCACCTTTGTTTTGTCCAAGTTCATATGGAGACCAGACATTTCAGCATATTTTTGGAGTAAGCGAATTCGAAGAGATGCATCTAGAGATTCAGGTGTACCGTCAAGTATTATTGATGTGTCATCTGCGTATTGGGAGATAAGATATTCTGTGTCATCAATTTTAATTCCTTTAATTCCTTTGTTCTTTCTGATTAAAATTCCTAGAATTTCAGCACATAAAAGAAAAATATAAGGTGATAAAGGATCCCCTTGTCTACAGCCTCTTTGAATATGAAAGAAATCTGATAAAAAAAACAGTTTTGGGATACTGATGAGCTTATATTTGTGTAAAAAGTCTTTATCCAATGTTTTATAGACGGTCCAAAATTGAAAAAGTCTAATACTTCATTTTTGAATTTCCATGATACCGAATCAAAAGCTTTTTCATAATCTATGAGAAGGAGAAGACCTGGCAAATCATTTACCTCTGTATAGAATAAAATATCATATACGAGACGAGTGTTTTCTCCAATATATCTTCCAGGAATAAAACCTGTCTGGTCATTGCTAATAATAATGGGTAGAACAAATTTGATACGCTCTGCTATTCAACTTGATGCTAGTTTATAAGTTGTATTCAAAAGACTTATTGGTCGCCAATTTTTTTTAAACTGTCTAGGTTTATCACCTTTTGGTAAACAAGTAATAATACCCTGTTTTTGAGTTATTGATAATTCCCCCCTTTTGTAACCATAAATTATAGATCTGAAAACAAATTTTCCTACATTTGTCCAAAAGAATTAAAGAACTCATTCTGAGCCATCTGACCCTGGACTTTTCTCATTTTTCATTCTACGCATAGCTGTTGTCAATTCATTATAAGTTATCTCCCCCTCTAAAGATTCTTTTAAAGTATCATTTAATTTTTTAATATCAGAATCGGGTATTTCACTATTAAGATTTACTTCACTCAAGCTTTCTGTTTTAGTATACAGTTTTTTATAGTAATTTTTGGCCTCTTCTAATATTTTATCTTGTTTACAAATTGTCTCCCCTTTTTCATTAACTAGTTTGGGGATGGTTTTATTTATAAAATGTTTAGTTTCCATATTGGCATAAATATTTTTGTTTGTTGCAGATTTGTTTAAGTGCATTTCCCCTGCTTATGTCGTGTTTTAAGAATATATCATTGAAAAAGTTTGTGTATTTAACACATTTTTTCTGCGTATTGTCACATCTCCCTAATCATAAAAACATGTGAAGTAAGCACGTCGTGATATCTTCTTGTATGCACTTATATGTATATATGTATATATAATTACATGTAGCGTTCGATATTATAAATAATATAATGCTATTGGTCTAGTATTGTATTTGATACCGTTATATAATATGTAAATGCCTAAATGGAGATTCTTGCCTATAAGAACCATATGATTATTTAGGTAAAACAATAAGGGTTTAAACAAAATGTTTGCATTATGACCTATGCAAGATTATAATTGCACACGGTTATATTGAAGACACAATTTGTTTTGATATTCAATTTACTTGATAGTAATTGTGTGTATACATGAAGTTGCAAATTGTGTTTTTTCTGTTCCATTTTCCATCGTCAACATTTTTACAGGATTACGACAGAAGCAATTATTTTATTTATTTATTAGATAGAAATACTTGAAGCAGAAACGCACAGTTTAACTTGACACAAATAACGTGACAGTTCATAACATTCGTGTGGAGGGTTATTGAGAAATAAAAGTATCAAATCTTATTGATTCACATAGTATTAGGAATTGTACTATGACCTACTTTCATATCCATTTTACATTATAAAATTACCAAATATCCGCAATATTCTAGCAGAACACCCACTTGATTTAATAGCGGGGTTGGAGTGGGCTTTATGTTTTGATTCTCAATATGTGAATCAAAATTGTATCGATAAATGAAAAAGTGAAAACTTTACTAAATTTTACTGGACATATTTTACTATCGTTTATGTTCAGATTATTGAGTTTTATTTTACCTCATAATTAAGCTGCTTGTCATGTTTTAAACGCAAAGTTTTTCGAAAGAACTGCCATTTAAATGTAGTCCGTAAATAGCATACAATTTCATTTGTTATAATTTGTTGTCGATATAAAGTTAACATATTGTTTACGTTTTCCTTGTTGTATAACATACAATAGGGTATCAGGAGTGCTCTAATGTCAATATTTCATAACATCAATCCTAGCTCCGCTCAGTGTGATGTTCGTTCGACAATAAAACACATCTTACAATATGCATTTTCTATGAATAAAGTGTAAATATCTGTTCTGCTTGATTGTCTTTACTGGTTGTATAATATAGACTTTCCGGCTAATTTCTTGTGGTTCTGGTGCATTTTGTATTGTCATATTTTGTTACGTTCTGAATTAATTTATTTTAGTTTCGTTTAATAGTGATAAATTTTAAACATGTGAGTTGTGTAGTTCAATACATTGGCCTGACAAAATAAAGTTCTCTGTTGCAAATAACTTGTCATCGCATACTATAAAGCAGCAGGCGATAAAATATCAGACAATTCAAACGAGAAAAAAACTTGGTTAAGCAAATAACGAAAATGTTTATAACTGACATCTATTTAAGTTGAAATCACAGATATGTTTTTGATATTTTTAATTGTTAAAGAGGCTCACATAATTTTGTCAATGTAACGGAGCTTTAAAATCTGTCATTTAAGTTGGAGGTTTAGCTAGCTATAAAATCATATTTTACCAACAATTTCGTTTGAAAAATGTCTGTACCTAATTAGGAATAATATCGTTTATTTTCCATTCGTTCTGTGAGTTGGTTTTGTAAGTTAGTATGGACTCCCCACTTTGAGAAGTTACCTTTCAGTTCGTTATTCATGGTATTACTCTTTTTTACATGAAAGATATAAAACAAGTTAGTCATAATATATACCTATAAAGACTAAACATTCGATACATGAAATTGGCCTGACAGTGTTTGATTCATTGTCGTACCCTGTGATACTTGTTTGTATTGATTATGCTTTATTATCTTGATTGGTTGTCTGATATGCACTCACCTATAATAGTTTCTATATATATCTAATTCAGCATACACATGTGGAGATGAGGTATAATTGCAAATGGGACAACTATTCAAAAATTTCAAATAAAGTGGGTGTAAGCAATTATAGGCAACTGTACGGCTTTCAATTAGAAAAAAAAATGCAAAACTCTTACCTGGGAGAAGGGTTCGTTTGGGATTCGCATGATGTGAATCTGTAAGGAACAATATTGAAAATATGAAAAACTTTCAATGGGATACTAATTTCGAAAAAAAAATATATAAATATTTAACTTAAATGTCGATGTCATTTTTAAAATTTCACCAGAGATTAATTATTGTTCGTGTTGTTATCTATCTAAGTGACATTTACGTCCTAATTTCATTGTTAAAGTATTCTTACGTATAATCCTTGCATCTTTTGCCGTTTTTGCTTTGCATAATGCATAAATATTAAAGTCTGTTACATATAAGTGTCTTTTCCCCTGATTATGTCGTGTTTAAAGAAGATATCATTGAGAAAGATTGTGCATTAAGAACATTTTTTTCTGCGTATTTTCACTAATCATTAAAACGTGTAAAGTACATACATGTAGCATTTGATACATGATATATGATTTTGGTCTAGTATTGTATTTGATACACTTACATAATTTGTATTTGCATAAACGAAGTGTTTTGTCTACAAATGGTCTATACGAACGGTAGGGTTAGTTAGGTAAAACAATGATGGTTTTAACAAAATGTTAACATTATGACGAATGCACGATTGTTATTTAACATGGTTAAACTAAAGGTACAATTTGTTTTTGATATTCAATTTGTTTGATAGTAATTGTGTGTATAGTTGCAAATTTTTTTTTTTCTATACAATTTGCCGTCGTTAAAATTCTTTAAAGGCTTACGGCAGAAACACTTCTTTTGTCTATTTATTATATAGATATACTTGTAGCATAAACGCACAGTTTAACTTCACACAAATAACGTGAAAGTTCATACAATAATAATCAGGTAATTCAGTAAAAGGTGTAGATAAAAAGGACGTAATCAAAACCACGAAAAGCCAGGAATTAAAATGAAATAAAAATATTGGAAATCAAAAAGCAGCTTAAAAACACTACACGTAAAATACAAATCCACTAATAAGTGTTTTTTTTTTTGTGAAAACTCTCATTCGATGATGACACAATGTTGAACGAACTCATTTGACGGATTAACTCTTATTATACAATGTCATTCGCGATACAGCCCTTGGATGGTGTAACCTTCCCTCCAAAATAACGTGTATGGTATAATGGTGTATGGTGCAATGGTAGAAGGTGTATAAAGCTATGGTGTATGGTGTATTAGGAATGGTGTGATTGTGTAAAGTGTAAATAAAGTGGGATAATCAAAGTTTAAAACTATGCAAAATATTGATAAGAATTGAATTTTAATTTTATACATTAATTTACAATATTGTGATCCATATTCTTTTTTTTAAATGAATAAATAATTTTGTAGTCGCACGCTTTCTTAAATTAATTAAATTGCATTATGGGTAATTATGGATGGTAACATAGAATATGTAAGGTGTATGGTACAAAGGTGTAACGTGTATGGTGTAATGATGTACGGTGAATGGTGTAATGGTGTATGGTGTTAGTGGGAAGGTTACAACATCCATGAACTGTATTGTTCATGAAAAGTACATGTTTTTGAATAAGTGATTCAGGTTGTATTTCGTTAAATGCAGGCATTTGGGTATCAGAAGTACTTTCATGTCAATATTTCATAAGATCGATCCTGACACCGCTCGGTGTGTTATTCGACAATTAAAACAACTTAAAATATGCATTTTCTATGATCTAAGTCTATTTATCTGTTCTACTTCATAGTCTTGATTGAATGTATAGTATACTATTTTACGCTGTTTTCTTGTGGTTCCGATCAAATTGTATTTAAAAATATAGATATCATTGCAAAGGTTCTTACCCGAAACAACTGGTGAATTCTCTGTTCTTTGCGTGTTCCTGTGTTCTGTATTTAATAATGACACAACATAACTAATAATATTGAATTATAAATAATATACGGCTATAGTTAAATCGGCCTTATATCCCGAATAACATCTAAAAATATACAATGAGGGTCGTTTGAAAATAAAAATTTTCGACAGAAGAGATGTTTTCATCTTCCCAATTGTGAATTTTCCTTTTCTATGCAGCAACAATGCAGAACAGCTTACATACGGGATATATCGCTTCCATTTGACCCTATACATATATAAGTTCTTTTATTTCCTATCTTGAATTTCTTGGTAGAGGGTTGATGTTCACAAGAAGCTATACCATCAATAGTTCCAAGTAGTGAAATTGACATCACAAATCTTACTTACGCCACCACGAGTTAATTAACTGTTATGGAAATTATTTTCCACAGATAACAGCACTGGTTTTGTGCTTATATAAGCAACCCGACAGGTGACACTTGTTAGACAGGGTCTGCATATACCCATCCGTAGCACTTCTCATGAGATCATTCCTGGTTATCGGTTAATTTTTCTGTTGCTCAGTCGTTAATGTTATTGTTGAGATTCATTAGCATGATTAATGTTGTTTGTTTATGTTCTGTGTCATTGCGTTGTCTGTTTATTTCCGACGTGTTTGTTTGAATTTCCCTGTTGTATTTTTCATCTCTCTTTTCGAAATATGAAAATTTGATCTTTAATACTTCGGTAATTAAGTAAAAAGGGTAGATACAAAGGAGTTGACATGGGATGCATGATATTGGATTGACAGAGTGTTTGATTCATTATCGTATCCTTTTAGTACTTGTGTGTATTGGTTTTGCTTTATTATCTTGATTTGTTGTCTGATATGCACTCTACCAATATTTTCAGTATATGTTAAATTCAACATATAAGAATGGAGATGAGGTACAAAACGTATGATTGCAATGGGACAACTATTTACGAAGTAAAATTAAGAAGTTGTAGGCACTAATAATCAGCCCTATGGAGTTCAATTAGAAATAGACGTGCAAAAACTCTTACCTGGGACAATTACTAGAGTACATAATCTTTGGGGATTCGCATTTTCTGTATCTATAAAGAACAATATTGAAAATATGAAAAGCTCTCTGTGGATTCCAAATTTTGATAACATAAAATATAAATATTTATCTTAAATATCGATATCATATTAAAAATTCATTGTTGTAAGTACTCTTAAGTATAATCCTTGCTCCTTTCGACTTTTTTCTCTAATTATGCATAAATAATATAGTCTTTTATATATTTCAAAAGTGAGTTTTCCCCCTGCTTATGTTCGTGTTTTAAGAAGATGTCGTTGAGAACGTTTCTGTATTTATAAAATTTTGTATGCGCTCTGTCAAAACTCCCTTATCATAAATCATGTAAAGTTAGTCATCGTGATACTTTCTTGAAATTCATACATGTAGCGTTTGATATGATATATGATATCTATCTAATATTGTATCTGATACAGTTATATAATAAATATGTCTAAGCGGAGTGTTTGCCTTTCAGAACGGTACGATTATTAAGGTAAAATGACGGTTTAAACATAACATTATGACCTATGCAATATTACTATTTTACACGGTTACATTGCACGCACATTTTGTTTTGATATTCAATTGGATTGATAGTTATCAAGTGTGTTGTTGCAAATTGTGTTTTATTTTTCTGTACAATTTTCCATCGTTAAAATTCTGTAAAGGCTTACGGCAGAAGCAATTCTTTTATCTATCTATTAGACAGAAATACTTGTAGCAGAAACGCATAGTTTAACTTGACACAAATAACGTGAAAGTGTATAACATTAGTGTAGGATTATTGAAAAAAATATAGTATCAAATCTTATTGATTCACATAGTATTGCAAATTGTACTATGACCTACTTTCATATTTTATTTAACATTATAAAATTACCAAATATTCGCATTATTCTAGGCAGAACAACCACTTGACTTTATATCGGGATTGGAGAGGACTTGATGTTTTGATTCTTCATTGAATAAAAATTGTATTGATAAATTATAAGAGTTAAAACTTTACTTAATGTTACTAGAAAAATATTACTAGCATTTATATTCAGATTATTGAGTTTTATTTCACCTTCTAATTTAGCTGCTTGTTATGGTTTAAACGCAAAGTTGAAACAACATTTCAATCTAACCCGTAAATGGCAAACAATTTCATTTGTAGAAAAAAATAATTTTGTCGATTTAGAATTAATATTTTGTTTACTTTTTCCATGTTGTATAATACACAATAGGTTATCAGGAGTGTTCTCATGTCAACAATTCTGACACTGTTCAGCATGTTATTCGACAATAAAAACTTAAAATATGCATTTTCTATGAACTACGTGTATTTATCTGTTCTGTTTCAGTGTCTTGATTGGTTGTACTATATACATTTTCCGGCTATTTTCTTATAGTTTCTGGGAAAATTGTATTTACAAATATATATATCAATGCAAAGGATCTTACCCGAGAAACCTGTTGAAATCTGTCTTTCTTGCGTTTCCCTATGTCCTGCATCTAAAAATTTACACAATATTAATATTGATATAAAATAATAAATAAAATACGGCTACAGTTAAATCGGCCTTATATTCCGAAAAACATCTCAAAACAATGATTTCATCTTCCAAAATGTGAATTTTCCATCATTTCTATGCAACAACATTGCAGTTCAGTCTGCATACGGGATATATAGCTCTAATTTTGCCCTTTAAACCAGTTCTCGTATTTCCTATATATTTTTGTTTTAAAGGGAATTCCAAGTAGTGAAATTGACACCGGGTATCAACAAATCTTACTAACGCTATCACGAGTTTATTGACCGTTACGGAAATTATGTTTCACATATAACACATATAACAGCGGATATGTCCCAATTATGGTAACCACAGTTTCCAAAATGTGAATAACCAAAGTATACTTGTCACCCGAGTTGTGCAGACATAAACAACACGACGAAGGCACACGTTGGACAGGGTATGCTTTGCAATCCGTAGCATAAATTATTGGATCACTCCATGTTTTTGATGGGGTTTGTGTTGCTCAGTCTTCAGTTTTTCTAGTTGAGTTTCAGTACTATTGTTTGTCTATTTTTTGTGTTCTCACATTGTCAGTATATTTTCTATGTACGTGTTTGAGTGTCCCTATTGTATTGTTTACCTCTCTTTTCGCAACATGAAGATTTGAACATATGAACTTTAATACTTCGGTAAGTCGGTAAAATGGGTAGATAAAAAGGACTTTATCAAAACAAGAAATAGTCAGGAAAAACATACATTACCCAAACATAGTCAATAAGCAGTCTAAACACTACGCATAAAAAAATGCATTTATAAGTTCGATGAAAAAAGTCATTCGATGATGCCTCGATAGTGAACGAACTCGATCATTTGACATATTAACTCTTGGTTTACAATGGCATTCGCTATATTGTTCATTAAAAGTACATGTTTTTGAATAATTTATTCAGGTTATTTCTTTAAAAAGAGACAATTTGATATCAGGAAGGTTCTTATGTCAATATTTCATAAGATAAGTATTGACACCGATGGGTGTATTATTCGACAAAAACAGAAACTTAATATATGCATTTTCTATGAATTTAGTGTATCTATTTGTTCTGTTTCATTGTATTGACTGATTGTACAATATACACTTTCCAGCAATTTTCTGTTAGTTGCGGGCAAAAAGTATGCATACATATAGATATCAGTGAAAATGATCTTACCCGACAAAACCGTTGAAATATCTGTTCTTTGGGTGTTCCTGTGTTCTGTAACTTTTAATTACACAATAATAGTTATAATATTGAATAATAAGTACTATACGGCTATAATTAAACTTTCTGTCGTATATCGAGACTAATATCTAAACATAGACAATGAGCGTCTGTTTAGATAAAATATTACGACAGAAGAGATGATTTCACCTTCCTAACAGTTAATTTTCCATTTCCATGCAGCTACATTGTAGTACAGCCTGCATACGGGATATACAGCTCCCATTTGACCCTATATACCAAGGCTTGTATTACTTATAATGAATTTCTCAATAGAGGGTTGCTAATCACATGGAGATACAAATGTATACAATACAGGGTTTGAAGTAGTAAAATTGACATCATGCATCTACAAATTGTACTAACGCCATCACGAATTAATTGACTGTTATGGAAATTATGTTTTTAACTAGCAGCATATAAGTCCCAAATGTGGTAACCAAAGTTTCTCGATTGTAACAAATTATACTTCTCACCGGTTTTGTTCTTCCATAAGAAGATGCACTAGTAGCACATAATGGATAGGATATGCTCAGTCATCCGCAGCACTTCTTATGAGATCACACCATATTTATATGAGATTTATTCTGATCACTCGTTGTTTTGTTTTTGTTTGTTGAGTTATAATATTGTTGTTTGTCTTTGTTTAATTATGCATCCTTACGTTGTCAGTTTTTTTTCGACTTATGTCTTTGAATGTTCCTATTGTATCTTTTACCTCTCTTTTAAAAAAAAGAAAGATTTGAACATATTAACTATACTACTTCGGTTATTCAGGAAAACTGGTAGAAAACCAGGAATAGTCAGGAAAAACACGAAATACCCTCACAACGACAAAAAAAATTGTAATTCAAAAAGCAATATAATAACGCTACACATAAAAAACCAAATCTAGCAACAAGGTTTGTTGAAGACACCCATTCGATGACGACACAATAGGGAAGGATCTAATGTGACAATGAAATTCGATGTATTGTTGATGGAAAGTAAATGTTTTTGAATTATTGATTCAGGTTATATTTCTTTAAAAGAGATTTAGGAGTGTTCTGATGCCAATATTTTATAAGATCAATCATGACACCGCTGCGTATGTTATTCGAAAATAAAACAAATACATAAATGCATTTTCTATGAATTAAGTGTATTTATTTGTTCTGTTTCGTTGTCTTAATTGATTGAATAATATAGACTTTTCGGCTGTTTTCTTACAGTTTGCAAATTATATTTACAATTAAAAGCTAATTGTTCAGAGAACAATTGAAGGTCTTTCCACCAAAAACCATGTATTTTGATATGGAAGTAGTAAAATTCGATTTAAAGTGTAATTTCCAGCGTCCAATGATAGCTTATTGAACACTGATTCCAAAAATATATGGTTTTTATGAAATATTTTTTAAATAAGAGATATACTTTGTTACTTCCGGTTTGAAAAATGTTTCTTCTGCTATTATTTCAAAGTTTACTTGACACTGAATCCAAAAATATCTCATATTATATACTTTTATATTAATAAAGTACACAAAATAGTTACTTCCGGTTTACACAAAGCCACTTCTGGTTGACTTTTCCAAGGTTAAATGGTTTGAAACCTAATGCAAAAAGTCCCATTGATTTATCATGCATACATATGAAATGTATGAGGTAAAAGCAAAGGTCAAAATCTAGAACGTCAATTTAACCTATGACCTTGAGCTCAATTTCAAGGTCATCAACCAAGGACCTCAAATCAAAAGACCCTTGGTCTTAATTATATTTGGTTCATGAGTTATATCACCATATGCATATTTTTAAATAAAAGAGGGGAGAAAAATCTAATTTGAAGTAAGCGTACCCTTTAAACCAATATGTATGTGTTACGACATGTCGTAACTAACAATTAAGTAAAAATACGTTGTCCATATCTTATATTGTGTTTCAAAAGAGTTGTAAATAAGCCAAAATTTAAATTTAGAAATGACCTTGACCTTTGACCTTGACCTTTTTTTTTTCTTTTTTTGGACCAAGGACCCAAAATCAAAAGAACCTAGGTCTCTATAACTTATGGTTTACCAATTACAATTACATTTTACTTATTTTAAATACAGAAGGGGAAATAACTCTCATATGGAGTTTACGGACGGCTTCGGTCAAAATTATTTTAAAGATCCTGAGGATATGACGAGCAAATTGGTGAAATTATTTTATCGTAATCGTCAACGGTTGCGAAGGAGATTTGTACAAAAGAAAAACAGTGTTTGGGGAGATAACTCTTGCAATAAAAAGTGTTCGGCTTAACAAGATCAGTTTCAAAATCGTAATAACTGTTCGATAGCATACGCAATAAATCGAAGCGACATCTTGCGAAACAATAAAGCACCATCAGAAAAAAGTGGCGGAAGAAGAAAAAAATAATAATAATAACAATCAGAAGAAAAACAATAGGTCTTTCCACAGAAAAGTGGAAAGACCTTATTAAAATATCAGGGCAAATGATCTTACCCCAGAAAACTGTTGACATCTGTCTACTTTGCGTGCTCCTGTGTTCTGCATTTGATACTGACAAAATAATAATGATAATATAAAATAATAAATAGTATACGCCAACTGTGAAATCGACCTTATATTCCGACTCAAATCTAAAAAAATAGACAATAAGGCTCATTTCAAAATAAAATAGTATGACAGAAGAGATAATTTCATATTTCGAATTGTGAATTTTCTGTTTCATTGCAGCAACATTGGAGTCCCTTTATATCAGAGATTGTGTGATATATCATGACTGTGCAGGTATTTCCAAGTAGTGAAATTGGCATCATGCATCTACAAATCTTACTTACGCCGTTAGGAGTTGATTGACTGTTAGGGAAATTATGTTTCACAGATAACAGCAGGTATGTCTTAATTGTGGTAGCCACAGTTTAACGAATGTGAATAACCAAATTATAATAGTCACCGGTGTTGTGATTACTTAAGCAACATGACGGGTGGCATATGTTGGACAGGGTCTGCTACGACATCCGTAGTACTTTTATGAGGTCACTCTTTATTTTCGTTAGGTTTGTGCTACTCATTCCTTAGTTTGTTTTTGTTATAGTACTGTTTTTTGTCTATGTTTTCTGTATTTACGTTAGCAGTATATTTGCGACTGATTTGTTTGAATGTCCTTGTTGTATCTTTAACCTCTATCCGAAACATGAAGATCTAAACACATGAACTTAAAATTTCGTTACTTAAGTTAAATGGGTAGATTAAAAGGACGTAATCAAAACTAGGAATAATGAGGAAACTGATATATTATCTTGACAACAACAGTATATAGATCTAAGCAGACTAAATTAACTACACATTAAAAAAACAAATCCACTCATAAGTAAATTTTGTTATAGACCCCAATTCGATGAGGAAACATGTGTTTGTATTTAAGGAAATGTAAACTGAATCAACCCTTAATATACAATGCATGTCATTCTCTGTATTGTTTTTTTATTGTTTCTTTAGACATTGGGGTATCAAGAGTGCTCTCGTGACAATATTTCATAAGATCAATCCTGACACCGCTCTGTTTGTGTGTGTTTTTTTAACAATTAAAATCAATACAACATATGCATTTTTTTTAAATAAGGTGTATTTGTCTGTTCTGTTTTATTGTCTTGATTGATTTTATTATATACACTTTGCGACTGTTTTCCTATGAGTCTGATCAAATATTTTTTGCAAATAAAGATATCAGTGCAAAGATCTTACCCGAGAAAACTGTTGAAAGCTGTGTTCTTTGTGTGTTAATGTGTTCTGCATCTAATAATTAAACAATATTAATAATAATATAAGGCTACAGTTGAAATCTTTCGTCAAAAGAGACGATTCAGTCTTCCAAATTGCGAATTTTTCATTTATATGGAAATAGATTGCAGTGCAGCCTGCAAAAAGGTATATAGCTCCCTTTTGACCCTTTATATCATTCTGAATTACCTATCATACACTTCTTAATAGAGGGTTGCTGCTAACAACAAGCTATAACATCAAGAGGGTCACATTGAGAAATTGATAGCATGCATCTACAAATATTACCAACGTCGTCACGAGCAAATTGACTGTTATGGGAATTTTGTCTCACAGAAAACAGCAGATATGTTAAAATTGTGGTAACCACAGTTTCCCGAATGTGAATATAAAATTACACTTGTCACCCGTCTTGTTCTTACATAAGCAACACGACGAAGGCACTTGTTGGACAGGGTCTGCTTAGCAATCCGTAGCCACTTCTCATGAGATCATTCCTGGTTATCGTTGGGGTAGTTGTTGCTCAGACGGTTTTTTCCATTCAATTTGGAACTGTTGTTTGTCTTTTTATTGTGCACTTGCGTTGTCAGGTTTTTTTTCATCTTATATGTTTAAATGTCCCTGTTGAATTTTTTTCGAAACATGAAATTCGACATTAAATACTTCGGTAATTTAGTTGATAAAAAGACGAAATGTAAACCATGAAAATTTAAGAAAAACATACATTATCCTGACAACGCTAAAAAAAAAATAAGTCAAAAAGCGGTTTTAATACACTACACATAAAAACAATCCACTTATAAGTTAACTTCGGTGATAATATCTTTCAATGCTTGCAAAATAACAGAGACAAACAAACCTTTACACTTGCAGTAGTATCTACTTATGTATAAACATAGTTTAATAACGATGAAGAGTAAAACTGCAAACGTCAGTACAGGAACCAATACTACATATGTTATGCTGTGTTCCAGGTTACTCATGGTTGATCTTTATGACAGAGTTCTAGAAAATAAGTAAAAAAGCATATATACAGATATTTGGACTACAATTTCTTCGTCAGTTGTTTTGTACATTATATTTCAATTTTGATTTTATACAAATAATGTTTGTATATTTGCATCGCCTATCAACTGCATTACACAATGTGTAAACTGTCTTTCTAACATATAAAGTCACACAAACAAAATTATTAATAACAAATTCGCAGGAAGACTTTGACCATGATCAGATAAGGGGTCTGATAGAAATAATGACATGTTATGTTTTTGATATCATATAATTCAGCAGAAGACATGCTGAACAACTGTTTTTAAATCTTTGAAAAAAACAATATATTTTGCATTTTGATAATTTATATATTCCTGTTTCATATTATTCTGTTTTGAATTCTTGTTAATTTAGTTTAAAATGTACCAATGAGGTGTATTTTCTGGAATTTGTTGATTGGTGTCGATATGTCTCATAATAATGTACCGATAGTCACGCGATAATATCCGGCTTCAGTTGATATAAACTAGAAACAGTTGATTCAAACCGGAAGCAGTTGATAACGACACGCTAGACCACTCAGCGATCTAAGCTTCATAGTTATAAAGCTTTCGGTGGCCGGGTGTTACCTTTCCTCGTCAGTTTTAATTTAGCGCCGTGATACAGTACATGATATATAAGGCATGTAAATGGAATTGTTACAGATCAGCTACATTATTTATTGCAAAGAATCCTACAAATTAATGCAAGATACGGTCACATATATGTCAGTCCTAAATCAGAAGACTGTAATTTAATTATCAATCTCCTCTTAAAACGTTTGAATCACTTTTAAAAACTATTAATCAAAATCCAACATTTTCTACATTTAAAAATACCTAATCCAAGTCAGAAATATGACAATTATTGTCCATTCGTTTGATGTGATTTATCATTTGACTTTCTATTTGAATTTTTCTCGTAGTTCAATCTTTTTGTGATTTTACTTTTCCCTACATTCTGTTTCAACAAAGAAAATAGGATCAACTTGTTTCTTTGTATATTTGCAACGCCGTATACTCGATAAGACGTAACATAATATGCTGTATCAATATAATAAAATGTAAATACAAATATTAGGATAAGAAATACATACTAACGAAAAAAGTATGTTACTGAAACAAAAAGAAGTCAAATACCCCATTTAATTTTTCGAAACAAGCGTATATATGATGTTTCTGTTTAATTTGTTTCATGAACTATAAATTGTACGGCCGTGTATACTCGTCTTCTGTTAGTATTAGACACAATTATTGAGAGAGAATGGAAGTTTCAAGTTACAGGTGCACGAGTGTTCTTTAGTGGAACTTTCTATGTTTAATTTGGAAAATTGTAACACGACAATCTGTATATAACGCACTTTTCCTAACTGGTAGCTGCATCAGGTGTTTTTAGAGTTTATAAAATCGAAATTAAAACATTTTAAATAGTAGGAAAACTAACTTTTGAGAAATTTACAAATTGTGTTGTCAATGTAGAATCCTCCAACATATATTTACATTTTATCTTAATGTTTGTTACAAGTCTCTAAAAAGTATTATGTTTATACACGTAGGTTGATGTTATAAATTGGTAAGGAAATTTTACCCCAATGAATAAAAAAATATACTTTTCCACCATAGGCAAATAAATGATATATTTTTGTTTTAAATATTGTCATATTGTCACATTGTCTCAAAACAGACGACACATTTTTAATTGTCTTTATTTATACGAAAACTATTATAGGTTGTTTGTAGTATACACATGTATCTAACTACAACATGTTTATTCATTTTATTCATGTTATTTACAACTCAGGTCTATTGTTTTACTTCGTTGTTTCTATTTCTAAAACACATGCAAATATTTTCGAATACCAATGGATTTTGGCCACAGGGTGTGACGAGCGTGGTTTCTGTTCGCGTATCGAATAACTGTAATGACAAATTATTGTAGTTTCCTGATTTTTTAACTTCCTTTAAGTAAAATATGTTGTTTTTAAATGAACATGTTGAAAATATAATAAATTACAAAAATAATAAATTATTAAAAGGACGATTCAGAAAAGACATTGGCATCAATATATGAATGGTGTTAATTTTACAATGTTTACTAGTAGTATATATATTAGAATCATAAAATGAAAAATTTTCATTAAAATGACACGATTTTTAAATACTCGCAAAAGATAAACTTACTTTATTATGAATAGAAAATGATGGCATACTAAGTGAACTTTGATTGTTTTGTAGTATCCATAATAATGACTATGTATTTTGCCTCTTGTTGCACATGTAAATATGTGTCTGAGTGTTCCCAAATAAAATATATTGTTATTATTGTTATTGATAATTATATGTCTGCCACAAGTCAGGAGCCTTTAATTTAATGAATGTCGTTATTCATAAAACACGAATGCTCAACCAAAAAAATGGATCGCTTTGAGAAACTAAACATCTTTGATCTTTTCTAAAAATTATATCCAATTATTGAACATTGTCCAAAACTGTTGTAAATTTTTATGGGTTTTGTCGACCATGTTAGAAGTGTCAACTTAAAATGAAGGTGAACATTTTATGTGAGCTGAGCTCAAGTCAGGGAGCGTAAAGTAAAAAATGTCAGTTCTAGTTTGCTACTTATTATTACGCATTATATCACTGGTATATCCTGGTACACATGTACTGAATGACGAGAAAATATCAAATAAAATTCACACTAAATAGATTATTTACCTTTAACAAATGGTAATATAAGACATCAAAACAATCGTAGTACATCTTGTTAATTTAAATGTCTACCTGTCTACACTTTACATTTTGTCGAAGTTTTAACAATTGTACAACACGTACTTTATTGGTGAATAACGTTAACAATTTGAAAATTACCTACTATATATTAAAAGCATTAAATGAGTAATATTCATTGAAATGACACGACATTTAAATACTTAATATGAATAGTAAATGATGTTATGTTTAGTGAACTTCAATATGTATATGTCCTATGTCAGGAGTCATTGCATGATTGCCGTTTTGCAAGTATTTGTTGTTAAATAATTAAAGCTTGTACCATTGTACTGGGTGTAAGAATCCTCTTTTGTTTGCCTTAATATACTAGTTTGACCAAAAAAAAAAAAAAGAAGAAATTATATCGACGCTTTTTTGTTTGATTAAAACAATTTCTTATGTGAACAGGGATGAACTGGTTTAATTAAATTGACACCTACTGCTGACTAAACTGACACAAAGTAAAGTTGATGCACGTTTACTAGTCTAAGAGTAGAACTTTCCATTATAACAGTGTTAACACAATTGTAGTATATATATTCATATATATTCATTTATTCGGGTTTAAGCTTCCGTGATGAAGGACAATCAAAAGGCGCGCTTCGGAATTTCACATTTCGTGGAACTGTCATTTTTACAACACTGTGTCGATTACACAACTGTAGAGTTGGCTAGATATTAAGGATGTGGATATACGTATTCAAGAGAAAGTTTATTGATCTTAATTAAAATCCAGTGGGCACAGTGAAACATCAAATATATTCTAATACAATACATTGAATACGATTTCCTAAAAAAGAAAACAGAAAAATATTGTCATTCACTAAATAACAAAAGGTCAAAACATTTCCAAAATACATGTTATCCAGAGAACAATAAACAAATGAATATATACCAAATTCGTAAACCTCTTGTTTTACCTAATGATAATAAATACACAAATAATATTAACTTTAAATCAATGAAACATCATTGACACACCAATGCAATTGTGGATTCGCACTTTTAAGCCTGTTAAATATTTATTCATATAAATATAACATGCGTCTGAGAAGACTTTTTAAATTCACGTAAAAAAAAATTCTAAAACTTACAAGACAATACAACACAGACAAGTTATAGAAAAACTTTTTTTTTGTTGATACAAAAAAATCGATACAAAATCAATACAAGAAAATCAACATATTAAAAATATTTCCACAAAAATTCAACACTTATTTTGTCAAGTTATATGAGTCTCATCCATTCAGAACTCTCTAATCATCACTGTACACGAACGGTGAAATGACACACAAATGTTTATGAATATTCAGTCTTTTTCCTGAAGTAATATATAGGTGACGCATGTTGTGTATTTCCAAATAGACTGCTCTTCAAAGTAAACTTTCATTTGTCACATAATAGAAAACGATGCGTAAGAACCACTTGACGCTAATATAAATAATCAACTCATACAAGGCAGCATGCATCCTTCAAAGTGTGATTAAATGTTAAAGATGAAATGACCTTTCAATTTAAAATGACAATTTTGAAAACGAACATCCGTTTGAATATAGTTTTAAAAAAATCAATTGAACATGTTGAGGCGTTTGAAAGATGATGGATACACTTGTAAACGGTGGAGAAGATGGTAGCAATCAAAAAGAATGTTAAATTCTGAGTGAGATTTTACCAGATTGTGTACTTTTATATTCATTTACGATGGTTTTCATGTAGGAAACAAAACAAAACAATAAGGATTTTCTATATCATCCTTAAGCATTGAGCGCTATAGATTCCGGTATAAAAGCTGTTTCAGAGTTATTCAAACACATTCTTTTGTGAAAATAACTTACAAAAAATATCTGTTTAGTTTTAATCAATTTAAAAAAAATAATAATAAACAGATTGTGTATACATTTGAAAAAAGGGACATTAAATACACATTTATTTGTAGATATATCTAGTTTTGTTAGTACATGATTTTTTACACTGTATTGTTGTTTCATTTATTATGTATAGTCCAAATTGTGTATCTAATCCAATAATTTTTTTTTAAAACAGTATTTTATGATACATGATTTAATGATTTAATGTACACGTTAGAACAACAGATGTTAAATGCACGGGAATTCCTTGTTAATTTTTTAAATTTTTTTTTGAAAGAGGAAAAAAGACAATGTTTGATATATTATAAATATTGACTGATTCATTTCCAAGTATTTTTTCCAATTAAGGTCTATTAATAACAAGAACACATACCTTTCATTTTTTGTCTACTTTGTATGTTTCTTTTATTTATATACTATTTATTTGGTACAGTCGTTTTTAAAAACTTGTTTTTTTTTCAAACAGAAGAGCTAACATACTAAGGAAGATCAGACCACAGAAACTATAACATCAATAAAGCTAGTCAAATTCGAATACACATTGTTATACGTATATTGATTTTGGTTAAAAGAAAGAAAGAAACTGGATGTAATCCGTTTTATTTTTGAAGAAAAACAACACCTGTACACTTTTAAACTTACTGTTAAATATTACACATACTTAAGATTTGGTTAAACAATCTAACTACTAAAAGGAATATTTTCCGCATTCCATAGTTATAATCTAAAAAGATCAACACGGGATGTATATAACACAAACTTTTTCCTCAAAATAGTTATTTCTAGGTTTTCGAACATGATTGATGTCATAGTAAATATGTATTTACAACCTGTTTTTTTATTGGTTGCAACCGGCTTATGAATTTTACGATATCTTCAATTGTAATACTATCACGCACCTCATATCACGAAAAAAATAGCATATTAGGCAAAGCTTTTTTGGTATATCAAGGTACTTTTTGTTTGTGGTGTTTAAAGCAGATCAATATCGGCCAACACACAATACGGTAAGTAACTCTTTTAGATTATTAAACAAAATATTAAATGTGATATAAATACATCGACAACTAATTGACTTACATATAAGTCAGATGCGTCTTTTAAATCTGACCACTTTTGGTTTGTTGACGATACCTAATCGAAACAGCATTAGCATATTGATACATCCAAGAAGATTGGTATACATTAAGGAACCTTATGCTATATATTTCTTTGTATTTCATAATTTATTAAAATAATTTTACTGACTGTCAAGTGTTTAACCTATACCAAATTTAAACAATCAATGATATGCAAAGCTTAAATAAATAATTGTGTGCGTTTTCCTGAATTCAAATATATAAATAAACCATTCAATCTAGTTTATGTTATATAATCTTGTACAGCGATCAATTTCGATTGCTAACCTAAAGACAACATTTAAAATGGAGAGCTGCAATGCATAGTGCAGACTTATTGTGCAGAAATATAACGATGTGATTTCATCGTCAAACGATAGCTGTATCATACAATTTATAAAAAAACAACGATGTGAAGTTGAAATTAATAAAGTTAAGCTAAGCTGGCAGGATGCTACATAATCGTAATATTACGAAAGGCTTATCATAAAAACTGCTTACCCACAACTTCATTTTTACGAATGAAAATAATCATTTTATTGGATATAGTAAGTGTTCTATATATCACACCATACAATTGATATGAAACATTGATTTTCCAATAATAGTTCATTTTAGATCAGAGAAAATCTTTTTTAAATGTTTGATCGTTCGATTTTAAAAATTCCTATCTTCATGGCAAACAAAACATTTTCTCAGTATGGTACATGTATGTAAGAGACGTTAGGCACATTATCATGTTAATTGATATATTGTTCATTCTAAAGTGGTGTTATGCTTGTTTACTTTAGCTGCTATCTGTATCCGTTCCATTTAATATGTCCACAGACCTGTTTTTATAAGATTTATCAATCAATTTTATTTTGGTTATGTTTTACTATGAGATAAGGAAGAATGACAACTTCCGTTTCATTTAGTGTACTAGTGACATAACACGATAAATATGGTCCGGTAAGAGCCGATTTAGGCCTAAAAATTTGGGTTCATCTCATGAAAGATTGTGGACACATTTTAAACAATTAGGTGTCTACATCAGTAGATTCAATTATTTTATGTGAAATATTTGAAATGATTTGGTCATTCCAGACGCTCACATGTAAGCTTAAATATTTTAAAAAACCTATCAAATATGCCATAATAGGTCACTTTTTATATAGTTTTTGTCAAAAAATGAAAGTGGCCTCATCTGTGTTCATTCTAAAGCTTTATATATGTTATGTATTATCATCACATACAAATATAGCCCCAGTCCCACTAGACCACGATCGCAATACGCTCACGCGATCTAAAATAAATTCAGATTGTGGTGAGGTCGCGGTATGAGCGGCATGAAAATGTAAATTTTCGTTGCTTGCACGATGCTAATACGTCCTCATTAAACTTCTGCAACGATCCCGCTATGATTATACCACGTCCTCACCGCTCTAATTCTTCGACCTCACTACGCTTATCATGATCTTTCTACACTCATCACGTTCTCACTACGACCATACCACGAGTTATCCGATTGCAACATGATCTTACCACGCTTTTACTGCGATTATAGTACGTTCTTACCACGACTATACTACGTTCATACCGCCATCTTACTACGCTATCAGTAATAATGTCAACATCGTGTTCCATATCAATACAATTCCATTCGTTCTATTTCTGATTAATACAAAGATTTCTCGGAAACAATACAGTAATGCCACCAAAATCTTCTAGAACACGTGGACGTGGTGGTAGGGGTTGATTTAGAGGCAGAGGGAGCCCTGATAGAAACGAATAATGATCAAGCAGAGATCTCGGACCGACCAATCCAGCCTAAATTA
Organism: Mytilus edulis; assembly: GCF_963676685.1. NCBI lineage: Eukaryota > Metazoa > Mollusca > Bivalvia > Mytilida > Mytilidae > Mytilus > Mytilus edulis. Next base: position 65,594,489 of record NC_092350.1, on the reverse strand, counting down.
CAACCTTTTGCTGGTCCATCAAGCTCAAATGACGATATTTTAGTGAACGATAGCAGAGATGACACAGATGTGTCAATAGATATAGGAAGATGTGATATGAGTGTCAATGCGACAACTCTCCATCCAAGTAACAATTCATAAAAGTAAACCATTATAGGCCAAGGTACGGCCTTCAACACGGAGCCTTTGCTCACACCGAACAGCAAGCTATAAAGGGCCCAAAAAATTACTAGTGTAAAACCATTCAAACGGGAAAACCAACGGTATAATCTATATACATGAGATGCAGGGTTGAGTCGTTACAGAAAATGGACAAGAACTACTTACAGACAAACAAAACCTGGAGATATATGTGACGACGTCTGACAACATGGGCCCAGATGTGGTAAAACGTAATTTTGGCTATGACGTTGCAAAGTTAACGTCGACGAGCACCTGCGAATTAATTTGTTGCTGACTAAAACAATGTAGCTTTACTTATTATATCGTAATAGATGCTTACCGCGTGTGCGATTATCGTTATTATCTATTTAAATTAAAGTCCGCAATATATATTTTAAACCTAATTCCGTATTTTAGCCTTATCCCAAATAATTACTTCCCTTTCCGAAATCGAAAGTTGAAGGGAAATGTCATCGTCATGAGTCAAGCTAGATTTGTATCGTTTTGCTCAAGTATTCCATCGGAAATAACAGACAAACAAGACGATGAGTTTATTGAAGAGCTAAATATTGTCGACGAATTGTATTTTGCCCAAATAGAAAGTTCCCAAAGTGAAAATCTGAGCGATGATGACGGAGTCGGTGTATGTTATGTTAACTGTTAACTAGTTACATGTATTTTCAAGACCTATCTCTGCCTCGGGTCTCTTCTTCGTCTTCATGATTCAAATAACGTGTTTGCGAGTTAAACAATTAACCAGTAAGATATTGTCACATACTAGTATGGAAGTAAAGAAAAAAAGAACAAAAGAACAAAAGAAAAAAAGAAAAAAAAGGAGTTCCATAAGGTAATAGCTAATAGAGAATAATATATCATAAGACGCTTTCAAACAAGAGAAAAACTCAATTAAACTGTCTTGCATATTGAACGACAGATCGTATACCTCTCTTTTCTCAAAGGATAATAAATACAATCAACCAAAATCAAAACACTTACAAATGTAACATACATGTAATTAGAACATAATGTCTCTATAACTACTTAAAATCAGGAAGCATACAACATTAAGATAAAACGAGAAGTATAAATTAAATTCCGTAGATCTTAATAATAATTTGTGTCAAAATGTATTGTATAAAGGCAACAGTAGTATACCACTGTTCAATGGTCATAAATCGATTAAACTGAAACAAATCCGGATAACAAACCAAATACTGATGGAAATACATCAATTATAAGAGAAACAACGGAACAACAGAAACACTGAATTTCTACAAAAACAAATGCCAACATACATACAAACGAGTTATTAAATAGTATGGATCACCGTTTTATTTTTATCAAGATATAGGTTGTGCAAAATTACTTTGATTTTGTATAGTATATACCTGGAAAACCTACTTTTATTGATAAAAAGAAAACTACACCATATAAGTTTGATAAACTATGAAAATATATCTCTATTTACATGCTTTCAGTTAAGAAAATGAACAAAGTGGGGTCACCTGACTCTTTTTCTCGCTATATAATAAAATAGTTAAATTCACACAACACATTATATAATGAAAGTTACTTTATCTGAGTTTTCTCCTAATACTGACAAAGTCGAAAAAAGGGAAATTTGTTATGTTCTTAATAAAAATAAAAAGTATTTAATATCAATTACTTGATAAGATTTGGACCGATTGGTATCTTTTATTTCAAAATTTAAGATGGACGAAGACATTTAAGCTACCTGAAGACGATTTGCAGTTTTGTATTTTGCTAAAATTATAAAAGTTAATGATTTGACATTTTTAAGGTTGATGGTGATTAATGTATTTGTCCATTTAGAGAAACTATAAATATATTGTATTGTTAATGCTGTAAAGTGATATTATGTTTTTGTATATAATCACGCCATCAGTATAATATATTCGTCCTTGGTAAATAGTTTGCAGATGTGTTGTATGAAATGACGCATTTGGTAAATATTTCGATCAAAATTTAGAACATTAGCATAGCTGACATATTTTCACATTTAACTTGAAATAGAAATCCCGTGTTGTGTTAAATTACACCTTTGTTAAATGAAACAGATAGCCTAAACAACCTTCTCATATTCAGACTGGTAAAAATAAATCACACTTATTTGTAATTCATGCTCTGTAAATGCATTGTCCCCAACAAAAAAGAATAAACTATCTCTGTCTTTAAATTTAATGATTCCAGTATGTACACAAAGAGATGTGGTACGATTCACGGCGAAACAACTATCAAAGTGGGTTTAGTCTCGCACTTTTAGCTCTCCTATGGCGGTCGTTAACATGCTTGGTGTACATTATCCAAGAAATATGTTGTTTTTTTTTGTTAAAGCATAAGGTATTTGATTCATGATTTTTGAATTAATAATAAATATATTATGCTACGTTCCAAATGAAAACATTTAGGCAACTGCTTCAAATATGTTGGGTATTCTATTTCGAAAAGTTATCTAGGATGATATGGATAAGCAGCACATGCACCTTTTACGTTTGATTAAACTTGTCTTCATAGTCACTGAGAAGGGAAGCATTTTTACATAGTTGTATATTTTTACACAAGGTTTAAAGAAATATTTATTGTTAGATAAAGGCAACAATAGTATACTACTGTTCAAAAATCATAAATCGATTGAGAGAAAACAATATTCGGATGACAATCTAAAACCGAGGGAAACATATCAACTACAAGAGAAAAAATAAAGGATTAACAGAAACACTGACGTGCAACAAAAAAAAGTGCAATTGACAGGACATTTAAAGAAAAACATGGTGGGTTGAATCAGGATTAATGGTTAGCTGAATAAACTGTAACCCGTGCTAAAGTTCTAAATTGTGACCAACACAATTATTAATTGCGTCATTAAACATTAAACACATGTAATTTACATTTATCAAGGTCGAATATATGATACTGATGTCGTGATTTTATATAAAAAAAAAAACATTATATCACTTTACAGCATTAACAATACATTTATAGTTCTCTTTAAATGAAGAAAAAAACATGAATCACCTCTAAACTTAAAAATGTCAAATCATTAACTTTCACAAGTTCGACAAAGTATCCGTCTTCCTCTTAATGTTGTTTTTATAAGTATTCATAGAGACAGTCAGTTCTCATCATATTAAATTTGAAATTGCATTGATGGGTTAGTTCCATTATTATTCATTGTTTTCTTACATAATGATCCTTATAATTATGATATCAGTTAGAAAATATACTTTATTCGAAGGATATTTATGTTCAAGGTATACAGAAAACACAAACCTGAAGTATAACCTGACTTACAATTTTGCCCTCTGACGGACACTTTAGCCGAACACCTTTTTTCGCGTTTTTCTCCAAAAATAACTCAATCTGAATATTCATATGAATGAATGACAAATGCGACTATGCATTGTACCTATAATACACAGAGGCATGATGATTAATTTGTTGTGGAAAAAAGAGAAGCGACACACAAAATGAGGTCTTCTCGTTTAATAGTATAGATACATGTATGCATGTCAACATTTCTAGTATGTCCATTGCAGGAAAAAAAAAGTTATGTCCAAGTCACACCCATTTTGTATTTCCTGTCTCTTCTAAATACATTTAAATCAAACTACATGCACACTACATGTTGATTGTGTAATAACAAAAATGTTGTTATATCTTGAAGATTGCAGAACGTATGAAATAATCCAGCAGAAATGGTCATAATATTTCCCAGTTAGTTAAAGATAGTGAGAAACCGGTCATATTTTATGACTGGAATACATACTTGCAGCAGTATTTTAAAACACATAAGCATATTAGTACTTATCACCACTTCATAGTTGATTCAAGCAAACCAGGATATGTTGTTTTTAAAGATTCATGTGACTCTGTTCATATAGCCATCATTTTGTTAAAAAAGAACACTAGAATTTCAAATTTACTATGCCAAACACTTTAACATCAGAAGGATTAGATGCAGACAGTGGTATTTGTACGAACAAATCAGGGAATATTGTTATAGCGAGGCTAATAAAGATGTCATTTGTCAAAAGCCAACAATTGCCAAAAGTGAGGTTGACTTGACCAGTGATGTGGATACCAATAAACACAAATGTCCATCAAGGAAGCAGAATCTACTTAATTAAAATACACACAAATAGATTTTTGTCTTCTTTTCTCATTTAATAACAATATCAAAATTATGAATATCGTCAACAATATAAAGATAAGAGCTGTGGTATGATTGCCAACTACCCATCAAAGGTCAAATGTTGCGGATTTCAGCAAGTTCAAATGCTGTGGATTTTTAAGCATTGTACAGTCTTAAACAATAACAGAACCCCATATATACTGCATAGTTGGCTAAAAGGACCCAATATAAAAAATATCAATCAATTCAATCGAGAAAACTAAAGACATAATTTGAAGAAAAACAATTTACAAAAATGAAATATGACATACATGTATCAACGTAAACCACTACACTACTAGCTCTAGCCTTGGGAAGGCAACACAACATTTTCATGTATTTAATAACAGATGTGGGGTAATGATATGAAATAGTACAATGCCATAGAAACAACACACAAAACAGTATGACTTTTGTGAAATATAAGACAAAAGCTAAACAACTGAAAAATCATATATTTTTTTCCATAGAAACCACATATTTACTTAGCATGGCAATTTTGAGGTTGGACTAATTTAGTACATTCAAAGTGCCAAAGGAAATAAAAAGTCAGATTTTTATTTTTATTTTTTTTTAAATTTATGTACCCAAATGCATTCATTATTAGAATGTGCTGTATTTTCGAAACCAGTTAAGATATTATCATAAAAGTTTGTATTCATGGTAAGCGCATTAGTAGCAGTGGATAAATGCATGTATAAATCTCATCTGGACCCATTTTCTCAGTCACGGTCACATATAATATATTTATGTCAAAATGACAATGAGATTGATGGTCGTAGTCAGGTCGTAAGAAGAGCGTTATGAGGACGGCGAGGGCTTACTAGAATCGTACTATGGTCTTGAACAGCGTGGTGTAAACGTGGTATAGTCGTTGTAGAAGCGTAAGTGGATCGCGGTGAGAACGTGATGGTCGAAATGAGGTCGTAATAGCGTCGCAGTGAGATCGTAGTGCAGTCTCTCCGAATAGAATCACGCTTTCGCTACGCTCTCACTACGATGGTACAGCGACCTTTGCGATCTTACTACGACCTTAGTGCGCCCTCACTACGCTTCTACTACCACCTGATTTAGCCACGACCGCACCACGATTGTTTTGAACATGTTCAAAGTTGGCCACGCTCATCACGATCTTGCAGACCTTACCACGACCGTTATACGACCTTACTGCGATCTGCACGATCGTACTACGATCATCAAAGTCAGCACTTTTTTCACAGATCGTAGTTCAATCGTGGCCTAGTGGGATTGCGGTATAACATTTAAATATTAAGAATATACACAACTGCCGCCACAACCATTCAAGATGGAAACCGTCTAAAATTTAACTCAAATGCTAAAATTTTAGAAATTTAGCAAAACGTTATGATATTAGTACCGATATCTATGCATTGCCTTGTCCAAAAACAGCCAATATTTAAGTACACGAAGTTTTCTACTTTCCAATTAACAGCTAACGTTTACTTTTGAACAAGTTTTTAAAACTTCTATATTTGGGGCCAAAAAGGGCTCTTACTGGAAATACTCCTTTGCTTCGCCCTCATCCAATATGGAAGTTACTGACCCCATATATAACGTATTATATCACTTAACACTACGTTACTGATATACTTTAACCTCCTTTACATTTCTAGGAATATGATTGGTTAAAAACAAACGTATGGAGAACATGAGTGTATAAATTCATGTTGCGTTAGTAGGTGTGGTTCCTTTCAATACACGGCTCGTAGTGGTGTTACATTGTACGTCACTTTGTAAAAGCAACACGGTGTTCAGGTAAAATCTAAAAGGTTTCAACAGTCGAAGCATTTGATGATTAACGATTGAAATACATGCAAAAAGGACTTTAAAAGCTAACAAATTGTTATTGTTGGCATTTTTCTATTGTATGGACCAGTGGAATTAGATTCCAAATATTGAAGACTTGGTCTCATTGGTAGACCACTTGTCCAAATACCACATTTTAAGATAGTCAGTCAGATGAATGTGTTATCTGTGCTACAGTTTAATGACATAATAAAAATATTTTCGGGTCAGTATATTCCATATGGGGTTCGAACTTCGCTTTCATCCAATATGGAAATTACTGACCCCTAATATATCGTTTTAGGTCACTATGTTACTAATAGTAAAACGTGAATCATAGCTTATACGTTGGCAAGATAAAACAAACAGAGGCGTTTGTGTTGGAAATGTAACTTTATGCGTTCTTTTTATAACATAACAAGCGACACCAATTTATGTTTTTACTGAAAATGAAATAAAACAGGTACATTATTAGTATTTAATAGACTTGGAATCATCAATTGTATGCGTCCACAATGAAGATATTTTAACATTGTGTGTGATATTATAACTTACGGATCTGATTCAAACGTTGTGTTTTTCTCGAAACACTTTGTTTCCTAACCCCTAATCTGACTATCGAGACGAATTTGTTTATTTTCACTAAACCTCCATTTTTGGACTATGTTAGGTTTGAATGTCGAAGGTTGAGAATAAGATTGTTGCAAAAATGGTTCCTTTTTCACATTCTGAAATGTCAGTTTATCAACTTGAAACATATGAATTAGTAATTAGTACAGACATATTCCAAATTAGTACATTCATATTCTTAATATTGTAGCAATTCCCTTGTCACAAACATGCAGGTACAAACCACTTGGTTGGTCATGCAATCGGTATTGTACATTAATTATGGCATGCACTGTAAGTATAATATACAAATCAAACATTGCAAAGGAACTATTTTGAACTCTTTTGAACGTTTTACACCAGAATCATCATCCTATGACGGTTGACGAATACATAGAAAAACATTGAAGATCATGTATTTTTTTTTTCATTTTTGTCTTCGTAATGGATTTATGAAAATTGAAGACCGTTTTCTTACTGTTGCTTACCTTTTGTATTGAATTTTCAATTTATATGATTTTTATCGAGAAAAGTGTTTGATGTTTGAATATTTACTTCATTTGATTGGAAACGATAACATTATGCATTTATTCATTTCATCTGTTGAAAACAGGATCACAAAAAAATGGTAACATTGAAGATAAAAACTCCCTATTGTTAAATTGATATATCACCGAAAAAGAATAAATCAGTTATGTTTCAACTTTATGAACCAAGAACCTTGTGTACTTTTATTTGTCTTTTTGTCTTTTTTCTTTCTTAGACATGGCGTTGTCAGTTTATTGTTTATCAATCAGTGTGACTGTCCATCTGGTATCTTTACTCCCTCTGTTTTGTCAGTTTCTTTTGTAAACTAGAATACAAAAGTGCTTGAAGATTATTTATCAAATTAACTTTCACTTTTATTTTAGGTAAAACGTTAATTTATATTTATCATGCCTACCTTTCCAACTCTTGTCAGTTTGGTAAAATTCATTAGAAAGATATTCAAGCAAAGTTCATTATCAAATTTGCATGGTCTGCTACATGTGCGTATATAAAGTTTATTTCTGCTTGACCATCGGTTTTAAATAAATTTTGCCTAGCTATATGTAGATTACACTGTAATTTATTCTATTTGAAGTGATATATGACCTGTGCATTACAGGCCTTGAGGAAAAACTATTGTTCTCAACTTCTGGTTATTTGAAAGAGATAGATTTAAATAGTAGTGTAGTAAAAGTACTCATCAATGCAGGAAGCACTGTCTATTCGTTAACCTACGATTATTACGAAAAATATTTGTATGTTCCAAGATCCCAGGGAGATATTATAAGGTATTTAGTTAATAATAGTATGCAGACGCTATAGTCGTTTCAATTTTATAAATAATACATAATTATCTAAAGTATAGAGTGTATCTACTGACATTGTTTTCCATCTAAATTACGCGATATTGCGTTCTTTTTATTTGTCTGTGTATAACTTTTACTATTTAGTTAAGTTTTGGTAATACACTTTGGTGTGCCTCGGTATTGATACATCCCGACGTCGTGGCATTGTTCCAAGGTAATGTATTGTCTAACGAATGTCTATATGCCTGTTTGTTTTTCTTAGTTGACATTATTAGAAAATACTTTTTTTATGTCTGTTTGGTATGCTCAAACATTATTGTGAATATATAGACAATAACTGTTAAGTGTCTTTAAATATCAGCTGTATTTGTACGAGACAAGACAACAAGGTGTATGCGAGCTTATTGGGACAGAAACGAGATGCGGTGAATAAATTTACATGGACACTTGCTTCAGTGTACAACGATATAGAATAAAAATACTTAAAGTGACTTCAATATATTGTTATTGTCCAAAAGCTTGATATTTGACAATCTTTCATTCTATATCGTTGTACACTGAAGCTCGTGTCCATGTAAATTTATTCACCGCATCTCGTTTCTGTCCAAATACTCCGTCTGATATTCGATCCGTAGGTAGGTTTTGTACCTTTTTTCCTAGAAATCGTTGTAACGTTAACATCTGTTTAATTTTTACTTTTACTATTAATGTGTCAATGTTATCGAATTCACTGCTAATGTATTGTGGTACAAACTTATGTGATATTGAACAACAAAAAAAACCGTTTTGATTTCAAACAATAGATTATGCCTGAATATTTTATTCTACATGATTCAAAACTGTTACATTGTTTGACAGAGTAATTGTTTTTGTTGTAGATAGTTATCAAAGGTAACATGATCATAATTTAATACTCCACACGCGCCTTTCGTATACATAACACTCAACACTGACACCCAGGTCAAAATAGTTATGAAGCCGAGCAATTGATATAACTTGTGGTTTACAGAATTTTCAATTTAAACAATTTTCTTAAAGGTTTCATTTTATCTGATATATTTGATGTCATTGCTACAATCAACCGAAGCTGTTGATAAGTTGATTGCGCCATGTTTAATCCGACTTTCAAGCACTATGCCAAATGATATTTTGTAAGGAATGTCCTGTTCTTAAAGAGAGCCGAAGGATACCAATGGGAACTCCAAACTAATTTATAAGTCAAAATAAACTGTTAACGCCATGCTTAGAAGGCTTGTTTTTTAAGTCATTTTCATTTTGTTTTACTTAAAAATCAACTACAAAATGCCATTTTTTTAGTGAGCGTAAACGGTAAAAACACTAACTCATAGCCCGCATTGCTTTTTATGTTAAATTCAGGCTGAATTCAAGCTCAAATTAGACTGGTAGTAACATATGTGTTAAACAAGAAAACTACATATAGATACTAATAGTGACAAATATGACATTTTTTTATTTTTTTCCAAGTCTGATTTGTTTATATCTACTCAAATAACAGTGGTCTTACCCACATGTCTTATCTTTATCCGAGATTCTTACTTAAATATAAACAGAGCAGTCGAAACATAAAATATAATTGATAATTTAGTCCCACTTTTTTCAACATGTTGAAAAAGGAGTGTGATTAGGTAAAAAACATATATGTATGTATAAACATGGATCAAGAAGAGCAATTTATATATCTCCAAGCAGGACAACTTGCTAAAATAGTTATGAAATGCATTTCCAGTGAGATTTTGGAATTCCTATATAAAAATACACCAATTTTCATTGAAATGAATAATTCACTAAGAAACCCAATAAAACATGAACACCAACTAGATAGGTTGACCTATGAACATGATGAAAACTAGTAACTAGTCATAATATACAAGTTTCATTGGATTTAGTGAAGGATACTGCAATATAATAGATTTCTGGTAAAATGTTAATTGTGTGCATGCAAACTGTTCAAAAAGGCTAAAACACCTTATTGTAGCAATATGAATGCTTTAATTTTACACTAACATAATTGTTACATACAAGAAATGGAAAGGGTATGATTTCTAAAAATTGAATGTCAAATGCCTGTCAGTGATAGATATAAAACTACTAATTCATCGCCCCATTGCTATCTATGTTAAATTCTGCAGTTTCAAGCATTAATGGCTATACTACATGTTCTATCTTAAGTTCAAATAAAGTGGCAGTTGTTTCATGTTAAAACTGTACCCTATCCTGACATGGACTGAACAAATAAATATTCCTTTAATTGCATATTAGATAGAGTGTACTGGTTCACGGAAGTTTGAAAGTACAAAAACAGCATCTTCTAGTCTGAACAACAGACCAAATGTTCCCTTCTATCAAAATTACATTTACTTCTTTATTTTTTTATAAATCTTTAAACAAGGGCTCTACTGTGATCCCAAGTCACCAAGCTTTCATTAGAAACCAAAATTGTCCAAATATAACCACTAATAAAAAAGATACAACTATGCGTAGGAAAAATGTTGTTTAAAATATGAACTAATCTCTTGTATATTTTTCCGACCGGGCCTGAATTAGTGGTTCTATACCAAAAGCTATGACATTGTATGATAGGAGTTGACAGAATTGTAGTTTTCGTTTATACGCGAGTCCATGTGTATAATTAACAAAACAGAATCTGCCAGATCGTGACCAAAGTTTACAGCAAACCGAATTGTTTTGGCTTATCATTGTATACCAGAAAGAGTATGGTCTTGCTCTTCACGTGCATTCCGTAATTTTGCCATGATTGTTTTTTAGGGGTTTTATGCAAATGTACATGTGAATTCTCCTTTTTAGATTTCCTTATCCGTCAAATCAAAAAATTCAGTTTGAAACTGTTGTCTCTTCAAGAAACCCCTTAGGATTAGCATTTGACTCAGTAAACCATCATCTTTACTGGACAGATGATGTTGAAGGAAGGATAATGAGATGTAATGCAGATGGATCAAATAAAACAACTGTTCTTGTTGAAACGGAACCTGCTGCACTTACAATTGATATAAAAAATAGGTATGTTATAATAAATTACTAAATGATATATCTCTGTTGTACACGTATGCTACTTGCATTTGATTATTGTTAGTTGTTATTACTTTTGATTTTTAAGCATGACGTAATTATATGTTTATTTGAAAACAGCTATTTAACATGTTTAGAGACAAAGAGATAAGAATAATTGTACGATGAAATAATTTGTCAGTGTTTACATGGTGTAGCTGAAATAAATTTAAATCAAATGGTGTGGGCAGAAACAATTACAATTATTGAAACCATAAGGTTAAAGGTTTGCTAGAAACCAATTAGGATTTATTGATTTGCGAAAATCATTTTTATACGAAGCAATCAACACGATTGCTTAACTACATGTATTTATGTAATGGAATGTTTTTACCACTGTCAGATGGATGTATTATGGTCAGGACCTTAGTAACGGAAAGATATACAGACTAACATTTGATGGAAAGGACAGAAAAGTTATATATAACCAGTCATCACATGTTTTAGGTATACAAGTGGGTAAGTAATACACAGGAATATAGAGGGAAAATATGTTTTGTCTGGTGTATTTATATTGTATATATTAAATACAAGAAACAAACTATAACAGTAGTACAATGTTTATAATAGAAGTGTACAAACTATACACCTTATCGCTTTTTGGAAATCTGTTACGGTTAATATGAGGATCTACCCTGCTTAAACTATTAACGTCATACAACAATCATGTTTCCATTGTGGCATTATATATTTTGTATTATGACATCACCTTATTACGGGAACCTTTGTAATATTCAGTAATTGCGTACACATAGTGATAAGGCGTATTCTCCAATTAGACACAAATATATAGTTTGTAGGAACAATTAAGTTAAAGTACCTAAATTTATTGTTTGTGTTGTGTGATCAATTCTTCTGATAGTGCTGTTGAGTTAATTACCACTAATAATAATACATGTTAATATACATGTATGCATAAAACGAACACTCTATGATGACAACTTTATTAAACGACATTTTATGTATTCTTGTGCTTCGACTTCATCAGCAAAATCTTAAATTAATGTTAAAATACGTTTTTTAAGGGGGAAAAATCAGGTATTACCGGTTGATATTTGTTAGACGCATGTAGACTGGTATGCAATAGTTCAAACTTTGGGGTCATTTACAATTCGGTATGTTACGGACAAATGTTTGTATTAACCGAAATTTTAACTGTACAATTACTTATTTGGTTGCTGTAAAAAAGAAAAAAAAACAGTGTCGAAAATTCATGTTGCTAGTACAATTATTTAACTGTAGAAAGTTTATGAATCAGATTTTGTCAATATTCATTGAAAGTAAGTAGTTATTAACTAAGTATGTACAAAGGGTCATCATTTTTCAGTTTTTTTTTTATATATATTATGCTGATGTTTCCGTGTTATTGCATACGTTCACATGATCAACTACAAGGGGACATATGCATTGGCAATTATACAGCCATTAAAATTGGACGTGTGTTCTCATGTTTCTGGCACACGATTGACCAAATCGTTAAAACATATAAACACATAAGCTACAAATTATTATATTTTCAATACAGAAAAGCAACAACGGAGATCGATCAGACTTATATGCCTGCTGTCTTGTTTTCATTCTAGATGTTTCAAACAGCCGACTTTATTGGATGGAATACGGGACTGGTGACTTGAAATCTGCTTGGCATAATGGGTCTGATGTCAAAACCATAGTGAGCACTCATTCCATTGGTAGGAATTGGGAAATTGATACCAATGATGATTTCATCTTTTACTCTAGATATGATACAATATTTAAGATTAACAAATCTTTAGGGCAAGGTCCGACGGTTGTGCATACCGATACCGCACTGATTTATGCTGTTTTCGTTTTTAAACAAGAAGGTAAGAGGTAATGAGTTAAGACAAAATATATTCATTTATTGCATAATGATATCTCAATGTGAGAACTTATACATACACTGAAAGAGTTTAAAATTGTTTTATACATGTACCATATTTTCATTAGAATTTTTACAATTTATAGTCTGTTTAATTTCTTTTTTTATCAGCTAAATCGTTCACGACAACTTTAGATTAACAACATAAGATAAACACAGATAAAATATTTGTTTTCAGATTACAAGATGAAAACATCCTGTTGACTTTGTTTTAATATATATAGAGTTATAATTTCTAAACATTACATAAATATGTTGAAAGGCAAAAGAAAAGTGTCACTAATACATTTGTACTGTTAGTTGCAGTTCTTTTTGTTGTATTATGTTTTGAGATAGGTTAATCAAGTCAGTATTTGCATACACATTGACAACTGATAATGGTCTTAAATTAATATATACATGTTCACATTGTTCGGATATGATTACGCAAAGTTAGTTATACAATTAATGGTGTCAGTATTTAATGTATCCTTTCAACATGAAATGTGTTAACGACTGTCGATTTCAAGCTTTTCTTGTTTGTAACACAATGCTTTGCTAATTGCAGAAACATTGCTTATATATTCGATTCACTAACGTAATTGTGCCGTGTTTTTGATTTTCATTGAATGCTATTTTTCAACACTTGTCTGTGTGAAAAGAATATGTAAGGCCAACTCATCAAATATTTAGAAGATTTGTTGAAAATGTATGTTTAATATGCTTTAATTACAATCAACTCGAACTATTGTTAACATTTCAAGGCGATGGCATTTATGTGAAAGGTGTTAATATAAAAAAAAGAATATAAGGATGCACTGAACAGACATTAACATGTGTGAAATAAACACAGACTTTATAACTTTGTTGGCATGTCTTTTTTATAGGTCAGACATCAATCAAAACAACCTTAATTCGTTTTATTTGGTTTAATGACAGCAAATTCTTATTTTCGCAGGGACAGGTAATAATGAAAACGAGGGAGTTCTGTATTATACTAGATAGAGAAAACTAAGAAAAGATTTTCGAAACATTTCAGAATACTTAAAAAATTAAACAAACAATTATAATTCATTATAACTTTTAAATGTGTAAAACAGGTTCTGTTCATGCAAAATAAATATTTTCTTATAGTGATTGAGATAACCATAATACAAAGTAAGTGTTCAGCGACATTTATATTATAAATCGATGCATATTCTTAATAAAATAATGCAAATGATATTACTATCATACATTGTGTTTGAGTTTTGTCTTCAACTAATTTAATGAAAAGTATCTGCTATGTATGCTCCGATACTGTTTGTTTTCATATCTCATTTTAAAAGTAGCTTTAATAGACCCTTAAATTGATGGCAAACATGGATGCACATTCATTGTTTGACTTATATTGGACCCATGTCATGTCTTATTTAGTTCGATTTTTAATTTTGTCGTTTTTATTATATACTGATTAAAAACATACCAGAAAACTTGGCGAAATTATAACAATATTTTGAACATGTTAAATGTATTGACTTTTATGTTATACCATATATAAACCTAAAGATATGGAAAGCAGAAAGATATGTATCAACGTTGTGTGTCTTTATATTATCAATTTGTAACTGCAATATTTTCTAATAACTTACACATCAATTTAATATTTTATGTGTATCTTTATCATAAACTACTAGTTAATTTAAACAACTACTAGACACAATTATAAAAGGAACAGTAGTATACCGCTATCCGAAAGTTATAAATCAATTACGAAAAAACAAATCCGGGTTACAGACTGAAACCGAGGTCAACACATCAACTATAAGAGGAAAACAACAGAACCACTGAAGTTGAACAAAAAAAAGTCAATGCAACACACACAGAAACGAACAATCAGATACCAATTTATTTCGGTCTCGAAATAGGAGTACAAATTCGACTACCTTTAATACAATAGTACCTAATTTCTATATGTTAAATGGAATTATAATAATGATATGATTTATGTTGTTGAATGAATGTTTCAATAGGTTTGAAATACAACTGTTCAGCTTATAATCACAGGACGACTCCTTAACATCCAATGTCGTCAAGTCCAAAATTGACGGAAACCCGTTGATCTGTTCTCAATTAGATTGATGTTTGAGTACTAGGCTCAACATTTTTAAATCAGTCCTCAAACTGAATTGAATCGTTTGGAATAGTAGATGACCAGCTCTCAATTTGAAGCGTTTAGGGTATAAAGCATGTTAAGTGAGTAATTTTGTATATATGTAATTATGTGTATACCATTATTCAAACTGTGTTTGTTTGTTTTGTTTTATTTTATATAAGTAATTGTACTTCTGATGATTTCTATTCATATTTCTAAAATGTCAATTCTTTTGAATCCGGAGTTATTGAGTTCAGAAGCTGGGAAAATTTATTTATCTTGTAACTGACAACTTCGAACAATAGAGTGATAACACAAATACGGAATTTTTAGGTAAAAAAAGGGAGGTCTACACAACTGTCAAAATCAATCATCTAATATAATCTTATAAAAGAAAACGTATTTCATTTCCTAACTTGATACTTGATGGGTTTATGTTTGAATTGAAAACTAGCTTAACATGTAACTATAAGTGATAGTATCGCTATCCTAACACATTTGAACACAGCAACACAAAATGTTAGCGTAACAATCAAGTTTAAAATTAATAACTTAAACAACTTACATTTTTTACAAAGATTGGGACATGCAGAGCATAAGTAAGAGTACTAGCAATAAGATTTAACTTCGGTTTAGCGTTTAGTGATTTTCTAAATATCAGATAAGTAACAATATAACATAGGAGAGGCGATACATGTCAGGGGGTATTTAATCTCATTAGTTAAAAACAAATTACCAATACCTTGGCAATACATGAAAAACAATGAAAAGACAAACAAAATGCAAATCACAACCATATATGCATGTAGAAAATAAGAAGATACAAATGAATTCTATTAACCAAGTTCATTCATATCCAATAATTGTTTTGTAGAGTTCTGATAGATGTGCCGACAAATTCATGTATGAAAATGAGACCGGCTAAGAAAGATGTATTTAAAATTATCAAAAATAGAAAATATAAATGTTCATTGTTTGCAAGTTAAGACATAGTGCTTGAATTCATCATTTTCACATGTAGAACATGTAGAAGTACATGCAGATTTCATTATTATTATACAATTGAAAACTGAACAATACCAAAGTATGAGATAGATGCCGTTAACTGGTATATGCATTAAACAATAATAACGGATCTGATTGACATAATTATGTATGATTTCATTTTGACAAAATGCGTACTGAACTGAGTACAGATGTGTTTGTCTATGCCAGCTCAACACACTGATTAATGTCAACATTTGTGTGATAATTCAAATATGTAAATCGGATTACACGCTTTTGAATTTGCTGTCGAAAAGCAACATGAATAATGCCGATTGTGGTATGACCTGATGTAATTATAAATACTAATAAACACAGTACATGTTATGGTATAATGATAGTTGTTTTAAAAATAAAAATAATAAAAAGATTGCATTAAGTCTGTTTTATGTCATGCAAGAAATATAATTCATCGTTTTACTTCATGATAATATTATTTTAAAGGAAAAAAAATATAACTAAAATGGTTCGTCCTTACGCATGTTATGGCTCCCTTGTTTTTTTTTTTCTTTTTCATTTTTCATTTTTTTTTCTGTTTTTTTTTCTTCTAATGTTTTTTACTTGATAAGCTCATTAGTAACTCATCTACATAGTATGATTAAATTGATGACTGTATAAACATGATAAATATGGTTTCAAATGAGATTGATTTATAGACTTGTAAGCTTATTTTGGAAAAATTGAACCAAACTGACTGTTTTTTACATTAAACATGTTAAATGTTTGAATTAAATAAATATATAAGAATTTTCATTATTTTTGTTTTATTTTAAAGCTCATTCATTTGAGAAAGTGACGAATGAGGATACAAAATAAAGATAAAAAACCACATTTTTTAAACAACCATAAAATGTCCGTTTCGGTGGCTGAATTCCGGCATTATTGCACATTGATTCGTCAGCTCTAGTTCGATGTATCACACATAGTTAAAAACTAAATAGATGTATTGAACAATCAAAATGAGCAGAACGCCAGCGAATAATTTATTCAACTTAGAATTTTTTTTATTCCATTTATGAGTTGTTGACATAATCTGCGAAATTATACATTTCATAGTTTTAGCCGACATGATCTTCAAATAATTTACGTCTCCGACTGAATTCGTAATTATTTCAAATGAGTGATTTACACCTAATGAAATGCTGTCCACATTTTGCGTTTTTATTATAATCTTGAATATTTATAAGACATTTGGCAAACAGTCATTTTTTTTTTTAAAGTAATCAACTTCCCAACGTCAACATAACAGAAATTGCCAGCTAAGTTTTAATATAATGTAATATTCCTTCGATAATCAACCAAGGTTAACGTTTTATAAATTGTGTTTTAGTTTGCAAAAATATATATTCTTAATAACACAAGCAACTAGGCAAAAGTATCAATAAGCATTCAAAATTTTAATTCAAAAATTGAAATACACATCAAGGTTAAAGCACTGGTACATGACTTAGATTATCCTGTTAACTCCAAACGGACCTAAACAAGGTGTTTCGACAAAATAAGCATTTCCTGTTGTGCAATAAATACCAACATGCGAATTCACATTTGGCGAAAATATCAAAATCGAGAATAAGGTCCGAGTACACTGTTATTCCGTAGTGCATTTCTTTTAGACAATATATGAAAATAAAAAAAACATCCCACCTGCGCTTTCTCAATATTTTTTTACAGTGTGCTGTACTAATTTTTGGACAAATTATATCAAATATATAGAACACTTCATCGACTCTATCTCAAAATATGGACAAGTCTATGTTAAGGGGGTCTTGAAATTTTTTGACAGCGTCCGAACTGCTAATATTTAACCTTTCTCAGCTGGACCAAATCACTACTTTACTTTAAAATTCATGACCCAAATCATTTACAGTGTAATCCATCTCCTACTTGCTATTTGAGATATAAATCACGAAGAAAGAATTATAAAATAATTTGCACGCAACACACTGTCCACACTAGGGACTATATTCGTTGACAACAAAAATCAAGGGACGATAACTGTGTGTTCAGACCATAAGACACTATAGGTAAATGTCAAGACCATCCGACCATTTTGTCATTTTAATATTTAAAACCGCGAAAGAAAGAAAAAAAATCCAAAACAGACAATAGCATAATTATGTAAACACTTGTGTCACAAAAATAATTAGCAAATAAGAACTATAAAAATGCAAACAAGTCCAAAATCGACAATTAATCTGCAATTAACTTGAAGCTATAAAAGTGAGAAAGAAATCTTAAACAACGAAGACAATATGAAAACACAAGATATATAATGGTGTCTTACCAGTGAATCAATATAAGTACCAAAATATGCAATCAATTATGACCCGATAACAGTATAGTAACCATATCCCTTCCGAATTAGTCTGGATAAAGGTTTGGTAAGATTTGAGCTGAATGCCGACATGTGTGTGCTTTGTAAAGAATAATACCATAAAATATTGGATCTGAAGTACCAGAACGTATAAGATGTCTGCATGTTGATTTATATTTACGAATAATACCGGGAAAAAAATAGTAAATGTTTTGACCAGTTTGTGATATCGAAAAGCCTGGGGTATCTTTTTTTCTTCAGTAATACAGGGTTTACATAAACGAGCGAACGGAACAAGTTGTGAGATATGTAAACACCATAAGATTTTGAAAAGGGAACGTCACCATCTAGCAATGGATAATCAACAATAAGAAATGAAAAAAGAATACTATTTAGGAAAAAGATAATACTATGCACACCACTTAATTATCAGCACCAAGTTAAAATTACAATCAGATTAAAACAAATGAAAGAATTTGTTTTTTTTTTCGATTTTCTGCATGAACTATCATCCTGTAATGCATATCTTTTATTAAATCTTAAAAAGAGAAATACAAGTTCTAAAGTAAAAGATTGAAAAAGTAGTACAAAATTATATATTCTTGTAGCGGATGTTATATAAAGAGTGTATTTCCAGTTATCCTCAAGTTGGTTTTACTTTAGATAAGGATTAGGAGGATCCGGTGGTGGTGGTGGTACCCACACTAAAGGTTGATCTTGGTTGATCTTTTGCGATTCTACAGACATTTGTTCCGCATCTGTCATAAATATAAAAGTATTTATTAATAGCACTTTAACTGTTTAGAAAATGAGAGAATAATTAAGATATGTTGTTTATTCTTTTGAAACATTTTTATTCAAGTGACAAATGAATACACAGTACACCATTCAACTGTTATATTGCTCTTTTTTTAATATAATCCTTCTATCATTTAATTACTAATCAATGAACGATAAATTCCAGCGACAATAGTTTATTAAAGATTAAATTGAGCCTATCTGTTTCACAGAGACAAATCAATGTATCAAACAGTAAATGGGAATATCACATACTCTGAATATGCAAAATTGCATTTGAGACGACTACATCATGTACATTGGTATATTGAAATGTAAGACCATATAAACATGTTAATAGTGAGTTGAGACGTGACATATCATAGTTGTTAACCTAGAATGCATGCGTGTAAATCATGTTTGTATATCAATAGCATGCACATGCGT
This sequence comes from Mytilus edulis, assembly GCF_963676685.1. NCBI lineage: Eukaryota > Metazoa > Mollusca > Bivalvia > Mytilida > Mytilidae > Mytilus > Mytilus edulis. Next base: position 65,574,704 of record NC_092350.1, on the reverse strand, counting down.
AACAATGAGTTGAACATGTAAACGGCATACCATTAGTAAAGATTTTTTAACTAAATAGCTCGTTAGGATCACAGAACAATAAATCAGTACGACATTTTCAATCAATAAGTTAATTTTCAGTCTAAAACTGCGGTGAATTCAGTACCGTTTTTCTAATTTGCTGGCAATCATTTAAAGTTTTATTCAGATACAGTTCAGACTTTTTGGAAGTTGATATTATTTACATGGATATTGTGGATTCATTATCATTCGTTTAAAACCAATGTTTTGTTGGTTCATGTGAACCGTGAATTTAAATGTTCAACGTATTACAAATTTTCTATAGGATTTTATGCAGTGGTTGGCGAAACCATGGTATCAGATATGCGTAAACAAAACGTCAATCCACGAACATTGATACCCACGGAAACAAATGAACCCACACTACATCAAGACGTTATTGAATTGTCTAAAAACAACTGAACAGCAATTAATTTATTGCACGCTAGTTTTCTAAGCAGTTGCTTTTTTTTCGAGTTTTATTAGTTTTGAATGCTTTTATATTACATATTACATTAGACTGTGTTAGGAATTTACCTATTTCAATATGTAATAAGAAAACGAGTCCCGTGACCCAATTTTTCTTCTTATATGAAGCATAATATTAGAATAAGAGCTATCTTGTCATATTCTATCTTAAAATTTGATGGTGGTGTTTTCGTTAAATGGCAGAAAATCTGGTTTTCTATGCATAATCTATACAAAATCTGTTAATTTTGCACAACATGTAGAGTAAAATAGAGCCCCCGTGACCTATTCTTTTTATTATTTAATAAAAAGAAGCATGATATAAACTATTATTTGGCAAAATTATTAAAAAATTATATCTGAACCAGTTGTGTTCAAATCGGTCGAGGTGCTTGAGGTTTTGATTTTGCCATGTGATGGGGGACTTTTATTTCAGTTGTATTTCCTTGGAGATCGATATTTTTTGTTATTATGCATTTAAACAATACTTTCATTGATCTTATCATATCATATCACCTTTTGAATAATTTTGTGTTCTATTAGATGTTCGTATACCTGTGTATAATTTTCTTCCTTCTTCTGCAAATAAAATATTAACATTTAATATTATTGTAAATTGTAAATTCATTTATTAATTTTGTTATATATATATGCTTTCAGTTTATATTTTGTTTTATTTTTCATTTTCACTTTCATTTAATGAACATTTGAAAATGAAGCTTGTTTGAATTTTTCATAAGAAAGTGGTGGCTGTTTTGTTAAATTAGCCTAATCATATAGAGCCCCATTCAAGATACAATACTCAAACAGATTGTTTATGGACGCGTTGACGTTGTCCATAGTCCTTGTGAGAATTAAGACAATCCGTTAAAACTTAATTTTTTTCGTTGGGGTTATCGACAAACCTCTCTATCATGGTCTTTGAATATTGAGTTCATCTGAAGTAGCACTGACTATGATATGAATAAAACAAAAATAACGAAATAATGATTTACAGTAATGACAACTAATATATGTTATATTTTGACGTCGCCCAAGGATTACTTTTTTAAGAATATTGATGAAGTCTTCAAATTAAATGTTTTATTTTGATGCGGCTGTCATACAAATTACAGGTTTGCCTGTACGAACTGTGACGCCTGTATATGACACGGAAACCAGGCGTAAACCAATCGTAACTGTTGCGGAAACCAGACGTGAAATTAGGCGTAATATTTAAATGAGTACGCCTTGTTCACAAAAAAAAACAGGCGTAATATGCAAATGAGTACGCCTGTTCAATAAATAAACCAGGCGTTATATCCTTCATAATACTTCACTTATTTTAGATGAGTGTATTACCCTATAGCTAGCTGTGTACTTTTGTGTATTTGATACAAACTTCTGTACTGTTGCTTTTGTTTCTCATTGTTTGACAAAAAACTTGAAATATTAACCATTGAAGAAGCTAATATATAAATAAAAACATTTTAGACAGACACTGGCTCAAATAAGTTTAAGTTTAAATACGAATTATGACAAGTAATTTTTCTTGAAATAAAAGTAGCATTTAAACTAAGTTGTTTTTCGAAAATTATTGTCCTTTGAACTCAAATATCAATGATAATACTGCAATGTAACTTAAAGTAAAAGATTTTAATGTTATTATCCAAGGATAAAGGTTTTTGGATTTCAAAATTTCTGATAGAACAAAAAACTTAATAACTTAGTTATACTCGCATTATTATTATTTACCATGTATACTACTTTCCTTTTATTTCACAATTTTCATTAATCAATTGGATTCAGTATTTCCAATTTCAAATTATTCCAAAAAGCACAAAACAAGCTTATTATCCCTGAATATATGAAATTGTCATAAGTCTAATCCTTGCTAACTTAAACCAAAGAACCAAATATTGAAAAAAAATCCCATGATACTTTAAACAAAGCATTATGGGTATTTCTATTTTCGCCATACCAACAGTGTTACGCCCGTAAGAAAATTTACGCCTTGCTTATTTCATTTTACGTTAGGTTTCTGCTTTTTTCTACGCACATAAGGACTACAAATTTACGTTTCCTGCTCCCTTATGCCTGGATCTAGACACGTAACTACCACTTACGCCTATTTTACGCCTTATTTCCAGGCGTAATACGCCTTATAATTTCGTACGGGTAGCTAGCTATACAACCCGGTTTAAACAACCATTTTCTACATGAGAAAATTCCTGCACCAAGTTAGGAATATGACACGTTGTTATTCATTCGTGTGATGTGTTTGATTTTTTGATTTTGCCATTTGATTTAGGACTTCCCGTTTAAAATTGTCCTCGGAGTTAAGTATTTTATTTTATTTTACTTCTTTCTTTTACCATTGTATGATATTTCATATTTGGTTTCTGTCTCAATGATTTGTTTTCTATTTTGTGACGTTTTTATAGGTAAAGCATTTTCAAACTTATTTCTATAGTTTGTTCTCAGCTTATGCTTTGAGGTTCGTGTTGCTCATTTTGAAGTTCTCTGTTTTGTTATGTAATACTGTTTTTTATCTGTTGGACCTTTCATGTTTTAATTTGCTGTTACGTATTAAGTATATTTGTTTCTAATAATTTAATTTCCAATGTAACACGTCTGATTGGCTGGCGTTGTCCTGTTTATCAGATCATAGACACAATTTAGTCATGTGACTGTGACGTTTTTCATGGTTTACTACGGTTTAAAATGGAATTTAGAATTAAATTAAAAACAATTGTCCAGAGAACAATTGAAGGCTTTTCGACAAAAAAAAACAGTATTAAAATGTTATTAACAGCATCAAATGGTAGCTTATAGTAGGCTGATTCCAAAAATATATGGTTTCTGTGAGGGAGACAATTTGTTACTTCCAGTTTGAAAAAAGGTTACTTCAGGTATTATTTAACTGTTTAATTGACCTTGATTCCTAAAATATATGGTTCCTTTTTCTAAATCATATGGCTTGCAAACAAATGCATAAAGTCCCATGGCTTTATCATTTATACATATGAGGTAAAAGCAAAGGTCATAATCTAGACCGCTCAATTCCAAGGTCACCAACCAAGGACCCCAAATCAAAAGACCATAGGCCTTAATTATATTTGGTTCATGAATTATATCACAATATGCATATTTTGAAATGAAAAGGGGACAAAACTCTAATTTGATGTTAGCGCACTCTTTAAACCAATATATAAATGTGTTACGACATGTCGCAGCTAACAATTAAGTAAAAACATGTTGTCGATATCTTATATCGTGTTTGAAAAGTGGTGAAAATAAGCCAAAATCCAAATTTAGAAATGACCTTCACCTCTGATCTTGACCCTATTTTTTTATTGGGACCAATGACCTCAACTCAAAACACTCTAGGTCTCTATCACTTATGGTTTAAAAGCTACAACTACATTTTTCTAATTAAAAAAACAAAAGGGGAAATAACTCCCATATGTAGTCCCCGGACCAGCAAATTGGTGAAATAATTTTGTCGTATTCTTTAACGGTTGATTTGTACACATGAAAAATAGTGTTTGGGGAGATAACTCTTACAATATAAAGTGTTCGGCTTAACAGGGTCAGTTTTAAAATCACAATTATACCTGTTTGATATCAGACGCAAAAAATCTAAGCGATATCTTACAAAACAAAAAAAGCACCTTAATAAAAAAAGTGACGGAAGAAGAAAATGAAAACAATAATAATGATAATTAAAAACCAATTGTTCAGAGAACAATTGAACGTCTTTCCACAAAAAACCATGGTTTCTATACAATGTTTTTTAAATAAGGGAGATAATTTGTTACTTCCGATTTAAAAAATGCTACTTCCGATACTATTAAAATATTTACTTGACCCTTATTCTAAAAATATCTGGTTCTATATACTTTTATATTATAAAGTACAAAAAATGGCTACTTCCGGTTTACACAAGGTCACTTCCGGTTTTTTTTCAAAGTCAAATGGTTTGATACCTATTGCAAAAAGTCTCATGGCTTTATCATCTATGCATACCAGGTAGAAGCAAAGGTCAAAATCTAGAACGTCAAATTAAGCTTTCACCTGGAGATCAATTTGAAGGTCATAAACCAGGGACCTTAAATCAAAAGACCATATGTCTTAATTAAATTTGGTTTATAATTTAAATTACCATACGAGTATTTTTAAATGCTAGAGGGGAGTAAACTCCTTTTTACGTTCAACGTACACTTGCAATCAAAATTTCTGAATAACGACATGTCGCAACTAACAATTTAGAAAAAATAATTTGTCGATATCTTGTACGGTTTTTTAAATGATAATAAGCCTAAATTTAGAATATGACCTTGACCTTTGACCGTGACCTTATTTTCATTTTTTTTGGACCAAGGACCTCAAAGCAAAAGATTATAGGTATCTATCATTTATGGTTTACAAGATAGAAATGCATATCACTTATATGAAATGCATAAGGGGAAATAACTTTCATAAGGAGTGTTCATATTGCATCGGTCATAATAGAACAAATCATGCGAAGGATTTAACGAGCAATTTTATAAAATAAATTTGTGGCTTTATTTTACGGTTATGGAGGAGATGTAGTCACAAGGAAAAAAGTGTTCGGGGAGATAACTCCTACAAAGAAAAGTATTTGTTTTAAAATGGGTGAAAATAAAAAAACACATAAACTGTATGGTACTTTATACGAAATATATTAGCGACATATTGCGAAACAAAAAACTTACGCGAGAACAACATTTGGCGGAAGAAAAAAATAATAATAATCAGAACAAATACATAAGGTTCTTCCACAGAAAACTGGAAAGACCTAATAATAATAATATTAATAATAATCAGAAGACACCCAATAGGTCTTTCCACAGAAAAAGACCTAATTATAAGAAATAACTCTAATATGTTATCTGTCCATATGAAATTACATAAAAAAATGTGATGCATTTTTTTTTAAATAACAGGCTACGCGGGTTATTCAGTGTGCACAACATTTTTTATGTCATTTCTTCATAGACATAAAAAATCTCTTTAAGTAATTTTGTTCTAGTGTATTAGTAGGTTAAAGTTTCGTTCATAGCTAAACAGTATGATTATGTAGGACTATTAGTAATAACAATATAGAAGCTAAAGGGACATTTCTTGCCTTTGATTTTCTGTACATGATTTTCCATTGCTCTTTTTGATTCTGTGCGAGAAATATCAAATGATTAAATACAATACAATACAAATACGTTTTTTAATGTCAATTATGACGCCCAATTATTTGAGCAGTACAATTAAGTTCAATTTCATACAAGTGATTACATATTGATTACATTGATTATTTAACAATTAAACAAAGTAAAGTCTTTTTCAACAAAATAATTTCTCCAGAAATGATATATATAGTTTTACAATATAATACAGATGGACAAAATACCGGTGACTAAACTGTATCCTGAATTGATGTTCTCTTTGAATAAAGTACACAATAATAAACTTACTTTTTTAATTATAACATTATCCTCAGATGACATTAACAATAATAGTTTTTATTTATTTGGGAGGCTTTTTTTGTTAACCTTATTTAAGTAATTTATGTATTCAGATCTTTTTTTTTTAAACAGGACACTGAAGAAGAAAATGAATGTCATCCTCAACTTCAGTTTTACATACTTAACGAATTCTATCCTTCACTCGAAGCCCAACGTATTTGTTTTTCAATTTCTAATGTATGTGCACTGACTCTGAACTTAGTGAGCAGTCGCCTTTCATCCTCATTCAAAATGAATAATTATTTTTCCATATAAATATAATTTTTATCAAAATTGAGATCTATATCAAACTATTTCATAAAAATAACAATACAACTATACAAACTATTTTTTTTAAACTATTTAGTGATCTAGAGACATTCAGAGCTTCAGAGAGAAGGGTATCATCAGACTTTGATACATATTTATAATATATAAACATATTTAAAATTACTTCAAGAAGTAGTGGATATCTTCCCATTTCACTCAATACAACTATATTTGTAGATTTCTTACGTAAACCAATAGAAAATTTACAGAATTTGTCATAAATACTTTCTTGTTTCATGTCGTTGCATAGTTTAAATAGATCATGTTCATTTTTATTTAGTTTATTTATTACTGAAGCTCCTCAAACTTCACTCCCATATAACAACACAGGTTTAACAGTACGATCAAATTTATGGAAGAGTGTTAATTTTAGGTTTAAACAAGTTTAAACTTTTTTTATATTTAAATAAAGTTTTCAATCCCCTTTTATATAAATTTTATTTAGCCTCAGTAAAGCTTCCACTTGCAATAACATCAATCCCTAAATATGTATAACCCCTAGCTCTTTCAATAGGCACATTATTAACATTAAATATATTTTTATACAGTTTTCCTGTTTTATTAAATACTACTGATTTAGTTTTTTCAATATTCATTTGCAGCCCCTATTTATCACAGTAGTTATAAAGTTTATCAATACACTTCTGTAAGCCATCAGCTGTACCATAATACAATAAATTCATTAGAACCCTGTTTAGTCGAAGTTTAAAAGACTTGTATTTGACGAAACTGTTCGAGATTCGACATTGTTCAACTAATCCGAGGTCGGGTATGTTGTCATCAATTTTGAATGCATTGAATAGATGTTTGTACAGAAAAGATATTTTGAAAAGTGATACGTTTTTGATAATTTATGTCTGATTAAAGGTATAAAGTCGACAGAAAATCAATAAACAAATATTTGAAAGGTCAACCCATATAACTTATGGAATATTAAATGCTGACGTTAATAAGTCATGAAAGATAACTGATGAAGGTCATTTGCCCTACATCAATTATAATGCACAGTTAAAAACAATCAGAACATGTTGATAGAAGTTTATAAAATAAGTTTCCAACGCGTTTATCATGTTTATTAAGCCAGTCTTTCTAACCATTTCTCGGGTACCAAATGCAAACTTGTACACATTTTTAATGTTGGTTTGTAATCTTCAGATTAGCGACATAATTCAAATTTAAATCATGAAATTAACGTTTATCATACCATTCAGATGATCAAGTTAAACAATGTTTTTTTTACTTGTAAATATAGGAACATATTTGGTATAGTCGACAATTGATAAACTCAAATTCTAAAAAGAGCCACGACTTTATGTATAAAAGAAACACAAAAGAGCATTTAAACAAAGCATTAACAAACATGAAAATGTTTAAATACAGAGTCACGTCATATGTATCGGAAAAAATCAAGTACCAACTCTCACGGAGTCATTCTTCTGTTGAGAGTATGGGTCTACAAAGAACAACTAACTCTGCAGACTATCATACTACAGTACATCTACAATACGGATATCAATCAACTTTTATGTTATAATACCTCTCTCCTATTTTGGGTTTCGGTTTCGACTTCGGTTTCAGTTTCGGTATCGGCTTTAGTGAACATTTATAAAAGTATACAAACAGTGAATTGAAAGATACTTTCCGCTCCAGTGCTAGTTTTTGTAAATTTCTCTATCTCTATGATGCATGTCAAAATTAAAGACTTGCTCGTCTTTCATCCAACTTAGAATTGTTATAATTTATAGAATGATTCAGATTTGAATTAGTTTGTGCTATTTTTCAACAGCTATAAACAACATGGACAGGTCGAATGAAAAGTCGGTTCTGTTTGCTAAATATCGCATCAAAAACTTGAAAATTATACCTCAAAATCGTGATCTTCGTTAGTAATATAAATGTCTGAAATAGTAACAGCTAGTCTATAAGTGTTCTTATAATGGACACATGGCATGAATTGACAAATTTAAGCTTTTAAATACTATCACTTTATGATCATTCGGGTAATTGCAAGTCATCTGAAGACATATTCTTAGTTGTTTATAGTTATAATATAAGTATTTCTAATTAATATACAAAATTATTTTACGTTACTCAAAGTAACATTCCAACAATTGGCAAGTGATACAGAGCTTGTAAAAGGGGGACGAAAGATACCAAAGGGACAGTCAAACTCATAAATCTAAAACAAACTGACAACGCCATGGCTAAAAATGAAAAAGACAAACAGACAAACAATAGTACACATGACACAACATAGAAAACTAAAGAATAAACAACACGAACCCCACCAAAAACCAGGGGTGATCTCAGGTGCTCCGGAAGGGTAAGCAGATCCTGCTCCGCATGTGGCACCCGTCGTGTAGCGTATGTGATAACAAATCCGGTAAATAGTATAATTCGGTAGGTCACATTGTAAAATTTACTCTCAGATATAAAGTCATTGTTTTTTTTATCAAAAGCCTCAATAAAATTGAGAATGGAAATGGGGAATGTGCCAAAGAGACAACAACCCGACCATAGGAAAAAAAAAAAACAACAGCAGAAGGTCACCAACAGGTCTTCAATGTAGCGAGAAATTCCCGCACCCGGAGGCGTCCTTCAGCTGGCCCCTTAACAAATATATACTAGTTCAGTGATAATGAACGCCATACTAATTTCCAAATTGTACACAAGAAACTAAAATTAAAATAATACAAGACTAACAAAGGCCAGAGGCTCCTGCTCAATGTCTACTGCTTTATATTACCTTTATTAGACTTTCAATACTTCACATTATAATTAGACCAACTATTAAACAACGGTAACTCTCCGTGGGCATTCAATATTTGGCATAGAAAAAGTATAGAATACGGCACTAAAACGTTTTCAATGATCATGTGGTAGGGTGCTCACAGCTGGTTTTGACCCTGCAGATTCAAAGACTTGAACAATTATTTTTGTTGCTTCTCTGCTCATATAGCAATTAGTAGTAAAAATGAAAATATGACTGGATGAAAGTCAGAATAATTTGTCTGGTGTGTGTATTGAAATATATCATATTACTGACTGTTGTAACCTTGTGAACTAGTACGTTCAACATAACCGTCTGACTCTCGTTTCTTTGTTAAGCAACACTAATTGTTTCTATTCATTACCCATCAACATGTTTGGTTTTGTTCATGTTTTTTTTTATCTGCATGGAATGATTGCTACTGGTCGATATATATCAATATAATAGAGACTAACACATATGCTACTAAATAGTTCAAGAAATGATGAAAATAATAACTAAATAGAAATACGACAACGTACACTTATTTGCGGAAATTACAAAACTCTATATAGGTCAAGTATATGATAATCGTGTTTGTACTCTTACCCTCTAATTTGTCTATACAATGTTCACACCACCATTTATATTTGTAATATATTCTCGCATCTGGTCTCTTGCAACGGTAGCATCCTGAGTTGATATTCTGATCTAATTTACTCATAGTCTTTCTAAGTGGTAGTGGTCTACAACACAATGGATAATATAATTCATAACATCTTTTTTTCTATGTATTTGTATCGTTTTGTCTCTATAAAAAGACATGTATTACAGCAATTATTTGATAAAAAAAGAATTCAGGCCAAAATATAAAGTAAGAATATCAAGATGTTTATTTTTATCTTCAAGGGAGAAGACATGATATGAACTGTAGTAGATGATATTTTAAAGGATCTTTATAATAAATAAGATGAAACTAACTCTTGATTAAAACGGTTGTGCGTAAGTGTAGTTTAGGGAGTTGAAAAGTCAAAACTGTCAGCCAACCAAAAAGAACATTGCATACTTTTAATATATCATATAAGTATATTTCTACTCCATTTTTTAAATAGTACTTTTTTATAGAAATTACCATTATACAATTTAGAATGGAAATTGGGAATGTGTCAAAGAGACAACAACCCGACCATAGAACAGACAACAGCAGAAGGTCACCAACAGGTTTTCAATGCAGCGTGAAATTCTCACACCCGGAGGCGTCCTTCAGCTGGCCCCTCAACAAATATATATACTAGTTCAGTGATTACTCCAAATTATACACAAGAAACTAAAATTAAAAATAATACAAGACTAACAAAGGCTAGGGACTCCTGACTTGGGACAGGCGCAAAAATGCTGCGGGGTTAAACATATTAATGAGATCTCAACCCTCCCCCTATACCTCTAACCAATGTAGAAAAGTAAATGCATAACAATACGCACTTTAAAATTCAGTTCAAGAGAAGTCCGAGTCTGATGTCAGAATATGTAACCAAAGAAAATAAACAAAATGACAATAATACATAAATAACAACAGACTAGTAGCTGTTAACTGACATGCCAACTCCAGACTTCAATTAAACTGATTGAAATATTATGTCTTCATCATATGAATTTGACTGGGTCTGAGGTCAATCGATCATGTATATAAGGGTGTTTAGCATTTTTTGCTTGTGTATTTTGCTGGGTCAGTTCTCAAAGCATTAGATAAGAAGGAATGATGAAAATCATACCGTGATTTATCATTTATATGTGTTCCATTATTGAGGCTTATGTTTCTTAGTTACTTCATTTTTGCATTTATAAGATCTTTGCATAAAAAAATTCAAAACAAGATCCTTGATTTGTTTAAATTTCTAAAACCATTAATTTATTATAGTATTAAAGCTGTTAACAATGATTATTTCTTTAATTGGACGCTGGTTATTAAAATTTGTATATTATGTTTTCGATAAAAATCTCCCTAGACTGTGTGTTGTTTGCACTTTTAAATTAAAGAGTGACAGTCTACTATATATATCGGCAAATTTTGACGTATTAGTAGAACTGCCATTGCTGATAATATTTGTGATTTCGAGTGTCTATTTATCTAAATTTATTTTAATCATTAAGGGTAAAACGTAAAACAAGTAAACATAGTTATTTATTCAACAACACCAATAAAAAGATGTATTTATGTCAAAAGAATACTCCATATTATCGTAACTGAAGAGCTTGTCTTGCTGCATGATGATTTCAGCGTATTTAAGATTATATCTATATATTGTAATGTTTGAGATATAATTCAAAATGAAAAAAAAAATGGAAGAAAATTGTCATCAAGAAGCAATAACTTTCGCAAGGAATCAACGGACTATTTTTATTGTGCAGACTAATTGATATATCTTGTTACACGAAAAAGACTGCTGTACCCATATTTTGATTATTTTATTTATTATGTCTTTTTAGTTCACGCATCATTGTAAATATAACGGAATGTGATGAGACTGTCAACAAAGTGAGAGGTTTAGCGCTATAAAACCAGGTTTAATCCACCATTTTCTACATTTGAAAATGCCTGTACCAAGTCAGGATTATAACAGTTCTTGTCCATTCGTTTTTGATGTGTTTTGTCATTTGATTTTGCCATGTGATTATGGACTTTCCTATTAAATTTTCCTATTCAGTATTTTTGTGATTTTACTTGCTGATAAGTTTTGCTCTCAATGTTTCTCTCTTTCTATTATAGTCTTCAAGATAATAGACATTTTATTTTCATTTAAAGCCATTAACTACTATAAGAAATCATCTGAGAGTTTTGACGTGTAATCAAAATTGGTAGAGTTTCATATTCTAAACATTTCTGTTCTGTCAGATATTTTCTATTAATAATAGTTTCTAAATAAGAGACAAAACTTGCATTTTACCTCTATGTTTTACTTTTAGCCAAGTCGGTCATTCTTGGTTGACAGGCGGGGTCGCATATGACACATTTAAACTAGATACCCCAGTATTTTGAAGCCAAGTGTAGTTGAATGTGGTCTATTAGTTGCAGAGGAGAATAATGATTATAAAAATAACGGAAGACGACAGACGATGGACGAAGTGCTGAGAAAAGCTCACATGGCCATAAAATGAAGTTAAGATAAAAAAAACAAAAAAACACTGGTTATAAATTTGGTTTGTCCGAACAATTTTCTGGAATTTATTTTAGCAAGAATACTCAAAACAAAATGTGTTAAAGCCAATGATTTGTATACAAGACCAGAACGGTAAATAAATAAATGTCAAAAGTAGACCTAAATGTAATAGCCAAATCCATGTAATAGAAAAAACATATCTTAACAAAATATAACATAAGATTCTAACTATGTTGTCATGTCCATTGTAAAAAAATATTTAACGTAAATATTTTTTTACCGTTTAAAGTTCTAAACATAATTAGCCAAGGTAATAGTACATTAAATATTTAATATTAGCAACAATAGTGATTATAATATAGTTAAAACAAACATACCCTACATGTCAAAGTGAGTCTTAAATAATGAAATGGTGAATGTTCAAACTCGCAATGACTCACACATAAACATCCGTAAATAATGTCACTTTCAAATTCAGGTAATACCTTCTTCTAAAGAATAAACGTGCGTGACATTGAGATGAACGAGTCGATTTGTTACTAAAATTAGAAATTACTAGGCCGGAAAATTATATTTCGTATTTAAAAAATAATTATGTACTTCAATTGAATGTCAATGTTTAAAAAATGGGATAACAGGAGAGGTTCACGAAGAATTAGAAATTGAACTAAGATTTTGATGTTTTAATAAGACTTGCATACTAGCACAAATTGTACAGAGAAAAAAGATATGATATAAATACTTGTAATATGAATATTTTATGGCAAATACCATTCTAAATAGCGGAATACCTTCAGTAAATTATAAATTATGTATAATTGATGTTGAAACGTCAGTTTTAGTCGTGCTGGTCCAATTGTTCTTGAATTATATATTTGTAGCAGTTTTTGGATAATATAACTTTAATGAGTCGCAATCTCTGATCTAGAAGCCTGTTGTGTATAAACCTTGGTGCCTTTTTGGAATGAAAACAACTTAACGGAAGGGTGTCAATTTCGCTGTGTATCCTCGCTCCCGGACATTTCGTCCAAAAAGCCCCTGTTTTAGTCCTTATTTTCTCTTTTTTCAAATAATTGTATTTATCTACGTCATGAAAATTCGCACACATTTAAGATATAAATTTCTGTGAATTTTAAAAGGGAATAATGTGCATTTTTACAAAAAAAGGTGTTTGCCTTCCTAAAAACAATACTAGTATTTGTGAAAATTACGTTGGTCATGTCTTTTTATGAAACAAATCTAGATAATTCTTGTTATCTGTCTTTGAGTTTGTAGTCGGGAAAGCTAATATGAAGTGTTAAGGTATCAGATACGTTTATACTGTTACATGAAGATAGAATCGTATGTATGCATCATTATGGGGATAATGAGAATGATATATCAAAAACTGTAAAGTTAGGAATATAATCAGACCAAAACCAGATCTAAAACTGTGTTGCTGCATGTAATTGATTGAGGTAACAAATTATTAAAGCATAACAAACAATCCAAATCACTGAATCCAAGAAAAATTGGACCCAAATGTTCCTTGTTGAATAAGAGTTGTAAGATTCCAATTATCGGCAAACAAAAGGAAAAAGCAGATGGGTCTAGTACATGATTTCCCTTTACTCTACATATTTACATTTATCATTAAAATTGTTGCAAGAATACAGTAGGATGTCAAGACGATATTCAATCATGCCGGAACCAAATAATAAAATGGCTCTGTTAAAAAATATACATGAAGATTACCATAGGCGTCTAAATATTGAATCAATATGATAACAGAAGACTCTTGCTCTCGAAAGACCATATAGTTGTTTGTTTTTTTTTTAAATCAAAAGCAAATAAGTATGTTGATTACAATTTGAGCTAGTGCATCATATTTTGAAAAGATTATTTTTGAATTATCCAAGAGCCCATATCCCATAATTCTGAAATGACATATAAATCAATACTTTTTCACCAATCCCAATAGTAATGTAAAGTTTCAAGTAAATCATTCCAAGTTAACTTTAGTTATGATATTACATGAATTTTTTTTTCTAAATCAAACAACTCATGTCTCTCAAGAGGGATAAACCAGAGAATGTTAAATCGAAAAAGAAGCTTCATTTTATCATTTTGTCTCTCGTTGAGAATTGTCACATTGGAATCATACAACATCTCATTATTTGTATAAAAAATGTAAGTTTCCAGGAAATAAATTCAGCCTACTGGAGAAGGTGTATAATACGTGAAACATTTCTTAAACCTTATGTTTACTCTGAAACTCTAGCAGAGTAAATATTGTTCTCGACTTTTAATTGAATCAGAGTTTAGAAACATGGTGAAATTTTAAATGGTACTTATACAATAATAAGTTTATTTAGTTAAAAGATTAAGTATAGGTTCAAAAACTAAATGATAGGTTTTAATTTACATCGTCTTTTCCGGCCAGGTCTTTTGTATAATATTGATATTGACCTATGTATTCGTTACATAATAAACAACCTCTCGATCTCAAGCCAATTTTTCTTCTTTTTTTTTTTTTTTTTTTTTATTAAATAACAATGGTATACTTAAATTGCTTTTGATTTAGTCGTTATTGTTTTTCAAGGAATGAATATTAAAACAACAACGATTTATTATAATTCAATATAAGATTAGTTATACGTTTGCATGTATAACGAAGGAAAAATATGAAGGTATTTTTTTAAAGCTCACAATAGCATAAAAAAAAGCTGGAATTATATGAGAAGGAACTAATTTATGTTGTTTTGTAGAAAAATAGAAAACAGTATGACAAACAAAAAAAAACTACATTTTGTACTAAAAGAAGAATAAGCAATGTTTAATGAAAATTGACAGAATACTTGCAAGTCGGTATAGAACCACTAATTCGGGCCCGGTCGGAACATATTACATAATTCAAACAAAGGTGTTCCTTCTGTTAATTGTATCTTTGTCAAAAGGGTAAAAAATTTTGGAAGTTTTTGTTTATAAAAAAAGCTTGGGGACTTAAAATCACTGTAGCACCCTTATTGACAGATTATTTTGAATATTAAACAGTATACACAATCACGAGAAGAGGGCGCATTTGCCCTGCTGTTCACATCAAAAATACCTGTTTTTTTACTATCTAACTTTTGGGAAACAGTACGCTCTAATATGCTATGAAAGGTATGTTGTAATTTCCAGTAGCAGTCAGGATGAGGCATAGTTTTGACATGAAATAAATGCCACTTTATTTGAACTTAAAACAAAGTAGTCGATAATGCTTGAATTTGCAGAATAACACATAGAAAGAAATGGGACTATGATCATGATCATGAATTCGTGATATCCTAAGCAGGAAATATGTTCAATTTCAGGCAAATGTTTTATCAATAGAACGCAATCAATAGGCTTTAATTCGACAGTATAAAATGGACAAAAAAGATTGTACGACGCAGTTGAATCTAAAAAAAATGTCTACTTCATAATAACATCATTGTGGATTTGGTGGATCGGGTGGTGGTGGTGGAACCAACAAAATTGGTTGATCGTCTGGTACTTTACCTAAATCAGCAGACATTTGCTTTACAGCTGTAATAAACAAAAAATACAGTACTTAACAAAGAATTTAAATCCAATATTGCACATTAAGTAAAATTAACACGAATACCATAAATCATTCATTTAAAGATTTGGCATTTTTTGTTGTCATTTTACTAAACATGCTAAAGCTAAATGATAAATGATACAATACATGTCAACAGATGAGGAATCAAATAACAAATGAAAGATGTTTATTCATCTAATATTAGTCAGAGGATGATTCAGGAAATATAAAACAAGTTCCAAATGGTACTTTCAAAATACTTGTACGATTAGAATAAAGTGATTATTGTCATATATATATTATGTCGGTTTATGTCGGTTTGGGTATCGAACCCAATTTTGTCAATATCATAGAACTATAAACGACTGTCCCTCAAGTGGGAGGTTCAACTAGCTTGCCTTGAAGTTTGGTATTAGTTTTTCCTTTTATATCATAAAGTAGTTCAGTATAAAAATGTATGTAATGTTATTTTCGACGACAAGGGATCATTTTTAGAAGAAGTAAGTGCATACATTTCAAATATATATAGTTATAAATGTTATCGATGTGTTTCACAGGTTCCACATGAAATTATGTTATTTTTTTGTCATTTATCATATAGTGTATTTTTCATGTCTCACAAAACTGATATCTTGAATATATAAGGTTTATTTTCATACATGTACAATGTTACCTTTTGATTTATTTCCATACATGTTATGCCTTTTCTCCGACTAATTGAATGATTCATCGCTTCCATTGTAAAAGTATGATAGGACTTCAAGCGCTGCATAAAATAAACTTCAGAATGAAACATTTTTAATAATGAGTAAAACATGTTATAACTGCTCATATTTTCCATTAATTTCTTCCTGACTTTTCAATATTTTTAACAGTTTTTGTGATCCATTAAGTAGATTAAAATGTCTAAAACATTATAACCTTAGCCGTATATGGCACATTTTTTGAAATTTTGCGTCCTCAATGCTGTTTAACTTCGTACTTGTTTTGGCTTTCTTACTGTTTTGATATGCGTATCACTCATGAGACTTATGTAGACAAAACGCGCGTCGTGCGTATCAAATTATAAACCTGGTACTTTTGATAACTTTATAAAACGACAATGATACATACTATATTGCTACCATTCCGAATCACGAGATAAAAAAGACTCATTCAATTTCACGGTCAGATATTTAGTGATGATGTCCAATGCAATCACTATGATATGCAAAGAAATAGAATAATATACAGAAACTACAGGCTTAAATGTTGCGCTCTAGAAAAACTGTTTATTAGTTTGGTGTTTTTGTGTTGTTGGTTTTTAAGTTTAAACTTACAAAAAACGTTTTGCATTGTCTACATAAGACACACAAATGGAGACGAAACTATCAGTCGGCAGAGTTTTGATTGTTGACGAATTTCAGACATCCTTTATAACTTCATAAGCTTCTTTATTTATGTTTTGTCCAGTAATAGTTATTGAACAATGAAGTAAATTATACTACACAGCTTAACAAACAAGCGTGTATTAAACAGTTAACAATCTTATACCGATCTGATTGGTCAATGGCTGTTTAGTTATCAACCTAAATCAACGTTTGGGAGATATAAATTCAGGCAAAATAAGTTTTTTGTACATGAAGACCTATTTGATATTATGCTTCTACTTATTTGGTGGTATAATATTTGTAAAAAAGTGGTTTTGGTGGCATATCTTGATTAATTCTGATACATTTGTCTCAATGTCCATATAGATTTGGGACACAACAAGAGCATAAATAATTGCGTAGACACCGTCTGTTGCTCAAAACTGTTCTTTTATTCCTATTTGTCATAACTATAGATTATTGAATATTTTTCAATTGATTTTCTTACTTTATCAAAAATTCTATTCAGCGGAAGAATAATTGTTCAGGTATTGCAAAATAAATCCTATTAAGTAAAAAGAATACGAAATATTCTTATGTTGTATATATATATATATATATATATATATATATAACAATATTCTCTTGTTTCAGCTTAAAAGCAAATACAACTAAAAGGTTATTTAAAGATGATATAGACATATACCTCCATAATATATCAAGTGCCCCAAACTGACAGATAGATAAGAAAACATGTCTCAACTATAAACGGGTAGTCCTGTATGTTAAAAACTCCATTATTCTTCATGATAGGTGTTAGTAGCAGTGGCCTAGAAAGCAATTCATGATAAATGAAAATAGACTAGTATATACTAAAGATTAAATAACTAATTAATACTGATAGATTCAAATATAAAATAAAGACAACTATGATTTTGGAGTCCAAATAGTAAAAAACAACATGACAATAATCAACATAATGGAAGAAATTCTAGAGAAAGTATAAACTCTAAACCGATTTTGCGTTGACAGTATTCTTTGATTTTACAACAAAAAACAAAATAAATAAAGTTTGTTTTTCTTTACTCTTAATGATATTGCAGTCCGTCAATCAAACAGTCTTAAAATTTGTTCACATGGTTTCATACTTTGATCTCTAACTACAGTATGACTGCAAATTATCTGTTGAACATTTTAAAATAACCTGTGTGTTGCTTGTATGTTGCCTTAAATCAGATTTCGAGTCACGTAGAATTATAAAACTTAATATAAATTTCGGCCATCTGTCTTGAGAAAAAGAATTTGGATTCAAATAATAAACATAGATGTAGGTCATCACATAAAGTAATTTTATTAATCTTTACAATAATCAGGGTTATAAGATAAATTAAAACAAACATACCCCTTTTTACTGTTAGCCGTAAGTCCTTAATTTCAGAGTCACCTTATAATTATAAAACTCTATATAAATTTCGTCCGTTTTAAAATAAAAATGTAGGTTCAAATGATAAACATAGATAGAGCATGTAAACGTCTACGTATAAACTGAATTCGGTAATCTTGACAATAATCAAGGTTATTAGATAAATTTAAACTTTTTACAGTGAGACGTGAGTCTTAAATTTTGGAGTTTCAAAATCTGTGTATTAAAGTACACCGTGTAATACCTAAAGTGCAAATTATCTTTCGTTGTCATACAAACAATGTTCACATTTCCAAAATGTCACTTCCTTGTGGAGTTTAAACGTATGTTCGTTCCAATAGAGACAACGCAAATCGACAGAGAAATAGCCATAAATAGAAGATAACAGAAATAAATAGAAAATTAGTATACCTAAGCTTTAATAAAATCTTAGAAAGGGGATGTACCAAGTCAACTGTAACGAGTTTCTTAAAACTAAAATGTATATGACATTAATGGAGCAATGCATGTACATTTACCAAGCTAAGTATAAATACAAAGATGCGGTATGAGTGTCAATAAGACAACTGTCCATCCAAGTCTTAATATGTCAAAAAAAAAAAAACAATTATAGTTCAAAGTACGGCCTTAAACATGGAAACTACTTGGCTCACGTCAAACAGCAAGCTATAAAGGACCCTAAAATGACTCGTGGAAAACTATTCAAACAGGAAACACAACGGTCTTATCTATATAAAAGAACGAGAAACGAAAAACAATTATATATCAACCACAGCAACAAACGACAGCCACTAAACAACAGGCTCCCGACTAAGGACAGGTGCATACAATACAGCGTTATAAACGTCTTAATAGGCTCAAACTTTCACTCTAACCTAAAACAGTAGTGTTACATAACAACATAAAAAGACACACAATAACCTTTATGGGTTGGATGTTGTTTTCTTTAACTGAATACTAGTAATTGTCAAACGATATGTATTTGAAAAAAAATATAAAATATAAAATTTACATGTTTGAATGTTTGTTTCCATGTGTTTAATGTCAATATCGCTTTCGTTATCCTCTTCGGTTTTTTTTTTTTTTTTTTTTTTATTTGCAGGATTTGGTTTTCGTGTTGATAATCAAGTCTTAAATTTTTTATTAGTTGTAAGTGGCTTTGAACTAGCTGTCAGTTTACTGTGAGTACTCTCAGATCTGTACCTAGTGTCTTTTTGTTGTTGGGATGTACAAGTAGCCGGTCAATTCCATTTGTATGTTTATCAATCTGATGAGTTAAGCCTTTTTCATTTGATTTGTATAGTTTGTTCTTATGTTGTACTGTTATACCACTGTTTTAGGTTAGGGGAGTGTTGGGATCCCGCTAACATGTTTGACTCCGCCACAATCTGTATGTATGTGTCTGTCCCAAGTAATGAAGTAAGAAGCCTGTAATTCAGTGGTTGTCGTTTGTTGATGTGTTAAATATTTCTTTTTTGTTCATTTTTTGTGCATAAATTAGGACTTTAGTTTTCTCGTTTAAATTGTTTTACATTGTCATTTAGGGGACTTTTAAAGATGACTATGCTGTATGGGCTTTGCTCATTGTTGAAGGCCGTACGGTGACCGATAGTTGTTTTTTGTTGCGTCATTTTTTTTTTATCTCTTGTGGAGAGTTGTCTCATCTGCAATTACTATCACATCTTTTTTTTTTATTTCTTAAGAAGAAACATGTTCCTTGTTTTAATGGTAACTGCGCTTTTTGAAGTATAAGTATGATTTGTTAGTGAGCATAAACTCGGTAATTATGTGTCTGTCTAAGCTCAGTTTGAGTACAGAATATAGGGTTCATTTTAAGTGGCATGTATTCTCGTTTCATACACCGTGAGGACATGTTAAAAATGTTCCACACTGAAGGGCACAGTGCAACTTGTAAGTTTCTCTTTTTTATAATTACTAGCAAGATAGTGAATACCGGTACTGTTCACAACAGTTGTTGCAATATAAAATGATGCCAGTACGACAAAGATAAAAGTTTTAAAAGCCAATGACATACAACATTATATCTGTGTATATCAATGTAATTAAACATTCAAGATCAATGGTTTCAAAAGCCAATATGCAACATTGTATAGCAATGGAATGAAATGTTGACTAAAAAACAGTCAAAAGTCATCCTTGCTACAGATGTATGCTATATTTGCATAAAAAGGAGATTTTTTTCATCATCATTTTTTCAATTGATTTCTTTTAAATTGAAAGGGGTTACCTGTTTAACTTGTTTATCTTTGAGTGTTTTGTAGCGTTATTTTGTGGATTTAGAACTGGATATCTGACATATGAGATGGAAACGTGCTTATTCCTCAAATTAGTATCTGGCTCTCTAGATATCTTTCCGTTTTTTCTTGTCGTTGTAATCATAAAGAGTATACATCAAAACCATAAGTTAAAGGGCAACAAGAAAGATTGCGGTTGTGTTTGATTATGATAAAAAAAAATGAATAAAAATTATGTTCTTTTCTTTACATCTTTATCATGAAAATTACTAACAAATGTTAAGAGGACGTCAAATAAAACTACAGTATCTGATCAATTTCCAAACTATTCAATAATACAATAAGGAAAACGACTGAACTTTTTAGATATTGAAATATGTCATCGCAAAATGTTCATTTTTACAGTTATCACGTTCTTTGTCATAGCATATATTCTTTACACCTGAATGGAGAAGATGAGAAGAAAAAAACGTTAGTGCAATGTGTAAACGAAATTTTTTTAATTTCAGACTTCTATTAGCATGCCGATGCATGTAAATGATGTTAGATCACATTCTGTATAAAGAAGGTAGTAAGAAAATCGTTAACCATTCTTATATTTTGATTATTCAGACTATTTTCAATTTCAAATTTTTAGATATAATAGTAGTATTTCGGGTTAGTCGACCTCTCGTATGTGGAGGTGAGATAAGCATAGCTGGCGTAGAAAAATTCCACAGCGTTACTTCTGGTTTTTTTTGTTGTCAATGTCAATAATGGCGACTGTAATGGATAATAATGTTCCCAGTTCGAAAGAATGCACGTACCGGATCTGAAGACATTCCTAACAAAACAAGGAATAACATGTAGTCTTTATTGGAAGCAGCAGCTGGTTAGGCTATGTGAAATTGCTGTTGAATTGAGGTTGGAAGTTACGCAAACACAGGACGACTAAAAACAGTCGAAGAGAATGGGGCTAAATATTTTTAACAGAAATTACAACTGTGTTGAACTGGAATTCTGATTTGCGGGATTTGCCTTTGATAGAATCATACGACATTTTAATCTATCTGATGAAAGTTGGTCAATGGAATGAGTCACGTTTATCAAATTACAGGAGAGATAAGGGATTCAATTTATATACATCCAATCACATTCATGAATTTAAATTGCACAGACTCATAAACACTGAATATGTCTATGTGAGAGCAGCATGTGTTTCCGAGACAAGACAGTCAGAAAACCCTTACAACCCCTGGGTTATTGTTGGAACAGAAGGCCATTTAAGAAGTGGTGGATGCACTTGTGTTGTGTAAGTTGATTAGTCTTACCTTAAAAAAACTGGTATATATATATCAAGCACGGCATTCAACTTACCAATATTTTTTTTAATTACCTCTATAAAATTATAAGAAATTAACAAAACCATGTGCAGCTTTAATTTCATTTCTTCATATCAATACAAAATACATATACCTCTGTAAATTAAACATCACATGCTTATTTTAAAGCCATATTCATGCTACATGTAGGTGCAGTGTTGAAGGCTGTTCTTTGACCTTTATTCAAATTGTGACTTGTATGAATAGTTGTCTCATTGGCAGATGCACTTATTCCACATCTTATTTTTTATAAAGATGTTGATGGACTAGAAATTTTGATACTAGAAATATGACTTGATAAATATATAGTTTAACATGAAAACAAGTATTTAATTTGTATCTGGGTTAGGGTAATAATTTACACAGAATTTATCAAAATATTTCCAAACACTAACCATTAAACTATAGAATATTATGAATTTAGTTCTTACATGTATTATGTTGTTTTATTGCAAAAATACAGCATGATATATAATCGGAATCACTTGTACTTGCCTTTTGTTTTGTTTTTCATATGAATTTAACAGGGTTTTTTTCTCAATATGGCAAAACTTTTGAATCCACTTTCAGTCTTCAATTACACAATGACAATTTAAATGCACCCAATAGTTTATAAATTTACAGTTGTTATAATCCTACATGTAATATTGTAAATGTACATGTAGTGTACTTTTCAGTGATAATGGTACCTGCAGGCATATTACAGCTCTCCTGTTCTCATTCGAAAACTCTTCAAGAAGACACAGAGACCACAGAGACAGAAATACAGAAGTTGGTACTGGTGTCCCATGTACCTGATATCGAGCAAGAAAATTGTCAGAACCACTGACAATTAATAAAATCGATATTAGAAATAACCCTTCATCTTCTTTGCCAGTAGAACCGCATTCTTCGCATTATACACCTTCAACAGGATTAAAACTTTCAGAACATGAGATAGAAAAGCGTGTTTATAATTTGTGTAAAATAAATAAATTGGTTTTTTCACATATATTAGAAATTTCCAGTGACGAAAGTGACGGTGAAGTTGAAATCCCTATGTCAATGAAACAATTAGCTGATAAAATCAAAGATAATGGTAGTAATTTTTTAGACTTTATTAAATTGTATCATGATGATGACATAATACACCAAATCCAAGCAAGAACAAGCGGGCAAGCTGAAAATCTGGAGTGGTTTTTTTACAGAGTTGGAAAAATTACAGCATCTTTATTTCATTCTGTTTTACATTTTAAATTTGGAGATGAGAAAGACAATTACATTTAAAGAAATAGTTTACAGCAAAACAACAAAATTAATACACCAGCAATGGAATATGGAATCAACAATGAACCAATTGCAAGACATTTATACTTTCAGAATTATAAAAAAAACATAAATGTGCTAAGATATCTTTATGTGGTCTTAATGTATCTAAAGCTAATCTATTTTAAGGAGCATCACCTGATGGAATAATTTGTTGTAAATGTTGTGGAAAAGGCTTGATTGAAATCAAATGTGGCTTTTCATTTAAAGATTCAACTCCACAAGAAATATGAAGACATACTGACAAAAAATATCACCTATGTTTCGTTAAAATTAAAATGTATGCCTCAAACAAAGTTCGCCATGGTACACACAGATTCAGGGACAAATGGGAGTGTGCAATATAAAATGGTGTGACTTTATTTTTTACCCTTACAAATCTTTCAATTGTGAAAGAATTTACTTTGATGATGATTTATTTTTATGCTTCAATTGTTGACAAATGTGACATTTTTTCCCAACAATATATTGAGAAAATACCATGCAATAAATAAAAGAATAAAACTGAATTTAAACTTTGTCACGTTCATGTTCTTCATGTATTTTGTTTTTCTTTTCAGAGTAAACAAGAAAAAAATCTTTCAATTTGCATTTTATTTTGTTACTAGTGGCTTATCCAAGTTACAAATGAATCTACTGACTTTTACCATTTGATTGGCTTATTGTTTAAATGTAATGTCCATCACCTGAGACAACATACGAAACAGTTTTAGCCTTCGATTTGATCGTTCCACGTGGATTCTATGTTTGGTAATATATTTAGTCTTAATAACATCTGCTACAGAGAGTCGTTTCCCCTTTCCCCATTTAAATTTCTTTGTAAATGGAGGAATTACTAATGTTGCCATTCGATCAGTCAATATATCACGAATAGTTAATCCTTTGTCAGCCGTTATTTCGTCAACAGGTTTAATTGAGAAAAGAAAGCCACTGTGCTCTGTGTTGTATCTTCTGAAATGAATGAAGACATTTGAAAGTGTTCTGTGATTTGTACGAACTGTATGTTCTACTTTGAGCTGTAGGTGATTTTGGCTTTTGAATAAACAGTTCTGTGCAGTCAATTATTCCAGTAGTTTTGGGAAAACTGGTCTGAAAGGATCTAGGCATATACTTCCTAATGTTACGTCTTGATGGCCACTTAATGCAAGGTTTAAGAACCATATGCATTAGATTTATCCATGTGGTAAATATTTGAGATACACGAGATTGCGGTACACTAAACAAATTACCCAAAACAAATGATTATATAGCAAGACGTAGCTTCATTAAAGTAAGAATATATTCATTGACATTTGAAAGTTTTCTCGGCGGTCCACTCTTGCATCTGTCTACACTCCGGCGGTTGACATCATCAGTAGACTGTTTACCTGACCAGTACTTCACTTTTGGTCAACTTCATCTAATACTTCTACAAAACAAATATACATAGTCATAGATTTATTAAAACATGTAAAATCCGACACTGATTTGGCGATTTTTTAGTACAGCTGTACATACATCTTAAAGTATAAAAAAAGAAGATATGTTATGATTGCCAAGGAGACAACTCTCCACAAGAGACAAGATGACACAGGAATTAACAACTACATACCGTCGCCATACAGCCTTCAACAATGAGCAAATTCCATACCGCATAGTTAGCTATAAAAAGGCCCAAAATGACTGCAAAACAATTCAAATTGAGTGTAAATTTATGCTCTCCAACTTTCTATTGACTTATTTGGCCTTGCAATTATTTGATTCAAGCTCCACTGATTAGTGCACGTGTTGCATAGACAAAATGCATGTCTTTTGTAGAAAAAAAGTATATGCCAGGTACCTTTTAATTGTATATATGTATACATTTTGAACATGTATTATTTTAATGTGTACTTACTATAGTGCCCATGCTGTAACAGTTGAATACAATTTTTCATGAGGTCAAGGTCAGATTAACCCACTAAGTCAGACATTTTACAGTAGTAACTACTTATACCACTCGGGCACCGAGGCCCCAAGACCATGTTGAAAAGATATGCCAATTCATATTTCAACGATTGTTCATCACTTTGGCAGGTAAATCTTATTGTCACGCTTTAAATTTAAAACGGAAAGTCCCTAATCAGCTATTGTTTAAGTTATCTACCACGAACCATATATATATATTATCCTTTTATCACATGAAATTCTTAGGATTAATTACCATCAATTCATACAGCTGTCCATCTAAGGACAATTTACCGACTGTCACCTGTTGCGTTTTTTGTTTTTTCTTTTGCTGTTAAAATGTGTATAGACATTCACATTGTCATAACACTGAAAGGCAAACTTATTTCACATAGGGATTGACAGATTTTTCTTTCTTAAACGACAAAAGTATGTGTTTCTTGTTCAAAGATATTGAATCTTACATAGTATATCAGTCGACCAACCAACCAACCAACATACCAAACAACCAATCAATCAATAAAAAAACTACTATGTCTCAAAGGAGAAAAGGGGAACCGTCTAACAATTGTTTTTAAAACAATCGATTTATATTGTAAATGTGCACTTTTAACCATTCTAATTCACTATAAATATCATGAAATGCCTAATTGGCACACACACAATTCTTTTCTTTCCTCTTTTGGAAATTTATTAGTTCTTTCCACACAATTGTATTTGTTCTGATTATTAGGTCTTTCCACTTTTCTGTGAAAAGACCTATTGAATTTGTTCTAATTTTGTACTTGCGATTGATATGTGTTTCGCAATATGTTGCTTAGATATTTCTTATATTGTATCGTATAGTTCATACGCTTTTAAATTTCACCCTGCTAAGAAAAACAATTTTCTTTGTTAAAATTATATCCCCGAACACTGTTTTCCTCGTGACTGCATCTCCTCCGTAAACCGTACAAAAATGTGATACATGTATTTTATATCTCCTTATGCGTTTGATATAAGTGATATGCATTTCTATCTTGTAAACCATAAATGATAGAGACCTAGGATCTTTTGATTTGAAGTCCCTGATCCAAAATTAAGAAAATTAAGTCAAGGTCGGAGGTCAAGGTTATATTTTTTAAATAATTAGAAACCAGTGTTTTTGTCGGTAGAAACAGAGTTATGAGAGACAGGTTTAAGTGGTAGGGCTACCCTCACTTAGTACATTATGTGTATAACGATATTATTATATTTGAAGGTAAAAATTGAATATTAAAGGAGCTGATCGAGATGTATCTTTTGATCCTATTGTTTTCATGTAGCAAGAAGAAACACAGACAATCATTAGTACGACTAATCCACCGTTATCTGACAATTATTTCGACATGCTTTTGAAATTATTGGTAGAACAAAGACAGATTCAAAAGTCACAGGAACAAATGATAAAACAGCTTCAACAGGAACTTTAAAACACAAAAATTGAAATAACGCAGAAATTTCACGATATGAATAAAACATCATGCAAAAAACAGTTTCAACAAATTACCACCTTG
The DNA here is from genome assembly GCF_963676685.1 of Mytilus edulis. Lineage (NCBI taxonomy): Eukaryota > Metazoa > Mollusca > Bivalvia > Mytilida > Mytilidae > Mytilus > Mytilus edulis. Next base: position 65,547,740 of record NC_092350.1, on the reverse strand, counting down.
AAGGATAATTCGAAAAAATATCCAGGTTTTGGAACATGAAATTGCATCCTTTAGCCCTATGGTAAGATAGATTAATCTGCAAAGTTAGTTCAATGTTTTAAATACGACGAAACATCTGGAAGCCGGGACACATGCAACAAATTATAAACCTGCTGCGATTGGAAATGACGCTGACGCTAGAAAAAATGATTTCATAGCACTTTTTAACAAAGCCGATTTGACAGAGAAAAAATGGAAAGTTTCTCTCATGATCTGGAACAGAAATGGAACGATTTAAATAATAAAGGTGAGTGCAATTTCATATTCATAAAAGTAAAAATGAATCGTTGGTTTCCTTAATGTTTAAACTCTTTGTACTTATTTCATTTCAATTACCCAGTGTTCAAATGATAATGACAAATAATGCAAAACGCAAAAGATCAAATGAAAGCAAGACACACCAAACGGGTATTGGAATAACAAATGTATGATTGTTATGACAGGATCCAGTCTTCTCAGATTTAGTTCTAAACGTTTCGGGAAAATAATGTTCTGCGTACTATAGAACTGTTTCTCTAGTTCTTCGTCAATTTATGCGCCCATTGTATACAAAAATTTAATCAACGTGTGGTTTGATCTCAGTTCTTCATTGGTTTAAATCCGATTATGTCGTCAAAATTTCTTCCTTTCGTCTGAATTTCCTATTGTGACGGCATGAAAAAGGCGACCATGAATGATGATATGTCACATAGAAAGAACACATCTTTGTGCTGGTCATTCGAAAAGAAGGAATACATTTGCCTGCATATTGTTTGAAAAACATTAGAGAAACCGATTCAACCACTGCATCTCGTGTAATACGATATTTATACACTCCCGACAGTTAAATTTTAAATATTCAAAACGCTCGGCGAGCCTCGCGTTTCAAATTTGAAAATTTTTAAGTCTCGAGTGGATAAATATCGTATCACACTCGATACAGTGGTCGAATCTATATTTAACTTACATTTGTACTTGTCCTTTTATATTTTGAGAGTAGTTAGAACTCAAACAATATTCACAAATAATACAGGATGGTTTTGAAGTTTAACTGACTAAAACACAATAATGGATTTAAGGAGGCTCGAGGGTATAAAAATTTCAGAAAAAAATCAAACATTTGTTTTTCATTACAAATTTTATTTATTTCCTTTTGTAGTTGTTACTTTATCATATGGTACAAAAATCATTCAAAACAATCAATTTGTGTTGGCCCCAGATGACTTTCAAAATGTATACATCATTGAAAAAGTTCCAAATTATCTCCCTTTGGTGGAAAAATGCCATTTTTTGGCTCTAAAATTGAAATATCTTTTTCAACTCATCGGTGACCTATCTTTTTTAATATAATTTCCATATAAGCTGTACTAAAACTAAATTATTGTAAAATTTTAGCGATTTCTGTAATAAATTTCTTTTTTTTCATTTCGATATTACCTTTATTTCTCCTATTACTTCAACAGAAAAAAAAAACACCTTTATAAAAATGTATGCTTCTTTTGAAGGCAGATTGTGAGCGCAAATGAACGGTGACCCCACTTTTTTATTTCATCTTTCTATTAACTATAAGATAAAGTTCATTTATAGAAAAATATAGAGAAATCCTATATAAATGATTTAGACCCGCGAACCCCCTTAAAACACATATAAGTGCTGTCAATACCCTCAATACTCTCGATATGTTAAACCTTGTCTTTATGACTTTTTTTGTATATTCATTATCACAATTATTTATTCATTTATTTTTGTACGTAGATCAAATAAAAGAACTAATAGTAGCATTCTCGACACCTAAATTACCCCTTTCTTCTTACAATACAATTCTTAGAAAAGTCGTTTGTATGACAGAAGGAAGGAGTTGTACGATTCTAACGTTATGATTTTTGTTAAAGCTGTGAATGACGTCACCACTGTTTCGGAGTTTGTGATTGAAAGTTAAACTTTCTTCGTTTTAACTGATATTCAGTCCAGGTGAAAATGATCTAATTTGGATTTACTAAATAATTAAACAGGTAATATAAGATCGCTTGCACTTAAATTAGTCTGTATATATATATCAGTTATATAGGACACATTAATTTACCGTAATAAATGAATTGAGAGAAAACAAATCTGGGGTACAATTTTCAACCAAAACAAAAAACACACAAACTATAAGAGGAAAAAAACGGAACAACAGAAATACTGAAGTGCAACAAAAAACAAAACCGCATACAACTAACATAGAAACAAAATTTTCTTTAAAAACTATCAAATATACTAGCTTGTTTTGGTACATTCTAGGAAAAATCCTGGGTTGAACATGTTGATGCTAATGGAATGGCAAAACAATTCCGGCTGATACAAAATACAGCTAAAATAACAACACATATGCCAGAAATACTGCACAAACTAACGCAAAAAGCACTCATCAAAGAGGGACGCATAAATAATATAATCAGGATTTCAGGATTATGAATATCTGTATTCTATTGCTATATCGTTACTTGTTTTGTGCTGAGTGCCTGTCTAATTAGTCCGATCTTACTTTATCTTTTTACCTTATGTTTATAGTTAGTTCTACTGTTTACAACCGTACAAACGTAGGAAACAGTAGTATATCGCTGTTCTAACCTCATAAATCGATTCAGAAAAAACAAATCCGTGTTACAAACTAAAACTGAATCAACGACACAACGGAAACACTTAAAACAACACACTCAGAAACGAACTATAATATAGCAATGGCCATTTTCCTGACTGGGTACAAGACATTTTAAGCTTAAATGATGGGTTGAACCTGATTTTGTGGCTAACGAAACCTTCCACTTTTATGGCAATGTTAAATATATCATTAAAATGACAACATTATATGACAAGACGAAAATATAAATAAACGGGAGAACATACAGGACAGAGACGCACACAAATCAACGAAGCAATAAAACATTACGACAGGGTAATCATTATCATAGTTATCAGGCTTAAAATTTACTTCCCTAATATGTTTCGTCTACATAAGACTCGTCAATGATGCTCAGTTTAAACTACTAAAGAAAGCAAATCAAAGATGAAAGCATTGATTACAAAAAAACAAATCCAGAAAGTAGTGCTTAACAAGCTAAAGTTATCTACCGAGGATAAGAAAATCCTTAGTATTAGAATAATCCTACTTTTGCAAACAGAAAATTTATGAAAATACTATCTAATAAATATACATGTTAACACCGAAGTGATTACATGTACTAACTACAGAATAAAAACGAACACGTAAAACAATCTAAATCAGCACATATGTTAGCCGAAGAGATTGTCGCACAAAAGTGACGACAAATTTAAATTTCTTAAATTTTCATAAATATAAGAGAGAGAGAGAGAGATTAGGTTTGTTATACTGTTGTTACATGTATTAATAACAACGAAGATAACAATACTTATTGATATAGGATCGTGGTAGTTATTAGACAATTAATTGTGTTATCTAGGTATGTCGGTATTTCTTCTAAATCAAACTGTAAACAAAACACATCGTCTGAATTTAATTGACCCAAACTATAATCTTATTAATGAACTGGTTGATTAATTATATTTACCCTATCACAAGGATAGAACAGAAAACAATAAGATTTACAACTGCAAACTATAAGACATTTGACAATATGCGATTAGAACAACAAAAATAACATCAGTTCTTGAGGATGTTCGCTTCTCAGTTTCAAAATATATAACTTTTCAAAAAACTAGTATATATTGATAGGGGATTTATTGAGGAATCAAAAAAGCAAAAAAAATATAGGGGTCACTGGGCTTGTTTTCGAGATATAAGCCAATGGAATTTTTGCGGGAAAATGTTCTCTCTTGATTTTTCATCGCTTTATCATTGACCAATTAAAGTTCTCAAGTACTACTAAAAATAAATAAAATTTTATAAGACAATTGGCTTATAATTTTACCTGTAAAAGATTTATAAAAAGAAAAATGGGAGTCCATGGGAAAATTTTTTTTAAAGGCATTCAAATGGATAAAACAAGAGCATTCCACAAATCTGACAAAAATTCCAAAACATGACAAGAAAACATCTTTAATACATGAATTTTTGATAGCAAAATACCTGACATGTCTTATTGCAATGCGAATTCACACTCAGCAAAACAGTCACAACCATTAATAAGTCACGGTCAGTACCAAAGAAATCAGACGACGTAATGGCAAACCATAATCTAAGATATGGTAAAAATGTCTTCAGTTAATTTGGACACAGACACTTCGTATGGATCAAAAAAAATTACGGAGTGTCATTTTTAATATGTCCTCCTCATATCTTTGATGGAGCAATTTCTGGATAAGGAACACACTTCTGTTTATATAGTCCGTGTAATGTGAACATACACGAGCATAACGTATAAACTGATATATGTAAACACCATACTAATGGGCAAAGGGTATGTTACTGCCAAAAATGGGAAATTGATAATTGGAAAGTTGAAATCGTCCCGTTTATCATAGATCTCGGGTGATATCGTCCATCTCTGTTAATATTGACGAAAATATCTAGGTATGAAGCATTCCTTCTAGTATAAGAAGTTTCCATAGTTTTAAGTTAAAATATAATTATTGGCTGAAATATAGGTAATTCAATAATAGGACATCATCAATATATCTGAAAGTGAAAATTTTGCTAGAAGCTTTTTCTTTTTGCCTTTTAGAAGGTTCTACAAAAATTCGGCTTCATTCATTACGAGTACATAAACAAGTAGGCTAGAAGGATATACAATCAGAACCCAATGGAATACGGACTAACAAAATTTTCCAAAACGCTTACATATCCATTAACGTAATGAATGTCTCTGTCGTGAGTCGAGTTCAGGTAATTTAGTGGTTGGAATGATTGATGTTTTAGAAAAAAGTGTTTTTATTGTTTTACAACTTCAACAGGTGTTTCCCTCATTGTTGAGTGCAAATTTGTAACTTAACTGTTTATTCAAAATACACTCAGACGCAGATTTCCTGCGTAACAGGAGCGACAAATACACATACATTTACAAATAACATAGAAGTGAAATGAGTAGAATACATACAATGAAACATTTTTACAAAGCTAAATGTATACTAAATCTATTGACCATACCACACAAAGTCCGTGCAATATGTAAGCTTAAATAACCACGTGATCACATGAACACAATCAAATAATAGTGGATAGTAACAAAAGGTGTAACATATATAAATATATTCATATGTGCTGATTTACAGAGAGAGCAGTAGTTTTTCAACCTTTTGTATGAAAATAGAAAGGTTAGTTAATACATGTAAATTGCAATATTTCAGCATTCCATAAAGTTTATTGATATTTGGGTTGATTCTGTAGTAATTAGGAATATATGCATTTCTTATTTTAACAACATCAGCATTGTTACAAAGTGATATGTAATGATACTCATCTCCAAGACCAGTTTTACAAAGCTTACATTTTCTTTCAATTTCTGGAATTCTATTCCATCTCCCTGTTTCAATCGGAAATTTGATATTGCAAGTACGAAGTTTGCAAATATAAAGTCTACTAAATTTTCTAAGTCTAATTAGATATGGTTCCATACAAAAGTCAGTCTTAAATTTTGAATAAAACTTCCCCCTTGATGAGTTATCGATATCCGAAAACCATTTTTGTATGAACTGGTCATGGAGTATTTGTTTAACGTTTAATTTAAAAAAATTCAAATTAACGTTTTCTTGTACCTGCCATATTTCGCTGTTACCAGTTTCATCAAATATAGATTTTACATAATTAATCCACTTAAAAGAATTATTTCCATTTTCACATAAATTAAACATAAGCTTGTAGAGTTTTCCAGACAGTTTATCAACATTTGTTACAAGCTTATACCAGAAACAAATCATTTTCATCTTGATGCTAATTTCGATAGGAAATCGGCCAAGTTCACCATAGACCATGAAATTTGCGGTCGATGACCTCACCCCAAGAATTTTTTTACAGAACTGTAAATGTATCTTCTCAATATTCATCTTATTTTCATATCCCCAGATTTCAGAGGAATAAGTCAAAATTGGGGCTACCAAAGAATCAAATAGTTTTATCTGTAAATCTAAAGGGATACTAATATTATTAATTCTTTGGTACAGACTGTATAAAGCTTTTTGAGCTTGATCAGCTAATTTGTTTCTGGCTTTACAAAAATTACCATTATAATTAAATAACAAGCCAAGATATGTATATGTATCTTGGATCTCAATTTCATCATTACATAGATTAAATTTGAATTTCTTGTTACAGTTACGTTTAGAAAAAATTACAATTTTTGTCTTTGAGACATTGACAGTAAGTTTCCAAGTATCACAATATTGTTCAAAGACATTTAAAGAATTTTGTAAATCTTCAGCAGTATCTGCAAAAATAACTGTATCATCTGCATATAGTAATATAAACATTTTCAAATAAATACCTATGTTATGTATACATTCTGAATCTAGATATTCTAAACCATGGGTCAAATATTGGCCTAAAAAGTCTTCTAGATCATTCAAGTATAGTGCAAAAAGAAATGGAGATAATTTTTCTCCTTGTCTAACACCCGTTTCACATGGAAAAAATGCAGTTTTCAAATTATCAAGTTTAACACAGGACTTAATATCAGTGTACATATTTTGTATCAATGTAAACATTTTCCCTCTGATGTTATTTTTAATAAGTTTTTGGAAAAGCCCAGCCCTCCAAACGGTATCAAACGCCCGTTTAAAATCCACAAATGCACAGAATAATTTCTTTCCGGCAGATAAATATAATGTAATAATAGAATGTAAAACAAACATGTTATCATGGACAGAGTATCCCTTGCGGAATCCACCCTGTGAGTCCAAAATAATTCCAATTTCATCAGATAGTTTATTAAGTCTTGTGTTTAAAATTGATGTAAACACCTTGCCCAAATTTGAAGTCAAGCAAAGTGCTCGATAATTATCGAGATCATTTTTATCTCCTTTATTTTTAAATACAGGTTTTATAATACCAAGTAACCATGCATCAGGAATAATACCAGTATCGAATACAGTATTAAATATTTTCACATATATAGGCAATAACTTGTCAACAGTACTTTTCAAAAATTCATTTACAATTTCATCATCACCTGGTGCTTTATCATTTTTTAGACTTTTTATAGCTTTACATATTTCTTCACCAGTTATCTCACAATCTAATAACTCAATAATAACCTGATTATCTAAATTATTGACACTTTCATAAGAATCATCGTAATCATGATCTTCACATTCGTTTTTATTTAGAGACCTGAAATATTCATACAGTTGTTCTATAGTTATATCAATATTTTTATTTGTTTCCCTTTTTCTAAAGCGATTCAAAATTTTCCAAAATTTTTTGCTGTCTTGTTTTGATGTGTTTCTGAGATCTTGTTCACAGCTATGTTGGAATTTATTGTAGCTAGCATTCATCTGGTTTTTGTATTGTTTGCTTGCCTTTCTCATAGCATCTCTATTTTCTCTGTTTTTTACAAAACTGTATCTATTACGTGCTTTGTGGAATATTTTCCTTGTTTCAAAACACTTGTTGTCAAACCAAATTTAAAACTTTTTATTTGTATTTGTTTTTCTTTTTCTACCATTAGACCCAAAAACTTTCTTTGCAGAATTTTTAAAGAGTTCGCCAACTTTGTTCACTACTAAGTTTATAGTGTTTTTTGTGTGTTGACCCTGACCTTGTTCCTCTAGTTCATCCAATAGAGATTCTATTGTCGTGAACATTGTGACGTCATTATTAATAGACTCTATAAACTGGTTTTGGTTTTTGGGAATAGTTGCTTACAACCTATTTTTCTGGTCTTTTGTGTAGACTTATCTCTTAATTTGTAATGCAAGACAAATCAAAACTTTTGAAACATGGTCAGTAAATCTAAATTAATTGAACGGAAACAGCTGAAATTTAAGACCTGGAAAGGGCTGTCATTACACAGACGGAAATATTTCAAACAAAACAGATCAGTTATTCACAGTCACCTAGTACCAATTTTAGTCATGTGTTAGTTGTAATATTAAATGTTAAAACCTAAGCTTTAATGTTCATTTATATTTCAAAGGCTCCATTGAAGATATATCTCAATATATGGTTTGGTATGCAAATTGCAATATTTGTTTTCATAATTACTCACAATAACAACCACAGCTAGTTAATCCTCCACTGAAGCGAACAATAATTAAGGCACTTACATATAATTAATAGATGTAAGTGAAACGCGACAAAGATGTGCACATTTTGTGGTAGTCGTTGCGTCTATTTGTTGACTTCAAACTGTCTATGATATTATTGAAGTGGGATGAAGTGTTGTGAAAAATATTATATTCAATATACAAATGGGATGATAGCCAGTATTACAATGAACACATGTATACAAATATCATTATTTCTAGTATGCTGCATTTTACAAGGTAAATTTGATAGTGTATAATGTAATATCATAAAATTATAAAATTATAAATGCTTAGAATGTCTGCATAGTTACAGATTGGTGACCTTATGCTGTTGTCTGTTATATGGTCGGGTTGTTGTTTCTTTGACACATTCCCCATTTCCATACTCAATTTTATGTCATTGTTTATAAGGCATAAATTACCACAGGGTATCAGACAATAACAATATATTACTCGATTTATTTCACATGACTGGGCGGAGTTTAACCGGTTCGCTCATAATAAACCAGTCCATCTATAGACAGGTGTTTAAGGATAAATTCATCAATGAAGTATCCAGTCATTCTTTTGATAATTCCTTTGGTGACACTGATAGGTGATAAAAAATCGGGAATAATTATAAAGGCAATCATCGTTATCACACACATCTTCAAATAGACTGTCCTTGTGCAAATTAAAACGTAAGCTCCGCCCGATCAGTTGAAATAACATTGGTAATAGTAAATGTATGTCATACAACACTGATAATTTATCATCAGGAATTGCCAATTGTATATTCCTTATTCATGATTTAAATAAAAAGATCAAAATATAAAAGGATAATTAATGTGTAGTTATGTTGTACAAAAAAAACGAAAACCTTTACAATGTAAGGATACACATTCCCCGTTTCCATTCTGAATTTTATAAGTAACATAAACACATAACTTGAAAAGAACTTATACCTCGGGATAGAAAGCTGTTCGCAATGTTAGTTACATGTAAAAAAAAAATAGTGAATACGGGGGAAATGAGAGGTAAAATGCAACACATTAATAAGTAGCTCGTCAGTTATGAATTTAGTAGATTAAGTCCTTGTTGATAGTCTATCTAGTTTCCTACATTGGAACAGTATGTATCTGTATACATCTGGATAATAACGGTCAATAACAAAACTGTGTTTTTAATTTTGTATACAAAACTTAGAAAGCACACAAAAACAGTGGTTTTTTTCAGAATATAAATTAAAGTAAAGTACATGTGTTATCTTCTTCTTCACTCTATTACTTTTCTCCATAACACTGTTGTTTATTGACACCAAAACCATAAGAACCCACTACAGAGAAAAAAACTAGACTAAGTGCACTTTACGTATACATTCTTCTGCTTTATCATCAAAGAATTGATACTAAAGAAAAGTACAAATGCGTCATTCAATTATTACTTGACAGAATTCTGTTACGTAACACTTTTTTGTTGCTGTTGTTGTTGTTTTGTTACTGCGTAGAATCTTATTGACGATTCTATATTTTACGTTTTAGTCTTGTTTATACAATATGATGTTTGGAGCGCTCGCAGTAATTGTGTTTTTATTTTTAGTGAGTGACTGTCATTCTAAATCTATTCAGCAACAAAATGTTTCGGTTGATGAAACCCAGGATGAACACATTTTTGCACTCGAGAGTATCATTAAGAAATTGGAAATCATAGTTCAAAATGTGACTAAATCAAAAGGTAATATTCATAGCCTAAGGTTTTGTTTAGATTTGATAAGAAGGACATCAATATGCCTTAAACAAATAAATGATAATAATCTGATTACCAAACACAGAGGACTACAACATAACTTTATAACTATAAAGACTTTATATTGTCATCTTTGAGACCCATTTTTAATTCTATTTGCTCAAATTGGTAAAATCGTTAGTAAACATAAAGTTTAGAGATACTCGACTTGATACTGGATATATATATTTATATGTAATAAAAAATGCTACCTGTTAAAATGCCGTCTACGACCATATTTGTCGATTCCTGATAGTCAAATTTCAAAATATTTAAATGATCAGTTAACATAGAGATATCTATTAACAGTTAGCCTTTAATGACACAGCTTCAAATTTAATTCCAATTCTTTATATCACACATCTTAATTATAATGAGATAGATATTTGAAGTAATGTGGTTAGTTAAACGGTGTAACTTAGATATTTATGTTTATTTTATGTAGATAAATCTGAGCAACCAGTGATGTTTTACGCGAAGATAGCTAACAGAGACTTTACATTACAGACATTATCGACAGTTGTGTTTGAAACCGTCATTCTTAACATCGGTGGACATTATGATCAATATGATGGAATTTTTGTTGCTCCGAGGAAAGGCGTCTACATGTTTTCCTGGACCGTGTCTATTCAAGGTTCGAAATATGCTGTTACAGAACTTGTAGTTGAAGACAAAATCATATCAACCACCGGAAGTACGGATAATGCTGGAGGGATTCATTCTGCATCGATGACGGCATTATGTAACATGGATAAAAACGAGCATGCGTTTATCAGAACCGCAAATCATGGCAGTGCAAATGATTTTTACAGCAAACCGGTTTATCCCCAAACGTCGTTTCTTGGAATGCTTGTATATGATGAAAAGTGAACATTTACAATTCAAATACTGAAATCGATGTTTATAAGATGTTGCTAGTGCATCACGCAAGGAAAGTTTCACGATATATAGAGTATTAAAATGTTGCTTGAAACATGAAAGTTATGAAACATTTATGTGTGAAGATTCTTTGCTGTTAAATTATAATATGTGCTTTTGTATATATATGCAGCGATAACAGTAGATGTGTATTACAATAGACAGTACATTAGTACTAGCATAAGCAAATCGATATTGCTTTATTAAAGTTTACTAATGGAAGGTTTTTGGCAATCATTTTGAATTAAGGAATGATTTTTTTTTCTTATCTAGGTCTTAATCTCTGTCTGTGTTTGGCTTTACTTCTGGTCCGATTTGATTTTAACCGCTATTAAAAGTATGTATTTTAATTTGAATTGCAATAACAGCCATTAATAATCAATGAGTTTATGTGAGTGCAATTTGTTCAGTAGCCATAGGTTCGATATTGTCTGGTTTAAATAAAAAGTTAGAAAGGAACGGGGAAAGTATTAAAGAGACAAAAACCCGACTGAAGAGCAGAACATGTATTTGTCATAAAATTAACAATTCAACTTGCTTATAAAAAAAGAAGATGTGGTATGATTGCCAATGAGATTACTCTCCACAGGAGACCAAATGACACAGAAATTAACATCAATAGTTTACCGTACGGCCTTCGACAATGAGCAAAGCCCATACCGCATAGTCGGCTTTAAAAGTTCTTTTCGCAGTTAAATTTTACCAGTCTTGACTGTTCTTTTCAAACTGGACGTATGACCTTCAACAATGAGCAAAGAAAAAACGTAAAGTAAGCTCCAAAAGGCCTCAACATAACAAAATGTTAAATATTTCAAGGAGAAAACTTCAACAGTTTGATTTTTTTACCGCTGATATTCAATAATTAACTTTAAAACATAAGCTTCGATTGTCTTCATTGTTGTATGTTATGAAACTTCATTAATAGTATTCTAAACTACGTTTGCACTTATAACTATGTTCTCGGAAGTACATCAGTGCAGTATTTTTCAAATGCATGAAAGGGAAAGTTTGAAATACATAAAGTAAATGGCAATGTTACAACACAACGAAACCAGATAAGGCACTTATATATATACAGTATATATATGTGTTTTTGTATTGTGAGTCAGTCTTTCAATTTACCTATTCCAACGCATGTTGATAGCTAAAACTATATTCTAAAAACTTAAATTTTAAATTCCATCATCATGATCATGGTAAAGTTATAAAAACAAATTTCCATTTCTACTTTGATTTTTAATAAAGACACTACGATTTGTTAAGGCTTTACTCGATGAACAGGTAGAAAATCAGAAAACTTTAACGTTCCGAAAGGAGGTGTTTATAACACGTCAATTTGTAAGCAACTCAGTGACACTATAAAGCCAAACGGTTAAAAGTCAACATTGGTCATTTTGTAGCTTTTAATAGGTCGGCTTTCTATCATTTTGTGTGACCGAACTGTCCATATTGTGTGAAATTGATGTAAACACCTTGCCCAAATTTGAAGTCAAGCAAAGTGCTCGATAATTATCGAGATCATTTTTATCTCCTTTATTTTTAAATACAGGTTTTATAATACCAAGTAACCATGCATCAGGAATAATACCAGTATCGAATACAGTATTAAATATTTTCACATATATAGGCAATAACTTGTCAACAGTACTTTTCAAAAATTCATTTACAATTTCATCATCACCTGGTGCTTTATCATTTTTTAGACTTTTTATAGCTTTACATATTTCTTCACCAGTTATCTCACAATCTAATAACTCAATAATAACCTGATTATCTAAATTATTGACACTTTCATAAGAATCATCGTAATCATGATCTTCACATTCGTTTTTATTTAGAGACCTGAAATATTCATACAGTTGTTCTATAGTTATATCAATATTTTTATTTGTTTCCCTTTTTCTAAAGCGATTCAAAATTTTCCAAAATTTTTTGCTGTCTTGTTTTGATGTGTTTCTGAGATCTTGTTCACAGCTATGTTGGAATTTATTGTAGCTAGCATTCATCTGGTTTTTGTATTGTTTGCTTGCCTTTCTCATAGCATCTCTATTTTCTCTGTTTTTTACAAAACTGTATCTATTACGTGCTTTGTGGAATATTTTCCTTGTTTCAAAACACTTGTTGTCAAACCAAATTTAAAACTTTTTATTTGTATTTGTTTTTCTTTTTCTACCATTAGACCCAAAAACTTTCTTTGCAGAATTTTTAAAGAGTTCGCCAACTTTGTTCACTACTAAGTTTATAGTGTTTTTTGTGTGTTGACCCTGACCTTGTTCCTCTAGTTCATCCAATAGAGATTCTATTGTCGTGAACATTGTGACGTCATTATTAATAGACTCTATAAACTGGTTTTGGTTTTTGGGAATAGTTGCTTACAACCTATTTTTCTGGTCTTTTGTGTAGACTTATCTCTTAATTTGTAATGCAAGACAAATCAAAACTTTTGAAACATGGTCAGTAAATCTAAATTAATTGAACGGAAACAGCTGAAATTTAAGACCTGGAAAGGGCTGTCATTACACAGACGGAAATATTTCAAACAAAACAGATCAGTTATTCACAGTCACCTAGTACCAATTTTAGTCATGTGTTAGTTGTAATATTAAATGTTAAAACCTAAGCTTTAATGTTCATTTATATTTCAAAGGCTCCATTGAAGATATATCTCAATATATGGTTTGGTATGCAAATTGCAATATTTGTTTTCATAATTACTCACAATAACAACCACAGCTAGTTAATCCTCCACTGAAGCGAACAATAATTAAGGCACTTACATATAATTAATAGATGTAAGTGAAACGCGACAAAGATGTGCACATTTTGTGGTAGTCGTTGCGTCTATTTGTTGACTTCAAACTGTCTATGATATTATTGAAGTGGGATGAAGTGTTGTGAAAAATATTATATTCAATATACAAATGGGATGATAGCCAGTATTACAATGAACACATGTATACAAATATCATTATTTCTAGTATGCTGCATTTTACAAGGTAAATTTGATAGTGTATAATGTAATATCATAAAATTATAAAATTATAAATGCTTAGAATGTCTGCATAGTTACAGATTGGTGACCTTATGCTGTTGTCTGTTATATGGTCGGGTTGTTGTTTCTTTGACACATTCCCCATTTCCATACTCAATTTTATGTCATTGTTTATAAGGCATAAATTACCACAGGGTATCAGACAATAACAATATATTACTCGATTTATTTCACATGACTGGGCGGAGTTTAACCGGTTCGCTCATAATAAACCAGTCCATCTATAGACAGGTGTTTAAGGATAAATTCATCAATGAAGTATCCAGTCATTCTTTTGATAATTCCTTTGGTGACACTGATAGGTGATAAAAAATCGGGAATAATTATAAAGGCAATCATCGTTATCACACACATCTTCAAATAGACTGTCCTTGTGCAAATTAAAACGTAAGCTCCGCCCGATCAGTTGAAATAACATTGGTAATAGTAAATGTATGTCATACAACACTGATAATTTATCATCAGGAATTGCCAATTGTATATTCCTTATTCATGATTTAAATAAAAAGATCAAAATATAAAAGGATAATTAATGTGTAGTTATGTTGTACAAAAAAAACGAAAACCTTTACAATGTAAGGATACACATTCCCCGTTTCCATTCTGAATTTTATAAGTAACATAAACACATAACTTGAAAAGAACTTATACCTCGGGATAGAAAGCTGTTCGCAATGTTAGTTACATGTAAAAAAAAAATAGTGAATACGGGGGAAATGAGAGGTAAAATGCAACACATTAATAAGTAGCTCGTCAGTTATGAATTTAGTAGATTAAGTCCTTGTTGATAGTCTATCTAGTTTCCTACATTGGAACAGTATGTATCTGTATACATCTGGATAATAACGGTCAATAACAAAACTGTGTTTTTAATTTTGTATACAAAACTTAGAAAGCACACAAAAACAGTGGTTTTTTTCAGAATATAAATTAAAGTAAAGTACATGTGTTATCTTCTTCTTCACTCTATTACTTTTCTCCATAACACTGTTGTTTATTGACACCAAAACCATAAGAACCCACTACAGAGAAAAAAACTAGACTAAGTGCACTTTACGTATACATTCTTCTGCTTTATCATCAAAGAATTGATACTAAAGAAAAGTACAAATGCGTCATTCAATTATTACTTGACAGAATTCTGTTACGTAACACTTTTTTGTTGCTGTTGTTGTTGTTTTGTTACTGCGTAGAATCTTATTGACGATTCTATATTTTACGTTTTAGTCTTGTTTATACAATATGATGTTTGGAGCGCTCGCAGTAATTGTGTTTTTATTTTTAGTGAGTGACTGTCATTCTAAATCTATTCAGCAACAAAATGTTTCGGTTGATGAAACCCAGGATGAACACATTTTTGCACTCGAGAGTATCATTAAGAAATTGGAAATCATAGTTCAAAATGTGACTAAATCAAAAGGTAATATTCATAGCCTAAGGTTTTGTTTAGATTTGATAAGAAGGACATCAATATGCCTTAAACAAATAAATGATAATAATCTGATTACCAAACACAGAGGACTACAACATAACTTTATAACTATAAAGACTTTATATTGTCATCTTTGAGACCCATTTTTAATTCTATTTGCTCAAATTGGTAAAATCGTTAGTAAACATAAAGTTTAGAGATACTCGACTTGATACTGGATATATATATTTATATGTAATAAAAAATGCTACCTGTTAAAATGCCGTCTACGACCATATTTGTCGATTCCTGATAGTCAAATTTCAAATATTTAAATGATCAGTTAACATAGAGATATCTATTAACAGTTAGCCTTTAATGACACAGCTTCAAATTTAATTCCAATTCTTTATATCACACATCTTAATTATAATGAGATAGATATTTGAAGTAATGTGGTTAGTTAAACGGTGTAACTTAGATATTTATGTTTATTTTATGTAGATAAATCTGAGCAACCAGTGATGTTTTACGCGAAGATAGCTAACAGAGACTTTACATTACAGACATTATCGACAGTTGTGTTTGAAACCGTCATTCTTAACATCGGTGGACATTATGATCAATATGATGGAATTTTTGTTGCTCCGAGGAAAGGCGTCTACATGTTTTCCTGGACCGTGTCTATTCAAGGTTCGAAATATGCTGTTACAGAACTTGTAGTTGAAGACAAAATCATATCAACCACCGGAAGTACGGATAATGCTGGAGGGATTCATTCTGCATCGATGACGGCATTATGTAACATGGATAAAAACGAGCATGCGTTTATCAGAACCGCAAATCATGGCAGTGCAAATGATTTTTACAGCAAACCGGTTTATCCCCAAACGTCGTTTCTTGGAATGCTTGTATATGATGAAAAGTGAACATTTACAATTCAAATACTGAAATCGATGTTTATAAGATGTTGCTAGTGCATCACGCAAGGAAAGTTTCACGATATATAGAGTATTAAAATGTTGCTTGAAACATGAAAGTTATGAAACATTTATGTGTGAAGATTCTTTGCTGTTAAATTATAATATGTGCTTTTGTATATATATGCAGCGATAACAGTAGATGTGTATTACAATAGACAGTACATTAGTACTAGCATAAGCAAATCGATATTGCTTTATTAAAGTTTACTAATGGAAGGTTTTTGGCAATCATTTTGAATTAAGGAATGATTTTTTTTTCTTATCTAGGTCTTAATCTCTGTCTGTGTTTGGCTTTACTTCTGGTCCGATTTGATTTTAACCGCTATTAAAAGTATGTATTTTAATTTGAATTGCAATAACAGCCATTAATAATCAATGAGTTTATGTGAGTGCAATTTGTTCAGTAGCCATAGGTTCGATATTGTCTGGTTTAAATAAAAAGTTAGAAAGGAACGGGGAAAGTATTAAAGAGACAAAAACCCGACTGAAGAGCAGAACATGTATTTGTCATAAAATTAACAATTCAACTTGCTTATAAAAAAAGAAGATGTGGTATGATTGCCAATGAGATTACTCTCCACAGGAGACCAAATGACACAGAAATTAACATCAATAGTTTACCGTACGGCCTTCGACAATGAGCAAAGCCCATACCGCATAGTCGGCTTTAAAAGTTCTTTTCGCAGTTAAATTTTACCAGTCTTGACTGTTCTTTTCAAACTGGACGTATGACCTTCAACAATGAGCAAAGAAAAAACGTAAAGTAAGCTCCAAAAGGCCTCAACATAACAAAATGTTAAATATTTCAAGGAGAAAACTTCAACAGTTTGATTTTTTTACCGCTGATATTCAATAATTAACTTTAAAACATAAGCTTCGATTGTCTTCATTGTTGTATGTTATGAAACTTCATTAATAGTATTCTAAACTACGTTTGCACTTATAACTATGTTCTCGGAAGTACATCAGTGCAGTATTTTTCAAATGCATGAAAGGGAAAGTTTGAAATACATAAAGTAAATGGCAATGTTACAACACAACGAAACCAGATAAGGCACTTATATATATACAGTATATATATGTGTTTTTGTATTGTGAGTCAGTCTTTCAATTTACCTATTCCAACGCATGTTGATAGCTAAAACTATATTCTAAAAACTTAAATTTTAAATTCCATCATCATGATCATGGTAAAGTTATAAAAACAAATTTCCATTTCTACTTTGATTTTTAATAAAGACACTACGATTTGTTAAGGCTTTACTCGATGAACAGGTAGAAAATCATAAAACTTTAACGTTCCGAAAGGAGGTGTTTATAACACGTCAATTTGTAAGCAACTCAATGACAATATAAAGCCAAACGATTAAAAGTCAACATTGGTCATTTTGTAGCTTTTAATAGGTCGGCTTTCTATCATTTTGTGTGACCAAACTGTCCATATTGTGTGACATTCCGTTCTTAGAACTCGTTTTCGAATAATTATTTATATATTGAAATATACTAATATCTATTTGACAACTGATCTTAATTCGAAAAAAAAAAATCATTGAATACTGATTAGTCCTACATATACACGGGTGTCATTCGGTTTAACGAGAGAAATGATCGTGAGAGAATATCTAACGGGAGTCAAGTATTGCGAGACGATCGTGAAAGCTCTGGTACCGGATCGTGAAAGACATTTAATCGAGAATCTATAATACTAAAATTACGAGGTCCAATTTGTCAGCCGTCATCACGTAAAAACGACGAATCAAAGAATTCAACTTTATATATAACTAATATAGTACAAAGATGTAGATTAAAAATTACACCACTCCAGGCCCTTTTGTTTTCAACGTAATTAATATTGACAATAATTAAGAAGTTCCGAGTCGAGTCCGATACCGATACCAATAGTATATTCACCTGTTACCTATTACCTTATTTGTACGTTCCGCATCTGACAGGCGCACCAACAAACGGTGTATTCATGATTAATATGATATATACACGGGTCATAATCACAGGGTTGACACTACTAAAATGTCGAATTGTTACCTATAATTGTAGTATTTTAATCAGTAAGACTTTCTAAAGATAACAATACGAATACTAAAAATCTGGACTAAAATAAGGCGTATAGGTACAGTTTTCAATTTGTTAGCGGGCATGACGTAAAACAGCGAATCAAAGAATTCAACTTTATTTATAACTAAATTATAGGACAATGCTGTTGATTAAAAAATACTCCATTCCAGGACCTTTTGTTTTCCAAATAATTAATATTACCAATAATTGATAATTAAGTTCCAGTTCGACGGGTTCAAACAGAAAGATTTGAAAGCAGAGAAAACTGTGTATCTTATAATCGGCATGACTTTATCAGATGACAATACTAATACTAAAATAATGCTTGCGCATAGTTATATTCTTTAATTCAGTCACGGACCCGTGATATCACGGGTGTGTTCTAGTACATATAAATATTCTAATATAATTAATTACACAGACAAATTAACAACAAAAAAAAACTGTCTGTCAAAATGGTTCAACATTTTGATCAGTATGTGAGAAAATCCAGTTTTAAAAGTATATAGTTTTAACAAAACAACAAAAGGCAGATTTTCTTCTCGACATTTTAATGACATAAACAATGTAAACAAACAGGATTTTTTCACAAATTCAAATTAAATAAACTAATTTTATCCGAATGAGGGCATTCAATTTGAATAAATCAAATGGTTCTCATAGTTATTTTGTATAAACATAATCTGAAACTTAGTAAAAGAAGAAATATTTACACAAAATTGATTTGTCGGATCGTGAAAGATCACGTACCACTTTTTGAAGATCGTGAAAAGGATCGTGAAAGATCTGATGCTACGAAAACGTTCAAATTATTCTTCAATTATATGAGAAAAACTAGATAGGCCAAGATCCTCAATAAATTTAGGCATTTGAAAGTATCAATATTTTCAGAAAATATTACCTGTAATGATGATTTGGTGCCACGCAACTTCCAATATCACTCTAGGACTTAGTGCAGTTGCCAAAAAAGCAAAATTTATATTAGCTGGGAACAGTATATCTAAATATATATTTTCCTGATATTATCAACCAATGTAAGTATTATTAGGAATTTACTGACCCCATATATACCGTATTACGTCACTAGCACACTATGTAACGAATTTATCTTACCGACTATCTTTACGTGTGAAATTAAGACTAGTGATTCTCAAAATAGCAAATCTTCAATACTGTTAGCACTAAGAAAATACTTCCATTGATCCTACAAAACAGATGCCAACAATACCAATTTGTAAGGTTTAAATGTGTTTTATGAATTTGTTTCAATCTTAATCATCAATTTCTTCGTCTGTTGGAACTTTTAAGATTCTTTCTCAGTACCGTCATGTTTTTATAAAGGGACATAACACCATTACTAACCGTGTATGAAATAAGCCCCGCCCCCTTCTTACCTAATAAGGAATATAAAGGGACGTAACTTCACTACTAACCGTGTATGAGATAAGCCCCGCCTCCCTACTAACCTAATATTAAATATACACGGTTTGCACGCGGACGCTTTTAACCAATCATATTCCTGGAAATGTATAGGAGGTAAGATAAATTGTTATTATCCTGCAAGTTACACCCGGCACTTGAAACGTTTATTTAAACATGGACATCGAAGAGGAGCCAAAAATAAACTGGTACGCATAATGACAATCCATATTACCGCTTGCTCAAGATATAAGCGGGGTAACAGGAGATTTTATTTGTACAAGTACAAATAATACAAACAAATAATTATTTGTGCATTTGAACATGTTATTTGTATAATAGTTGGCTGATTGTAGGATGAAGGTTTTTAATGTCATGGGAAGTACTCACTAAGCACGAGTTATAAGATAACTACATTTTGAATATTGGGTCCTATAATCACATGTCCGTAAGACAGGATTCATCTGACCTCGACTTTGCCTCATTTCAAGGATGAAGATTTAGATTTGTGGTCAACTCCGTATCGAGGATTCGTTAATCTTTAGGATAACTGTCTGTTGTTATGATTGTAAGGTGTACCTTTTTTTACTTCTGTAAGGTTTCAAATAACATTGATCTCATTATCATGCATCATTCAGCAATGTTCGTTTAATGTTGTTTGGCCTTTTGTTTATATACCTGTATGTTATAGCGCCACGGTATTTGGTGTATGGTGTACATTTCTGTTTGCATGGTTCATATATTACGTCAATTGTATTTGATATATTGAATGATAGTAAGATGTCTATGTCTGGCTGTCGGTCAGGGTTCATATACTTTCGACCGTATGTTTCGAATTAACATAACTATTACATTTGTCAGTTTCTAAGGCACTGTAAAAATCGGAACACCTATATTTGGTGAACGGGATGTTTGTAGAGATCTGTGTGGCCTATCTGACCTTGACCTCTTTTTATGAACCATTGACAATCTTAAGCGTATTGAACACTTTTATTAAAACCTTTAATATCACAGACGTTCAACAAATATACAATCATAATATAAGTAAAGCAGACGAGACATTTTAGCATTTTCGCTCTGGTATTCTTTAGTCTGTAGTATATAGTTATCTCATTAGAAATCAATCCATATCCGCTACGTTGTGTATAAAGATACATAGAACTTATTATATAAGACGACAGTACTGTTGCACAAATGTTGGTTATCGTTCAATCTCAAATTGTTCATAAAAGAATTTCACACTGATTTAGACATGTGTTTAGTTGTTTTTTTAACTTTCGAGGTAAAGTGTTGAATTAAAAAAAAATAATAGGTTTAAATAAATATTCATTCTTATCAAAATAGTTACAGGATTCAATCAGTTGCAGGTATATCAAATGGTGAAAGAAATATTGACTTCTGATTACTAGTTTTAGATCTGGTCACGCATTATTCTGATCGTGCATTGCCTGATCTTTCACGATCAAATTTGATAAAAATCAACAAAATTCAAGGTTTGCATAAACATATCAACGCTTTTAAGGGAAGAGCATACTTTTATTTTACTGTATTATCAGATACACCAAAGATTAAATTTCAAATATATCATGATATATTGAAATAAGACCATCATTATAGGTACAAATAGCGTGATTTTTAGATTAATTCCACAGACATACATTGTGCCTTTTGTGTTTTTTCATAAAATACTGCATATTTTCTTTATCTTATTGCACAGTAATGTTGAGGAACTTGAACCATTTTGACAGACGTATTTTTTTGTTCGGATTTGTTCCGCGTTTTGAAAATTAAGCGATTTTTCACAGATTCTGAACTAGAATTTACAATAAATGTCTTTCACGATCCGGTACCAGAGCTTTCACGATCGTCTCGCAATACTTGACCCCGTTAGATATTCTTTCACGATCATTTCTCTCGTTTAACCGAATGACACCCGTGATATAGGATGTTGTATTGCAGCCTCGAAATCATGAACTCTATGCTTACATAAAATTGTATTTTATAGTTGAATTTCATATGATGAATTTCACGACACAATTTTTATTCATCCGCGTAAAAAATCCCTGCACCAATTCAAATTTAAAAATTAATGAGGAATGATGTTGAATAATTTCCAATGAGATAGCAATTAAACGAGACAAATAGTAAACATGATAAAGAGACATCAAGGTCAACTTATAGTCTTCAACTAAAAGTGTTTAATAATAATTTGTTAACTACACTAAATATTATAATCTCTTGATGCAGTTTTAACAATAAATCGTCTCATCTGTTTCTTTCTAGTACTGCTTTTTCACTGAAATAATGTAGAATATAATATACTATGATTTAACCTTGGAACTACTGTGCCTTGAGCAACTCATTAAAAACATTGTAATATTATTTTCATATTTTAATATATGTAATATTAAAACATTGTAATATTATCTAAATGATAATAAATGCATACAACGAAATAAATTTGAATTGTGAAGTATACGCCATTATGACAGCAACCCAGCAACACACATAACCAACATGCAGATGCTTAGTCAACAGAGGCAAGTATCTGCGCAATATTTTTAGCTCTTTACCTCCGATTATCATTGCGTTGAGAAACAAAGAAACTATTAAAAAGATCTTCAACACCAAATTCTCCAAACGACTAAAGAAATTAGGACCAGGTTCATGATATAGACAATATTATTAGCACCCTAATAAATCACACTGTAACTCCTATTGGCGAACATCATCTTATCTTTATATAAAGCCCAAGTCACACTGTCAAGTTTTACTACGTTTTAAAATGCTACGTTTCAACTACGTTTTGAATAAAAATGTCCCGTTATTTTGAAAACTAGGTTTTACTAGGTTTGTGCTTCGTTCTAATCACGTTTTGCTACGTATAAGAACGTGTAGACCCACGTTTCCACCATGCATTGATACATTTCGATACGTAGTTTGCACGTTTTGTAACGTTCTGCTAAGCTTTGATACTTATTTACTAGGTTTCTACTTCGTTTCAATTTTCGCTACGTTAGTTGTTAAATTTTTAAAACATACGGTGCAGGTCCCGTTTTGAACAAAGGATCACTACGTTTCGATACGCTTCGTTACGTATATTCCCGTTTCGATTCAGTTTCAAGACGTAGTAAAACGTAGCTCTTAAAACGTGACATGTGGCTGGGGCTTAAACATATACAGGGTTTAAATTATCTGAAACGTCTTTTCAAGGCCTGGTGGTCATAAAACAATTCAAACACGATTTTCCTACTTAGGTATCAACAAATCAAAATACTGGATTTGGTGTTTTGAGCGCATTTACTGTACTGAGTGTACTGAATTTTTATTACCGAGAGTCATGCTTAATTTTGATCAGAGGTCTAAAGCAAGGTACTGAAAAAAGACAATAAAAATTGGAAATGGAGAACATGTCCAAGAGACAACAATCCGTCCAGAGAGCAGAAATTAATCGAAGGCCACCAATTGATCTGTAACACAGCGAGTAAATCCCGCTTCCGGAGGCGTGGCCCCTAAACAAAAATGTGTACTAGTTCAGTGACAATGGTCGCCATACTAAACTCCGAAATATATATATGTACTTTAGTTTAAAAAAAAAGCATACAAGAGTAATAAAGGTCAGAAGCTCCTGACTTGGGACAGGCGCAAATATGCGGCGGGGTTAAAATGTTTTGTGAGATCTTATACCTCTAGCCAAAATAGAAACACAAACGCACAGCAATATATACACAATAACTTTAATTACAGGAGGCAGAAATAAGACTATCCTAAGGAAAATTGTGTGATTATTTTATATCTGTCCTGACAAATGTGTGATTAGAAATGTTTTATGCAATTAGATTTTAGTTTATATGCTTAATTTAAGAAAATATATACTTAAAGGTGCAGTACATTTTAAAATTACGATACAATTTTTTTTTCTTTCGGTAGCCATGCATGATCAGCACTGTGTGAACCCCACACAAAATACGTGATGTTATTGTTCATAGTGAAATAAGTTAACGAATAATGTTCGTCAAGTTAAATGTCTTTATTCCGTTTGTTATGCTAGTTTAAGACAAATTGTATTTTTAATTAGAATATAATATACAATTGTTTGAAATTCTTAATAAGCCGATGTACCAATATTTGTTCATTTCAGCTGGTGGTACTCGACTTCATTTAGTTAAAAGATAGATTCGAACCAACTTATAAGGATGTTATCCCGAATTTAAATATGTTACAATTGATAATTACTAAAACATCAAGTGATCAATTTCAGTGCAAAAAAAAAAGAAAATATATTGACGGGTCAAAAAGTTAAAGCCAAACAATAATATGTACATATTTATAATGACGACAGCATATACAAATCAAATACTCTTAAATGTAAATTCAAATATATAAACATTACAAATGAAGGATTAAAATTTTTTAAAGGAATGTAAGTAGTAGTTTTTAAATGTTTGTAGATAGAAGAAGATGTGATATGAGTGCCAATGAGACAACTCTCCATCCAAGTCAAAGTTTATAAAAGTAAACCATTTTAGGTCAAAGTACGGTGTTCAACACGGAGCCTTGGCCTGACATGATTAAATAATTTGATCTGTTTGAAATCATTTTATAGGTATAGAGGCTCAATGGATGGTCGTAGTCACGTGTCAATAAGTTAGGAACATCAAGTATTCTCTTTTTTTCGGCAAACATTGTGCGTATTGTTATGCGTTTACTTTTCAACATTGGCTAGAGGTATATGAGGAGGGTTGAGATCTCATAAACATGTTTAACCCCGCTGCAATTTTGCACCTGTCCCAAAGTATCCGAAATATTGCACAATAAAGGACTGTCTTGGAGTAAAGGCATACATTGTTGGCATCAAGGACCCAAATAATATATTAATAGAAATGTTCAATAAAAGTACACACCAAGATTCAATTTGTAGGTTTCATTTGCTTTTTTTTATGTAATTGGTTGATTCTAAATCTGTCTCTATTAATTTTGTGATGTGCATGTCTATTTACCATGAATTTATTTACCTTAAGTTATGGAAATCGATTTAATAATTTTTACCTTAAAATGTTGTATTGTCGTAAGTAATGAACTTGAAGGAAGGAAAAATGGGACAAAAGTATACGGTATTCAATAAATGAATTATAACAAAACTTTAATCGCAGGTTGCTAAAATTGCATGGTGCATATCATTTGTCATTGTAAATTTTTCATATCTTGATTCAACCCTAATACAAATATATCCGACACTCTGCAAGTAAATAAAAACATACTTATCCTTGATTAATTTGAGTTGAATTGTATTAAAAATTTGCTTGACACATTACTTGTCAAAATACAACCATTAAATAAAATTACTATAGGGGTAAATTCAGTAAAAAATCTCCCATTGACTTTAATGCTAATCTATGTGTGGAAATACATTTATACCTGATTTACCTTTAGAAATCAAAAATTTTCATATATCATTCATGAAAGTACAAATGTAGCCCCATCTTTTGCAACAATAAAAACATAGGGTCATATGGCATTTTTGGGCATTCACATGGCCTTGTTTACAAACAATGTAGATTCGCACTGAATTCCTATACTGACCCCCATTACTTTTCAACCCTGTAGGGAAAAAAAATAGTACATTCAGCATTTTTTTTTTTTTTTTTCAACTCTAGTTTTGATCCATCTACCATAAAATATTTATTACAAACATTATCTACCAATCAGAACAGCACATGACTTCACTTTTAGACAGAAAGCTCTCCCCCAAATGGGCGGTCCCTGATGACGTATATTTATTTACTGAATTTACCCCTATAAGGGACTTTTTTAATTCTTTTCCAACTTTTTTTGTAATAAACATGTAATGTATCCAATTTCCAAGTTCCAGTTTCAAGACAACCTTCATAAATGCTGAATTTGTAAAGATAGAGCAAAATTTATACTACAGCCCATACTGCGGCCAATGTATATTTGGTATATAAAGTTGCGCATTGACTGTTTTTAAAAGAATGGTGTAAAATACTATGTTTAATAAATATGAATTGTTTTCTGTGTTTGCTTTGACCAGTATTGCAAGTACATCTAGAAACTAAAGTCTTGGTGTACTCTTAGTTAGATTTTTCCTTATATGGAGGTTTTTGATTAAATACCATGAAAAGACCACAAAAAGACTTTTCAAAGGCTTTTTTAAGCAGTTTCATACCAAATAAAACAACAATTATGTTTCATTATACTAAATCTGTGTTTTAATTACTTGTAAATTTCACAAAATGTCATTGACAATCACTCTGCAGAAATTCCTGTTACCCCAACATCAGGATGGGTTCTTCGCCAAAACTAGACAGCCAGAACTGAAGTAGAAAAAAGTGCCAAATATGAACAAATAAGATTAGGTATGACCAAACTTTGCATTTGGGAGATTCAAGTAACAATTTAAAATATTTAAAAGCCATTATTTAACATAAAAATCCAATTACAAACATTTCAACACTTGTTTCATAGATGAAGGACATGTAATCATGAAAAGTTGTCTAGTATATTCTTTAAATAAAGAAACGCAATGCGTTATGTAAAAATAAATGAATACCTTCATGCGGTTAGATTATTCGAGTGTTAAAATACTAGAAAAGTGCTTATTTACCACTTGTTCTACAACTTAACATGGGGAACACAGCTAAAAAAAAAACACTATGTCAAAGGGAGGTAATCCATTTTTTTCATATGATTTTATACTTTATGAGGAGAAATATGTGCAAAATATGATGTAAGTGGGGAGAATATTTATGCCTTTCATTGATATCATAAACCTCAAGTGTAATTTCTATTGTTTCTTTCAATCTGGACACAAAAACTGATTTTTACAATATTCTCTATGCTTCTCTCACAGTACACTGAGTGCATCCTGGATAGCCGCAGTTAAAGATAGAAATTTGTGTAAAAAGCAACTTCAAAAGGTTCCAAAATCCTTCCATTACATTAACATTTACAGGAAATGAGTTTTGTGATTATTGTGTGGCCTTGGACAAGTACAGTGAAAAAGTGCATATTTTCCTATAGGGGTAAATTCAGTAAAAAATCTCCCATTGACTTTAATGCTAATCTATGTGTGGAAATAAATTTATACCTGATTTACCTTTAGAAATCAAAAACTTTCATATATCATTCATGAAAGTACAAATGTAGCCCCATCTTTTGCAACAATAAAAACATAGGGTCATGCGGCATTTTTGGGCATTCACATGTCAAAAAAATGTCAAAAAAATTCTGCAAAACTTACTGCTGAGGAGAACATGAAAAAAGCAAGACGATCACTCTATAGTCTTATGGGTACAGGTCTACATGGAAAGAATGGTTTGGATCCTGGAACAGCTATAACGATCCTATATACTTATGTCATGCCTATTTTAACCTATGGCCTTGAAATCTTACTTCCATCTGGCCGTATTTTGGATACTATACATCAATTCCATAAGAAAATGATAAAACAAATACTGTCATTAGCCAAAAATACAGCTGATCCTGCGGTATACATTTTAAGTGGATCTCTACCTATGGAGGCTGAACTACATCTCAAAGCATTATCTCTATACGGAAATATTACAAGAGCAGATAGATCTACCATTGAATGGAGACTAGCAGAAAGACAACTACATTTAAAGACAAACCAAAGTAATAGCTGGTTCATCCAAATCAAGAAAATATGTTTGAAATATGACATTTTGGACTGTCAGGATTTTTTAAATAACCCTTTAGGAAAATTGCAATGGAAAAGTTTAATCACCAAAAAAATACATACCTATTGGAATGACAAAATTAATAAAGAATCAGAGAAATACTCCAGCTTAAAATACATATCTGGTGAATATATGGCAAAAAGAATACATCCAATTCTTACAACAAATACATCAAATTGTAGAGACATAATCAAATTACCCATTAGGACCAGATTTGCAACTGGCAATTATATCTTACAGACAAATAGAGCAAACTTTAATCAAAATGATGTATCTGCCGTCTGCAGAGTTTGCGGTAAAGAGGATGAAACCATTTCACATTTTCTGATTTCATGTACACCTTTAGAAGCTGAAAGAATGTCTCTCTTGAAATCTCTCCGAGAACAATATATCAAAGTGCTAGAACTACTAAACATTAATATGCATGATATAGATGTAGACTTCATCCATGTTATTATCAATCCATATCATCTAGTAAATTATTGTGGTACCTCTCTAACCAGTGAACTTTGTGCTTTTATTAACATCCATATAGAGCCTGCTTGTAGAACATTAATATATAAGCTTCATTTACACAGATACAAACTTTTAAATTTAGATCAGAAAAGATCTAGAAAAAATAATTTAAGATCATAGCCCTATTTAATGAAAAAAAAAAAAGTTGTGTGTGGACTGCAAATCCCATATTTTCTATTAAGGACTCATTTTTAGATTTTATAGATGAGAACGTGTGTGATTTGTGTGTAAAGATATACCGACATTTGTAAATAGTGTACATCGTTATATATATTCTATTGGTGATTGGATATTGTAATTCACTACTGTATGACATTCTATTGGTGAAGGGATATATTGACTTCATACTGAAGGTGTGCCTATATTGGCAGAAAATATACAGATACAGAATACATGGCCTTGTTTACAAACAATGTAGATTCGCACTGAATTCCTATACTGACCCCCATTACTTTTCAACCCTGTAGGGAAAAAAAATAGTACATTCAGCATTTTTTTTTTTTTTTTTTCAACTCTAGTTTTGATCCATCTACCATAAAATATTTATTACAAACATTATCTACCAATCAGAACAGCACATAACTTCACTTTTAGACAGAAAGCTCTCCCCCAAATGGGCGGTCCCTGATGACGTATATTTATTTACTGAATTTACCCCTATAACCCGATCTTGAAAATTATTTTCCCAGTCATTTGAAGTTGCTTGCTTTTAAAATGTACTAATCTTCTCCTTAATCGTCCGTTGAATACGGGGTTGCATTAATTCAATGAAACTGTTTTTGTCGCTGTTTGTGATAAGTCTTTCAGTTACATCCGTTTCATGCACAACATGCACCGTGGTTTTTTTTCGACAACCAGCTTGTTTTTTTATTATTTCACAACGCGATTCATTTTTAGTATCAGGAATATACGAGGGAACAAATTTTGCACATGTAACGTCGAAAAAAAGCGTTTGTTTGGATTTTTCGACGTTTGGACAAAATGGCTACCGTTTTGTAATGTTTCGTAGCATTTTATTCCTGTAAGACCCAAACATGCAGTTAATAAAAAAAGAATCTAGACTTTATGTACTTTTCGTGTATCTAACGTTTGTTTTGGTAAATTATAAATTACTTAAAATTGAAATATCAGGTAAAAAACACGGATTAATTGTTTGGACAAATGAAATATCAACTTGGACAAAATGGCTACCGCTTGAAAAACGACTGTGTAGAGATGGTTTCATAGAATCTACAATTTTTGAACTCACGAACAATGAGGCAAATGTTTGTTCTTTCGGTAGATGTTATAGTTATCGCACATTTTTTAGACATGTTTAGCTATGTCTACTTATAAAACTACCTTTCAGCCGTTAAGTCAACGAAAAACGTCATTGGACATTTTTCTTATTCCAGCTTAATATGCAGCCACCGAGTCAAACGAAATTCGACAAAAGAACGGCTTTAATTTAACCGAGAACTGACACACTTCGTTGCTTCTGTCAAGTTTCTGGAAGATCAGAGAATAAGAAATAGGATCACTATACATAAGAGATAAAACAGTTGTTTAAAAATGTAACGTTAGACATCCTTTTTTTCCACATAGCTTTGTTGTTTCAATCCTCAAATATACTAGATATTACTAAACATATAACCAAGAGCTAAAAGAACATAAAGGCAAACATATACTGAATTAGTTTTTATAGTGGTTAATGTTTGTTAACATTTTATTTTGTTTTGCGGAGGAAATTTCGAAGATTCTGTTTTAAATCATAGGGGTTGTAGGAACAGCGTGCGTGACGTTTGTGTGTTTGAAACATACCGTTAAAGATATTGCGAAAGTCGTAAAAAACAAAGATAACACGTGTATCCGTATTAGATTTTATCATCGGTATAAGGACATCATTCGTAAATATAGCTCAACATGCAGACTTCTTACACGTTCAGGTATTTCACATCCAATATTTTATGGAAAAATGTCAGAATTCACCTCAGAAGCTAACAAAACCTTTTAAAAGACTTATTAAGAAGGGATATACATTGTAGTTACGATACTGTTGTCAGGTCATTAAAGATTGCATATTTTGGCGTTAATATTGATTCACTTAGGCAGCAACCGTTTGATTTTCGGGGGGGGGGGGGGGGGGGGGGGTTTCTGGACACATTTTTTGTTTTCGCAACAAGTCGAAAACATTTTTTTTCTTTCAATTTTAGCATTACATATAGTGGCAGCTGAGGGTGAAACAAACAATTTTTTTTCTCAGAATTAAAACAAATTATTTTTTTCTCCAAAAAGGAAACAAACTTGTTTTTCCATTTTTATTTATAAACCTAGCATCATGTGCTCCTATGCAAAGGAGGTTTATACACAGAAGAATCAAATTTCGTTTCGTAACGAAGGAATCCGTTTTTAGATTGGCCAATTTGAAATTTTGAACGCAATGTTGATGAATGTTGATGAATGTTGATTTGTTATGTTATGATATGACACATTTTCATTGGATTTAAAGCAATATTAGATGATATTTCACTTCTAAGTATGATTGGATACACTTAAAAACCAGGTACAGATGTTGATTTGAGAACTTTTTTATGCTACGCGAATTCTGCCTATTTCGATATGACCTCGGATGGCACATTGATAGTAAAAAACAAATATCAGAACAGTAAATAGAAATAGTAAATAATGCCCCCGAGGTAATATGATATAGGACTAGACTTTTTGCAGATGACTGTTTATTGTATAGAAATGTAAATAATAGTTCTGATGCACAATTACTTCAAAAAGATTTATTTAGTTTAGTACAATGGGAAGAGGAAACAGGCACTTGTTTTCTATCCATGGGAAGATCTACTATCCCTATATATTACGAGAAGGTGGCTAACATTGTAATAGCTACTTCCACTTCAAAACTCTATTTCTACATAGTTACTCGTCGTATATGTGTCCTACCTTGCGCTGTTCACTTCATTATATATTTATCTTTCGCTGTACAAGTTACAAAAATCCCATTGTCACCCTCGTCACAGTAATCATGAATTATATTTACATAAACTATGATTTTCTTGACCTAGTAAACCCTCACTATATCAACTTCCGGTTGTGGGCAGAATGCTATCTTTTTAAAAACGAAATGATTCTGTAAAATTACCAGGTTATTATTTTCATTATCAATATATTTTTAAAGATGGAATTTCACCGAAATAAGTACATTTATCGTTGTTATTAAAAAAATCAGAAAGTCAGAAACTAATTTGAATGAATTCGATAATACTAGAGAATTCCGAATGTTTAAGGTAACTCTAAAGATTTTCATCGATCTTTTATTTTGGAGGTAAAAAACGTATTCAGATTCATAAGAATTAGGGGAAAGAAACTGAGTCAATGAAAACAAAATAAATTTACTGCGATGTCAACCGGAAGTAGATACATTGAAAATATAGTAGTTCAAGTTTTCGACATGGTTTGGTGAATTGAGAGTAGATTACCGTGAAGAGGAACACTGTGAGGATTATGAAATTAGTTTAGTGTTAAAGGAAAATATTCACTGAATCGATTCATATAAGGTAGGGATTTTTAGCATTAAGTTGAAGGGTAGAAAAAGGGTCCGAAGCGGAGACTGTCGTGACCTAAAAAAAAATCGTTCGCCACCTTCTCGTAATATATAGGGATAGTAGATCTTCCCATGGATAGAAAACAAGTGCCTGTGGAAGAGGACTGGCAAATGAATGTTAATCCTGAAAAGTGTTTTGTTTTACATATTTCTAAAAAAAAAAAGTAAACCTTTGGCTTTTGATTATATATTGCACAATCATGTTTTAGAAGCAGAATAAGACAGTAAATATTTATGCGTAACTATAATCCACGATTTGTGTATGTGTGTTCTCCAAATTATATTACCTGTAAGACAAATAAAACCTTAGATCTTCTTCGTAGGAACTTGAAAACCTGCACACGTAAGGTTAACAACCTTACGTGCACATCACTTGTCCGTCCAGTCGTCGAATACTCTTCCTCTGTCTGGGATCCGTACAAAAAACAACATATCACTCAGACAGCCAGGTTTGTCTTTAACATGTTTAACGATTTTAAAGACAGATCACCTGGAGCAGTTTCCAACTTAATTAAATCTTTAGAATGGAAAAGTTTAGAAATAAGAAGAAAAAAGCTAGAGTAACTACGCTATATAAAATAAGTTTAAGTTGAAGTTCCTAAGGACAATTTAACAATTCTACATTATGTATATATATATATGTAATTGTTAACTATTTTTCTTTGTCATATTAATTTTAAATTAAGCCCATATGTACATGACACTCAAGTTCCGGGGAGTTTTACACTCAGCCTACCTAGGAGTCTACTCCCGTATTCGGAAGAAGAATTGGATTTCAATGTAGCAAGAAACTCCCGCACCCGGAGGCGTCTTTCAGCTAGTAAATATGAGAACTAGTTCAGTGATAATGGACGTCATACTTAACTCTGAATTATACACAAGAAAACTAAAATTTAAAGTGATACAAGACTAACAAATGCCAGAGGATCCTGACTTGGGACAGGGGCAAACATGCAGAGCGTTGTTGTAATAAAAAAAACATATTACTTTCAATATTCTCCTTTTAATTATTTTCTTTTTTTTTTTTTTTTTGCTATTGTTTTTCGGCAATTTGATTTTTTTTCTTTTTGTTTGATATTATTTTTTGAAAAATATTGGGGAAGGTAGCACTAGTTACCCGAATTTCACTTGAACGAACAAAAACGCATTAACGCTATTTAAATAAGATTGATCATCATTTGATAAAGATAGACAAAAATTAAAAATTATGTTTTAATTCATTTCAATTCCTAACAGTTTATTTTAACGCCAGTCAAATAGATTCCTTTGCGGTCAATCATTTAAATCAAGATGGTGGTAAGATGCGTCAAACACATAGGCCACGCCCCCGTTAAACTATGTCAAACTGGCATTAATTCGTTTTAAACATTGATGAGACCCGAGCTTTGCACAGGTAAATCACTCAAGCAAAACGATCTCGATGTATCTATCGTTTTTTGTTTCAAACTTTATCGACTTTAGTTAAATGCGTATATTCTTAGTAAAGTCACATGCTTCACAATTTCGGTCTGCATTTTAGGCATTTTTGACATAAATAGCTTTTCGACGATTTTCGGTACTTATCCATCTTCGGATTTCAAATGTTTAGCTTTGATATGGCACGCCGTTTTTATATTTATTCAAATTTGAAGATATCTTATTTATTTAACAAAATATCTTATTAAGTATTAAGATATCTTTAATTTTTATAAGATATCTTATTTAATTTGAAAGTAAATACGATATCTCTATTAGTTTATAAGATATCTCTATTAGTTTATAAGATATCTCTATAAGTTAAAAATATATCTCTATTAATTAATAAGATATCTCAATTAATTAATAAGATATCTTATAAAGTATATAAGATATCTTACTTCTTTATAAAGATATCTTTTAAATACATACTTTATAAGATATCTTATTAATTAATAGAGGTATCTTATAAACTAATAGAGATATCTTATTAACTTATGGAGATATCTTATATATTAAATAAGATATCTTCATAACCAATTAAATAAGATATCTCTATTAGTTAATAAGATATCTCTAAAAGTTTATAAGAAATCTCTATTAGTTTATAAGATATCTCTATTAGTTTATAAGATATCTCTATAAGTTAATAAGATATCTCTATAAGTTAATAAGATATCTCTGAAAGTTTATAAGATATCTCTATTAGTTTATAAGATATATCTATAAGTTAATAAGATATCTTATAAAGTATATAAGATATCTTACTTCTTTATAAAGATATCTTTTAAATACATACTTTATAAGATATCTTATTAATTAATAGAGATATCTTATAAACTAATAGAGATATCTTATTAATTAATAGAGATATCTTATAAACTAATAGAGATATCTTATTAACTTATGGAGATATCTTATTAAGTAAATAAGATATCTCTATTATTAACTATATAAAATATATCTTATATAGTTAATAAGATATCTTATAAATTAATAGAGATATCTTATATTTTAAATAAGATATCTTATATATTTAATAAGATATCTTTATAAACATTTTAATAAGATATCTTATTTAATAAATCAGATATCTCAATTAATATATAAGATATCTCATTTTGTTATTAAGATATCTCAATTAGTTTATAAGATATCTTATTTAACTAAATAAGATATCTCGAAATTGAATAAATATAATAACGGCGTGCCATACTTTGAGCGTTCCTGATGAAGGTAAATCCAGAAAAGCGCTTCGGACGCAATAAATTATTAAACGTGTTGTTTTCCATTTTTTTTAACAAATGAATAAACAATATATGATTTTAAATAAACACATTAAAATGTAGATGTACGGTTTAAAAAATGCAAGACTTGTGAATTTGTTGAAAATAAAATATTAAGATATGACATGTATAACATAATTTTAAATTGCTCAAATGCAGTAGATCTTTATCTCACATATGCATTTCAAAAATTGCTAAGTGCTATGAAAACTCGTGGCATGTAAGTAACGTGCGGTCCCTTGCAATAACTTACAAAACTTTATATATTCCTGTATATTCACCGTTTCTTTTTTTTTTCTGGTTTACTATATTGTACTCGTAAATTAAATATGTCACGGCAATAAAAGTAACTTCACAGAAATTATTCATTGTGTACATAATTTAAATAGATGTATCTTTTATTTTTGGTAAACAACATACATTTGTATATTCACTAGCTGCATATTGATATTTATCATCTTTCAAAGCAATGTTTTTAATCAAAATTTCCTTTTTTGATAATTTTGCTGGAATTGTTATTACCGGAGTGTCTCTGTTGTTACTAGGCAACACACGTCATCGACTTATTAATGTAGCTGTTTATGCTTTCAATCAATTAAAGTTCGAAGACGGGTTTAAGTTTGTATAAATTTTATTCAATCGTTGACGTTCCAAATCAAACCAAACCGTAAGAACTGAAACATACAATAATAACATTGTATAAGTAAATTTCACACAAAACAATGCATACACATTACAAATGTGTAACCCATTCAAAACATATTATCCGTTAAACATTATTAATGTTGAGTATATCAAATAAATTGCGTACAGTGTTGCCTCGTTGTTGACTATGAGTATTCATATTGTTATATTTATCTAATTGTTCAAAAGGTACATGTAACAGATGCTGAGTATACAAATTATTGCAAAGTGTGTCCTTATTTTAAATGATGAGTATACTTGCAAAAAGAACCATAACTCTTGATGGATTTTAACATACCGACTGAGAAATAAATAATGCAGCTTGCATTTTCGTAAACAACTTATGCACATATCATAATAAAATGTTACAAGCATAAAACAATATAAATGTGTAACGAGGGGGGCAAGGGGTTTAACTGTTATGCTGTTATGGGGTAATTTTATTCTTTGTTATCTGTTATTCTGAAAATATATTTACTGTTAGCTGTTATTGTCTTATTCCTTGTTAGCAGTTATAGGACTATTATTTTTATTATTATCTGTTATTGTGAGATTGTATTTGCTGTTAACTGTTATTGAAAATTGAAATGTTACCATTTTGACAGCCAATCTTAAGTAGAAATTGAAGAAAACTTGAACATTGTGATTTGGATGGAGAGTTGTCTCATTGGCACTCATACCACATCTTCTTATATCTATTCTATTGGGGTCTTTCCGCTGGTGATATGGAGGTCACGTATTTGCAGAAGGATTCCAGTAACATACATCACATCAACATATCTAAAAACAGTCGGGTCCAGGACCATTCCAGTATACATTAGTATTATTCTTTGTAATAAATTCCATTGTCTGTGAACAAGTTTTTGGATGTATAATTTTGTACAATTTGTACAAAAAATAAGGTACAAATAATCGTTAGTTTTTTTTACTTTGTACACATTTTCCTTACAAATTATAATTTGTATTTTGCCTTTGTACACATTTATTGTACAAATTATAATTTGCAAAAATAACAATTTGTATAAAATTTGACTAAAATTCACTTATAACTTTTACAATAACTTATCATATGGATTTTGTTATAAAAAAAGCATTGATACACCTTATATAATTTTAATTCAATGACCAAATAATAAATGTTATGTTGTACTGTTACACCACTGTCCAAGGTTACTTAGGGAAGGGTTTGGCACCAACTGACATGTTTAACCCCGCCACTTTCTGTATGTGCCTGTCCCAAGTCAGGAGCCTGTAATTCAGTGGTTGTTATCGTTCATTATTTTGTAGATAAATTAGGCTGTTAAATTTCTCGTTTGAATTGTTTTCGTTTGTCATTTCAAGGCCTTATAAATGTCTGACTATGCAGTATTGGTTTGCTCATAGTGGAAGGCAGTATGATGAGCTATAGTTGTTAATTTCTGTGTCTTTTTGT
The DNA here is from genome assembly GCF_963676685.1 of Mytilus edulis. Classification (NCBI taxonomy): domain Eukaryota; kingdom Metazoa; phylum Mollusca; class Bivalvia; order Mytilida; family Mytilidae; genus Mytilus; species Mytilus edulis. The sequence goes on along the minus strand of NC_092350.1, from coordinate 65,511,217 downwards.
CTCTTTTGGAGAGTTGTCTCATTGGCAATCATACCACATCTCATTTTATACTTATTTACAAAATACAAAAATAGTATATACGTATCATTTGTTTGCGCATGTGAGTGAAATATTGCCTTTGGGAATTACATAACATCTTTTGCTTTTAGCATTCAAATTTGGAAGTGCTACTCCTCCTCTTTGCATTTACATGAAAGAGAACCCTGACTATCAATTTTTTTAAAGCTTTTTAACTGGTTCACACAGTGAAAAGTGAAGCTCATAAACTGTCTGCTAATAACGATGTGTCTTTTACAGCTTCAATTAAATTTCTCGACAAAATATCCTTTAAATAAGTGAATACTAGTATATATGTCTCTGTTAAGGCCTAGCTAGATCCATACATGCAACCAGTTATATAATAAGAACTACTGTATTTGTCCTGGACCGGACTGATTTTACGATTTCATTGACTGTTATCTGTTATTGTCCCTTTTCAATTCCTTGTTATCTGTTTTAAGCCAAATCAATTTACTGTTTTGCTGTTATTAGAACCCCCTTCCCCCCACCCCCTCTGTAACGTTTGCTAACAATAATACGTTCTAATCGTCAATACACAAAAAGGGGGGTGCGTTGTTTTCAAAAGCGAAAGTAAACATGGTAAATACGTTTCGTGAAATATCCTTGCGTTAACGTTACAGAACCTTGAGAAAAATGATGAATCACTAATAAAATATTGTAAGAAAGAATATTTACCTTGTTACTTCTTTAAGAACATAAAAAACTAGTTTAAACCTTGGCGTTTGGTGCCATGCCTTGTAAAACAAGCAATGCGCATGTGCGATATTACAAACTAGAAAAGGATAATTTTTGGCGGTAAATTCAAATGTTAAATAATTACTTTCAAAAATGCTATTTAACATTTATAAAATAGAAAAGAAAAAATGCAAACAGTTACAATTAAACCGCGGAACACCTTGCGGCCAAAATACGAAGGGTAAAATATCCCAATTTTAAACAACTAGTTTAAACCGTTCATTTGATCGTTTGGCGTTTGGTGCCATGCCTTGTAAAACAAACAATGCGCATGTGCGTTATTACAAACTAGAAAAGGATAATTTTTGGCGGTAAATTCAAATGTAAAATAATTACTTTCAAAAATGCTATTTAACATTTATAAAATAGAAAAGAAAAAATGCAAACAGTTACACTCCCACCAAAATCAAAATTGATTTTCTACATTATGTGTTATAATAAAATCTTCAAAATATCATTCAATATAACTGTGTGCTTCAATAAAGTATTGTTCAAGTGTATACACCACATTCACATAAGAAGAACTAATTTGTGAACACTACGTTCTAAAACTGAAGGTTTTGTAGAACCTCTTTGTCCCAACAGCACCTTGACACGTCGTACTAATCTGTCGTCATCAACCTTGACTTCTACTACCTTCGCAAGAGGCCAATGATTTCGAGGTAAATCGAACAAGAACTATATCTCCTAAACACATATTACGAACGGGTTTATGCCATTTTTGCCGAATCGATATTTGCGCAATATATTCCCTTTTCCACCTAGACCAAAACTGCTCCAGAAGATATTGTACACGTCTCCATCGTTTACGCAAAAATAAATCCTCTCTTACAAATTCACTGGGTGGAAAACTAGGAATTTCAGATTTTGCAGTTAGAATGTGATTTGGTGTAAGGGGTTCCAAAGCCCGAGGATCATCAATTTCACTGACTGTAAGTGGTCGACTATTAACAATTAACATGACTTCATAAAACATGGTTCTCAAAGAGGAGTCGTCCAATCTTCCTGGACATAATAATAGCACAGAATTAAGAATATTTCTTTCGGTCCTTATTTGCCGTTCCCACACTCCTCCAGTGTGACTAGCGCTCGGCGCATCCATTATGAAATCACATTGTCGTTCGGTAAGAAAAGAAGTGAGCTTGTGAACATTACATTCCTTTTCAAATTCATTCTTTGCTCCAATAAAGTTTGATCCTTGATCCGATCTTATCTGCCTCACGGCTCCTCTAATCGCAATGAAACAACGCAAACTATTGATGAATGAGTCAGTGGACATGTCGTCCAACATTTAAATATGAATAGCACGTGAACACATGCATGTAATCAGTAATCCGTAACGTTTTATTTCCTTTCTACCTTGTCTCACGATAAATGGACCAATACAGTCCATGCCACAGTATGTGAAGGGTGCAGAGGATTGTAATCGATCCCCTGGCAAATCAGCCATTTTCTGAACTTCGGTTGGACGTCTGAGTTTTCGACAGATAACGCATTGACGTATAAAGTTTGCAACAGTTTTACTGCCTCCTATGATCCAGTATCCACGTGATCTAAGTTCATTATGAGTGATTCCTCTTCCTTGATGCTGTACAATTCGATGGACATGACTCAAAATTAATCGTGTTATGAAACTATCCTTCGGCAAGATAACTGGATGCTTTGCAGAAAACGATTGATCAGATTTTCTTAATCTGCCACCAACACGTAGAATTCCATCACAAAGAAATGGGTTAAGTGGTAAAAGCTGCTCCGTTTGCGGTAATGTAGTAGATTTCCGTAAAACACACATGCAATCATTGTATGCCTCGTTTTGCACAAGTCTTAGTATTGCCATTTCGGCTTGTTGTTGTTCTTCAACTGAAGGAGGTTGCGTCCCTTTTTATTCCATTAGAAAACCTCTGAATTCTTGCAACTATTGACACAATCAATCTCCAATTAGAAAATCTTTCTAGACGTTCAAGTAAGTTAAAACTTGTAAATTGTACAGTACATGTATCTGTCTTCAGTGATTTTACAGTCCTAACTTCTGGGTCACCTAATTGTAACTCGTTTTTAACCTCGAGCGTTTCAATTTCTCTTGGCACAAAAACGACGGAACCTTTAACCAATTTGAGTTTGAAATTCCAGAAGCTGATAGACCTCGCGATGCATGATCTGCAGGATTATTCTCAGTCTTAACATAGAACCATTGATCTGGTGTCGTGATATCTCGAATGATTTGAACACGGTTTGCTACGAACACATGAAAACGACGTGCCTCATTGTTTATGTAACCTAATACTACTTGTGAATCGGTCCAAAAATATTCACGGTCTATCTTAAGATCAAGTTCCTCTCTTAGAAATGAGCTCATTTTCACGGATACAACGGCCGCAGTTAATTCTAATCTCGGTATTGTAACTATTTTCACTGGAGTAACTCTAGCCTTTGCAATAAGTAAGGAACAGTGAACATTGTCATCAGTTATGTATCTAATATAGGAGCATTGTCCATGTCCGGCATTACTTGCATCTGAAAAGTGATGCAGTTCAATAGTTGTTGAGTCTCCAAAGTCGACTGGTTTCAAACATCTCGGGATTTGAACATTACGCAGATTCTGAATGTCATTTATCCAGCTTTCCCATTCTAAACACTTAAGTGTTTGGAAGGGGGTCGTCACATCCAATACCCTGTTGACACATGCCCTGTAGTATTCTCTTTCCCTTTAATGTAAACGGTGAAAGGAATCCTAAAGGGTCGAATACTGACGCTACTATTGACAGTATGTTTCGTCTTATAGGCTCTACGTCTTTAACTTTTACTTGAAACTTGAATGTGTCGTCAATTGTACACCACTGCACACCAAGTGCTCGTTCCATGTGCGACTGTACTTGCTTCAAATATAGACCTAAGTTTTGTGCATTCACAGCTCTTTCCGACAAAGGTATAGATTCCATCACGTTTTTGTTATTGGAGATAAACTTATGTAACCTTAGTCCACCTGTGGCGCAAATTTGTTGTACATCACCTATGAGTTGTATAGCCTTAAACTCCGTCTCAACACTCGTTAATCCATCGTCCACATAGAAATTACGTTGGACAAACTCAGATGCCTCTAAAAATTGTTCCTCGTTTGTTTTAGCTAAATACTTCAAACCATAGTTTGCACAGCCCGGTGATGACGCAGCTCCAAATAGATGTTTAGTCATTTGATACTCTAACGGTTTGTCACTAGATTTCAAGTCACCGTTCTCCCACCATAAGAATATCAGGAAGTCTCGGTCATATTCTGATACAGAGAATTGATGAAACATTTTTTCAACGTCGCACATAATTGCAATAGGGTGCGTTCTAAACCGACATAGGACTCCAGCAAGCCCATTTGTGAGGTCTGGACCTGTGAGTAAATATTCGTTAAGAGATTGGCCACGGTACCTTGCCGAACAGTCGAACACAACTCTTAATTTATCTGGCTTCTTAGAATGAAACACGCCATGATGAGGGATATACCAAGTGTTACCATCTTTACCTTCTGTTGTTACTAGCTCAGCATCTCCTCGCGTGAGCATTTCGTTCATGTAAACCTTGTATTGTTCATGATATTTCTGATCATTTGTGAGCCTGCGTTTTAAGTGATTCAACCTAAGTTCTGCAAGTTTCTTGTTGTTTTCCATTTTAGGTCGTTCTCTGAATGGAAGTGGCATTTCAAGATGTCCATCATTACGTTTTCGTATATTATCGTCCATAATGGAGAGAAAGGTAATGTCTTCTTGAGATACCTTTTTGAGCTGACTTTTGTCATGAGCAAAGTCCCCTTCAAGAGAGTTTACCAAATCCTTCATAACAAGAGGAGGTAACTCGGTTACAGCTGTACGATGACTTATGCCTTTCACGTCACTAACATCAAGTGCTGAGCTAGTGTAGCCGACAATACTCCATCCAAGACTAGTTTGAACAGCACATGGTTCATTCTCATTTCCTGTTACAATTTTCGTCGGGGCTAAAGCAGCAGGGCAGTTGTAACCCAATAGAAGTCCGATGTCACACGACTGTAACGGCGGAATTTCATGAGCTATTTCTTGAAGATGATGCCATTGTCTTGCAGTTTCATTAGTAGGAATATGCGCACGTTCTACAGGAATGAATCCTCGAGTATAAGCACAGTTTATATTAAGCCGTTCTGGTGAGGAGAAGCTACGGACGGTTAGACCAATTATCCTCTTACTTTCGATAAAGGTTTGTTGCGAAGTCATTGTCGATAATCTAAGTCTGATAGGTTCACACGGTATATGCAGTGATGCAGCTGTATCATCTAGAATGAAAGTTGTATCGCTCTGAGTGTCTAGTAATGAATATGTAAGAATCTCTCTAGAGGGCTTATCTTTGTGAGACACCCACACAGGAACAATCATGGATGTACTCTGGACGTTATTCTGACTAACCCTTAAAGAGCTTGCTGGTTTTAACTCTATATTGTTCACAGCATTTGAATCTGGCACGTTTGATGTCTGTTGCCTAACAGGAGGGCGTTCTTCATGCAAGCATGATGGATCCTTGCCTTTACAAGTATTACAGATATGTTTCCTTTTACAGTCTTTGTTCAAGTGGCCTTTACGTAAGCATCCATAGCACAAATTGTTTTCAGGCACGAATAATCTTTTATTTGTTATTGAAATAGACAGGAACCTTTCACATTTAAAGATATAATGTCCAACCTTCTTGCAGTATTCACAAACTAATGTTTTATTTGCAGATGTGTCGTTGTTAGGCCTGGTGTCATTTGAGGCTGATGTAGCAAAAACCTTCACTTTGGTGTTTGTTCTTGGGTCTCTTGAAATCTTGCGTTCCTTGTCATTTAAAGCATAAAGTGATGATATTGGATTGCAGGCAACCTTTGCCTCTTTGACAACAAAATTTACGAATTTGTCAAAGGAGGGATATGTAGCACTTATATCAAGGCTTTGAGTTACTTCTCGATTCCATCTTAAAGATGCCCAGTCTGGAAGTTTTTGGTTTTCAGTACAGTCATTTAAAATACTTAAACTTGGAAAATGAGGTATTGCATCTCTACACCCTTGCAAAAAGTCACCAATGTCTCTAAGAGCTATAGGATCCTTAGGTGCTATTTTAGGCCAGGATGCTAATTTGTCTCGGAAGGCCTTCTGCATTATAAAAGGATATCCGTACCTTTCCTCCAGAACCTTTCTGGCATTGTAATAAGCAGTCTGACTATTATTATAAAAGTATCCCTCTAATGCCTTTCTAGCGGCTCCACCAACATATTTCTTTAAATAAAAGATCTTCTCTGTTGTAGGAATACCTTAACGTTCAATGAGCACTTCAAATGATGTCTTCCATTCCATATACTGTAAAGGATCGCCATTAAATACGTTTGGCTCTGGCACTGGCAGACGATTAAGATTCACAGTTTCTGTCACTGCCTTCACAAGTGTAATACTGTCATTAGTATCCTTTGAGGTATTATCAAGTGGCTTGGAGTTGAAAAAGGCCTACGCGGCATCGCCTGGTTGAGCATTTTGTTGGTTTGGTTTGTCAAAACTAGATACGACATTAAACGGGTCCATGCCTGCAGCAGGAGAAGCTGGTTTTTGATTCATGGGTGTTTCCAGGTCCTGTTTCATATTGTTTAAGGTATTATCAATATCTGTAATAAGCGTCTTTTTGTGGTTTTGAACCAGTGTGTTCACTTGAGAGTATGCGTTAAGACGTGCATGAGCAACTTCTAATTCTCTGCGAGTTTCAAGTCTCTTAAGTTCGTTTTGATGTGCTTCCACTGCCAATTTCTGTTCATACTCAAGTCGAGAAAGTCTTTCTTTCTTAATCTGTTCTTTCTTTAACATATTGAGCTCTATCTGTTTAGCAGCAAACTCTGCTGAAGCTTCCACTAATTTTTTCAGAAAGTTTTGATTGAGTTGAACCAGCATCTGATTTACTGAAAATTGATCCGGCGTATGCAGCATTTTTTATGTCCCTCAGACGTGCGGTTTCACGTTCGGCATCGAAACTGTCAATTTCATATATTCTCTCGCTTATTATTCTTAACATGTCTGCAGAAACTGCGCTGCAAGCATCTACCTTCCTTACCGTCTCTTGTGATAGGGTTCCTATTGAACGTAATTCCTTAAAGTGTTTGATAACAGATTCTTCATGTGTCTTTACTCTATCGATTAGTTCTTGTAATTTATCTTCCTCACATACGCCTTTCAGAACATTTCTAACTTCTCTGATCATTTGTCTCCACTTATCGAAAGTACTAAACAATTTATTTTCTCTCTTTTCTAGCTCTTCTGATTTATATTGAACCATCTTTTCAGTTGGTTGACTTATTCTATCTGAACGTTTAGGCAAGTCATCTCGAGTGACCGCTTCGGGCTTTCCTTCTGATGCCTTTACTGTTTCGACTGATGTATCACTATGACTCATGATTATGGATGGCACAAACTTTCTAGGTAGTGAGATTTATTTGTCACATATAGATCTTCTTGAGTCAAGTTCTTACTGTAGCTGTTTATGCTTTCAATCAATTAAAGTTCGAAGACGGGTTTAAGTTTGTATAAATTTTATTCAATCGTTGACGTTCCAAATCAAACCAAACCGTAAGAACTGAAACATACAATAATAACATTGTATAAGTAAATTTCACACAAAACAATGCATACACATTACAAATGTGTAACCCATTCAAAATATATTATCCGTTAAACATTATTAATGTTGATTATATCAAATAAATTGAGTACAGTGTTGCCTCATTGTTGACTATGAGTATTCATATTGTTTTATGTATCTAATTGTTCAAAAGGTACATGTAACAGATGCTGAGTATACAAATTATTGCAAAGTGTGTCCTTATTTTAAATGATGAGTATACTTGCAAAAAGAACCATAACTCTTGATGGATTTTAACATACCGACTGAGAAATAAATACTATCATGCACCATTCTAAATTAAAAACAGCACTAAAATATTTAAAGTTACTTTTCTTATCCTTCATTTTAATCTTTACACAATCACTTCCAATCATGTAAAATTTGTTTATAGCATATACAAATGTTGACGCATATATATATTTAACTGTCTGTGAATATATTGTTCTAAATTTCATTCAACAATATAAGAGATATTCCATTCAATTTCTATATATATTTTATTAAAAATTGGGCGAGAACATGTAGGGTGCGAACAGACGTGAGGGGCGAAAATGTGAGGTGCGAACGTGTAGGGTGCGAAATTGTATTGGGCGCGAACGGACCTGATACCCTAGGAGTGCGTTGTTTTCAAAAGCGAAAGTAAACATGGTAAATACGTTTCGTGAAATATCCTTGCGTTAACGTTACAGAACCTTGAGAAAAATGATGAATCACTAATAAAATATTGTAAGAAAGAATATTTACCTTGTAACTTATTTAAGAACATAAACAACTAGTTTAAACCTTGGCGTTTGGTGCCATGCCTTGTAAAACAAGCAATGCGCATGTGCGATATTACAAACTAGAAAAGGATAATTTTTGGCGGTAAATTCAAATGTTAAATAATTACTTTCAAAAATGCTATTTAACATTTATAAAATAGAAAAGAAAAAATGCAAACAGTTACAATTAAACCGCGGAACACCTTGCGGCCAAAATACGAAGGGTAAAATATCCCCATTTTAAAACTACATGAAGAAAAATGTTTTTTGTACATGATAATTCATATATGGGTGTATAATATTTGAAGATGGTACAAAAAAAAAAACAAGGCTTAATGAAAGTTTGAAAAACAAAAGTATTTCATATCACCAGAAGAAGAAAATATATTCGCTGACTGCCGAACAACTTTTAAGCATACGCTTCACAAAAAAAAATTTCCAGAAATATCGCATCAAAATGTTGTTTGTATTAAGTCTGAGAGTACTTAAATATTTAGTAGTCGTAATTCGTTAAGTAGAAGTCAATTTGAGAAAGACGGATATTGGTAAATCGACCTTTTTAGCTCACCTGGGCCAAGTGAGCTTTTCTCATCACTTGGCGTCCGTCGTCGTCCGTCGTCGTCCGTCGTCATTAACTTTTACAAAAATCTTCTCCTCTGAATCTACTGGGCCAAATTAAACCAAACTTGGCCACAATCATTATTGGGGTATCTAGTTTAAAAATGTGTCCGGTGACCTGGCCAACCAACCAGATGACCGCCATGACTAAAAATAGAACATAGGGGTAAAATGCAGTTTTTGGCTTATAACTCAAAAACCAAAGCATTTAGAGCAAATCTGACAGGGATAAAATTGTTTATCAGGTCAAGATCTATCTGGCCAGAAATTTTCAGATGAATCGGACAACCCGTTGTTGGGTTGCTGCCCCTAAATTGTTAATTTTAAGGAAATTTTACTGTTTTTGGTTATTATCTTGAATACTTTTATAGATAGAGATAAACTGTAAACAGCAATAATGTTCAGCAAAGTAAGATGTACACATAAGTCAACATGACCGAAATGGTCAATTGACCCTATTAGCAGTTATTGCCCTTTATAGTTAATTTTTTATTATTTTTCGTAAATCTTAGTTATCTCTTACAAAATCTTCTCCTCTGAAACTACTGGGCAAAATTTAACCAAACTTAACCACAATCATCAATGGGGTATCTAGTTTAAATAATGTGTTCGGTAACCCGGCCAACCAACCAAGATGGCAGCCATGGCTAAAAATAAAACACAGGTGTAAAATGTATATTTTGGCTTATATCTTTAAAACCAAAGCATTTAGAGGAAATCTGACAAGGGGTAAAATTGTTTATCAGGTTAAGATCTATCTGCCCTGAAATTTTCAGACTAATCGGACAACCCGTTGTTGGTTTGCTGCCCATAAATTGGTTATTTTAGGGAAATTTTGCTGTTTTTGGTTGTTATCTGGAATATTATTATAGATAGAGATAATTTTTAAACAGCAATAATGTTCAGCAAAGTAAGATTTACAAATAAGTCAACATGACCAAAATGGTCAGTTGACACCTTTAGGAGTAATTGCCCTTTATTGTCATTTTTTAACTATTTTTCGTAAATCTAAGTCATCTTTTACAAAAATCTACTTGATCCAAACTTGGCCACAATCATCATTGGGGTGTCTAATTTAAGAAATGTGTCCGGTGACCCGGCCAACCAACCAAGATGGTCACCATGGATAAAAATAAAACATAGGGGTAAAATGCAGTTTTTGGCTTTTAACTCAAGAAACAAAGCATTAAGAGGAAATCTGACAGTGGGTAAAATTGTTTATCAGGTCAAGATCTATCTGGCCAGAAATTTTCAGATGAATCGGACAACCCGGTGTTGGGTTACTGTCCCTGAATTGGTAATTTTAGGGAAATTTTGCTGTTTTTGGTTATTATCTTGAATATTATTATAGATAGAGGTAAACTGTAAACAGCAATAATATTCAGAAAAGTAAGATTTACAAATAAGTTATCATGACTAAAATGGTCAGTTGACCCCTTTAGGAGTTATTGCCCTTTATAGTCCGTTTTTAACCATTTTTCGTAAATCTTAGCAATCTTTTACAAAAATCTTCTCCTCTGAATCTACTGGGCCACATTATTCCAAACTTTATCAAAATCATCTTTGGGGTATCTAGTTTAAAAAATGTGTCCAATGACCCGGCCATCCAACCAAGGTCGCCGCCACGGCTAAAAATAGAACAAAGTAGTAAATGCAGTTTTTGGCTTTTGACTCAAAAAACAAAGCATTTAGAGGAAATCTGACAATCAGTAAAATTGTTTATCAGGTCATCATCTATCTGCTCTGAAATTTTCAGATGGATCGAACAACCCGTTGTTAGGTTGCTGCACCTGAATTGGTAATTTTATGGAAATTTTGCTGTTTTGGTTATTATCTTGAATACTATTATAGATAGAGATAAAATGTAAGCTGCACTAATGTTCAGCAAAGTAAGATGTACAAATAAGTCAACATGACCAAAATAGTCAATTGACCCCCTAAGGAGTTATTGTCCTTTATAGTCAATTTTTAACCATTTTTCATAAAAATTTTACTAACATTTTCTACTGAAACTACTGGGCCAAGTTCATTATAGATAGAAATAATTGTAAGCAGCAAGAATGTTCAGTAAAATAAGATGTACAAATACATCACGATCACCAAAACACAATTTTGTCACGAATCCGTCTGTGTCCTTTGGTTAATATTTACATAGACCAAGCTTAAGGTGAGCGACACAGGCTCTTTAGAGCCTCTAGTTGTATGTAATACCTCGACATCTCGCACCCGCCATGTGTACGTGAGAAGACATGGAAGGTAGGTGTTATTTTTATACCGACTTCCTCACCAAATTGCTTTGGGTTCAAGTTATTGAGTAGTACTATTTCCTAAACGTGCTTTGCCTAATGTCATCATTGAGAAAAACATATTTTCCGGGGGTATGTTCTTTACTGAGGAACAAAAACAATCAGATCACCTGAAATTTTGGAATGTTTTTTTCAATATTGCTTCGCTGCATACTGTTGGTCCATGTACATTAATATAAATCAGGAGCCTCTAATTCAGTGGTTGTCGTTTGTTTATGTGTTACATATTTGTTTTTCGTTCATTTTTTTTACATAAATAAGGCCGTTAGTTTTCTCGTTTGAATTGCTTTACATTGTCTTATCGGGGCCTATTATAGCTGACTATGCGGTATGGGCTTTGCTCATTGTTGAAGGACGTACAATGACCTATAGTTGTTAATGTCTGTGTAATTTTTGGTCTTTTGTGGATAGTTGTCTCATTGGCAATCATACCACATCTTCTTTTTTATATGACTTTTTTTTGTATCATTCTTTTGGTATCATGTTTATTATTCTTGAAAAAATGTATATATGCTTTCAGTGTATTCAACTAGGTAGCTCAGGGGTCCGAAGATCTCTAGGAGAAGGTCTTAGGTTCAAATCCTAACTTAGTTACACTGAAACAGTTAAATACTATAATCATGATAATTGGAATCTAAACATGTTGAACATGTATTCGTCAATTAATATTTTGCCTACTTGAATCTATCTCATGTGAATGATCAATGTACACTAACATACATAGCCAATATCAATATGATTTACACAAGTTTTCACATTGTAACTTGAACTGATATTTTATACATGTATCAATAGAAAACCTGACAACTTATACATGCTAATTGATAATCATAGAAAACCAAGTAAGGTGAACATTAAATTAATGTATTGATATCACTTTAATTTCAGATTTGATTTCAGAGTTCAGATTTGAACAAAGTATTTTAAATTATCAGTTTTTATACTGATGCATAAATGAAATATAGAATACTAGTATAGTAAACTCCAATGTTCATGAATGATTTCGGTTTTAGTTATCACTATCATTATCACTGTCAATAATACAAGTACGTTTTCGTTTGTTCACTTTGTTCAAGTTGTTCTTATTAGAGGGTTGCTGATCGGATGATGTTCCATTGTTAAAAGTAAAGTTAAAATTTCCACCATGAAAGGTTTCATTTGTAAAAAGACCAGTCATTGCAGGATGCACGTTAGGAAAATTAAATTCCCATGATAGATCGACTGATTACTGTTACTGTTAATAATAATTTCTGCTAACTGAGACTGTGTTATTGTTTCTACAGGTTTAGTAATAGTATGTGTTTTACTGTTTGATATTTTTGGATTATTTTTTGATAACATTAATGAAGTCTTTTTCTGCTGCTCTAAGCTAGTTTTTGAATATGATAAGAGACTGTTCACAATTTCAGTGTCCTGAACTGTTGCATCTTTTTGTTTTTGTATACTAGTAGACCCTTTCCTTGCACTGTGACCTGTGAGCCTCTTGTCCTTATTAGTCAGTGCTTCAGTTGCCATACTTTTGATTATTTTTTAAATTGATTTTGTACCGAGCCTTTGACCTTTGTACCACAGTAATTTTGAGCCATAATTATCGTCTTGGAATGTTGTGGCTTGTATATAAAATGGGGAATCATCTTTTTTTCATTGTTTCTGGTCTTTTCTGTCTATAAAGTTTGTATGCGAATAATGGACATCTAGAGTGGTCATTTTTATTCTCCATTGCAATGGGTTCTGACTTCCGTAAATTGGAAAGATTGTCACCCTGCCTTGTTTTTGTTTGTCGTTCGCGACAATACTGGAGATATTCAATTTTTCTGGTATCATTATGTTTAGTTTTCAAATATGATTGAAAGATGTTGAGATCAGATTTGGTTTTTCTGCAGGTATTTTTGCTTTCTTGTTCTTTTATGAATGATTCTAATTCAGCGTCTGTCACATCTCTGAATCTTTGATGGTCTGTTGATGTAGTGGTTGCTTGTTTTTTGTTTACATTTTTTGCTGCGATATCTTCAATTTCTTTTTCTGAGTGTGCATTTTCATCTTGTTGTTTTTGTGTAATTTGATTGGATTGGATGTTTACCGGGAGATTTTTATACCGCTCAATTGATCTAGGTTTTGAAAAGTCCCAATAATTACAACATGGGCTATCCATTTTACTTGAGAGTTTATTTGTGTCTTCTTTTGATTCCCATATTGCTTCATCATCAGTTTGACTTTGACTCTCATGTGCGGAATTTCGCCCTAATTGATGTAAAAAATGTCTGTTTGATTGGTCTTCAAAAGCATCATCTTTGTCAGGAGCAATTTTGTATGTTTGTTTTGTTTTATTTTAGCATACGAAAATAAGACCTTAGACTTGTCAGAAAGGAGTTGTTGTATTGCTGTAGATTTTTTTTGGGCCATTTTTTTATTTGAAATGAAACGTTCAATCAAGAGTGTATATAACATGTGCATTTAATTAATCAATTTTTATTATTAATTTTACTGTGAATTTGATATTCACTATACGTTTTTTTAATAATTTAAACTGCCACCCCCGCATTGTTGACAATTGTGTCGATAGATTGATCTCGATACAGGTCAGATCAATAGTTCAAATCAGGTCAAATAGTTCAGTTTTGAAAAAAGTAGTCCCGGCAGAACTTATCAAGACTGCCGTCGACACCGTTTTATCAACATCTCGTTTTAGAATGTAAAGTTATTTTAGGAAAAAAGAAATGGTCAATTGTAAAATAAGTACTGCAAATGTAATTTGTTTATTAAAAGAATATATTTGGTGACTTATCACCATTACAATACAAGGCAATATGTTGGGAGAATTTGTTGATAAGTCCTGCTCACTTGATAATGTCTCCTCACTTGCACGTGCTAACTGGACACGAGTTTTACGGATATGTTGAGGAAGCTGATATAGCGGTAGGGAAGGATGACAAATTGGAATAGCTTGTTTTGAAAAACAATGTTGTGTTAAATAATAAAATTGATGAAGATAGTGTTGACATTGTTGAATTTAATAAACAGTTTAGTCTTGCTCAAAATTGTAAATGAAGTAACAGCACAGTGAACTTTTAAAACAGCATGTGTTAAATTGTAATACCGGTCACTGGAGCAAAACGGGCGTTAATTGTGGAAGAGCAGCACATGTCAAACGAAAATATTGAAGCGTGGTTACGATTCTGTAAAGGGATTATCGTGCTTTCATGCACCGTGACGTACAAAAAAAATTCTTGCAATAAATTAACATGTATTCTGTATATATGAGAAAAATTTAAGTCTGCGATGACGATGGATAGGTTTAAGTTTAACTACCTTGACAGGCTATCAGTCGGCATTCTCTTACGCCTTTTAATGCATTTCAAAAAAACTTATATTTACGGGCATTTAATACAATTCGTCCAACCAAATTAAAATGGACAAAAACACTGTAAAAAAATCAAAAATTGAAAAGAAACAATTCTGCATTGTTGCTCTCATATAATTTAATTAACTATATTTTAGCGATGATTTCTAAATGAAATCAAACTATCGTATAAATAAAATATTTCATCTAGGTGTTCTCGTCGAAGTCCGCGTTACATATTAAAATGAATTTCATTGATTGGAACGTTTGCAAACTTTCAATCCAGGTGCTCTAATCGAAGTCCGCGTTCATGTTTCAATTCAATACACAATATACACTGGTGGTAAGCGGATGGTCGTAACTAAAAGTTACGACCATCCGGAGATGGGAGACAACTCTAGGCATAAGTTTTTCTTTTCCGATTTTTGTGCACTAAAAGGTTCATTTGAACCAAACCGCTTGTCTCGTACATACTATTCGACAGTCCGGTGATAATAAAACCAAATTTGATGGTCGTAACTAAAAAAACAAAATATTGAGGATGGTCGTAACTTAAATTTGTGATGGTCGTAACTCTGTTTTAAATAAGACCGAATAAGGCAAGTCAAGAGTTTTAAACGTGTCTTTTATTATATGCATACTAGTATTTCATATGATGTACTTCTGAAGATTTTTTTTTTCATTTTTTACATACAATGTAAAATAAAGCAATTTCAATGCGTGTAACACTTATCAATTCAGAAATTTTAAAAGTTTTCAAATATTAGTTTTGGGGAATTTTGATTAAAGTTCGATTTAAAATTCCAAATTTTTCAAATGTAACCGAACCAGTGAAGAGTTCTAAACGTGTCTTCTGTTATATGAATATATCATATATCATATTATATATTTGTGAAATTGTTTTCACCAAATAATAAAAACTAGATGGAGAGAGGGATACCTGTAAAGAAGAAAATTGGAACGAATCGAACGAAACGATACAAAATGAAATGAACAGTCATATATTCTTAAAATATAATGTATAAAATTAATAAAGAGGCAACTAGTTGAATTAATGTAAGCGGTTAAATTCATAAACAATGTAAATTTCTCAAAAGTGGAGAAATCATTTTAAAACAAGAAACACATCTCTGGTTATGATCATTCTTTGTTAGAAATAAAAAGCACAAAATGTATCAAATACATGTAATTGTTTTAATTACAAAATAAATGAGTTTAAGAAACAAATTAACAAATTGGACATCACATGAAATAGCAGTATCCTAATTTTTTTTCCGATTGGAATTCGCATCTATTGCAAACATAAACTTTTTGAGGATGTACTTACTAGTTGATTTTTTTAAATCTTCAATTGAAGAATGATACATTAAGTCGAAAGAGTATTAATAAGGAGTCAAAATAAGCTTAACATATTGATAGGTTATGAAGGTCGTTATCGAGACTAGAGCATACCCGCGAATTCGCAGGTCCGTACCTGAGTTTTAAAAAGAACATACGCTTTATTTTTAGCCTGGATGCTTAGACGTCATATTGTTGTTTGGTGAAATCAAGCTGATAATCAGGTGCACAGTAATGCCCAATGACGAAGTCCATGAGTAGCTTGTAGCCATTCATACAATGTAAACATATAACTTACACATGATTTTCAACCTGCATACCGGGATTTAAATGTAATAATTGCCGCAGTACATTTAGTTTGACCTAAGTCTTTGTAACATTATCCTGGCTACAAACAAGTATTTCATTTTACTCTTAAATTCAGTGCATGTAGCAGTGTAAAATATATATCAACAATTTTCCTACTTTCGAAGTTAACACAATGATCATTGCGACACCATGGATTCAGTTTTCATTCCGTACCAATACTTAGAACTAATATCAATACTATACAGCAATATATAATCGTTATGTAATCGATAAAAAATTACGACAACACGTAATAAAATCCTGGGTTGAGTTCAGTATCGTAGCGGCTACGTAGCTGCTATCAATATCTATGTAACAACTAGTCTATAGCTGCATGTTCAATCGTCAAGATCTACGTAGCACTACGTAGCAGCTACGATATTGAACTCAACCCTGACTCAGAAGTGCATTTGTGGATTTTATTTCCTCATGAACGACCAAAAGACGAATATTTGAAGGCCAATAGTTTATAAGACAATAACAATTAAAAAAGTCAAGGGGTAAACAAAGACCCAAAAACTCTAAGACATAAGAGCTGCAATAAATGATTTAAAGATGATTGTTCAGACTGTACGTTTAATAATTTCATCTGCCGACATGATTGCAGATAAAAAAAAAAGTCGTGAATAAAAAATACTAAAAACAAATATAAGGGAATACACGTGCATTTAATAATTTAATGCCTTAACGTACAGTAAAAAATATATCAATTCTCAACCCTAACATACTTTTTGGCTTAATGCGAGTTGATTAAATTGATGCACTTAATAAATTTGTAAAATCAAAGTTACAAAGGGGTAGTGAAAAGTTCATTATACCAGAAATGAGCATTTTAGATGTAAATATGTATTTAAAAAAACTTGACAAGTCGAAAGCAACTGGTTTAGATGATGTCGGACCAATTATTTTGAGTATGTGCAGCAATGTCATTTTACCAGCTTTGACATATATCTAAACATCAATTATGGTAAATTTCCAAGTATTTTTAAAACTGCAAGAGTATGCCCAATTTTTAAAAGTGGCAATGCCTGTAATCCTGATAATTATAGACCAATAGCAGTTTTGGCTTGTCTATCTAAAATCATAGAACGACATATAGCTAATAGTTTGTATATATTTTTAAATAGTAATGACCTTCTTAATACTACACAGTCAGGTTTCAGAACTAAACATTCGTATACTACTGCACATACTAAATTAGTAGATGAATGGTTAGCAAAAAAAGATAATGGAGAGATAAATGGAGTTATATTTTTAGATTTAAAGAAAGCTTTTAATCTGGTTAATCATATAATTTTATTGAAAAAAACTTGAATATTATAATGTTTCTAATAGTACACTTGACTGGTTTAAGTCATACTTGTTTGAACGAAGCCAACAAGTTAAGGTCAATAACGTCATGTCTAATACTAAATGCAGAAAAACTGGTGTATCACAAGGTTCTATCCTGGGCCCTTTGTTATTTATTTTATATATCAATGATTTACCACTTAATATAGAACATTCATTAATAGATTTATATCCAGACGATTCTACATTACATTGTAAAGGTAATGATGTAATTCAGTTAGCTTCTAACCTTCAAAATGATATTCATGTAATTGAAAACTGGTGCTCGCAAAATTGTATGAAATTAAATGCCAAAAAAGAGTAAATCAAAGATTATTGGTTCAAAACAATGGCTTTGTTTAACTGGAAACAGTTTTGATATCAATATTTCAAATGAACAAATAGAAAATGTAGATTGTGAAAAACTACTTGGTTTATATATTGACAAAAACTTTAATTGGAGTCAGCAAAAAGATAAAATGTCAATTACTATATCAAATAGAATCAACTTATTACAAAAGATAAGAAAATATTTACCTATGCATATACGTATTATCTATTTTAATGCTTATGTTCTGCCATTATTTGATTATTGTTGCAATATATGGGGAAGTTGTTGTGAGAGTGGAATAGATAAACTTAATAAATTATTAAAGAAATCTGCTAGGGTTATAGTAGAAGCTGACATAATGACATCATCCAGTTTATTGTTTAATAGTTTACACTGGTTAAATGTTGAAAAACGAATTCAATACCAAAAGGCAATACTTGTATTTAAATCAATTAATGGTATGGTTCCTAACTATTTAGAAGAAAATTTTCATTTTACTGATAATCAAAACTATAACTTACGTTCAGCTGATAAAAAACTATTAAATCTTCCAAAACCAAAAACAATTTTTTTAAAGAAAACATTTACATATTCAGGTTATCAAATATGGAACAGTTTACCAAATGAAATCAAAATGAGTGATACACTTGTATCTTTTAAAACAAAATGTTACAAATTTTTCATCAATTGTGCAAATTAATATGCCTTTTCATTATTATTTCCATTATAATTGTATATTGTGTATAATATAACTTTATAATACGGTGTGTACTTATAACTATGTTATTATTATTTTGAGGACTCTCAGGAAGGTTAGTTTTAACTAATGGGATCATCCTCTTGAAATAAAGATTATTTATTTATTTATTTATTTTTATTTATTAGTTTTCACTGTTGCTCCTATAAGATGAGCGTTTGAAATCCATCAGAAATGTGTATGTTTAATAATTCTCTAGCTTGATTTCTGCATATCATTACCAGAGTTACAAATAGTATTGTTTGTAGCAAATCATATATTACATCTGAGTCTATTACCTTAACAATTAAAATACATTAATACAAGTTTGTCTAAATACTCGAGTTACGGTCATCTTTCAAAGTTACGACCATCTTGTGTCGGTTACGACCATCATCCAAAATACTATAGTTGAAGTTACGACCATCACACATTTAAAGTAACGACCATCATGCTTGAATTTTTGAATGACTATTTTACGAAAATTGGAATGTTTTAATGCATCAAATTTGGTTTTAATATCACCGGACTGCCGAATAGTATGTACGAGACAAGCGGTTTGGTTCAAATGAACCTTTTAGTGCACGAAAATCGGAAAAGAAAAACTTATCCTTAGAGTTGTCTCCCATCTCCGGATGGTCGTAACTTTTAGTTACGACCATCCGCTTACCACCAGTGAATATAAAGTCAAACATTGTTAAAAATATCAATTTTAGACTCTATACGATGTCCGAGTAAACAAATAGAATTTAGAAAAACAACACTTTTACAATTCTTCCAACACAACAACTGTAACAATCTTTTTGGCCGATGAAAATTATTGATATATATATTAGAACAAGGATTTGTATACTATGCAATTCATTCCACGAGAAAATAAGTATAAAGTTTCGTAAGTAATTGCAAGGGACCGCACGTTACTTACATGCCACGAGTTTTCACAGCACTTTGCAATTTTTGAAACGCATATGTGTCAAAAAAAGAACTACTGCATTTGAGCAATTTAAAATTGTTATACATCTAACTATTTTATTTTCAACAGATCCACAAGTTTTGCATTTTTAAACCGTACATTTACATTTTAATGTTTTTATTTAAAATCATATATTGTTTATTCATATTAAAAAAAAATGGAAAACAACACGTTTAACAATTTATTGCGTCCGAAGCGCTTTTCTGGATTTACCTTCATCAGGAACGCTCAAAGACACACATTTGAAATCCGAAGATGGATAAGTACCGAAATCGTTGAAGAGCTATATATGTCAAAAATGCCTACAATACAGACCGAAATTGTGAAGCATGTGACTTTACTAAGAATATACGCATTTGACTAAAGTCGATAACGTTTGAAACAAAAAACGATAGATACATCGAGGTCGTTTTACTTGAGTGATTTACCTGTACAAAGCTCGGGTCTCATCAATGTTTAAAAACGAATTAATGCCAGTTTGAAATAGTTTAATGGGGTCGTGGCCTATTTGTTTGACGCATCTTACCAACATCTTGATTTAAATTGATTGACCGCAAAAGAATCTATTTGACTGGCGTTAAAATAAATTGATATGAATTGAAATGAATTAAAAAAAAAATTGAATTTTTGTCTTTAATTTATCAAATGATGATTAAATAGCGTTAATGCGTTTTTGTCCGTTGAAGTTAAATTCGGGTTACTAGGTAGGTAGGTTGATATGTTGTTTATTGGTGTTTTTCGACACAATAATTGACTACGATTCTGAATTGTATGCATAGCTGTACATATTTTAGTCAAGTCTATGAAAACACTGCGGCTGGTTTCGGTGTGTTTTCTAAAGACAAAAACATTGGGTCAATACGTCAATTTGTAAACATTTATCCGTTTTCATCTGTATGTTTATACGATTACCTCAAATGACACCAATTAACAACTGTCATAGTCTAAATGCAGATATTAAAAATTGAAAGAGCTGCTTTGTTCAATCTGAAACCAATATTGATAACAAAAATAGTGTGGTATATGATTCAAAGACCTTTTAAAACGTTTATGCCAATCCATCAACCATCTTGTTTCCATCATTGTCGTAGAAATAATTCATAAACGAGATTATGTGACACATATGTATCCCTTGGATATATGAAAATCTTGATATAGATAACCATCACCTTCATACACCAGTCCATCTGAGGATAAGTCACTGCTTGACTGTAGGCTTTTTTGTTTGTTCATTAAGCAAGGGTACAAATCCAGGATTTGTCTTCGCTTCATCGATTTATAACTATTGAAACTGCGTTGTACAGCTGTTGCCATTACAGACATACAGCTTGTTGTCACACTGAAAGGCAAAATGTGTGGTATAAGATTGGATACTTCTTTATCTTACCTCCTATACATTTCTAGGAATATGATTGGTTAAAAGCGTCCGCGTGAAAATCGTGTATTTAGGATATTAGGTTAGTAGGGAGGCGGGGCTTATCTCATACACGGTTAGTAGTGGTGTTACGTCCCTTTATAAAAACAAAACGGTACTGAGAAAAAATCCTAGAAGTTTCAACAGACGAAGAAATTGATGATTAAGATTGTAATAAATTCATAAAACACATTTAAACCTTACAAGTTGTTATTGTTGGTATCTGTTTTTGTAGGATCAATGGACGTATATATAGTTTCTTAATGCTAACAGTATTGAAGACTTGCTCATTTTGATAGGTCACTAGTCTAAATTTCACACGTTAAGATAGTCGGTAAGATAAATTCGTTACATAGTGTGCTAGTGACATAATACGGTATATATGGGGTCAGTAAATTCCATATGAGGATTTGAGCTTAGCTCTCATCCCATATGGAATTTACTGACCCCATATATACCGTATTAGGTCACTAGCACACTATGTAACTAATAATCTTCCTCCACGACCAAATATGATGTTCGGAACATATTTCTCAATAAATACAAAAGAGTTTATATGGATTTTTACAACAAATTGTGTTTTGTTTTATCCCCGTTTCGTTTACTGTTGCAAAAACGCAATTGTTTATTTATACAACAGGATGTTTCAAGTTTTATTGTAATCACAAAAAGAAATACCATCACTTCACTCCCATATTTGTGTTCAATCAGAATCACTCTTTATAAAATGATGATAATACTCGGTTTTCCTCTTATCTAATGTAATGTGTAATGATTTCAATTTAGCTATTAAATTGTAGATTCCCAAAAACTATTATATACAACGAATTTGCGTTAGCAATTACAATTATAAAACTGTTACATTCTAATCCCTGTCTTAATTGTCGTCTATTTATTGAACTCAATCTCTATGCCGGAAAATACTATGTTTACTCATGATATTGGCATGTTCAGTTGTGATACAGACCCATGATGTCTATTCAAAAAAGATTTAAAAGTTGTTTTTTTAATAAAATGTGAACAAGCTAAATGTTTGTATTATTATAATGTATTACCCAATGGTCTAATAATAAATTTTCAAATAGAATATTTAAGTAAGTCCTGTAACTTGACATAAAGCAATCAATACATATTAGTTGAAATATAAATTACTACATCGAACTAAAATTAAGAAAAGGAAACTGTCTATACATCCCATACAAAATTAAAAGCACGCAAAAAATCCAATGGCAGTAACATATTACCATGACTATGTTCATAAGTACAAATGTTCGATGGGTTTCAATAATAATTATTATCATTACGGGGGATTAGGTGGATCTGGCGGCGGTGGAGGAAGCCACGCTACTGGATATGCTTCCTGTTCTTCACGTACGTCTAGTACTGTTAATGATGGCTTCATCGCTTCTGTAAGAAACAGAACATTATATGACGAGGAATTTAATTTCAATTGCAAATTAAAATTATATTGTTATTATATAAGTTAATGTTGTCGTTTGATTTGTGACTAGGTACACATCTTTATGAAAATGTATTTTTCAGGAAAAAAGTATATGCCATGCATGTATTGATAGATGCGAGAAACTGTATATAAAATGTTAAGGATAACTTCGTTATTTTAAATATTGAAACTGTAATTCAGCGAATTATAGAAATTATGAAAAACGTGGAATATAAAAGATGCCATACTCTAATGGAAATTAAAAATGGAAAGTCCCTTATTCAATGGTAGAATCAAAAGCTCAAACGCATCAAACGATTTTGACATTAACTGAAAAAAAGAGTTGTACACAAATAAGGACACCGGCAATGTTTGATATACCGAAAAAATAATTCAGAAAACACTAAATTTGATGTCATACAAGTGAGAGATTAAGTTCGCTATAAAACCAGGTTAAGTTCAATATGTTCTACATAAATCATGATATGACAGTTGTTATCCATTCGTTTGATGTGTATGAGCTTTTGATTTGCCATTTGATAAGGAACTTTCCGTTTGGTTTTTTTATCGGAATTCAGTATTGTTTTGTAATTTTATTTTTCATTTTACTCCATGTTTTGACATGCTCTTGAAACTGAAGTTATTATATAACACTAGTACATATACAACATTATATAAGAGACGGTATCTCTCCGTCAAACAATCACAAAATAGCAGCCTAATATTAATCACGATTTCGATTTTCAAAGACATTGTACGTGTTGCATTTTATGCACTTGTGCTAGTTCCCAATTCACATATAATCCGGCTGACCTCAACATTTAAAAAAAACAATTCCCTTCGAAATGTGTTGTCGAAAGGTCCGAAATATCGTGAGCCTAAATCCATCAATTGGAAATACAACTTTAAAATTTTGATGGATTCAGTCGAGGATTATGCCAGGCAATGGGCTAAGCGCGAGAAGGGAGTCTCTTTCCGAATGGATTAAGATGGTGATGTCGTTGATACAAATCAGAATTAAGAAACTGAATGGGTCTATCAATGCCCATGCTACGTCAATTTTTAAAGACTCATATGTTGCAAAACACTTATCCTTCCTCCATGACAAATATGTTGTTGTCCCCGCGGATAAAGTCCCAAATAACATCGTTTGTGTGTGTAAAACTCATTACATTAACTGCTTGATAAACGAATTAGGTATTGACAATTCACTTGAACACTCAACATATACCCTCACGACACTTACCAAAGCGGAAGTCCTGGATAATCAAGTTCTATGTTCCTTCGGAATTTCAACCAAAAATGAAGAACTGGATCTTCCATCACTGTATTTGATACCTAAACTACATAAGTGTTCTTACAAACAACGGTATATTGCTGGATCTTCCAAGTGCTCCATGAAACCTCTTTCTAAATTATTTTCATCTATTTTATAGGCAATCAAAGACGGGCTTCAAAGTTATTGTGAAACTGCCTATTCTAGAAGTGGCGTGAGTCAGATATGGATACTTAAAAATTCCAAAGATTTGTTAAGAGTAGATACAATCTAACTCTCTTTCATCTTAAAACATTTGGCTTGTCTACACTTTACAAAAGTATTCCACATTCCAAACTAAAAAAACAAATTGAAAGAGGTAGTTTTGCTTTGTTTCATAAAAAAGAATGGCCAACGTAAATACAAGTATCTTGTCTAAGAGAGGGATAAATCCTACTTTGAAAAGGATCACTCTTATTCAAACAAAAAATTCTCAGAAACTGACATTATCAAGATGCTGGGTTTTTTTTATTGAAAACATATTTGTTACGTTCGGAGGACGTGTTTTTCAACAGACTGTCGGCATTCCAATGGTAATCAATTGTACCCCTCTTCTTGTCGACATGTTTCTTTATTATTATAAGGCTGACTTCATACAGGAACTTCTTAGGAAGAAAGAAAAGAAGTTAGCAATATCCTTTAACTCTACTTTTCGCTATATAGATGACGTTGTTTCACTAGATAATTCAAAAATTGGTGACTATGTTGAACGCATCTATCCCATCCAACTAGAGATAAAGGATACAACAGATACAGTTAAGTTGGCCTCACATCTTGACTAACATATAGAAATTGACAGTGAGGGTCGATTGAAAACAAAACTTTATGACAAAAGAGATGATTTCAGCTTTCCGATTGTGAACTTTCCCTTTCTAAGTAGCAACATTCCCGCAGCACCTGCATACGGGGTATATATCTGCTAATTTATAATATATTCCAGTGCTTGCATTTCCTATCATGATTTTCTTGTTAGAGGGTTGCTGCTCACATGGAAGCTTTTAAACCAAGAGTTCCAAATGGTGAAGTTGAAATCATCCCTTCGTATCTTTTACGGAGGCCATCACAAGTTGGTTGAACGTTTAGGAATAACCGTTTCACAAATGATATCGGATATGTTCCTTACGTCGTAACTACAATCCCCTTTCCTTTTCTTTCATGAATGTAACCTACCGAATTAGACTTTTTACCGGATTTGTTATAACATAAGTAACACGACGGGTGCCACATGTGGAGCCGGAACACCTGCGATCACCTCTAGTTTTTGGTGGGGTTCATGTTGTTTATTCTTTAGTTTTCTATGTTGTGTCGTGTGTTCTATTGTTTGTCTGTTTGTCTTTTTCATTTTTAGCCAGGGGTTGTCAGTTTATTTTCGATTTATGAGTTTGACTGTCCCTCTGGTATTTTTGTCCCTCTTTTATGACAACACAAAATCAATTATGTTGAAGTTGGTATACTGTTTGTCTGAGCTTGCTTTCCCATGAGGAACTACTTGTTGGCATCTTCTTATAGCCATATTATTCGGAGTTCCTTGATCAAAATAATATGATCAAAGAATCTAGATCATTTTATTCCAAATTCATGAATATTGACGATGTTCTTTCCATTAACAATTCAAACTTTTTCTGCTTGTGTTTAATAAATTCATCCCCTAGAACTAGAACATGTATTTTATCATAATACCTTGAGCATAACACCAACGTTTTTCTTCAGGTTTTGTTGGACTTGTCAAAATCGTGGTTTGATAGTCTAAAAGAAACCCAAATTAACACATTAACAATAATCAAGACAGTTTTCTATATGTCATAGATTTAGAATAAATTAAATTTGTTAAACATATTACGTTTTTATATCAAGTGCAAGAATGTCGAGCAAATGTTTTTTTTTTGTGAATAAGTATAAAACGATTAACATGTTGTTCAAAAACTTTGTTGGATCAAACAAATAATTATAATTTTTTAAAACAATATATTCACAGAGAAGAGATAATGTATGTAGGAGAATAATAGACAAAGGTTCATTTCACTTTGCAATTTATACCTGAAATATTTTTCAAGCTCAAAGTGTTCACGTGTAGAAGCACAGATCAAATGTGTAAGTTTGACTGAAACACACTGATGGAAATGTAAAATAACAAAACATATTTGAAATGAAAAACTATTGTATAGTCAGTGAACTTAATAAAAGATCCCCTCATGCTACACTCTGAGTTGATCATAAGGTTAATTAATATCGATGCGTGCTATCGTGTATATGCTGTATAAATGAATTATTTTGAAATGTTATTACCTGTTCCGCCAATCCAAGTGAAACCCCGCTCTTCTGACGGGTCGGCATTTTCTGCATCTATAAGGAAAAATAGATATTTTTAGAAACGTTTCGTTTATTTCATACACACATTTGATATCTCTTTAATATACAAATAAGACGTTGCATTATGACCAATGAGATCACTCTCAGATAGAAGAAGATAACAACTGTAGATCACCCTACAGTCTTCAACAATGAGTCACTTAGCCATGTATATTTTATGAATTTGAACATGGAACTATCAGCTTTCTTCTAAGTAAATCTAACATGTAGGAGGATGGTATGATTATTCATTTTATTGTAAAAACATTTAGTTTACATTCATGAGTCGTGTTATATTTTTATTGTCTTGGAACTCATTTTCCTAAAGAAATGTCAGTGATTAAAAACCTCAGTTTACAATTCGATGTGGGTGGTCTAATCATATCGATTATTTGAGAACGTTTTTAAATCAACGTAATTAAGCATTCTTCTATAATATACAAAATGTGAGACCGAAAACAAAATTATCTCATTTATAATGGAACACTTCAGATGTCAGACAATACATCATACTATATAAAATTTCAATAATTACCAGCACAAATGATACCGACATGTATCTTATTTACCAATTTCTATTAAAATATTTTTTTCAATAGAGGTTTTTAGAGTCAAACATATGAAACGTCTAAGAGCGGACTAAACGAATTTCACAGTACTTGTATGTAAACCAACTACATAGTCTTAATGTTATATCTTTCAATTAAAGGTTATCGGGTTTCATATGACAAACGAATGTCTAATTAAGCAGAATTATTTCATCTATGAATATATTTTTTTGTTACCAATTAAAATTGTAAAATCTTTGATCCCTTAATTGTAATAAGTTCTAATTTAAAGCGTTCAAAATAAAAACCAAACAACACAAGTACAACAATGGGCCGTCATATTCGAATTTTATCCTGAGCGTTAGCGAGGGATACAATTAACGAATATCACGGCCCAGGCCATGTGTAAATTTACAACAAATCTATGGCTTCCATGAATTATTTCGATTCTAATAGGACAAATACGATCATTAAAAAACTGAAGCGATGATGGGTATACCGTGTGTTTGGCTGTTCTATTTAACCCACTGTTCGATATTTGTAAAACTAATAATCTAATAATCCTGCATGAATGATTTCTGAACTAACCGCTAGAAAAAAAATGTGATTACTTTTTTTACTTCTCAGTAAACCCAACATTTGCGATTTTAAATTCACATTTTTTATCGTAAGCTACCGTTAAATTCACTGTTGACATGTTCTAACCAAGGAGCCGCCATGTTGACTTGCTGAAATTAGTAAATGTGCGAATAATGCAATAGAACAGAAAACCATATATTTTTGGAATCGGTGTGCAAAACGCTATCATTTGACGCTGTATATGATATTTCAAACTGAATTTCCTTAGTTCTATATCAAAATTGATTTTTATGGGTGGAAAGACCTCCTTTAATTATTATTAGAAAAATATCAATAAATTTTGTTCTTAGAAAAATGTTTGTTTCGCAATTTGTCGCTAAGTTATTTCTTTTATTGTATCATTTAGTTTATGTGCTTTTAAATTTCACCCTGCTAAGAGGAACAATTTTCTTTGTATAAGAGTTATCTCCATATTCACTGTTAATCAGATATGTGCATCTTCTTCGTAACAAGAAAAGAAAAGCGACAAAAATTCTTTTTTCGAAATCGTTCGCTACATCTTCAGAAAAGTTTGGCTAATTTGGATCGAAGTGATTCAATGACATTTTATAGGAGTTATTTCCCTTTACCATATACATGTACATTTTTAGGTATGTTTTTTTACTCATAAACTGTTTAACCGTTTAACCCTGGAATGTTTTTATTTGAATCCCCTAGATTCTAACTTAGAAAATTAGATCAATGTCAAAAGTCAAGGTCAAGCTCTCAATTTGAATTTTCTCAAACACTATTCAAGATATCTATAAAAGAACAAGTGCAAAATGTTTGGTTTATTGTAAAAAAGATATATTACTTTTGGTCTGAAACAATCTCATGGCATCTTATAAGAAATAGTGAACATGAAATGTCTAATCATAAGGTATATTGATTATTACTTTAACTTAATTCAATATAAAGAGATTTGACCTTTTATAAAAAGGTTGGATGACATTTGACCTTGATAAAACGACAACCGGAAGTAACATTGAGAAAAACGGAAATAGCCAATTTTGCACTTTTTTCATGTAAAAGTACTCAGAATCCATATATATATTTTGTAATTTAAATACATAAACCTATAACTAAAGACTAGAAGTGATTTTCGATAAACCTAGAGTGGCCAATTGTGATGATTGTCTCCTAATTTACAGGCAAAAGTAAATAAAAACTATATATTTTTGGAATCGAAGTGAAATAAGCTATCATATGAGACCGGAAGTGATATTCACGTCACCGGAAGTAGCATATTATCTACCATATTTCACTCTAAAGTAATAACCACTTCTTCTTCGCATCAGCAGAAAGAAGCTTAAGATTTGATGCCATTTTCAATTTTTAGTAAACAGGAGCTAGAATCTTTTCAATAATTGTGAAAATTGATTTTGGAAAGATATTCAATTGTTCTTTTAACAATTTAATTATTTTTAATTCTTTAAAAAAAATGTTCCGGATGATTGTCAAAAATGATTATAAAAATGGCTTGTCGATAGGTAGAAACAATGTCTGGTATAACATGTATAATTCTTTGTTTTAGGATCTATGAAACTGTATAATTATGCGTTTGTCATTATCTTGTTGGGTAAAACAACCTTACGATTGACAACAGATTTTCACAATTAATTCAGACAACGTTTGTTCTGTTTATTGACATACTTTTTTTTATTTAAAGTTATCACGTGGTTTTATAACCGGAATGCCGTCCATACTGCTACATGTAGAGAGTTAATGTAGTGATGTATGAGAATAAAACTTTCATTTTTAATAAATTTGTGGTTTTGTTTTATACATAATGAACATAGTATTCTTTTTTGCGGAGTTTCCCTTAAATAAAAAGGAAAGTAAGTTAACAGGTTACCTATCGAAGTAGGGCGCTTTTGTGTTTTTGTCTGATCCTCATTCTTTGATCCTGTGAATTAAATTAAAAATCATTCATCCTTACATCCCGTTTAATTCATATAAACCTAACGTGTTTTAAATTGCACTGCATTGTGAACAGCCTTCTAAGGTGGACATACGCGTACCTATAATAATACGATCTTGAACAATAAAATACAGAGTAACAATAGGATGTGTTCATACAAATGTGTTTTTTGTTTTCGTTATTCGTTGACTACTTTTTTCAGTACCTGATAGTCTTGTTAAAAAAACTGGACAGTGTTTATGTACGAAGTTAAATTAAAGCATGTAGGTGACTAACTGTTAGTTCCCATTATACTGTTTGTATTGTACAATTTGAATAAATTAAATAAAAAATTAAATAAAAAAAATACCGAACTGCAAGGAAAATTTAAAACGAATTGTCCATATTGAAATTGCAAAATGGAAAGGCCGAAAACATTAAAAGAATGGATACAAACTGAAATATCATGGACTGGGTATCAGTAATTTTTTTATGTAAAAATGTTAGATTTACACAGGTTTTATAGCTAACCAAACCTCTCAATTGTATGATTTTCGCATTAATGTCAATTATATTGACAGCAATGTGTAAACCAACACAAACAGACACATACATACACAGATTTCGATTTGTTAGTACAGTAATGACAATTCAGATTGATGTTAACTGGGACAGCTGACAAATAAGGCCAATCTCTTTAAAATCTGTCTAAGTATACCATAATGAATCAATTTACTTTCCAAAACAAAGGTTACGCGCATCAGTACTTAAAGTCACTAAACATATAGTACATTGTAACAAAACGTCATTAACATATTTTCTACCATATACACATTTGATTTATACGTTGTATGACCAATATCTGAAACCATCTCCTGCCAAAACCAAAAAACTTTTGTACTTACATTTGTGTTGGCTTTCTTTGGAATCATATGTTTTTCATTTGATGTATTTATGTTAGTTTCTGTGTCTTTAATTATATACCAAAATCACTGTTTACAAGTAGGAGACTACTAAATATCAAAATTTGACTGAAATTTGTTAAAACTTTACTATACTAAAATATGAGAGATCACTTATCTTAAAAAGTAGAATATAAGTCGACATATAAATCACAATGCGTATACAAAATAACCGCCGATATGTATATTGGAAATATTTTGAGACCATAGAGAATATGTCAAAGGGACAAAAATCCGATCAAAGAGCTTAAAAAGATGGTTTACTTATCGCCGACTGCCAATTAAATTCGAATTAAATTACAATTCATGGACAGATATATTTTCGAAATCTACCGTTTACTAAAATGGAGAATTGGTTTGAGTAAATTCGTTTTGTTTCATTATACATGTTATATATTATGTAATCTCTGAAATATCCTCTTTTTGTCGAACAAGCCTTTTTCACAATAGTTAATCATCATTGACTTGCCAGGTATAATATGTCGTGAGAATTTCTTACCCTTCCGAAACAGATAAGTACAGTTCGTGTTGTTCAATACTAGATTGCACCAAAATGTATAAGGGGTTCTTGAATCCATCTTCAGATTGATTTTTCTACCAACGATGCTATATTTCTGATTCACATTCGTAAATTGTTGTTTATATTTTGTTTTAAACATTGATTCAAATGTACATAACATTGCCAAATTAAATGTTGACTGTAGTTCAGTGGTATTTGTAATGCTAACAAGAATAAAATATGT
The DNA here is from genome assembly GCF_963676685.1 of Mytilus edulis. NCBI lineage: Eukaryota > Metazoa > Mollusca > Bivalvia > Mytilida > Mytilidae > Mytilus > Mytilus edulis. Next base: position 65,480,398 of record NC_092350.1, on the reverse strand, counting down.
GAGATCACTTCCACAAAAATTAGAATAAGCGCACATTCACTTGCCAGTGAAACTGGCAGATACAGTAAACAAAAACTTTAACAAGGTAAATATTCTATACATCTTGCAGAGATAAATTAGGCGTTTTAGTCTTAACCCTTTTATGTTATTTTCTTTACAACAATCTTCAGAAGATTAATATTTTCCAAAATACGATTAAATATAATAATATTACATCAGAAATCTATTTAATTTTTAAAGTTCATAATAGCACTTAGTGTCAGTTCGTCTATACTAAGTTATTGAAATACTAGACAAAATACTCATTTAGTCATTTGTATTTCAAGCATATCATTACAAGCCTTTATCACAATAATTTATCATTATTTACATAACGCGTGTAATATGTCACAAGAACTTCTTATCTTTTTGAAATTGATTTGTGCAGATCGTGTTGTTCAATCGTTAGATTTCACTTCAGTGTATTAAAGGTTCTTGATTCCATGTTCAGAGTTATTTTTCCAAATGATGCTAGATTTTTTATACACATTTGTATCTTATTCCTTACATTTTGCTCTAAACATTGTTCCAAATGTTCATAAGGGTGTCGCATAATTTGTTGACTGAAGGTAAGTGGCATATTAAATGTAAACAAGAATATTCAGTGTTATTAGATAATATTACGAAGCCTTTCTTCAAAACAATACAACGTGAAGAGAAACCAATTAATTAAAAATTGACATAAACTATATGTCAAATAAAACAAAACATTATGTTTCTGTTGTTATGCATCATGTTTTATTAAAAGTAATTGTCATGTTGTATATGTCATGTATACTGTACATTTGGAGTTAATGAGAAATCATGAGGGAAAACTTTCAACATATACATCACAATGCGTTTACAAAATAACCGCTGATATGTATATTGATATTAATTTGAGACCATGATATAACTATGGATACATGTATGCAGTTGTAAATGACGTAAATAAAAATGAGTAAAAGAGGGACGAAAGATACCAAAGGGACAGTCAAACTCATAAATCTAAAACAAACTGACAACGCCATGGCTAAAAATAAAAAAGACAAACAGAAAAACAATAGTACACACGACACAACATAGAAAACTAAAGAATAAACAACACGAACCCCAAGTAAGAAATAGGGAATAAGTCAAAGGGACAAAACCCCGATCAAAGATCATAAAATGATGGTTTGCTTATCGATGACCGCAAATTAATTTCAAATTAAATTATAATTAACGGGTGGATATATTTTCGAAATTTACCGTGACGTAAAAAATACAAAGAATCGTGATGATTACTTATTTCTTTTAAAAATAATACGGGACAGAATAATGTCCACCACTGAAAACTATATAATGAAATGTAAGTATGGGGCGGAATCGGTTTTTGTTTTATAATATTTGATGGAATTTCTGATATTTCGTCTCTTTGTTGAACGACTTCATGAACACCAAACCTCTTTTTTTCTCAAATTCAAATGCAAGTTTAAAATTACCTTCATTCATACGCCTTCGCCTTCTCCGTGAGTCGTGGTCTGTTCTGGGTGTAGTTTCTTTAAACCGATTCATTTTGTCTTCGTCTGTTGAAGTAATCAAACAATTAAAGAAGTCATATTGAAACAATTAATTTCTATTTTTCATCGAACAAGCCTTTCTCACAATAGTTTATCATTATTTACATCACGCGTGTAATATGTCACAAGAACTTCTTATCTTTCTGAAATTGATTTGTGCAGATCGTGTTGTTCAATCGTTAGATTTCACTTCAATGTATTGAAGGTTCTTGATTCCATGTTCAGAGTTATTTTTCCAAATGATGCTAGATTTTTTATACACATTTGTATCTTATTCCTTACATTTTGCTCTAAACATTGTTCCAAATGTTCATAAGGGTGTCGCATAATTTGTTGACTGAAGGTAAGTGGCATATTAAATGTAAACAAAAATATTCAGTGTTATTAGATAATATTACGAAGCCTTTCTTCAAAAAAATACAACGTGAAGAGAAACCAATTAATTAAAAATTGACATAAACTGTATGTCAAATAAAACAAAACATTATGTTTCTGTTGTTATGCATCATGTTTTATTAAAAGTAATTGTCATGTTGTATATGTCATGTATACTGTACATTTGGAGTTAATGAGAAATCATGAGGGAAAACTTTCAACATATACATCACAATGCGTTTACAAAATAACCGCTGATATGTATATTGATATTAATTTGAGACCATGATATAACTATGGATACATGTATGCAGTTGTAAATGACGTAAATAAAAATGAGTAAGAAATAGGGAATAAGTCAAAGGGACAAAACCCCGATCAAAGATCATAAAATGATGGTTTGCTTATCGATGACCGCAAATTAATTTCAAATTAAATTATAATTAACGGGTGGATATATTTTCGAAATTTACCGTGACGTAAAAAATACAATGAATCGTGATGATTACTTATTTCTTTTAAAAATAATACGGGACAGAATAATGTCCACCACTGAAAACTATATAATGAAATGTAAGTATGGGGCGGAATCGGTTTTTGTTTTATAATATTTGATGGAATTTCTGATATTCCGTCTCTTTGTTGAACGACTTCATGAACACCAAACCTCTTTTTTTTCTCAAATTCAAATGCAAGTTTAAAATTACCTTCATTCATACGCCTTCGCCTTCTCCGTGAGTCGTGGTCTGATCTGGGTGTAGTTTCTTTAAACCTATTCATTTTGTCTTCATCTGTTTAAGTAATCAAACAATTAAAGAAGTCATATTTAAACAATTAATTTCTATTTTTTATCGAACAAGCCTTTATCACAATAGTTTATCATTATTTACATCACGCGTGTAATATCTCACAAGAACTTCTTATCTCTCTGAAATTGATTTGTGTAGATCGTGTTTTTCAATCGTTAGATTTCACTTTAATGTATTGAAGGTTCTTGATTCCATGTTCAGAGTTATTTTTCCGAATGATGCTAGATTTTTTATACACATTTGTATCTTATTCTTTACATTTTGCTTTAAATCTTGTTCCAAATGTTCATAAGAGTGTCGCATAATTTGTTGACTGAAGGTCTGTGGCATATTAAATGTAAACCAGAATATTCAGTGTTATTAGATAATATTAGAAAGCCTTTCTTTAAAAAATACAACGTGAAGAGAAACCAATTAATCAAAAACTGACATTAATTATATGTCAAATGAAATCTTTTTGATGTAGGTATGTTATGTGTTCATCAGCGCCCAAAACTAAAAATTGCAACTTAAGGGTAACGTTTAACATGCCAACAAATACATAATACTGTTGCACATAACTTTATTTCATATGGTACAAACTCGAGTCTAAAATTACAGATTATTGATTATTTAGGTATTATAATAACATTGTTATACGCGCGTCTGGCGTATCAAATTATAAGCCTGGTATCTTTGATAAAGGTTGAGACATAGATTTATTTTTTTCAGTACTGGAATGACTATTCAGATTGAAGTAAAGTAGAAAAGCGAACAAATAAAGGACAACCTCTTTAAAATATCACTAAGTATACATGATCGATGCCGATTTCTTGACATATAGTATTAGTTTTCGTAAACAATTTTGTTCATAATGAAGCAGTTTATCTTTTAAAACAAAGGTTACGCGTTGCCAACATTTATGGCAACAAGCATAATCATAATTATTTAACATGTTTTAGTATTTCCTTGATTCATCAGTAATTAAAGTCACTAAACATATAGACCATTGTAACAACAAGTCAATAACATATGTTGTACTGAAATCAACATTTGACGTAAACGTTCAGTGGTATTTTTAATGCAAAAAATGATAATATATGAGAGATCCCTTCTCAAAAAATAAGCGCACATTCACTTGCCATTGAAACTGGCAGATACAGAAAACAAAAACTTTAACAAGGTAAATTTTCTATACATCTTGCAGAGATACAGTAGAAGATTTAATCTTTATCCTTTTATATAATTTTATTTAAAACAATCTTCAAGAGAAGATTAATATTTTCCAAAATATGATTAAATATAATAATACTAAATCAGTAATCAGTTAACTTTTGGAAGTTCATAATAGCACTTAGTGTCAGTTCGTCTATGCTACAGTTTTTGAAATACTTGACAAAAATACACTTTTAGTTATTTGTATTTAAAGCATATCATTCATTGACATTATGTTTCTGTTGTTATGCATCATGTTTTGTTAAGAGTAAATGTTATGTTGTATATGTCATGTATACTGTACATTTGGAATTAATGAGAAATAATGAGGGACAACTTTCAACATATACATCAAAATGCATATAAAAAATAACCGCTGATATGTAAATTGATATTAATTTGAGACCATGATATAACTACTGATATGCAGTTGTAAATGACGTAAATAAAAATTAGTAACAAAAAGGGAATAGGTCAAAGGGACAAAACCCCGATCAAAGATCATACAATGATGGTTTGCTTATCGATGACCGCAAATTAGATTCAAATTAAATTATAATTAACGTGTGGGTATATTTTCGAAATTTACCGTGACGCAAAAAATACAAACAATCGTGATGATTACTTATTTCTTTTAAAAATAATACGGGACAGACTAATGTCCACCACTGAAAACTATATAATGAAATGTAAGTATGGGGTGGAATCGGTTTTGTTTTATAATATTTGATGGAATTTCTGATATTTCGTCTCTTTGTTGAACAACTTCATCAACACCAAACCTCTTTTTTTTCTCAAATTCAAATGCAAGTTTAAAATTACCTTCATTCATACGCCTTCGCCTTCTCCATGAGTCGTGGTCTGATCTGGGTGTAGTTTCTTTAAACCTATTCATTTTGTCTTCATCTGTTTAAGTAATCAAACAATTAAAGAAGTCATATTGAAACAATTAATTTCTATTTTTCATCGAACAAGCCTTTATCACAATAGTTTATCATTATTTCTTTTTTTTCAGAAATTGATTTGTGCAGATCGTATTGTTCAATCGTTAGATTTCACTTCAATGTATTGAAGGTTCTTGATTTCATGTTCAGAGTTATTTTCCCAAATGATGCTAGATTTTTTATACACATTTGTATCTTATTCTTTACATTTTGCTTTAAACATTGTTCCAAATGTTCATAAGAGTGTCGCATAATTTGTTGACTGAAGGTCAGTGGCATATTAAATGTAAACCAGAATATTCAGTGTTATTAGATAATATTAGGAAGCCTTTCTTCAAAATAGTACAACGTGAAGAGAAACCAATTAAACAAAAATTGACATTAATTATATGTCAAATAAAAACTTTTTGATGTAGGTATGTTATGTGTTCATCAGCGCCCTAAACTAAAAATTGCAACTTAAGGGTAACGTTTAACATACCAACAAATACATAATACTGTTGCACCTAACTTTATTTCATGTGGTACAAACTCGAGTCTAAAATTACAGATTATTGATTATTTAGGTATTATAATAACATTGTTATACGCGTCTGGCGTATCAAATTATAAGCCTGGTATCTTTGATAAATGTTGAGACATAGATTTATTTTTTTCAGTACTGGAATGACTATTCAGATTGAAGTAAAGTAGAATAGCGAACAAAGAAAGGACAACCTCTTTAAAATATCACTAAGTATACATGATCGATGCCGATTTCTTGACAATATATTATTAGTTTTCGTAAACGATTTTTTTCATAATGAAGCAATTTATTTTCCAAAACAAAGGTTACGCGTTGCTTACATTTATGGCAACAAACATAATCATAATTATTTAACATGTTTTAGTATTTCCTTGATTCATCAGTAATTAAAGTCACTAAAAATATAGACCATTGTAACAACAAGTCAATAACATATGTTGTACTGAAATCAACACTTGACGTATACGTTCAGTGGTATTTTTAATGCCAAAAAGGATAATATATGAGAGATTACTTCTCACACAATAAATGCACATTCAATTGTCATGGAAACTGGCAGATACAGTTAGCAAAAACTTTAACAAGGTAAATATTCTATACATCTTGCGGAGATACAGTAGAAGATTTAATCTTTATCCTTTTATTTTATTTTCTTTAAAACAATCTTCAAGAGAAGATTAATATTTTCCAAAATATGATTAAATATAATAATAGTAAATCAGTAATCAATTAGTTTTTTGAAGTTCATAATAGCACTTGTGTCAGTTCGTCTATGCTAAGTTTTTGAAATACTTGACAAAAATACACTTTTAGTAATTTGTATTTAAAGCATATCATTCATTGACATTATGTTTCTGTTGTTATGCACCATTTTGTTATTTAAAGTTATTGTCATGTTGTATATGTCATGTATACTGTTCATTTGGAATTAAGGCGAAATCATGAGGGAAAACTTTCAACATATACACAAAATAACCGCTGATATGTATATTGATATTAATTTGAGACTATGATATAACTACGGATATGCAGCTGTAAATGACGTAAATAAAAATGAGTAACAAAAAGGGAATAAGTCAAAGGGACAAAACTCCGATAAAGGATCATACAATGATGGTTTGCTAATCCATGACCGCAAATTAGATTTAAATTAAATTATAATTAACGTGTGGATATATTTTCGAAATTTACCGTGACGCAAAAAATACAAACAATCGTGATGATTACTTATTTCTTTTAAAAATAATACGGGACAGACTAATGTCTTCCACTGAAAACTATATGATGAAATGTAAGTATGGGGCGGAATCGGTTTTGTTTTATAATATTTGATGGAATTTCTGATATTTCGTCTCTTTGTTGAACGACTTCATGAACACCAAACCTCTTTTTTTTTCTCAAATTCAAATGCAAGTTTAAAATTACCTTCATTCATACGCCTTCGCCCTCTCAATGAGTCGTGGTCTGATCTGGGTGTACTAAAAGTAGTTTCTTTAAATCTATTCATTTTGTCTTCATCTGTTTAAGTAATCAAACAATTAAAGAAGTCATATTTAAAGAATTAATTTCTATTTTTCATCGAACAAGCCTTTATCACAATAGTTTATCATTATTTACATCACGCGTGTAATATGTCACAAGAACTTCTTATCTCTCTGAAATTGATTTGTATAGATCGTGTTTTTCAATCGTTAGATTTCACTTCAATGTATTGAAGGTTCTTGATTCCATGTTCAGAGTTATTTTTCCAAATGATGCTAGATCTTTTATACATATTTGTCTCTTATTCTTTACATTTTGCTTTAAATATTGTTCCAAATGTTCATAAGAGTGTCGCATAATTTGTTGACTGAAGGTCTGTGGCATATTAAATGTAAACCAGAATATTCAGTGTTATTAGATAATATAAGAAAGCCTTTCTTTAAGAAATACAACGTGAAGAGAAACCAATTAATCAAAAACTGACATTAATTATATGTCAAATGAAATCTTTTTGATGTAGGTATGTTATGTGTTCATCAGCGCCCAAAACTAAAAATTGCAACTTAAGGGTAACGTTTAACATGCCAACAAATACATAATACTGTTGCACATAACTTTATTTCATATGGTACAAACTCGAGTCTAAAATTACAGATTATTGATTATTTAGGTATTATAATAACATTGTTATACGCGTCTGGCGTATCAAATTATAAGCCTGGTATCTTTGATAAATGTTGAGACATAGATTTATTTTTTTCAGTACTGGAATGACTATTCAGATTGAAGTAAAGTAGAAAAGCGAACAAATAAAGGACAACCTCTTTAAAATATCACTAAGTATACATGATCGATGCCGATTTCTTGACATATAGTATTAGTTTTCGTAAACGATTTTTTTCATAATGAAGCAATTTATTTTCCAAAACAAAGGTTACGCGTTGCCAACATTTATGGTAACAAACATAATCATAATTATTTAACATGTTTTAGTATTTCCTTGATTCATCAGTAATTAAAGTCACTAAACATATAGACCATTGTAACAACAAATCAATAACATATGTTGTACTGAAATCAACATTTGACGTATACGTTCAGTGGTATTTTTAATGCAAAAAATGATAATATATGAGAGATCCCTTCTCAAAAAATAAGCGCACATTCACTTGCCATTGAAACTGGCAGATACAGAAAACAAAAACTTTAACAAGGTAAATTTTCTATACATCTTGCGGAGATACAGTAGAAGATTTAATCTTTATCCTTTTATATAATTTTATTTAAAACAATCTTCAAGAGAAGATTAATATTTTCCAAAATATGATTAAATATAACAATACTAAATCAGTAATCAATTAACTTTTGGAAGTTCATAATAGCACTTAGTGTCAGTTCGTCTATGCTACAGTTTTTGAAATACTTGACAAAAATACACTTTTAGTTATTTGTATTTAAAGCATATCATTCATTGACATTATGTTTCTGTTGTTATGCATCATGTTTTGTTTAAAGTAAATGTTATGTTGTATATGTCATGTATACTGTACATTTGGAATTAATGAGAAATAATGAGGGACAACTTTCAACATATACATCAAAATGCGTATAAAAAATAACCGCTGATATGTAAATTGATATTAATTTGAGACCATGATATAACTATTGATATGCAGTTGTAAATGACGTAAATAAAAATTAGTAACAAAAAGGGAATAGGTCAAAGGGACAAAACCCCGATCAAAGATCATACAATGATGGTTTGCTTATCGATGACCGCAAATTAGATTCAAATTAAATTATAATTAACGTGTGGATATATTTTCGAAATTTACCGTGACGCAAAAAATACAAACAATCGTGATGATTACTTATTTCTTTTAAAAATAATACGGGACAGACTAATGTCCACCACTGAAAACTATATAATGAAATGTAAGTATGGGCGGAATCGGTTTTGTTTTATAATATTTGATGGAATTTCTGATATTTCGTCTCTTTGTTGAACAACTTCATCAACACCAAACCTCTTTTTTTTTCTCAAATTCAAATGCAAGTTTAAAATTACCTTCATTCATACGCCTTCGCCTTCTCCATGAGTCGTGGTCTGATCTGGGTGTAGTTTCTTTAAACCTATTCATTTTGTCTTCATCTGTTTAAGTATTCAAACAATTAAAGAAGTCATATTGAAACAATTAATTTCTATTTTTCATCGAACAAGCCTTTTTCACAATAGTTTATCATTATTTACATCACGCGTGTAATATGTCACAAGAACTTCCTTTTTTTCTGAAATTGATTTGTGCAGATCGTGTTGTTCAATCGTTAGATTTCACTTCAATGTATTGAAGGTTCTTGATTTCATGTTCAGAGTTATTTTTCCAAATGATGCTAGATTTTTTATACACATTTGTATCTTATTCTTTACATTTTGCTTTAAACATTGTTCCAAATGTTCATAAGAGTGTCGCATAATTTGTTGACTGAAGGTCAGTGGCATATTAAATGGAAACCAGAATATTCAGCGTTATTAGATAATATTAGGAAGCCTTTCTTCAAAATAGTACAACGTGAAGAGAAACCAATTAAACAAAAATTGACATTAATTATATGTCAAATAAAAACTTTTTGATGTAGGTATGTTATGTGTTCATCAGCGCCCTAAACTAAAAATTGCAACTTAAGGGTAACGTTTAACATGCCAACAAGTACATAATACTGTTGCACCTAACTTTATTTCATATGGTACAAACTCGAGTCTAAAATTACAGATTATTGATTATTTGGGTATTATAATAACATTGTTATACGCGTCTGGCGTATCAAATTATAAGCCTGGTATCTTTGATAAATGTTGAGACATAGATTTATTTTTTTCAGTACTGGAATGACTATTCAGATTGAAGTAAAGTAGAAAAGCGAACAAATAAAGGACAACCTCTTTAAAATATCACTAAGTATACATGATCGATGCCGATTTCTTGACATATAGTATTAGTTTTCGTAAACGATTTTTTTCATAATGAAGCAATTTATTTTCCAAAACAAAGGTTACGCGTTGCTTACATTTATGGCAACAAACATAATCATAATTATTTAACATGTTTTAGTATTTCCTTGATTCATCAGTAATTAAAGTCACTAAAAATATAGACCATTGTAACAACAAGTCAATAACATATGTTGTACTGAAATCAACACTTGACGTATACGTTCAGTGGTATTTTTAATGCCAAAAAGGATAATATATGAGAGATCACTTCTCACACAATAAGCGCACATTCACTTGCCTTTGAAACTGGCAGATACAGTAAGCAAAAACTTTAACAAGGTAAATATTCTATACATCTTGCGGAGATACAGTAAAAGATTTAATCTTTATCCTTTTATATTATTTTCTTTAAAACAATCTTCAAGAGAAGATTAATATTTTCCAAAATATGATTAAATATAATAATATTAAATCAGTAATCAATTAACTCTTTTTTCTTCAATTCAAGGCAAGTTTGAAATTACCTTCATTCATACGCGCTAGCCTTCTCCATGAGTTGTATTCTGATCTGGGTGAAGTTTCTTTAATCCTATCCATTTTGTCAGCATCTATTAAGTAATTAAACAATAAAAGCAGTCATATTTATACAATTAATTTCTTGCTTTTATCGAGCAAGCCTTTCTCACAATAGTTTATCATTATAAACATCACCATTCCATGTTCAGATTTTTTTTTCAAATGATGCTATATTTGTTGTTTTTTATTTGTATCTTACTTTTTAAATTTTGCTTTAAACATTGTTTCAAATGTTCATACCAGTGTCGCATGATTTTTGACTGTAGGTCTGTCGCATATTAAATGTAAACCAGAATATTTAGTGTTATAAGTTAATATTGGGAAGTCTTTTTAAAACAAATACAACAAAAAGACAAACCAGTTAATCAAAAATTGACATTAATTATATGTCAAATGAAATTTTTTTTATGTAAGTATGTTGTGTGTTCATCAGCGTCTGGCGTATCAAAATATAAGCCTGGTAACTTTGATAAATGTTGAGACATAGATTTTATTTTTTTAAGTACTGGAATGACTATTCAGATTGAAGTAAAGTAGAAAAGCGAACAAATAAAGGACAACCTCTTTAAAATATGACTAAGTTAACATGATCGATGCCGATTTCTTGCCTTATACATAATAATGTAGTATTAATTTTCGTAAACAATTGTTTTCATAATGAAGCAATTTATTTTCAAAAACAAAGGTTATGCAATGCCAATATTTATGGTATGAAACATAATCATGATTATTTAACATGCTTTAGTATTTCCTTGAATCATCAGTAATTAAAGTAATTAAAAATATGAACATTGTAACACCAAGTTAATAACATATGTTGTCATAAAATAAACATTTGACGTCAACGTTGTAAGACCAATATCTGAAACTATATCTTGGCAAAAATCGTGACATATGTTACTCAAAATTGTCTTTGCCTTCTTTCAGATTATGTTATTCGCTGTATGTATTTATGTTAGTTTTCGTCTCTTTGATTATATACCAAAATCGCTTTTAACAGGTAGGAAACTGATGAATATCAGCATTTGACTTATAACCTCACTTGAGCTTTCAAAAAACAAATATAAGATAACACGTAACACGATAATTAGAATAAGCGCACATTCACTTGTCATAGGAACTTGCAGAAACAGTAAACAAAATAGTTTACAACGTAAATATTCTATAAATCGTGCAGAGATAAAATAGAAGATTGAATGTGTCATTTATTCTATCCCCTTTATAAAAAATTTCAAGACAAGGTTAATACTTTTGCAAGTGTAATTAAATATAATAATATTAAATCAATGATCTATAATAAGTTTATAATGACACTTATTGTCATTTGGTCTATACTAAGTTCTTGAAGTACCAGACAAACGATAGACTTTTATTTCTCATGGAACAAGCCTTTTTCCCAATAGTTTATCATTGTTAACGTGACGGGTGTAATATTTCGTGAGAACTTCTTTCCCATCCGAAACGGACTAGTACAGTTCGTTTTGTTCAATCGTTAGATTTCACTTCAATGTATTGACCTTTTTATTCAAAGAATCTAATATATCGTCTTCCTTTTTCTGATAATTCTGTATGGATTTCCATAAGTATGTTACTGTCAACACCAAAAAATATTTTTTTGTTGTGAGATTTGCGGTTCAAAGTACCACACGTGGCATCGAACGCTTTGCTCACTGTTGAAGAACTTCTTTAGATATATATATATACAACTCGTCTAAACATCAACCCAACAATGTTAGATCTGTAAATTTGCTATCGCAAATTTATATATATATATATATATATAATATATAAAAGTCTATAGAAAAGACCAACCAGCAAATTTACTATGTACCGGATCGTCTAAAATAGGCGATACTATGCAGATAAGGAAAAAATTATATCAGTCTAAAGATTTGCACAACGGTACTGATATAAGATGTTATAATACGAAAATGTTGTTATTAAATCGTGTTGACAAATATTTCGGCTCAACAAATGGCCTTCTTCAAGTGTCACAAGTTTTAACTATATTGATACATAATGTATAAGGTGTATATATATATATATGTATATCTGCATCTATTATGCTGGAGACATCTTCCTTTGCGATTACTTTTCTTTGAAAGAAAATCTTCCTCTTCAGTAATATTTTTTCTTTTTTTCGCGGGCTGCAGTAAATAGGCAAAATAGCCCACTTCTGACAGTTATCGTAAACTATATTAATATAAATATCAATAACGATGATATGCGTGTTTGTGTTATCACTCATTGTCAACTTCGGAGATATGAAGAATTTTGACTAAATAAATAATTTTATCTATCATGATAAATTAAGTCTGTCGTATTCGAACTACGCAAACAAATGGAGAAATAATTCATGCGCAAACACTATCTCATTTAATTCCCGGAGGGATTTTAGGTGTCACACCACCAATTACTCCCTCAAATTTAGAACGTATGTGAAAGTAGGCCTACTCGGACAAAAAATAGTGCATTTGATGTCATTGTTTACCTAAACTAACCAACAAATTTGCAGAAATGAAAGTTTTGTTGAAAGAGAAATATATTAAGACCATTTTAAGCCAAAATTTACCTGTTTATGAGTTTGCATTAAAAATTGAGGATTAATGCGCTCCATAGTATACTAATATAAGATTTCCAGAAAACCCGGGGTTATTTTTAGTGGTACCTCCTTTCGGAAGCTCTCTTCTTTCTTATATGATTTTGAATGTATGTTGACAATTGGCATGCAGAAAGGTGACACCTGAACGATTCAGGATATACCTAGTTTCTATGAAGTTAAACTTAAGGTACAATATTTAGAAAGCTGTGAAAATTGCAAAATTTGGTTGAACAGATAGGGACTTTTAATTGGTGGTATGACACCTTAAAGCAAAATGCGGTGAAACATCAAAATCAGAAAACAATTGTTTTTTTTTTTTGTCTTAACTGATCATTTGACATAATAGTAGCCACATTTCAATCTTTTTGGGGGCAAAATGTCACATATTGCAAATTTAGAGCCTAAAACTTGAGTTTGTGCTATTTTTAGCTTTTCCCATCCTGACAATATGCTTTTATAAAAAAAATTCCTAAATAATGTTATAAATGCACAGAAAGTTATTCTGTGGTGTTAAACATTGAAACATAAGTTGTTTACTACCGCCAAACAAATTTTGTCATGCAGATTTAATGAAATTATTTGATTTTTACCCCTTATATCATTGCGTCATACTATGTACTTGGCAGATAGCATAGCCTAATGTAAGCACTGCAGAGACTCACAAAAGTACCATTTATTATTCCAAATGAAGTTTTTATGTCTTAAATTTTATTAACTGATGTAAATATACACAGTTAAATGACCATGACTGCTCTTCTGATCAATTTGTAGTACTTTACTGACACCAGATGAAAAAAAGAGGGGTCAATATTCCTTGACACTTCAATACCTTGGATTTTTTACTAAATTCATTGCAAAAATTGTTGAAAGTCTTTAAAGAAGTAGAACAAACAAGAAAAAAATCAGCAAACAATGATCTTGATATTGAAAGTTTATGTTCCTGTATAGCCCAAAATGAAATTTTCAAGAATTTTCTATCAAAGTCATACATTACAGTCAGTTTAAATTGAGCTGTGAAATTTTTAATATAAGTCGCATAATGCTCAGATAGGCTGTTTTTAACTTCAAATTGACTAAGGATTAAGAATAAAGCAAAATAAAAGATTTCTAATCATCTTTTTTTGTCTCTTTAGGTGTCACACCACCAATTACTCCCTCAAATTTAGAACGTATGTGAAAGAAGGCCTACTCGGACAAAAAATAGTGCATTTGATGTCATTGTTCACCTAAACTAACCAACAAATTTGCAGAAATGAAAGTTTTGTTGAAAGAGAAATATATTAAGACCATTTTAAGCCAAAATTTACCTGTTTATGAGTTTGCATTAAAAATTGAGGATTAATGCGCTCCATAGTATACTAATATAAGATTTCCAGAAAACCATGGGTTATTTTTAGTGGTACCTCCTTTCGGAAGCTCTCGTCTTTCTTATATGATTTTGAATGTATGTTGAAAATTGGCATGCAGAAAGGTGACACCTGAACGATTCAGGATATACCTAGTTTCTATGAAGTTAAACTTAAGGTACAATATTTAGAAAGCTGTGAAAATTGCAAAATTTGGTTAAACAGATAGGGACTTTTAATTGGTGGTATGACACCTATGACGTAATAGAATTCATAAATCAAACATACCTAAAATCTACATGTGGAGCTGGAAATGCTTACCATTCAGAAGCACCTGATTTAACCCCCATGTTATTTTTCAAATTCGTTTGTTTTGAATTATGATTAATGAATGAATATATAAAGGTTATAATAAACTCCAATATAAAGGTTATAATGAACTCGTATTTATTTATAAACACGCTATGTGGTAGGTATTCTTATCTTACCTCCTATAGATTTATAGAGATATGATTGGTTAAAGGACTACACGTGGTGACTATGCATATTTGATATAGGGTGTCCTAAACCATACATGGTTAGTTACCATATCGGGTTAGTAAGAAGTTACTTCCCTTTCAAAACAAATCAGATGCCACAACCCTTTAAAAAAAAAACACGGTGTTGAAGAAAAATCTGAAAGAATTCAACTGACGAATAAATTGATGATGATTGAAATAAGTTCATAAAACATAAAGCTAACAAGTTGTTATTGTTGGCATAACAGAGTTACTTCTCTTTCAAAACAAAAAAAAACTCTAAAAGGATTCAATAGACAAAGAAATTGAATCATGTAATGAACGATTGAAATACATTCGAAAAGTAATTAAAAAGATATATGTAAAAATATGTTATTGTTGGCATTTGTTTTCTGTATAGACGAATTGAAGTAGGATCTTAATACTAAGTATTGAAGACTTGATGACTTTGATAGGCCACTTGTTAAAATACCACATGACTTGTGAAGATGGTCAGTAAGATAAATTCGTTACACGGTGTGCTAGTGACCTAATACGATACATATAGGGTCAGTAAATTCCATATGGGGCGTATAAGGTATACCATGTAACTTATATTATTAGGGAGAGGCTGGGAAAGTGTTGAAAGTGGATCTGTGTTAGCGTTCTTATTATGATGATTAAATAATATGATAAATATTACGTACCCTTTTTCTTGCTATCCATTTCGGTGTATGCTTTCAAGTCTGAATTGAAGTTCCCTTGAAATCTGAATTCTAAATCATATATTATGAAATACAAGTTTAAGGTATTCAATAATACAATAAATTAATTCGAACCTCGTTTATTCGAATTGTTCAAGGTTCGACTCATCCGAGTAATAAATTTCGAATGCATGACATACAGTGACAGAATTTTAGAAAAAAAACATATTTTAACAGTGGGCCTCTTTCAGAACAATCAGACGCTAAACAAAATATAAAAGATAACTTATGAAGGTGATTTGTCATTTAACCTTTCATAAAATCATTCAAAATATGTTGATAAAACTAGTATATCCAAAACTATTAACGTTTATTGGGTTCCAAATTCTTACATAAACAAACATTTTCAATGTTGGTATGTAATCTAAAGAACAACAACACAAATTAAATATACATGATCAAGTGAACAAATTTACTCTTTCTTCCTAATATCATACCAATATGATAGTTAGTATATTCGAACGATAAATGAACCCAACAGTTTTTAAAGTTAGTATAATACTTTTTACCTCTTGCTATTAAAGGTTTTGGACTACTTGCGAGTTGTTGCGATACATCTTTTAAGTGCTGACTCAACGCTAAGCGGTCATAAGTCATCTTTTTCCGGGATATCAATTCTTTTGGTAAATCCTTTCTTTCTACACCTGTAATTAGATATTTAAGTAAGCAAATGATACATTTACACATTGCTTTCCTTTTTATACACTTTGATTTTCGTCCAAAGTCAATTTGTGACAAGTATCTGCAGTACGTAATTTTAATTGACCATACATTTCATTCCTTATCATCGAACACGCCTTTTTACAATAGTTCAACATTCACATTCACATTCACATCACTACTTGTGAAATTGTTTGAAAAGAACTACTTACCCTTACGACGCTACTCAGTTTAACACATATTTTCTACGTTAAACAATTTTTACATTATATAGGGAATTGCCTTCAGATTTTTTTGTTCTTTTTGTCTATTAAATTGCTCATTACATGAATTTCTATGTCTGTAGTTTTCTCCTGAATGCCACGTCTTATTCTCTTTTAACCAGATAGAGACTGGTAAAAAAGAGAATGACATTGAAATTCATATTACCAAAATAATGTGTTTCTGATATTCCTATATGTTGTTGAGCATTGTGTCTCATCGCATTAACATAAATTTCATTTAAGTGTGTTTCAATTTAATTTGAATACACTAAAAGTACACTATGATAATGGTCTTCCCATTTTGCAACATAAATGGTACCAAATTTACATGAGAGTGTGTTTTATAATCGTGTTTCTACACCGGCATTTAGTATGATGGCTTGTTATCAAAATTCCGTTGATATAGTTTGAAAAGATACATCTTATACAATTTTCCGTAAACTAATTATCCGTCTTTTATCAACAGGTGATAGGAAACGTACCTTTCAATTTTCTTCCACAATTAATCTTGAACCACATTGTCCAATAGACTAATAAACAAACCAGAAGTGTTATCATGCATATATCTACATTGTCCATGGTCAGTGCACATTGATGTGGTCTAGCTAATAATCAAGAATACATGTTAACTGTATATTGTCATTTGGTTGTCCGTTGTCTAAAAGAAACTAAATTTATGATTAAAAATCGTATTGTATACCCCTTTCTTTCGTGGTTCAATGTGTTTGTGAGAAAGGAATTCGTTCGTAATTGCTTATAATAGTTATCAAAGGTACCAGGCTTATCATTTGATACGACAGACGCGCTTTTCGACAATATAAGACTCATAAGTGACGTTCAGATCAAAATAGTTAGAAAACTCAACCAGTATGAAGTTGAAGAGCATTGAGGACCAAAACTTCAAAAAAGTTGTGCCAAATACGGCTAAGGTTTATATATGGCTTGGATAAGAAAATCCTTAGTATTTCGAATAGTTCATACTTTTGAAAACAGTTAATTTATAAAAATGAAGGACAAAAAACTTAATTCACATAGTTTTTTCGCTGAAACCCTACCCCCTACCCCCACCCCCACCTCCACCCCTACCTCCACCACCCCAACCCCCACCCCTCTTAACTTAATTCGGGAAAATTGATTGACAATTTTAACGCTGAAAAGAATTGAGGAACCAAAATTCCAAAACGACGGAGCAGACAAACAGATTATATCACAAAAAAAAAACTAAAATAAGTACACACTTCAACGAACAGCACAAACCCCTCCCCATCCCCCCCCCCCCCCCCCCCAACCTCTCAAAAAACAACAAAAAAATGGGGTGAACTCAGATGTTCCGAAATTATTAGTAGTTCCTGCTTCTTGCAAAACACCCGTCGTGTTGCAAGTTATGATATAAGTGATGTCCAGTAAAAGAGGTAAGACATCTATGACAATTCATTGGAGATCATTTAAATCAGTTCAGTGAAATAATTATTCAATTATTCAGTTGAAGATCTGATGTCCGCAGAAAGTAACAGTAATACAAGAGTTCACAAATAAGCTGCAATTACAAGTGTACACAAGTTAGGCCGTTAGTTTTTACATACAACAAATGGAAGATTTTAACGATCTCGACTGGCTATACAGTCCTTGCACGGTCGGTAATTGTTACATTTGTCGTTTCGGGGCCTTTTATAGCGGACTATGCGGTATGGGTTTTGTCATTGTTGCCGTATGGTGACCTATAGTTGTTAATTTCTGTTTCATTTGTTGTCTTGTGGAGAGTTGTCTCATTAATATAGTTAACGAAAATTTGGTAAATAAATGTTCACACCATCTTATTTTGATAAATTAATTGCAGAACCTGTGATTTTATGTTTTACAAAAAAGGTTATAATCGCTGGTCGTACTTTTCAAGCTTCGCCAAAAGAATCTTTAAAAAAAGTAAAATATCCAAATATTTCGCTCGCCCCAATTTCTGGAGTGGAAAAAATCCGTAGAACAAGAAATAAAATTGGTGTGGCCTAAATCGACAATACATATTATACGTAGTAGATTAGTTACACGTTAGCATGTGTATCTGAAGGAAAATGACCTATTTCTTTCTTTAACTCACAATATCATTAAAAACGCCGGAATCATATGAGAGGGAACTGATAATCGTTGTTTGTAGAAAAATAGAAAACAACATGACAATCAAACGAAACCCCTATAAAAGGAAAGGCATCAACACTGTCTAGTGAATATTTAAAACGAGAACAACGGGTGCCGTACAATTCGAATCATGGCATATGGAATCTGTTTTAATTGGGGATGTCAACGAGTACTCGAATATTCGAGTATCGCTCGGTAGTACCGAGTATCGATTACCAAATGGATACTCGACTAATCGGTTTCCTGTTAGAATGTTGTTACTTTCTTAAGGTTTATGACCCCTTCTGTAGCCATTTTTGTACCAACTTTTCAAACTTCAATTGTATCAAAACTACAAATATAATAAATGATAGAGATAGGCCCTTTTGTACATATACTAAAGGGAAACTTGATGCAAAGTATCATTATTTACTGCTTCACTGCATTTAATAGAAAAAGAGTACTTTGTGGCAAATCAACCAAGATTTTTATAGAAAATCCACAGCCTTTAATACAGAGATTGTGGCTATAAAATTTGAAACATAGATAACCTCATTGGTTGATATCTTTGGCGGAAGTACATGTGATACATCCTCAAATATTTCAATAAATCGTTGTCAAAGCCTATCCCAGCACCCCAACGCCATAGATCATAAGGTGTTTCGAACATCTATCTAGACCAATTAGAATTAACTAATTGACCATGGCCATGTCCATCGTCAGGAGCCCAAGCCATTGCATAGTGACACTTATTATAAAAATACTGTAATTTTTATTAGGGGCTCGACACCTCATGATCTGTTCTATATTTTTCTATATTCTATATCTACTTAACTTTGTTTATCAATTTAACGAACAAAGTTTAGAAACTATTTTCATAATCTGCAACATACTGTGAAAGTACTTTTATTCGTTGGGTACCAATTTTCGTGGTTTTCGTGGATGACTTTATCCACGAATTATAGTGTCCAACGAAATAAAACAACCATTGTCCAAATCAAGACACGGACAGATCCCCATCGGAAGGTTTGAATACTGATATGATCTAGAGAATATATTGAATAACGCCAAATCTGAAAATACTTTAATGGCAGTCACAGAACTACAACCGCATGCAAGATTATACCCATTTAATCTTTAGTAACCTAAACTGCATAACTTTTGATCTTTAAATTCTCATAAAAAATATTTTGATCGATAAAAGTCAGATTTCCGGTATTGATATGCTAGTATGATGAAGTGTTCATTTTATATC
The DNA here is from genome assembly GCF_963676685.1 of Mytilus edulis. Lineage (NCBI taxonomy): Eukaryota > Metazoa > Mollusca > Bivalvia > Mytilida > Mytilidae > Mytilus > Mytilus edulis. Next base: position 65,460,424 of record NC_092350.1, on the reverse strand, counting down.
CTCATTGTTCTCGTACATATGCGAAATAATGATATCATGCTGTGCTTGATTTTGATAAGAAATATTTGATAATTAAATTTACGTTTATGGCATTTGTTTATGTTACTGTTTTCTTAAGGTGACATGTTTATGACTTCATTAACACCTTTGATGGTCCTTAATCCGTTGATCACTTTAGCATGGGTTAATTAGTGTTATCACTACAATTTACACGGTCAATGTTTACTTTGCAATTTCCTTCAATCCAGACTATTTGTAACCTTCTTTTTTATAATGTTTCTTTTTTTTTTCTTCAAAAACACTAAAATCCACGAATTTAAAAACCCACGAACATGTAAATATTGCTCAAACCGCTCTCTTAAAGTGTCTGTTAGCCATGCTTACAGATCGGAGGAAATCGCCAGAAGGCAGTGTGCAATTCATTTCTTGATGTAATATTGATTCTTTATCAAGCCTGTATGAACTCACCAACCAATCAGATATCAGTTACTCGTTAGGAAACTAAATAAGGGGAAGAGGAGAACATCCCTCCTAGACATTGCAACCAATCACCATTCATTGCTTTATAAACTAACACGTTTACCAGATGCATTTTGACAATTTGACTTTTTAATTTATCAGACAATCAAAAACCATACATTTTTGTTTTGCAAATCTCAGCACTTTCTTATCAACTTATTCCTCTCACTAAAAAATCTCTGACGTATTGGTTTTTACATTTACTTTCCTTGTATTATCATGTATGTATTACAACTTTAACATGAAATTGACATAATTAATCAACCCTTAAACCTTTCGGTATAGATATTTTTCAAATTTAATATCTATTTTGACAGAAATGAAAAACACATTATCAATGCACTATAATTGCTATTGCCGATAATAACCGTTGCATTTAATTATAACGTATTAATTATGACCACTTATCGTAAACAAATATCAAAAATTATCTTTGATGGTTTTATTTCTCAACTTTAAATAAAGATATATTTGTAAACATTTGTTTATCATCATAATTACATTGGGTTCATTGATAAACTAACCTTCTTTGTTCTGCTCTATCAATTATCTATAAATTAAGCGTAACTCAAGAACTGATAAGATATTACACTTTTATTTACACACTTTACAGCTGTTTGTCAAAAAACATCACTAACGAAGTGTATAGGCACACGTTACATGTTTTATCTTCTTCCAATGACTTATCTGATGTTACACAGTTCAGTTAAATCATATCCATCGCTAGTTGCATTTATGTAATTCAAGTTTGTTTATAAAACTGTATAAAATATAAAGCCATAACAGATCACTGGTGGGACTGCCCTTAAAGTGTCAGATTGCAATTTGAGACGATGTGGGTAAAACCCCGATTTTTTAGCATTGCTGATGATAGATATTTCCTCCAGTGAATAAGCAAATACAGGAAATTGCAGCAGTGTTCAAAATGCACCAAATAACCACTTTATTGTGGTACGAGGAGATCATAAAGTCAACAAGATGTCAACTAAACAATTCTCAGGCTGACAGCGTGATAATAGCTCAAATATTTCAATAAATCGTTGTCAAAGCCTATCCCAGCACCCCAACTCCATAGATCATAAGGTGTTTCGAACATCTATTTAGACCAATTAGAATTAACTAATTGACCATGGCTATGTCCATCGTCAAGCCATTGCATAGTGACACTTATTATAAAAATACTGTAATTTTTATTAGGGGCTCGACATCTCATGATCTGTTATTTATTTTTCTATACTCTATATCTACTTAACTTTGTTTATCAATTTAACGAACAAAGTTTAGAAACTATTTTCATAATCTGCAACATATCAATTACCCAGAGTTGCTGATGTTACTGTGTCTTTCAAGTTTTTATGCATACGGAAAGCAAACAGATGTCTTTTATCAAATAAAATAAAATGTTTGCCTCTTCGTCATCCTTCAATGTATCCCATTGATTTAAGATATTGTTCTTTATGTGTGATTTCTGTCTTGAAAACACTGTTGAGAATACCAAGGGAGGCGACTGTAATACAGATTTGGGCTTTACCATTAATGTGTCTTTTCTTTGTTTTGCAGTCACTTCCTGCATAACCGGTTCATATCCAGATTTTGTTATAAAGGGATGACGTTTAAAAATTTCACCCTTGTCAAAATGATATTTACATCTTAGTTTTCTTGCAAATTCATTGAAATCTGATGCAATACTAGATTTTGCAAATTTGGTCGAAGGAGACGGTAGATATTTTAATCCTATACTGAGTAACAAAATCTCATCGTCTTTTATTTTTACAGTGGTGAATATTTCAACATATTCACGTGCTTTTTCAATTGATTTTTTTCCTCTTGAGAGAGCGAATCTATATCTTTCTATTTTCTGATAGGAGGCCTTTTTCATGATAGCCTTTTTTGTTTTTTTCGCTCTCTTAAAGTGTCTGTTAGCCATGCTTACAGATCGGAGGAAATCGCCAGAAGGCAGTGTGCAATTCATTTCTTGATGTAATATTGATTCTTTATCAAGCCTGTATGAACTCACCAACCAATCAGATATCAGTTACTCATTAGGAAACTAAATAAGGGGAAGAGGAGAACATCCCTCCTAGACATTGCAACCAATCACCATTCATTGCTTTATAAACTAACACGTTTACCAGATGCATTTTGACAATTTGACAAAATAACACCACAGTGATCTGGGATAAAACAGAATATATATATATGGAGGTCTGAGGCAATTAAGTAGTGCTACTCACTTCATGGAAATTGCAAAATTAAACATAATAGAGACTAACAAGAAAATCAATACTATTATCTTTGAAATGCATAGAAAAGGGGTCATGGATGAAATCACCTTTAAATATCTTTCTGCTAAGAGAGATCTCAAACCAGGAAGGTTGTATCTTCTGCCTAAATTGCACAAACTTGATCCTGAACTAATAGAAAGCGTTCAACAGAATCCTACGCTGTATAAAAATGTCAGAATTCAAGGAAGGCCTATTGTTTCATTATCGGGTACTGTTTTAGAGAGAATAGGGCAGTATTTGGATAAATTCATGCTTCCAGCAGTATTAAAACAAGAAACACATTTAAGGGACTCATTAGAATTTATAAATATTATTGAGAAATTGCAGGTAAAACCTGACGCCTACTTAGTCAGTTTTGACATAAAAGAAATGTACAACAATATGTCCCATGTAGAAATGATTGACGCAGTCAAGCATGCTTGGCCTACGATAATTAAATGTAAACATGCGATACTTTTGCCTCCGTTGCGATATATATTGGAACTTCTTACGATAGTTCTTGAAAATAATGAATTTATGTTCAATGGTAAATTTTATAAAACTTCAACTGGAGTTCCAATGGGTAATAGTTTATCACCTGAAATTACGGATCTGAGAGTTTATGAAGTCTTAAATAGTATTTTAAGGACTTTTCAACATAAACAGAAAATATCAAGTCTCTACAGGTTTAGGGACGATGGCTTTTTTATTTACAATGAAGGTACAGATGATGAAATATCACAATTCTTTGAACATGCTAACAGACAACATGCACTTCTAAAATTTACACACGAGAAATCACAAACTAAAATGCAGTTTTTAGATGTGCTGGTATTCAAAGGTCTAAGATTTAGAGAAACAGGAATCTTAGACCTCACGACATTCAGAAAAAAGACTGAAAATTATCAGTATTTAGAGAGATCCTCATGCCACCCATCCTCTACTTTCAGAGGCATAATTAAAGGAGAAATGCTTCGCTTTAAGAGATTTACGAACGATCCAGTAGATTTGCAAACACAATATGCGTTATTTTCTGAGCGCCTTATTAAAAGGGGATATCCAAAAAATGAAATTAAAACTGTTATGCAGGAAGTGACTGCAAAACAAAGAATAGACACATTAATGGTAAAGCCCAAATCTGTATTACAGTCGCCTCCCTTGGTATTCTCCACAGTGTTTTCAAGACAGAAATCACACATAAAGAACAATATCTTAAAACACTGGGATAAATTAAAGGATGACGAAGAGGCAAAACTGTTATTTGATAAAAGACCTCTGTTTGCTTTCCGTAGGCATAAAAACTTGAAAGACATAGTAACATCAGCAACTCTGAATAATTAATATGTTGCAGACTATGAAAATAGATTAGATACTTTGTTCGTTAAATTGATAAACAAGGTTAAGTAGATATAGAGTATAGAAAAATATTAGTCAGACAGATCATGAGGTGTCGAGCCCCTAATAAAAATTACAGTATTTTTATAATAAGTGACACTATGCGATGGCTTGGACTCCTGACGATGGACATGGCCATGATCAATTAGTTAATTCTAATTGGTCTAAATAGATGTTCGAAACACCTTATGATCTATGGAGTTGGGGTGCTGGGATAGGCTTTGACAACGATGTATTGAAATGTAGAAGCATTTTGGGAACCTGTAATTGAAAGGAGAATAATAAATTGTTTATAGCGTAAATAGTTTCTTTTGTTTCTTTTGAGTGTTGTGCACTTTTCATTGATAATTACATCGTACATACTGATAAAAATGCTTTAAAGACTTTGTTAGAAAAGAAAAGAAATATTGAGAAAGTGAAATAATTTAGTTAGTGTGACATGTCACTTGATATTATTGTTATTTACCGGAGTGATGTGTATTGAATTATGAGGTGTCTTCGTCGAGGTCCGCGTTCAGCGGTCTGTTTAATTGTTCATAAAAGTGAATAGAATGAATGGGAAAAATACGGATATATTAACACTAAATTATGTATGTCTGTGTTGAGAAAGGCAAAAGAAGTCAATATGGCACGGTATTAAAAAAAAACAAAGAAATAATAATAATAATTGATGGAAGCAGCTTTATGGTCAAGCTTTCCATATGCCGAAGATGTTATTAAAAATGACAATGTTCATTTTGATATGATTTCATTGCCTTAACTCGAACTTTAAAAGTCTATGTGGTCACATTCATGAGAATTTATTGGATTATGAAGTATTTATACAGAACTGTGTACATGTATCTTGAAATTTTTAGAAGTGTTTTAAAGTAATTAAGGAATAATATTTAATAAATGTGTTAAAAGATATTTTTGTTTTGAGTATTGGGAATACTATTACTTCGGGGAAAGCCTTGCTAGTGGTGTAATTTGAGATTGGCCTGCAAATATGCTGTATGGACTATAGAGTTTTCTATGCCCATAACTTAACATGAACTGGATGCAAGATTATATCAATCACTGAGGATATGTGTATAACCTCATTGGTTGATATCTTTGGCGGAAGTACATGTGATACATCCTCATTCTTTCAATATCCAAGTGGTGGTTGGTTTAAGGGCTATGTTTGGTCAGGCAATACATATTGCCTAATGCCTGTTTGGGTTGATGAGAATCTTGATAAGTTCCCACCTCTCCCACCCATAAGTACCAAAATGTGGATTTGTTTTTTATATTCATATTTTAATATTGGTATTACATGTATGCATTTTGGGTTGATGAGTACGAGAAAACATTAAAAAAAAAACCAAAGCATTACCATGGGATCATGTTGATGGAACACTCCTTCGCTTTATCGATTTTTAAGGGAAAGGTCAAATAGGTCAAAAAGTAAGATCACAAAAATACCGAACTTAGAGGAAAATCAATTCGGCAAGTCCATAATCACATGGCAAAATCAAATAAAAACGCATCAAAAACGAATGGACAAGAACTGTCATATTCCTGACTTAGTACAGGCATTTTCAATTTTAAAAAATGGTGGATTAAACCTGGTTTTATAGCGCTAACCCTCTCACTTTGATGACAGTCTCATCAAATTCCGTTATATTTACATTGATGCGTAAACTAAACAGACACAATAAATAAGAGTCAAAATATGGGTACATCAATCATCATCGTATAACAATCAAGTGTATTGGTATGTCTGTGCTTACTTTTTCATTACAATGGTAAAAATAAGATTATATATCTCGGATGACAATAATGTTGATTATAATGCTTAATTTTATGAGCTCCAGAGTAGTTGTATAAGAAACAACTGCGCACTTTATCCAGTGAGCTCTTGTGCATTGCATTGTGCATAGTTTGGTTTCTGAAACGTATAGATATTATCTTGTATTCGGTTCTTTCCTCTAGAGTTTTCTATGCCCATAACTTAACATGAACTGGATGCAAGATTATATCAATCACTGAGGATATGTGTATAACATACTTGTTTTTCTATGATGTGCAAGTGGTTTTTTTTTCTACTAAAAGTTCTAACCAACCTGTAAATTCCAAAATACCTCATGTTGAGTCACTAAAGTCGAGCGCACCCTAAAAGGTGTACTTGATTAAGTCCACATTTTTATTTGTTTTAACCAATAACTACATTAATAAACTTGTTTTAAGGAATTCAGGCTAGCACTGCATGCAATAATCCTATATCTATCATTCATCAAATTGCCAAATATGTGGGTACAAGGAAAAAGGCTGTGGATTTTCTATAAAATGTCCATATGATTAGTATTGTCAATACTATTGAATCAACACAAGGGTACATAATCCTTTAGTTTAAATAAAAAAAATGTTTTATAGAGAGTGCCTTCCGAGAAATTATATATTAATCAATATTAATAAAAATTTGAATAAGATTCAAATGTTTGCGTTTAGCTAGCATTACTCCAAACAGAAATACATAAAGGATATAAGAAGAAGAGCATTTTTACACTCTTCACTCCCGCACCCCTGTACCGTCAGATCATTTATTTTCATCAGCAGGACTGTTAGTTAACTAACAAATTTGAGAAATCGCTAAGTCAAAGAAAGTTGACAAGATAATATTTTTAAATCAACACAAATTTGTTGCACCCTGTATCGACCCTCCTAAAATTATTAAAGGCATTAGTAAGCTTTATTCATCACCCTTTTGTAGGTCATTAAATGTGTTGTTTTACGGTTCCTAAATACGGTTGTTTGAGTTATAGTTCTTGTATAGAAATTAATAAATTACTTAATTAGATTATTTCCAGCTTAATTAATACATGTAGTAAATGCAAATGAGCTATTAATTATGGTATAAACTGCCTTGGACTATTTAGTCCTAAGTACTACTGTTGAGGGTTTTACGATCCTAAAACAACGACATACGATACATAAAATGAGTATAATTTTGTGTTTCCATTTTGTTTATGATTTAGCGAACGAGTACTCGAGTGTCGCTCGGTAAATCCAACGAGTAATCGATTAGTAGATCTTCACCGAGTTGACATCCCTAGTTTTAATGTCCATTATAAAAATAATCAGGTAAATAAAATGTTAAAAATTTAAAGTTCTGAAAATAATCAAGGTCATCATAGTAACTTTAACATTTAAAATTGACAACAATAATGATTTTAGTATAATTTAGAACAAACATACCCTACATGTCAAATTGAGCCTTAAATGATGAATAGTGAATGTGTAGTAAATTCGCAGACTGACATATGAACAGCCATAAACATGTCTTTTCCAAATTAAAATTACATACTGCTTCCAAAACATAAACTTGCGTGATGTTGAGATAAACGAGACGATTAGTTACTACAAATAGAAATTACTAGACCGAAAAAATCGATTTCGCATTTACAAAATAAATATGAGTCGACGTTTACAAAATAGGATAAAAGGAGAAGGTTCACGACGGGTTATAATTTGTCTCAATATTCTGAAGTTGATAATCAGGCCAACATAGTACAAATTGCTAATAGGAGTAGTTATAAAACTAAATACTTTTAATATAAAACAAAACTGTTTTGGCTTAAATTATTTTGAATAACGGGGTCACCTCATAAAATTATAAAGAATGCATTATTTATTTCGAAACGTCAGCTTTGGTCATGCTTGTCCAATTGTTCTTGATTTAAACCAGTGTTTGATTTATGATTTTGGCCGCAATCTCTGATCAAGAAGATCAATGTGTATAAACCTTGATACCTTTTGGTGAAAAGTAATACGATGATATACTAGTATATCATATGATATGTCAAAACGGTCATACACAGTGGCGGATCCTTTTTTGGACGATCAATGCATTTGCCCCTGACACGTTGGTTCGAAATTAGTATTTTTCAAGCATTTATGCTCAGTAAAACAGAACCTTTAGAAAAGAGTACGTTATCGTGCTCCAAATTTAGCATATTTTGGATAATTTTGTTGACAAAACACAATATTTTTAGCATTTTGTAAGCCTGAAATTAAAAAAAAAAACACCAAAAAAAACCAACAAACAATTAAACATGTTCTGTTACTTGTTTATAAGGTGATAGGTATCATATAGTGCCTTTTAATTTACACATGCAACATGCAGATCCAGGATTTAGATAAAGGGAGTGGGGGCAAACTAGACAACGTTTGGAGTGGTATATGTTAAAAGTCTTAACATAAACCATAAATGTAGTTTAATAGGGCGAGGCTCTACTCTTCCCCCTAAATCCGTTTCTGAATGCAGCCTCCCTCGCTGTCTTTCTTGTCATTTATATAAATTTCCTGTTTACAAAACTTCGAATTTGTCGAAAAACTAAGGATTTTTTTAACTCATGCATAGATTATCTGAGCCGTATTTGGCACAACTTTTGTAATTTTGGATCCTAAATGCTCTTCAACTTTGATCTTGTTTGGCTTTGTAAATATTTTGATATGAGCATCGCTGATGAGCCTTACGTAGACGAAACGCATGTCTGGCATACTAAATTATAATCCTGGTACCTTTGATAACTATTTGGCACTGTTTGTTAATGTTGTTCAATCTGATAATCGGATATGAACGTAGATAACTTATATTCTCCACTTTGTTAGGAATCTCCTGTGATGAAGAAAATTCCTTAGTCATGATTATTCTTAATAAATGTTTATAACATTTTTTCATTTTATAGTATATATGCTGTAGTTCATTAACGTATTTGCATATAAATTTGCGCAAATTTACAGATCTAACATTGTTGGGTTGATGTTTAGACGAGTTGTATATACATTATGTACACAGCCATGTATCACCATCATTGATGGCGATCCGATGGATACATCTGTTGTAGGGTTGTCACTGACTCAGACGTACTTATGAATATAATTATTTTCTGTGACTGTATCTTACATTAATTTGTAGGATCCTTTACTATAGATAATTTAGCTGATCTGTAACAATAACATCTTCATGCCTTATATATCATGTACTGTAGTACGCCGCTAGATTAAAACTGACGTGGAAAGGTAACATATGGCCACCGAAAGCTCTTTTATTTTGAGAGCCCAGGTGGTCGTGTGGTCTAGCGGGACGGCTGCAGTGCAGGCGATTCGGTGTCACGATATCACAGTAGCATGGGTTCGAATCCCGGCGAGGGAAGAGCCAAAAATTTGCGAAAGCAAATTTACAGATCTAACATTGTTGGGTTGATGTTTAGACGAGTTGTATATACATTATGTACACAGCCATGTATCACCATCATTGATGGCGATCCGATGGATACATCTGTTGTAGGGTTGTCACTGACTCAGACGTACTTATGTATATATATATATATTGTTTAGACTTGTTTGTAAAATATACTTATTTCTAGTGACTGTATAATGAAATGAATCATGATCCTATATGATATATAAAAATTGTTGAGTTAGATTGCTGACAAATAATAAATACATTGTGTATGAAAATTATAATATAACATCTACACACGCTTAAAAAACACGTGTCTCATGTCTATCTCTAGATTCACCTTCCGTGACAAGGTAACACTACGACTATTGAAGTTATATTTTTATATAGCGGATGTGGTCGAGTGGTCTAGAGCGTTGGACATGAGGCTAAGCGATTGGTGCTGTAGTGTATCAAAGGTGTGAGTTCGAATCCCGCTGAGGGACGGACAAAAATTTGTCAGTATAAAATCTAACTCTAACACTGTTTGGTGTAATTTTCAGACTTATATATATATATATATATATATCTGCCTTCAACTGGGGACTTCAATCATAGATAGGATAGCCAACCAAATGTTTATTTTACACAAACAAATGTAACAGACAATCAAATAATCGTGACTTGCTTTATTTGTACATTTTATACCTGTACAAATAAAGTCTCCAGTTGTCCTGCTTCACTCTTGAGCGAACCTTAATGTCAACTTTCTGGTCTCTCAGTTGAACTTGCGTTTAACAGTGTCGGTTTCTTAAATTTGATAACTACATTTTGGAATTAAAACAACTTAACAGTAGGGTACCAGGTTAGCTGTGATTCCTCGGCACCGGGTACAATAAGCCGGTTTGGCGTATATTTTCTCAATTTTCAAACAGCGGTATTTATCAATGTAATGCACATGTAAGTTTCTGCAAAGTCTCTACTTCAATTAGATGCTTTTCACAAAGAATAATGTGTGCCTTTCCTAAAAGAACATACTAGAATATTTTATAATAACCTCATTAGGGAATTACTGATAAATAACAGAATAAAGAACAAAGAAGTTAAAATAGAGTTCTAAAATTTTTGCAGCTGTTGTCACCTTACCCAGACACATCATTACGACACCTTGGTGCCTTGAGCTTTGCAATTGCTGATGAGTAAAACTAGAGGCTTTAAAGAGCCTGTGTCGCTCACCTTGGTCTATGTGACTATTAAACAAAGGAAGCAGATGGATTCATGACAAAATTGTATTTTGGTGATGGTGATGTGTTTGTACATCTTACTTTACTGAACATCCTTGCTGCTTACAATTATCTCTATCTATAATGAACTTGGCCCAGTAGTTTCAGTGGAAAATGTTAGTAAAAATTAACAAATTTTATAAAAATTGTTAACAATTGACTATAAAGGACAATAACTCCTTAGGGGGTCAATTGACCATTTCGGTCATGTTGACTTATTTGTAAATCTTACTTTGCTGAACATTATTGCTGTTTACAGTTTATCTCTATCTATAATAATATTCAAGACAATAACCAAAAACAGCAAAATTTTCTTAAAATTACCAATTCAGGGGCAGCAACCCAACAACGGAATGTCCGATTCATCTGAAAATTTCAGGGCAGATAGATCTTGACCTGATAAACAATTTTAACCCATGTCAGATTTGTTCTAAATGCTTTGGTTTTTGAGTTATAAGCCAAAAACTGCATTTTACCCCTATGTTCTATTTTTAGCAATGGCGGCCATCTTGGTTGGTTGGCCGGGTCACCGGACACATTTTTTAAACTAAATACCCTAATGATGATTGTGGCCAAGTTTGGTTTAATTTGGCCCAGTAGTTTCAGAGGAGAAGATTTTTGTAAAAGATTTCTAAGAATTACGAAAAATGGTTAAAAATTGACTATAAAGGTCAATAACTCCTAAAGGGGTCAACTGACCATTTTGGTCATGTTGACTTATTTGTATATCTAACTTTGCTGAACATTATTGCTGTTTACAGTTTATCTCCATCTATAATAATATTCAAGATAATAACCAAAAACAGCAAAAATTCCCTAAAATTACCAATTAAGGGGCAGCAACCCAACAACGGGTTGTCGGATTTATCTGAAAACTTGAGGGCAGAAAGATCTTGACCTAATATACAATTTTACCCCTTGACAGATTTGCTCTAAATGCTTTGGTTTTTGAGTTATAAGCCAAAAACTGCATTTTACCCCTATGTTCTATTTTTAGCCATGGCGGCCATCTTGGTTGGTTGGCCGGGTCACGCCACACATTTTTTAAACTAGATACCCCAATGAAGATTGTGGCCAAGTTTTGTTTAATTTGGCCCAGTAGTTTCAGAGGAGAAGATCTTTGTAAAAGTTAACGACGACGGACGACAGACGATGGACGCCAAGTGATGGGAAAAGCTCACTTGGCCCTTCGGGCCAGGTGAGCTAAAAACCAAATTTAAAGTCTCTGATTTGACCTGGCCAGGTTTGGAATCCCTGCCTCCCACTCTGGAGCAAACACACTACCATGAGATTATTGAGACAGTTGGCTAGTTCTGTAAATTTAGAAATTATTGCAATGTTTTTAATATTGTGAAAAATTTGACAGGGTTATAATCAGAATAATTTAAAAAATTGCATTTTGAAATTTTTATAAATGAATTAAACAGGATTTTTCTCAAAATTGCAAAATTTAAAATTGAATTTTGGTCTATAATGACAAAAATCACAATAATAAATGCACGGAATAATTTTTAAATTCACAGTAATTCTAATGAACAACAGAGCAAAGAATTTAAATAGAATTTTCTTTAATGACGATTATGACAACATAATATAAAATTATTTATCTTGTTTCTCTGTAAAACTAATGACTACACAGTCTATCAAAAAACTATTAACAAAATATGAATGGACAATACAATTAAATGACTTACAATGTTAGATTAATGTGTTTAATGTACAACCTGTATTGTGTAAAAAAAGTTATTTCATCTATAAATCCAAAATTATCATTTTTTAAATGATAATTTCATAGACATCAGAAATTTATTAAATTTGCACAAAATATATAATACAAAGTTTCTTTTATAAAATGCCATCAGTATTTTCCAATAAATTATATAATATTATTCATTTCAACTTCCAAAATGCAGAGTTCTTAAAATTGCCTAGATTTAACATGAATATGGAACCCCCTTCAATTTTTTATTTTATTATGCATTTGCATCATGAAGTGTAGCTCATACTGATCATGTATACAAATATATCAGCAAATTTGCTTATACTCTTGAAATATTTATTCCTTACTAAAAGAATTTCTAGAGGAATAAAAGACTTAAAATATAAAATATTAAGATTTAAAGTCCCTTTTTAAAGACATTTACCTCACATTTCAAAACTATGCAAAATTGGCATATGCAATGATATAAAGTACTGCTAAATGTATATATAAAAAAGTCTCTGAAATTCTAGATGTCTACTTAAAATTAGTCATGATTTTGCAGCTGAGCAATAAATATTCATAATAATTATCATATAATGTCATAAATTGTAGTTATCTTTTTGTATGAAGCCAAACATGAAGTATAAAATTTTGCAAGAGTCTGATGCTGTTATCCGAAAATCTTAAACAAATTTTTAAAAATTTAAAATAACTTTGGTTTTCATAATTTGATAACTGATGTCTTGTTGCTAAAAAGAAATTTTCTTAAAACCAATAAACCTCAATTCTCTTTTTACTTTCATTTCTTATAAAAAAATAATTGTCTTTGTACAAATTTATCAGAAGTTTTAAAAGATGAAATTGAAAAAAAGGAATTAATAAAAATGGAACAGAAATAAGAGTTGTCTTCTCTTGCAAAAATATTTTTTAACATTGGACTATTCAACATGTTTTTTATTCATGAATAAGTTAAAATAATAAGGATTCTCCTTTCAGTGTATACCTTTTTGCACCAATATAATCTAAAACATTTATAAAGCTTTGCTATATACATACAAACAAATATTGCACATAAAATATTTAAAAAATCATGATGATTAGAGTAAGAAATATAACTTGTTTTATAACAAACACAAATATTCATTTTAAATAATCCATCAAGATGATTATTAAAATTCATATGAAGCAGTTTTTTTTTTATTATCATTTAATAATGGTTTACTTTTTAAACGTATCAGAACTAACTTAAGGTGGTAGACCTAGGTTAAGGGAAATAACTCTTAAAATCATCAGTACGTTTGTGTCAACCATTTTCAATAAAGGGCTGCGCTTTAGCGCATGATACGCCCGTTGCTCTTTTAACTTGTCTTTTATGCTTTGAATGAATTTATATGATCAACTAGAAATAGTGTGAGCCCTGTCAAATACCCCCCCCCCCAAATAATAAATAAAAATGCACAAAAAAATTGGCACTATTAAGGCTACCTCAAATTTAACTAAGTTTGTTGTCTTAAATTTTTCATCCATACATAAAATTTTGTGAAAGTGTTAGTTATTGTCCCAAAATTGGAAAAATCCCCCCTTTTTTAAGCATAAAAATTCATAACACGGAAATGTAAAATCTGAAATTTATAAAAATTGAAAGGGAGCTTACATCAATAGATATAAACAATTCACCAAAGTTTCATGGACATTGGTGAAAGCCTTTTTGAGTTATTGTCCGAAGTGTTAAAAATCACCCTTTTTTTTTATGAATAAGCCCCATAAATCCAAAACTTAAAATCTGAAATTTATAAAAATTGAAAGGGAGCTTACATCAATAGATATAAACAATTCACCAAAGTTTCATGGACATTGGTGAAAGCCTTTTTGAGTTATTGTCCGAAGTGTTAAAAATCCCCCTTTTTTTATGAATAAAGCCCCATAAATCCAAAACTTAAAATCTGAAATTAAAAAAAAACGAAAGGGAGCTTACATCAATAGATATAAACAATTCACCAAAGTTTCATGGACATTGGTGAAAGCCTTTTTGAGTTATTGTCCGAAGTGTTGAAAATCCCCCCTTTTTTATGAATAAAGCCCCATAAATCCAAAACTTAAAATCTGAAATTAAAAAAAAACGAAAGGGAGCTTACATCAATAGATATAAACAATTCACCAAAGTTTCATGGACATTGGTGAAAGCCGTTTTGAGTTATTGTCCGAAGTGTTGAAAATCCCCCCTTTTTTATGAATAAAGCCCCATAAATCCAAAACTTAAAATCTGAAATTAAAAAAAAACGAAAGGGAGCTTACGTCAATAGATATAAACAATTCACTTAAGTTTCATGGAAATTGGTGTAGGTGTTTTTGAGTTATTGTCCGAAGTGTGGACGACGGACGGACGGACGGACAGACGGACGGACGGACAACGGTATACCATAATACGTCCCGTCCCGGGCGTATAAAAACATATTCTAAGCTTCTAGGTTACATAGATTATTTTCAATCTGTTTCAGGTAAATGCTTAAAATACATTGGTGAACTTGACTTGTACAAACGCTTGACTGATTTAAAGAGTTATCTCCCTTAACCTAGGTCTACCTCCTTAAGGCTAACACAGATATCTGATTTTCCAATTCTTTCATGTGATTCTGTATACATTTATATGAATGATGGTCAATTTACAATGTTTAACATGTGTAGTTAGGGGTCATCCATAATTGTCAAACATTTTCCGAAGTGTACAAAACGTACACTTGGGGGGAGGGGGTTAAAAAATCAACATTTTTACCGTACACTTTTTTTTTTATCACTGTATAAAACAGTCAGAAATGTTTCAGTTTTTTTTCAATGCAAATTTCTATATTAAACTAAACTATGATAGACAGGATATTTTTTTAATAAAAATGATTGCTTCTTGTCTTGAAATCTGAATATGGTTGATGTACACTTTTTGAGGGAGGGTGGGGGGTCTGAAAAAGTGTACGTTTTGTACACTTTGGAAAATGGTTGACAATTACGGATGACCCCTTACATGTTTTCTAATCATTGGTGAAATGTTAGTTATAAAATAATAATTAAGCATTGAGACAATATCCATATTATCACAAAAAAATGTAATACAAGAGAGGGGTGACACAGGGGGTGCTATTTCCAAAATCCCAAATATAAGTTTGTTTTTTTTCACTTCCAACTTTCTACCCTTTTTCCCAGCTTCAAATTGTTCCCCAACCCTCAGTATCCAACATTCTCACGTTTTAATCCCCTTTATCACACATCCCCTGTTTTTTTTCACTCCCCTTCTTCCCCAAATGAGTGTCATCCCCCTAATACAATTACAACACAATGGTTAAAATAATAATGTAAAAATGTAGAATTCAAAATACCACAAAAATCTTCTATATCACTAAATTATTTTGTATGGCACAGCCATGAACTACACTCACTTACAAAATGTTAAAGTTTTTAAAACTACAACCTTGAACACCACACACCAAGGAAAAGACAACTATTGTTCATTTATTGTAAATTCAGAAATTATTGTGAGGTTTTTATTATTAAAAGGGAATAATGCAGCTGGTTGGTCTTGATAATAAGAACTCCCTTTATGGTCAATAAAACAAATACCTGTTTTCAGATTTTTTCAAAATCGCAATAATTTAAGTCGCATTCATCTCACAATTCTTTAAAAATTACAATAATAAAAGCATAAAATAATTTCTGAATTTTCACTATTCATAACTTATACGCTTGTATGTAAAACTTTTTCTATAGGTTAATTAGCAGAGACAGTGATAAGAAAATGGCTTTCTCTTATCAATTTTTTTTTTTTAAATATTATATATTTGTTTAAGGTGGTACCTAACACTACAGGGAAATAACTCTGTAAAATCAACAGAACGTTTTAATGACGTTGTGTTGTTAAGGGAACATTAAGCTTCTCAATGATCAAAATAAGTTTTTGTCAAACTGCTATATAACCAGTGTAATTTTTCTGATTAAACGGTTGGTTCAAATTTTTTCAAATTTTTAAATTTTGGTAAAGGGTCAAAGTAAATACTTTGTCAAAATTTTAAGAAAATTAAACGAGCCAAATTAGTTTTAGTTCAGGTGTTAGGTACCACCTTAAATCAATTCAATCTATCATTTAAATGTAAATTAAACAACTTTTGCTTCTAAGGCAAAACTTATAAATGTGTTACAACCTTCTGTATAAACAATTATTCTGTATACCACTTTGTAAGAATCAGGGCTTGTAGGCTGTTTGTACATCGCATTACCACTGTCCATAATAAATGATTAGGTAATTCTTATTGAATAATGCCTATTGCTTGCAAATACCAACTAAATTAAAAAAAAATATATTTCATGAAATTTTGAAAAATGATGAACATAGCATATAGTGAACTACATGTATTGCTGAAGTGGTTTTTTTCTTCTTTTGAAACAATTTTTTAATAAGAGTTACATTTTAAATGTCTTGTAAAATAAATTATACTTTTGGTCAACCTGTTGCTACAAATTATTCTCTGTTATGGAAAAGCCGTTAATACACAACAAATATACACAATACACAGAATGAGTTAAAAGCTAACATACTATGATGAATAAACAGTGTAATACACAAAATGAGTGAAAAGCTAACATACTATGATGTATAAACAGCACAATACACAAAATGAGTGATAAATACCATACTTTCTTTTTATGTGTAAACAGTGTACTACATCAATTTTGTGTGGTGTAAACATATAATCTTTATGGCGATACAACAGATCTTTCAACAAATATAAAATACAATAATATCAATTATGAAACATATGCAAATTGAATATGTGAACAGATTGCACATGTAATTTGATCCCTGTACATCTATTTCAACATTTGAAAACTTTGTCTTTCAAATATTTTTGAAAAAAAGGAAAAAAAAGCAGATGATCAATAAACTATTCCAAACAACAATTATAATCTCATAAATACACTGATTTCTTTGGGAGGGCAGATTGTTCTTCTACTTCAGAAATCCTTTTTTTTTTAAATTGCATCAGCTTCATAAACACACTTTTTTTTTTAATTTCTTCTTTATAAGGTGTGCAATAATAGATTTTTGTAATTTCAAATTACAGTTAAGAATTTTCTAAAAGATCTTTAAATTCAGCTGGTGTGACTTTAAAAAAAATCTTGAAATTTGTTCACCCATAATGGGAGATAACTCACAATATTTGTAATCTAATTCTTTATAATGTTCAAGTTTGCAGTTTTGCTGTACAGATATAATGTACATGCATTTCAAAATTTTCCAACATAAGGTAACTATCAGATTTGTTAATGATATATGAAACGCTAAAATAGCTTTTAACAAAAGCAATTACTATGCATATAAAAAATTTGTAATCAACAAATCTGAAATACTAATAGATAAAATCTGGTAAAAAGTAATATAGAATTAGAATCATTTCTCAGTCAGACTTGTTTGTGAAGGGTTAATAGTATAAAAATTAGACACTTACAAACAATGAGAATATCAATACTGTGGATTTATTATTATTTATGGGGTTTCAATTTCCTGGATTTTATGGGAAAAGGTAGACCACAAATTTAAATGTTTAAGATTTTACAAAATTGCAACTTTTTTTTATATAATCCAGGAAAATTAGTTTCCTTAAACATATACATTCATATGCATTAGCAGTACTTTTTTATAAGGTGTGTAAGTTTCAGTGCAATTATTTATTCCTATATTTGAATTATTTTATCAAAAACATTCTTACAACAAAAATAGATGAACTCTAACAAATATGACATAAAAATATATAAAAAAAATGTTGGAATGATTTATTTGCAATGAGACAAAATACTATTTGAAAATTATGCTTAAATGATTTTTTGGTTTAGCACCTCAATGGTGGGATAAAAAAAAAAACAGAAGAAAAAGTAAGTAACCCTGTTTGATTTAAGATCTGTTGAAGAAATAAAATTTAGTGAAAAGAATTGAGCAGAAATCCCACAAAAATCGGAGTCATCTTTAAATGACATAAAATTAAATGTGTCTATACAATTCATACTGTACAATGTACAAAAAAGTAGAAATAAGAAATGTGTGACAAATGTTGGCGAGTCATAATTACAACTTTAATCATGTTCACTTCTACTTCAAGGTTTATTTTTTCTGTCAACAAATTGGAGAGGGCTAAGATTTTTTTAAACTTCTAGCCAATTGATCTGTGCAGTATCATATTTTTATTTGTGTCAGAAAAGTAATGTACATGAGACTGTATTTTCATAAGTATCTTTTGGTATATTTAGGTGGGTAGTCTTTATTTATTAACTTCTATGCTTTTTCAGATGCAAAACTAACGAGCAATGTCCTAATTGACTGATTGTTGTTAGCTTAGCATCCAGTGGCATATATTTCATGCAAATTCAGAACAAAGGCACATAACATAGTATACCAGATATTAAACAGATTCTGAAAAGCCATGTGGACTTGTATGCAGGGCAAATTTTGTACAGCCATTTGAAAAAGATGGTGAATTTAAAAAAAATAAGGCTTGTAAAAGGCCACCATAGGAATTTTAATGAAAGATTTATTTATTTTTCTATATTTCTTCCTTTAAAACTATATCAGACTATCAAATTTGAAATAAATGCACTTAGCAGCATAAAGCAATCTGTTACTAAAAGAAATAGAAAAGCACTATTAACAGAATTTACAAAGGTCATGGATTGTTCACTAGAAATTTGGTCCACCATACAATTTTTATTTATTGGTCCAAACATAATTTCACTTAATAATCAACACTACAAAAAAACTTTTGGTTGAAAAAAAAACATCAGCACGACAAATCTGAAAGGATTTTAATTAGTTGTGACTATTAGACTGGTATCCCATACAAACTCTTGTGGAGAGAGATTTTTAATCAAAATTTATATAACAATATCAATGATCAACTTCCAAAATGAAGTCATATATCAAAAACATTTCAGAAAGATTAGTAAAAAAAAAAAAAAATTAGAAAATTTTTATACTTTTCTATCAAACTATTTCAAACATTCATACAAAAAGGGAGATAATATATAAGTATAAAAAAGGGAAATAACTCCATTTAATTTAAATCTCACAATCATTGACTAGAAGCTAGATTGTCACATTATTGTTATCACCAATTATTACATGCACCAGTAGATTGTCAAATATTTCTTAGGAATTCCCAAAGACTTCTGGATTCATAGCAGTACTGTATACATATTAATTTAGCTAACGTTCAAATTTTGCTCTTTGAAATTTTAAGACGATCTCATGGGTTTGTAAGTTTTTGTAAGAACTATAAATAAATTGAAAAAAATGTTATTGAGTTTTTTTACTTGTAGAATGTACACAAAAAATAGTCTTTAATGTTTTTTTTACGTTAAATACTGTTTTGCAGGTAATTTTCTAGAAGACATTTCTTAGTTTCCTTATTCAAAGGTTTTAAAAACAACAATTCCTATAAAAGTGTTCTAAATTACAAGAAATGACTTGTTTCTCATACACATATAATAACTCAACAATAACAAAAACTTTTTATTGTCTGAACCTTATTATATGTACTGTATCATCTTTAAAAAAAAAGACTAAATTTAATTAATATTGTTCTTTTTCAAAATTTAAATTCCCATGTACTTAACAATTGATTGTATACATGATATCTTTACTGAAAACCAGAATAATTATAGGGTTGAACAATTGCAGAAAACAAGTTTAGCTTTTAACATACTTCCATGAATTAAAATACACTGAATTTTAAAAACGTTGGACCCAATTCAAGTTATGGTGAAATTTTATGACTTATCTACTTCTACTAATATAAAAATGATAATAACAGTATTGAAATTCACTTTCGCTCAATCTCATTTCTAAACAATACTTGTACATGTACAAACTTTTTATTATCTTTCTCAAAAACTGTAAACCAACTTATTTTCACGGATCCATACTTTATTTCGTGTTAGGCGCTAACTAGCCCATTTGGCAGAGATTAAATTTCGTGGTTTTCAAACTTGACTTATGTAGCTAAATGAAGTTTTACATATTCACAATGATTTATAATTGTGTTATTTTTCTATTCGCAAAGACACGAAATAAATCACTCGTGAAAACTAGTTGGTTTACAATAATACTTCAAACATTCATAACAGATCTATCTAAATGGGAATTCTTCTGACATAAGGGTTACACAAATCCATTACCTAACATGATTTTTTTATAGTCATTAAATGGTGACTAAATGCGACGCACTAATAATTCAACTATTGTACAAGTTAGCATATGGGCCTCTGGTTGGATAAGGTGACTTCTCTTGGCTTCTTGCCATCTCATAAACAACATCGTCGTCATGGTTTGACATCAATGGTGGCCTTCTTAGTTTGTGGATAAGGGCTGATGTTAAGCAAATGGCTAACAGCAAGACCTGAAAAATACAAATTCAAAATAACATTTGGTGAAGGCAAACTCAAGTTAGAGAACGGAAACCAATTTTGGGATGTTTGGGATGTATGGACGTATGAACCTATGAACAGACTAAAGAGGGTAAAACTTAATACTCCCTTCCGCTATGGCGGGGGCATCAACACTGTGAAACGTTAAATCATTTTAAAATTACTTCTATGTTAACAGATATTGTATAATTTTATTCTTTTATTTTTTTTTTTGCAGTTTATAAAAATGATTTTGCTTACTTTCAGAAACTTCCAGTATTTTCGAGCTCTATTGTGGAACTGCAGCCCAGCTTATTGTGGCAGATACTTAATTCAGATTGAGCCCTTTGCACACAACTGCATGATTTAGTTTCATGATCTCCAAATTTTCTTGACATATTTACATATACATGCATAAAGCTCCAAGAATGTGTATATAGTACCAAATGCTTTGTGGTAATAAGCATTGTGTATAAGTTTCATAGCATTTGGTTGTGGCAAATCAAAGTTATAAAACGGAAACAAAAAATTCCACAAATTCAATGTTTATAAAAGAGCACAACTCATTAATGGTAAAAGTGACCCCACACAATTTCAGACTTAATCTGTCTTTTGTGGAAATAAGCATTGTCATTTTGTTTATTTTCATTGGTTACATCTTCTGACATCAGACTCGAACTTCTCTTGAACTGAATTTTAATGTGCGTATTGTTATGTGTTTACTTTTCTACATTAACTAGAGGTATAAGGGGAGGGTTGCGATCTCATAAACATGTTTAACCCTGCCACATTTTTGCACCTTTCCAAAGTCAGGAGCCTCTGGCCTTTGTTAGTCTTGCATTAGTTTTAATTCTAGTTTCTTGTGTACAATTCAGAGCTTAGTATGGCGTTCATTATCACTGAACTAGTATATTTATTTGTTTAGGGGCAAGCTGAAGGACGCCTTCAGGTGTGGGAATTTTTCGCTGCATTGAAGACCTGTTGGTGATCATCTGCTGTTGTCTGTTATGGCTTGGTTGTTGTCTCTTTGACAAATGTCCCCATTTCCATTCTCAATTTTATTGTGTATACGTTACATAACATTTGGTTGAGGCAAACTAAAGTCAGGTAACAGAAACCAATTTTGGGGACGAATACTACGAACAAGGGTAAAACTTAATGCCTCCTCTACTATGGCAAGGGCATAGTTAATACATGAAGGGTATGATTCATCCAACCCATTCCCCATCCCTCCAACCTCATAAATTTAGAGAGAAAAGGTTAGCACAAATAAGTTCAAGAGTGTTTACACAATTCTTACCACAAGTACTGTTATTGACAATGCCACTCCAATTACTGAGAGCACTGTGTCCTCTAAAAACTGTACTATGGACTCTCTACAACCCTGAAATTAAAAAAAACCCTTAAACATGTCAAACTGAAAACAAAATTGGCAAATATAAACTTGCTTAATAAGGACAGTAATTCATAAATGTTACAATTAACATGATCAATTAACAAAAAAAAAATATAAAAATAATTTTATAGTTTTCAGATTCTACATGTTCTATAGATAATGATGTTGATGGCTGCTTAATGTCCACTTAATGTCCAGCAGCAAATTAATAATATGCATATTCAAAACAAGAAAATGTTAATGTTATACCACTATCATACATGCCATTTACTAGACCACACACTCTGAACAGAAGCCAGAGTGCATGAAAAGAAACACTGATCTAAGGCAGGAAAACTGTCAATTCTTGTCAATAAAGATTGACCATGTGTCAAATATATTTTGAAAAAATACAACAGCTAATTTGTAAAAAAACATTGTTTAGATTCAGGGTGATTAAGTGTATTTAGTATAAACTAGTTCTATTGTGGAAGACCATGTGTATATATATTGACCTCTAGGAGACTTATTTACTCATTGGTGAAGTCAGCTTGCTGTCCAAAAGACATATATGTCCAACTTTTCCCTCATCAAGCCCCAGGAGCCTGTTGTTCAGTGATTGTCATTTGTTGATGTGATTCTCATTTTTTTATATAGATAAGATCATTGGTTTTCCTGTTTGAATTGTTTTACACTAGTCATTTGGGGCTCTTAATAGCTTGCTGTTCAGTGTGAGCAAAGGCTCCAAGTTGAAGGCCATACTTAAACCTACAAAAGTTTACTTTTTCGCATTGTGACATGGATCGAGAGTTATCACTTTTGCATGTCATACCACATATTATTTATATCAATTCAGATGTTAAAAATGCTGATGTACTGATATTAAATTATTGACTTGCCAGACACTAATTCGCCAATATTTTCCCGTAGACAGTGACATTAACTACGAGACTTATTGTTATAACTTCAGTCACAGCACAGAGCAAGTATGAGGGGGAAAGACTGATGAAAGAATGTAAACAAATGGGCTTTTGATGTGTACTAGTAATAACAGTCTCTTAAAGAACAAATTCAATACAACAGATCACACATTCTAATAAGGTGAGGCTAAGTAAAATAATGTGTGTTTCCTATTACATCTTTGAAAAAATAGGATAGGTAGGAATAGAACTTTTTTTTTATTTTACAATTATTTTTTCGATTAGTTTATAAGAGAAAAATTCTGATTTTAACAGTCACAACAGTGGGCATTTAAAATTGCTAAAAAAAACAAAAAAACTTTAAGGTATGCCATTTCTATGCTTAAAATATAGGTAGGTATTGAAATAGGAAACACACATATTTGTTTTTAATTTGGCCTGACCTATAGTTGTTAATGTCTGTGTCATTTGGTCTCTAGTGGAGAGTTGTCAGATTGGCAATCATACCACATCTTCTTTTTTATATTATAGGCACTTACTTTCTGATACATATCAGCATTAGGTTTTGGCAGCACAGCACCAGATTGGTCTTCAATATACATTAAACAATATTGATAATGTTCCACCTGATTTTCATAATAATAAGAATTCTTGCAGCAAGACAATGGTACTTTTCCTTTACCATGTTTGTCACAAACTTCAGGGTTTTGCTCATTTGAACAGACTGTACTTATCCAGTTGGACTCGGCGTAGTCTGTGTAACTCACACCTCCACAGCAATGTAGCTGTCATAAAAAAGATATGAAAATATTAGGGCTATTCCATTAAAATGTTTGTGAGAGGGTAGGACATGAAGGGAGGAAAGTTTAATTATTGAATGTGGGTCATCAGTCTTTTTTTCAGTATACCTCTATTACAATTATGATAAATTGTTGTATTGAAATCATTACATTTTTTAAAGTTTTATGTTAATTTTTTGTTTCAAGAGGAAAGCTGCTATGGTCATGCACGTCAAGGTGGTTGGCAGTTTGAAATAGTAAATAATCAACAAGGCCAGTTTTGTATTTCCTACATGAACTTAGAAATCAAAAGCTTGTTAGCACTTATAGGTGGAGATTGCATTCATTTTGAAGTTGGAACTTAATATTTCACATAACTATGATTGGGTTCACTTAGAATTATTCACAAATCAAAGGAAGATAACTCCAATTTTACATCTTGTAATTTTCTATATCATAGTTTATATTTTATTGGTAAATTTCTTGAACAGTTATGGGTATGATTTATAGTATGTTGTGTTCAATGCACTATGGGTTTTCTCATACTATTAGGGATGACATCAAAAGTTCAATGAAGGATAAAAAACTTAATTCACATAGTTTTTTCACTGACCCCCACATCCCCCTCTTAACTTAATTTGGGAAAAATTAATTGACCAATAGGGAAATATGTAAAATCGATTTTAAATTAACAAAACTTGCAGCAATGTTGACCCCCACCCCCAAACTATTTGATTTAAGTTTTTTATCCTACATCGATCTTTTGATGTCGCCCTTATTGCACCAAAACTACATAAAGAGCAATTTTTAAATCTATCAAGGACAATAACTCCTGGGTCCTGAATGCTAAATGTAAAAATCTTCAATTTTGTTCAACAAATTGCAAATTTTCTATAGGTTTGTTTGCAGAATAAGGCAGAACTACAAAAACAAATTTCCATGAAAAAACCAGCATTCCTCAAAACACAAAAATTGGTACCCATGAAAAAATAAATGAATTCACAGGAAGTTCTTAATATTGACTACAATTTTCATTTAGAATGCCTCATGGTTTTACATCACAACATTCATACTAAGATCATGAAGATGTATACCTCTCTCTGCATGTAATTAAATGCACTGGTAACAGCACTATTTGAACCATATTCTTTCCTAACAATCCTTGCCATAAGCTGAGAATCCTTAACACTTTGCTTGATCTGAAATGGAAAAAAAATTGTGCTCATTTGACAAAAAATAACTCTAAATCAGTCTGAAAGAGTACCTATGAATTTTCAAATCATACATGTAGGTCACTGCTCTTATAAGGTCACTTTTCTCTGGTGCCAAGCTTAAGGGTGATCTTTAAACACAGGTGTTCTCTTCTTAAGGAATGACTGTGATATATATGTTTTCTGTCTATGAAGAAACAACATTAAAATTATAGTGACCACTGAATAACACCATTTTTTTTCGGTAATTTTAAATAGATGTTTTGCCAACTTTTCAAAACTTTCTATTTAGAATTTATATTGTCAAGTGTTCTTAAATACCATGAATACCCTATTTAGTTAGCAGGTCTGCAGTGTGCTCACATAACCCTGATCTTAAACATGTGCAACCTTATGTACACTTAAATCCTAGCTATAACAATTGATCTTTGTGCAGCAGTGAGTACATATTAATTGTAAAATAACACGTATTTAATTCTACTTGTTTAAAGCTCTAAAAAAAGTATGATACATAAACCACATCCTCCTTCTTCTCATTTCACCATATGCTTTTTATACAATACTGCACCTTTGCTTCTAAATTAGTATTTACGGTACAGCTAATTTCCTAATGCATGAAGAGAAAAACTTTGGATAGCTTGCTTGCTTTGTTTGTATATTGTACAATCATATTAGGATAACACCCAATTAAATTCAAATATAATATATACAGGTTAAATTATGCCTATACATATAGTTTGAAGATTTCAATCTTATTTACAAAGCTTGTATAAACAATTATACAAGCAAAGCAAGCAAGCCAACCAAAGTTTTACTTTGCAAGCATAAGGAAATCAGCCGTAATATAATGAGAACATTAGTGATATATATCCACAGTCTAATACCTCTTGATTCAAGTGCTTCTCAACTTGCCAATTAAAACTTTTACATACAATTTGAGGTCATTTAAATTGTATTGTAGTACATGTAATATGTTTTACTGGCAGATAAGATGGAAATCTACTTGTAATGCATGCAGGTACTAAGTTTTCAACTGTATTAAATTGGAAATTTTGGAACCCATGTATACATTTCCTATTTTGGGCAAAATTATTGTACAAAATGCATTTGAAATGTAAATTGCAATTTCCTTTCCAATAAATTAGTCATAAATGATACATGTATTTATACATGTATATGTATAAAATGCATGATTTTCACACATTTTATTAAAGAATTTACTGCAAAGGTAGTTCTTGCATCAAGTATGTTACCATGGTTACTGCAAACATCAATCAGAAATTATTTTATATTTATTGAACATGTTGAATAAGGCTACTGAATGAAAATGGTAATACATGTAATAATAAATAAGTTGTTTGGCATGCATTGTAATTTGATATAATATGGGCGTTTTTCAATAAAAACGTATTTTCTTGTCCTATCCACTTTAAAAAAAATGTGTTTGATCTTTGCAAGTAATTTTTTGTGCAGTCAGTACATTGAATTAGATTTAACATTTTTAAGCAAAGAAACAGTTTATCTTTTAGAGGGATTGATAAGATATTGACTCCTGAATGGTCCAAAACAACCAAAATGGCATGTCCCTAGACCGCCTGTCCAACATTCATACTCTAAAATATCGTAAAAAAATGAAGAAATTAATGGGTTTTTTACTTTACATAAGTTCTTTAATAATTCAAAAGTATGTTCAGAGCCAACATATTCTAAAAAACAGCTTTCAATATAGCTTTTTTAATTTCAGAAGGTGCGTCCCTCACAAATTGTCCACTACGAAACGAAGTCATTAAAATTTGCCAATAAACAGTTTTATAAAATCAATGTAATTTTTTTTGCAAGAGATATAAACATTAGGGTCTTACAAAAGAAGTGATGCTTTTATAATGGCAATTAAATTGTTGGTAAGAAAAATTGAGCACATCAAATGGACCAGAGTGATACCGTATTTTTGATAATGTCCCCTACGAAACGGGTCAAATATCCTTCAGTATCTGGTTTTAAAATTATGAAAAAAATATCAGTGTACAGCTTGATAAATGCTTTGATGAATACAATCAGTCTTGTTACTATTACAATATAGGGATTGTGGGGAAAAAATAAAGCATGCGATTACGTCCCTTACGAAACGGTCCCCTACGAAACAAGTATGGGAGAAAAACGTTTCGTAGTTGACACTACCACTACCATGGAGTCTTTTTTTAATCTTTTTTCAATTATATTCTTGCAAAACAAATAACAAGGGTTAGTTTCATGTAATTTTTATTATGTTTTTATTAACATATAATAGGGTTGATGTCAACTACGAAACTTTTTGTCCACTACAAAACGCATCAAAATGTCCACTACGTAACATGAGTTGAACCTTCATATGTGAAGTACTGTCTAATCTTTATCGATAAAAATGATTTTCTAATTCAGAAAAAAAATGATATTTTTCTAGTATTTAAAGTAAACAAACTGGAATGTCTATAGGAGACATTTAAAATTGCAAAAAATATGTGTATTTAGAAGAAGTTTCGTAGGGGACTTTTGTCCCCTACGAAACAGTACACAAATTATGAAAATAATATCATTTTAAAGAATATTTAAGATTGCACTTTTTGTTTACAAACAGGTCTATTATAGAGGTATTCAAAATAACTCTTGAAATTAAATTTTAGACAAGTTGATTTTCCATTTTTTTAAGGTCTGAAATGTACGCTTTTATTGAAAAACGCCCATATACACATATGTACAACTTACAGTTGTTGGCATGACACGGGTTATGTTCTTCTCATATTTTTTATGATAGTATGATACTAAACCCCTAACGGGAGGGATTGTACATGATATTCATATGATGAAGACATAATCTTTCAATCAGTTTAATTGAGGTCTGGAGCTGGCATGTCAGTTAACTGCTAGTAGTCTGTTGTTATTTATGTATTATTGTCATTTTATTTATTTTCTTTTGTTACATCTTTTGACATCAGACTCGGACTTCTCTTGAACTGAATTTTAATGTGCGTATTGTTATTCTTTTACTTTTCTACATTGGCTAGAGGTATAGGGGGAGGGTTGAGATCTCATAAACATGTTTAACCCCGCCGCAATTTTGCGCCTGTCCCAAGTCAGGAGCCTCTGGCCTTTGTTAGTCTTGTATGATTTTAATTTTTAGTTTCTTGTGTATAATTCGGAGTTTAGTATGACGTCCATTATCACTGTACTATTATGCATATTTTAGGGGCCAGCTGAAGGACACCTACGGGTGCGGGAATTCTCGCTACATTGAAGACCCATTGGTTGCCTTCGGCTGTTGTTTGCTCTATGGTCGGGTGGTTGTCGCTTTGACATATTCACCATTTCCTTTCTCAATTTTAACTTAACAGTCTGCACCAAAAACTTTTTCAACTTCTAGTCCGAAGACCAATATTCTGACATTTTTCTTATTGCAAAATTTTGCAAAAACTCACTAGTCCTAATGAAATTTTACTAGTCTGGGGCATTGGACTAGTGGCTAACCGTGCAGACTGCAACTATGGATGGTCATTGTTCCTACTTACTTCAGCTTGATAGAAAAAGCAGTATATTGTTCCTCCAAGAAGAGTCAGTGTGACACAAACCAGACAAATTAAAAACTGAAATTAGAAAAAGTATAACCATGTACATACATGTCATAACTAAGATGAATTAATTTGTCTAACCATATGAACTTTATATTCAGAAGCAAATGTAAATAAACCTTCTTTTTTTTTTTAATGTAGTCAGCAACACACCCGCAGTGTACCTACTATATCATGTATATGTTATCAAAAATAGATGGGTAGGGGTGAGCTGTTTGAATTATTAATCAAAGCCTTAAAGGCTGTAAAAGCAATTGCTGCCATGTTAATGTTTGGGGACTTTTATTTTTCATCCACATATATACAAGAATTAAACCTGACATGAGTGTTGTCTAGTTAAAAGTAAGAAGGTTTTAACTTTATATAAATAAAAGACTTCAGCAGAAAGTCATTTTTAATATGTTTTATATTTCACAAGGAGACAACACGTTTACCAGGCTAAAGTTGGGGGCAAATATACATGTGCTGAAACATATAACTCAAAAAGAAATCATCATGGATTATCCCCTGGTAGTGTTTGTAACTTCCTTGGCAATAATTTCCTTTATTGATTTAATTTTAACAATTTTCATTATTAATTTATATTTAACCATTAACACAAATGATTAAGTTAAAACATTTCAACTTTCCAGACGCAAATGTTAAAAAAACGGGAAAGAAATAAAATATCTTACAAGACATAAACATGTAAAGAATAAATGTATATTTCAGCTTAATAAAAATATTTTCATAATGTTACTTTGTCATCATTTTTAAAACTAAGTTCCAAACATTATTGCTCAGTTGATATGTGTCCTTCTGATGCGGTACGAGCACAGACACTTGTTTCTATCCATAGGAAGGTCGATTATCCATATAAATAGTTTTATATGGATAGTCGACCTTCCTATGGATAGAAACAAGTGCATGTGGTTACGAGATAACTACAATTCTCATGCAATCCCGAAAAGGGGGGTCATCACAGACAAACATGACATTAAATCGTTATCACTGAACTAGTATATATATTGTATAGGGGCCAGCTGAAGGACGCCTCCGGGTGCGGGATTTTTTCGCTGCATTGAAGACCTGTTGGTGACCTTAATTCTGCTGTTGTATGTTTTTCTATGGTCGGGTTGTTGTCTCTTTGACAAATTCCCCATTTCCATTCTCAATTTTATTATACGAACAAGAACAAACAGCTCTACGTTGCTTTGATATTTATCAATTTTCAGGAAACATTGCAAAAAATGATCTTCAATATTTCGAAAACATGTGAAATAAAATTGCTAACACGGTGGACCGTCGAGTGTCAACAAACGTAGTAGACTTGTTCACTGAAAAGACGAGGATAATGGTTTCATCTGACATTTGTTATGCAAACCCAGTTTTGATCATGATATTTAAAAAGACGTACTTTTTTTCAATCTATGTATTAATAAACTAGAAAATTCCAAATTGTAAATATCTCTTCATCTGGACCGACTTGGCATCTACTACTTTTGGACGGGTCCATTTCATTAGTAAGGTGATCGATAAATATTACGGAGTTTTGACAGAAAAGGAAAACGAACTTATTGTTATGTGTTTTCAACAAGGGTTTCGTTCCGCTAAATTATTTGCGCAAATAAAGTTTGTCTATTTTTAGATTACAGGTAATAATTTGACACTACGCATTAACCTGTGTAGTGATTTTGATTTTACGATAAATGTATGAATGAACGATAATTTTATGAATGAACAAGAGCACCTGACCTCTTAAAGAAACACAAATTAAACATAAAAAACCGTATTTATTAGGAGATAATTCAGTTAAATTTTCAATACTAAATCAACAACTGAAATGAATCCATATTTTGTTGAAACATCGTACGAACGGCGGAAAACGGAATCGCATTTATAAAAATGTACTTTTTTTCACTCGGACTTCTATGTTATTTGATAGTCAAACGGTTGACCCTTTAAATACAAAAATACATCTACAAGAACATATTCTGAAACTTCTTAAATCCACTAACTTTTTTTTAAAGTTTCAAGCTATGTATTGCATTAGAAAACATACATAGGTGTTAAAGAATGACTGACCAGGAGCCTGTTTAACAAAATACTATGGCTTGATCTGGGCGGAGTCTCTGATCTGGGTCACAAAGATGGCCATACGCGACGGCATAAAAGCAATTGCTTTAAAAATTCATTTTCAAATTACTTGAATTTTTTATCTATTATGTCAATGTATAATTTTATTTTTTATTTAATTTCATTTTTAAACATGTCAGTCAGGGGTACTACTTGTACAAGTTATTCCTAATTACTTGAAGAAGAAATCATAATATACTTATATAAGTAAATTTGAAGGATACTTATACAAGTGAATTTTATTTACTTGTAAAGGTAATAAAAAAATATTGGCTGAGTTATGTCCCTTAGACATTTAGATTTTGTTTACTTCACAGGCACTTAGGGGCATAGATCCCCCTTTTTGTGTTCTTCAAGATTCTTCATTAAATTTTCTTATAATATATATTTAAAAGTAATTTATTTCAATTCTTGTTGACTTCACAGATAAAGAGCACATCTTGTGTCATGATTGCAGAAAATTTAAAACATAAAGATAAAGTTTGTAAACATACAAAAAAAAGTCCTGTAATGTATTGTATCAATAGAGGACCAGATTCCAAAACCAAATCTCACAATTTCATAGTTGGAATCCTATAAGAATTGAATGCTTCTTTTTGTAAATTTATTGGGGTGTAAAAGCGTTGACCAAAGTACATTTTGTATGAAGCGCGGAAGCACTTCATTCTAAAAATGTAGAACCCTATAAAGTTACAAAAAGAAGCATTCAATACTTATAATTACATTTTTTAGCTATGATTATGAAAACACGAATTTTATATATTTTATTATTTAATTCACCTGTGCACTTTATTGTTGGAGCACGTGTTATCATGAATGAAAAGTTGTATTGAGCAATGCAACTGCTTACGGAATAACATGTGATGTGCAGTTAGCCAACAGAATAAAATATTATAATGAAACATACATCTAATGTAATTATTTGTCTTTAAAACAATTTTTTCCTTCTGAAAACATCAATTTTTGACAAAATATCCCAATTCGTAGAGCATGTTAATCTGTGTCTTATACATGTATGCTTTCCTGCATGCTTAATCAAGGTACTTCCCAAAAAATTTCAAAAACACTTTATTTCAACACTTGGCCAATTGTACCACATCTTCAAGTTTATGTAATACTTACCATTATAAGTGCCCATCTTCTCGGTCGAGCTGCTCCATATATACCAATAATACCAAATATGAGTAATGCCACGCCCACTGCTATTATGACATGGACTATGACAAATACAGTCCTCAGTTCATCTGCTGACTTCACATACTGGTTGATAAAGAAATCTAATAATACCCATAGACAAAATCCAACAATGCCACCTCCAAATAACTGAAATAGATCAATTAATATAATTTATTAAGTAAAAAAAAACATAATAGAAGTATTTCCACTACCATGTTGATAAAAATTGGGTACATTGTAATTTGTAGGAAGGTAGGCAATCTCATTTATTTCACAAAACATTATTTAGCAGCTTGCTTCTTCTAGACAATCAGTCTGTTGTTAACCTTGCTTGTGCCTGCTATAGCACAGTTGTATAATGAAACATACATCTAATGTAATAATTTAAATATACAATTCTAATGTATTCCATGTATACCATGCATACATGATGTAAAATATGTTTTTAAAAGTATGGTTGATGGATGTCATACTTGAGGGTTTGGATGGGGTTAAATGATTAAAGAATAATACCCTTACAAAATGAAGATTAGAGAAGAATAACGGGCAAAAAAAATGAAGATTAGAGAAATGCATGGTCTATTTTTTTTGAAGATTAGAGAAAAAAGGGGTGAAAATTAAATGTTTACCAAATAACAACCCCCCCCCCCCCTCCCTCCCCATCCAGACCCTCATACTTGTGAAGATCCTATTATATATGAACTTGTAAAATATGAAAATTCAAATTGGCATCATTACATGTATATAATATCTTTACTTTTTGTATTGTTACTTGTTTTGTAAATTATATTTACCTAATTATACTGACAATAGTGCATTATAAGCCATGTAAGCTAAGGATTGTGCCTGATGTTTATATGATGAAATCATAATCTCTCAGTTAATTTAATTGAAGTCTGGAGCTGGCATGTCAGTTAACTGCTAGTAGTCTGTTGTTATTTATGTATTATTGTCATTTTGTTTATTTTCTTTGGTTACATCTTCTGACATCAGACTCGGACTTCTCTTGAACTGAATTTTAATGTGCGTATTGTTATGCGTTTACTTTTCTACATTGGCTAGAGGTATAGGGAGGGTTGAGATCTCACAAACATGTTTAACCCCCCTGCATTTTTGCGCCTGTCCCAAGTCAGGAGCCTCTGGCCTTTGTTAGTCTTGTATTATTTTAATTTTAGTTTCTTGTGTACAATTTGGAAATTAGTATGGCGTTCATTATCACTGAACTAGTATATATATTTGTTTAGGGGCCAGCTGAAGGACGCCTCCGGGTGCTACATTGAAGACTTGTTGGTGACCTTCTGCTGTTGTTTTTTTCTATGGTCGGGTTGTTGTCTCTTTGGCACATTCCCCATTTCCATTCTCAATTTTAATGCTATTAAAAGCAGGGAAGGATTTAGACACCTTAAATTCTGCACAAAAGTAATTTGAAATTTGTATTTTGTTAGACACTAACACAGTTGTTGCACTTTTTTATTTCTTTAAACATGTTAATGTCAGTCTGCGCCTAAAACTTTTTCATCTACTAGCATGACTAGTGTGGAAACTAAATATCAAAATTTGTCCCTATCAGACTACATTTTTTTTTTAAACAAGTAAATGTATATCATATGCATGTATATAAAATTTTTAAAATTTTCACTGATCCGAAATCAATATTTACTAGTCTGGGGCATCAAACAAGTGGCTAACAGTGCAGACTGTAATGTACATGTAGTAAAGACACATTGAATACCTGATGATGTAATCAGAATAACAACAGTAACCATCATGACCATAATAACAGTCATTATATTTCATATATTTTATGACCAATAACAAATTAATTTGGATATCCTATTGATGTTTATCCAATTTAAATGAAATCAATAACCCATATTATTACATCACAATGTCATGTTAATTACAACCGTGATGTATTTTTCACCTAACATTATCTGTCATTTCTCAATTTCATCATTTCCTAATTTGCCTAAAGCTAGTCATGTGACTACCATACACGTACAGGTGTGTTACAACATCATGTGGATTTTTTTTTAAGAGTTTGAATAAGTACACAAAATACAATGAACATGTAGTGAAGCATCACTCAATTCATTAAAACAATTTCTGATGTTATCATGGTTATAGTAAACAATTATTATTTTCAGGCCCAAGTAAAAACTTTCCAAAAAGCTTGTTTGGCTTAACCATAGATTAATTTTTTCACTTCATTATAATCATTTCCTTTTATGCCTACATCCATACAGGTGTTGATGATAACATCATGCTAAGAAAATCATGAGAACAATCTAAAGTACTTGTGATGGTTTAATTTTGAATTAGGATTTTGGCATAATTTGACATGCAGTGAGGCATCATAACATGTATATATACATTGTACACAGTGTTCTCCCCAGGCCCTTAAAGGACCACGGGCCCGCGATGTATAATTTTCTACCGTGGTGGTATCTTTCTTGCCGCGATGTATAATTTTTCACCGTGGTGTTAAAATTTTCGGTAAAAAAAATCATATATTTAAACGTAAACCTTTCCGTGGGGTATAAAATTTCAGATGAAAATTGACCAGTTCAAACCAGTTCAATCCAGTTCTGACAACGAAGATTGTTTACACCACGAGATCGATTTACCTTTTGAGGTTAACCTTGATGATTGGATTTAATCGATGTACAGGATTCTTGTGTTTTAATTAATTAAGAGATCATAACTTAATGATCACAGACTTATGAGACTTTTGAGGGACAAGCAGACATTTGTTAATAAACTCTATTACTCCAGCCTTTGGTCATAAATGATTTGCGTATTTATAAAACGTGAGTTACTTCCCCTGATTTAGCTTATTACAAAAATGTGCTCCTAAAATATTATCCATCATTTAAAATAGAAATAAAGTACAAATTGAATGCAAAATTATATAAGGATGTTACCTCAAGGATAGAGACTTTCTTTGAATATACCAATAAAAATATATTGCAAATTATTTTTGACAATCATACTTTTATTAAAGCACAGGCATATTATGTTAAATAGGTAGCATATCCATTCAACATCAAACTTTTACAAAATAAATTACAATGATTGGAACTGAGCTAGAAATGACAACCTTTCACAAGTGTCCACATAGATAAATAAGTATACTTTTCATGTCTATCATGAAATAAACACAATAATGATTTTAATAATAATTTTTTTGATGTCTAAAAGAATCATGTCTAAAGCTATGGAAAATAGTATTTAATTTACTAAAGGTTCTACATTAAAATTTAATCTTGTTTAAAGTTAATTGTTATGGTGTAATCTAACAAAAATGGGGAATGTGTAGTGTAACTATTCAAGTATCAGGACAAAATTGGCTTGATCAAAGTATAAAAAGTGATCTATTAGTTTAAAGACTGAAAGTGCTTTCTATTATTTATTCTTAAAAGATATTAAAGTATATAAACTGTTTGATTTACTTTTTTTTTACCAGTATTTTTTTACCCAAAGTCAAAATAACACAGTAAACAAAACAAAAGACAAAAAGGTAATGGCACAAAAACTAACAAGAAGAAAAAATAAGCGATGCAACGCGACACGACATATTGTACAAATCATTTCGACACACGTTACCCTGGTGCTATCCCAAAATCCTGGGGAGAACACTGGTACATGTACATATATATATATACAATTCATTGAAACAATTTTCTACATGAATGTACTTACATATAGCACAATATATAGTATTCAGGGCATATTTAGCACTGTTCTATAGGACAGAACGCAGCGCTACTATTTTTTAATTTTCAAATTTCCAGTGTTTAATTGTAAATTTCAATTACATAATCAACTGGTTGATGTGTTTAAGATCAATGCCCTTTAGTCAAATATGGGAAGAATCAGTTCAATGAAAGAACAAAATGGCATCATTGACAGATCTCGAACTGCATAAACTGTCAAAAAGACCTAATCATTTCCTAGAATCTTTTCACGTTTAAGAATAAAAAGGCGCATACACTTCATGAAATGGGTAGGTAGTGCTCAATACAATGTAAATCATTCCCAAAATATTTGAAGAAATGTTAATCCTTCTATCATATCTATGACAATGTGGTCTGTGTCTATTTTTTCAATCATTACCAATTATTTCATGACTGTTTAGTTGTTACAATTTCAAGTGTTTCGAGAGGTTAGTAAATTTATTTGTCATTGAACATCTATCTGTTGTACTTTCGGCAAAGTACAGTCCAAACGCTGGTCATATTTTGACAACTTTGTCGAAAATGTCTTCACTGGTTCCACGACTTGTTTATTTGGCATTAGAGGGTAAAATTTCTACTGTAAACCAGTCACTATATATATAGTCAACTCAGCATTAGATTCCTAAAATTGAGCACAACAATAGACATGACAGATATTTTGATCTTTCTTGACTTGTAAACCCAAGAGAAAATCATGAGGATAATCATGATAATCATGATAATAGGAAATGAATAAAAGTATCTACTTAATTAACACAATCAGCTTTGACCACATTAATTTGAAGAACTGGCCCTCTGGAGCAAAAGTTTGTTACACTATCAAGAACCGATAACACTATATATAGTGATACTTATGATCAATCTTAGTCTTCATTTTTTTTTTTAATTATTTATTTATTTATTTTTCTCTGCAGTGCCACATCATAAATACAAATGTACTAATGAGTTTTATACAATAGCGACATAAAATTACCAGGGTGTTTGAAATTACAGAGAGATTATAGTGTCAAGTTGACACTTCTAAAGACTAAAGACTTGTGAAACTGACTACTTACAGAAAAAATGGCTTCAGTGTAATGACATCGTAGGAAAGTGTCACAGAAAAAAAACTTTAAAATAGCCTAGGCATCAT
Source organism: Mytilus edulis (assembly GCF_963676685.1). Lineage (NCBI taxonomy): Eukaryota > Metazoa > Mollusca > Bivalvia > Mytilida > Mytilidae > Mytilus > Mytilus edulis. Next base: position 65,423,587 of record NC_092350.1, on the reverse strand, counting down.
AATTATTTGGACTAATTCCCGACCTGTTAATATTCAGAGATGATGTTTTTGTTGTTTTTTGTTTTTTGTTTTTATTCATGCAATCATGGTCATGCATTTTTGAAACATTTTTAAAAAGACACTCTTTCGTGCAAATTGGTTAAGCTTGACACAATGGTCAGTGAAATCTATGATTGGTTTCTTGAAATATTTTTTTAAAATATGTATCAATCAATTTTAATGTTTTCTTTCTTTCATTATGATAATTTTATGCAGGACAGACGGAAACTTTGTTCTTTTATACAGTAGAATGGCATCCATCCTTAGAGTCTTGCATGACATAATATCCTAAACCTACCCATAAAACAGCAGTTACAATAACAGTAAATACTCTTAAACAACAGACAGATCGTTCCCAGGTCATTTTCGTGGATTGTTGTTACATCCCAAAATAAAAAATATATATACTTCCGGTTTTTATAGGATAGGTGGCGACACTATCGTATAAAAGAAATACAGCCAGTCCCGATCCAATGCTAATAAAATAACGCAAAACGAAAGGTGCGTTTTATCAAAGACATTTAATATGTCTCTCGTTATATACAACAACAAAAAAAAAGCATAGTACAATTCTTATCCGTAGCACGTTAAAGTCATCTCAGCTACGACAGCTCATTTACTGAGTGATTTTAATACTGTGACGTTTAACCTCCGAGGCCGATATCACAAGTAAATCCGAGTTAAACCTGCGACTACTATAAATTATAGTAGTTTCAGGTTAAACATAGAGGCCTCGGTGGCCGAGTGGTCTAATTGCCAACTTTATGTATCACTAGCCTGTCAGAACTAAGGTTGAACATTCAAACCGTACACGTCGAAGGTGCGTTCGACTCCAATCTTACTAATTATGAAAATAAGAATGTGTGGTAACTTAATTAATCCGCATACGAAACGATTATCTCGCATTTTGTAATGCCAAGAAAATGATTGACTCAATACATGTATATGTACATACGTAGTAAACTAATCCCTCTATATATGCATGATTCTTTACACTTATATTACGTATCCATGACCGATAATCAACAGTATAATCATTTAGTGTATTACAATTTTCGTTCAGAATCAGTTGTATAACACTAATTAAATTCAACATAATTGTGTTTACTTTTCTTCCATCACTTTAATATTTTTCCTTTGCACTTGTGCTGATTAAGGCACAAACAAACAAACATATACAAAAACAAAGATATTATAAAAAGATTCGTTGCATTTTCGTCAAAACTTTGGGTTTAGGTTTTGTAATCCAGCGTTTAAACCAGTTTTTAATGTAAACGTATTTCGGCCTATGTCAACCGTCGGACGACAGAATATCACTTGTGTTTGGTACAGGAAATGATTTTTTTTATTAATTTGAAACTTCATTATTTTGCTGCTGTATATAGAAATAAAGATTGATTGATTGATTGTTGGTTGCTTAACGTCCAGTGGCAAATATTTCATGCATATTCAGGACGAGAACAAGTTAACAATAAACACAATAGGTAGGTTGTTATAATAGAGGATGATGGTCGGGGAAATTTGGACTGCCACTGGAAAAAGAGCGTATATTGGATAGACAGAAATTTTGCCTTGCAACCGGCCACCTACGGACCCCTCAGAGAGTTGTTGTAAGGGTTCTTAACGTGCAAAGAGCGTGGCACTCTCTTTACACGAGGCATCGGATTTAACGTCCCCCTTCTGACCGGACGTGACTGCAAACTTGATACATCCCGCACAGCCAAACGGACGCCCACTTCGGCAAGCGTTTTACTGGCGGTCGGGAGAAGACCAAGTAACCATATTTCTATACCCCAGTCACCCTTGGGATGTATAGAAATAAAGAGATGTGGTATGATTACTAAGAATTGTTTAAAACTGATATAAAGCAAGATTGCATGCATGCTAAACCAGTTTCTTCCGAATGGGAAATTCGCTTATAAAACAATCGTCGCGGAATGCGAGGAATGTTTTAATATTTGACAGACTTAAAATATGCATTAAAAGTTTGTTCTCTGTCGATTTCGAACAAATTACACTTGCCAGGAAGGGGCAACGCGTATAGTGAAAACAGTTTTTGCCACCAAATTCAATGGTACAATCGACAAATTGGAGACGCATATCATGATAGCATATTCGAACGAACTGTTTAACTTTTCGATAAAAAAAAACCAACCTAAAGAGTATTTTACTACATAAAATTGAAAATGGATATAGTCTTGAATGAGACAAATAGACATCAACCCGACCAAAGATCTAGAGCCGACGAGAAAACAGCCGAATGCCACCAATGGGTCTTCAATACAGCAAGAAAATCGCTCCCTCAGATGCGTGCTCCAGCTGACCCTTGAACAAAAATGTGTAATAGTTCAGTGATAATGGACGTATACTTAACTCCGAAATATATGAATTAAGTAAAATTAAAAATCATACAAGACTTAATGACCTGACAAACGTATCATAACTATATCCTTTCTAGACTGTTTAAAGACCTTGTTAGCTTTTGAGGTTTGTAAAGAATATATTACCATAAAAGATTGGATGTAAAATACCTTAACGTTTAATTTCTCAGTAATACATAGATTTCTTTCGTTAAAATCTAATACATTGTTGCAATTTATTTCTATTCCGTTATATTTGGAATTTCCCTATTCTATTTCTATCTTTAGACTTGTGGTACAAGTTTGGCTAGTATGTAAATCAGAAGTGGTCTGATGTTACTGTTGTTTTCTGCACGAATATTTCGAGGGTGGTAGTACGGGTGGGGTTTTATAGGCATATATAAGTCCTGATTACGTTTGATTATTATCGATGTGCTCGAGTAACTTTGATAGACGAAGTTAACGTTAAGCTCTGCATAATATATTACAGTTATGTTTGTATTGATATGTATTTAGAGGACATTGTGAATGTATATAGATGGAATTGTGGTATATTTTTGTAAATTGTAAAATGTTCACAAGATATGAAATGTTGTTTCGCTGAGAAAATAAGAAAGTTACTGCGAGCAAACAAACCTAAATTATGACTTGTCTCTTATTTAGCCATGTATTTAGTATAGAAATGTTTTAAATTCGGACGAATTCATGAGGGAGAATTTAAACCACGAGAATATTTATAAAACGTTATGATATTGTTAAATTTTTGGAACTTTTGCTGAGTTCCAGAAGGATTTTTTTTTAATATTGATACTCGTGTTTGTCTTCCTTGCTAGTAAACTTTTGTAAAAGAGAGTCGAAAAGTACTAGAGGAACAGTCAGACTCATAAATCGAAAATAAATTGAAAACGCCATGGCTAAAAAAAAGACAAAGGGACAAAATAGTACAAAAAACACAACATAGAAAACTAAAAACTAAGCAACACGAACACCATCAAAAACTGGGGATTATATTTATATCATGTGCTTAACAATTAAGGGTAATCAGATTCTGCTCCACATGTGGCATCCGTCGTGTTGCGGCTCATGTTATTACAAACCCGGTAAAATGTCTAATCCGGTAGGTCACATCCGTGTTTGAAAATGGAAGTGGATTGTAGTTACGACATAAGGAACATATCCTTTATCATCTGTGAAACAGTTATTCCATAAAGGCCAACCAACTCGTGATGATTTCAACAAGTCTTCACCATTTGGAACTCTTGGTTAAATAACTTCCTTGTGAGCAGCAGTCCGCTATCAAGGACATCACGATAGGAAATACAAGCCCGTGAATATCGTATCAATACGGAGATAAATACTTCATATGAAGACGCTGCTGGAATACTATGATAGAAATGGAAAGTTCACAATTGGGAATCTGAAATCATGAGCAACACGACGGGCGCTACATATGGTGCAGGATCTGCTTACCCGTCCGGAACACCTGAGAGCAACCCTAGATTTTATTTGGGTTCGAACTTCGTGTTGATCAGTCTTTTGTTGTCTTCCTTGATAATAACTTTTGTAACATGAGCAACACGGTGGGCGCCACATATGGAGCAGGATCTGCTTACCCGTCCGGAACACATGAGATCAACCCTAGATTTTATTTGGGTTCGAACTTCGTGTTGATCAGTCTTTTGTTGTCTTCCTTGATAATAACTTTTGTAACATGAGCAACACGGTGGGCGCCACATATGGAGCAGGATCAGCTACCATTCCGAAAGACCTGAGATCAACTCTAGATTTTCGTTGGGTTCGTTTTGATCAGACTTATGTTTTCTATGTTGTATTTTGAGTACAAGTGTTTGTTTTTTGGTCTTTTAGCTTTTTTAGCCATGTCGTTGACACTTTATTTTGACTGATGAGTTTGAATGTCTATTTGGTATCTTTCGCCTCTCTAGATCTTCTAAAGCTTTATAATAGCGCCTGACATAAATGTATATAGCCTAGTCTTTATCTTAATATTGTGACCTCCTTACCGCTTTTTCCCGGCTCCGATTTACATATAAAGTTTTGCTATTTTTCTTGTTTTATAATATTTTGAGATTTTCAGACTATATGAAATGCAAAAAGTTATTCAAACTAATTCTGCAAAAATGATATATTCTGCAATCAGCCAGCTTGCTATTTTAAAATAAACTGGTACTCAAATAATGTTTTGCGTTATTTGTACTGGAACAAATAAAGTCTCCTGTTACATCGGATTTATAGACACATTTCATAACTTTTGAATTGTTTGAATATAATTTAAAGCATTAAACTGTGACTGATGGGAAAAAGTAAAAACACAAAAATACTGAACTCCGAGGAAAATTCAAAAAGGAAAATCAAAAATCAAAAGGCAAAATCAAAAGTCCAAAAACATCAAACGAATGGATAACAACTGTCATATTCCTGACTTGGTACAGGCATTTTCTAATGTAGAAAATGGTGTATTGAACCTGGTTTTATAGCTAGCTAAACCTCTCACTTTTATGACAGTCGCATCAAATTCCATTACATTGTCAACGATGCATGAACAAAACAAACATACTCAAAGAGTAAAAATGTCAAAAATAGGGGTACAACAGTCAATATTGTGTTATCATCTTAATATCACTACATAAACAACAAATGTAACAAAGTAGCACAAAAAGGCATACATCAAATTTAACATTCTCATTTTGCTTATCTTATACGGCTGAATTTATCTATGTAAAGTCTACCCATAAATGAAAGAAGGTTTTCATTACTGGTGTAAAATTGCGCGTTTGAAATTCGCACAGGTAGACATAAAAATAATTTTGTCGTATGACGGCATACATAAATGCAGACTCACGTAAAGTAGATATAACAAAAAACAGACTTACAGCAAAAATAATAAATAAAATAATGGTGTGGTTCAAAGTATGACGGGACACATAAGTACAGTTTCACGTCAAATACGGCTGAATTTATCTATGTAAAGTCTACCCATAAATGATAGAAGGTTTTCATTACTGGTGTAAAATTGCGCGTTTGAAATTCGCACAGGTAGACATAAAAATAATTTTGTCGTATGACGGCATACATAAATGCAGACTCACGTAAAGTAGATATAACAAAAACCAGATTTAACAGTAAAAGTAATAATAATGGGACTTTTCGAAATTCAGAGTACATATACGTACGTATAGTCCTTAAGGAGTTGACACTAAAAAGTAAGGGCTTTATATCAAACTCTTCTCCAAATGCATTCTAAATTTCATAAAAATCTGAAATACTGTAAAATGTGTTAGTATGTCTTTTGATTAAGTTAAAAGAAAAAAACTCTTCCCAACTCGTTCCTTGTACCAAAATTTGAGGCACTCTTGTCACGTATTGCCAAGGGTATATGTGAATCCACAGTATTTATAAATCTGTAATTAAGTTTGTTGTTGTTGGATTGTTATGTAAATTGATATATACAAATATCTTCATAAATACTATTAATTTTTTTATATATTATAAAATTATTTATTTTTCATATTTCCTAAGCTGTCATGAATAAAGGGAAATTAAATACATGCAAAAAAAAAAACAGTTTACGGTATATCTACATTAGATGATTAAGAATTCCTGAATCAGCAATAAAAAAAGGAAACTAAAATTATATGCACTACATATACATATAGTCATATAGATCAGAGGTAACAGTAAGTATTTTTGTATTCTTCATAGGTGATAAGTTATATCATGGTCTGCATGATACTATTCAATGGAGATGAAGAAGTATATGACGACAAAGTGCAAAAATTAAAATCAGAATTACACCAGTATAATCTCAGAGAATTTCCTCCTGGGCTGGATTCTACTCATCCAATAGCAGGGTATTGTAAGTATGAGGATACTCAGCATCTTTGAGTACTAAAAATATCCAATTTGTATTTGTATTTTTTTTATATATTCATTGGTTTTTGGTTAGAACAGGGGAACCACAAATATTAATAGCTGAAGGACGCCTCCGGGTGCGGGAATTTCTCGCTGCATTGAAGACCTATTGGTGACCTTCTGCTGTTGTCTGTTCTATGGTCGGGTTGTTGTCTCTTTGACACATTCCCTGTTTCCATTCCCAAATTTATGTTCAACAAATTTCAGATTTACTATAAGAATTGTACTCAGAATTTGGCAAAACTATGAAATCAAATATCCATTAAAATTTTTATTTTTTCTCAATCCGCCAAAATAGATACCAACAAAAATAAATGAATCGAAATTGAAAAGAAATTATGATGTTTTATATACTTGAATGGCTAAGTTTACTAAAAAAAAAGTGTATGTAAACATTCTTGTAAAACAAATCTTTATAAATGTACTGCTGTTGAATTAGTGTTTTCCCTTACTCTAATTTGCTGATATGTTTTCCTGTATACAATGCACTTAACTACAAGAGCTCTAGTTAGAACTTCAGCCACCTAACAGTGCAAATGCAAAGGGAAACCCGTACAGAAAAGAATTAAGAAAAATAGTTTTTTCGTGGATACTGAATTTTGTTGCTTTACAAAAGTCCTCATACAATGCCTATGGCAAATTTGTTCTTTGTTGAACATTTAAATTCTTGGTTCATCGTACGCACAAAATCCATGAACAAATTTATATCCCACAAATAAAACAAATAATAATGAATCCACGGTAAAACACAACATAAGCATACTAAGGGGTTTCACTGTAGTAATTAGAAATGTGTGCATGTTGACCTATAATGGGTTACTTTTAATTGTTACTTGGATGGAGAGTTGTCTCATTTGCACTCATACCACATCTTCTGATATCTATATGTGGTACAAAAAAAACATGTTTTTTTGTATTGATTGTTAAATCCCAAATATTTTTTGTAGAATTATAGAATTTTTTAGATTTATATAAATCTTTAATCTAAGAGCCAATCTAACAACCATTCCTCAATCTTCTCCATTGTAAGAACCACATGGTCAAAGTAAAATATGTACAATTTCCCCCTTATACCTATGTAAATTAATGTATGTATCAATAAAAGTCAATGAATATATTCATTCATATCTTTTCTTTTAGTATTGCCAACCCTTGATACTTGATACTATGTGTCAGGAGTGTGCCTGTGTCATGATTGTTGGAGAAGTAGGAGACTTAGAAGAAAGATGTCAGTCAACATTTAAAGGGAAAGAAGTTACTCATATAATTCTTTCTGGTTCCAAGGATAAGAAGAAAATAAATCCAAATAAAACCAGTTGCAATGGGGATAGGAAGTGGAGAAATTTCATTTTTTAAGTAAAAAAGGCTTGCCAAAGCTAGAAAGAAGGGGTTCTAGTGATCCTGAAGAACAAATGTTAACAAGTGTCTAATTGTTTTTATACACATATATGTTTTGTATATGTACACCAAATTGAATGTTTTTCTACAAAATTTGTAACTTCTTATTTTATATATGATATTTTTATAGTTCTCTTTAAACTTATATGATATGATCTTTATTTTAATATTTTTGTATTATATGTGATTTATGTCAACCACACAATTTTTATATTTACACAAACATAGCATAGAGAGACCAAAATCTCTCTAATACAGAAACCTATATACTTTGGATTTATTTATTTTCGGGGGTACCAATTTTCGTGGATTGAGGAAAACCACCATATTCGTGGATTTGGCAAAGTTTGCATACATTCCTTTAGAAAATTTGTTATTCGTTGAACATTCAAATTCGTGGTTCCGCAGTACCCACGAAATCCACAAAAAATAGTACCTAACAAATATTGATGAATCCACAGTTTACTGAACTTTTGCATTGGAGAAGAAACTGAACATCCTACATTACTTTGATTTGTGTAATCAAACCCTCATTTCAATCCTTGAAACAGTCAAGGGCATTATCTTAACTAGTCACGTTAAAAAATATTCAATATATGTTTACAACAAATGGAAGTTTTTAACGACTTTGACTGGCTATACAGCCCTTGCACGGTTGGTGTTATGTGAAAAACTATCTGATTATTAGTAAATTTCTCAATCAGGAATTACAGGCTAGCTTTTTCTGTAATGATGCTTGTATAGATTCTCAATTAGCTGTGTTGTCCCAAGATCCTTCATTGTAGTGAGAGCCAATACAGTAAACATTGAGAGTCCATAACAGACAGCCAGTAAATCACAATAAAATCTTGGATTGTTTTGATAACAATGATGTTTTGTCATCCAATGATGTGTGTGATGTTTGTGTTGTAAATGTTACTTCGTCTTATTCTAGTCCTATAATGACTATAAACTGCAGCTCATAGTTTTATCATGTTTACTCAAGAATATTTATACATATATACATATTATAAATTGTTGCTAGTAACTTACGACAAATTTATGATTGGTTAAATTTTAGCAATCCTAACCTATCTTTTTTATTCTTGTATATAAATTATAAATATGTAATAGTTTACTTTGGATAGCAAATTAAAGAGTAAAACGTTAAAATTTTGAAAATATTTAATTTATCAATAGCTGCCTTTACATTGATTTTGTTTTCTTCTGGAATTAGAATTAAAATACATGTATAACTATATTATACCTTGATATTATTTAAACAATATATCTAGTCTTTTATTCAATAAAACTTTTTTTGTTTTATTCAAAATATTTGATTTCTTTTTAATGGTTTGAAATATACAAACTACAGGAAACTTACAACTGCTGGTCATCCACAATATTAACCAATAAAAAAAGGTTTCTTAGAAAATATATCTGTATTACTACCGGATGTTGAGAAAACACCAATCAAAACAATTGTACTGGAAAAATCATTGAAAACTGCAGACATGCCAACTATCCCGAATTATGGTCATAGGGGATATAAATTTGACCTAAATTTTAAAATTCTTTATTTGATAAACTGAGAACATCAAAACAGCCATTCAAACGAGTTAAAAGGGTATTTAAACACCAATCTAATTAAAAACCGATCTCTCATCGCTCCTGTTTCTGATATGTCGCGTGACATATCAGAAACAGGAGCGATGAGAGATCGGTTTTTAATTAGATTGTTTAAACACCTACATACTCATTCAAACGATTTAATGGTCATAGGGGATATAAATTTGACTTGCATTTTAAAATTCTTTATTTGATAAACTGAGAAAATCAAAACAGCCATTCAAACGAGTTAAAAGGGTATTTAAACACCTACATACTCATTCAAACGATTTAATGGTCATAGGGAATATCAATTTGACCTGAATTTTTAAATTCTTTATTTGATAAACTGAAAACATCAAAACAGCCATTCAAACGAGTTAAAAGGTTATTTAAATACATACATACTCATTCAAACGATTTAATGGTCATAGGGGATATAAATTTGACCTGAATTTTAAAATTCTTTGTTTGATAAACTGAAAACATCAAAACAGCCATTCAAACGAGTTAAAAGGGTATTTAAATACATACATACTCATTCAAACGATTTAATGGTCATAGGGGATATAAATTTGACCTGAATTTTTAAATTCTTTATTTGATAAACTGAGAACATCAAAACAGCCATTCAAACGAGTTAAAATGGTATTTAAACACATACATACGCATTCAAACGATTTAATTATAGATTAATGACACTTGTAACAATAAAAGAGGAGCATATTGAGTTCCTCTTGCGCTTAAAATCAGATTTTGAAAAGTTGGCAGGTATGGACTAATTAAAAGTGCTTTTTGAATTTGGTTTTGACAAAAATTGTATATATATACATATATAAAATCTTAATTCATTTTGTCGTTCAAAGTATTTTCTTATTTATAATAGAACTATAACACAATGACGGGATCTTTTAAAGTACAGAGTCGCGTTATTAGAACCAAAGAAACACAAAAAGTCGCATATACAAAACACACCAGCAAAATTGAAAGATAATACAAACACATTGACGGGATGTATAAGTACCGAGCCACGTCAAATGGATATCACAGAAAACAATCCAAACAGTAAAAGTAATATTAATATTAGAACAAAGACAAATAAAAGAACAATATAACACGTTGTTATAAGAATGATGATAAACAACGTCAGTAAGTGTTTTATTGCATATGTAACGTGTTTGGCTTATGAACTATATGTTCGTATCCGTTTTCACAGAATCTGAGACACTCCAATATCAATCTTTTAATTAACTCAAAAACCCAACTACAACTTGGAGGCTTTACTTAAAACTACAAGACAAACTTTGAAACTTAATAAAGAAATAACACTATTTACACAAATAACTTTGTATCAAAAAGTAGTCTGAAAACTAGAACCTCAATTTATCCTTGATCCTTTCACTGACTCCGAGGTCCCAACTGATTTGACAAACAATTATATTAAACTTAAGAATAAGCTTCAAAAATCCTAGGTTCCTGAAACACCTAGTCCCGAGACACCCAGTCTCTGAGACAACTAGTCTCTGAAGCACCTAGTTCCTGAGACAACTAGTTTTGAAGCACCTAGTCCCCGGATCACCTAAGTCACCAGATTATTACAAGCTATATGTTCGAGGGACTGCGACCATTCCCGAAAGAAATTACAGTTTCGGAACAACGCGGTAGCTTGCAATAATTGTAATACTTAGTCTCCGAAGCACCAAAGTCACCAGACTTTTACAAACCACCTGTTCGAGGGACTGCGACCATTCCCGAGGGAAATTACAGTATCGGAACAACCCGGTAGCTTGCAACAATCGTAAAGACTTCAAACACCGCTTGCTTCAAAACCACAAGCTTTCAACTCAAACTAGGTTTACAAACTTTCCTTTTAAAATACTTTATTGGCTGGTATTCACTTTCCGATGTTCATCCGTCGACGGCCAATTAATAAATCAGCGACTTGCAATGAATCGGTGTCTTTATATACCAAGAGCGCGGACCTCGAAGAGAGCACCCTAGCAACAATTAACGCGTCTCATAACAACCAAGGATAAAAGACTGATTTTATATGTATTATTCGTTAACGCATTGTTCAAACGGGTAATTTATTATGGATAACAATTCAACGATAAATTACAAATACTAGTATTGTCTTATGCCTAAACTGCATTTTTGTCACATTACCCACGCCTCCGATTTCATGCGTCCTCGCATGACTAACATACTTTTTTTTCTGTTATAACGTCTGTAATTTTGAGCGTTACTGTCAAAGAATAAGTTTAAAATGTCCATAACAAATTTTGCCTCTGCAGCGGCCCCAAGGAGCCTACTCTTAACGAAATCTGCAGGAGGGGTCTTTTACATGCACAGGGCATGACATGTTCCTGTACATGGGGCCTCGGATTTAACGTCCCCGTCCGACGGACTCTACATATATATCTATATATTTTTTTTCTCTTTGCTGAGTGTATTTCAACAGACCTCAACAGTTACAATAACAATAACATTTTATAAAAAACAACAACCAAACATTGCTATCTCAATAACCATTTAAACTCAACAAAATATAGAAAATTCTTCCTGAACTGTGTGTTTTGATTCTTTATTATTTCCAATATATCTATTAACAGTTACGAGAAATTTCAAAAGATTAAGTGATTTTTCATTTCTTGGAGCCACAAATTTCACTGGTCCTGACGGCCTTATTGTGCTCCTCGTTTTAAGACACATTTTATTAACAGTCTCCACATCTGTTTTGGGCTCTCTAACAACTTTTTCTTGTATCAGACTGTTTTCGTCATTATTGGCCAAGTTCTTCAACTCTACAAGATCTGACATCTCTTTTCCACTGTCGTGTGTTTCATCTTGATCTTTTGGTAGCTCAAAGATTTCAGCACCATTAACCTGGTGACACCTTGTCATATGACGTCTATGATATGCTGTCTTTTTATACCGTCTGTTACACTGGTTGCATATCAACTTGCTCTTCTCTTGATCTTTGTTTATAATTATAATACCAACTTCTGGCTTTGGTATAACAGGTTTTTTATGTTTCTAGACACCATTACGTCACTAGTAGGAGGCAGTTTTATAGTTGTTGCAACATCTACCCTGTAGCAGCCTATCTGACCTTCAAAATGTAAACGGTTCTCTCTTCCGTTTACCCAAATGCTACCTTTAGTGATATTTATTACACAATTATGGCTTCTTTGAAAGTCTATTCCCAATATACCATCTACGTTTAGGTCTGCTACTACAGCAATGTTTGAACAAACATGTCCATTTAAGTCAATGTCAATTATAGTTTTCCCAAACAGAATTAAGGGAGAACCATTTGCAGTCAGTATTTCTCTGTCCATTGGTGACAGAACCTGAGATTTCATACTGTCAAACATCTTTTTTGAAATAAGGGATACTGTCGCCCCTGTGTCTATAAGAATCTTTGCTTTACAACCATTGACCTTAGCCTCTATAAACATACCAGCCTCATTTGCTAATTTGTTAACTCCTATTACACCGTTCTGTTTTTCATGTGAAACTTCGGGTAGGTTTTGGGAGTTTGGATGTCCTCTTTTCACACTACTATCGGGACAATAGTTCTTGAAGTGTCCAAATTTTCCACAATTGAAACATCCTCGATTCTTGTGATTCTGGTATTGCGCCCGAGTCTGCTTTAAAGCTCTAACTTCTTGCTGCAGATCAGTCAAAGCTGTCTGCATGTTTTTAAGTAGCTCTACTGTTTTGTCGCTAGCGTCACTGTTGGTCCCGTCTCTCGTTATAGCCCCTGAATAGCCCTTCCCATTATCTTGCTTAATTTCGGCCTTATTAAAAGCTTCAAGTTCAACAGCGTGTCGAATCGCGTCGTTCAAGTCAGCAGGTCTAGCTTGTTTTATCCTTAGCCTCATGTCTACACTCATGAGTCCGTCTATAAACTGCTCTTTAGCAAGTGTTTCCCTAACGTCATTTGGGGCTGTTGGATATGAAAGGTTCACTAAGCGTCTTATGTCCTGACCTAATTCCGGAAGGCTTTCTGAAGCCTTTTGACGACGCTCCCGTAATTGTGTTCGGTACAATTCCGTTTGATTGGCAGGCGAAAATCTCTCTTCAAGAGACATGACAAGCTCTTTAAAATCTTGTCTTTTATCTGTGGGTAAATTTCCTAGTACCCCCTGGGCCTGTCCTCTCAATGAGACTGCCAAATATAAACCCTTTTCTGACTCTGTCCAGCCATTTATACGCGAACAGGCATCAAAATGAGACTTGTAATCTATCAATGATCCTTGGCCGTTAAACGTAGCGGGCTTTATGATATTTTTGCTTTTGTTGTCTCCCCTATATGCACCTAATTTATCTTGTGGTTTTGGCAAATTTTTCTTTAACCTTTCAGTAACAAAATTTGTCTCGAAAACAGAGTCTGAATAATTTTTCATCTCTGGAGCTAACTTTATCGAAGCTGGGATATGTTTATCAGGTATTGCAGGCCGTGGCATAACTTTTGACTTAGCCGCCCCTTTCCCAACATTTGAACTTTGGAGTATATTGCTGCCTGTAACAAAGTCGGGGTCTGGAATAATGGAAGTACGAAATCCAGAGTCAGATTGTCTTGGCCATGTTGCTTGATTGATAGGAATTGACTGAGAAAAGTCTGGGGCATTCTCAAAACTCTTAGATCTTTAGCATTCTATTTCCTTGTTTAATCTATCTAACTCCCTGGTCAAATTTCTTGTTTCGACACTGTAAGGGTCATACAACATTTTATCTTCTTTGTATGTTCGGGACATATTTTGAAGAATAAATTAAACAATTTTCCAAATATATTTTATTAAACAATTTGACAATCAATGTATTTACAAAACAGTGTGTTGCTTCTTGCAATTAAGGACAAATAGGAAATAATGACAATAAAACAATGTGATTATTTACATATAATACTGAAGTTTCTCAGATCCCACCGCTGCCACCAATTTTGTAACGTGTTTGGCTTCTGAACTATATGTTCGTATCCGTTTTCACAGAATCTGAGACACTCCAATATCAATCTTTTAATTAACTCAAAAACCCAACTACAACTTGGAGGCTTTACTTAGAACTACAAGACCAACTTTGAAACTTAATAAAGAAATAACACTATTTACACAAATAACTTTGTATCAAAAAGTAGTCTGAAAACTAGAACCTCAATTTATCCTTGATCCTTTCACTGACTCCGAGGTCCCAACTGATTTGACAAACAATTATATTAAACTTAAGAATAAGCTTCAAAAATCCTAGGTTCCTGAAACACCTAGTCCTGAGACACCCAGTCTCTGAGACAACTAGTCTCTGAAGCACCTAGTTCCTGAGACAACTAGTTTTGAAGCACCTAGTCCCCAGATCACCTAAGTCACCAGATTATTACAAGCTATCTGTTCGAGGGACTGCGACCATTCCCGAGAGAAATTACAGTTTCGGAACAACGCGGTAGCTTGCAATAATTGTAATACTTAGTCTCCGAAGCACCAAAGTCACCAGACTTTAACAAACCACCTGTTCGAGGGACTGCGACCATTCCCGAGGGAAATTACAGTATCGGAACAACCCGGTAGCTTGCAACAATCGTAAAGACTTCAAAAACCGCTTGCTTCAAAACCACAAGCTTTCAACTCAAACTAGGTTTACAAACTTTCCTTTTAAACTACTTTATTGGCTGGTATTCACTTTCCGATGTTCATCCGTCGACGGCCAATTAATAAATCAGCGACTTGTATGTGGTGGTGTTTAACGACCTTGACTGGCTATACAGCCCTCGCACGGTCGGCTCGGTGCCCGAAGGCGATTGGTGAGCGTTTGAATAATTTCTGCCGTGGGTCAGGAACAGGTAGTAAGGACGCCGAATGGAGGCCGCCATCTTGGTTTTGTTGAGTTGATTTTGCTTTGTTTACTATTTTGGATTTTACTTCTTCACAACGGCTGCTTTCAGGGCCAGTTTGGTCAGCTTGGCAG
This sequence comes from Mytilus edulis, assembly GCF_963676685.1. Taxonomy (NCBI): domain Eukaryota; kingdom Metazoa; phylum Mollusca; class Bivalvia; order Mytilida; family Mytilidae; genus Mytilus; species Mytilus edulis. The sequence goes on along the minus strand of NC_092350.1, from coordinate 65,408,309 downwards.
CCCGCTAACCTCGATGAGTGAGTACTGGTAGATGAATGGTGGACGTAGTTCTAAAGATGACAGGAAGCGTTATCAGGACCAAAGCCGTGAGGCAGTGAAATGAAGGTCGTATCACCCAACAGCCTAGGATACAGCCCTCGGACGTTAATCGGCATAACACTCCCCATGATACAATGGTTTTGGAGTGCATGTTAACGCGGGTACGCCAACTACTACGTCTATCTGTACGGCATGGATTGGTTTCTGTCATCTTAAGTAGTATGTCGTTGTTCATCTAACTGTAAACCCTCATCGAAGATAGCGGGTAAAGGAGAGCTGGCCCAGCACGTCCGTTCCGCTGTAATGACTGAGACGTGACTGATACTTGCAATGAATCGGTGTCTTTATATACCAAGAGCGCGGACCTCGAAGAGAGCACCCTAGCAACAATTAACGCGTCTCATAACAACCAAGGATAAAAGACTGATTTTATATGTATTATTCGTTAACGCATTGTTCAAACGGGTAATTTATTATGGATAACAATTCAACGATAAATTACAAATATTGTCTTATGCCTAAACTGCATTTTTGTCACACATACACGAATGTAAAAAATACGAAGGAGTAAACCCAAAATACCCGACCAAAATAAAACTGCGGGAAATTTTATTTTTCAAAACACTATCAAGCATTTAAAGAAAAGCAAGTTCTTGCAAAGAAAACATTATATAACATGTTTGCGCGTTGATCGAGGGTCTGGATGCGGATCCTTCGTTTATTTTATTCTTTAAGGTTCATCATAACAAATGGACAAATATGGCCGTATTTTCACCTCTGTGTACAGACTTACCTGTGCCGTTTGGAAAGTTTTAAGGCCTAGCATCCACTAGATATATAAAAATTTGAAGCATTTTTTGTTTAAGAAAGATAAAATATTTTTTTTGGTTTTTGATGGGCATTTTTTTCCTTTCTGCAGAAGGTGTAAAAATAAACAAACACCTGAATTACTTTGGTACTATCCACTCAGATAAACTCTTTAACTCACCTATAGTTTTGAAGCTACCTGTTGTCCATGTCAATTAAGGACTATCAATACATTACAAACCGGTTTTTACCTGATGGAGCATCTCAAGTTGTCCCACACCTTACGCATGAAGGAAAAAAATGCCCATTAAAATCAAAAAGAGATTTTATTTTTCTGAAACATAAAATGCATTTAACTTTTATATATATAGTGGATACCAGGCATTAAAACTTTCCCAACTAGACAGGCCGGTATTAAGTCTGTCCTCAGAGTAGTTTTTGGCATGTAAAACAGCCATATTTGTCCGTTTGTTATGATGAACCTAAATTTATATAATTTTAATATTCTAGAGTTATCAAAACTGAATTGAAATTTAATTTGCACTACGGAGATCCTAGCATCTAAATCTCAGTCTCATATATTACTGATGGGCCTCTGTGTCAGAGTGGTCTAAGTCGTTACTTCTGTAATCACTAGCCGGTCAAGTTCGAACCCCCTCATGCGGGTGAACTCGACTCCATTCTTAATTGACTAGAATTGTCAGTTTTCCTGTCTCGAAGGTCTGTGGTTTTCTTCGGGCACTCCGGCTTCTCAAGATCCACTGATAAAACTGGCTGCCATGCATGATATAGCCCAAAAGCTGTGTTTAAAAGAGGCATTATAATACAAAAAAACCAAATCAAATCAAACCATTTGTTACTGACTTATACATTTGTAGAAATTTTTCATAACTTTTGAATTGTTCGAATATAACTAAAAGCTTAACTGTGACTGATGGGACTATGTTGCTAAATGATTGAGATTCAGAGTATGTGTAGTCCAATCCTTAATACCGCAGTCCCACTAAGCCACGATCACAATACGATCTGTGAAAAAAAGGCAAGTTTTGATGATCGTAGTACGATCGTGTAGATCGCAGTAAGGTCGTACCATGGTCGTGGTTAGGTCTTCAAGATCGTGATGAGCGTTGCCAACTTTGGACATGTTCAAAACAATCGTGGTGCGGTCGTGGCGAAATCAGGTCGTATAGTAGAAGCGTAGTGAGAGCGCACTAAGGTCTAGTAAGATCGAAAAGGTCGCTGTACCATCGTAGCGAGAGCGTAGCGAAAGCGTGATTCTATTCAGAGAGACTGAACTACGATCTCATCACCGTGACCTAACTACGCTTCCTAAAACGTTACGCACGCTGTTCCTACAACCCCTAGGATTTAAAACAGAATCTTCAAAATTTCCTCCGCAAAACAAAATAAAAATGTTAGCAAACACGAACCACTATTAAAACAAATTCAATATATGTTTTGAATTATGTTTTTATAGCTCTTGATCATATACTAAGTAATATCCAGTATATTTGAGGATTAAAATAACAAAGATATGTGAAAAAAAACGGATGTCCAACGTTACATTTATGAAAACCTGGTTTAACTCTTATGTATAGTGATCCTATTTCTTATCATCTGATCTCCCGGGAACTTGGCAGGAACAACGACATGTGTCGGTTCTTTGTGTCGTTAAAGCCGTTATTTTGCCAAATTTCATTTGAGTCGGTGGCTGCATATTAAACAAGAATAAGAAAAATGTCCAACGACGTTTTTCGGTAACTTAACGACTGAAAGTGAATTTTATAAGTAGATATAGCGGAAAATGAATAAAAAGAGTAAGACAATAATAACATCTACCGAAAGTACAAATATTTGCCTCATTGTTCGTGAGTTCAAATATTGCAGATTTTATAAAATCTTCTCTACACAGTCGTTTTTCAAGCGGTAGCCATTTTGTCCAAGTTGATATTTCATTTTTCAAAGGTGTTAACGCGTATTTTTTAACTAATATTTCAATAAGTTATTTATAATTGATCAAATCAAAAGTTAGATACACGAAGAGTACAAAATGCCAAAATTCTTTTCTTATAAACTACATACTTAGGTCTTAAAGGAATAATTTTTTTCAACACATTAAAAAACGGTAGCCATTTTGTCCAAACGTCTAAAAACGTCGAAAAATCCGAAAAACGCTAATTTCCGACGTTACATGTGCTAGTAAAGTTTCAATTAAATGTTTATGATATTTAAAACATATCGTTTGGTGAAATTTGGAAAAAGATGTTGATGGCTGCCGAAAAAAAAGAATAGTGCATGTTGCTATATGTATAGACTCCGACCGGGACATAGATTCGACACAGGTTATTAATTAAATTTTGCAATTTGTATTGATCGTTTATAGCTTTTATCAAATTTATTTATAAAGAATCGTGAAAAGGGAAATTAAATCTCATTACATGAACTTCGTTCAACTTTTGCAAAGACAAATTGGAAACACCAAGTCAATCCTCTAAATGTAAAATGCGAATTTTAATTTATGTTGCGGAAGGACTACGAAATAGATCATTTAAACTTGTCATTTCAGTAAGGTGCATTCACCAATTATATTAAAAGACTTAATACAAGTCCACGGAATGTTTTACTTCGCAATTTGTCCTGCTATTCATGTTATAACTGAAAGTAATTCCTGTACTACATGTAGTAGCGAAGCCGGAACTTTTCGTCAATATTAAGTTGTGCATGCAATTGAGGTAATTGAAAGACAAATCCAAAACAGCGACCAAAACCGTTTCATTGAATTAATAAAACTCGGGATTATATTAGCCGTTTTTACAGACAATACAGGAGTAAATTACTATATTTTAAAATGTATATCAGAAGTTAAACAATTTAAGCAAGCAACTTTAGATGACTTAGAAAATAATTCTCAAGCCAAGATTCAAGAAATTGAAGGGGTGCATTTCGAGAAATTATGTGCCATGCAAGGAAAATACAATTCTATTCAAATTAATCAAGGTTAAAAATGTTTCGATTTACTTGCAGAGTATCAGATATATTTGTATTGGGGTTAAATTAAGATATAGAAATTTTACAATAACAGATGATATGCACCATGAAAGTTAAACATCCTATGATAAAAGTTTTGCACATTATTTATGGAAAACCGTATACATGTACTTCCGTCCAATTTTTCCTTCCTACATTACTTGCGACAGTAAGCACTACATTTTTAGGTGAAATAACTTAAAAGGTAAACATTATTAAATCGATTTCCACAACTTGAGGTAATTTATGATAAAATGATATCACAAAAAGAACAGAACCAGAATCAATCAACAACATATAAAAAACGAATAAAATTTGCAAAAAATAATCAAAGTCAAAAACCCTCTTTGACGCCGCATTTTTAGTGTAACGTCGTGTTGTAGGAACATCGTACACAACGTTTCTACGACTATGCCACGTTCGCACCACGCTGTTGAAGATCATAGTACGATTCTAGCACGCCCATGCCGTCCTCATCACGCTCTTCTTACGACCTGACTACGTTCCTACTACGACCATGGCATCATTCTCATTGTCATTTTCACATAAAATATATTATATATCTACAGGTTTTGTTTATTTGTATGTAGTTCTTGTTCATTTTCTATAACGGCTCAACCATTCTTCTCGTTTATATAGATTAGACCGTTGGTTTTCCCGTTTGAATGGTTTTACATTTGGGGCCCTTTATAGCTTGCTGTTCGGTGTGAGCCATTGCTCCGTGTTGAAGGCCGTACCTTGGCCAATAATGGTTTACTTTTATAAATTGTTACTTGGATTGTGAGTTGTCTCATTGGCACTCATACCACATCTTCCTATATCTATCGACACATCTGTGTCATCTCTGCTATCGTTCACTATGATATCGTCAATTGCTCTTTATGGATCAGCAAAATGTTGTAATTTAAATAAGAATGGATTGGTCAGTCCAAAATATCTGCTTGATCAGGATTCGTTACTACCAGAGCTCCCTCTGCCTCTACATCAACCCCTACCACCGCGCCCACGTGTTCTAGAAGATTTTGGTGGCATGACTGTATTGTTTCCGAGAATTCTATGTATTAATCAGATATAGAAGGAATGGAATTGTATTGATATGGAAGACGATGTTGGCGTTATTACTGTGCTAATGTAGTAAGATCACGGTATGAACGTAGTCCACAATCGTGGTAAGAACGTACTATAATCGCAGTAAAAGAGTGGTAAGATCGTGTTGCAATCGGATAACTCGTGGTATGTTCGTAGTGAGAACGTGATGAGCGTAGAAAGATCTTGATAAGCGTAGTAAAGTCGTAGAATAAGCGCGGTGAGAACGTGGTATAATCGTAGCGGGATCGTTGTAGAAGCGTAATGAGGACGTAGTAGCATCGTGAAAGCAACAAAAATTTACATTGTCATGCCGATCATACCGCGACCTCACCACGATCTGGATTTATTTTAGATCGTGGTGAGCGTAGTGCGATCGTGGTCTACATGGTCTAGTCGGACTGCATGGGGCTTAAGGAGTAAAGTCTAAATCAGATTCATATCTCCAAATGCTTTCAAATTACTAGTACAAAAAAATCTGAAATACCATAAAATGTGTAAGTATGCATGTCTTTCGATTCTAATTATTTTTTTATAGTGTGCACGTGTCTTTCCACAGTCACTTGTTGTCTTTCTGTGTTGTGGTGTAACACTATTGTTTCAGGTAAGGGTGAAGGTTGGTACTTATATACATTTAAACCCGCTGCATAAAGTGTTTGTCCTAAGTCATGAACCTGAATTTTCGACTCTCCTTTGATACCATTTGCGAGTATATATGGTCTTGATGAAACGATAATAGCCTCAGGCGGAAAGGGACTATATATATAGTCATTCATATCTCTTGCACGTAAAATACACTCTTGTAGATTTCGAAAAAGAGCAGACTTATGCTGCTACAAGGCAGCATCCTCAAAGGGGAAAGGGATTTATATAAGTTGCAATAACTTGTTTCCCAATATACTATAAATAAACCGCGCTAAAACCGCGCTGAAGTACGTCCATTATTCATAGTTCATTATTCATTATTCAATAATGAATAATGAAATAGTTCACTATTCACTATTCGTTATTGAAAAATGAATAATGAATAATGAAATGGTTTATGTTTCATTATTCAAATTGAAGCGGTGAATAGTGAAAAAAATATAGAAAAAATTGACTGTGACACAATAGCTATATTTTGATTCGAAATGACCATAAGAGGGTTTACGGAGGACCTAAATGCCACAAAATGCATAAAAATGAGGAAATTTAAAAAAGAAGATGTGGTATGATTGCCAATGAGACAGCTATCCAGAAAAACCACAATGACATAGACATTAACAACTATAGCTCACCGTACAGCCTTCAACAATGAGCAAAGCCCATACCGCACAGTCAGCTATTAAAGGTTCCGCAACGAATATTAGAAGTCCTAAATGCCGAAATACGCGTGAAAATCAAGAAATAGCCAATTTTGAATAATGAAATGGATATTTTGAATAATGGAATGGAGTGCGGCGACCCTATAGGTTGCACTTTGTAAATACAGCTGTTTCTCAAAACACGCCTCTTTTGGGGAGTAATTGAATATTCATAGAAAATTCATTTTGTTTACATACTGGTTCCCAGTTATGCTCTCTGTGTTCCATATCGCAGAGACAGAACTTGGGAATGTTACCAGTAAATAAACACGTGCATATTGTTTACATTGAAATCTGTGGTAACCTTTCATTCGAGGTAGGGGTAGTTAAGAAAATTAGTGTAAGTTTAAACTCTGAGAAGTTCAGGGCATATAAACGTTGAAAATATGCCGCACAGCCCTATATTTTGACCTTTGAAAAAAATTGTGGTGCATATGAACTTTCAATTCTAGGATAAGATTTTTTTCAAAACTTCATAGTAAAAGTGGTACAGTTTTAGCCGTAAAAGGAGTTCCTATGGGAAATTGCATTGTCAATATTTACAGAAATGCAACCTATAGCCCCCAATTATAGATAAACCTTATACCTCATTCGAAAGCTGATTACAAGACAAACAAAATGTTTATAATCAATATGTTCCGCAACGAATATTAGAAGACCTAAATGCCAAAAAACGCGTGAAGATTAAGAAACAGCCAATTTTGAATAATGAAATGGATATTTTGAATAATGGAATGGACTGTGGCGACCCTTTAGCCCCTATTATAGATAAACCTTATACCTCATTCGAAATCTGATTACAAGACGAACAAAATGTATATAGTCAATATGTTCCACAACGAATATTAGAAGACCTAAATGCCTAATTACGCGTGAAAATTAAGAAATAGTCAATTTTGAATAATGAAATGGATATTTTGAATAATGGAATGGAGTGCGGCGACCCTTTAGACCCTAATTATAGATAAACCTTATACCCCATTCGAAAGCTGATTACAAGACGAACAAAATGTATATAGTCAATATGTTCCGCAACGAATATTAGAAGACCTAAATGCCTAATTACGCGTGAAAATTAAGAAATAGTCAATTTTGAACAATGAAATGGATATTTTGAATAATGGAATGGACTGTGGCGACCCTTTAGCCCCTAATTATAGATAAACCTTATACCTTATTCGAAAGGTGATTACAAGACGAACAAAATGTATATAGTCAATATGTTCCGCAACGAATATTAGAAGACCTAATTGCCAAAATACGCGTGAAAATTAAGAAACAGCCAATTTTGAATAATGAAATGGATATTTTGAATAATGGAATGGACTGTGGCGACCCTTTAGCCGCTATTATAGATAAACCTTCTACCTCATTCGAAAGCTGATTACAAGACGAACAAAATGTATATGGTCAATACGTTCCGCAACGAATATTAGAAGACCTAAATGCCTAATTACGCATGAAAATTAAGAAATAGTCAATTTTGAATAATGAAATGGATATTTTGAATAATGGAATGTAGTGCGGCGACCATTTAGACCCTAATTATAGATAAACCTTATACCTCATTCGAAAGCTGATTACATAACGAACAAAATGTATATAGTCAATATGTTCCACAACGAATATTAGAAGACCTAAATGCCTAATTACGCGTGAAAATTAAGAAATAGTCAATTTTGAATAATGAAATGGATATTTTGAATAATGGAATGGACTGTGGCGACCCTTTAGCCCCTAATTATAGATAAACCTTATACCTCATTCGAAAGGTGATTACAAGACAAACAAAATGTATATAGTCAATATGTTCCGCAACGAATATTAGAAGACCTAAATGCCTAATTACGCGTGAAAATTAAGAACTAGTCAATTTTGAATAATGAAATGGATATTTTGAATAATGGAATGGAGTGCGGCGACCCTTTAAACCCAAATTATAGATAAACCTTATACCTCATTCGAAAGCTGATTACAAGACGAACAAAATGTATATAGTCAATATGTTCCGCAACGAATATTAGAAGACCTAAATGCCTAATTACGCGTGAAAATTAAGAAATAGTCAATTTTGAATAATGAAATGGATATTTTGAATAATGGAATGGACTGTGGTGACCCTTTAGCCCCTAATTATAGATAAATCTTATACCTCATTCGAAAGCTGATTACAAGAGGAACAAAATGTATATAGTCAATATGTTCCACAACGAATATTAGAAGACATAAATGCCAAAATACGCGTGAAAATTAAGAAATAGCCAATTTTGAATAATGAAATGGATATTTTGAATAATGGAATGGACTGCTGCGACCCTTTAGCCCCTAATTATAGATAAACCTTATACCTCATTCGAAAGCTGATTACAAGAGGAACAACATGTATATAGTCAATATGTTCCGTAACGAAAATTAGAAGAGCTAAATGCCAAAATACGCGTGAAAATTAAGAAATCGCCAATTTGGAATAATGAAATGGATATTTTGAATAATGGAATGGAGTGCGGCGACCCTTTAGACCCTAATTATAGATAAACCTTCTACCTCATTCGAAAGCTGATTACATGACGAACAAAATGTATATAGTCAATATGTTCCGCAACGAATATTAGAAGACCTAAATGCCAAAATACGCGTGAAAATTCAGAAATAGCCAATTTTGAATAATGAAATGGATATTTTGAATATTGGAATGGACTGGCAGACCCTTCAGCCCCTAATTACAGATATATATATTATACCTCAATCGAAAGCTTATCAAGAGAGGAACAAAAGGTATATAGTCAATATGTCCCGCAACGCATATTAGAGAAGTAACGAAGGACTTAAATATCGAAATACACCTGAACATTAAGAAATAGCCAATTTTGAATAATGAAATGGGTATTTTGAATAATGGAATGGACTGGCAGGACCCTTCAACCCGTAATAACAGATATATATTATACCTCAATCGAAACCTTATTAAAAGAGGAACAAAAGGTATATAGTCAATTTGTTCCGCAACGCATATTAGAGGAGTAACGAAGGACTTAAAGATCAAATTACGCGTGAACATTGAGAAATAGCCAATTTTGAATAATGAAATGGATATTTTGAATAATGGAATGGACTGCTGCAACCCGTCGCCTCTTATTCAGGATTTTTTTTACACCAAATCAAAGCTTATTAATAGAAGAATAAACTGAGAATAAACATTATGTGCCGCAATGACCATTACAGGGATTACAGAGGACCTAAATGCCAAATTACGCTTGAAAATTAAGAAATAGCAAATTTTGAATAATGATTGGGTATTTTGAATAATGGAATGGAATGCTGCGACCATTTATCCCCTAATTATAGATATACTTTATACCTCATTCGAAAGCTTATTACGAGAGGAACAAAAGGTATATAGTCAATATGTTTGGCAAGGCATATTAGAGGAGTAACGACGGACTTAAATGTCGAAATAATACGTGAATAAATTGAGAAAAAAAACAATATGTACCGCAATGACCATTTTAGGGGTTACGGGGGACTAAAATGCCAAAATACGCGTGAAAATAAAGAAATAGCCAATTTGCATAATGAAATGGATATTTTGAATAATGGAATGGAATACTGTGACCCTTCAGCCCTTTATTACAGATCTACCTTATACCTCATTCGGACGCTTATAAAAAGAGGAACACATGGTATATAGTCAATTTATTCCGCGGAGTAACGAAGGACTTAAATATCGAAATATGCGTGAACATTTTGAGGGGAGTTCTGCTGGGACCGGACTGAAAAATTCGAAAATCTTGCACGCTCGTTGACGAGGTTAAGAGGAGAAAAAGTGGGGGCTGGGGTCGTGGGAAAATGTATCTTTGTGGAAGAAAGAAAACACACCAAGAAAAATCCACAGATAATAAACACAATGGATTGTGAGATTACAAATATGTCTGATCAGAGAGAGAATATGGCGCAAGAGGTCAAAATTTTAGAAAATACTGCTGAGGAAACCCTCAAATGGCGAGAAGTTAGTCAGTACTCACCCTGGATTGTCAAAGACATTAAAGATGTTGACACAAAGTTGACACGAAATGTGGGTTCGCAAAAATCATAACCTTGTGCTGGAAAGGGAAAAATATCCGGGGATGTGAAAGACTAAACAATCAGCTGACCACCGTCGGGGCAAAGAGAGAGACCGATGGAGCAGTGCAAATCGTGAGCTATGGGATGAAAAAAAACCAGGCGCACCGGCTATGATTACCACGGCTTTTATATTTTTGATAAGGACGGTATAATTGGAAGTGTTAGGATATGTTGTTTAAGCCTGAAAATCGGGTATAAAACCATTGAATTGAGTTTTTGAGGCAGGTGACGACTTTCCCAAACTCGGCATCATAGATCAGTTCATCATTAGCTAAATCAGATCTGATACATTGCTCAACCAAGGACTCTTTGGACTGGGGCAATCGCAAGGTATCGTGGTGTTTTTTTGGTTTTGTTTTTGTTACATGCCTAGAAATTAGTGTGAGATCCATTACGGTGGTAGCATTCAAGCAAGCTAGAAACCCCAGAGGAAGGGTGGCTATAAGACCTGTACCGGTCAAAGCTGAACCCAAGGTACTGCTGGTTAACATCAAACTAACCACAGAACAAGCACCCAGTGCTACAGATACAGCTTTGTCCAGACGTTTATAGGCATTAAAGGTAGTTTGATACCTTCAAATTTCTGCATCGAGTTGATTCGACACACATTGTCGGTACCAAGAATCTAAATCGTTCATTTATTTTATAGGAGCATACCGAGGAGGGCAATGTTTTTGAAGGGACTGTAAGCATCTAAATATAAGATCAGAACGGCTCCGTCATGGAATTGCTGACCACGCTCCAAGTAGAGTCCATACCCATAGGTAATCCGGGCGTTTGGGGATTTGAGGTAGAGACCGTTGCCACTGGGATTCACTGTGTAAACGCAAGAAGATGAAAACGGATAGTGAGATGTTCACCTCTGAGATCGATGAGCCTACCGTCTTGATCGTTGATATATGTTTGCATGCGATTGCTGGTTCGCAAGATCACTAGCAAGTATACTACCAAAAGGTGCTTGGGGGTTTGAATGATTTTCATACCAGGACCGTCTGCGGGAAAAAAAAGCTGTAGATTGAAGACTGTTGTGTATCATTTACATAACTTCATGGTTGATATCACCATTCACCAGAATGCTGTTGATTCTGATGATATTTACAATGTGCTCCCCTTCTGTATAACCGTTTGTGATCATACCGAACGTGTAAATCTGCCACTTGGATCCCAAGACGGTGTTGATGTTATTGACAACTTTGAAGTCTACTTGATAGAGTTTGGCGAGGGTCAGCGTTGCTTTAGGGTCGCTTGGTTGGCATCGATGATGATCTTCGTTTTGTGTTTGTTGAGCCGTAGCTGTCGCTGGATTTCATTGTTGATGTCTTCGATGTCATAGGAACCTGTGCTCAGTGCGATGGAAAACCAGTTGGCACCATCATCGGGAGAGTAGCAGATTGAATGGTTTCCTGTATACATATGAATGTTAGGGGTGGAATTATTGGTTTTCAGATTTACCAATGCCATCTCGTAGGTCTTTGATTCCTTGAGTTGCAGTGGAGGTTGAACCGGGAAAGAATTTGGCTATCGTTTCCAGAAACGATGAAGGAAAACCCATGCTTGGGGTTGGTGATTTTAGCAATTGCTGAAACCATGTGTTATCCATTTATTTATGGTACACCATTATCACATATTTTTACTTCCACTCTTCGATACCGTCATACTGCATAGACTTCGGCAGGGCGGCTGGCAAAGAGGAGTTACTTGTAGGTGAATTTTATCCATTTTTGTACTTTTTGTACACGACGTTCATCTTCTGACTATCGGATTCAAATGGACTGGTGACTCACATCAATGACAAACAGATACAGATCGTTGAAATCGGAGGGGTTAATGTTGCAGTTGCTGATAAAACGGTCAATGTTGAAGTAGTTAGAACTCTGCGACATTCTTGTACTCTCTGGCGATCTTGGTTTGTGTGAAACTGGCATTAAGTCTAACGCCAGGTAGCGCTCTGCGTTGAGGGTGACGTAGATAGTTCGCAACCGGCAGTGGTCGAACACGGCTTCATTTTAAGTCCGATCGTACTTTTACCGGTCTGAAGGCTACGATGATGTATCTCAGTTTCTCCCGACCGCTCTTGGCAGACAAACGCCAGTGGAACTGTAAGGTTTCGGTAGCACTTGTAGAATCACACTGTCGTATTCGGAACCAAAATCGATCTTACTCTTGCTTTGGATGGTCTTTTACAACCGCAGTTTTTTTTTATCGGAAGGAAGGAAGGACGTGAGGAACAAACCAAGAGATCTTACTCAGGATGATTTTCGCCACGTCGTTGACGGCAGCAGGAGGATGGCATTGTCGTCCGAGTCGCGCACGAGTGACAATTCGTGCTTGAATCCATACACAATCTTGTTGTAATCGTCTGCAAAGCCGAAAATATGTCTCATGAGAGCTTGCATTAATTGTAACTGATAGTCTTGAAGAGAAACATGATTCCATTGTTAATGAGAGACACTAGATCTGCATTAGCATATGAACTACCGTGGTTCTTTTACAGTCGCCCCTTTACCAAGAGATAACTTTCAGCGGGATGGAGGAACAAGTCTTGGGTTTCGATGTTGATTCGGATCTCACCTGAATTATTCAGGTTGGCACCAGCTTGAGGTTCGTATTCGTGAACCTTATATTTTTGGAGACTTACGTCGTAGATCAACCCTTCGGTGATTACAAGGATGTTGGACATTATGTATTTATTTATAGCGCAGCACAAAGTCGTGGCTGGTAGCAATGCCAGAACCGGAGATCAGGTTGTTCAACTGGAGTTGCTGCGGTTTGCTGGTTGACCATTGGACTGTTGAGTGGACATTCTGCATTTTCGGGGGCGGGTCACTTTATCAACCACATGGTCGACGGCTTTGGGGCCCCTTTTTCAACACCTCTCAAGGCTTCATTGGTGTTTGCACTCACGGTCTTACTTCCTATGGTTTTGGTGGCAGAGGAAGTAAACATGCGTCCAGCCAAACTGTTAATTGTGCCAAACAGTCCTCTACCACTGTATGCCTACTTTCAGGCGTAACCTTTCTTGATTTGCAACATTTATTATAGGATACTATGATGAAGCGCCATATATTCTTCGATGCTGATATATCTACCCTTTTTCATAGCATGGACAATCGACACAATTTCGTTGCGCACACCATTATTTCCTGCTCGGTATGCTGCAGCACACAGTTCCAAGCGATCTAGAATCTGCTTGAAGTTGGAAAAAAACACGGTTTGCAGCTCACTGCCAAACTTATATTTCTGGTAGATGTGGGACACGATTCCCATCCACTTGTAATTCTTACTCGCTTTCGGGGTTCTTGAAAAGATGGAATTGCCTTTATACTAGGGATGTCAAAAGATCTGAAATTTAATACTCGGATACTCGGTCAAGATACTAGTACTCGGATGAATCTTAAACGTCTATTGAAAAGTTGAGATTTAAGGTGGGATGCAGTGTTTTGTTACATATAAAACTAACGTACTATAAACATTGCTCCTCTGTTTTTGTGTCAATTAAGCAATGAATTACCGACTGCCGTTTTTTACAAATAACCTATCATAATAGCAGTTTGTGTACGTGTTCATGAACCAAATTACAATAAAAAAAACCAAAAATATTTGCATATAAAGTCCGACAAAGTAGCCAATATATGTATCATCTATTCATGAGGAGTTGGTATCTTTTATGATAGGACTTGTCCATTAATTTGGCAACAATAATATTGGACTTCAAATAACTGTTTTGTGTTGCTTAGTCTTCCCTTTTTGCACCATCGTTTATCTGATTTTCTTTTTTTTTAAAGCCATGACGTTGTCAGTTTATTTTCGACTTTGTTTTATTTAATATTAAACAATTATAGTTAAGTTTAAAATACAGAGTGATTAAATTAATTTAATTGTACATCTCATACCAATAACGTTTACATAGAAGTCTTGATTAACAAACAAAGGTGAGTTTTATGGCTTGTGACGAGTTAATTATTAATCCATGAAAGTGTTGATCCGTATACAAACACCGTTAAAAATGTCCCTAATCTGTTGCGTAGGGTTCACCGCCGGTCACTTTGATTTTGTTCTTATTTAGAAATATGATCTGGTCAACAATTTCAGACGAAAGACTGTTTGACTTTCTATTTTTTGTTACAAGTAGTGCACATGAAAACATTCCCTCGGAAGGAAAGGACGTTGCTGATACTACTTTAACAAATAGTAGCCTCAGGATAATCATATCTATAATCTTAATTGATTTTATTTAATATTACGAAGGGGATATTTCAACGGAACTAAAGTGAGTGGAAATGTGAAGAGAAAATATCTCAAAATGTATAACAGGCAAACGAGTATCCGAGTACTAAAACTGTACTCGAGTACTCGGCCTTCCGAGCGAGTACCCGAGTACTCGAGTACTCGTTGCCATCCCTACTTTATACATATCACCGGAACTTTTCAGGATCTCTGCATAGTCGTCAAGGTCGTCGTGCTCGAACGATTCTGGTTTCTTTTTCACCATAACTTCCCAGAGGCCAAGGGTTCCTTTGTACTTTACACTATCCATGAACAAATTATCGCCGTCAAAAGTAACTGGTCAGCTTCTGATGAAGATACCATCGTTTTCAGATCGCAATCAAAAGGTGTGGTCGGCGGATGTAGTCATACTGAGCTGCAAATGCTGCTGTGCTCGAGCTCCAAGGACTGTTTCTGTAGGTGGTGCAATTAGTAGTGGGTCGGCAAACTTGGACGGTGGAGGAGGGAGTACTGGCACTGTTGCAGGAAGGTCTGCAATCTTTTTGGTAATCTGTGAAGCTGCCTCTCGCTAAGCCTCAACCACAGGCTTGAACACCTTGTAAAGGTCCCGGCTAAGTTCAATCTTGTAGAGGCGATGTTGCATATTACTGGCTTGAATCTTCCGTTTGGTGTCTTGCAACTCCCTGACAGCTGCTTAGGGTCGATAATCTTGATAAATGTCATTTATCTAATAGGATCGAATGCTGTTGAACGCCCCTAAGCGTTGGTGTGAACGCCCCTAATCAATGAGTTGCTCATGAAGGTATTACACAGCTGATACGGATCCCTTTTCTTCGAAAGATTCAAGTGTCATGGGTATGTGCACTGGTGGCCTCAAAGCGTCTTGGCAGGGCATTGAGGTTGAGAAAATCGCTACACCTTACCATAATGGTGGAGTTCCATGCATTGAAATCACCTCCACCGCTTTAGATCGGTCGAAGGATCACTCAACTGCATTTTCAACATGGAACCCACTCAAAATTGCATTTGCAGGGCCATTCGAACTTGCAGGGCTGGGGTTCCTCTGTGTCCAGATATTATCTATTTATATTATCTTATACCTCAAAGAACTCATTTAATTTGCATATTTTCCATTTGCCTTGGTGCTTGTAAAATCGATGGTTACAAATCCATAGGGCTTGGACCAGCAATGCTTACACAGAGCGTCAAACTGTACTGTTCCTTGGTGAGATCGTTGCAGTGATCGTGTCGGATGTGGTCGATATTCTTAGCATTCTGCTGAAAGAGGCAGGGGAAGTTGGCATTCTCCCGGATCGACTGGCGGGGCAGTGTGAAGTAGTTCTGGCACAGGTAGAAACAATCGACGTTGTCTTTACACGTGTTCTGTTTTCTCAGCATCAAGTCGTCGAACACCATGAGGTTCACCATGAGGTTCTTACGGCTGGGATCAAGTTCTCGGGGGTTTGGTACATCGCTTCCTTGATCGAAAAAAGTATCGATACCACTCGGGTGTCGTGGTGGTGATAAGGTGTTGACCACATCGATCAACGAGTAGGGTGACTTGCCTTTGCACTGTAGTAGGTCTCGATATCTTCTTTAGGGAAGCTTTTTTTCCAGCGCTTGCTCCAACTGCTGGTAGATAGGTTGTTGAAGCGATTATCCGTAGACGTACAATCGATTTTAGTCGGAGCCATCAATCGCGCTGGAATAGGTTGTTCAGCAGCGTCGTCTTACCACAGTCCGATTTCCCAATGATCAACTGACTTATCGATCGCTGAAGTAGGAGGTAGTGATTACTCCTCGCGGGGGCGTTGGCACTGTAGGAAATGTCTTCAACGTTCATTTATTAAAATAACATAGAGATGATTTTCTGCGTGAAAGTCATAGAAAGACGGACACAGTTAACACAAGCGCTAGCGAGGTAATGACCAGCAACGGGCGACGAAGAAAGGTTGGCAACTGCAAGGTGTGCGATGCCAAGAAGTCTCAGTTCGTTGCCACAACCGGTACAGGGTTCATGAACAAACTAATCAACCGATTACCCATGGAATTGCATGTACCCGGACACAACTTCACCGGGCGAGGGACTAGACTTAGAAAGCTACTACTTCCCGATGGCACCCGAAGGCTTGGTCAAAACCCATTATTCAAGTTGACCAAATATCTCCACGATCTTTGTTATGCCCAGCACAAGGATGCAACCGCACGCAACACCATATGTGACGAAGCTATGCTAGCCTTGCTTAACACCATTCCCAACTGTACCACACACGAACGCTTGGACTGCAGTATCGTCGGACCAATCATCGGTACCAAAGTTCGATTCCGTCTAGGTGTTAAAAAACTGTTCGCTGGACTGATGAGCTAGCTGAGGAGTTGCACAAACCAGTTTGACGTTAGTTTCATAAACGCTGTGTAGCGGTGGGTGGTGTGGATGAGACCTGGGCGGCCGACCTCATTGATATGAGTGACTTCTCTAGGGACATCAAGGGAAATAAATTTATCCTGAGCATTATCGATGTCTTCTCGAAATATGACTGGCTGATACCACTCAAGAACAGGAAGGGGCTGATGGTGCGGGATGCCTTCCAAGCGGTGTGCCCAAGAAGCTATGTACAGACAAAGGCACTGAGTTTTACAACACACATGTAAATCAGCTGCTTCAAAAGCATGGTATCGATCTCTACTCCACCGGGAACGAAGATAAATCGAGTATTGTCAAACGTTGAAACCGCACCATGAAAGAGAAAATGTTCAAATACTTTTCAGCCAACTCCACACGCACCTATATCGATGTCCTGGACGATCTTGATCGCCAGTGCAATACCACCAAGCACCGCTATCAAGATGGTCCCTGTTGCCGCAAGTCATAAGGAGAATGAAAACAAGTTGTATTGGAATCTTTACGGCAGCATACCTCCCATTAAACCACCGCGATTTTCCGAATCACCAAGATGAAAGGTACATTCGAGAAGGGATACACCCCTGTCGAGGATAAATAGAGACAATCACATTACGCGGGATTCATACATGTACTTATACGCGTTACCGCTCTCTATATGTAACGTCATGGTTGCTATATATAAACGTCATTGTATTCCAGCATTAAATCATCCATTTGTATAGACGTCTTTTTCTCTATTCATACAATACGATCACGAGATTGGTGCCGTGACCAGGATAAAAGATGGATTCGTCGAGAATCAAGTGTATTCGAGCTGGAAATAGAGCCGCTGTCACGAAGTTTGCAGTGACAACAAATATCAAAAAGGCATTTCTGCAAGTTGGACTTCATAAATCTGACCGTGATGTAACTCGCTTTTTTTGGTTAAGTGACCCAACAGATTCAACCAGTCCGTTTACAACATATCGTTTCAAGTCAGTCTTATTCGGAGCTACATGCTCACCATTTATACTGAATGCAACTTTATTAAAACACTTTGAAGAGAATCCTAGTCCAACAGCTTCAAGAATTACACAAGACTTGTTTGTAGATAATGTTTTAACTAGTTTTACTGCCGAAGACGACTTAATGCAATTTTACCGTGATTCCAGGTGTTTATTACAGAAAGGAGGCTTTAACCTCAGATCATGGAACTCTAATTCTAACAGACTACGAGAACTTGCTGAAACAGAAAACGTACTAGATTCCAGTAACGAGGTCAACATACTTGAAATGCGCTGAAATGTTGCGGACGACAAACTTTTATTTGCCGAAGTAGACATAGATTCAACCATGGTAGATGT
This sequence comes from Mytilus edulis, assembly GCF_963676685.1. Classification (NCBI taxonomy): domain Eukaryota; kingdom Metazoa; phylum Mollusca; class Bivalvia; order Mytilida; family Mytilidae; genus Mytilus; species Mytilus edulis. Next base: position 65,389,911 of record NC_092350.1, on the reverse strand, counting down.
AACCAAAAGAGAAATATTACGACAGTCGTCTAAAATCTTTGATCCGCTTGGCATACTTAGTCCCGTGACAGTGAAAGCTAAGATACTAATGCAGTCACTATGGAAACGTAATTTTGGATGGGACGAACGCTTACCTGAAGATGTAACTACGCAATGGACTACTTTATCTACAGATCTTAAAGATACAAAATCAGTTGAATTTACCAGACTACTTAACAACGATGGATTATCGCCACAAACAGCAAGATTACACATTTTTACCGATGCTAGCAAACAAGCTTATGGAGCATGCGCCTACATTGTACAAGGAAAACATTCGCAATTAGTTATGGCTAAAAACAGAGTTGCACTGCTTAAAGTAATTACTTTGCCGCGATTGGAGTTGATGGGCGCCGTAGTTGGAGCGAAATTAGCTAAACATATGTCAAATATTTTAGGAATTACAGAAATTACATTTTGGTGTGATAGCCAAATCGTTCTGAGTTGGTTGTATTCGTCAAAAATACAAAAACCATTTATAGCTAATAGAATTACACCCCCCACTGGACCGAGGAAGTATTCACCATTTCCCTAGTTTTGTCAGAGGTCAACCGGGCAATCTTTTCTGCGATCTGTTCATCTATCTTCTCAAGGGTTTCAACCAAGTCCTTGGCCGCGGTGAAAATCTAGTTTCCAGAGTGAAAGTATCTCTCGTTCTCATCATCCGCCTTACCTGTTGGATTAATCTTTTCAAAGGTACAGTGCATGATCACATTGGTTTGCCCCTTGCAATGCCCATATTCTATAAGTTCCCCACGTGACACCCGAGAGACCTCAAGGGGGGTCTGCACATCCATGCCATGATGGGGTCATATTCCAGGTAGTAAATACATCTTTAAAGGCTTTCTACGGCAAATGTACCTCAATGTTATCCCTAGTGGCCTTCCTATCTTCCCAAATCTTTTCCTGCACCTTCTTTAGCAGTCGATCTATCGACAGCCTGCTAACCCCTTTCAACCCAAGTTGTTTTGTCTGGGTGATAATCTCCTTCCTCGTGTGGGGTTTGGGACGACGATGAAATTTAAGATTTGTCTTCGTTTCTATCACCTCTCAACCAACTGATCTTTCCTCAACCGGGAATACCCTCGAAGGTGGTTCATTTTGACTATACCTCTCAGGGCTTTCACGTTTTCAACTACTAACTCCATGTTCACTATTGGATTCATGTCTTTATCCTAACAATAAAAAAATCAATTTAGGTCACCCCAAAAACACCATCCCCTGTTCACTGTTTTTCAGACCCAGTTTTGGGACCTACAAAACCTATCCTTACACTCTCGATCCTACATCCTTATGAAAAATCAGAAAGTCGTGAAACGTACCCGGTGTGTCTGGATTTTTTAATCCCATAGCTCAAAAATTGCACAGCTCTTTCGGTCTCTCTCTTTGCCAAGATGGTAGAAAGCTGCTTGTTTAATCTCTCACATTCCCATGTGCGAATAGTTTCCCCTTTCGAGCACAAGGTTACAATTTTGCAGACTTTTACTTCGTGTCAACATCTTTAATGTCTTTGACAATCCATGTTGAGTCCGGCCTTAATCCTTGCAATTTGAGAATTTCCTCGTCATTGCAGCGCTGTTCTCGATTGGCCTTAACAGCGTCCACTTTTTTTTCAGAATTTATACCTCTTTCGCCGTATTCTATCTCTGATCAGACATATTTTTAATCGTAAAATCCATTGTGTTTATTCTATTTTGAATTTTTATTGTCGAGCCTGCATCTTTTGTTGCAGAAAGCTCGACATAGGGATAGTGATCCGGCGGCGGCGGCGGCGGCGGCGGTGGTGTTAGATTACTTTTTAAAAACTTTATATTTTAGAAGGTAGAAGATCTGGATGCTTCAAACTTTATATATAGATGCCTCATGTTACGAACTTTCCGTCAGCCACATGTCCAATGTCATTGACCTCATTTTCATGGTTCAGTGACTACTTGAAAAAAAGTTAAGATTTTTTGTAATGTTAAATTCTCTCTTATTATTAGTAATAAGATAACTATATTTGGTATGTGCATACCTTGCAAGGTCCTCATGTCCGTCAGACAGTTTTCACTTGACCTCGACCTTATTTCATGGATCGGTGAACAAGGTTTAAGTTTTGGTGTTCAAGTCTATATCTCAGATACTATAAGCAATAGGTCTAGTATAGTTCGTGTATGGAAGGACTGTAAGGTGTACATGTCCAACTGACAGGTGTCATCTGACCTTGACCTCATTTTCATGGTTCAGTGGTTATAGTTAAGTTTTTTGTGTTTTGGTCTGTTTTTCTTATACTATATACAAAAGGTCTACTATATTTGGTGTATGGAATGATTGTAAGGTGTACATATCTAGCTGACAGGTGTCATCTGACCTTGACCTCATTTTCATGGTTCAGTGGTCAAAGTTAAGTTTTTGAATTTTGGTCTATTTTTCTCATACTATATGCAATATGTTTACTATATTTGGTGTATGGATTGATTATTAGGTGTACATGTCTAGCTGACAGGTGTCATCTGACCCTGACCTCATTTTCATGGTTCAGTGGTCAAAGTTAAGTTTTTGAGTTTTGGTCTATTTTCTAATACTATATGCATTTAGTCAACTATATTTGGTGTATGGAAATTATTTACATACTTATCTATAATAAAATTATGTCAGTCGCGCAGGTTTTATTTGATTGACCTCATATTCACGGTTCATTGCTAAGTGCTATGTGTTTGTGTTTTGGTCGGTTTTTCTTAATTTATAAGCAATAGGTCAACTATATTTGTTGTATTGAAGAATTGTTAGATGTACATGTCTACCTGGCATGGTTCATCTGACCTTGACCTTATTTTCATGGTTAATTGATCAATGTTTCATTTTCTTGGTTTATGTTGAGTTTATGTGACAGTTGTAATAAAGCTTTATATTTAAGACTATCAAAATAATATCAATGATTAGTAAAGAAGGCGAGACATTTCAGCGTGTGCACTCTTGTTTTTTTTTGTGTGTGTGTGTTTCTTTCTTCCACAAAGAATGTCTTGATTAGGGATCAAATGGTTGCAGCAGTCCACTCCATTATTCAAAATAAGCTATTTCTTAATGTTCAAGCGTATTTTAATATTTAGGTCCTTCGTTACTCCTCTAATATGTGTTGCTGAACATGTTGACCATATACATTTTGTTCCTCTCGTAATAAGCTTTCTAATGAGGTATAAGATTTATCTATAATTAGGGGCTAAAGGGTCGCCGCAGTCCATTCCATTATTCGAAATATCCATTTCATTATTCAAAATTGGCCATTTCTTAATTTTCATGCCTATTTCGGCATTTAGGTCTTCAAATATTCGTTGCGGAACATATTGACTATATACATTTTGTTCGTCTTGTAATCAGCTTTCGAATGAGGTATAAGGTTTATCTATAATAGGGGCTAAAGGGTCGCCACAATCCATTCCATTATTCAAAATATCCATTTCATTATTCAAAATTGGCTGTTTCTTAATCTTCACGCGTATTTTGGCATTTAGGTCTTCAAATATTCGTTGCGGAGCATGTTGATTATATACATTTTGTTCGTCTTGTAATCAGCTTTCGAATGAGGTATAATATTTATCTATAATCAGGGGCTAAAGGGTCGCCGCAGTCCATTCCATTATTCGAAATATCCATTTCATTATTCAAAATTGGCCATTTCTTAATTTTCATGCGTATTTCGGCATTTAGGTCTTCAAATATTCGTTGCAGAACATATTGACTATATACATTTTGTTCGTCTTGTAATCAGCTTTCGAATGATGTATAAGGTTTATCTATAATAGGGACTAAAGGGTCGCCACAGTCCATTCCATTATTCAAAATATCCATTTCATTATTCAAAATTGGCTGTTTCTTAATCTTCACGCGTATTTTGGCATTTAGGTCTTCTAATATTCGTTGCGGAACATATTGACTATATACATTTTGTTCGTCTTGTAATCAGCTTTCGAATGAGGTATAAGGTTTATCTATAATTAGGGTCTAAAGGGTCGCCAAAGTCCATTCCATTATTCAAAATATCCATTTCATTATTCAAAATTGATTATTTCTTAATTTTCACGCGTAATCAGGCATTTAGGTCTTCTAATATTCGTTGCGGAACATATTGACTATATACATTTTGTTCGTCTTGTAATCAGCTTTCGAATGAGGTATAAGGTTTATCTATAATTAGGGTCTAAAGGGTCGCCGCACTCCATTCCATTATTCAAAATATCCATTTCATTATTCAAAATTGGCTATTTCTTAATTTTCACGCGTATTTTGGCATTAAGGTCTTCTAATATTCGTTGCGGAACATATTGACTATATACATTTTGTTCGTCTTGTAATCACATTTCGAATGAGGTATAAGGTTTATCTATAATTAGGGTCTAAAGGGTCGCCGCACTCCATTCCATTATTCAAAATATCCATTTCATTATTCAAAATTGGCTATTTCTTAATTTTCACGCGTATTTCGGCATTTAGGTCTTCAAATATTCGTTGCGGAGCATGTTGACTATATACATCTTGTTCGTCTTGTAATCAGCTTTCGAATGAGGTATAAGATTTATCTATAATTAGGGGCTAAAGGGTCGCCGCAATCCATTCCATTATTCGAAATATCCATTTTATTATTCAAAATTTGCCATTTCTTAATTTTCATGCCTATTTCGGCATTTAGGTCTTCAAATATTCGTAGCGGAACATATTGACTATATACATTTTGTTCGTCTTGTAATCAGCTTTCGAATGAGGTATAAGGTTTATCTATAATAGGGGCTAAAGGGTCGCCACAATCCATTCCATTATTCAAAATATCCATTTCATTATTCAAAATTGGCTGTTTCTTAATTTTCACGCGTATTTTGGCATTTAGGTCTTCTAATATTCGTTGCGGAACATATTGACTATATACATTTTGTTCGTCTTGTAATCACCTATCGAATGAGGTATAAGGTTTATCTATAATTAGGGGCTAAAGGGTCGCCACAGTCCATTCCATTATTCAAAATATCCATTTCATTATTCAAAATTGACTATTTCTTAATTTTCACGCGTAATTAGGCATTAAGGTCTTCTAATATTCGTAGCGGAACATATTGACTATATACATTTTGTTCGTCTTGTAATCAGCTTTCGAATGCGGTATAAAGTTTATCTATAATTGGGGTCTAAAGGGTCGCCGCACTCCATTCCATTATTCAAAATATCCATTTCATTATTCAAAATTGACTATTTCTTAATTTTCACGCGTAATTAGGCATTTAGGTCTTCTAATATTCGTTGCGGAACATATTGACTATATACATTTTGTTCGTCTTGTAATCACATTTCGAATAAGGTATAAGGTTTATCTATAATTAGGGTCTAAAAGGTCGCCGCACTCCATTCCATTATTCAAAATATCCATTTCATTATTCAAAATTGGCTATTTCTTAATTTTCACGCGTATTTCGGCATTTAGGTCTTCAAATATTCGTTGCGAAACATGTTGACTATATACATTTTGTTCGTCTTGTAATCAGCTTTCGAATGAGGTATAAGATTTATCTATAATTAGGGGCTAAAGGGTCGCCGCAGTCCATTCCATTATTCGAAATATCCATTTCATTATTCAAAATTGGCCATTTCTTAATTTTCATGCCTATTTCGGCATTTAGGTCTTCAAATATTCGTAGCGGAACATATTGACTATATACATTTTGTTCGTCTTGTAATCAGCTTTCGAATGAGGTATAAGGTTTATCTATAATAGGGGCTAAAGGGTCGCCACAAGCCATTCCATTATTTAAAATATCCATTTCATTATTCAAAATTGGCTGTTTCTTAATCTTCACGCGTATTTTGGCATTTAGGTCTTCTAATATTCGTTGCGGAACATATTGACTATATACATTTTGTTCGTCTTGTAATCACCTTTCGAATGAGGTATAAGGTTTATCTATAATTAGGGGCTAAAGGGTCGCCACAGTCCATTCCATTATTCAAAATATCCATTTCATTATTCAAAATTGACTATTTCTTAATTTTCACGCGTAATTAGGCATTAAGGTCTTCTAATATTCGTAGCGGAACATATTGACTATATACATTTTGTTCGTCTTGTAATCAGCTTTCGAATGAGGTATAAGGTTTATCTATAATAGGGGCTAAAGGGTCGCCACAATCCATTCCATTATTCAAAATATCCATTTCATTATTCAAAATTGACTATTTCTTAATTGGGGGCTAAAGGGTCGCCGCAATCCATTCCATTATTCAAAATATCCATTTCATTATTCAAAATTGGCTATTTCTTGATTTCTTGATTTTCACGCGTATTTCGGCATGTAGGACTTCTAATATTCGTTGCGGAACCTTTAATAGCTGACTATGCGGTATGGGCTTTGCTCATTGTTGAAGGATGTACGGTGAGCTATAGTTGTTAATGTCTGTGTCATTGTGGTCTTTCTGGATATTTGTCTCATTGGCAATCATACCACATCTTCTTTTTTAAATTTCCTCATTTTTATGCATTTTGTGGCATTTAGGTCCTCCGTAAACCCTCTTATGGTCATTTCGAATCAAAATATAGCTATTGTGTCACAGTCAATTTTTTCTATATTTTTTTCACTATTCACCGCTTCAATTTGAATAATGAAACATAAACCATTTCATTATTCATTATTCATTTTTCAATAGTGAATAGTGAATAATGAATAATGAACTATGAATAATGGACGTACTTCAGCGCGGTTATAAATAAATATGTTTGAACTAAACTAACTACTGGAAAAACCTGATGTTTTCCGTGGTTGTCGCCTGTTGGTGTGGTTCATGAGTGTTTTTCCCTATTATAGCTTCAGTGTTGTTCGTTGTGAGCCAAATGCATGATCCGTGTTGGAGACACGCGTACTTTGACCTATTATATATAATGGTTTACTTTTTATACAAATTATTTCTTAGATGGAAAGTTGTCTCAATCATGTCAATGGCACTCATACCACATCATCTTTTATAAATCTATAAAAAAAAAACTTTAACTAACAGCCTGAAATAAATTAAAACTTATTTTAACGTATGTCAAGTTAGGCTGGAATTTATATTTATTACTAAGTTAAAACATGACAAACACAAGGAATAGTAAGGCGTCCCGGGCCCAGAAAAAATATCAGTAAAATATAGCCTTGCCAGACGTCATAATTATTTGGACTACTGCGAATGATAAAATTAAACAATATAAAGTTCAATTGATCAATGATGATCAATGATAACAGAGACATAATACAATTGTATTATATGTCTCTGATGATAATAAAACAAAGAATACTTGTATTGTGTTTTATGTGTTATTTTCGGGTGCTCCCATGAAGAATTTAACGGATGCACATATCGCAGAGTAGATTTAAACATCTTCTACTTGGACGGATTACCATAGAATCAGAAATACATCAACGATTTCTCAAATCTTTTGGAAATATCATAAGAAATGAAAACTAAATTGAAAGAAAATTAGCCATCAGGACAGCTAGCAACAAAATCTCTACAATCTGGAAGCTGGTTTACAAAAACTGTTGTATGACCTACCATCGCCATATGATAATAAACCCACCTGGGAAACAACTTTGGAAAAATCTGGTAAATAAAACAGTCGGTGATCACTGTATAAAACAAATGACAAATGAAGCTAAATCAAAATCTACTCTGGCTCGCCTAAATTACGAAAATGTCAAAGAAGGGAAAATATATAACATATGGAAAAGCTGTGGCACAAATCCATATGCCATCACATCTGCCTCCTTAAAGGCAAAGTTAGCAACAGGGACAATACACCTGCAATATCACAGAGCTAAATTTAGCAATGGACATGTGTCGCCTATTTGCCAGCCAAGTTATGTGCAGAGGAAAATGAAGATATACTTCACTTCCAACTAAAGTGCTCTAAGCTACAGTATATTAGAGATGAATTTCTACATATGATAAGCGAGGTATGGACAGAAAACCTAGAGGATCTTATTCAGGAATTAATAATTCCAATGATGAACATTTGTGCCAGCTAGTTATCGACTGCTCAAAATTTAGATTTTTAAATGAGAATGCACAGAATAGTATAGAAACATAAACTATTCCAGCAACGGCAATAATACTAATTGAACAGTAATCAAAAGCATGAAATACCGAGCTGAAAAGAAGGGACATACCAAAAGATAGAACACTTTTTGTATATAGTGTTTTTACATTTTACCGTTTTAATATGAAAGAACAACTTTTATATTTGAATGACGGACGTCTTTTAGTGTGTATATACCAGAGGGGGGATAGGGACCTTTATCGGGACTGCGGGATCGGGTGTTTTTAAGCTCGGGATTTCGGGATTGACCCTTTTGGGATCCGGGAATCCTTTTTTTCGGATTTCGGGATGTCGGGATTTGCTTTATTTAAATTCGGGACCTCGATCGGGATTTCGTTTTTTCAAGTCCGGGATTTCGGGATCAAGACCCCTCCTATCCCCCCTCATACCAGAATAGTGTAAATAATGGTGATAGGGTCACATCCCCCAGAGGAGATAATTTTAAAATATCTCTTATTATAGTTTTAAAAGTTTTATCTTTTAAACATAATCCAGAGGATTTTAACAGTGTTAGTGATATTACACCGATTCTAGGATTGGTGGTTCTCCTGATATAGGAGGGAGTTGCAGTACAGGTAAACAGGTAAACATAAAAAACACAGCTTCTTTCCCTTTTTCGACAAGTTTATAGGTACCACACGTCAAAATTTAGAAAGGTAGTAATTTTATTAGCAGATATTTCTTTGGTTTATCTACTCCAACAGAGAAGCCCTGTGTCAGATCAGTGTTTATTTACGAGTTCTTATGCTGTCTCCACCATAATAGCAGACTTCCATACAGAAAAATGTATCAACTGGTTAATTGATTACTTAAATTCTATTTTCCTAGTCCAAAGAATAGATGAGTGGGTATAGGACCTTTATCGGGACTCCGGGATCGGTGTTTTTAAGCTCGGGATTTCTGGATTGACCCTTTCGGGATCCGGGAATTCTTTTCTTTTTTCGAATTTCGGGACCTCGGGATTTCATGTTTTTAAGCCCTTGATTTCGGGATCTCGTGTTTTTAAGACCGGGATTTCGGGATCAGAACCCTTCCTATCCCCCCTCAATTATCACCTGAGATGGCGTCCCAGAAAAAAATTAAAATAGCCTTGCCAGACTTCATAATTCATGTAATTATTTAGACCTAGGAAGGCGTCCCAGAAAAAAATGAAAATAGCCTTGCCCATGTTGCCAGGCTTCATAATTGACCTAGGAAGGCGTACCAGAAAAAAATAAAATAAAATAGCCTTGCCAGATGTCATAATTATTCATGTTATTTGCCATGCATAATCTATACAAAAACTGGACAATTTTGTGTGAGAAAAAGAGAGGAGACACAGAATTTTTATTATAATTTGAAAAAAAAAGCATGATAAAAACTACAATTTGACAAATTATTAAAAATTTCTACGGATCTTATTTAAAAATCCCATTATCTACCTTACAAATACCGTTTTATAACAACAATCAATCAACCTTTACTTCGTAAAAATGTCTATACTGCTGAATTATGTATTCAGACTTTAGTTGACAATTACATGATTTTTAAACACTTATATTGTGTAGTGCAAAGTGGTAATCGTTTACTTTCAATTGGTGTTAATTCCTGTTTCCTGTACATAGATTATTCAATGTTTTAATTTACAACAATGATCATGATGAGATATGCATATACAATGTAATATTCCAGGATAAACTATGCTTATGTGGGTGAGGAAAAATTTTAAAATAGGAAATTTTCATGAATTATATTAGCTAGGTTATACTGCTAAAAAGGAACTTATAAATGGTTTTTGTTTTGTTTATATTTTAACAGTTGCATTATCATCTCTATTCATTCGATTTTTCTCAAACTTTTGGCACACAATTCTCTATTCATTATTTTTTGGTCCATTAATCTCTTGTCATATTTTGTGCCCACTGTCACCACCATCTACACCCTCATAACTATTTGCATGTTTAATCCTCTTAAAACCATTGAGAACATAAAATTTGTGAAAGGGGGGGGGGGGGGGGTTTGGAATAGAGTGTACATGGTGTAGTAATGCCCTATACCATGTATACCACCAGGTGTCAAATGGTCATTTTCAGCAACTGTTAGCGTCAAATTGATTAAATTTTTACTGTGATTCGTCAAACTATCCTTATCGTTATTCGTCAGAGGTCTCAGTTAATTATTGCTACCAGTACCATCATTTTATTGTCATGCATCAAAAATACACGGGGGGTAACTTCTTATTATTGGGTATACGGGGATGTTCCAAAAATATGGGTCATAATTTTGCGAGATTTTATTTCAAAATGACCCTCCTTTTTAATGACATCCTATATTAAAATGCATTCACGTTTGATAACTGTATATTGATTTGGAGTATGATCTACATATAATGGACCATAATTTGGTATTCGGCCTTTGGTTTCTTTTTGTATCCTTTTTTATAAGTTCTAAAACTTTAACTTTTATTCTGTGGGTTGTGTTGGTGTTAGAATAGTATTAATGGAACAATTGAGTTTTTCAAGAAAAAAATAATACATTTTGAATCACCGTTTACGTGACCGGAAACCAAACAGGAAACCAAACTTTATTTTCTTTATTTTGCACAATATATTTCAAAAGACATAAATGAACACGATTACTAGTGTTACTTGCTTCATGTTAATATTTAAAATCTATTTTCAATGTTAAATTAAAGTTTTTTTTAAACGCGACAGGAAACCATAAGAAACCAAAAGCATTTTTTTAGTTTTATTTTATTGCAAAATCTGCTTAAAATAATCTGAACAGTATACTTTTTCTTAAAATCCATCTTAAATGTAACAGTATTATAAAACTCCTAAATATGTGCTTGTTTTGAAAACAATTAGTACAATTTATTCAGATATTACTATATTTTCTTCATTGATACAGGATACCATAATCGTTGTATCTTGATGTTTTAGACAAAAAAATGTATTTATATTTGGTTTTGAAATTCCAGTTATATACAATTTATTCCAAATCATTGGCAATGTAAAATTCTTTAAATCCAGTAAAGAAAAAAACTTTTAACTTGGAATTAAAATCTTTAAAATAGGCACCATGTGATATTTGTGACCTGTACACCATCTACATGGTTTCCACATTTTAACCTACTTTAGTGGGCTAAAATCAATAAAGTACTTCCTTTCAAATCATGCATGGTAAAAGTTTACTTCTCCTTTGACAAGTTTATTGCGTTTCTGAAAAGTGTTTGCAGAACATGAATAAAAAAAAATAATTAAAAATTGTGACAAAGATACCAACTTTGTACATTCCAAGTGTAACGGTATATTAACATGTATTTTTTTATTAAATTATCTTTATTCACCTAAAATATCCAGTAATATTTACTGCTGAAGCAAAATCAATCTAACGATCATCGGCACAATGATAAGAGACGTAATTTCTATTGAATTTTCCAAGGACCCTTTACATCGTTATCAGGAAACAAAGTGTGTTATAACGTCTGTCAAATCTGAAATCGATTTTGTCAAGTCATTGGGCATTTATTTTCACACAAGATCGTATGTAACATTATGCACATAAGAAAAATAATAGACCCCCGGCGCAATCTCTTTGAAGATTGTATTTTCCTTTTTTAAACAAGACGAAACAAGTCTACAGATTATGTTTGCTAACATCCCGTTGGAAACAAAAACAATGTTTAGACCTAGTATTTCATACATCCGGCCGTAAGGGCGTGATCACATGTTCGTCACATGTTTCACGTATGACCGGAAATGATTAGAACTTAACGACAAAAACAATTTTAATAAAAAAAAGGAAATAACTGGACTTCTGTTTCGTTTGAAATGTAACGCATAACGATAACGTCATTTTCTAACTTAATTATTACGAAGAACAAAACTAGAATGTAAATCATCTCTGATTTACCTGTTTGAACATCTCGCGAGAGTTCATATTTGCATATTGTTATAAAGAATTCTATTACAACAAAGCAGATTACATCATCTAAAATTTGCGTTACGAAATTGGAAACCAAAGTAACGCTAGTGTTCTTACACCTGCTACAGAAATACTTATAGTTCTCGGCATTTTCATCTGACTATTCTTATTGGTCGATGTTCTTTATTATTTGAAAGCAAAAGTTACGAATTTGCCGGTGACGATTATCTATAAATCAGTCAGCGTTATGCACTTCGGAAGCGAAAAGTAACGCTAGAAACGACACAAAAATACGGTCGTATAATCTTTAAAATTTGTTAATTTCAATTTTTTTTCTAGGGAAGAGTAGCATACACTTGTATGTTGATAAAAATAAAGGCATCTTTAGATGTAGTTACAACTTTTTTTACAGTAATACACATTTTTATCACTTTTCTATAGTTATAGGAAACGAGCCCAATAGTAAATTATGGTCCATATACATAAATTCAATCTATTCTTCTGCAAATCTGATTAAATTTGCACCTTTCTGCATGGAAGTATTTGACATTTAAAAATATCATATATATTTTAAATATTGTATATAAGTATACATGTAGGTCAATCTTTCTTAAATATCTATATAACTATAGGTACTGAAGCAAAAATGGCACACCCCTACCTGGCTACCAAAAAAATATCGAAGTTACCTTTTGGTATAATACAATGTAGCTTCCTTGTGAACAGGAAATATGTTTATTGATTTTATATAATTTCATTTTCAGATTGTGAGCGACTTTTGATGGCAGTACATTATTTGTTTTTCCTATCAGTATTATTTAATACTGGTTACCAGTGTTCAAGTCTTGAAGTAGAACTAGGAAACAGTAAGTTATTATAAACTGGTTACCATTGTTCAAGTCTTGAAATAGAGCCACGAAACAGTAAGTTATTATATACTGGTTACCATTAATTGTTTAAGTCTTGAAATAGTAACTAGGAAATAGTACGTTGATTTTCATATATATATGAAAAAGAAGACGTGGTATGATTGCCAATGAGACAACTCTCCACAAGCATGACAAGAGACCGAATGACAAAGAAATTAACAACTATAGGTCACTACGACTTTCAACAATGAGCAAAGCACATACCGCATAGTCAGCTATAAAAGTCCCAGAAATGACAAATGTAAAACAATTCAAACAAGAAAACTAACAATCTAATGAATGTACAAAAAATGAACAAAAAACAAATATGCAACACATCAACAAACGACAACCACTGAATTACATGCTCCTGACTTGGGACAGGCACATGTATACAGAATGTTGTGCACATGTATACAGAATGTTGTGCACATGTATACAGAATGTTGTGGGGTTAAATATGTGAGCGAGATCCCAACACTCCCTCTAACCTGCGACAGTGGTGTACTTTTCAGTACATCACAAGAAAGAACTATACAAAACAGTTGAAAAAGGATTAACTCATCAAATGGATATGAATAGAAATACATCTAACAAAAACATAAAGTGGACGTGGCTGGGTACTTGTATATATCCCAACAACAAAAAAGACACTTAGGACTGATCTGATATACTATTATACAATTGATCTTTTCAGAAATATATTTGAAAAAGTTATTCAAGAATAACACTTTTTTCTATCTGTACTTTTCTTCAGTTTTATTTGTGAATTAAAGGAGATGTGTATATGAAGATGAGACATCAACTCTTAAATTTTAAATTTATGTTTTCCGACTGTTATGAATTTAGTGTTCTTGTTCAATCGAAGGCAACCTGTATTTTCTTTATCTATTTTTTCTTATTAAAACTGTTTCTTATCTGAACGATGAGAGGGTCAACTATGATATGAAAGTTATTTTGTAATTGAATTTATCTAATGTTTAACTAATTTTGATAACTTAATTAAAATATATATCTATATATAAAAAAAAATTTGCTGCTAGGGTTAACATGCAGTAATGTTCTCTCAAAACAAGCCATTAAAATTAATGTCAAATTTTTTGGATTTCAGAGTTATGTACACCTTCAGCATAGCAGGGTTAAATTGCTTTCAAGAATGGAGATATACAGGAATTACCCTATTTGTATGTCTCAGTCAGACTTAGGTTTTCATAAAACGGAATTTTGAAAATTCATTCAAGATTTTCAGTATGTCAACTCACTTTATAAATAATGTTTTTTTTGGTTTTTTTTTTATAGAAAATTGTATGTCAAATCACTTTAAAAATAATGATTTTATTATTTTTATTTTTTAGAAAATTACACAATTAACTTTATAACTTATACTGGGAAAAATGGAGACAAAGTGGAAATTTTGTGTCAACGTAAACAAGTAGGAGGAGTAAATATTACATGGTATTTCATACATTCATACAATCATGACAATTATCAACCAGAGCTATACCCGTTTTCTTTTTGCCAAAAAGAAAAGAACTGTGAGTTGGACAATGGAGGAAGATCATTGATTGTAAAACAGTTTGACCCATCTGCAGGTGGTAGTTACATTTGTGTTGATGGTGAAAACGGTCAAGGTTATTCAGTCCATTTTCAAGGTATCATCATCATGATCATAAATCTTTATTAAAACACAGAAATTATTGTGTGCGGTTATTATTTTCAAAAATGGTTAAGGTAGTGAGTTCAATTATTGTGATTTCAAAAAAATCTACATTTTACACATCTATGTTTTAGCTATCAAAATGCAAGTTCTCATTAATGCAATACTCACCTATATCATGTATATAGCTAGTCACATTATTTGCATTAATAAAAACCTCACAATAATTTCTGAATTTAAAGTAACCTCAAATGTGATTTTCATAATGGAGGTAAAGATGGTGTGAAAAATACGGGAAAACATCATTATAACAGAGCAGTTGCTTGGAAACACACATAGGATTTCCCATACTTTCATACTATTTCCACCTCTTTCAAAAAAATCTGCCCCCTATCCAATATGGCCGAACTAACTGTGAAGAGCCCTATTACTTTTCAGTATTCAGTCAATACTCATGATGACTTTTCATTACCAAAGTAATTGAGAGGAATGTTATATTTAGAACTTTAAAAAGTAATGGTACTCGTAGTTTAATTTTTTTGTGTATTTTTGTGTTGTTCAATGATTAAGATAATTTTATTTTTGCTTCTTGTAGAATGTGTACCACCAATAGTAAAGCAGCTTTCATTTTACAATCAGACTGCTTCCATTGGAACCAATGTAACATTTAGTTGTAGGGCAGATACTGGAGAGCCTAACTGTACCACCGATGTAGACTTTATATCTTTTCGTTTCCCAGGTGGTGAAAGATACAAAAAGAGCAAGCTGTCGAAGAGGTTAGGTATAGTCTAATAATTACATTAGATGTATGTTTCATTATAATATTTTATTCTGATTGGCTAACTGCACATCACGTGTTATTCCGTAAGCAGTTGCATTGCTCAATACAACTTTTCACTCATGATAACACGTACTCCAACAGTAAAGTGCACAGGTGAATTAAATAATAAAATATATAAAATTCGTGTTTTCATGATCATAGCTAAAAAATGTAATTATAAGTATTGAATGCTTCTTTTTGTAATTTTATAGGGTTGTAAAAGCGTTGACTGTGTGTACATTTTCATACAAAATGTACTTCGGTCAATGCTTTTACACCCCAATAAATTTACAAAAAGAAGAGAGAGAGAGAGAGAGAGAGAGAGAGAGAGAGAGAGAGAGGTCAGAATAATTTTTCAAAACAGAAAATATGTCTTTACAAATTAGTGTTGTATTCAATAATTTGGATGTATATTTTTCAGAATAGTAGATGGACGTGTAATAGTTAGCAAGAATTTGACCTTGCTGAACATCAGAAAAGAAGACTTTGGTATCAATGTAAATTGTACAATGTTTGCCGAAACAGGACCTTTACAACTACTAAGTGCATGGTTACTTGAACAAGGTACTGTGTATAAACAGAGACTGATATACACTTAAAACAAATTCTGGCAATTAGTTTGGTCAAATTTTAATGAAATGGTTGATTTTTAATGAAATGGTTGATTTTTAATGAAATGGTTGATTTTTAATGAAATGGTTGATTTTTAAGGAAATTTTTATATATTGTTGTAAAACTGTCTTGTGGGCAGTTGTTACATTGGCAATCATACCACATCTTCTTTTTTAAAGTTAATATTTTGTCAAAATTTAATGTAAAATTAAAAAGAGCGAGTTAAATCTAAATCAGTTTTTTGGGAAAACTACTTTTGCTATCAGTCATAACAATATTTGTCGAAGGGAAATCTACTGTTTTCTGTCAATCCTAACAGTAATCATTTTTGTACTTCTGTTTTTGAAACATTTTATGGTATACCCATTTCCATCTATCCATTGTCAGCATGTCAGGCAATAACTAAAAAAAATAGTTTCATTAATTTGCATAAAACTCTTGAATTTTTTATATTTTCGATTTTGGTAATTTTTAGATTTTTTTGTTTCAAGAGTTTTTGGGTTTTTTTATTTAAAAATTGGGATTTTCCAGTTTTTGAACAACTCAAAACCACTTTCACCAATTTGCAAGCAACTTTGGTGAATTGTTTATATATTTTGATGTGAGTTTCCTTCCAATTTTTATGTATTTTAGATTTTACATTTCCGATCAGTTATTTTACGTTTCTGATTAATTCAAAAATGCCTTGAGCAGTTTCAATGAAACTTTGGTGAATTGTTTATAAATATTGACGTAAGTTCCCTTTAGATTTTTACAAATTTGAGTTTTTAGGTTTCTAAATAATGGGATTTTATTAATTTAAAATGGGTAATTTTCCAGTTTTCAGACGATAACTCAAAAGTGCTTTGAGCAGTTTCATAGAATTAGACTGTTTTATATCTTAAAATAACTCTTTAGTTTTTATAATTTTCTGATTTGATATTGAGATGTTATGGAACTTTATTTTATAACTATATAGGCAAATGGTATACATTATGCACTAAAGGCGTGGCTGTTTATTCTTTGTTGAATATTTGTCCAATTGGTCCGAGACCACAATTGTCATCCCTTGATTTTCGTTGTCCCTAGTCCGTAGTATTGACAGTGGGTAACTTGCCAATATTTTTTATACCCCTTCCAAATTTATTTCTCCATGTTTTATGCTTCAAATTGTAAGTAGGGGGGTGAAATTATACTGTAAAAAAAGTTGGGTTCAGAATTTTAAAGGAAAGTAGTGATTTGGTCCAGCTGAAAAAGGTTAAAAATTAGCACTTCGGAAGCTGTCAAAAGATTTCAAGACGCCCTAAACATAAAATTGTCCATATTTTGAGTTAGAGCCGATGAAGTTTTCTATAGTTTTGATATAATTTGTCCCAAAAGTAGTACAACACACTGTAAAAATTTCATTGAGAAAGCGCAGGTGGGATTTTTTTAATTTTCATTTATGTTCTAAAAGAAATGCACTACAAATTAATTGTGGTCTCAGACCAATTACTGTTATCTCTATGCATGTTCTTTCAGATTCTTCCACCATAGAAGATACAAAAGTTGACATAAAGATAGTGCTGTCTATCCTATTGCCAGTGGGTGTTGTCATTTTCGTTATAGTTGGAATCTTCTGCCT
Organism: Mytilus edulis; assembly: GCF_963676685.1. Lineage (NCBI taxonomy): Eukaryota > Metazoa > Mollusca > Bivalvia > Mytilida > Mytilidae > Mytilus > Mytilus edulis. Next base: position 65,372,271 of record NC_092350.1, on the reverse strand, counting down.
ATATCATCCACGAATTAGTTATGTTCATCGTCGTCTTACACATAACTTACCAGAGAAAGGTATGACCTTCTTTTGAATAGTTCATGTCAAATGTATACTGTAGATAGAATTGAGAATGGAAATTGTGAATGTGTCATAGAGACAACTACCCAACCAAAGAGCAGAAAACAGCCCAAGGCCACCAAGGCCACCAATGGGTTGTCAACACAGCAAAAAATCATTTTCGGGAGGCAGGCTTCATTAGTTACTTCAGTATGAATGTGGGGTATATGTTTAAGAGACAGCAACCCTACGAAAGAAATTGAGAGTAAAAGAGAGTTTTCAACAATAAGCATATGTTTATACAATATGTCAAGCTCTGCATGAGTCTATAATCAAGCATCTACCATAAAAATTCAACTCTTTAATAACTGAGATACCGTATAGTGGGTTGTAAATATTAATATCTTATTTTCGCGGATAGAACTAAATCACCTCAATAAATTCCGCCAATTTAAAAGTACACATGCAAAGGTATAGATAAAAACATTGAATCCACCAAAATGATAACCGCCAAAATATTTCGTATACCTTATTCAATGACGATCGCGAAATTTTACATCCACGAAAATAACCTGCGATACAGTATGACATTAGACAACTAACTAGCAGGACATGTTTTCTTAACTGCAGTCATCAAAGGGGATATTAAACACATGAAAAAAAAACTAATTTACAGTATATTTACATTTATGACGATTTTACACTTAAAAGAATTCCTGAAGTATAAAATTGAGAATGGAAATGTTCTAGTTCTTTGAAAATGGATGTCATATTAAACTCAGTAATCAAAAAAAGAAAACTGAAATTGTATGAACTCAATAGAGGGTGGTAAAGAGGGATTCTAAACATGGAAACATGTGAAATAAAAATCACAAAAACTTTGCATGGAAATAAAAATTAGGGAAAAAACGAAGCATGAGAAATAAAATCATAATTATTAATAAAAACAGTACTAGAAATTTTAACTCATATCAGATCATGCAGTCATTGGTAATAGAAATGAAGTCCATAATGTCACCCTTGACTAGCAGTCTTAGAGTCACCTTTTAACGTCTTGAGTTGCATCTGATTTAAAAAAATAAATATTCATAGTATAAATTTCATTGACTTTATTGCATACTATACATATATAATATCTGGGAGGATTATGAATTCATCTGGGTTACCTTTGAATCAAATGTGAGATAAGCACGAGAAATAAAAAGTACCTACACGAAACACGGAAAATAAATAAGGGGACACGAAGCACGCACATCGAATCAAACATGAGAAAACAATAAATAAAACGTCACAAAACGACAACATGTGAAACAAAAAGGCCAAAAACATGGCATGAAAATAAACCTTTTACCACCCTCTTAATACTGTCATAAATATTACTGCAATAGTTACTATTTTTGTATTCACAGGTGACAAGCCATTTCATGGTCTGATACTATACAATGAAGGTGCAGAAGTATATGACAAGGTGCAACAATTAAAATCAGGACTACACGAATATAATCTCAGAGAATATCCTCCTGGGCCGGATTCTATGGATCAACAAGCTGGTTATTGTAAGTATGAATATGTAAAAAAAAACATCTCTCCACAGGACTCAGGAGAACTTATGATGTAAAAGTTAACAACTATGGGTCACTGTAAGGCCTTCAACAATGAGCAAAACTCATACCTCATATTCCCCTTTAAAAGGCCCTGAAATAACAAATGTAAAATAATTTAAACGTGAAAACTGAAACCTTATTTAGCATATTATAGTACAATAATTGTCTATTCAATTAAAAAAAAAACAGGTTTTGATAACCAAGTAATATTTGTTCCGAGTCAACTTTTGTAAACTTCAGATGCCCATGACAATCTTTAAAAAACGCATTGACTAGTTGAATAGTGTACTTTGATTGAAATTGAGAAAAGCAAACAATAAGTAGAATTGTAATTATAAGCAAAACTGGCATTCATGAAAGTTCAAACAAAATTCAAAATGATGATTTATGACTTCTGAACAGCGGTTTACTACTCAGTTGCCTTTATTAGGGCAAATTTTAACAACCAGCCCCAAATTTTCTCCTTTGTCAGATCCGCATGGTCAAGTAAAAATATGTAGAATTTTCCCTTATCATGTACATGTATCAACAAAAGTTAATGAATATATACATTTGTATCTTTTCTTTAAGCATTGCCAACCCTACTTGATACTATGTGTCAGGAATGTGCCTGTGTCATTATATACCTTTGTTTCTTTTCTTTTAGTGTTGGCAATCCAATTTGATACTATGTGTCAGGAGTGTGCCTGTGTCTTTATATTCATTTGTTTCTTTTCTTTTAGTTTTAGTGTTGGCAACCCAATTTGATACTATGTGTCACGAGTGTCCCTGTGTCATTATATTCATTTGTTTCTTTTCTTTTAGCATTGCCAGCCTTACTTGATACTATGTGTCAGGAGTGTGCCTGTGTCATTATATTCCTGTTTCTTTTCTTTTAGTGTTGGCAACCCAATTTGATACTATGTGTCAGGAGTGTGCCTGTGTCATTATATTCCTGTTTCTTTTCTTTTAGTGTTGGCAACCCAATTTGATACTATGTGTCAGGAGTGTGCCTGTGTCTTTATATTCATTTGTTTCTTTTCTTTTAGTTTTAGTGTTGGCAACCCAATTTGATACTATGTGTCAGGAGTGTCCCTGTGTCATTATATTCATTTGTTTCTTTTCTTTTAGCATTGCCAGCCTTACTTGATACTATGTGTCAGGAGTGTGCCTGTGTCATTATATTCCTGTTTCTTTTCTTTTAGTGTTGGCAACCCAATTTGATACTATGTGTCAGGAGTGTGCCTGTGTCATTATATTCCTGTTTCTTTTCTTTTAGTGTTGGCAACCCAATTTGATACTATGTGTCAGGAGTGTGCCTGTGTCTTTATATTCATTTGTTTCTTTTCTTTTAGTTTTAGTGTTGGCAACCCAGTTTGATACTATGTGTCAGGAGTGTCCCTGTGTCATTATATTCATTTGTTTCTTTTCTTTTAGCATTGCCAGCCTTACTTGATACTATGTGTCAGGAGTGTGCCTGTGTCATTATTGTTGGAGAAGTAGGAGACTTAGAAGAAAGATATTTGTCAGCATTTAAAGGGAGAGAAGTTACTCATATCATTTTGTCTGGTTCCTTGGATAAGAAGAAAATAAATCCAGTTGTGTGGCCAAAGGAAACCAGTTGTAATTGGGATAGGAAGTGGAGGAATTTCATTTTTGGAGTCAAAAAAGGCTTGCCAAAGCAAGAAAGAAGGGGTTCTAAAGATCCTGAAGAACAAATGTTAACAAGTGTCTAATTGTTTTTATACGATCGCAAAAAAAGTTTTGGGATAGTATAATGGTATGATGTTGTCATCGTCATCTGCGTCAACGTCAGTAGACACATTTGGTGTCTAGACAATAACTTTAGTTTAACATTTAAGTAAATGGATCTCTATGAAATTTAATAAGAAGGTTTAATACCACAAGGGGATCCCAGGTTGGGATTGTTTTTGGGGATGATGGTCCCAACCGTTTTGGAATTAGGGGCCCAAAACAAGCATTTTTCTACTTTCAGGATAATAACTTGTGTATAAATATTTCAATTGCTCTGAATTTGTAACACAATATTTAATACCACAAGTCATGCAAGTAGAAGGTTTGGATTCATTTTTGGGGTTATGGTACCAACAGTTAAGGTATAAGGGCCAAAAACAAGCATTTTTCAATTTTCCAGACAACTTGTGTTTAAGAATATGGATCACTCTAAAATCGTACTAAAAGGTTCCATAATACAAAGGAAAGGCTGGGATTGAGTGTGGGGGTAATTGCTCCAAGGTGGAGTCAAAAAAATTTGGGGGTCAATTTTTTTTCTCAAATTCTAAATTCAGGCAGAATCAAGCTTGAATATAGTGTCCAAATTTGCCATAACTGTTCAGGGTTCATCCTTTGCAGTTGTATCAGGCTGTGCTCAGCGAAACATTTATTATATTTATAGATTTGGTGCTCATTTACAAACTTCAAGACACAATCAATTCTATCTCACATCACATAATTGTCTCGCCTTGACAGAGAAAAAAGCAAGACATAGGTATGCTTTTTCTGGCTGCATCGGTGTCACCATTGTATTAGTTTGTGATAAGGTCTAGTTTATAGGGAATCACTATAAGTAGGTCAATGATATTTAGTATGCAGTTGTATAAGCATTGGCATTCTGATCTACGCCACCTGAGTCATGTTTTATAAACTTTTGCTTCATTTACATTTATTAGTTTGTGATTAGTTCAGTTAAATTAGTTTGTTTGTACCTTTCACAGTCATTTTTTGTTGAGTTATTATTGTTTAAGTTTTCACACGTTAAATCAAACTTTTTAGATTTACCAATGTTCTTAAAAAGGTTAAATTGTCAATTTTTATTATACCCGGCCGAGTGGTTTGTACATTGCAATAATTTTATTTGTTCATCATTTTTAGTTATAGTTCTCAGTATCTGGATAAGTATTATCCTTATATTGTCCAACCTGAAAAACTGTTTCTCAAAAAACTTCCTGTTTTGGTCGGGCCCCAGTGGCGGAGTGGTCTAGGTAGTTACTACTGTAATCCCTTGCCAATCAACACTGAAGTTGTCAGTTCCAACCGGGTGCACTTGACTCCAATCTTAATTGACTAGAATTGTCAGCTTTCCTATCAAGGTCAGTGGTTTTCTCTGGGCACTCTGGCTTCTTCCAACAATAAAAAATGGCCACCACAAAATAGCCTAAATGTGGTGCTAAAAAGTGGTGTTAAAACACAAAAAATCAAATCAAAGCCTGTTTGGGTCACAGGTTGCAATGCAAAAGTCTTCAGCAAGTACTGAGGGAAGGAATAGTTAAGGAAGATCACATATTAAAATTTGGATACTTTAAGAACTTTGTTTTAAAAGAGAAATAAAAGTTAAAAAAAAAGTTAAGAAGTTTTCATGAAGTTTTGATCATGGTTGCATTTTCCTTTGATCTATTTTTTTTCTCTTTGAACTTTACAAATAGTCCAAATCTCACATTTGCTGTATGAAAACTTGACAGTACTGCCAGTAACTGGTCAAAACTAATATTATAGGGCAATTACAATTTGAATGCCCAAAAAGCATTGAGTAAGGTATGTTACACAGTTAATTTTTTTATTGACTTGTCATTAAATGAAAAATTAAATCATTTAAATATAATTTTTAATTATAACTTCAGATCCTTACATGTTTTGTAGAAAGATACTGGAGTTTGTTTTGTATCTTTATAATGGTGCCATTTTTGCTTCTTTACATGGAAATTACTAGTAATTTGTTTGAGATTTATTTTTAAAATGAGTGAAAGATTGAAATTTTTTATAGGTAACTTTTACATATATATCTTGTATTTGTACATCAAATTTGATATTGAATGTTTTTCTACAAAATTTGTAACTTCTATTTTTATATATGATATTTTTATAGTTCTTATAGACTTTGTGATATTATATGATCTTGATTTTACTATTTTGTATTATATGTCAAGAATTATTTTATTACATCATTTATTTTTCTACCATAAGCCTAATTCACCATTTTAGAATTTTACGGACTTGTGGGTTATTCCACTGGTACAGATATAGTTAACCAAGAGATTGACGTTCAGATCTGTTGTCCATGCTTTGCTTATAAATAAGGATTTTGCAATGCTTGGTTGTTGCTTGTTTTAAATACCTTTGATATTCTCTGGTTTTGTTCAATGACACATACTATCACAATTTTGGAGGCAAAACTCTCATTGGTTGAAGTAAAAATTACCAGAACAGAAGGGTGAATGGTGATTTGTCAGATCCTTTTAAGTGAAGTGTTGACACATGTACAGAATCCGTATTTTTATACTATTTTCATATAACAACTTTTGACTCAAGATTATACAATTTTCAACAGGTTACCTAATCTATGGTGGGCCATTCTGATACTCTGTATTTCCCCCAAAAATTGCACAGATTGAAGTGTTGTTTTAACTTATTTACGTTGCTCTTACTTGACCAAGGTATCAGGATGTCCTACCAAAGATAAGGATACCTGTAAAAAAAAAATTAACTCTGGAGTCAAAAGTCTGTAATCTGAAAATAGTCGAATAAATCATGCTTTACTAGAATGCTGAAAGTTTAAATGGTGCATCATCAATTATTTTTTGCTCCATTTGTATTATGCTTTTTAGCTCACCTGACCTGAAAGGTCAAGTGAGCTTTTCTCATCACTTGGCGTCCGTCGTCCGTCGTCCTGCGTCCGTCGTCCGTCGTCCGTCGCCTGTAAACTTTTACAAAAATCTTCTCCTCTGAAACTACTGGGCCAAATTAAAACAAACTTGGCCACTATCATCCTTGGGATATCTAGTTTAAAAAATGTGTGGCGTGACCCGTCAAACCAACCAAGATGGCCGCCATGGCTAAAAATAGAACATGGGGTAAAATGCAGTTTTTGGCTTATAACTCAAAAACCAAAGCATTTAGAGCAAATCTGACATGGAGTAAAATTGTTTATCAGGTGAAGATCTATCTGCCCTGAAATTTTGAGGCGAATCGGACAACCTGTTGTTGGGTTGCTGCCCCTGAAATGGTTATTTTAAGGAAATTTTGCAGTTTTTGGTTATTATCTTGAATACTATTATAGATAGAGATAAACTGTAAACAGCAATAATGTTCAGCAGAGTAAGACCTACAAATAAGTCAACATGACCAAAATTGCCAGTCGACCCCTTAAGGAGTTATTGCCCTTTATAGTCAATTTTTAACAACTTTTCATCATTTTTTGTAACTTTTCTAAAAAATCTTCTTCTCTAAAACTACATTGCCAAATTTAATCAAACTTGGCAACAATTATCATTGTGGTTTATAGTTTAAAAAATGTGTCCGATGACCCAGCCTACCAAACAAAATGGCCGACATGGCTAAAATTAGAACATAGTGGTAAAATGCAGTTTTTGCTTTATATCTTTGAAACCAAGACATTTAGGGCAAATCTTTCAAGATTTTAATGTCCATCAGAATAAGATATATCCCCTCACAAATTTTCAGTTGAATCGGACAACCTGTTTTGGGGTTGCTGCCCTTAAATTGGTTATTTTAAGAAAATTTTGCAGTTTTTGGTTATTATCTTGAATACTATTATAGATAGAGATAAACTGTAAACAGCAATAATGTTCAGCAAAGTAAGATCTACTAATTAGTCATCATGATCAAAAATGTTAGAGGACCCCCTAAGGAGTTATTGCCCTTTAGAGTCAATATTAAACAACTTTTCCTCATTTTTGTAACTTGTATAAAAATCTTTTCTAAAACTACTTGGCCAAATTTAACCAAACTTGGCCTCAATCATAATACTAGGGTATCTATTTTTAAAAAGAGTGTCTAATGACCCCGCCTACCAACAAAGATGGCCGACATCAGTAAACACATTAACAGGTGAGCGACACAGGCTCTTGAGAGCCTCTAGTTTTCTGAAAGTGCTACAGATCTGTTAATATTGCTGACATCTAAAAACAAGAATGTAACATACAGAAACCAAAACCTCTCTAATTTAGAAACCTATATGTACTGAACCTTGGCATTTAGGAAGACAATGAATTTCATACATTAGTTTGACTTGTGTGACCAAAAACCCAAAGTTCAATCCTTGCGAAAGTCAAGGGCATTACTTAAACTAGTCATTTTCAAATTTATACAAGTTATGTTGACAATGATGCTCTTTTTATAATGTCTATATATGAGAATTTCTGATCATTATTAATTTCTCAATCAGGAATTACAGGGTAGCTGTTTCTCTTATGGTGCTAGTATAGATTCTTATCTAGCTGTTTTGTCCCATGATCCTTCAGTTCTGGGAGACAGAACAGTTAACATTGAGACTATCCCATAACATATATAGCCAGTCAATATTTAATTATACTATAATCTTGGATTGTTTTTTTTTTAAGAATGTTGTATTTCTATCAAACAATATTTGTGATGTTTATGCTTTGTATGTTTCTTTGTCTTATTCCAGTCAGATAGTTTCTACACATGCTCATAGGATTTTAACCATGTTTACTCAAGAATATTTATACATTATACAAATTATAAATCATTTATATGTAAATTGTAGCTAGTCAGTTATGACAAATATATATGATTGGTTAATTTTTAGCAATCATACCCTATCTTTTTATTATGATATATGAACTATAAAAAAGTAAAATTTTACTTTGGACAACAAATAAGTGACAAACATTAAAATATTTTATTTTAGCTGCCTTTCATAGTTTTGTTCTGGAAGTAGAATTGCAATACATGTATATGATATATCTTGATATTATTTAAACAATGTATCTAGTCTTTTATTCAATAAAGCTTTATTTTTTGTTTTTATCTGTATATTTGTTAATGGTTATGAAATATACAAACTACAAGAAACATACATTACAAAAACATGTCAATTCCTGAATGCCCCTTAATTCAAGAGGAGCAAAAATGTTCCTAAAATTTTTTGCATTGCCACTGGATGTTGAGCAAACACTAATTGTACGTACCAAAAATACCATTGTATAGTAGCTTTGAATTCTTGGTTTTTGTTATTAATCTCTTAAAAAAACTATAAAATCTGTCTAATCTCTAACAAAAAGAAACTCTACAATCACGTTCTCAGAATATTAACAATAATTTGCTTACAAACTGATTGGTTCAAAGTGATTTCATTGGACATAAACAAACATTAATTCTATCATGAGCATTAAATGTGCAACATACTTAACAGTAAAGCTACTAGTACAATTGTATATGTGAATCCTCTATGTATATGCTGAACATTAAAAAAATCTGTTACATGTGGTATGAAATTCAACATCAAATACGTCTTATATCAAAAACAAATAAATTTCTAACACATAATTAAACATAAACACGATAATAATCAAAGAGCTTTATATATAAGCACTGAATGGTAAAGATTGCTTCAATTTATCAGTGGGAATTAAAATTAAATATTGCTTTGGTTGCAGTTGAATTAACAGCAATTCTAGACAAAGGAAGATAAATCCATTGTTATAAAGATGACTTTAACAAAAACATTTTTAGAACAGGTATGAGATATTAGGATGTATAAAATGTTATGATCAATGCACTATATTTTGTGTATCAAAGAGGTAGTGTGATAAGACTTAGAGGATATAGATATCAAGTCAGTCCCCTAAGGTTTTGATTGCATTTCAAGCAATCTTTACCCCAAAAGTATTATGCATCCATAAAGTATAGATTGGTCCATCCCAATAATTTCACTTCGGGTTAACCTTAAAACACTTATTGTTTTTTTATAGACATCGGCCTCAATTATGGTTACCTTAATTTTAATTAGTGAATAAATTATTATATTTTTAATCAATGCAAGTCAAAACTACAATGTAATAATTAACAAGAATGTGTCCCTAGTACACGGATGGCCCATCTGAACTATCATTTTCTATGTTCAATGGTCTGTGAAAATGGGGGAAAATCTCTAATTGGCATTAAAATTAGAAAGATCATATCAAAAAGAACATGTGTACAAAGTTTCAAGTTGATTGGACTGCAACTTCATTAAAAATTACCTTGACCAAAAACTTTAACCTGAAGCGGGACAGACAAACAGACGAACAAACAAACAGACACGTTGCATTCTTAGGAAATTTGTTTCATAATCTACACATATCAATAAAATTACATTTCCATGTCTTGGATCACATTGTTAAAATATAAAAAACAAGAATGTGTCCATAGTGCACGGATGCCCCACTCGCACCATCATTTTCTATGTTTAGTGGACCCTGAAATTGGGGTAAAAACTATAATTTTGCATTTAAATTCGAAAGATCATATCATAGGGAACATGTATACTAAGTTTCAAGTTGATTGGACTTCAACTTCATTAAAAACTACCTTGACCAAAAACTTTAACCTGAACAAACGGACGGACGGACGGACGGACGTCCAGAAAACATAATGGCCCTCTACTATCGTAGGTGGGGCATAAAAATCAATATAACAATAATAATTCCTAATACAGTACAAATCCTTTGATGGTTTCATATGAATTAGTAATCTCTATGACCCTGAAATTATAAAAATCACAGTAAAATTTTGGAATTTAACAGATTATATTTCATCAAGCATAGCGTCAGCATCATTGTCATATGAATTCCCTGAGGATGCCCTTGATTTCCTTGTACTTGATGGTCTCTCTGAGGATCTACTTGTTGATGGTCTTTCTGATAAACTACAAAAAAATAATACATTTATAATATTGAGAAGTAAAATATTAAAAATGCTTAGGTATAACTGTAGTAGAAAAATAATCAGTTAATATTGATTTGACGTATCAACGATATAATGATGAGGCTTAGAAACCTGGGAAATGCGAGGCTCTGTCAAGCTTTTTCCATCAAAAGACATATTAACACAAGTGGACATTATTGTATACTGTATGATATCCTCCTAGATGCCTTTACTGCCTTGGTGGTCTTGAGGTAGTGTGGGAGGTTGTGGGTTTGAACCCTGGCTGTGCAAACCAGACTTAACAAGAATGTGTCCCCAGTACACGAATGCCCCACTCGCACTATCATTTTCTATGTTCAGTGGACCGTGAAATTGGGGTTAACCCTCTTATTTGGCATTAAAATTTAAAAGATCATATCATAGGGAACATGTATACTAAGTTTGAAGTCGAATGGACTTCAACTTCTTCAAAAACTACCTTGACCAAAAACTTTAACCTGAAGCGGGACAGACGGACGAACGAACAGACGGAGGGACGAACGGACGCACAGACCAGAAAACATAATGCCCCTCTACTATCGTAGGTGGGGCATAAAACTCAGTATTTCCTGCTTTTCCACTTATAACGCACATGGCATCAATGAGTAAGAGTAACGATTGGTTGGGTTGGAGTCCAAATAATGTGTGCAGGTAAAAAGACATGTCCTCCTGTGAACTGTTACCTTGTTATGTGGCTCAGCAGATATGTCAGTCTATTACAAAAGCAGGGTTAAGATATCGCATCCTGAATGTGCATATTAATTTGCCATATAGCCTTTTTGTACTGAGGTGATGTAAAGGCAGAAAGCGTCAATGTAAACAATCTAGTTTGTCTTTTATAATGTTTTGTTGGGTTGCTGTCTCATCAACAGATAACACATCACATTTTATTTATACCCACTATTTAAGTATGATGGGATGATTGAGTCTAATAAAATTGAGAATGGAAATGGGGGAATATGTCAAAGAGAAAACAACCTGACCAGAGAGGAAAAAACAAAAAAAAACAACCAAAGACCACTAATAGTTCTTCAACACAGCAAGAAAATCCAGTACCCAGAGGCTGGCTTAAGCTTTGAGCTGATAAGATCCAAGGGTTGCAGAGAAGAAGATTGACAATGAAAGTAGATTTATAGTTATGATACTGTTGTCAGGTCACTAAAGATTGCTTATTTTGGCGTTAATATTGATTCACTTATAGGGTCTTTGCATCTGAGCTTAACACATTTATTAAAAAACCAGTTGTTGGCATGACACGGGTTATGTTCTTCTCATATATGTTATGATGGTATGATACTAATCCCCTAACGGGAAGGATTGTACCTGATATTCATATGATGAAATCATAATCTTTCAATCAGTTTAATTGAAGTCTGGAGCTGGCATGTCAGTTAACTGCTAGTAGTCTGTTGTTATTTATGTATTATTGTCATTTTGTTTATTTTCTTTGGTTACATCTTCTGACATCAGACTCGGACTTCTCTTGAATTGAATTTTAAGTGTGCGTATTGTTATGCATTTACTTTTCTACATTGGCTAGAGGTATAGGGGGAGGGTTGAGATCTCATAAACATGTTTAACCCCGCCGCATTTTTGCGCCTGTCCCAAGTCAGGAGCCTCTGGCCTTTGTTAGTCTTGTATTTTTTAAATTTTGGTTTCTTGTGTACAATTCGGAAATTAGTATGGCGTTCATTATCACTGAACTAGTATATATTTGTTTAGGGGCCAGCTGAAGGACGCCTCCGGGTGCGGGAATGTCTCGCTACATTGAAGACCTGTTAGTGACCTTCTGCTGTTGTTTTTTCTATGGTCGGGTTGTTGTCTCTTTGACACATTCCCCATTTCCATTCTCAATTTTATTATAAAAGAAATGCACTTAATAACCATCTATTTAAATGGAAGTACCTTGTATTTGAATCCTTTGAAGAAACTTTAGGTAGAACTGGTTTATTAGGTGTTTTCTTGTTTGTCTCCCTGGTCCTTCTTGGTCTATAAATATAAAATTCGATACAATTTATACAGTACACATTAACCCCAAAAAATCCATTTGAATTTTCAAAATGAATATCTAATGATTGTGGGCGATGCACTGAAATCTGTTAAAAAATAACTGCATAGCATAAATCTATCATAAAAGTCAGCAAGGAATTTTTTAATGTTTCAACTCCGTGTGTATAGATATAGGAAGATGTAGTGTGAGTGCGAATGAGACAACTCTCCATCCAATAACAATTTAAAAAAAAGTAAACCATTATAGGTCAATGAACGGCCTTCAACACGGAGCCTTGGCTCACATGGAACAACAAGCTATAAAGGGCCCCAAAATTACTAGTGTTAAACCATTCAAACGGGAAAACCAACGGTCTAATCTATATAAAAAAAAACAAGAAACGAGAAACACGCATAAATTACATAAACAAACGACAACTACTGTACACCAGATTCCTGACTTAGGACAGGTGCAAACATTTGTAGCGGGATTAAACGTTTTAATGGATCCAAAACTTCTCCCTTTTTCTGAAATAATCAGTTTTCGAAATCATTTGACAAGATTGTATGATGAATTCATGCATTCTATGTGTCCACAAAATACTTAAACAACCACATCAATCAATAAAACATGGTAACAATATTTTGAAACATGACAATTCACTGTAATTTTGTATACATGGTATAGGAGGAGATAACTCAGATAATTAAATGTAATATTATATATATAGGAGATAACTCTATACTTCTTATAATTGGTCCTTAGGACAGTCAAGGGTCTAACTTAAATAAGTTATTAGAGAAAAATAACCTGCATGTGTTATTACAGACACTTTCATGAGTTGTCTACTCTTTTTTCCTTAATCTGTAGTAACATATGTTTGTTATCAGTTAAATATATCATAAATATTTTATCTTTTGTGGGCACTTGGGAATACTTGAAACTTTGCACAGTGGCTTAATATATTACCTTGATAACCAATTTCCTAATTCCATTAATACAATTTTGATCAACCATAGTTAATCAATGAGACAAGGCCTTTAAGGGAAAATTAAGCTATAATAACAAGGCTTAGTTATTACAGGCATGTAACTTATTATATGAGAGTAAATGAGACACTTGGGAATTACTTGGAATCTTGCACAGTGCCTCATTACAAGTTCTGATCATCATTTCTTACAATGAATTGAAATACATTGTGATATATGTCTGAGCAAAGTCTATAAAGAGATTTAAAGAAGCTGTAATAACACCCTTTCGTTATTGCAGGAATATATTTTCTGTAATAACATAGGTGTACTATGCATGATTGGTGAACTATGAATTGCTATATCTTTACAAAGTTTAGTATACACAAAGAAAATTATAATATCAATAGAACTTGTGAAAAATTTAACAAAATAAAGTTTGTATATTGTCCCTTTGAAACATGTAACATACATATGTTATTACAGTATTTTTATATTTTAGCCCACAATAACGACATGCATGTTATTTTTCTCTAATAACTTATTTAAGTTAGACACTTGACTATAGGATAGTTTTTTCATGCAATATTAAACTTTTTTTTTAAATTTTACAATTCTAAAATACTGCTATAGGATATTACAATCAACATACAATTGTTATTTTAAGTGCCTTATAACCCAAACAGCATCTTATACTCTTATATATGAAAAAAAAACAAGGCTATAATAACTTTCACTTGTATTTTTGTCCATCTGATGAGTTAAGCCTTTTTCAACTGATTTTTGTAGTTCGTTCTTATGTTGTACTGTTATACCACTGTCCCAGGTTAGGGAGGGTTAGGATCCCGCTAACATGTTTAACCCCGCCACATTATTTATGTATGTGCTGTAATTCAGTGGTTGTTGTCTGTTTATGTGTTACATATTTGTTTTTCGTTCATTTTTTTTACATAAATAAGGCTGTTAGTTTTCTAGTTTGAATTGTTTTACATTGTCTTATCAGGGCATTTTATAGCTGACTATGCAGTATGGGCTTTGCTCATTGTTGAAGGCCGTACGGTGACCTTTAGTTGTTAATGTCTGTGTCATTTTGGTCTTTCGTGGATAGTTGTCTCATTGGCAATCATACCACATCATCTTTTTTATATACTCATTTTACATTGAATCATGGGCTCATTCGTTTGACTTAACTATGATAAAACTATATACAAACCTTGCAACAGTTTTTGGTTTGTCTTCATTCTCATCTTCTAGCACTAGGGAATCTTCGTCCATTGATCGGTTTGACTGCTTTGCTTTCTTACTGTGTTGTGTGACCTTAAAAAGAAATTTTGAAAAATGTTTATAGAAAAGAGAATATTTATTTATAAAGTTTGAATATCATTGTGATTTGCAAAACAAGGAAGATCCCATTTAAATCAACAACTGTATGAAATAAAATAAGACTTATTATTGCATTAATTTTTACCAAAATATTTTGTCAAAATGAAGAAAAAAGGCAGCTAGGATGAATTCAAGAACAATTTAATGAAGAGTTTAAAGATTATCTGTAATTAGCCAATTATTGAAGAAAATATTAAAGGCTACTTGCAAAGTGTTTAAATAAAAATTTCTTTCCTTTAGTTTAACTTAATATATAGAAGTGAATCTCACCTTTTCATCATCAGTGGTATTTTCGTCATCACTGAAATAATCAAAAACATCATATTAAACATGTACAACATCACAGATTAAGTTATTGTTGTACTTATCACATAAACAAACATGGGAGCATCTTTATTCAATCTTTACATTGTGTTAAAATTTCCAAAAAATATATTAAATTTTAATGAATATTTAACTTTGATTAAAGTGTAAAATTACCTCTGATCTTAAATTATAAATTACGTCCAAATTTCTACATATGACATTCAGCAATACTTAAGATTATGGTTGATCATATCCATGAGATTGATTTTCTTGCTTGAGCCGGTACCGCAAAAGTGAGAAAAGCAATGAAGTTGAGATGACCAATGATAATCTGTTTATAGCAATTTTACCTATGACGATGTTGTCAATTTCATGTCAATTTCATTGACAATGCCACATGCCCCCTTAGTTACTAGCGATAACTTTTCATATCACTCGACTGCTGAGAAAGGAAATCATCAAGATCAAAGGAAAATTCAGTAAAATAGCGATAAAGGCACTTAAGGTGGTACCTAACAATACAGGGAGATAACTCTGTAAAATCAGCTAACGTTTTAATTATGTTACGTTGTTAAGGGAATATTAAGCTTCTCAATGATCAAAATTTTGTCAAACTGCTATATAACCAGTGTAATTTTTCTGATAAAACGACTGGTTCAAATTTTTTGAAATTTTCATATTTTTGTCAAACATTGTCAAAGTAAATAATTTGTCAAAATTTTATTAAAATTAAACTAGCCAAATTAATTTTAGTGAACGTGTTGGGTACCACCTTAAAGATAGACTATTTAATGATTTAATATTTGATTCAACATACAAAAAGAGGCAGGATGGATAGGCAGATGCTTACTATTATACAGCCTGTCTATATCTGGCTTAAAAAGAGCAAAGGAATAATTTGTAATATGGATAAAAAAAATCTCAGTGAAGAAGTATTTGTCATAATGTTTTTATTCTTTTAAATTATCTGATATATTGCTGGTTAAATTGTTTAGCCCATTGGTCTGTACAATGAACTGCTGTTTTCGTTTCTCCAACACCCCCTTCCCCCTTCCCTACTTTAAAAAAAAAAGAAAAGACCTAGGGAGTTTCCATTTTCTGAGTTATAGTTAATATCTATTTTGTTTATTCTGTAGTAAGTGACCTGTAATTCATCTGCTTTGCTGAACGTTTAGTACTTTGCGTTGTTGTTGTTGTTCTAGAAGGTCCAGGGTCACCATTATTTACTGCCACACCTGTGAAGAATAATTATCATAAACTGTGATTTTAAAGATTCTTCATATATTTGTACACATTTTAAAACGTAAGAATATTTTTTTTTCATCATTATGCAAAATGTAACAGGATATAAGTACATTTATTAAATACATTACAGTGGGGGTTTCAGATCTCTTTATAAGGGTGCCCACCACAGTCATGCTTCAGTGATTCCTTAATTCATTAACCAAATAGGAAGTACTTCATTTCAGTATTACATTGTTTTGAATTTTAGGTTATTTTTCTCTAATCTTTATTCCTATTCCCCCCCATCCCCATTATTCTCTATTCCTTATATTTTAGCACCCCATTATTCACCTGTCCTGATTTTTGTTCTATTTTTCTCTATTCTTTACTTTTTTCTTCCATTTTCTTTAGTATTGGATCATTATATATATTCTCAATAAACAACATCCGGACCGTTTATAAGGTAGATTAATTGATTGTTGGTGTATTAACGCCACTTTTTAGCACCACATTTATGTTATTTCGTGGCGACCAATTTTTATTAGTGAAGGAAGATGGAGTCCCTGGAGAAAAACACTGACCTTCAATAGGAAAACTGACAATCCTAGCTATATAGTCAATTAAGATTAATGTGGAGTGCACCCACATGACTGGTGTTCGAACTCACAACCTCAGTGTTGACTGGCTAGTGATTACAGTAGTAGAACTACGTCAGTGGCGGATCCTGAGGGGGGGGGGGGGGTTCCAGGGGTTGGAACCCCCCCCTTTTTTCTTTGGCTGATGAATGCATTTGAATGGGGACATATAGTTGGAACCCCCTTTTATCCTGGGTTGGAAACCCCCCCTTTTTAAAATGGCTGGATCCGCCCCTGTACGTAGACCACTTGGCAACCTTATCAAGGTAAAAGATGGCCTTACTGGCAAAGTGGGTCAAAACTAAATGTACATCTGTGCCAATATGAAAACCTATCGACTTTGGTAAATTCTATTTTTCTAAATGATTTGTACAATTGATTTCAAACAAACCTCCAGATTCTTTCAATTCTCTGATCTTCTCTTTTTTACTGTTTAAAATTGCTGCAAACTAAAAAACAAAATTTAATAATTAAATAAGCAAGTAAAGACATACAAACTGTAAACATGTTTGTTCTTTATAGTTGAATTTTCAAAAAAAAATTATCATGCATATTTGTTAATCATTTGAGCTGAGTACATACATCATGAAATTGCTGTTATATTACAGTTATTGGAGTTTCTTTAATAGTGTTTACCCTAAACTATTTTATATACTGTACATGTGTCTAGATTGGTGCCTTCATTTCTGCATTCTTCAACTTTCAGACTATTTTTCTTAATCTATTACTTGCTATCCTTTTTTTTTTTTTAAACATTATCCTCTATTTTCTATTCTATTGGCCCATTTCTCATTTTCACTTTTTAATTTTTTGTTGGTTAATTTTTCTGAAAATGTGTCCCATTTTTCTGTTTTTCTCTTTTTTGTTGTTCCAATTTTCTTAAAACCTTGGTTCATTTATTCCTTATGTAGACCCTCGTATACCAAGCACAATTTGTCTTCCTTACTTTAGAATAAAGGTCCCTTTCTAATTCTTCCTTTGCAACAACACATTTTTCCAATCTCTACAAAACAGAGTAAGTCATGATTTTTTTCTAAACATATTTCTTTGATATGTACAACTGATATATCATGTATATACGAGAGTAAAATATCCTTGGAACATAAATTTTCTAAAATAAACTGAAGGAATCAAAATATATAGAAAGTGTTAACTTTAATATATACATAATATTTCATCATAAGGATAGGAGAAACATGGTTGACAGCCCAATGTGCACACCTTCTACACAATTACAAGAAGCTGTTGTGGTTGTCCTTGAACCATGTCTTTTCATATTTGTTTCTTGTTAATTGTTTTGTTATGATTATTAGGCCAGCAGTTTTTCACAATTGAATTGTTTAGTATTTTTCATGTTGGAGTTTTTATAGCAGACTATATCATATGGTATTGGTTTATCTCATTGTTGAAGGCCATATGGTTGTCTATAATTACTTACATCCACTTCATTTGATTTTTACTAGATAGTTGTCTCTGACACTGGCCATCACACTTCATCTCTTTATATTGATAATTTTAAAAGTAAAAATATGATATTGGAAAGAAAAAAGTATGCAATAAGAAGGAAGAAATGTAAGGGTGCAAAATTAGTTAATGAACACCTTATCCATATCTAGTGTGAAGCATAATGAAATTTAATAAACAAATGTTACATTTTTTTTAGTTTACAAGACATTTCTTCGTTTTCGATTTTTCAAGTATACGTTCAAGCATGCTAGTACAGAAAATAAGGATAAGAAATTGTCTTAAGAACTTCCTGACTGACTGGTAGTCAGGGATACTACTTAAACAAGTTAATTTTATTTACTTGAACAGGTAAAGAAAATATACACATATAAGTAAATTTGTAAGATACTTATACAAGTGAATTTTATTAGTTACATGTCCCTTAGACATTCAGAATTTTTTACTTGCCTGCAGTATAGGAAAAAAAGTCATCCTTTCTTCTTTTCTTGAGTTCTTACGATTGCTTTGCTCTAATAGAATTTTAACTTGTGTACCCTTTGCAGATGTCTTTACTAATCATTTAAGTGTAATTTCATGGAAAATGAAAATCCCATTTGTCTGTTATCTTCTTAACACTGCTTATTTACATGCCCAAAAGGAGAAATTTTTGAAGGCCAAATATACAAAATCTTTGCTCAATCAGTTTCTTTGATGAATTAAAAAGACATCAAGATGTACACCATAAGAAAATAGTCTTTAAATGTACAAAGAAAATACCAAAAGATACAAACCTTGCAAATACCAAATGTTCTTGAAAAATGAAAAAATAAATGTCCTACCTTTAAAGCATTAACTCTTTCTTGAGATAATCTGTCATTATCTGTTTGTAATGTTGCTATGTCTACTTGCTGTGATTTTGCACATTCAATACAATAATTAAGGACAGAACTTATGGCATCAGTGGCAGATGTGGACGACTTGAGTGTAGCTCTGCCTAACTGGAACTACACATGCATGTGATCATAGTAAGTTAAATTGTAATAAAATCAAAATAGTCATATTTACTTTTCATTCTATCCTTTACTTATTTTTTTTTCATAATTAAATTTCCTGACAGTCTATTTAGAAGTTCTTATTTTGTTGTTGTTGAAATTTTCAATATAACATAACTGTTCATAATGTTTCAAGGTTAAACATCACATTCCCCATTGTTCCCTGACAGTCACTAAAACCTCATTATTCTAGATTTGTTACATATACAGATTCACAGATGTCATAATTAGTTTCAATGTTTCATAGAAAAAAGTAAAATCACAAAAATACTGAATTAAGAGGAAAATCAATTTGGAAAGTCCATAATCACATGGCAATTTCAAATAACAAAACGCATCAAAAGTGAATGGACAAGAACTGTCATATTCCTGACTTGGTACAGGCATTTTCAAATGTAGAAAATGGTGGATTAAACCTGGTTTTATAGCACTAACCCTCTCACTTTGATGACAGTCTCATCAAATTCCGTTATATTTACATTGATGCGTTAACTAAACAGACACAATAAATAAATAGTCAAAATATAGAAATGTAGTTTGTTTTGTTTTTTTGTGAACTTTACGTGGTTTTATGAATTCATTTCAATCATTCATTATGTTCATCATCAATTTCCTTGTCTGTTGAACCTTTTCAGATTTGTTCTTATTACCATTGTGTTTTTATAAAGGGACATAGCAGCACTACTAAATATGCATTGAAATAAACCCGCCTATTAGCCTAAAATGAAATGTACATTGTACCCACATGGTTGTTTTAACCAATCATATTCCTGAAAATGTTCAGCAAGGTAAGATAATTAATGAGTATTAGACATGTTATATGTTAAAAAGTCTTTATTTAAGGAATGACTGTAATATTTTTTCTGTCTATGAAGAAATAACATAAACAATTTGGTGCACACTGAATAACCCGTGTAGCGGGTTATTTAACAGTGTGCACCATATTTTTATGTTATTTCAAATA
The DNA here is from genome assembly GCF_963676685.1 of Mytilus edulis. NCBI lineage: Eukaryota > Metazoa > Mollusca > Bivalvia > Mytilida > Mytilidae > Mytilus > Mytilus edulis. Next base: position 65,351,954 of record NC_092350.1, on the reverse strand, counting down.
GACAGAAAAAATATTACAGTCATGTCTCATAATTTAATTCTAAATTCCATTTTAAACCGTAGAAAACCATGAAAAAATGTTGACAACGTCACGGTCACATGACTAAATTATGTCTATGGGCTGATAACAAAATAACGTCAGCCAATCAGAAGACATGTTACTTCCAAAATTAAATTATTATTAAATAAATACATGTATTATCTTACTGTAATATCTTCTGCTGGAACATGTTTCTTCCAGATCAACTCTAAACTGTTATCTTTCTTATGTTTGACTTGGTAATTAAAAACAATGTCTTTCCCTCCTGATTTTGTCAATGCTTGTAATGTCTGTCTTGTAAATGTATTAAGGTCCATCTTGATAGCTAATCTGAGATTATCTAGATCATCTTCAGAAACTAAAAGTTTAAAAAAAATAAAAAAAATACTATAAACATTTATAAACATGATAAATTCAGAAATCATTGCAATATTTTTATAATTCAAATAATCATGATAATGTCAGTCAGGGGTACTACTTGTACAAGTTATTTTTATTTACTTAGAGATGTATAAGTAAATAAATTGTGTTTGAATAATCTCCCCTTAATTTTCTCAAAAATTTACTTGTATATAAGCATGATAAGTAAATTTTTCTTGCAATCCCACAAAAGTCCTCAAGTTTTGAGATGTGAAATCATGCCATTAATGATTTTCCCCAGGTTTGCACATTTTTTTTTAATTAAAGTTCAATGTTTCATCTCATTAATTCAACAAAGAAACTGATTGTGCAAAGATCTTAAGTATTTGCACAAGGCCTTCAAAAATTGCTCCTTGGGGGCTTGTAAATGAGCAGAGTTCTGAAGATAACAGACAAATGGGATTTTCATTGTCCATGAAATTACACTTAAATGATTAGTAAAGACATCTGCAAAGAGCAGATAATTTAAAATTCTATTGGAGCAAAGAAATCGTAAGAATTCAATAAAAGAAGATAAGATGACTTTTTTACTTCTACAAGTAAAAGATTCTGAATGTCTAAGGGACATAACTCAGTCAATATTTTTTTTTACCTATACAAGTAAATAAAATTCACTTGTATTTATAAGTATCCTACAAATTTACTTATATAAATATATTAATATTACTTCTTCAAGTAATTAAAAATAACTTGTATAAGTAGTACCCCTGACTGGATGTAACTGGCTAAGTATAGCATTACCATGATTACTATTATGATACCAAGTTCAACAGGGTTGATATCTCACCTTGACCTTTCCAAACATCTATGCCATCAATCAAGGTAAGCTTAAATCCTGACTTCCCGTCATCCTGATAGTCTGTCTGCAGGAAGCAGCCATTCCCATCCAACAAATCTAATTTAACCAAGGATTTCATGCTGGTCAAGTTTTACTGTAAAAGAACATTTTAAATTGTATTACATTATTTAACATGTTTAAAAGTATGGCTTTGAGGGTACTATCCCATGATGGCATGCATGATGCTGGTATAGTTTTACTTATTATTAAATATAAAACATTCCTCATTTTTTTAAAATCATATACCATTTTCAAGCATTGCAGGTTAAGGGGTATCTAACATGCATACTTGATCATGATGATGTAGAAAAATTAATTGTTTACTGTGTAAATTTTTTGATTTTTGTACAATCATGACAATACCAATTTTGTGGGTTTTATTTCTACAAATTTATGTAGCACAAAATTTAGACTTACATATATATTTATTAATTATTTATGTCTGAGCTCTGACAGATGATGACCCTCAATTATATACATAAAACAACAGGAATCAGAAATTCTATCAATAATAAGGTATAGGGGCAATTATTATTCTCAAAGTTCGCCCGGCAACCACTGCCGGCAACTATAGTATACTAAACAGGGGTGGACATGCCAGGTGGATCCAGCAAGGGGGGTTACAACCATTTGTCCCCATTCAAATGCATTGATCGTCAAAAGAGAACCCACCCCCTGGATTAGCCACTAAATAAACAGTGCCTTATTATTCTTAATGTTGATAGAATATTTGATTCCTGTGATCAAACGCCCATTTGTCGCTAGCTGATGTATGCAGTTTGATTGTTACAAGAGAATTTCCAAATAGTGTTTAAACTAAATTAAATTTGAGCAATAAAATATCTGTTGATTTTCAATTGATCTATATAGTGTACCTCACATAATCATGATAATGCTTAGTGCAAATAATTATGACATCTTGAAAGGCTATTATATTTTTTTCTTTGATGCCTTACCTTGACTCTGTAAAGGATACTTAATATGCACACAGTCACAGGCACTTGTTTCTATCCATAGAAGCTTTATATGGATAGTCGACCTTTCTATGGATAGAAACAAGTGCCTGTGTTTATGCATCTCAGCCTTGGGAGGCAACAAAAGATGGGCTATGGACGTCAAAGCAAAAATTTAACATAGCCTTCCAAGACCTGTAATTATTTGGACTAGATAATGCTCATCTTCATGTCATGTTGCATGATTGTTTTGATTTTGTGTTTGGTTTGACAAGATCTGATGTTTGCCATGATTTATCAAAATCAAATGATTGAGAAAATGTCTCATGAATTTATACCTATAAATATAGCTTACTATGTAAGAAATTGAAATATCTGCACACAATGTTATTATTTCTAGACTAAACAACTTTTGTTGCACAGCAAATATTCTAATGTTGGAAGATGACAAATACAGAGGTTTTCCGAGTAGTCTACTTATCTGTAGTCTCATGAGCAATTCTTAACTATTCAATGATTGCACCATTACGGTAATCTAAGCGATGTAAATTTGTCAAATGAAGAAAAAGATACAATTATATGATCATAATTATGAAATAATGAGGTAGAAATATATGTGAATAAGATATTCCGGGTTCACATCCGACATTCGATTCTGGATTTTAGAAAAAAAAACATCATTTGGTTTTCTCTAGGTTTTACAACATCAATTAAGGATTTTCCAAAGTAAAGACTACATTTTTTGTAAGTTACCAAAAAGTTAAAAGAACAAAAAAGTGAAATCATCTTGCAAGAAAAATATTGTAGTAATAATGTACTTCACTTTTAAACTATTTTTACACACCTTCAATAACATAACAATATAGTCTTAGCTCTAGACTTGTTCAATTTGTTTAATTTCAAGGCTTGCAATTTTAGAGAATATAATGAAGTACAAATTTTGAATAATAGAATTGAGAATAGAAATGGGGAAGTTGTCAAAGAGACAACAACCTCAATGCAGAGAGAAACTTCCGCATTCAGAGGCGTCCTTCAGCTGGCCTTTAAACAAATATGTATACTAGTTCAGTGATAATGGATGTCAAGTGAAAAAAAATGGATGTCATGCATTATCATACCTAACTCTGAATTATACACAAGAAAAAAAAATATATATACATCATGTTTATACATGATATATAAACATGACAAAACAGGATTAATTTCAGAGGAATACATACACGCGCCGTTTGCATTCTCAGCTACTCGAAAAGAGAATTATTCTGTTAAGACTTCGTAAAATTTTTTTTAATGTGGTTTGATTGCAGTTGTAAAAAAAAATGTTGTCAATCTATTAAAAATAAATTCTAACCAAAATGAATTAATTATGAGGGGGGCTGGACCTTTTTCAGGATGTCGGGACAGGGGTTAAAAAATCCACTAGCCAGACGCCCGGGACTAGATCATTTACGCCTCGGGCAATTAAAATGTGTAATCCGATATGCCCGACAGACTAGTAACAAAAAATTCTTGACGTTTCCAAAATAGAAAGTGAAAAATCCCTTTATCAGTATTCTATGTTAGCCATTTCGATTCAATTAAGTCATCCGGGATTCCAAGAATTTGAACTGGTTTGTACAGGTCCTGTTGTACATATTTTCAACATAGAACAAATAACTCTGGCATGTCTTGGCGGCCTGGTATCATGTGTTGATTCTCGTACTTTAAATATCGATTTCTCATACCATGGATTGAGGTATTGTACATTGCTTATCATGCCGAGATTTTCAATTAACGTTATTTGGGTGTATGATGTATTGATTGGTATTGACATGTCTTGTTGCACAGCTCTTGAGCAGGAAACTATGCAACAAAATATTTCTTAGTATTTTAGTACGGGAACCCCAGGAACTTTGTCAGTTTCAAAACGAAAAACGGTAGATGAATGGAGTAAGGAGGCTGAAAATTCATCCCCCAAAAATGCTAAATACAACAGGGAAAAACCGTGAAAAAAATAATAGTGTCCAGGACAGCAGCAGGGCTGTCAAGTCTTTAGCGCGAGACTCACACATGTTCATGCTTATTTGGTGGCATTTTCCTTTGATCTATTGTTTTTTCTCTTTGATCTTAACAATTTGGCCAACAAATCACGCATTCACTTCCTGAAAAGTTGGCAGAACTGGGACACAATGATTACCCTGGCAAGGTTGGCTGTTGCTGATGAAAAAAAAACAGACAATGCTCTGTGAATATTGCCGTTAGTTGCCCCAAACACGTCAATAAAAAGTCTGCTTTGAATGTGGGAACATCTTAGTTAGGTTAAGCACCAAAAGAATAATAACAGATCAACAAAAAATATTGAATACAGTGTATAATGTCTCCTTCAAAACAAAGGGCACCTACTTTGTATTATGCAGCAAACTCTTAATTTTTAAGGCATACTAGGGCTAGCAGGTCAGTTTTGATGGACTAGCAGTTCTTCCAACAGGGCTAGTAAAATCCTGCTGCCAATAAGTCCTGGGGTAGCTAGCTGTAACAAAATTTTTTAACCCCTGCGGGATTGGGTGTTTTTTAGTTCAGAACAATGCAGAATTTCAGGATTGACCCTTTTGGGATCCCGGATTTCTTTTTCGAATTTCGTAAAGTCAGGATTTGATTTTTTTTTAATTTTGGGACCTCAGGATTTCATGTTTTTAAGCCTGGGAATTTCGAGATCAGGACCCCTCCTACCCCCCTCTTTTCTGTACTGTACACTTCCATATATTTCAGAAAGAAGTTGAATGTTTCTGTCAGCCGTTAATAAGACGAAACATGTGTGTACTAAGTGTGTGCATCTACAGTCAACAATTAGAAAACTAAGCCACCAAAGCCAGCTCTATACATATGGAAGATCAGAGATCACAAAGAAATCTCTGATAAGAAAAACAAGTCTTTTATATTTAGATGGATCAAAATATGGTGCACCAGGAAATTTTCACACATCTGCTCTGCTATGTCAGAATGACGATTCTTCAAATGAAGGTAACCAATATTTATGAGAAGAATTTATTTACATGATTTATCAGCATAAATGGCATATGCAGTGTTTTTATGATATCATTTTGTATGAACATTTGATCATGATGTCAAAAATAGGGATAAATTTTAATAACAAATTTTAAACATTGTTAAAAATGATTATACATGTTGGTTATATCAATGAGAAAGCAAACCAACAAAAAAGCTTTTTAATGTTTGAATTGCCTTGATTAAAAAAAGTGCTTTTTAAGTGGTGAATTAATATAATCTGCAATCAACAACATAATTAAAAAAAACTTAACATTAACATGATTCAAATACATTACAAAAAAACTAGCCATTATTAATATCATTTATTTGTTTCTCCATGAAATACTTGTCTACTCTATTAACTACATATATCTTTTATTTTTATTTTACAGATGAAAATGTTATAGACGACCCAGAGTATAAAGAATTTGTACAAGAATATCACAAACATTCTAACAACGGTCACAGCCTCTTTGTTATTCATCCAGGTTTGAATTTACCAAAGAGTTTAAGGTGGTACCTAACACCTTGACTAATATTAATTTGGCTTATTTAATTTTCATAAAGTTTTGACAAAATATTTACTTTGAACCTTTGACAAAAATATAAAAATTTCCATAAATTCAAACCAGCCACTTTGTCAGAAAAATTTTGTTGGTTATATCATGTATATAGCAGTTTGACAAACACTTATTTTGATCATTGAGAAGCTTTATATTTCCTTAAGAAAACAACGTGATAAAAACATTTAGCTGATTTTTACAGAGTTATCTCCCTGTAGTGTTAGGTACCAACTTAAGTCTTCTAAAAGGACTTTTAACATTGTTTTAGCTAGATGGCAAATCTGGCTAGTTTTTGCATGATCTTTTTAATATACTTTATGTATGTGCCTGTCCCAAGTCTGGAGCCTGTAATTCAGTGGTTGTCGTTTGTTTATGTGTTACATATTTGTTTTTTGTTCATTTTTAGCTCATCTGGCCCGAAGGGCCAAGTGAGCTTTTCTCATCACTTGTTGTCCGTCGTCGTCGTCGTCCGTCATTGTTAACTTTTACAAAAATCTTCTCCTCTGAAACTACTAGCCTAAATTTAACCAAACTTGGCCACAATCATCATTGGGGTATCTAGTTTGAAAAATGTGTCTGGTGACCCAGCCAACCAACCAAGATGGCCGCCATGGCTAAAAATAGAACATAGGGGTAAAATGCAGTTTTTGGCTTATAACTCAAAAACTAAAGCATTTAGAGCAAATCTGACAGGGGTAAAATTGTTTATCAGGTCAAGATCTATCTGCCCTGAAATTTTCAGATGAATCAGACAACCCGTTGTTGGGTTGCTGCCCTTTAATTGGTAATTTTAAGGAAATTTTGCTGTTTTTGGTTATAATGTTAAATATTATTATAGATAGAGATAAACTGTAAACAGCAATAATGTACAGCAAAGTAAGACCTAAAAATAAGTCAACATGACAAAAATGGTCAATTGACCCCCTAAGGAGTTATTGCCCTTCATACTCAATTTTTATACGCCTGTCAAAATTTTGACGGGAGTTTTATGGTATACAAATGTCCAGTGTCCGTCCGTCTGTCTGTCCATCTGTCCGGCTCTTTAGAGCCTCTAGTTTTTATATAAATAAGGCTGTTAGTTTTCTCGTTTGAATTGTTTTACATTGTCTTATCTGGGCCTTTTATAGCTGACTATACGGTATGGGCTTTGCTCATTGTTGAAGAATGTACAGTGACCTATAGTTGTTAATTTCTGTGTCATTTTGGTCTCTTGTGGACAGTTGTCTCATTGGCAATCATACCACATCTTCTTTTTTATATTTAAATTCAGAGATGATTGTCTGCATTTATTATTCCCATTTTGATGTGACAGACAAATGTATGAGAATGATTAATATTATTGCAATTACAGGTAAAGCTGCATACACGTATATATACATATATCATTATTCAGAATGCAAGTTTTTATTTTGTGATCCTCACGGAATTAATATTGGAAAAATCACCCCAGCTTTTGATTACTGGAACAAAAATTGACAATATTTAACAAAAATGAAGTTAGTTCTTATTGGCTTGAAGTGAGCTGTCTGAGATGAGAAGGGCGAGAAGGGAAAGTGACAAAAATCTATATAAGTGTGATGTGTCCATACTTCTTGTCTATATTTCAGCTGTTAGATATGATCGACGTAACCCCCAGCTTACAACACCTGAGTTAGAAATGGAGGAGGCCTGTACACTAGTTAGAACATTAGATAAATGGACCGTTGCTGAACAGGTAACAGTTTGAAAAAAAAAACACAGAAAAAAAAGATAAATCCACACATTTATTCCTGACTTGTATTTAAGGAAAAAGTAAAATAACAAAAAAATACAGATCTCATAGGAAATTTTAAAACAGAAAGTCTTTTATCAAATAGCAAAATCAAATGCTCAAACACATCAAAGGAATGGAAAACAACTGTCATACATTCCCCATTTCCATTCTCAATTTTATTATCATAAATATGTTTTTCAGAAAATAGTAAAAGTCAACATTGGCACCCTAACAACTGCAAACATGTTTGGTGCAAATGTTTTTAAAGAAATGTGTCTTAAAATTCCAAACAAGAAGAACATCTCTGCTGTGTTCCTTAATGTGAGTCGTCTAAACAAGGCACAGATTATGAATTTCCAGGCACATTGGCAGCTACCTGTATTTGATAGGTAAAGGGCAGGAAAGTTTATGGCTGTTCCAAAATTGATTATGGTGGGGGGGATCCCGGATAATATGCTATTAAATTAATATTCTGCTGGTTGCTGCATTTTCATACAAGTTTTGTAAGTATCGTAAATAAAAAAAAAAAATGAAGCTTGTTTTTTGGGTGGTTAGGCTAAAAAAAAATGTCCCCCCCCCCCTTTCAACCCTAGGTTTAAAGGTTTAATTCTGGAACAGCCCTTATATAATTTTTAGTTTCGTAGTTTATATCTTTTTTTTATTCTGACATATTTTGTAATCACTTGTTACCTATATATATTGAAGCCCAATCAAAGTAACTATGCTTATATTGATGTACAATTTCACATAAATGATTATCTCTGTACGGCATGTTGAATTTATAGGCTGGTGAAATTTTTTCCAAAAGACCATTAGTGAAAGACACCCAATGGAACCAACATACAACTGCACGATATTTCATTGGAAGGCTTATTTATATTTGTAATTTCTGTTTTTGCCAGATTTTGAAGGTGGTGTTAAAAACCAAGAATCAATCAATCAACATAATTTATTTCAGATACTCTATAGTGATACAAATTTTCAAACAACATGCTTTATCAAATGTGGCAAAGCTCCAAGTGGCACTTGCTGAAATTCCAGTAATAAGGTAACTAACTTCTTTATTTATTTTAACCTGCCTGCACTTTCAACCACCTCCAAGACAAAGAAACATAATGAACATTGCTTACTTGAAAATTCATAGGCCTTGACTATCATTAATTTACAATGGTTAGTGTGATAAAATTGAGAGCCAAATATGACAGAAATGTGCATGGATCAGCCTATTCAAATACAGATTGTTTCAGTCTAGTGAAAGGATTAAGTTAAACATTTTGTTTTCTAGATTAATAGTTGTACATGCTGTAATAGTCTTTTTTTTTTTGCTTATTTTGATTTTTTTTTTATTGATAAATGAAACCCTTAGATATGACCATCATCGGTTATAAATGTTCAAACACTATTTTGTATCTTTACTGCAGAGATAGGTTAGAAGAACTTAATGCAGCCAATCCACGTCAAATTCAGAGTGGTCTTGCCAAGTCAGCTCATGGTCGTGGTGCTAAAACTCCATTACAAATCAGAAAGGCTTTACTACAGGTAAGTAACAGAAGACAAATGTACTAGCAATGTTCTCCTTGAAGGATTGTATAGCAAATGATATTCTGTAAATTCAGAAATATTTGCCAATTTTTATGTTGTATATTGGTATCACGTTGGCGCCAGTGTAGTCGTCGTCGTCCGAATACTTTTGGTTTTCCCACTATAACTTTAGTTTAAGTAAATAGAAATCTATGAAATTTAAACACAAGGTTTATGACCACAAAAGGAAGGTTGGGATTGATTTTGGAAGTTTTGGTCCCAACAGTTTAGGAATTAGGGGCCAACAAGGGCCCAAATAAGCATTTTCTTGGTTTTCACACTATAACTTTAGTTTAAGTAAATAAAAATCTATGAAATTTTGACACAAGGTTTATGACCACAAAAGGAAGGTTGGGATTGATTTTGGAAGTTTTGGTCCAAACAGTTTAGGAATTAGGGGCCAAAAAAGGCCCAAATAAGCATTTTCTTGTTTTTCGCACTATAACTTTAGTTTAAGAAAATAAAAATCTATGAAATTTTGACACAAGGTTTATGACCACAAAAGGAAGGTTGGGATTGATTTTGGGAGTTTTGGTTCCAACTGTTTAGGAATAAGGGGCCAAAAATGGGCCCAAATAAGCATTATTCTTGGTTTTCGCACAATAACTTTAGTATAAGTCAATAGAAATCAATGAAATTTACACACAAGGTTTATTAACACAAAAGGAAGGTTGGGATTGATTTTGGGAGTTAAGATCCCAACAGTTTAGGAATTAGGGGCCAAAAAGGGGCCAAAATAAGCATTTTTGGGGGTTTTCACACCATAACTTTAGTATAAGTAAATAGAAATCTATGAAATTTAAACACAAGGTTTATGACCATAAAAGGAAGGTTGGGATAGATTTAGGGAGTTTTGGTCCCAACAGTTTAGGAATAAGGGGCCCAAAGGGTCCAAAATTAAACTTTGTTTGATTTCATCAAAAATTGTATACTTGGGGTTCTTTGATATGCTGAATCTAACTGTGTATGTAGATTCTTAATTTTTGGTCCCGTTTTTAAATTGATCTACATTAAGGTCCAAAGGGTCCAAAATTAAACTTAGTTTGATTTTAACAAAAAATGAATTACTTGGGGTTCTTTGATATGCTGAATCTAAAAATGTACTTGAGACAATATCTGAAAAAGTCTAATTTCCATGTCCCGCACTTCACCAGCAATTATTTTTTTATTCAACCATCTTTTTTGAAAATTTTAAGTTTTAGTATAAACTAAATTATATAATGCACCATGGCCTGCCAATTAAACACTCATTCTTATATTTCTTCCAATAAAATATTGTAATTTAAATGTTCAACCCCCCCTAAAATCATGTTGTCCCCTGTGTTTTTTTGAAAACTAAATCATTCAAATAATATCCAAATTAACTAAACAGGCGTCCGATTCTCACATATATGATATATTATTTAATAAACTTGCCCCTAATTTGTCTTTTTATATTATAACTATAGCATGTAATAAAATTTTGCAAATTTTAAGAGAAAAAAAATTTGTCCCCAGGGGTGATTTCCCTCCTGTTACCACTGGTTTTTTTTTTACCTGTGGAAACGTTTACAAGACCATAAGTTATTTTCCCATTATGTATTGTGAAGAGCATCATTCCCTGAATGTATTAGTACAAAGAAATAGTTGGAAAGGCAGCCAGGTTTGAAAATTCAAGCCCATCCAAGGTATGAATTTATAGAAAAATACTTATTGGTGTTCTATCCTGTTATAGCCTTTTTTTACACTTTCTGAGAATATTTTTAAGTGTGCACCACAACATTAAGTGTGTTTTTATATCATCTTTTTAAAAGTTATATGTCACAGGAAATACACTTACATTTAATGTGATAAAAAGGACAAAAACTATCGCGTAATTCCTTTCTGTTACGTTCTGTCATGTTACCTGATCAAAAGTAACAGCATAACCATCATCAGTAACAGGAAGGATGTTCAAGACAATTTCACTGAAGAATCGAACAGTTAATCTACTATTTGCCAACCATTTCATTTAATATAAGTTATCACCCCCATATCAAATAAATTTCAAAATAATATACAGTATATTGAATAAAAAAATAGGTTTTTTGCTTTTGATAACAGCAGAGAACATTGTGCAATTCTAGTATAGTAGATAGTAACAGAAAGGAATTTATTTTAGAATTTTCATTACCTGGGCAGATTTTTCATCTTGCAAATACAGTTTCAAAGGATAAATGACATTGTTTGCTGTTATCTTCCAATTGTGACCAATCTAAAATGATTTATTTTTCTTAAACTTTAAAATAAAGCAGAAAAATCCTTTCTGTTACCAACTCTGTCCTGTTACCGTTGTCCTGTTACTCAAGATTCTTTCATGTTACCGACATATCTGACTATATTTAAGTATATTTCTAAACCTTTTGTATTGCAAATGCTAAAATCAATAATTGGCATTTGACAAACTATTGCAGGATATACTAGTAAACCACTAATAGTGTCTTAAACTTATTCCTTATTCCCATTAGAAACTTTTTAAAATTGATTCACTTTGGTCAATGTTGGTAACAGGAAAGAACTGGATTTTTTTTGTACCATTTTTTAAATTGCCATTGTTTCCTTATTAAACAAGTATTTGAATTACAGACAACAGTTCCTAGATCCCCAATGTGTGTTCTTCGATTTGTGCTATTAAAATACCGGGTCTAAAGAATTTTTTTTTGTTTTTTCTTATTGCCAAAAACTAGACTTTTTCAGATATTGTCTCACTTAGATTTTTTATTATTGGCCCAGTTTTCAAGTTAGTCCAAATCGGGGTCCAAAATTAAACTTTGTTTGATTTCATCAAAAATTGAATAATTGGGGTTCTTTGATATGCCAAATCTAACTGTGTATGTAGATTCATAATTTTTGGTCCCGTTTTCAAATTGGTCTACATTAAAGTCCAAAGGGTCCAAAATTAAACTAAGTTTGATTTTAACAAAAATTGAATTCTTGGACGTCTTTAATATGCTGAATCTAAACATGCACAGTATTGTTCAATAGCAAGAAATTTTCAATTGCACAGTATTGCGCAATAGCAAGAAATCTTCCAATTGCACAGTATTGTGCTAAGGTCGTTAGTTTTCTCGTTTGAATTGTTTTACATTGTCTTATCGGGGCCTATTATAGTGGAATGTGCGGTATGGGCTTTGCTCATTGTTGAAGGCCGTAAGGTGACCTATAGTTGTTGATGTCTGTGTCATTTTGGTCTTTTGTGGATAGTTGTCTCATTGGCAATCATACCACATCTTTTTTTTATAATAGCAAGTATTTTCAATTGCACAGTATTGCGCAATAGCAAGAAATTTTCAATTGGAGTTATCTTTCTTTGTCCAGAATAGTAGTGGAATCAACTTAAATCATTGTATTATACAATATACAATGTATATTCACTTTTACTACCAACTGATAAATTAAAACAATCTTTACCATTCAGTGATAACAAGCACTTTTTTTATATTTTAATATTTTATGATGTATTTAAATGAGTAGTTATTGTTGCAAACTCTATTAGTAATTTGAATTGAGATCAGTTTTGGAATAAGGGAAAGGGGGATGTAAAAAAAAATTGGGGGGGGGTCAAGTTTTTGTTGTTGAGAGGATTAATATTCAACAGCATAGTGAATTGCTCAAAGGCAAAAAACAAATTTTAAGTTTATTAGACCACATTCATCCTGTGTCAGAAACCTTTGCTGTGTCAACTATTTAATCACAATCCAAATTTAGAGCTGAATCCAGCTTGAATGTTGTGTCCATACTTGCCCCAACCGTTCAGGGTTCAACCTATGCGGTCGTATAAAGCTGCGCCCTGCGGAGCATCTGGTTTATTATTGTAAAAAAAACTGTATATAGGTTTCATAAAAAATTTTTAAAAAAAAATTATATGTTGATAGCATTATTGGTTGCATCATTTAATGAAATCATTATACACTTGTATGTAATTAATCTTATATGATTGTCTAATGCTCACAGATAGCAATTAAGTAAATGAACACAAAAAATTCAGAACATACACTGGTTTTTATCCTGCATAATTGTATATTAACTATTTAACTATGAAATTGATATCAGAGTACAGTATAGTTTTACTCATTTGATCTATTTTACATAATAAGGGTATAATAAATCCGCAGAATCTACCAAAACTTAAGTCCCATGAATCAACAGTATGAAGAACAAATACATGTGTTTGTATAATTGATGAAGAAATCTTTTCCCTCTTGTATAAGAAATGAATTGTGATCTGCCACCAGTACAATCAGATCAAAATATTAAATATGTTTCAGGACACAGAAAGAAAGTTAAAGAAAGCACTTGCTAAGGTCAAAAATCAAAGAGAACTTCTGAGAACAAGTAGAAAAAGGAAAGAACTCCCAACTGTAGCAGTTGTTGGCTATACAAACAGTGGTAAGTAGTATAAACAGACCATTTTTTGTAACATGGCCATTATGACACTGGTACAATACTTTAAAGAAACAGTGTGCATTTATCTGAGCATTTTGTTTTTGATATTTATCAGTGATAGTATAAGTTTGTTGGTGACAAATTGGTATCCAGAAAAAATTTGAAATATGATATTCAGACAATTAACTCAGAAAAGGGAAGCTTGTTTATGGGCGTTTTTCAATAAAAGCGTTCCTTTCAGACCTAAAAAAAATGGAAAATCAACTAGTCTAAAATTTATTTTCAAGAGTTATTTTGAATACCTCTATTATAGACCTGTTTGTAAACAAAAAGTGCAATCTTAAATACTCTTTAAAATGATATTATTTTCATAATTTGTGTACTGTTTCGTAGGGGACTTTTGTCCACTACGAAACTGCTTCTAAACACACATATTTTTGCAATTTTAAATGTTTCCTATAGACATTCCAGTTTGTTTACTTTATATACTAGAAAAATCTCATTTTTTTCTGAATTGGAGAACCATTTTTTATCGATAAAGATTAGAAAGTACTTCACATATAAAGGTACAACTCATGTTACGTAGTGGACATTTTGATGCGTTTCGTAGTTGACAAAACCGTTTCGTAGTGGACAAAAAGTTTCGTAGTTGACATCAACCCTATTCTGTGTTAATAAAAACATGATAAAAATTACATGAAACTAACCTTTGTTATTTGCTTTGCACGAATATAATTGAAAAAAAGAGTAAAAAAAGACTGCATGGTAGTGGTAGTGTCCACTACGAAACGTTTTTCTCCCAAACTTGTTTCGTAGGGGACCGTTTCGTAGGGGAGTATTCACATGTTTTATTTTTTTCTCACAACCCCAATATTGCAATAGTAACAAGACTGACTGTATTCATCAAAGCGTTATTAAGCTGTACACTGATATTTTTTTCATAATTTTAAAACCAGTTACTGAAGAAGATTTGACCCGTTTCGTAGTGGACATTTACAAAAATACGGTATCACTCTGGTCCATTTGATGTGCTCAATTTTTCTTACCAACAGATTAATTGCCGTTATAAAAGCATCACTTCTTTTGTAAGACCCTAATGTTTATCTCTCTTGCAAACAAAAAATTAAATTGATTTTATAAAACTGTTTATAAGCAAGTTTTAATGACTTCGTTTCGTAGTGGACATTGTGTTAGGGACACACCTTCTAAAATAAAAAATCCTATGTTAAAAGCTGTTTATTAAAATATGTTGGCTCTAAACATACTTTTGAATTATAAAAGAACTTATATTAAGTAAAATTAATATTTATTTCTACATTTTTTACGATATTTGAGAGTATGAATGTTGAACAGGCGGTCTAGGGACATGCCATCTTGGTTGTTTTGGACCATTCATGAATCAATATCTTATCAATCCCTCTAAAAATAAACTGTTTCTTTGCTTAAAAATGTTATATCTAATTCAATGTACTGACTGCACAAAAAATTACTTGGAAAGATCAAACACATTTTTTTTAAAGTAGCTGGGACGAGAAAGTACGTTTTTATTGAAAAACGCCCTTATACTTATTGTTCTATGAAAGAAAAATATTTAAAACTACAGGATTTCCAAAAAAAACCAGTAAATTTGTAAATAAAGAATAAGTGCTTATGCTTTGAACATTGAGAAGGATAGATATTCAGAAAAAAAGTATACTGTTAGATAGATCCCAGTTAAAATTGCTCATAGTTTGAAAAGGTTGAGGATGAGCTCAGTTTTTTTATTAGTGTCCACTTGATAATATCAAAATAGTAGATTTTTATCAATACATTTATAACATTTGAAATGATTTTAAAAACTTAAATACATTTTTCATATTTGTAATTGTATGGCTCTTGACACAAGAGGATCTTATGGAAAAATGGACTGTTCTGAATTATGGAGATCAAGTCTGAATATTGATTATAGATTAAAAGAAATCTTTGTAATGCAATTTTTACATACAGGTAAAACAACACTGATCAAAGCTCTAACAGGGGATGAGAGAATGCTACCAGAAAATCAACTGTTTGCCACGCTAGATGTCACTGCACATGGTGGACTACTGCCCAATAAAATGACAGTTCTATATATGGATACTGTAGGATTTATATCTAATCTTCACCATAATTTGATTGATGCATTTTCTGCCACGTTAGAGGATGCTTTGGCTGCTGTAAGTTAATAGTTTGGGTTTAATTATTAGCTGTAGATATGAGGATATAAATAGGTATCCGAATGTGTTGAAATAAGTGTTAAAGTCACTAATACTGTGCTTGTTTGTCTTTATGTTCAAAATCTATTTCTTAGGCACCCATACAAAAGTACGAAGTCATGTCACAAACAAAAGACGTTAATTTGCACCTATATTCTCAGCAACATTTACAGAATACAGAATAATGGACTAATACTTCATAAATATGGGCCAAAAAAATGATGGCGAAAAATGGGCAAAAAAAAAATATAAAGAAATGAGATTAACGTGGTGCTTAACTATAAAGAATGCAAAATGATAAGCAAAATTTACAAAAGAAAAGAGAAAAATGGCAACGAATTTACCAAAATTAAAGAATTAACAGAAATATAGAACCCCCTATAAAGCAATAGATTTCAATAAACTGTTTTCTGCTCTTTAGTGAGGTTGTCTGTTCTATGGTCGGGTTGTGGTCTCTTTGACACATTCTTCATTTCCATTCTCAATTTTATGGTTGGGACACAAGACATAATTTTTGTTCGGACAGAAAATATGAGATTGAAATATGTAAGTGCAGTTATCACCCTTTGATCAACCACATATTAAAGAATACTGTTCTAGAAAATAACATAATTATTTAAAGGTTATCTCAAATTTGATTTGACTGATATTAAATATTATTTCTGATATCTTGAATTCCAGATATAAAAGTAAATATATTGCAAAACTGCAAAACTATTAATAAGGACCAAAACATTATAATGAAGTTGCTCATTTTTGTTTTTTTAGATATAAGAGTTTGTTATAACAAGAATCATTTTAATCAACTATATTCATTTTTTAATTCAGGATATAGTACTTCATGTTAGAGATGTCAGTCATCCTGATGCTGTCAATCAAAAAGTTGGTGTTATGAAGATATTGAAGGAAAAACTGACCAAAGATCAAATGGAAAACATTATAGAAGTCTGTAATAAAGTGGACAAACTTTCACAGTAAGAATAAATTAAAGGATAATTCTTATAGACAGATAGAAAATCAATATAAATTGGTTATGTTTGTTAGTTGTATTTTTTTATTTTTTTTGTTGATGTCCAAAGTTTTTGACAGAATAGAAACCAGTAAGATCAGAAACTTACTTGTCTATTCTGAAATTTGTTTTATGTTGATGATTTAAACAAATAATAAAATTGAGAATGGAAATGGGGAATGTGCCAAAGAGACAACAACCCGACCATAGAAAAAAACAATAGCAGAAGGTCACCAACAGGTCTTCAATGTAGCGAGAAATTCCCGCACCCGGAGGCGTCCTTCAACTGGCCCCTAAACAAATATATACTAGTTCAGTGATAATGAATTCCTATACATCATACAGGAAGCACTATCCCCATCATCATGACTTTTTGGTCAACATATTCCTTGTAGTGTTTTCATCCTTTTCACATAATTTTATATTGTTGGCAGATATTGTGCAGTGCCAGTGTTAGGTAAATAATATATACTACACAGCTTCCAGGAACAATTTAGATATTGAAATGTAACAGAAGTTCATTTTGCATATATAGAAGCCTTTAAATGTCTTTTGTATTGTATTGTTTGTTGTGGTTTCATTGAAGCAAATCTCAAACATTCTTTAATTAGTAAGAAATCCTTGATATGATTATCTTGTTAAAACCTTGGTTGCTCATAAAAAACAGGTCATAGTGTTCTATATTTGAATTTTATTTTCCTTTTTATACGACCGCAAAAATTTTAATTTTTCGTCGTATATTGCTATCACGTTGTTTTCTATTGTAGGAATTATTTTTTTGAAGGCAATGAAATGCCTATATCTGCAGTAACAGGACAAGGCCTAGATGTTTTAGTAGAAAAAATACAACACAAACTAGTAGGAGAAAATTCTATATATTTGGAGAAAAGACTGAGAATTCCTGATTCTGGAGATCAGCTGAGGTATAAATATCCATTTGCTCACATTTTTAATAATTAAATTATTTTCCAACCTTGAATGAGGTAGTGTTACTCAGATGCTTTTATCAATTTTAACTACCATGTAGTTAAGAAGAAAAATAAAGAAACTGAAGGGGGACCATGGCCAAAACGTCTTTAATATAAAAGGTTTATTACAACAATCATTTTAACTTTTGGCAAGGGGAATACTGTACTGTAGATATTATTGAGTGGCTTTTATAATTATAGAATAACTAATCGAAGAATTCAAATAGAGAAAAATATTCAACGAGTGACCGAACAACACATCAATTCATGAATGCGCGTAGCGCATGAGTTAATTATCAGTGTTGTTCGGTCACGAGTTGAATATTTTTCGATATTTGAATTGTTTAATTAGTTATTCTTTTTATTACATTGGCAAATGGCTTTTTTTAAAGAAATTAATGTAAAACATGTATGGAACTATATCTTTTTTTCTACGCATTCACAATTTGTTTTGATCCGCCGGTATCGACGTCTTGACAACGCCTATTGTTGTATGACGTCAGAGAGTGAAATGACCACGTTTATTTCACATGTGAAATTATCGGTTTTTATTTAACTGGGAAATCAATGTAATTCATTGCAACCAATGTAATAAATTGGAATAATGCCACTTGGTAAGTATTGCAATAATAAAAATTTGCATAATGATAACTGAAACCTAGATCTTTATGCATATTTTTTTCCAAATCACAATAATAAAACTCACTGGAAAAATGGTAATAATAAATAACGCAATAATTTCTTAATTTATAGTATATAATCTATATTTTAATAAAATACTGTTATGATTGTAACCAAATCAATTTAAATTCCTTTATTTTTTTCATTATTTCAGTTGGCTGTATCAAGAGACCAAAGTACAAGACATACAAACAGACACTGATAATCATCTTATTGTAGATGTTGTAATATCAAAAACTGCTTACGAAAAATTTAAAAGTAGATTTTATAATGTGAAACAGAAAACAGACTTTCCAAAAATTAAAAGAAGTTAAAAAAGATATATATCAACTGGTGGCATCAGATATTGTTTTATTTTCAGTTATGTTTAATTCTTATTCCTTAGTGGTCTTTGTACTTCAGGTTAGAGTTCAGTTTAATGTAAGGGTTAAATTTGAATGTTAAGGCTTGTGTTATTTCTAGATATAGTTTAGGATATAATAATAAGTTTATAATAGCCTGTTGTTGGATGGAGCCTTAAGTTAAAGAACCATGTGTTTTTTATACCCTAGCTTTGAAAAAGTGGGGGTATACTATTTGACCTCTGTCTGTCAGTCCATCCTTCCATCCCATGAATATTTTTCCTAGCAATTTTCTCAGGAACTACATTACAAGGAATTCTTAAATTTTGTTTCAGTGTTTATATATTTCAGCTAGACCATGTGATGCGTTTTCAGATTCATTACTCAACAACTTTCTGTTTACCGGACACTTACATCATTTTACACATGACACCTATATTGAAAATGTCGTCACATTTTTTGCAGGAACTACATTACAAGAAATTCTGAAATTTGGTTTCATGGTTTATATCAGTCAGCCATACTGTATGATGTATTTTCAGATTTATCACTCAACAACTTCCTGTTTACTGTCAAGTATTTGGGCGGGGGTATCATCAGTAAGCATTAGATCACAGTTTCATTTGTTGCGTTGTTTTTTTAATCGTTCCTGTTTGTTGTTTGGTGTGAGCCAAGGCTCTGTGTTTAAGGTCGTACATTGACCTATAATGGTTTACGTTTTACAAATTGAGAGATGGATGGAGAGTTTTCTCATTGGCACTCATACCATACTTTCCTTTATCTATGATAATTCTTATAAGCCAATATATAATCACAACCATATTGTCGGTTATTAGCTGATTGTCGCCATTCCCTATCTACCGAAACACTTCCATACTAGAGGTAGTAAAAAAAATGACATGATATTCATGCACATATCTGATAATCACATGCCTTAGGAATAACCTGGTGACTCAAAAGTTTGGAAAGCCAAAAATATAAAACATATGAGAGAGAGAGTATACAACAAAAATGTCAAACAAGTGAGGTGCTCTGGTGGCGGTATTGTCTAGGTAGTATCTACTGTATACTCTAGCTTGTCA
Source organism: Mytilus edulis (assembly GCF_963676685.1). Taxonomy (NCBI): domain Eukaryota; kingdom Metazoa; phylum Mollusca; class Bivalvia; order Mytilida; family Mytilidae; genus Mytilus; species Mytilus edulis. The sequence goes on along the minus strand of NC_092350.1, from coordinate 65,332,061 downwards.
AAACTGAGGCGTTGAGTGAGAACTTTGCATTAGCAGGTACTTCAACTCCAATCTTTATTCACAGAATTGCCAATTATTTTTTGCTGAAGCACTCCTGCTTCCTCCACCAATAATAACTGGCTGCCAGGATGGAGCCTTTTATTCTTAAAGTGACATTAAACACCAACAGTCAACCAATCATGCACTCTTTAATAAAATATTAAAACAAATTGCATGTTGGATTGCGACCCTAGTGTAAGAGTAATTATGTTCATGTTATGAACTGAAAGGTTTCATTTTAGTGAATTCTCTTTTTAAAAATTCAGCTTCACCTGGCCACTGAAACGTATTTGATACAGTACTTGGTACACTGTCCAATTAAATTGATTATGTCATCTACAATCCACATATCCTATCAAAAAAACACCAGTCAGTTTTTATTGCCTTTTTTCTAGGGTTAGTCATAAAAAATTTAGGCCATAAAAAAGATTATGTTTGTTTGCCCTAACCCTACCTACCCAGAAAATAACTGCCTACTCAAAATCTTGTATTGTCCTGATGTGAACAAATTTTGTTTTAATCCGATTGGCATAGAGAAAAAACATTTGACGATTTTATTTCTCTTTGTTGAAAAATGAAAGAAAATGCCTACCTACCTACTCACTGCTTATGGGTATGGTTTGGACAAACCAAAATATATTTACGTGTGGCCTAATATCAAATTTTTAATACTGTAAATTCAGAAATTATTGGGTGCATTTATTATTGCGATTTTGTCATTTTAGACTTAAATGTGATTTTAATTTTTACGATTTTGAGAAAAATCCTGTTTAATTCATATAAAATATTATAAAATAATAAAAATTATATAATATAAAATTTTATATTATTGCATTTACAACTCTGTTGCATTTTTCGCAATAATAAAAACCTCGCATTAATTTCTGAATTTACAGTACAACATGTCCTTATTTTTATATTGACTGTCTTGACATGAGTCAATTAAATTTCAGTTGTCCAAAAGTTAAAATCCCTTATTAATTTTTTGTGTTGAAACTCAAAATCTTGAGCATCAGATAACTGTTTTTATATAGAAATAGCACTGTGTCCAGCTGTGTGCACTTGTAGCCACCAGATTTTACAAATTTTATAAAGAAATAACGTTGTGTCCGCCTGTATCCCCCTATTTCATAAAGTTTTTATATAGAAATAGCACTGTGTCCAGCTGTGTGCACTTGTAGCCACCAGATTTTACAAATTTTATAAAGAAATAACGTTGTGTCCGCCTGTATCCCCCTATTTCATAAAGTTTTTATATAGAAATAGCACTGTGTCCAGCTGTGTGCACTTGTAGCCACCAGATTTTACAAATTTTATAAAGAAATAACGTTGTGTCCGCCTGTATCCCCCTATTTCATAAAGTTTTTATATAGAAATAGCACTGTGTCCAGCTGTGTCCACCTGTAGCCTGCAGATTTTATAAATTTTATAAAGAAATAACGTTGTGTCCGCCTGTATTCCCCTATTTCATAAAGTTTTTATATAGAAAAAGCACTGTGTCCAGCTGTGTGCATTTGTAGCCATCAGATTTTACAAATTTTATAAAGAAATAACGTTGTGTCCGCCTGTATCCCCCTATTTCATAAAGTTTTTATATAGAAATAGCACTGTGTCCAGCTGTGTGCACTTGTAGCCACCAGATTTTACAAATTTTATAAAGAAATAACGTTGTGTCCGCCTGTATCCCCTATTTCATAAAGTTTTTATATAGAAATAGCACTGTGTCCAGCTGTGTGCACTTGTAGCCACCATATTTTACAAATTTTATAAAGAAATAACGTTGTGTCCGCCTGTATCCCCCTATTTCATAAAGTTTTTATATAGAAATAGCACTGTGTCCAGCTGTGTGCACTTGTAGCCACCAGATTTTACAAATTTTATAAAGAAATAACGTTGTGTCCGCCTGTATCCCCCTATTTCATAAAGTTTTTATATAGAAATAGCACTGTGTCCAGCTGTGTCCACTTGTAGCCAGCAGATTTTATAAGTTTTATATAGAAATAACGTTGTGTCCGCCTGTATCCCCCTATTTCATAAAGTTTTTATATAGAAATAGCACTGTGTCCAGCTGTGTGCACTTGTAGCCACCAGATTTTACAAATTTAATAAAGAAATAACGTTGTGTCCGCCTGTATCCCCCTATATTTCATAAAGTTTTTATATGGAAATAGCACTGTGTCCAGATGTGTGCACTTGTAGCCAGCAGATTTTACAAATTTTATAAAGAAATAACGTTGTGTCCGCCTGTATCCCCCTATTTCATAAAGTTTTTATATAGAAATAGCACTGTGTCCAGCTGTGTGCACTTGTAGCCACCAGATTTTACAAATTTTATAAAGAAATAACGTTGTGTCCGCCTGTATCCCCCTATTTCATAAAGTTTTAATATAGAAATAGCACTGTGTCCAGCTGTGTCCACCTGTAGCCTGCAGATTTTAGAAATTTTATAAAGAAATAACGTTGTGTCCGCCTGTATCCCCCTATTTCATAAAGTTTTTATATAGAAATAGCACTGTGTCCAGCTGTGTGCACTTGTAGCCACCAGATTTTACAAATTTTATAAAGAAATAACGTTGTGTCCGCCTGTATCCCCCTATTTCATAAAGTTTTTATATAGAAATAGCACTGTGTCCAGCTGTGTCCACCTGTAGCCTGCAGATTTTATAAATTTTATAAAGAAATAACGTTGTGTCCGCCTGTATCCCCCTATTTCATAAAGTTTTTATATAGAAATAGCACTGTGTCCAGCTGTGTGCACTTGTAGCCACCAGATTTTACAAATTTTATAAAGAAATAACGTTGTGTCCGCCTGTATCCCCTATTTCATAAAGTTTTTATATAGAAATAGCACTGTGTCCAGCTGTGTGCACTTGTAGCCACCATATTTTACAAATTTTATAAAGAAATAACGTTGTGTCCGCCTGTATCCCCCTATTTCATAAAGTTTTTATATAGAAAAAGCACTGTGTCCAGCTGTGTGCACTTGTAGCCACCAGATTTTACAAATTTTATAAAGAAATAACGTTGTGTCCGCCTGTATCCCCCTATTTCATAAAGTTTTTATATAGAAATAGCACTGTGTCCAGCTGTGTGCACTTGTAGCCACCAGATTTTACAAATTTTATAAAGAAATAACGTTGTGTCCGCCTGTATCCCCCTATTTCATAAAGTTTTTATATAGAAATAGCACTGTGTCCAGCTGTGTGCACTTGTAGCCACCAGATTTTACAAATTTTATAAAGAAATAACGTTGTGTCCGCCTGTATCCCCCTATTTCATAAAGTTTTAATATAGAAATAGCACTGTGTCCAGCTGTGTCCACCTGTAGCCTGCAGATTTTATAAATTTTATAAAGAAATAACGTTGTGTCCGCCTGTATCCCCCTATTTCATAAAGTTTTTATATAGAAATAGCACTGTGTCCAGCTGTGTGCACTTGTAGCCACCAGATTTTACAAATTTTATAAAGAAATAACGTTGTGTCCGCCTGTATCCCCCTATTTCATAAAGTTTTTATATAGAAAAAGCACTGTGTCCAGCTGTGTGCATTTGTAGCCATCAGATTTTACAAATTTTATAAAGAAATAACGTTGTGTCCGCCTGTATCCCCCTATTTCATAAAGTTTTTATATAGAAATAGCACTGTGTCCAGCTGTGTGCACTTGTAGCCACCAGATTTTACAAATTTTATAAAGAAATAACGTTGTGCCCGCCTGTATCCCCTATTTCATAAAGTTTTTATATAGAAATAGCACTGTGTCCAGCTGTGTGCACTTGTAGCCACCATATTTTACAAATTTTATAAAGAAATAACGTTGTGTCCGCCTGTATCCCCCTATTTCATAAAGTTTTATATAGAAAAAGCACTGTGTCCAGCTGTGTGCACTTGTAGCCACCAGATTTTACAAATTTTATAAAGAAATAACGTTGTGTCCGCCTGTATCCCCCTATTTCATAAAGTTTTTATATAGAAATAGCACTGTGTCCAGCTGTGTGCACTTGTAGCCACCAGATTTTACAAATTTTATAAAGAAATAACGTTGTGTCCGCCTGTATCCCCCTATTTCATAAAGTTTTTATATAGAAATAGCACTGTGTCCAGCTGTGTCCACTTGTAGCCACCAGATTTTATAAGTTTTATAAAGAAATAACGTTGTGTCCGCCTGTATCCCCCTATTTCATAAAGTTTTTATATAGAAATAGCACTGTGTCCAGCTGTGTCCACCTGTAGCCTGCAGATTTTATAAATTTTATAAAGAAATAACGTTGTGTCCACCTGTATCCCCCTATTTCATAAAGTTTTTATATAGAAATAGCACTGTGTCCAGCTGTGTCCACCTGTAGCCTGCAGATTTTATAAATTTTATAAAGAAATAACGTTGTGTCCGCCTGTATCCCCCTATTTCATAAAGTTTTTATATAGAAATAGCACTGTGTCCAGCTGTGTCCACCTGTAGCCTGCAGATTTTATAAATTTTATAAAGAAATAACGTTGTGTCCGCCTGTATCCCACTATTTCATAAAGTTTTATATAGAAATAGCACTGTGTCCAGCTGTGTCCACCTGTAGCCTGCAGTTTCTATAAGTTTTTTAATACGATATTAATTTGCGTCCACTTGTGTCCGTCTGTAGTCACTAGTTTTAAATGTTTTATATAGAAATAATCTTGTGTCCAGCTGTGTCCGCCTTAATCGTAAGTTTTATATAAGAAATAGCACTGGGTTACTGTATCCACTATCAAAGACATTTATCTGTTTATATAGTAAGAACGCTGTTTTTATTTGTACTCTTTTCAATGAAGCCATACATACATGACATACGTGTCCATGTATCCCCGGACACAAAATGCATGCTAACTATATTTTGCACCGAAAATAGGACATATCTAATATGAATAGCTAGTTATGAAAATCTAGGGATTTTTGGGAAATATCGTTTTATTTCAAAATAGTGCATACTTAAAAAGTGGGTTAGGACACGGAAGTATGACTCATATGGATTCCTTTCTTATGGCATACTTAAAATTGACACAAAATTTAAAATTCAAAATGTTGATTTTTTTAGATTTTTACTACAAAGCAAAGTTTTAAAACACTCATTTTTGTCCAATTATGTTTATGATAAACGGATACCTGTATTTACTTTATACTGACCGAAACTCTATATATAGATTTTATAATCAAACATATTTAAAGGACAAAAAAATATTAGTTTTAATATCTTCCGTCATTAGATCATATTAATTATATCAAAGGAACCTTTTCATAATCTTTTTTTCCCGGAATACGTAATAGAAGGCCTCGGATTTTCTCGATTTTTGTTCCATATTTGAAAAATTAAAGGTTTTCCCGTTAGAATTGGTTTTCAGCAAGCTGTCTGATCTCAAAGATAAGTCATTAAAGCGAATAAGACAATATGAAGAAACACATGTTTTTATTATTGTTAGCAATATATTGTTCCTCAGCCAAAACAACGAAAAGTCCAGAGTGCTTCAGAAGTGGAAGGTTAGTCAATGAAATTTAAGTTTTATCTCGCCGTGAACATGACGTGACCTGTCAAGTGTAATTTGGCGTTGATAGCAAAGTTATAAATACATTCTATTAAATTTTCATTTATTTTCGAGTTTCATTCGGAAACCCATGGGAATCTTATTTAAAAGGAATTGAAAAATATTGTCACCCCTTCACTTCTGCCTTTCTTCCAGTAAAATCATTATCTGAGATTCGAGATAACAAAGTATCGTAATATGCTATAACGATTTGTCTTCAAGATGATAAACTGTCATACAATGTAGCGCTGCCTAAAATGTGCCATTTCATTATTCTCGAACGTGGTAGCATGCTCACACGCACCCCTTTTTTCTAAATATTTTTTGTTATGTTTTAAAATGTTTGTTAAGAAACTATTTTGTTTTACCTAATTTTCAATTATTTAAAGTGTTTTTGCTCTTTTCCGTCCGATTTAACATAATCATAACAATAACAGAGAGGGAAAATTATAAAACTAATGGTATTGTTATATCGTATAGAAAAGATCGAAACACATTGAATTAGTGAAAATAAGTAAAACTATCACCGTGACACAAAATACGCTAAAACAATGCAAAAAACAAATATTGAGAGAAAAAAGGGGGTCTATATCATAATCGCATGATAGCGTACTGTGTCAGTTAACTGCTAGTAGTCTGTTGTTATTTATGTATTATTGTCATTTTGTTTATTTTCTTTGGTTACATCTTCTGACATCAGACTCGGACTTCTCATGGACTGAATTTTAATGTGCGTATTGTTATGCGTTTACTTTTCTACATTGGCTAGAGGTATAGGGGGAGGGTTGAGATCTCACAAACATGTTTAACCCCGCCGCATTTTTGCGCCTGTCCCAAGTCAGGAGCCTCTGGCCTTTGTTAGTCTTGTATTATTTTAATTTTAGTTTCTTGTGTACAATTTGGAAATTAGTATGGCGTTCATTATCACTGATCATGAACTAGTATATATTTGTTTAGGGGCCAGCTGAAGTACGCCTCCGGGTGCGGGAATTTCTCGCTACATTGAAGACCTGTTGGTGACCTTCTGCTGTTGTTTTTTTCAATGGTCGGGTTGTTGTCTCTTTGGCACATTCCCCATTTCCATTCTCAATTTTACTCAACTCGAATGCATGATGTCGAGGAATTGATCTTAAAAAATGCATGGTATTTCCTGCTTTCAAATAATATGCACCAGTAAGAAATAAGAGCAAAGACTTAAGTATCAACTCAAAAATATATATACATTGTGTTAAATTATTGCCCTTTTAGAACTAAAATGTAGTCTTTCCAAAATAATATAATTTTCAGAGATGGGATAAGAACATTCTGTTGTAACAACCACGAATTGAAGAACGGACGATGTGTTGGTATGTATTTATATGCTTTTAGAATATTCAGAATTGGTAACTTGATCGAGAAGACAAAATTAACATCTTTAAAGTAATAGGTTCCTTCGCAATGTTTAACACTGAGCAAAATCAGATGCCGAAAACAAATGTGAAACACTTGGGAAAAGGTGGCCATTGGTATTGACCTGAATGGACGAAATACGCCAGCAACAAAACAATACATACTCTGAATATTGATGCGTGTGTGGTTTGTTGTCGGTGGTGGGGATAAAAAGGGGGGTTGACGGGATTTATATTTGTATTCTTTAAAATAAATTATGACATTTTTCTCTATTTCAAAAAAATTATAGTGCCCCATTATGTCTATCATGTGAGCTTGAACCAATTATTTCCATTTTATTTCGTATTCTGTAAATCCAATGCATCACCACATATGTTGGTTAGGATATATATATGTATTATTATTAAAGTAGATTGTATGTAATCACTGTATTGATACGATACGGTATCATAGTTAAAGGATCATTATCAGAGGGGCTGGATGGGTATGTAATCACTGTATTGATAAGATACGGTATCATAGTTAAAGGATCATTATCAGTGGGTCTGGATGGGATGTTGTTTATTTCGTTATATTCTTTATAGTTTTTGACCTATCTAACTAGTCCTAATTTTTTGGACCTTGGTACTTTATTTATCTACCATTATTCTCTTTTCTGTAAACTCCACCGTGGCAAAAAAACAAAAAATACATCACACAGTGCAACACTTTTTAGTGTTAGGAAAAAGTAAAATCACAAAAATACTGAACTCAGAGAAAAATCAATTCGGAAAGTCCATAATCACATGGCAAAATCAAATAACAAAACGCATCAAAAACGAATGGACAAGAACTGTCATATTCCTGACTTGGTACAGGCATTTTCAAATGTAGAAAATGGTGGATTGAACCTGGTTTTATGTCGTTTGTATAACGAAATAAGTTACAAAAGGGGGCCTCGAACTGACGCGATTAAAACAAAATATTTTCCTGTAGGCACGGGAAAAATAATAAAATCTATTCGGATAGAGTCCCTTTCCTTCTTTAAATGATGATATTAATTATTATTAATTATAGTCTATTAATTTATAAACCTTTATTTATATTGTTTGTAAAGGGGGTTTGAGAAATTTTGGTTTTGTTTCATCCATCATAACTATCTGATTCAGAGTCTACAATATTGTTTTCTAGAATGCACAGCCGGTTACATGTCGTCGGGATACGGTAAACCTTGCGAGCCTTGCCGAAGTAATCGGTACGGCCCTAAATGTGGTTATGGATGCAATTGTTCACCAAGTCAAAGGTCAGTTATTTTGTCTGCTTTTCCATTCTTCCGTCTTTTTATGATACATTTTCCAGATACAGTAAAATAGATCGCAGAGTCGGAAGATTTTCTTAACTTGTAAATTTGGGACAAAACAAAATATTTACGGTTTTAAAAAATTACGAAAGAAGGAAATAATCCGAAGGAAGTTTTTATTAGGAAAATTAATCTTTTATAACGCCTTACTTTCGTGATATTCATAATAGTAAACCGATGTATACCTTTAAATAAAATCTTGTATGTTTTTGTAATCAGGACTGCATGTAGTAACAAAATCTAAACACATTTGATATAAATTTTAATGAAGAAGTGATATATCATAGATATCATGCTTTAAAAGTAGAGGGTCTCATAATTGAGTAGGTCGATGTATTTTAATACACTTGCTTGTCAAATAAAAGTCATCATATATGTCAACACTCTAATGTTGACCACTGAACGTTGGGTAGATTTGATACTACAACAAAATTAACAGTACAGCAAATACAGATCTAGTACTGTATATATGAAAATAATAACTTTTCTCCAAATTGATTTATAATTTTTTTTTCTAGATGTGACCCAGTTATGGGATGCGTGGTAGATGAAGAAATAGAGTTGGACATTTTTGTCGGTAAATATATCGTGATTTCTCAGCTGGCTTAAAATAAAATAAGACTAATTAATATGACGTCATGTTTCAGTTGTACTCTTTATACCTTAAACTTTTTCCAATCCGTTTAACAAGGCTTTTTGTTTTAAAAAGTTATATACATAAAAATGGAAAGCAAAATTCCTAATAACGTATTTGTTCACAAACAAGTGATAGCTTGAACGATACGTTTTTTTTTCTGTAATTTTGGCCTCATAAATATGTATGAAATACTAATGACAACTAATGGGTACTATTGCTCTTTACTGCAGCGATTCAATACAGTAAAAAAACAATAGCTCAAATCGTATTTCAAGTCTTTTTAGAATGAATTCATGGAAACGGATCAACTATATTATACATGTATCAATGATAGATACAATTGAGAATAGAAATGGGGAATGTATCAAAGAGACAACAATCCGACCATAAAGCAGACAACAGCCGAAGGCCAGCAACGGGTCTTTAAAGCAGCGAGAAACTCCAACACCCGAAGGCGTCCTTCAATTGGCCCCTAAACCAAATATGTATACTAGTTCAGTGATAATGCACGTCATACTGAACTCCGAATTATACAGTACGTTTATGACATAAGAAAGTGTAGAATGTTTGATAGAAGGTGTGGATTACAGAACAAAGAGAAGAGAAAATGACCGAGGCAAAAAATAAAGAAAAGAGAATAATTGGGTGTTGAAACTTTAAGAATAACTGTAAAAAAAAAAAAATGGGTAAAAAAAAAATTAAAAAAAAATGGGTAACAATATATTGATTACCGAAAAATACTATGTCCAGAATACAGTTATCAAGTAGTTACGGAATAACCATCATTTTTCAAAGAGAATAATGAGTGAACAAAATAAAGAATACAAATATGAAGGAACACCAATTTATACTCTGACGTTACGCACGGTATTCGGTCTATGTTTCATTTGACCATTTCTTGATGTAAGTATGACAAAAACAAATCAAATCTACGCATTATTGAATAGTAACTTGTCTTGATTTTTCATTTGAATCGAAATCAAATATAACCTGATTTTAATAAATTTAACAGGGGCGGATCCAGTCATTTTAAAAAGGGGTGGGGGGGGGGGGGGGGTGGGTTCCTAAACCAGGACAAAGGGGGGTTCCAATTACATGTCCCCATTCAAATGCATTGATCGTCCAAAAAAAAGGGGGTTCCAACCCCCGGAACCCCCCCTCTGGATCCGCGCCTGTTTAATGTTATGTCTCATTATATGATTAAACAATGATTTTGTGTTCATAATTTGCCGTATTTGCCGTGTAAGACGTAACAACAAGCACCAACCATCTAAATATAAACGAAGAAAAAATACTAACTACTGAATGGATTTCGATAAAATTTGTACAGATAAGATATGATATGATCATATTTATTATGTTAAACGGTCACGATAAATATCCTGTAAGTTCGCAATCTAGCAGCCATTTTCGAAATTCCATATAGCTGTAAGATTTGAAAATTCGAGTACACAAAAATGAAAGCTAACACTTCAATATTATAATATTTTTATATGAATAATAGGAAAGGTTCGCCACCTCTACATAAAAATGTGATTTTATTGAATTTTACAAAAATATTTTTATTTTTAACATAGCTTCTCCCATTTTATTTTTTTCAGTATTTTCCGTGTCTCCCGTAAATGTTACCATAGAGCCATTGTTCAAGATTTTTGAGTACGATGATAATTTAGGGTATTTTAGATTGGTGACAGACAAACGAACTATGCAAACAAATGTTATTACTGAAATGTGATTTTTTTTTAAAGATTTGGTTAAGCCTTTAAGGTTAAGGACACGCCAAATTTTTCATCAATTTCCATCAAGTTGTCCGTGTCTCCCGTAAATGTTACCACGTCCAAATTGAACGATTTTTGCACGGACCGTGAATGCAACGTTATAATATATAATTGTATTTCCCATTTACTGAAAGTGTAGCATGTTGTCTCTTAAGCATTTGACACGTTCTGTGTGATGATATTATTTTGGGAGATATTTTTTTTGAAAAATTATTTAAATCAACAAGAAAATTTGACTTCCATCAAAATTTTTAAGCCATTTGCTGATCGTAAAAGCGTCGGATAAATAAAAGTATCATGCAAAAGATTAGGTATTTTTAATGCAAAAGAATTGCATTTTAAACCAAGTGACACAGAAATTAACAACTGTAAGTCACCGTACGGCCTTCAACAATGAGCAAAGCCCATACCGCATAGACAGCTCTAAAAGCATGATTCAATCATGATTTTCTTGATATGATCCAGCGATTTTCATGTGTTAATATACATGTAAATTTATCAAAATATTACTCTAAATTTTCGGATAAATATATATGTAGCACAAGCTTTAAACATGCCGAAGCTTTCGTTTTTGGATTCTAGTAACATAGATGCGTCTGCTAGTACGATTGTATATGTTCTATACACTAAAAGTCATTTCCACATATATATATAAATGCCTAGTCCTAGATACTTGTGATGACGGAATTCTTACTAAGAATCATAGAGGATATATAAATGCATTTTGCAACAATTGACATGCTTGGGCAGTGACAAATATTTGAAACATACACTTTCATTTTGTTAAGAATATGATGTCAAAAATATATACTAGTAATCAGTCATGTTAACATGTTTTTTTTTTAAATACATAGTTAAACATCAAAATGCAAGCCGTTTTATAAAAAGCTGCAAAGCTTTGACGTTTGGTACAGAAGTTGGATGAAATAATTGAAAAACGACGTCAACTAACGTTACCATTACTAAACCGAACACCGTTCGTAACGTCTCTGTGTTGTGATGTTACACTTTATTGTTTCATCTAAGGGTGAAGTTTGGTACCTTTTAAAATGTTTAAACCCGCTGCAGTTATTTTCACCTGTCCTAAGGCAGGAATCTGATGTTCAGTAGTTGTCGTTTGTTGATGTGGTTCATAAGTGTTTGTCGTTTTTCGTTTTTTTTCCCCATTGGTTTTACCGTTTGCATGGTTTTACACTAGTCATTTGTGGGGCCCTTTATAGCTTGCTGTTAGGTGTGAGCCAATTCTCAGTGTTGAAGACCATACTTTGACCTATAATGGTTTACTTTTATAAACTGTGACTTGGATGAAGAGTTGTCTTATTTGCACTCATACCACATCTTCTTATATCTATTTCTGTATTTTCCCTCCTTTTTCATGCAGAATTTGAAGATGAAAGCAGTGACGGACACATTAATCAAAACAGAACCGAAAAGATTATAACAACTGCAGGTATTTAATTTCCTCTTTTTATTTTTCTAGCTAAGCTATAATATATATCTGTACATGCAGTTTTTAAAAATTGATATACATTTTTCAGAGCATAGCACCAAACCAGGAATTATTTTCAGGGAAGTTACTGGTAAACTAGTAAACTAAAATAGGATCTGTGTGGATAACCTATACTAAATTAATCATACATTAAATAGCTATCGACAGATTTTTGATATATTTTTATTTTGAAAAATTTCAAACACCATGTAAAAATATCTGAAACCCAGTGACACATCGATATCAATTTTATTTTTATTTTTATCAGTTTTATGAGTGATTTAAGGCCATTTGAACTCATTATTACAGTTTGTTCTTATTTTGTACTGTTACACCACTGTCCAAGGTTAGGTGAGGGTTGGCGCCTTCAAACTAGTTTAACTCCACAACATTCTGTATTCAGTGGTTTTCGTTTGTTACTGAGCTACATATTTGTTTTTGGTTAATTATTAGTACCTAAATTAGCCCGTTAGGTTTGTCGTTTGTCAATTGTTTTGAATTTGTCATTCGGGGCCTTTATAGCTGCATGGCTATGCGGAATGAGCTTTTCACATTGCTAAAGACCGTACAGTGACCTATAGTTGTTATTTTTCTATTGGTCTATAGTGAACCGTAAAATCATCCCTTCATAACTCTCACGGACGCCATCACGAGTTGGTTGACCGTTACTGAATAACCGTTTCGCAGATGATATCGGATATGTTCCTTATGTCGTTACTACAATCCCCTTCCCTTTTCACGAATGTGACCTACCGAATTAGACTATTTACCGGATTTGTAATAACATAAGCAAGATCACCCCCAGTGTTTTGCTGGGGTTCATGTTGCTTAGTTTTTCGTTTTCTATGTTGTATCTTTTGTACTATTATTTTGTCTGTTTGTCTTTTTTATTTTTAACTATGAGCTTGTCAGTTTATTTTCAATCTATAAGTTTGACTGTCCCTCTGGTATCTTACGTCACTCTTTTGTCTCATTGGAAATCATAGCACATCTTCTTTTTATATTCATATCCGATTTATCTAATTTTACTAGCAAAACAGATAGTAAACAATTTTTTATTGTTTGTATTTTTGTTCATAAACTCTAATAATTTTAAAAACAAATTTAATAAGAACCGCCAAAAAAAACCCCAAACCCAACGTGGCCCAAATGAAATGTACATTGACTGCTATCGCTTTCCCTCCTAGAAAAAAAAAGATAAAAAAGATACTGATTTGGTTATTTTAAACATTACAGTATCAATCATCGAGTCACAGGGGCGGATCCACTTATTTTTAAAAGGGGGTTCCCAACCCAGCAGAAAGGGAGTTTCCAACCATATGTACCCACTCAAATGCATTGATCGTCACAAAAATGGGAGTTCCAACCCCAGGACCCCCTGATCTACCACTGAAGCACCAAGCTCATACTAAAAAACCTCCGTCCTGATTACGATATCGTGTATTATAGATATATGACGTTGTCAACAAGCTTTGAATGTTCTATTTTTTTCAAACTTTAAAATGTTTTTCCAGATAGGCTTGCTGATATATCAACTTCTGACCCCGTAAAGTACGATGGACAAAATCAGACACTGTCTTCAGAATATACCAACAGCACAGGTAAATTACAGCTAATAATTTTCATTTGTAGAAAAACAACAGTGAGCTAATTCCTTATTGTTTACGCATAGTTTACATACTTTGGTATCTTGAAATACAATTTAAGTTTTTTTTACTGATTTATTTTAAGATAAGCCTTGACCATGTATATATGCGTTAATACACCTTATATTTCAATCAAAAATCGCGTTATCACTTGTTTTGCCCAGCTACGATAGTAGAAAGTCATCGTGTTTTCCTGTCTGTGTGTTCGTGCGCTTGTCAAGCATCAAGTTACATATTTGGTTTAAGGGTTTCTTTGGTCCCTTTATTGGTTAAGTCGAAACTTAGTACAGATGTTCATTATACAGTCAACTGTTAACATGATGGTAGTTTGAACTGAACACAATGTGCCACGGGGGAGGGATGCCCTTTACCACATATTCTTGTTTTTTCAATATTAAATATAATGTTTGTAGGAGATATAAATACAACGTCGTTTCAAACTGTGTCAACAAGCGTTGAACAAGGCTATGTTCACTTTAACATGTCAAAAGAGAAAGTACATTCAGGTAAGATAAATACCAATAAGATGTCGTGTGCCTTTGTCTAACAAACTACCAACACACATCCTTATATGCCATAGGATAATCATTTTACACGCTTTAGGAAAAGAAAATTGTAAGTACGAATGCTTTTTTTTTTTTTTTTTTTTTTTTTAAATTTGTTGATGTCTAAGTGTTAGACAACGAATTAAATAAACGTTTCTATTAAGGGAACGACCATTTAACTTGAAATGGGAGGGATTGGCTGGATAATGTTTTTTTTTTAAATAAAATACATTGTATTCCAATTTGTCGAAGAAGAAAAACATGTGGTCAAACACAAAACCATTACCGCCTCCTCCCCATGAAGTAAAATGGTTGGTTGCTCCTTTAATGTCAAATCACTAAATATTACAGAAAGAACTACTGACTCTTCCATAGTTTCTGAGATCACCTCGATTTTTGGGGATGTTCTTGTGCCAAATCTTTAGTTTTCTGTGTTGCAGCATTTGTTTTTGTGTAACGGTCGTGTTTTGTGTATGGTGTTTTCTCAATTTGGATTTTCTGGACTTGTGGGGATTTGATTTAGTTCCTTCTCTTCGTACACTTTTAGATACTAGTAACCAATATCTTGTGACTTAACACCAATGTCCCATGTTATAGGGGAGGGTTAGCACCTTCAAACATGTTTTGCAAAATTTTATATAAACTGTCCCAAATCAGAAGCATGCAGTTATTTTGTTGTCGTTTGTCTATGTCTGTCATATTTTTTTTCGTAAATTGTTTTATTATTCCGTCATTAAACCGTATGTTTTCTCAATTTAACTGTTTCATATTTTTTATCTCGAGGGCGACTACAATATACATACGGTATGGGTTTTTATCATTGAAGGTAGTATGCTTGCCCATAGTTGCTTACATCTACCGCTTCATTTGAAATTCTGTGGATAGTTGTCTCATTACATTCATACCACATTTCCTTATTTTAATTGTGTGTTCAAATTATGTAGTTTAACTCTTTTTTCCAATTCCATTGATGTCTCTATCATACAGACAATAACTATTTTTTTTTTATTTGTCTATACACATACTCAGCAATCTGATAACAGTTATAATTTACCGGATTTGTTTATTTCATTTCAGAATTGTCGATAAAATATATATTAGCATATACATCAGCAGCAGTTGGTTGTTTCGTACTTGTAGTTGTATTAGCTTACTATAAATGGAGAAAAGTATCTGAGAATCATACACAAATCAGGGCATATCGGATAGTTAATATTGATCCACCAGAAGTACACATTAGAGGCGAAGCTTTATACGAAACTATCGATGTCAGCAAAATGAATCAAAATAACAATCTCGTTTTTTACCCTGAAAATATTACAATGGACGTTGTAAGTGAAACTTACGAGGATACGATTTCATTGGGTGATGCAGAATGCTTAAATTCATATCTGGAATTTGTTTCTGAGTTGAACGAAGCAAATGCTTCTTATTGCTAATGATTGGTTTACAGACAAAATATGATCAATGAAAAATAACCTAACAACACATGATCTATATTGTGCATTAGAATGTGCACCAACACAATTTATAGGAATCACTGCGAGGACAGATAATTTAGTTGACTAAAAGGAACGTCCATATCAGTCAAAAGTGTATTGACATTTTTTTGTAGGATCTTAAACCGCGATGCGTATGATAGATGCAAACTACTGTAAATTCAGAAATTTTTACACTTGCTTATAATAGCCAATGTTGAACAAAAGATAATAATTCGAGATGAAATTTTTCGATTTGAAGGAATGCTTATTACAAATAATATCATCTGAAATCCATAATGCGATTTTTTTGGAAATTTGCAAAAGCTACCTAATTGGAAATCTCGCTATAATAAAACACATTTCTGAATATACAAGAATAGCTCCTGGACAGGTAGGCATTATGCGTCTGTGTAAATGTTAACGATGCTGTATAAACTATTCTTTCAATGACTTTTCCGTTCAATTCTGACACCTAAAGGGGTATGTAAATATGGTTCATTTTGGTATTCTTCCGACTGCTGTCGGACTGTCCTATAGCCATTTCCCCCATGATATTTTTCCCGGGGGAGAAGAATTGTGTTGCCGTTCTCTTCCCTTCCGAACCCCAATTGCAATACCTGTTATTATTTAAGTGGTAATTGGTTCTTGTCTTTAACACGCATGAACGATTTGGCCCTTAGAATCAAAGCAAATAATGATAAATGAATTTGAAACTTTAAGCTAGGCTGATATATAGTTGTGACTGATTATCCACTTAGTACGAATCAGTTGTACTAAGTGGACAACCAGTTTATTCTTAGCTAGAAGCCTGGTAGATTAACAATAAGTGTGAAATAAAATATCTGAATTTACTATTGTTAAAGGCCATACGATAACCAACACCTACTAGCATTTACGTCTTCTGGTATCTGGTGGATCGTGGTCTAATGAAAATCATACCACCTCTCCGTACATTATATCAATAGTAAGTTTTGAAAATTACGGAACACCACACGTAAACGGTACAAGACATGTTAGAGAACAGTAAGATATGATAGTTTCAGTGTTCCATGGGCAGATCCAGATATCATTTTCAATATTAATCGTACTTGTATGTGAAATCTGGCAATGTGATACTCGACTAATCGATCTCCTGTTAGAATGTTGTTGCTTTCTTAATCTTAAAAAGAATTATTTTCATTGAGAAGGCCTCCCGTGTAATTAAATTCATTTAAAATCCCACCAAACAGAGGTAGCATATATGAACAAGGGCACCCTTCAAAGGCTTATTCTTTTAGCTAATCTGAGTCATTCTCCCACCTCGAGCATCCCGGATGCGCTACATTTGGTGCTAATGATAGATAGGAAAAACATTAACATAAACATGACACGACAAATATCAAATAATTACAATATAAGTATTTAATAAATTTAATTCTGGTTATTGACAAACTTACAAAATATTATTTTATATCATAAAATATTTAATATGCACAAATATGATGTTTTTAATATTTCTATGAAACTTGTTTAACCTTCTCTTCCTTTTTCCAAGATACCAATAATACAATACAAATAATCATTAAATTTTGTTTTCTTTCAAATTGCCTTTTTCTTTACATCCGTGAACTACATGTACTACATACCATTAATAAGATTTGTTAATGCAAACATGTATCTTGTTATAAAACTATATACAACTACAAAAAGTAGAAATTTTCTAAATAATAAGATTACCATTGTCAATGTTTATCTAAATATCTATACAACGTTTCACTTTGCCTTCCGATGTTATCAAATTAAATAGATCATACTTATTCATTTTACAATTCGGTCGCTATTTCAGAATATAAAGGACTCTGAGAAATCTCATTGTTCGTAAACCAAAATGAAAATAACGTCACGTCATTGGTTGAATTTATATTGTATAGAACGTTTCAAACTTATCACAACATTTTAGTTTACGCTTTTGAAAATATTACTTAGAATGAATTATTTTCTGAAACGGCGAATTGATAGACCCAGATAACAATAACTGAACATACTACACAACTTTCCCCTTCGATAGAAACAAAAGACAATCGAGGACCCGACGGTTTGATGTATTCATTGTACAACCGACCCGTATCATGTTGTTAAAAAAACCGACATATTCGATCAAGCACCACTATAGACACGCAGTTCGTATCGAGATGTATTTACTGTATTACCTATCTGAGAATTCTTTAACTCATTTGGGTTCTTTATTTTACATCTTAGACTAAATTGACAGGCACCAATTCATTATAAAACTACCCCCCTTTTTTTCTTCTTTTTTTCTTTTTTTTTCTTTCTAAAACATAACACGGCAAAGGTTTGTAAGTCTTTAGTTTATTTTCAAAAATAAGCAAAAATCGTTAATTGTTTTAATAACTAGCATGACTAGGTGATTTATAATTGAGCGAATATTCGAATAATCATCGTTAAAATATTCATAACCAAAAGTTTATTAATTTGTATCTTCACGTTATTATTCAAATACAAATACACAGGACGGCCCATAATGTATCATTGTCATCCAAGAGTACCTCGTAAATTCATCCCATAAACATAACTGTTTGATTGTTTGCCTCTTGAATTTCACATTCTCTATATAGGTAATATTTCTTTAGTATTAGTGAGTTATTTTTATATGATATGACAAAGGGAATTACACCAATAATCTATTCAAAGAATATGACATAAACATGATTGTATAAATGAAAATGCACTTGAACATTTTCATTGTGATAAAATATTTTGACAATTTGCATTAAACGAAAACACGATACAGTCTTTTTCACCAAAAAAGTAAAAAAAAAAGGATTAAAAATGAAGTCATTCCTCCCATACCTGATATTGGAATAGTAGTGCACGATCGTATGCGTTAATTTTTAAAACAAAATGACAAGAGTGGGTTGTACGACTTTATGTTCAAGGCTTTCGTTAAGTTTCGATGTTAATGCAGGTGCATGTTTATATTTACAAACATATGTTAATGTTATGCATGAGTCATTTTAAGGATGTATTCTTCTGACGTTTCAGTCTCATTGAAATCACGTTCTTGAATTATTTTGAAAACGTTTGAAACAAGTGGAAGCTATCAATGAATTTAAAAGTTATTATTTCCAAACTTAACTCTGTAAAAAGATTGTGTAGTAATAAAAAAAATAATTCAGTCAACATGATCAAGTCAGTTTTATTAGCCAAAATGTTGAGAAAATAGATGAGGGGCACAAGAATTGACTTGACCAAATACATGAACATCTAATTCCAATTTTTTTCTTTTCAAATTTCTTGGATAATATGTATTTTCAATCATTTATATCAAAGAAGTAGAAATAATATGATGTTTGTTCTAAAAAAAGGAGAAACCAACACAAATTTACGAAATTGAAAGCAAGCTAAATTTTTACACGAAAAAGCAACAAACTATGATAAAACTTTGTTATATTAACACCTATCTATAGTTTTTTAAAATTAGATTTATTCAGATTGGTCCACCTTATATCTTTTGAAAGTATAAAAAGGGTAATATTGTGGAACTGCTATTTGTCATGATAATAGCCTAAAAATGCGTTAAAAATTGATAAAATTTCAAATGGTCATAGCAACGGAAAAAAAAGTACATAACCATATGATTTTTGCTTTAACAATTAATTATTTACATTCATATCAACCTATAATAAGGTTTAGAAAAAAGTTGATTCTAGAATTTCTACTAATTTTATGTGAATTTCGTGGATATATGTGAACCAGGGATTACAGTTATTTATAAAAATATAGATAATCTCTTACATGCAGAATTCGAAAAAATACGAAAATACGCTTTCCTCATTCCCTCCCCCCCCCAAAAGACTTCTACTCAAAAGTCATAACCATAATGTTTACGTACACATTCATCCTTAATATATATGCGTTAGTTGAACAAGTCTAACATTGATAATTTAAAAACCTCATAAAAATTTCTGAAATTACAAGTATACATATATTAAAAAGTGTACATGATAATAGTTGGTAAAACAATCAAGTCAGTTTGTGGTACATTAATGATTAAACCAGTTACTTTAAGCTTTGTATTAAGCGACTATGAAACAGGACAACCTGGATTAAAATCATCGTTTTCTAACATCGACGCTAATAAACCAGACAGTAAATTGTTACTTTCATCATCGTCATCTTCATCAATGTCGTTAGAAGAAGATTTCCGGATTGTCAATTTTATTTGTCCCAACCTCTTGCCAGATTCTTCGTTGTCTTTGTCATTTTCCTGATTATCGTCCTCATCATCACCAATTGAGCCTTCCAATGATTTTCTAAGCAATTTTTCTATACGCCTTTGCCCCATTGCTTTAGCAATAATCATTGGAGTTGTAGAACCATCATGCGCTGTATATTCCACATCAGCTTTGTTTTCTAGAAGACACTGCACGATCTCTCTATTTCCGTGTGCACAGGCAGACATCAGAGGAGTCCACCCATCTTTGTCTTCAATGTTTACATTTGCTCTGTTACGAAGTAACGTTTTAACTGTATCTTTGTGTCCAGCTCGACAGGCAATTTTCAAAGGTGTCCAACCATCACTGTCCGCTTTATTGATATCGGCATCACGATTCAAAAGTAGTTCTGCAACCCTTGTATGACCCATACTGCAAGCGATACTAAATGCTGTTTTTCCTTTACTATTAGCTTTGTCAATATCGATAATGTTGCTGATTAAAAGATTGACAATATCAATATGGCCACTTTGACAAGCTGACATTAGGCATGTCCATCCATCTGTATCTACTAAATTGACATCGGCACTATTTTGAATCAAACACGTAACTATCTCCTCGTATTTCTTACTCGTAGTTGAATCAAATGATGATTCGGTCTCACACTCTTTTGGAAGTCCTATAATATTTCCAAATTTTAAACAAGAATTCAATTTGTTTTTAAGATCACCGACACATGCGCCTTTCAGGGGACTCCACCCTTGTTTGTCAACTTGATTAACGTTTGCCCCCTTCGACACTAAAAACTTCACAGTTGATGCCTGTCCATAAATGCATGCGATTCGTAAAGCTGTCCAACCATCCACCTCTGTCATATCAATACCTGCTTTCCAGTTTAGGAGTAGTTCAGCGATATTATCATGTCCATGTTGACAAGCAGACATAAGAGGAGTCCAGCCATCGTTGTCTTGTTTATTCACATCTGCATTATTTTCCAACAACAATTTGAAAGTTGCAAATGTCCCATTGAAACACGATGATTTCAACGGGGTCCAGCATCTGTGGTCAGCTTTATCTACTTCCGCTTTATTTTGAATGAGAAAATCGGCAATGTCGTTATGACCCCCATCACAAGCAAATCTAAGAGCTGTAAATCCGTCATTGTCGCTGGAGTTTATGTCCATTTTCGTTTTGGCAATCAAATGGACTATCTCAATATGACCGTTTTGACATGCTGCCATTAAGGAGTTCAAGCCTTTGTTGTCACACTTACTGATGTCTGCACCTTTGGAAACCAAATATTCTGCAGTATCATATTGTCCAAGTTTTGCGGCAAGCATAAGAGCTGTTGTGCCTTTCCTATCACCCAAATCGATGTCGGCGCCATGCTGTATTAATGTTTTCACCACATCTAGACAACCACCTTGACTAACAATCATTAATGAAGTTCTACCTTCTGCATCAGTTTCATTTGGAATTGCATCATTCTTTAATAGGATTTTTACAGATCTAACAAGACCCCCATTGCATGCCGTTCTAAGGGCAGTCTGTCCAATTAGGTTTCTGTGATTTATATTTGCCCCTCTTGTCACCAGGTTCTCGATGATGCCATCATGTCCACCTTGACTTGCTAGCAGGAGCAGACTATTGCCATCACCATCAGCTGCATCGATTTTATCTTCACTTTCAATTAAAATGTTAAATAATGATTCATAGCCACCCTTACAGACACTTTGTATCAGTTCTTTCCCATGTGTACGATCTAGTAATGTTCGGACATCGTATTTTAAAGGTTTATACGATTTTTGACTAACAAGGTAATCTACTATTTCATAATTTTCAGTGTAACAGGCAATCATAAAGCCAGATAATTCACTGGATTTGATGTCCATATCAGCCCCGTATTTCGTCAAAAGCTTTACGCATGATAGTGAACCTTTTTCACAAGCAATCATAAGAGAAGTAAGTCCAGTGTTGTCACACTTGTTTACAGTAGCATGGTTTTTTAATAAGATTTCAGCAATATCTGTATAGCCTTCACCACATACAAACATTAAAGCCGTTTTTCCTTCCGATGATTCTGAATCTATGTCAATACCCTTTTTAACAATGACCTCTACTATTTTCGTCTGGTTCATCTTACAGGCATACATCAAAGGAGTTAAACCTTCGCAAACAGGAGAATTTAAATCAGCTTGTTTTTCATCAATGATTAATTCAACCAAAGCTTTGTATCCATTTTTACAAGCCATTGTAAAAAAATCATTCCCGCCTCTCTGTTCATTACCGGATTCAGTAGTAATGATACTTAGTAGATCTTCATGGTTTAATCTAATTCCCATTTCTATAAAATAATCTACAATTTGCCATGCGTTTGCTTGTTTTGCCAATGTCAAAGGTGAACATGAATTATCAGAAATAATAGTAATACTGGCTCCATTTGAAACTAAAGATTTTACTGTGTGCAAGTCCCCATTTTCACAAGCATACATAATTGGTGCTTTACCACAGTCATCTAATTTGTCCACGTCTGTTCCGTTTAATATGAGCAACTCTATTAATGGCACGTGTCCTCGGCTTGTGGCTGCTGTTAAAGGTGTATATCCATCATTGTCCGCTTTGTTAAGATAACTCCTGCAAGAGTCAAGGACTATTTTGCTATTCTCGTCAACGACTTTTTCTAGTTTTTCTAGGAGTAGATCAACATTGTGTTTGTTTCCGTTTAAACATGCATATATCAAAGGAGAAATTCCCCTTTTGTCTGGTTGAAAAATATCAGCCCCGTGCTCGAGTAGATATATCAATGTTTCCGTATTTGCATCTCTACAGGCTTTAGCCAGAGCAGATAAACCTTCTTCATCGAACTCGTCAATGAGATCCTTTAACAAGGAATGGTCAAATGTTCTTCCCTTCTTTATGAATAAATCTAAAACAACAAACTGTCGTTTTTCAATCACCATTTTTAATGGATTTATGACCCCTATTTCTTTTGATTCGATACTACAATCTTGGTCTAGTAAAAACTGAATTATAGGAAGATGTCCGATTTCGCACGCTTTTGCTAAAGATGCCTTGCTTTTGTCTGCTCCCTTCTTAATTAGAAGATTTGCAATTTCGTCATCATGGTTTTTTATGGCGATGAGATAAGGATTCCATCCATCTGGTGTAGATTTATTTATGTTTGCTTTATTACGGATGAGCAGTTCAACAAGTTCATGGTTTTGTGTTTCGCAAGCACTTATGAGCGGTGTGTAGCCATTCAGGTCAGCAATATCGATATTGGCTCCAGCTTTTATCAATAAATCAACAATTTCTAGGTACAGCCCTTGACATGCAGCCTTTAACGGACTTACACCATCCTTATCTGTGACATCTTTATCAACTCTATAATCGAGTAACTTTGAGACATTTTGCGTTTTCCCATACATGCAAGCAAGTAAAAGAGCAGTTTGTCCAATATTGTTTTGCTTTTTCCAATCTGCACCCTTTTCCAACAACAACTTAATAATTTCTCCATCATCACTATAGGTACACGCTATGATTAATGGAGTGTCCCCTGTAGATTCACTATAACAATTAACATCTGCCGCGTATTTTACATGTTCCAATAGAACATTGATGACTTTGAAATTTCCAACTTTGCATGCTGCCATTAATGATGTCCACCCTTCATGATCAACTTTGTTAATATCTGCGTTTTTCATCAGTAGTTTCTTGACAATTTGATAATGTTCATTGACCGAAGCACTTTTCAGTGGCGTCCATCCTTCTTTGTCTTCTTTGTTTATGTCTGCATTATTATTCAAAAGCACTTCTACTGTGTCTTCATCGCCAACCCTGCACGCAGTTTTCAGAGGAGTCCAACCATCTTTATCTACCACATTAACATCAGCCTTGGCATTTATAAGAATTTGAACAAGGCTGGCCTTTTTATTTCTACATGCAAACTTTAGGGGAGTCCATCCTTTGTTGTCAGCCTTATTAACATCCGCTCCACTCTGAATAAGAATTTCTGAGGCTTTTATGTGTCCTCTCATACAGGTGAAATGTAACGGTGTCAATCCGTCAACATTAAAATCATTGACATTTGCTTCATTCTTGATAAGAATGTCCATTACTTCATTATTGTTATTTTGACATGCTGCAATCAATGGGGTTAATTTCTTCAAACTCTGGTGGTTTACACATGAACCATTTTTTAGAAGGAGGTTTGCAATATTTTTGTAACCAAACTGACATGCCGACATTAGTGCCGTCCATCCATCGTCATCCAATTGGTCAATTTTGGCATTATTCTTCAAAAGCCATTCAACGATATCTGTTTGTCCATTTCTAGAGGCAATATGCAAAGGTGTACATCTCCTAAAGTCTGCGATGTTGATATCGGCTTTATGAGACAAAAGCAGTTTACATATTTTTAGATGTCCTGTTTTACTTGCAGTTTGTACGGGTGTCCATCCATCATTGTCTTTTCTATTAACGTCTGCACCCTCTTCGATGAGAAGTGAGGAAATCTTGTAGTATCCATTCCTGCATGCTATTTTAAGTGGTGTGTAACCCTTTTTATCAGGTTTGTCTACATTAGAACGTTTCTTAAGAAGAAGATCAACAGCTTTTTCTGCGTTAGCATTACATGCAACTCTGAGTGGTGTCCATCCGTCGTTATCATCGAGATCAACGTTTGCATTGTTTTCAAGAAGTAAATTGATGACAGCAATATGATCATTCTGAGTTGCAGTCATGAGTGGCGTTACTCCGTCATTACTCCTATGATTTACATCTGCATTGTTACATAGTAAGAGTTCTGAAATCGTTACATGTCCCTTTTGACAACTTGACATAAGTGGAGTCCATCCATCATTGTCAGCTTTATCAATTTCAAGTTTATTTGTATTTAACAGGATATCAACAATTTTACTATGCCCATTCAACGATGCCTTTTTTAAAGGTGTCCACCCGTTATTGTCTTCGATGTTAAGGTCTATAGTTTCTTCGAGAAGAAGAACGTCAACAATTTCTTCTGATCCTCTATTACAAGCACGACCAAGTGGCACCCATCCCTTATTGTCACGCGAATTGATATTCGCTCCTAATTTTATAAGACTTTTCACTGTATCCCTGTCCCCATTAGTACACGCCATTGCTAAAGCTGTCTTCCCTAATTTGTCTGTGCTTTCGACATCGAAACCTTTGTTTTTTAGTAATGTGAGGATATGATCATGCTTTTCTTCAAATGCTATAACTAGTGGTGTCCTACCATCGTGGTATACAGTGCTGGAGTCGGCTTCATTGTCTAGAAGCAAGGAAACGATATTTTCATGCCCACTTATACATGCATATTTTAGAGCGGACATTTTTCGGTTGTTTAATACGTTGATGTCCACCCCTTTCTTAATCAGCAATTGCACTGTTTCATTTAATCCCGTGTAACATGCTAACATTAAAGGAGTAGTTCCTAATGTATCAACTGTATTGAAAATTGATCCTTCATCAATCAAAAAATTGGCTATATCCTGATTTCCTCGTTGACACGCAGCATTTAAAGCGGTCCATGAATCGTCCCAAACAAACTTCAGATTGGCACCACTGCTTTTCAGCAATTTTACTACTGATAATGGGTATCCTTGATCAACTGTTATCCTAAAAAGTGCGGAAACGGTTTTATCTTTGATATCGTTATCTACATGGCGCAACATAAAAGAAACAAGCTCTTCATAACCATGGCTACAGGCCACCAATAATGGGGATCTCTGAAATTTTCCGGTGATAGCGATTTCTTGTAGCTCTTTCGTATTTATGATACCAATTGTCCAAACCCCTCCCATTTCGGAAACCTGAACAATTAGTTTTCGTCTAAATACTGGAACTTGCATTTGTCTGGAATAAAATACACTGTAATCTTTTCGAGACACATCATCTAGTATTCGACTAAAATAACGTTCCTCTTGTGAGATATTTACAGAAACGAAGTCTCCGTCAACATGCGTTTGTGTACATTCTAACAGTAATTTCCCATAAAAAACCTTTCCATCAACCAATTGCAAGAACAAATCTTGCAAATACTTATGTGCACAAAAGTAACAACAGAGAAAATGAAACATCGTTGAATTCGAAATTCTGTACTGATCCCCATCTTTCAAAATAAAACTTTCAGAATGATCCAATAAGCTAGCTCTCACTTGATCACACTCAAGAGAATATTTCTGTAGAATTTCTTGCATTCGTCCTTCCAGCTGAGTTTCATCTTGTTTAAAACATAAAGTGCTTATACAACCATCATTTATTGTAGTAAGGAACAATGCACAATGTTTGGACGTATCATTCAAAAACCAGTCGTCCAATTGATCTCTCCAAGTAATTTCAAATTCGTCTTTTCTGACGATTTGTTGCGGTGCATATTGATCTGAATATTCGGGGGCTAAATCCTTTATATGTTTCCTGAAGAACACATCAGTTTTCGAAAAAATCGTTTTCCAATACACACATGCGGTGAAAGAAATCATGATTTTTGTCTTGCCTGCTTGTACCATTTGTTTAAAATTTCTGTCATGTTCAATCAAATACTGAACCGACTCTTGTACAGGAAAAAAACGACCACAAGCATCTTCTAAAACAAACAATTGATGCCTATCAAGCTTATAGTGATTTACAACTTCAACAGGGGATTTACAAGGAATTACAACATAACAGTTATTGTGCTCTACAAAAGAAAGCGCAATATGATGTAAAATAGCGTTTACTTCTTCATTTTCTGTTCCTACCAGTGTCAAACATGATGAGTCTTCAAGTTCCTTCTGCAGGTCATCGATACCACCTTTGACATTAAAATTGTCTGTAACTTTTTTCCAGGTCCTGATTTCTAGATGGTGCAAATCTGTAAAAAATATTTTCGTGTAATAATATATAATACTGAACCATAGGTGTGTATATCTGTCTGTTTGTCTGTCTGCATTCCTGTCAATATGTCTGTTTGTTTATTTGTCTGTTTTGTCTTGTCTGTCTGTCTGTCTGTCTATCTGTTTGTTTGTTTGTTTGTTTGTTTGTTTGTTTGTTGTTTGTTTGTTTGTTTGTCTGTTTGTCTTGTCTTGTCTGTCTGTCTGTCCGTTTGTCTGTTTGTCTTGTCTTGTCTTTTCTCTCCGTCGGTCGGTCTGTCTGTTTTTCAGACTTTCTCTCTATATATTTGTGTGTGTGTGTGTGTCTGTCTGTCTGTCTATCTGTATATATGTATAATAGACAGTCATTAGGCAAGACATTAGTGTATTCACCTTGACAGGAACACTCGTGCGGTTCTGAACTCTTGTTTTCTTGTTCTCTGAGAATAGCTTCTACAATATCCTGGTTCCCGATTTTTTCATCATTTGCATTTGACATTTGTCTAGATACTTGACTTGAAAGCTGACGAAGAAGTCTAGTGCATTTTTCTTCAAACTTGTAACCACCAAGCCTGACAACAGCCTTAAAAGAAAGGGCATTTAAACATTAAGTTAAAGAAATGAAAAGGTGATAGTTTACATAGTAAAAGTTAAGAAGAAGTTGAATATCAATATCATAAAGATAATATCAAATGGGATTATTTTATATAAAGACATTTTGAGAATATCAAAGCAGCATTCCTTAAACATTTCACATTTGTATAAATTCTATATATAAGATACATCTGTACCCTCAAGTGCACATATGTCGATTATGCTGCCACGTGCACTCTGAGATCAAATTGTGTCGAAACACCCATAATTATTTGAACAAAGTATTTTACGAAAATTAGATATAAACCAGCATGATATATTGTTCCGCTAAAACAATTTGTAGCAACATAAATTCACCTTGACTCGTGTTTAAGTATCAATGACAATACAACGTTAAAATGCGAGACGAAAATCAAATTTGCTCTAAGAAATAGTATCTTTTGACGTAAGGTTTTGTTCTATACCGACCCTCAATTCGCAGATGTTGATCAATATATATAGCATACTAACATGACTAAGTTGTATCTATAGTAAACATTATTTCAAGTTCAATAAGATTGATGCGTTCGAATAACATAGTGAGTGGAGACATATCGGAGCGTGAAAATTAAGGATACTACTAACTGAGACACTATGAAGTATGTTCAGAGCGAATAAAGAAACACGTCGACAAGAGACTGCACTCAGACTTTATATTCAGAGAAATACCAATTGTTTGTTGTGAAATACAGACTTCAAGCATAACAATTATGTTGTCCAAAAAGATAAACAATCCTGATAATAATTGATTCAGAGAATAATTTGTATCTTCGTTGATCGTTTCATTTCATAAGATAAAGTTTGAACACTTCTATGAATCATTGTTTAAGTTAAGAATGGGAATAATAGTCAACAAGGATAGAAAAGTCAAATATACCATTATAATAGAAAATAGACTACGATTGTATGCACACTGGTGTTCAAAACGGAAGAAATTTCTTATGATTCCAGTCGTTTGGTTAAGGTGACCATTTCCTTCTAAAGAAATATTCCAATATCTACAAAAGATACCAACTTTGCTGTGAAAAACAAATATCATCCAGCGCTAACCAGCTTACTTGGTTTCTAAAAAAAGGAATTTGTAAAGCACATAAATTATTTATTGATAATCTTAACTTTATATACATTGAACATGCATACATACCATACACAAATATTTCCATTCTTCATCAAATTGTTTTACTGAAATCGTTTTTATTGATGAATTTTGATAACGTTTCCTCGTCAAATATATTCTAGATAAATCAGCTTGTATACTTGTATCAACTTTAGACGGCTTCTTGTCAAACTGAATCGTTGGAACTTCTTGTTCATTTGAACTTAACCAAAAACGTAGCAGTAGAATAAGATCATAATCCATGGACGATGCGGCTTCATAATTATCTGCTTAAATTAAAAACAAAATCGATTGATTGTCGAATTATGTAACATTCAATATTTCTGTTTTCAATTACAATATTCTAAGGCAATTTTACAAGTAGGCCTACGAATGGTCTAAATTAAATCTGTAGAATGATGTAATAATTAAAAGAAACAAGCTTCTATGATACAGACGTTTGACTTCTCTGCCATAATCTAATGTAAAGCTAAAATGCGGACACAGCTGCGACAGGTGGGAATTTTCAATGAACAATTAATGGAGGTGATGGATCGACAAAAGACATCGGAACAAATGAACATAGATCTAAAGGGCGCTTGTTTGTCACTTCCGTTACAAAAAATGGTGTCTACTTTAACATGTACACCAATGTTTTCCCTGTGCCAAATTTCGTTTTGCCACCTCTTTCCTCAAAAACAAAAGTTTATATTGCAAACTCACATAATTTTTTTAATGTTTCTTCTAGCTTTAAAAAAAAACCCCAATTTAAAGCAGTTTTATCTAATCTAATTTAATTCAACACCATTGTTAAGCGAACATTGTAATAATTTATCACTTAATAATAACTAGTGTTGTCAATGGTTAACCGGTTAACCGTTCGAACGACCGAATACCGAATACCAAAAACGCTAACCGGTTAACCGGACTTTTTTCAATTTTAATAGATTTGATAAAAAATCTATATTGCAATCATTTCAATAGATGTGTTTTCTTTAAAAATTGTCATCGTGGTAATTAATTTAACTGACCAATTGTCCAGTTTATTGATTACTATTGTTAATCCAAAAATATAAAATTAATTAGCACTTGTCTCTCAGCTCGGGGCTAGATCTTAAGGAAACATAATTAGTTACATGTTTTAAATAGTAATTTCTTATCAGTAACACGATTATATTTTACGATTTACTTCATTATTTCATTTTTGATCTTATATTGTTTAGACCCACATCTCAATGTGTAATCTCCGTCGTGCAAGTCTTTGTCATACTTTAAACTAAACATGCTAAATGCTAACTCAAAAACTGTAAAAAGCAAATCAACGTGAATTTAATTAATGTATACTTACAAATAACAAGTTTAATCAATTTGAATTGAAACACCTCACAATATTTTCGGAGACAACAAGACAAAATGGAAGAATTATCGGTTTCAGACATATTCAATTCTAAGAGATCAAGACGTTTTTTTTTTAAATTTTTTCAACCTGAAGTAAGTATAAACGCCATAGTTGATACCATGTATTTGATAATGAACTTAGACAGGAATCTTCACCGACCAGCCTTATAATACCAAAGTACAAACTTCAATTCATTGTATTATAAAAACGTAAAAGTATGACTTGGATGGAAGGTAGTCACATTGGTACTCATACCACATCTTCTTATATCTATGTGTAGGGTACTATTGGTAAGGTCTTCGAACATCAACTTTAACTACCGGTTAACCGGTTAACCGGTCGAACGATTATACGAGTAACCGGTTAGGCAAAGTGTACAATTTGACAACACTAATAATAACAAATATTTGCTTTTTATATACTGTGGATTCATTTTTATTCGTGGTATACCAATTTTCGTGGGTTTCGTGGGTCACAGCGAACCACGAATTTAAGAATTCAACGAAGAATAATCCCGATAAATGTGTACGGAGTCTGATGTTTATTTGCGGTTATGTTATACAGTTCTAGTATAGTGTTGACTAGCGATAAACATTGTAACATAACACGTGTTTTTTATTGAAAGAAGATACAAGTATTTTAATTAAATCAATAATAAATATATCGAATGTCAGTGATAATTTACTTTTTAAAATTGATTAAAACTGTTCATGGAAAATAACTGTAAGTTGTTAATTACCGTGTCATAGTTTGGTTTACTAGTGATTGGAAATCAATAGGATTAAGTACGGGGATATTGCCCGTAGGTAATATTGTTTATGACAGGAACATTTATTTTCACACCTTTTACTTATATGACTGTTTATTATATCGTGATTAGGGAAATGAGCTTTCAATCAAAAAGTTTTGATTGCCTTATAGAATTCCGACAAGAATTTATAAATTGTAAAACAAACAAATAATTAGTTGTCTTTGTCCATTATTGTAATAGAAGTTTTCAATGAACACTTTAACCTAAAATGACCAAGCGAGGATTTTGACAATTCAAAACTTTTTCATTGAATTCCTTCTTTTTTGTTTGTTTTATTATTGATCAAACCAAGGAGGTTATATGATCCCCTAAATCAAAAGGAAATCCACGAATTACGTATCTGATTTTTTTTTTGTTTTTGTTATCAGCGATCCACGAATTTACGTACACCACGAAACATCTTTTTTTCTCTATCCACGAAAATTGATACCCACGAAAATAAATGAATCCACAGTAGATAATTTAAAATATGATATTTAGATCATCATATTTGACTGCTAGGAACAAGTGATTCATCTCCAATAAGTTAATCGGATATTTCATGTTCTCTTTTTCTCATTTTTCTTCTTCATAACAGCAAGTTGAGACGTAAAGATATACTTCAAACACATGCTTCGCTAAAATGATTTTGAAGTACCCACTTCAAACAATTATTTCTATCAAAGATGTTAAAGAATCCTGTTGATATATGACATGTGTCGCTATTTAACGACACCATTTCATTAAACAATCAACATTTTTCTAAAACTACCCATTGTTGCTGATAGGTATCATATTTGATCAGCTGATTATTCAGTTTCTGTCCAAATCGTAACACATGACGAGTTCAAGGTGGGAACCCTGTATTGTTTGATAAGGCAAAAAATCCGAGAAATTTGAAAAAAGAGTAAAGATTGTACGAATTTTAAGTTGAACCGTTGTATTTGTTCGCCAAATTCGTTCGCAAATATTGAAAGTTAATCTCCAAGATTTTTACTTTTTTGTCGGCGTTCACCTTGATGTATACATTAAATGCAATATGTAAATTATACCTTTCGTGCCGTAGATGAATTCCTTGTCATCTTTAGACAGTGATTTTAACAAGTCTGCTACAGTATCCAAATGAAGCGTTTCCAGATTTGTTTCTGATATTTTTTCTTCAATTTTCTGAATTACAGCACTGTTTGCCATGTGGAAAAGTTTTTCTAAACGAAGAAAATTCTTTTTCTCTTCCTTTATTTTTGTCGTTTCACATATAACTGAAATACAAAAATTCGTATACATATAATATATTAGTTAAGGATTATGTGCCCTTTGCTGTACGAAAAAGATTTCAGTATATTGTTTGAAATCTTAATACTAAAACAGAACCAAGCCTTTGACAAAGGTTGATGGATTATTTTTATAGATGATGATGTTCTGGATATATTGATTTTTATCTTAACTGAACGGACATAATACTTGAGACGTTAATGTCTTTTTAAAAAAGATGCTCAGATAAACATGTTTCTAACCATAGTTATTCTCACTAGTCCTAATCACACGTACGATATGTTTACTGTCTTTAATCAAACTGTTTGTAACAAAATAGTACCTTTTGTTACACATTTGACGATTTTGCTTGGAACACTTTCAGTATCACATGGCAATTGGCAAACTTCCCTAAAATTTGTTGGACCTTTGGCGGCTGTTGCAATGGTAAAAGAATATTCTGTATTAGAAGATACATTCGACATCAAGATACTTCCATCGCCCTTGTTGTTCGGTTTAATATCCCTTGTTTGCGTTTCATCGTAAAGATTGGTCATAACTAATTTATAGCATCGTATTTTGTCTTGGGTAGGATAGTCCGGACTAGTCCAAGAAACCATTATTCCATTCGGTCTTGGAGAAGCTATGACATCTATTGGCTGTAAAGGATCTATGATACAAAAAGTAATAGAATATAATAAAATAATTGCCGAACACTTATATTGCTTGCTATACATTAAAGTTTTAAACAACAAAAAGGGTTCCTCTATAAATACTAATTGAATATTTAAAAGGTGTCTCTACTGTATTATACATTGTTACTCTAATGTTTTTTTTTCAAATAATAATACATATTCATTTTTATGCGTAGTTATGGTGAGGATGATAATGATATTATTATTAAAATGTCAAATAAACGTAATTGATAGGTCTTTTATTTTTAAAATGTAAAACATATGTTTAGATAAAGGTACAATGTATTAAAAATCATTAAACAAGTAGTAATGTTCAATTCCAAGGTCCACTTAAAAATAATATACACTAAAAACCCTTTCAAAAAGATAAAAATAAAAACCACATAATTAATCTGGATCATAACCTTGACCTTTTGACCTTTGTCATTCCTAAAGACCCCATGGTTCTAGGTCATTTGGTTCAGTAGTTATAGCTAATTTTGCATCAACAGAAACTGTTAACAGGGTTATGCCCCTTACAACAAGGTCAAATCTATTCGGTCAAACTGTAACAAAGTTGCCGCTTAATGATCCAAACATTATCCACTATTCAGGACTTCTGTTAGTTTTATTAATAGTTTCTGATATTATCCATTAACAAGGTGTTAGGTCAAAGTCAAAGTCAGCGTATACATTTGACTTTAAAGTCACACGAATTTACGATCATTGGTGAAGATTTTAGGTGGCCACAACTAATGGTTTCTGAGTTCAAATGGCCAACGGAGATCGGTTAATTTTCAAAGGGGCATAATCTGTCAGTCGTTGTATCTTTTCGTGTTGCTTTAGAAGAAACACCTCAGTTATGATTTAGTATCTTATGTACTAAAGTATGGTGATGATTCAACAAAATTGTCTTGCGTCTAATTTGGGGACAACTTACAAGACTGAAAAGAGAAAATATATACGAACCCAATTACTTCTAAATTATTATCGAAATATGAATAATAATTTGAGAGTTCATGTAAAGCGAGTACTTGAACCTTTAGATTGACACTTTAAGTAGTTTGTTTTTTTCTTGATTTTAGTGACAGTCATATTCGGATGAATTTAACTTTTGAACTGATCTTGTAAAAATAGATTAACGAAAATATCAAACACCAAGGAATATTCAAAACGGAGAGTCCCTTATCAAATGGCAAAATCAAAAACTCATACATTTCAAACTAATGGAAAACAACCGTCATATTCCAGACTTGCTACAGTCATTTCCGTATGTAGAGAATGGTGTATTAAACCTGGAGTAATAGCTAGTAAAACCTTTATTTTTCTTTGTAGCAACCTATTTTCCAATGGTTGTATGGGCTTTGCTCATTTTTGAAGGCCGTACGATGACCTATAGTTGTTAATTTCTGTGTCATTTTGGTGAGTTGTCTCATTGGCAATCAAACCACATCTTTTTTTTATAATAGAGATTAGTTGTGTACATTAAAGAACGCCATGCGAAAAATTATGAGTTGATTTGTAGTTATTTACAACCTTTGATCTTTGGTGGTTAACTGTTTCATTGGCATTCAAAGCATATCTACTTATCATATAAAACGACACCACATGGGATAATCTATTTTTGAATATACGGTCAATTCAATTCATGTCGTCTGTAAACAACTTGTTAGTGAGCACTATACCTGGTGTTTTACAATGGATCAATTCAGTATATTCACTCTCAGTTTTAATTCCACTTGACTGGATCACATCTGTTTGAATATTATTTCCTGTTCTTACACTTATTGCCATGCGAATGGAATAAGATGTTGACGGGAACACATCAGATATCAGGAGGGATATTTTGTCTGACGATACGTTGATAATGTCTTTGTTACCAAAATTGATTTCCACTATAAAGTGTCGGATCTTATCTATCGTTGGATACTCCGGTACAGACCAGGTCAAATAAATGCCTTTAAAGTTGGCTATAGCTTGCAAATCCTTTGGCGGAAATGGTTCTATCAGTGAAAAAATATAATAATTATGAATTGTAAGCATGTGAATTCATTTAATGATGTGGCTGTCAGTAGTTGTGAGTAATTATATGCTTAAAGTTGTTAACTTTCCCGGGTAAAGAACTATAAATTAATATAGTTCAAAACACTAGTGTTGAATCTCATTTATGCAGTCTATAATACTCAGGTTAAACAAATTAAGATCGAAATATGTTTTTCAATTTTAGTACAAAAGAATACAACATACACGGTATGTTTAATATCAAATTCTATTGTTATAGATTTCATAAAATACCAGCCACTCTAATACCTTTTAATAATTCTTTTACCATTATTTTTACGTTTTGCCCAATCTGCAAAAAGTTGATAGATTTTCAAATCGAAAAAAAAATATTTTGGTTTGATTGTCTTGCAATTCAGAAAAAAATAATATCGTTTCCAATGTTAAAAAAATAAGCAGTTTTTGCAGTAAATCTGTGTTAAAGTCAAGAACTGAGACCATAACTCTGTTGGAGCAATTGGATAATTTACCTTTAGCGGTACAGTTGATAGGAACGCTGAAGTTACTTTCACATTCCTTGTCGGACGTTAAACAGCATGTTTTAATCGCAAAAGAATATGTCTGAGATGGCACCACGTCTAACATTAGATAAGAATTCTTCTTTTCGGATGAGTACAATATATCTGTTAGACCATTAGTTTTTTTTTCTATTTTGTAATTGTTAATTTTTGCTAAAGATGGGTACAACGGGTGATCCCATGTCAGGTTGATGCCATTTATACCTGCTTCACCTTTTAAATTCCGTGGGTGTTTAGGATCTAATAACAGAAAATGACAATGGGAAATTTATGAAACTAAGTAAATAAACATAATTTATTCAAATTATTAAAAAATATCAAAGAATCCATAATCTATATTTTAGAGAAAAAAAGTATTACCAAGTTGTACTAGTCATTTATGCTTTGTTTAAAAAATATTAAGTACTATAGGATGAATATCAGTTATTGTATATAGTATGTACATGCTACATAATTTGACACAAAGCTTTTGACAATTATAATGTATTAAAAAATAATTTTTGTGCATGTTATTTTACGACAAAGCTGTAATTTGAAGTTTATAGACATTTTCATAAAATTTTACAAAAAAAATAGTAGTACACGCCCAATAATTAACATTAAAATAGTGCACTTTAGTTAACATGTTTAACACATGTCAACAGTGAAATAGATACAACAATGTGCATTTACCTTTAGCAGTACATTTAATAGAATGGCTCAATTCGCTATCACAAGTATTGTCCAACGTTCTGCAAGTCGATTTGATGGCAAACGAATATGTTTGCGATGGAAACACATCTGACACCAAGTAAGATGACTTCTCTGCCGGTACACATATCGTTTTCTCATGTCCACCGCATATTTGTTGAACCTTGTAATTAATAATTCTTGTAAATGACGGGAACCGTGGCGGTTCCCATGAAAGGTTGATGCCATTCAACTCTTCTATAGCTTTCAAATCTTGTGGTTGTTGTGGGTCTGCATAGAATAATATAAAACTAACATGTTTAATATGGAAATTAATCGTATGAATTGGAAATTACATTTTACGTTCCAAATGACTTGTTAGTTTTAATTCCCAATATATCAACGCAAACTACACTGTATTAATCATCAAATATAATTTCATAGGTTGTATCATAAAAATCACTTCGATGGCTGCAATTGTAAAAGCTACACAAAGTTATAAACAAAATCCATAAATAGGTTTAAGTCGAAATTACCAAATTAGTCAGTCATGATCATGATATGTTTTTTTTTCAATTATTTTCAATTGAATCAGTGAATACTTATTATTCATGAAATTGAAGTAGAAATTTGCTTTGTGTCACAACATTTCAATGTTCAATGCACTTACTTTTTCAGATTCATTATTTTTATAAATTTACTCTGGTATTAAATGATTTTCTTATACACTGAAAGCTCATTATTGATTATTACCTTCGGTTGTAATCGTACTTTCTGCGCTGGGTTCACTTTCTCTATAGTAGCCACCATGTTCAGTATCATCAAATTCACTTATACATGCTGTCACAGTAATTTTGTATTCTGCACATGGAAAAACATCAGGAATTTTATATTTGTTGACTGTACCTGCTACTTTGGGTGAACACTCATCCACTGAGTCATTTACTCTCCATTTTATTTTGAAATGCCATCTTTTATCTGCTGATGTATGTGAAGGATGAGACCAAGTTACAGTTATGCCATATGTATCTGCATCTGGGTGTAACAGTATGTCATTCGGAGCCAGTGGTTTTCTTTCTGGTTTGAAAAAAAAATATCATAACTTTAAAAAGGTTATTGAAAAAGATGTCTGCGTTGGCCTATCAGCTGTTGCTTCTGTTTAAAAATGGGATCTACTACAGGTACATATACATGATATTAGAATATGTTTTGCTATATTTAATGAACACATGGGCACTGTGAATATCCGTCAATACCAAGTATTGGCTCACACATAACAGCAAGATATAGGCCTAACAATGATAATTGTAAATATATTCAAACAGGAAAACCCACGGTCTAATCTATATACAAATATAAAAAAAGTATTGTATATCTTTTCAAATGAAGCAAGTTTCGACTCACTTATAGTTAAACAGAGATTGCATATGAAAACGAATAAGTCAGTTAAGTAGATTCTGAAAAGCATGGAATTTTCGTTTTGAAATTGCATACTCGTTCGTAAATAAACTATTAGTATTAAAATGATGAAGGTAACAGATGAACTTTTAATGTAATGTCTTATTTGTCACTTCACTTACCTTGTCCTTTATAGCAAACAAATACAAGCAATCCTAAAAATATATATGACAACGGTATCATGACAAAGCATGCAACATTCACAAAAGAAAAGAGTTAATCATTGTTGATTTATAATAAGTGGGAATTATATAAAATGCACATTTTTCAAGTATCGTTGAGTTACCTTTTACGTTCATCAAGTGTAGCACTGCGAGGGGATATCTTATATATATATGGGTTTAGTAGATAATTCCCCTAATTGTCCATAAGTTATGGAACTCAGGCCTTCAATTGTGTTGAACATAATACCACTATACATAACTAATCGAAACATACTGGGTAGTCACAAGGCCGATAAATTACATAATGCAGTCGCTTGTCATTCTAATGTTCAACGGATTGTATGATCAGAATCAATGAAAAATTAGAGACTTCCGATTGTCATCTATATGTCAACGTTCTACTATCTTTCTTTAGCATGTTTAGCGCAGTACTTAGACGCCTAATCGATATATACGAATATAATGATGTACTAAATAAGGGGAAGGACCCAGAAAACTGTAGATAAATTTGGTCCAGCGATTATTTAAGATTTATTGGTAATACATTTTGGTAATATTTTAGGTCAACAATTATAGTATAATGGGGTGCTGTTTTCTGTGTTAAAATAATTTGCAGTAAAGTATATTTTTCAGATGTTGCATTTGGTATATATAAGGTATATACTCAGAGGATGCAGACATTTCAGTCTACAACCAGCCAACATAAGTTTTCTTTATCTGTATAAATACACCCGCATATAGATATGTTTACATACCTGTTTATGTTGATTACGGGCGCAACATTTTTTTACGTTTAGAAATTCGTATCCATTGCCTACATATTTCCGTGAAAAGGGTATATTTAATTGTTTACTTAACGTTTAAATATATATTTACTTTCGCATAAACATACCTTCTACTACTATAAGGAGTGTGCATACAGCAGTTACCAAGAAAGCTATAAACTTTGGAGAAAATTCTGAAAAAATCAATAGATTATAAAGTATGAATATTTTTTTCTCTTCTAAATATAATCTTTTTCTGTTAGATGAATAAAATGCGAAATATTTAGCGAATGATGCCTAAAAAAGAAGACATAATAGCATGGTTCAAAGTAAAACTTTGAAAAGATGCATACGATTCCCTCGTTAACCGATTAGAAAAACATGTTATATTGCCAATTGAAGATCTTTCGAATGAAGTTTTGTTAAGGGCGAACATATCTGGATATAATGACGTAACTAGCATTGAAAAGTCTTTTCTCTACAATAAACCGTGAAAAGTTAACGAAAATGAATTTTCCTACTGATTTTAATAATTAACTTGTCAAATTTAGAGCATATTTATATACCATGTTCACTTTAAATAGCAGGCTGTTGATAATTTGTTTGTATTGACAATGTACAATTGTACAAAATAGCTTGACTGCAACATTTCTAAACAAGAAACAACATGAACAAGATGGAGAGTTGTCTCATTGACACTTACACCACATCTTCCTATATCTAAATTCATGTGGCATCAAAACTATACCGCATCCCCCGAAGTACAAACGAATTGTCAATTAATTTGTACAGCAAGTTAAAAAAAAATATACAAAAAAAAAATGATAAGAACTGAAAAGGCAGTAAGAATAAGAATACCTTTCAACTGTTTTTTCTTTTTTTAGTATTTCCTCTTTTTACCTCTAATTTTGATAATAGAATAAGGCACACAGCAAGGTGCAACTTAACCTGTAAGATCTTAGGATCGAATGTTTTTGCAGTGGAATGAATGCAAATGATTGGATCCTTTAGACAATCATGTCATTTACCCATTTCCTTTTTCGTCTATAGAATATAACTGTATTTTTTTTATTGCTTTAACTTTTAAAAGTTATCAAAGGTACCAGGATTATAATTTAATAAGCCAGACGCGTTTTGTATACATGAGACTCATCAGTGTCGCTCAGATCAAAATAGTTATCAAGCCAAACAAGTACAAAGTTGAAGAGCATTTAGGACCCAAAAAGTTGTGCCAAATACGGCTAATGCAATCTTTTCCTGGGATAAGAAAATTCTTAGTTTTTTGAAAAATTTAAAGTTTTGTGAACAGGAAATTTTTAAAAAAAATACCGTACTAAAATAAATCAGCCACAGAGTAATTGAGTTTATATAAAACATTTTGACCAATTATGAAAGTATGAACTATACAATTAACAATATTGAGTTACACTTTTTTCATTCTAACGAAATATACTTCTTTTTTGTTATGGTGCTATTTATCATAATTTAATCGAAACACAAGCCTCAGTAGCATTAGCTTTATATTTGCTGCCAATTGAGGCAGTACTAGAAAATGAACAGTGTGGACATTGCAGCTATTTAACTAACCAAATGAAGTTTACATAGGTGTTATGGCGCAGGATATTTTACCTTGTATCGTATGGAAAAACAGCAAGGAGTCCGAACATTTGACACGTATTCAAAAACCTCACTAAAGTACATCCTAAAGTTTTTGAGACTTACCGTTCCACAACTTTTTCCACAATAAGTTATATTGGTTGATAGAAAAACTGTCAGTTGATAATCTAAATAATACAAAGCAATTAGAAAAATATTTGATGTTTAAATACAAATCAAAATTAAACAATATCATTAGCATTGATGCCCGACCCTTTGATAATTGCAATGCATTTGAAATTACTGTTTCATGGTTCGAATTACAGACATTCATCGATCGCAAAACGAAACAATCAAAGGCTTCTTAAAGAGTATTGTAACCTTCAAACTAAACATCTTTTTAGAAAGCATTTATTTGACTTGTTGAATTGTAAAATTAATGTAAATACTTTTGAAAACGAAACGAAATGAAATTGCAATGAAAAACGTTTCAGTTACAACAGATACACTCATGGTCGAAATAGCCTGTACCAACAAGGCTATTCTAAACAAAATTCTGTCCTTATTTTCGATCAATCTTGCAAAAACAATTCATTCAACATCTTTGCTGCTCAATATTAAGCACACAAAAACAAATACAAATTAAATACATAAATATTCGATTATTTATCAAAACCGCAAGTGGTATAGCTTAAAAAACCTCAATAATACAAGCAACATTTAAAGTTGACGAAATACTATCATGACTATGTCGTATTAAACCTTCCGAAAAAAAACTTTTCAAGACGATTTAATTGAGTTTTCAACTATGATAACCTGGTTAACTTTGCTTTATTTTGTGTAAAAAGTTACTTTCAATAGATTCAAAGAAGCCTTTTAATATCGCAAATAATTTGAAAGACTCAGATTTCAATTCAATACTAGTAAACTCAAAATTGTGTATGCCAGACACGCAGTCAGAAGAGCATTTTTGGGGCTTTGTTTTACACTAGTAGTGTTTTACTAAAAGCAGACCAATGTAACAAAATAATAACACTTTCAGTTTGAAAAAATAATGTTATTTATACCTGTCATTCACAATAATTGGACACCTATAGCTTTCTTTCTCTAGAATATCGTCTTCTTGTTCGCAATCATAATCTAAAAAGAATTAATTGCTACAAACTACTGAGTTAAAGAAATAAATATGAATATTTATTGTTAGCATGGATTTTTTTTTATCTGAAAATGTAGAATTGTTGGCTGAGACGAATTTTAAAATAGCATGCCTATGTTTGTTCCAGGTTCAATTCATTTACATTCCTTATGAAATATGATAATCATTTTGTTTGATTAATATTATTGGTACAATAAGAGTTCCTGTTTTATTTTAAATAATGTTAAATTAAGGAACATTTCTCCATATGCTTGGAATCCTTATCTTGATTTTGGTTCCTTTTTATCTGCTCTTCCAACATTCCTAATAGATGTTGGAAATTTAAATATCTAGATATTGTCTGCCGATACATCGATTGTCGAAATTCGCATCTGATGCCTTACAATCGGTACCGTATATGTTATTACATCAGTAATTTAAATGCATAAAGCATATTAAATGTTCGATCTTACAATTGTATTGAATTTCACTATTTCTTTAATTATATCTAAAATATGTTAGAACATATATATTCTCTATTTATCATACTATGTTTTCGATTGCCAGTTATAATTGGTCTTATAGAAACTTAAGGATATGGAAGTCAGAGATTTGTTCTCAATCATGATCAATATCAATTAGATAAATCTTTGTTTAAAAGTATCAAGTATGCATTGTTCCTACTTTAAGAACATTTTTAAGTTGATATAACATTATATTTAGAAGTCCATTCAGTATGCATCTGCAAAGAGACACGCAGAATTTTTTTTCTATGAAAGTAAATATGATACTTAGAAGACAATCTTCACAATCTTAACTATAATTTATTATCAGTTTGGTACCTTTTGCAGTTGTTTGGTTTTGTGTTTGTTTGCTGTTCCCAGAAAATCTTTACAAAAAGTTTATTTAGTAACTAAAGGTCTACAATATCTACCTGGTGTTAGAAGTGTATTATGCGGACAGTACTTTTTGTAGCAACTACAATCCTCCTCCGAAGGAATACAATAACATAGATGTCTTGGTTTCTTAATGAAAGCATATCCATGTGTATAATCACAGCGACAGGATCGGTCGGATTCAGTTGTACCATTATTATACAGAAATTGACCATCACTTACACACTGTGACTTCTTAAATATACACTGTCCACTGACATTTGACCACAGTCGGAATGGCTGATACCGATGTTTTGCACATGGTGTAAAATCGGGTTGTCCTCTTTGTACGTATTTATTACCTGAAAAAATGTATTGCAATAAGTAAATATACAACCTTTATCATATAATCAGACATAACAGAAAGCTAAAATGACTTTACAGTCAGCATTTCTATATCAGCAAGTCACTAAGATAAAAAGAAATTTCTAGTTAAGTTATAGGTAATAAACAGCGGTATATGTTCAACACATTAACTATAACCTAGAAATGAAATACGGCCTTGAATTTAAATCATATATTATTTGAATAAAAAAAACCATACACTATTGGAACAAATTTATATCATGTGATATTATTGAAATTAAGATTAAATAATTGAGTATTCTTTAATGCTATCATCAATTGCTGTTAAAATGGCAAAAATTAGCCAACAAAGAGGTGAGGACAATTTTGTTATCCTATTACCAACATTATATTAGATATACAATGTAAAGATGATGTATAATTTCCAATTCGACAACACTTCTCTCGAGTCAAAATGGCTTAAAAGTTGGCAAATACAGATCCCCGAACGGCCTTTAACAATTATCCTCAAATCAGCAAAGTACGAAATAACGAAAGTTTGAAAAATGCTATTTAGCTTAAAAATCAAAGGATATTGTTTATAATAAATGATTTTTAATGTTTGTTTCCCTTTTTCTGTGATCAGGAATATATTTTATTAGCTGTTTTTTGTCAAAACCTTTCGGAATTTCGTGTTCATAAATCTGTCTGTCTTACAACTTGATTGATCATGTTGTTTATTCCAACATCTCTTTTAAATATTAGGTCGACGAAACGCGCGTGTTACGTTCCCAATTACAAGCCTAATATTTTGGTTGATTTTGTTTATCATTGTTTAGTAGATTTTATTGACGTATGCATCTTATCTCGGCCTATATATATATATATATATATGCCCTCCATATATCAACATTATTGACTATTGACATGAGTTGACATTCTCGATTAAACGGATTTGAATAAAATCAAGAGTTTTCGTTACATTATTTGTATTTGCATTTACTGATTACACAGCTTAGAATTCGATATCGTTCCCTTTCCATGAGTGTGACCTGTCTAATAAGACGTATCACCGGGTTTGTTCTTAACTGTACGAGAAACACGATAGGTATCACAAATAGAGCAGGATCCGCTTACCCTTCCGAAGCCCCGGAGATCTCCCGTCGTATTTTTTTTGTTTGTGTTTCTCACTCTTTAGTTTTAGGTGTTGTGCTCTGTGTCCTGTTTTTTTGTTTGTTGGTCTTTTTCGGTTTTAGCCATGGCGTTGTCAGTTTATTTTCGATTGATGTGTTTGATTGTTCATTTAGTATCCTTCGACTCTCCTCTAAATCTGCTGAATTGCAATTGAACTAGCTCTACCAAAGCATTGAAATTGTTGGAACATATAGACAAATGTTGGTATTCCTCGCTTTTAAGTGTTTATTATTACCACTAACACATATTTTCGTTTCAATAAAAAAAAAGAAGGAAATAGCGCTAATTAGCGTTCCGACTTTAAGAACGCAAATTAAAACCTTGACAACTTTTAGTATTCAAAACATTCTCTTGGTTGATTAAAAACGATTTTTAATTAAAATCGTGAAAAATTTGCTGGTGGTAATTGATTTTAA
This sequence comes from Mytilus edulis, assembly GCF_963676685.1. Taxonomy (NCBI): domain Eukaryota; kingdom Metazoa; phylum Mollusca; class Bivalvia; order Mytilida; family Mytilidae; genus Mytilus; species Mytilus edulis. The sequence continues at coordinate 65,288,047 of NC_092350.1, read as the reverse complement.
GAATCAACTTATTCTGTGTTATTGTCAATAACAGCCGTACATAATATTTTATAGATATAAAAGGATATGGTATGAGTGCCAATGAGACAACTCTCCCCCAAATCACAATTTGTAAAAAGTAAATCACTATAGGCCAACGTATGGTCTTAAACACGGAGCCTTGAATATATTGTTCTATTATTGTTTGTTGTAAAGTCAGGGTGGCTGTGAGTCTTTTTCCTGGTGAGTATATATGAAAAGTATAGTTTAAATGTCTTTATACTCGAGCACCAATCAACAGGTAACATCAAAATAAAATTTTAATTTAATGAATTCAGTGTTTTTTAGTTAACAAGGGTCACTTACTTGGGTAAAATTAATAAAAAAAAATATATACCTGGCGGGGCAAAGTCTACTGTTGCTTTACACGATTCAACGTTTACATCTCTATTTTCGTCATACAGACAGGAATAGGTGAATGCTACAGATTTGTTACAAAACGATATTGCTCTGAATTCTCTCTCTGAAGGTCCTGGGCACTCTCTCTTAAAAGCTATGCATACCGGTAAACAGAACGCTACCTGCAAGTCAACATAATGTTATTTAAAATTTTAAGTATACCACCACAACCAAGCGAGGGCTTCATAACCAGTAAAGGTCGTTAAAAAATCCATAAATAAATAATCGTTTCTCTGATTTGATGATAATACGCCAGATTTACAAAAGCCATAAAGCGCTTGTATATAACATATTGATGTGGATAGAACTTGCTTTTCTTGTTAAAATAAGACCATTAGCATGATTATAACTTTTTTTATCGTGCAGCTTTTGCACTAGTATATATCATCGTCAATATTAACAAAATTGTAATAAAATAACATTTCATTAAAGGGTTGTCGAATCCCTTTAAATAAATCAGAATAAACTCTAAAAACCATCAACAATTGTATATGTTTGGGAACAACAGATAGGAATTACATCATCTACACAGATCGGTTATAGGAATGACATAATTTTACACATTTGTATTAAATGAGAATGACCAACATGTAAGCGACTGAAATTCTGCACACTCACTTTATTTGGAAATTATAAGTATTAAACCTCTCATTTACCACGAATTGGTTATATGTTTATTTATCTTAATAAGGTTGCCGTCCAATAACCAATCCATATATTCTGATCAAATAAAATAAACAAAAACTGTTGATTCTGCACTGATTAAAAAATAAATGTGTCATATTACTAATATAATATCACTGTATATTGCGTACTGAATATATAGGTTGATACAAGTAGATATAGAGATATTTTTAGACGTAAGGCTCGTGACTCCTCCATCAACATACAGTTTGACATTTGATAACGGACTTTCCGTTTTGACTTTTTCCTCGGAGTTCATTTTTTTGTATGTTTTTAAAATATTTGCTAGTTTGGGAAAATTTATCTACAGTTCTAAATGTATTAGCAAGGAATGATCGGACAATGCGAACTTACTATTTTGTTCATATACAAAAATAAATGTATCATTGACTGGAAAATATAAAAAAAATCTTCCTTTGCCATCGTCAGTGCATTTTTTCTTTATCTTCCACAATTTTTGCAACAAGCGATATAAGCACTACAACTGAACACATGCCTTTTAAAAAAATCGTTTCATGTATCATATTCCATTTATCAACAGGATTAAAGACGTCACATATGTCATTCTATAATGAGGGGAGAGTTTTAGTTAGATAAAGATCAATAACTTAGTTGAAAATGTTTTAATGGTTTTAAGGAAAATTAGACAGGAACAACAGCCCCTTTAAATGTCACTAGAAACAAATGATAAATAAAAAAATGTGTCATATAAAATACGTCCCGCTTGCACTTTCACATTTTCCAATTTTCATCAAAGAGGTCAAAGCTCAACTTTGTATACAAGATGAACGGTTCATTCCATGAAGAATAAGTCTACTTTAATAAGTGCCACACAAAGAGAGGAAGATAAATTGGACATTCAAAATTTATTTATAAGTCAATGGAAACAAAATTAGCCTTTGTTAGAAGAAAAGATAAAAAAGAATTAAAGAAACAAAAGTCGCCAAAAAAACCGACCCAATACCAAACCGGGGTCGATGTCAAAAGCTCGAGTAAACAGACCTGTTCAAATTTAATCGACAAAAACAGGGTGGAAACCACTTAACGCTTGAATACAAGCACATACCTTTAAAACATTTAACCGTCTCCTATATAAATGGCAAAGAAAAGTATCTGGTAAATCCAGTAAAATTGTAAATCTCTTTTCGATTTTAAAGGATATATATGCATTCATATTAGAGTAATTAAGTTTTAATTGATTTGTTTTAGTACCCCTACCGTAAAACAATAACGAAATGTAATCTCACGTTAATTAATCACTCTGAGAAACACTCTATACATAAAAGGTTAAATATATTGAAATTATTAAAGCAAACGCCGTTGTAAAAATTTGTGAAATAACATAGTATCTTAATTATTATGTTTCATACGTTCGTTATGAATGTTTCAGTCTTTTCTTTTTCGGATATTTTATACAATACGATGATTTTGTTTTTTCTCAAAGAAATGAATAGAGACCAAAGTTCCATCTTTTATAAGTGAAATTTTGCTGAATAAGTATAACAGAGTAAAAACCAGAAATTCGAAGATGAACATTTTCATATTATTCAAAAGATCGTTTTTCAAATCTCTATATCTGCATAATATTTATTTGTTGAAATATATATTCTAAATTTGAATTACAAGTTGATCTTTTAGATAATAACTTTTCAATATATGCATCAGTTAAGATGATTGCAGATGTTGTAAATATAATATAGATTATGTATAAAAACAAGAAAAAAATATTGTGCATATGTTATATATATGATGATATAAGCAATATAACATTCCAAAATTTTGCTCGTTATTTGTTCTTCAATAACATTGACAATACTACAATTTCTGCACCATATGCGTATTCCGGCTAATAATATCTCTTCCGTGCTTAAACATGTTGAATCCATAAGTTTTTGTTTCAAAATCAAAAATGTAATTCAAACGCTACATGCTGATCAAGGACAATATTTATAAAAACCTTATTTTGTCAATCATTGTAGGTGGCCGTGTGCGTAATTTGAAGATAAGATCACTTTTGTTATATGATACGTCGTATATTGATATCTAAAATCCGCCTTTAAAATTTACACACCTTTTTTTAAACGAGGATGCATGACATATTGAATGAGATATAGGTAGCTTTGTTTACTGACGATTTTAAGTTAAAATTTGTATCAATCTATTAAATCAAAACTAAACTGAAACAAACTGATAGATACTTCCCTTTAAAAACTAAAAAACAGTATGTGACTTTTTCGGAAAGAAAGAAAAAAAAAAACAAACAAAAATTTGCATAAACTTATCACTCTGTCAGACACTCTTTACTTGTTTTGACAGTTTTAACCTTTTTAAAATTGTTACATTATTTCATGCAGATGCCATTTTGAAATATATCAAATTATTTCCTTTAAAATATCATATTTTTTGCTATTTCCGATATTTTGTCTAATATGCTGAATCAATTTCTTCAAAGAATGATACAAGACAATAATTCTGTCTTTTGTAAAATAAATAACAAATAGAAAAGTCTAACCAGAATGTCATAGAAGAACTTTTTCATTCTTATTCATGTGATCTCTCATCAAATCTTCTCATCTTCTCAACATTTGTCCATCTGTGAAAATAGAAATTGATATCAATAAATAAAGCTGCTTTACAAGTTGAATTGTATCCGGACAATATGTTACGAATCATTTTCGGTGATCATGTGTGTTTTGTAAACATACGATTACATTTGCCTTAAAAATAGCCTGCAGGAATTTTCACGCATTGAACTAATTATAACCGATGATGCACAATTGGTTTAGATGTTTATAGAGTACCAGTTGAAGGGGTTCACAAAACGATATTTTAAAACTTTGAGATGAATGTCTCACAATATATAGTACGAGAATGTTACCACTATTTTTTATATAAAAGATTTCACAAGATTGATGTTTTCTTTAACTATAACTTATATATGATAGAAATACATTTGATATATGAATTGTAAAACCGTTTGATAAAAACATTTCAAATGTTGAATCTTATAATATTTGTCTTTAAATACAAAAAAAAAAAAAAAAAACAAAAAAAAAAAAACACGTTGCGTTAATCTGAAAACAAACACAAAAAGTTAGAGTGCTTAGTTCAACAAATTATGTCTTCTTAAGCATGTTAATTTGAAGTTAATAAAAAGTTCAGTTTTTTCGTACGTCTTTTTTTCGAAAAAAAAATGTATTACGCCTGTGATATGAGACAGCAAAGTGATGCATATTTCATCATATCTAAGACATGTAAAATAAGTACACTTGATAAGTCTTACAATAATTTACGTACTCGAAATGCATACATCTCAATTGTAACTATATATATTTTCGTACGGGAAATATGCTGTAAATCGACTTAGTATTGCTTTTCATATTACATCAGTTCTAAATTTAATTTAGGTTTCCAATTATCTCATTGGATAAACAATTGTGTTCCTATTTTGTTTTTGTGCAGTCGTGAATATGTTTAGTTAACGATATTTAAATCATTCAAGGGAATTTTATCACAAATTAGGTCAGTTAATTCTGATTTTAAGTAGGGACTTCAGTGAAACTGCAAATACCAAAGCAGGAACGAATAACAATTTCAAATAAATTGAAGAGAAATAGATGTTCAATGCTATAGATAAAATGATAACCGTATTGGTACAATATAAAGTAGAACGGTAGAGCATGTCAGCAACAAACACTATACTATATTCTAGTGTCTATGAAATTTGTGTTGCCCTACATCACATATAGTCATTAAATGATATAAATAAATTTTACAAGCTTTAAAGGATCTGCAATCTATACCATATTTCATACAGAATATAATACACCATCAAGTTTTGAAAAAAAAGTTTTTCCATCATTTATTTAACAAAAAAAAAAAACCCAGTTTACAGAGATATTTGAAGACCTTTTTGGTCTTCAACTGTTATTAGTACTTATATATTCGTGGTATGTAAATTTTCAGCTTTAAGCGTTTCTGATAGCGGAAAATCCAGTAAAACGGTTTGGACGAAAGCAATTGATAATTTTTTTTAAAGAAAAATATCAGATAACGTTTTTCTCTGTCCTTTAGAACTCTATTTCATCATTCTATTATAACTCCATGACAATGATTCATTAAAAAAAACTGAGAAAGATAATAAATATAAGTACTTTCGCTTGCGTCCTTTGGCCTCTGATTAAATATTGTTTTATTTGAAATTAAATCTCTTTTTTATATATATTTCAAAAGCTGTTGCGTATTTTTGGTATATACTAACATCAATATAAACTTCATGCCTTAAACCTTGCGAATAATAATGTTATCTGATTTACAACCTTTTCATACGATTGTGCTGATACCTATATTATCGATATGATACAAATTTTTTAAAAGATAATAATAGAAAATCTGGTCACATGTCACATAAACAAGCTTAAACGAATTTCTCACTCACAAACACACACTCTACTCAAACGTAATGCTGTAAACGTTATGGTATTCACTACCGAACATCAATCATAAGAAGAAAAAAAAATCACAGATAAAATAACATTTCTTGGTTTAATTACTTATCGTTTAACCAATTTTATTAACGTGAAATATATAAAATATATATATAAAAATGATAAAAAGCGGACGATAAAAGTGGATATTCAAACTCATTAGTCGACAAAAAAGATAACGTCTTTACAAAAAATAGAGTTTCTAAAGAGCCAGTGTCACTCATCTTGGTATATGTGCATATCAAATAAAGCAAAGTTTAGAGGACAAACATTACTTTGAAGAGACCTTGAAATAAATCATGCCTTGCTAGTCATTTTTATGATTTAAAGTGTTTATTTATCTGTGATAATTCAAATCATAAAAGGCATTACGGAAGTAAAATGTTTCTCTTTTAATATCATAGTTTTCATTATAATAGGCAAAACTGAAATGGGTAATATTTGTCATTTATGGGAAATATCTTTTATAATAATTTGTCGAACAGTTTTGACGTATATGGATATTGGCAGAGCTCATTAATTTGAACATTGTTACGCCTTTCAGATTTTTCCTATTGAAATGTTTGTAATTTAATAAAAAAAATAAAAAAAATGTTATAATTGACTAAAGAGGTCAATAACTCTTGAAGGGATAAACTGACAGTGTTGGTAATAAACTCATCATAGATACCAGGATTAAAAATTGATATTTACGCGCGTTTCGTCTTTAAAAGACTCATCAGTGACGCTCGAATCAAAGAATAAAAAAATGTTTAAAAGGCCAAATAGAGTACAAAGTTGAAGAGCATTGAGGACCAAATTTTCCTAAACATTTTGCCAAATACAGCAAAGGTTATCTATTCTTTGAGTAGAAAAGCCTTAGTTTTTAAAAAAAATAAAGTTTTGTTAACAGTTAATTTATAATTATGAACATATCAATGATAACTCAAGTCAACACAGAAGTTCTGACTACTGGGCTGGTGACACCTTCGGGAAATAAATCTCCTCCAGCAGTGGCATCGACCCAGTGGTTGCAAATAAACTCATCATAGATACCAGGATTAAAAAATTATATTTACGCCTTTATTGGTCTTATTGCTTTAATTGTAGACCTTACTTTGCTAAACAATATTGCCATCTACGGTTTATCTCAATATATAATAATATTCCATATACTTGTTATAACCAAAGAGTAAAAGAGGGACGAAAGATACCAAAGGGACAGTCAAACTCATCAATCTAAAATAAACTGACAACGCCATGGCTAAAAACGAAAAAGACAAACAGACAAACAATAGTACACATGACACAACATAGAAAACTAAAGAATAAAGAACACGATCCCCACCAAAAACTAGGGGTGATCTCTGGAAGGGTTAGAAGATCCTGCTCCACATGTGGCACCCGTCGTGTTGCTTCTATGATAACAAATCCAGTAAAAAGTCTAATACGGTAATTCACATTCATGAAAGGGAAGGGGATTGTATAATTTTATTCGATATTATTTGTGAAACGGTTATTCCATAACGGTCAACCAACTCGTGATGGCGTCCGTAAAATTTAAGAAGGGATGATTTCAACTTCAGTATTTGGATCTCTTGGTTTAATAGCTTCATCGTGAGCAGCAACCCTCTATCAAGAAAATCATGATAGGAAATGCAAGCACGGGAATATCGTGTCAATTGGGAAATATATACCCCGTATGCAGGTGTTGCTGGAATGTAAATAAAAAATTCACAATTTGAAAGCTGAAATCATCTCTTTTGTCGTAAAGTTTTGTTTTCAACCGACCCTCATTGTCAATTTCTAGATCTAAGTCAAGATATGAGGCCAACTTAAATATATCTTTAGTATCCTTTACCTCTAGTTCGATGGGATAGATGCGTTCCACATAGTCACCAAATTTTGGATTATTTAGTGAAAGAACATCATCTATATAGCGGAAAGTAGAGTAATGTTAAAGGTTATTGCAAACTTCTTGTCTTTCTTCCTAAGAAGTTCCTGCATGAAGTCAGCCTCATAATAATAAATAAATTAGTGGACGAAAACGGACTACGGACGACGATTTCGACGACGGGTGACGGACGCAAAATGATGATAAAAGCTCACTTAGGTAGCACTTCACATTTAGGTGTGTTGTTTCGCATGTTGGCCTCTGTGGACTTTTCAAATATGCGGGCTACTGTGCAATAAATTCATTTTTGGATATCTGAATATTAAATGGCCAACATAGTGGGTTAATAGGAAAATATGAGTGTGTAATGTATGTAATATGACCTGTTTCCTGTATAACAGTCCGTATTTTCATATTCATATCAACATTGGTCCAGCAGTTATTGTAATATTTTTTCCAACTTTTTGTCGCCCGAACTTTGTTATTTAGTTTAATTAAAAACTGACATTAAAGACAACAATTTTGGCAGATAAACGCAGAATGTTGCCATGAATACCCAAAAAAGGAATTGTATTTCACCATTTTAAATTTTGAAAATCAAATGTATGAAAAATAATAATCACATACATATGCACATGTATGACACAAACAGTTGGATTAATGTATTAGAAAGCCATAAATATTGTGTGGTCCAATTGTAATTTAATTTTCTAATTGTTGAGTGCTACCTTAGCCTATTGGTTCAGTTGAGCCAAAAACAAAAGGCGACAAAAACAGGCAAATTGTTTTTACAGCAATGGGGACATATTGGTGGTCATCTCTGAAACATATTCCACAACGACTTATCAACTAGGAAGGTTTTAACAAAATCTTCTAAGGCGTGATTTTAACTTTTATGCTTATGTTGATTAAATACAAAGCAAGTCATTATCACCTTTTTAAATAATATAATTAGTAAATGAAATATAAAATATTAGATAAAACCAACATTATCAATTTTTGTTGATATAATCAGTGAACGAAATATAAAATATTAGATGTTACTATATTTAATTCAAACAGTATACACCCCCCTAATGATAGAGATTTTGTGTGTGATGACAAGTATTAAATGATATTGCAATGGATCTAAAAATAGGTAACTGTATATTTTCTTGACTGTTGTCTGTGGTCACGGATTGTTACGATGATAATATTGTTGGATATAAAAAACCTATTAGAACTTTTGAAATTGAAACTATCAAATAAGTATTGACAAGGAAACCATCTTTAGTTTTAAATTAACCGTGGGATTTTTAATAAAATAAGAGTAGAAAATGTAAGGAACTATACCTTTTTAAGCATTTACCATTTGCTTTGAGGCGACGTTATGACAACGCCTATTGTTGTATGACGTACACGAGGGTGATACAACCTAGTTTGTTTCATATGTGAAATTATCGGTATAGTTTCACTGAGAAATCATGGTAATTAATTGCAACCAATGTTATAAATATGAAATTGTATAACTATTAAATTTTATAATAATGAAGTGTTATAATCATGAATAATATAAAATCTAACCTGTTATCTTTTACTTAATAACATTTGCCAACACAATCAGAAAACGAATGTTGTAATACGGAGCATGATAAGTAACAATATTGACGAAACATGAATCGATGACATAGCTTTTAAACATCTGCGAAGAGTGGTGTCATTTTAGATCTGTTTTAAATTAGGTTAAAATACTAAATTGTATTGGACTACAATCATTCAGGGCCAATATAGTGTGTTATCTAGTAACCATATATATTGTCGTAATACTATAGCATGGTATTCGTACGTATTTCAAAAAGCAGATTTAATTTTAAACATAAGTATGTTCAAACAAAGGAATATAAAACACTTAATACATGAACTAAGATAATATGAGTTGTTTAATACTTACGGCAGGGTTTTTGTTAGCTAGGAGAAAAGAATGTTGCATCGTCACTGCATTTGAGCACTAAGAATCAACTAATTTTATTTATTTAAAAAAACAAAAACTCCTTAAAATTCAACTTTCTGGACTGTTTTTGATTTTCATTTTTATTCAATGTTTTCGTAAGGCCTGTGTGATGTTAGATTCAGTCTTTCAAATTTCAGATTAAAAACTATCTCATCGACTCAAGTTTCGTTTAAATGGCAAAGCAGTAACACAAAAATTGAAGTTCATATAAGCCGTATGATCTAATTGTCAGGAAATATCATACAATCAGCTTAAAGATATGAGCCAGTCCATGCGAAAAGGTACAAAAACGAAAATTTTACGAAATTCTAAAAAGTGTGCATAATTATTGGTAGTAGACTTGTGATTTATAAAACACATTTACCTTTCCTCATATCCTTAAGCTGTGAGCTACACGAACCTGCAAGTGCTGAGACCCCCATCTTAAATAATATTAAATAACTAAACTTTCAATTACTAAAACACAAGAGGTCATAGTTTTTGTATTTTCCCTCATGTTTTAATGTTGTCTTACTTTCCTTAAACCGGTAAAACTGAAGAAAATTATTGACTTTTGTCTCTCAAGTGTCGTAAAATTTTAAGTTTCTGGTCGGTATAGCATTAGTCCGGGGAACAAATGATTTTACACTTACTCAAATACCAAAATATCAGATATATCTACGTCTTTTGCTGCATGTTTTAATCACAAAATTTTATGATTAAAAATATAATTTTCCATTTATTTAATCAAAGCGATTAGACTTTGACGTGGGAGGGGAGAGTGACATCGTGTAACCTACCCGGATGATCTCTTTTGTGTCGCAACAGAATTGACGGCTTCGCGTGTCCTACCTCAATTTAATTGAGTTATCAGCTTTCCGTCCGACAAGATTTCCTTTGATAAGCAAACATTGAGATACTAAGTATCTATGTTATCAAGCAGATTTTATTAATCATGCATTAAGGTAATTTATACAAATAATAGTCATTAATAATGAATTACTTGTAGATAATAAATGTGGGATTGGACTATGATACCATTTTTCAATGAAGAATCATTATTGAACGTGTAAATTGTACTTCCTGTTGCTATTTCTTAATGTTTGACACCCAGAATATTTATAATGACCTACTTGCATATTTTCTTTTTTAATCGTTATTTGCAGCGCTTCTGCCAAGTTTGTCATGGGTGACGTCATAACGTCACAACTCTAAATAGTAAGATTTATTTATATTGATCGTCAATATACATAAAAATAAAAACATTTCAGTCGTTTAAAACGAAGATCCATGACTAGTTTTAATGTTTATCGTATATAATCTAAGTTGGTATTTAGAGGTCACACATGTCATGGAATGTACTAGTGTTAAAGAGGTTTTTCTATTTGTCGAATTCTCATTATTGATGCTGAATATCTTATTTGAGAAAAAAAACCAGTTAGTAATCCTTTGAATGGAAGTCATTTTTAAATAACATGTTAAGATTATTTTGAACAATACCGAGTGTTAGCTTTGTGTAATTATATCACTAAATGAACACAATGTCAGAACTATCATTTGTTAAATAATAATGTTATCAATTATGTTGCATATCAATCATCTTTAAAGCAATGTTGTGATTGATGTGTTCAGTAGATATATCAACACATTTGTAAAGTCTAAGCACATGCCTTTACCAGGTTATTTCGTTAAAAACGATTTAGACTAGCTGAGTTCTTATCTAGCAAGTAGAATAACATAGTGGCAATTCGGATTTGATATGTGTCTGTAAATTTTTACATAGATATTTACAAATACTCTTTTTCCAAATTGCAATTCAAAATTCCTTCATTCATTTATAATTGTGCTTCGTAGTTCGACTTGATTGATCCTTACACAATATAACTGAGCTGTTTGTACACCACGTGCCATTAAAATATGGTCGATGACAAACTTTCGATAGGAAAAATGGGAATAACATGACTCACATGTGTATGTGGCTAGGATGATTTCTAATAAACGTATCTTTGAGAAATCTTTCAATGTGTGCCAATAGTAATTTTATCTATTCCGTCTTTTATTATTTTTCTGAAATATTAGTTATATCTTAATCTCATAAAATATAACACTGTAAAACATCCAGTAAATGTTAACCTATATATGTTATATTTAAGGTATCAACATAACTTTTCTGCATATAGCACAGGAAAATTAATAGTTTACGTGTGGTTGTACTTTAAAAGGATAAGACTTATGAATTTCGTAGGAATTGAAAGTACAAAATCTATAGAGATTTATAGTGACACACTGGAAGTGAAATAGTTATTTTACTTGTTAAATGTTACATTATAATGGTCTCTGATATAATAACAAGCTGCCTTAGACGTTTCAGATAAAAATAAAAGTCGGAATAACAAACAAAAAATCAACCAAAGACTATTTGTTTACTTCATCACATGATTACAAAGTTTGAAATGACAAATTTTAACGCAATAATTTGAGTCATTAAAGGTATATCTTTTACAAATCATTTTCGTTTGATCATACAAACAATGCAAAACACGTTTCATCTTTGACAGCTTTAAAAGCTATGCGTTAATATATAAATTACGAGCAAGCCAATGTATTTATAAAAATTATAAGAAACATACCATATTTCCGTTTGGAAAATTAGAACATCACATATATAAATATTTTTTTACGTTAATGAAAAACTATACAAAAAATGCAATACAATCGGGTTTTTATATTTCACTGGTTCTAAATTTAGATTTGATTTTCGAGTATCTCATTGGCTAAAACATTGTATTATATTGTTGTTTGATACTTTTTTCAAGTCATTAATTAAAGATAGTTAGAATAAATTTAAACATCCTCCATTCAATGAGCTTTTATGATAAAAAGTTAGATTACTGCAGTTTAAAACTAATTGTTAAGTATTGGTAAGGATATCAAAGGAACCGCATCATATATAGCGAAAATGACTTTTTTCTATGTGAAAATCAAAAGAGAAAGATTGTTTACATGTATATATGATAGGACGGAATGAGGTTATATCACACTTAAACCACGGAAACACATCAAGAGGTCAAAATACAAAATATGTCTTGCTCTATTTCACAAAGATTACAAAACTAATAACATAATTGCAATTAAAAAAAAAAAACCCTTCACCATGTTCACGTATGAATGTGATTTGGAACTATGAATCAAAACATCAGCTATCCAAACGTTAGCAGTTTCTTTTCTTCTTTTAATAAATATACAAGCTGCATTGTGAATGTGTAACAAATAGCTGCACTGGATAAAAACCTAAAGATAGGGGTAATCTGTAATAAATGTGTATTTCAGGTCTCAGACAGGTTTTATACTGTGACATTCCAGGCTCAGTGGATATAAACTCTAAGACGATACTGTCATAGTATATTTCCTGTTTGATCCCTGAATAACATATACTATTTTTTCTTCAATTTATCATTTTTCGTGTATTTTCATTAATTTTAACTACATCTTCAATTTAACACGTACTTACGGAAACTATTAAAAAAGTCTACTTTTCTGCAATGAAATCGTTATAATATTTCATGTTTAAATAGATATCGGAATATGTGGTGTGAGTGCCAAAGAGACAACTCTCCATCCAAATAACAATTTAAAAAAAGTAAACCATTAGAGGTCAATGTACGGCATTTTACACGAAGCCTTTGCTCACACCGAACAACAAGCTATAAAGGGCCCCAAAATTACTAGTATAAAACCATTCAAACTGGAAAACAATCGGTCTAATCTATATAAAAAAACGAGAAACGAGAAACACGTATAAGTTACATAAACAAGCGACAACTACTGTACATCAGATTCCTGACTTAGGACAGGTGTAAACATTTGCAGCGGGATTAAACGTTTTAATGGATCCAAACATTCTCCTTTTTTCTGAAACAATAGCATAACATGACAACATAGAAAAGCACACGATAAAATGCATTATAATATTTTATACACATATCTATTATTTAACTTTATTTTCTGCTGTTTTTATACCTTTTGTCCTCAGATTTATGATAAAAGAATAAGTGAAAGGTTTTTCTATCAGCATGTTTCATTAGGGATGTTTTTTCTTACACTTTAATTTTTTATAAATATTTCTTTTATATTTGAACAAATCAATAAGGAAACCAAAATCAGGGATTTTCAAGTAAAATATTTCAATAATCATAATGTTTACCTTTTTGTTTTTTTCCCTTTAATAACGTTTTAGACATAAGTCCTTTTAAATATTGTCCACTTCATCTTTCCATAACAGTCCAATAATGTAATGAATGTTGTATGTACGTTTCTCTATGATATTTGTTTTAAAATAAAAACCGAAACAGATGTTATTTCACTATTGCAAAGGATCTTAAAATAGAGTATACTAGACTTTTTTGCTATTTTATTTTATATTTCAAAACTGCCAATGTGACTGCTGTATAATATTTCATAGCTGACGTTTAAAATACATACAATTGATATCTAAAATCATTTACTAGTACTAACGTTTTATTAAAGAATACAACTATAGATAAATATCAATTTATGGAAAAAAATGTTCAATTAGATATTTTGATGGTACTACACACACAAATGTCGGTTCTTAGTCTTTTTTATTGATGAACAAATTGGTACCTTGCTCCCCTTGTATTTCTTAGCCATTTTAGTAGTAACACTAACCATGCATTCTTTCACTCATATTTTATACGATATTTTTGAATATTTCTTGAAAGACAGGCGAAATGTACTAATAGGACATTCAAACTCAAAATCGAAAATAAACTTACAACGCCATGTAAAAAAAAAGAAGAAAAGGTAAAAAAAACAAGCAGTATACAAATCAATACATAGAAAAACAAAAGACTCAGTAAAAAAACCCGGAAGTTATCTAAGGTGTTCCGGAAGAGTAGGCAGATCCTGCTCCACATGTAACAACACCGTATTCATGTTGTTGTTTATGAAAGAACAAATTCGGTGATTGGTCTAAATCAGAATGTCGTATTCGCGGATTGTGTATAAAGTCGGTATTAATACATATCTGATTTGGTTCATTTTGAATGGTCATTAAAACAACTGAATCATAAGCTTAAGTCCACAGTGGGTATGGTTGTCCTGCGAGAGAACGTTCTGTGCTGGTGATTCGGTCCTGACGGGTGCTGGTGATCATTGAAAAAATGTAAACAAAGACGAAAATGATGAGTTTTGAAGTTTTCTCTCATAAAAAATGGAAGGAAACAGTTGAGATTTTTCAATTTTGTTTCTTATGAGTTTAAAAGCAAACCTTTAAAAATTGACCCTCTAAACTGTTTCAGTAAGCGTAGCACAAAAGGGCTCATTTTCAGAAAATCTAGAACTGGAAAAATAAAACTAAAATGCTCATGAAGTCCGCTTTCTATACTCAAATCCAAAAGACAAAATTATTTTATGAAAAACCCGTGCATTTTCTCAGTTTATTTATGTCCTGATACTGTGCTGGTGGGTCTTGTCATTGTGCTGGTGGGTCCTGATACGGTGCTGGTGATTTTGGGTAAAAAGTTTGTCATATTTGAAACAAATGTTACAAAATCAATAAAATTTGGATGATAATTGTATTCAATCGGATCTGTGACTCCTATTTTTACTTTAGTGCACCCATTTGGCTGTTTTATAAGCGTTTTCAAATAACGGTAACTCATATTACATAAATGAGCAACATCTTCCGTCCAATATCAGATGAAAATATATCTAATTAGAATAGTTTTTTATTCAAGATATTAAATGCCTTTCAATTGATGATTCTTTACATAATATGTTAACTTAAACAGTTTTAAAAGGTGCTTAAAGTAAATCGACATTTATAAGAGGGGGTCTTTTATTGACATTAAAGTTTGACTGGTTTATTCAGTTAAATATGCGTTCCACACACCCTCGCAACTCCATCAAACCAACCCCTCCTCCTTTCCTCATTCATTGGTACAGTGGTGTAACAACACAACAATTTATCACATAAAACAATAACATTAAGAGACAAATTTTTGAACAACGCATACTCGCAGCTACTGTGAACGCTAGTTCAAAGCCGCATTTTCAATTAACACCGGTAGATAAACCAAGTTATCTTAGATAAAAATCTCAATCGTACCGATCATAAAGTTCATGTTTTAATGTTTGATAAAGCAGAACTTTGAAAGTGTACAGTGATTATTGTGCTCACAACAGTTATTTCATAACTATGTATAAATCAGACATCTTAATTGAGAAGATACCGAGAAGTATTTTACAGTTAATGATCATGAAGGGGTAGAGATTGCATGGAAGTTAAACTAGGATAAGAAAAAAAATATAGTATGTTCTGGCGAAAGACTTTAAAAATTCTTTGCATTAAACTCTAAACAGCTTCTTATTGTCGAAAATTGTTAAATTCTCAACAAAATCTCAATAACTTTGTTGGAACGAACAGAACAAAGGTGACCTATGCATGTAGTTGTTAATTTCTGTGTCATTTTGGTCTCTTGGCGGACAGTTATCTCATTGGCAATCATAAGCACATCTTCTTTTTTTTATATTTAAATAATTTTTTTATGGAGTTTGATTTACTTTTAAGATTCAACCATGGTAAGCCATGTTAATTGTCGGTATGCTGTTGCAAAAAATAAACAATACTATACTTATGTGTGTCAATTTGTTTAGGTAAAACAAAACTACAAAAACTTCGAAAATAAGAGAGATTTTTTTTTAAATGTCATGATTATCTGTCGATTTCTAGAGCTATGCTTAGTATTAACTTCAGATGACAGCTAGGGACTTCACATACTGGTGACAATGCTATCTTTCATAATTATCCGTGTTAAAGACTGTAATTCGGCCTACGATGGTTTACTTTTACGAATAGTGACTTAGATGGAGAGTTTTCTTATTGACACCCATACAACATCTTCTTATATTATTCTGCTCATTATTAGTCATTGATATGATCTAATTATTCAAGCATTTTACTTTGCAATGACTACAAAGGTGATAAATTTTAATATATACAGCCTCCTTCATTAATAACTACAGTAACTGTTTCCCTTGAATCTTAAATAAGAAATAAGATAAAACAAATGTTTGCGTTATAACGCAAAAGTTTGCGTTGTGACGCAAAGGTTTGCGTTATATCGCAAAAGTTTCCGTTATAGCGCAAAAGGTTTGCGTTACAACGCAAACATAGGAAGAAAAAAAATGTGTGGCGCTAGTACGCTTCCGTATTTTTTTCCGTTCACTCGTTTTTCACTCAATTTTAATTAAAATTAAAGGATATCTTTATTTTTATTCATGAAATATATTTAAATATAGAAAAGTAGGACACATCACTCCCCCCCCCCCTAATTTTTTTTCAAAAATCTTTGACAACAGACTTGCTTTTGGGATTATAAAATGAAAAACTTTAAAAATCTTATTTCTATTAGTGTTATTTAGGTTATATCGTCTTCATTCTCTGACAAATTCAGACGTCCCTCTTACCCCCCCCCCAAAAAAAAACCCCTTAAAAAACAAATAAAACGCAATACCATAATAGACTAGTCATCCTTTAGTCAGCACTAACTTGTATACAAAGAAATCTGATTGAAGCCGCTGAAGACACATGATTCTAACGCACAGAAACAAGGCTGAGTTTCATTTGGTTGAATAAAAAGAAAAGTATCTACAGTATCATACAAATTTGTCAGAGAAACAATATTCAGGATGTTTAGATTACACTGAGTTCATTATCCAAACTCATCTATGAAGTGTTCAGGCTCACCTGAGTCTGATTGTTTGCCTTGATCAACTTTGTTTGTTTTTGATTCGTACAAAACATGTTAAATCCCCAAGCATTTTAGCGCCCGGTCCAAGTCAGGCGACTCTTGTATTTGTAAGTCTTGTATGTCTGTTTTGTTTATAATTTCAGTACATTACAATGTTGATAACCGATAACAGCTGTTTAAATCATT
The DNA here is from genome assembly GCF_963676685.1 of Mytilus edulis. NCBI lineage: Eukaryota > Metazoa > Mollusca > Bivalvia > Mytilida > Mytilidae > Mytilus > Mytilus edulis. The sequence continues at coordinate 65,270,635 of NC_092350.1, read as the reverse complement.
TTAAATGAGAAAAACAGAAAACAGTCAATTCAAAAATTATGGGTTCTTTTTTCATAATTGCAGTAAACAGATTCACAATAATGTCAATTTTAAGAGCTACAATTGAGAATGGAAATGGGGAATGTGTCAAAGAGACAACAACCCGACCAAATAAAAAACAACAGCAGAAGGTCACCAACAGGTCTTCAATGTAGCGAGAAGCAGCTAATTAGTCAATTACAGTTAAGCATCAATGATCTTAAATAATTGCCACTTTTGACTAAAATATAAAGGCACAGAACCAGGACATAGGAGCACAGAACCAGGACCATTTTTCTTATCACCAGCACAGCGTCAGGACAATTTCATTTAACGAACTTGCACGACTTTTGCAATAAAATAATATTGTTATATACTTTGCATGGTACTTATGACGTATCAGAGAAAAATTAAGCAACAAAACAGTCGTTTTATTGTCGTTCTGATACAATGTAAACAAACCCACCAGCACAGAATCAGGACCCACCAGCACCCGTCAGGACCGAATCACCAGCACAAAACGTTCTCTCGCAGGACAACCATACCCACCGTGAAGTCGAACGTAGAGAAGTCATTAATACTTTATTATGTTCTATACATGCAATCTGTGCGTACGTTTTGTTTCGATTATATATATGTCAATATTTATTTGTTTAAGGAATGACTGTAATATTTTTTCTGTCTATGAAGAAATAACATAAAAAATTTGATGCACTCTGAATAACGCGCGTAGCGGGTTATTTAACAGTGTGCACCAAATTTTTTATGTTATTTTGATAGACAGAAAAAATATTACAGTCATTTCGAATTCTTATAATAATTTAATTCTAAATTCCATTTTACACCGAAGAAAACCATGAAAAAACATTGATGAATTCACGGTCACATGACTAAATTATGTCTATGGGCTGATAACAAAATAACGTCAGCCAATCATAAGACGCATTACATACAAAATTAAATTATAAAATAATAACAAGTATGAAAAGCAATATAATATACAAGATAATATCAAAATATTTTAAATTTGATTTCTTTTTTTCTATATTTGAGTAAAGTGACTCCTGGTGTACAATCGGTTCTTGAATAAATAATTCAAAAATAGTTATGTTTTGCCATTTATCAACTCTGTGGTAAATTACGTACCGTTGATGGTTGTTATAATTTCCCTTTATGCAGCTTATATAATTACTCTAATTTCTGAACATGAAACTGATCCAGTTCTTTTATCTTTTTCTTCTTCAATATTTTCAAGGACGAATCTATTACGCATGAGGTGCAAAAATGACGGAAGCTTGATGTTAGTCAAATAAACCAAAGCAAAAACAATCCTCTTTTCTTAAATATTTTGAATAACAAAAATCTTCCGATCCAGACATTTAATGGTTTTATCATTGATCTGTATAACTGTTCTGTATCAACTTTGTTTGACAGATGAAAGAGAGATAACCTTTTTTGTTCTGTTTTCTATGTATTTTATATGATCAGCCAGTTTATGTATGCATACATCGATCCCTAACAATGCCATGATCGAAAAATCCGTGTCAGATTTACAATTAAAAGATCTTGACCTACTTGATTTAAAAGCTTCAACTGATGACAAACAAAAAGAAATCGTTAAGGTTCGAAACTTGTGACAATATATAGTAATATTTTTTTATAGTTTAAGAAAATTAAAACAGAGAAAAATATCTGTTTTTTTACTTTTTGTTAATGTAATATGAAGAGAAGTAAAACAAAACAACAACAAAAAAACAGAAATTATTTTTGAAGACGTTAAAACTGTATAAATAACATCTTTTACGTATATAACAATCTGACATAAATACCATGAATCTGACGGGCCACTGTTCATACTGGCCCTTACTCCCGCCTCGCTTTGAATGAATTTGATAGATTATTTGTAACATAACCCTAAATGTATTGATTTACAGTTGTGACCATATATATTCATAAATTCTTTACTTTGGCATTGCAAAAGTTGTTGCTTTTTGTCCTTTTATTACGTCTTTGAGATAAATTTAAATTGAATGTGTTCAGGTTGATGAATTAATATCATTACATAAATAACTGGGTTAGCGTCTGTCCAACGATACTTGTAATTCAGTGGGTTTTGTTTCATGCTGGTTTTCTTAATGTTCGATTAATGTTTTACAATTTTCCAAATACATCAACTTGGAATGTTATAAGAATAAGTAATAAAATGTTAGGATCAAAGAAAAGAAATGACTGTAATTACGCGGACTAAAATTTTACAAGTAATTGACTCACCCCAGTTATACTAAATGAGAGAAATATTCTAATAGTCTATGCCTCCGAAGGTTTTACTGAATTTATCTTCTTCAAATAAAAAAATCCAAACATTAATAATTTAATGTTGTTTACCGAATTCAATTGCAACTAAGGTAATCTTCCTCTGAAGGAGTCGAAAAATAAGTGCCTTAATAATTTTTAGTAATACTTTTATGTAAGAAATATGGTCAATACCATAACTCTGACTACCAAGCATACTACGTATTAGCTATTGTATTACGATGAGATATTTTGTCATGTTGTTATTACCAGGCAAACGAGTAAAAGTTCCAAGAGCTAACAAAAGAGTAAGGGCCGATTTTGGCCTCAAATTTCAGGTTCATCTAACGAAAGTCTTTGGACACTTTTTAAACACTTGAGTGTCTATTTCAATTGATTCGATTAGTGTATGTGAAAGATTTTAACTGATTTAGTTATTAAAAACACTCTGATTCAAGCTTAAATATGAAACATCTATCAAATATGCCAAAAAAAACGTCACTTTTCAGATGGTTTTTGTCAAAAATGAAAGTGGCCGCATCCGTGTTCATCCTCAACCTTTATATATATAAAAAAGAATATGTGGTATGATTGCCAATGAGACAACTATCCACAAAAGACCAAAATGACACAGACATTACGAACTATAGGTCACAGTACGGCCTTCAACAATGAGCAAAGCACATACCGCATAGCCAGCTATAATAGGACCCGATAAGACAATGTAAAACAATTCAAACGAGAAAACTAACGGCCTTAATGTATTTATGTAAAATATATGTTTTGTATTTTCATCAAATACAACTTACATTTCAATATTATGAATGAACATGAATGCGGCCGCTTTCATTTAGACAGAAACCGTCAAAAAATAAATTTTGAAGATTTTAGTAATTTAGCATAACTTAATGATGCTAGAACGCGATATTTGTGCATTGTATTGTCAAAAACAGCTCACATTTATGTAGAAGAAGCATTTTACTTTCCAAAATATAGCTTAAAGATTACATTTTCACAATTTTCTAAAACTGCTATATTTTGGGGCCAAAAAGGGGTCTAACTGAACCTACTCCCTTCTTTTCATAATGAGCTTGTATGTAGGTAAATTGAGATAATTTATTGCAATGCTGATAGCTTTTCAGAGATAAGCAAATTTGATGTTTTATTTGAAGGTCATATGTTTTATTGAAAATCCTCATAAACCAATATAAATACAATTTAAATGCTTTCAAAAGAGGGACGAAAGATACCAGAGGAACAGTCAAACTCAAAGATTGATAATAAACTGACAACGCCATGGATAAAAAAGAAAAGAACAAACAGACAAAAAATGTTACAGAAGACACAAAACATAAAAATATAAACTCTAAGCAACACAAACCCCACTAGCAACTGGGGGTTATCTCAAGTACTCTAGAAGAGTAGGCATATTCTGCTCAACATGTTCCACCTGTCGTGTTGCTTATATTATTACGAACCCGGTAAAAAGTCTAATTCGGTAGGTCATATTCGTGAAAAGAGAATGGGATTGTTTTTACGACATAAGGAAAATTGTTACTTGGATGACGAGTTGTCTCATTGGCACTCATACTATATCTTCCTATATCTATATATAGTCGATATCATCTGTGAAACGGATACTGTGGATTCATTATTATTCGTTGGATACCAATTTTCGTGGATTTAGTGGGTACCGGGAAACCACGAATTTAAATATTCAACGAATTGCAAATTTTCTAAAGGAATACATTCATACTTTGTCAATACCACGAAATTAAATATCCACGAATATGCAAGTTTTCCTCAAACCACGAAAATTGGTAACCACGAAAATAAATGAATCCATAACTCGTGATGGCGTCCGTAAAACTTATCGACGGATGACTTCAACTTCACCATTTGGAACTCTCGGTTTAATAGCTTCCTTGTGAGCAGAAACCCTTTACCAAGGAAATCATGATAAGAAATACAACCCCTGGTATATCGTATTAATTGGGAGTCATATACTTCAATTTCGTAAGCTGGCGCAGCTGGAATCTTGCTATATTGAAATGGAAAGTTCACCATTGGGAAGCTGAAAACATCTCTTTTGTCATAAAGTTTGTTTTCAACCGACTCTCATTATCAATTTCTAGATGTTAGTCAAGATATGAGGCAGATTGAACAGTATCTGTTGTATCCTTTATCTCTAGTTCGATGGAATAGATGCGTTCAATATAGTCAACAAATTTGGAATTATTTAGTGAGAGAACATCATTTTTATAGCTGAAAGTAAAGTTAAAGGATATTGCTAACTTTTTTTCTTTCTTTGTAAGAAGTTCCTGTATGAAGTTAGTCTTACAAGAAGAAAGAAACAAGTCGGCAAGAAAAGGGACACAATTGGTATCCATGAGAACACATCCTCGAAACGTTACAAATATGTTGTCAAGCGCGAAGTTAAGCATCTTGATGTCAGTTTAAGAGAATTGCAATTATATTAAGTTGTCTATCCGTATACAAATACTTACAAACTACGGTACTGTCTGATATATGTTGATTGTTACACTTTTTTATTCAACGAAAAACATGTATATGTTTGATAAGATATCAATCTGTTTATCTGTTGAAGACTTCATAGGTATTTGAAAGATATGTTATTAATCGTTTCTGACACTAACTGTGTTTAGTTTGTTTTTACTGCACATGGTTAATACAGTCATGTAATTTAATTGATAGAATGTTGATAAATAGGAAGAAAAATTAAACAAAACTATCGACCTTCAAGGATAATTAAAAAAAACAGAAATCCATAAATCCCGACAAAAGCAAACGTTAAACCCGATTTGTCTAGGTAAAGAAATTCCTGGAAACTAATCCAAAAAATCAAAACAAATGACCAACAAAATCATATAAATAAATAAATTGGCGTCTCAATAAACATTCATCAGCCTATGTTGATAAGTGGTTTGCTTTGGTCTACATGGGGGTATTTCATTGATGAATGGTAGTTAGCTTGTTAACTCTGAGGTTGTGATTTTGAACGTCGGACTTAACGATTTGTTTCAACTCCAATATGTATATACAATCAGCGAATTATAATTAAAATACAAAATGTACTTATAAAACTATAAAACTAGTGTAACACATCAACAAACCAAAACAGCAATAATTAAAACGCGATTGTATAAACAGTTTCTATATAACATCTGTCACCATTCTCCTGACAGCACGATTCCAATTTCAGAAACGTATCTAACCTGGGATAGCATGGTCTGGATTGATGTCAATTACACAAGGAGTGAAAACAAATCCATTGATGTCTATTTTGTCTGATCTGTTTAATTCTAGAATTTAATCGATAAGGTATGCTACGACGAAAATCAAGTATATAGTTAGTATACCGATGGAATTATTTTACAGCAGTACAACAATATTACAAAAAGGAAGTAAGCATGATACTTCGAACAGACAAGAAAAATCTTTCATAATTGAAACTTAAGACTGTTGATATATGTGTTGGATATTCAGTTGTAAAGATAAGACATGTTTCAGTAACTGAAAGTGATTTTCGAACCTCTCAAATATCTACTTGGTGTTTGTTAATACTGTGAAAGTACTTTAATTCGTGGGTATCAATTTTCGTGGTTTGAGCAATATTTACATGTTCGTGGGTTTTTAAGGGTGTTGATTTTGGTTTTCTAAAAAAGAAAAAAAAAGAAAAATTAAAGGCCTTTAGAAACGAAGGTAACAAATAGTCTAGATTGAAGGAAATTGCAAAGTAAACATTGATCCGTGTAAATCGTAGCGATAACACTAACTAACCCATGATAAAGTGACCAACAGATTAAAGACCATCAAAGGTGTTAATTATATCATAAACATGTCACTTAAAAACAGTAACTTAAACAAATGCTATAAACGTATCTTGAATTGTCAAATAGTTCTTATCAAAATCAAGCCCAGAATGAAATTATTTTTTATCATATGTACGAGAACTATAAGGATATAAAATGAACACTTTATCAGAATAGCATATATATCAATGATCAATCTTTTGATATTTTTTATGAGAAATAAAAGATCAATTATTCTTGCTAATTCAGAAATGTTGTGTTTTATCATTGCAAGGTTTTTCTAACGACCGCTACAAGTACCCAAAGTACTCCAGTTAGATTACAAATTGACGAATAACTATGCAGTTGTAGTTCTGTGACTGCTATTCAAGTATTCTCAGATTTGGCGTTATTCAATATATTCGCTAGATCATATCAGAAGTCAAACCTACCGATGGGGATCTTCCCATGTCTTCATTTGGACAATGGTTGTTTTATTTCGTTGGACACTTAAATTCGTGGATAAAGTCATCCCGGAAAATTGTTACCCCACGAATAAAAGTTCTTTCACAGTACTTTGCAATTTTACTGCAACCAAACAGATTGAAATGAAGATTTTGTCAGTTGTTACGAAGATAATAATTTGCTATACTGTCTGTAGTATGTAGCAGTTTTTTAGTCTGTTGTATACCCAATGAAAATGCGAATGGATATGAAATATATGTACATGAGACAATATTAATATCAATACGTGGTAAAACCCAAATAGGGAATGCTTTTATTGTTGTCCATCATCTTCGAGTCACCATGAGGCATTCAACGCTGATAAATATTTCTCATTACTGGTAGTAAGTTCAAGTTGACCCTTCGCATCGAATTTATGGTTTAATGTCATACAAACATGACGAAGCTACATTCCTATTTTTTGATTGTTTGTTGATACTTTTTTTAATTTCACCAAAACCGAATAAAAATGAAAACATTATGTCTAGGATTTCTCAACCTTAACTGAGAGGAATAATTTGAACGAAGTTGGGGAAGGGATATAGTGTTTCACATGTCTGTTAGAAAATTTAAGTCCATCTATCTGTGGAAGTATAAGTCATAGTTCTTGAGATTTTGTTCATAGATGCGTTTTGAATAACCAAGGGGTCCTGATAAAAATATGGTAATCTTGACCTACATTTCACAAATGAGTTGCTGATCAAAGTTTGCGTTAGAGTCCATATCTAAGACACAACTCGTAGAGACATAATATATTTTCAGTAGATGCGTCTGTATTAGTTAGAATCGATGGTCCTAAAAAATGGCAACTTGACATAAAATCATTGATGAGTAAATTAAGCGAAAAGCTGTGTTAAAGTCAATATCTGAGATGCAGCAGATGCAACTTTGATAGTCGCGAGTTTCAAAAGTAAGTTTTGAAAATGAATTATCGACTGCACTTACTGATATTTTATTTCATCAACTGCACAATATTACGTTATAATTAATTGGATGGAGTGACGATTAAAGTTATCTCAATATACAGATTGTGTATACAATACTTTGAACTTTTTTTCACACCAAAAACGTCCATATTTCCGGCCCGAAAGATTGGTGCCTGCATCAATTAACTCCCTTGTATAACAATTATATATTCAAACTAAAAAGGCCAAGAGGTTTCAACGTACGTTATGCTAATTTGTACACATGTACTTTCCTTTTTGAATTTTCTTCGGAGTTCATTATTTTTTGTGATTCTTCTTTTTATTTTTTTTGTATAGAAAGTGTTACGATCTCTGAACACCGGAAAGTTTAGGGGTCAGTAGGTGTATTGTTGAAAATCTAACCATTAGTTTATCCATTCAAATATCTTCACTCATTTATGATATAACAGTTAAGGATGTTTGCTCCTCTACTTTTTGAATTTTTGCAAGATTTTCGGAATCCTCTGGTTTAATCCATGTAATAACATTAAAAAAAATTGCCCACTAACCCCTTCTTTTCTTTTCATATTTTTATTACATATTATTTAAAAAGCCATATTTCAAAATCTTATGAAATCCTTGTTATTTTTTCATAGTTTTTAAACAAAAAAGGTGCCAATGTTAAGTGAAAGAAAAACCTAGAGAGAATTATTTCCCGCCAAATTTTCAACGGCTTATATCTCGAAAAACAAGCACACGGACCCTTCATTTTTTTCTGCTTTTTAAGTTTCTTTATTTATATACTTTCAATTTATAACATTCTTTTAAAAAGCTTGTTATTTTTAAACAGAGTAGCGAACATCCTTTACTTGGCCTGAACATGCATTAATGAATCGCCACAGGATTTATAGTAAACTATTATAATTTTAGATTTCAACATTTTTTATCAATAATAAATAATTTGTTTATTAAAGTGTAACATATTGATTGCAAAAAAAAAAAATTATACACAATATACATACATAATAAATAAACCAATATTCAGTTAAAAATTGACTTACAAGACACTATATTTTACCAAATATATATTTAGCGTAAAAATAAAATATTAAAACAATTATACGTATTTTGCACATATAAGTAATCCTGAGCTTGAATTTCTAATAACAAGTGTATTATGTGTATTATGTGTTTGAAATCATATTACACTACCAATGTAACGCATGGCGATATTCGGAACTCTCAGTTTATCCGTGACTGACTAAAGATGCTGAATACTGCAAAAAGTGCACCCGTCGAAGATATTCTAAACACAAATACTATTACTGATGACATTGGTAGTGAAATCATTGTCATAATTTTATTACTGGTACAATACCGGTGCTGGTGACCTGATTGTCTGCAATAGTATACTTTACTCACGAGTTAGTGTTTATTCTAAAGATCAATTTCAAATAAAACATTCTTATTTTAAGTTACATATTATACAGATAAGATTTTTCATCGACTTACAATTTGGTTAAAACTTAGTTTTATAACTCATTGAACAATATGACAATTATTCTGTTGTTTTAAACACGACTTCAGGATCCTGACCAAAAAGTTTTTGCTATGCTTTTAATGCTTTTTGCGACTCCCGTTATTCTGCTTTCCTTTGGTGGTAAAGGTTCTTTATAAAAAAAAAATAATATGATTGTTAAACACTAATTTTATTTTCTGTTTACGAAACTCTGATTTTGTTTTTAAATGCATAGGATTTTTCAACCGACGAGCAGAATACCTTTGCTGCATTTCGAAAAATCTTTCGGCATTTTGAATCCGCAATGCTCTCTAACTTTCACTTTTTTGTGTGATTGTTTATCTGATTGGAGCTTCATTTGTAGACGAAACACAAGTCTAGCGTACACAATTCAAATCCTGGTATCTTCGATGAGTTAATTTGCTAGATGTAAAGTGTGAAGTTTTCAAATTAGAGCATGCGCCTATTTTATTTTAACTTGCATATAAAATTTGTTGGGTTTATTATAGAAATTATTGTTAAACCTGTAGTTAAACGACACTCATACCTTATCTACTTTTTCTGTATACTACATCATGTATTATAAAACGATCTGAAAGTTGTATGCTTATCAAACCGATACGAACTACTGTTATACTATTAAATTGTTATGTCGGGGCATTCTAAAGCCGACTATACGGTATGATTGTTTCTCATTGTTAAAGGCCATATTGTTGCATATAATTGTATATATCCACTTCATTTAAATTTAAGGTGGAGAGTTGTCCTATTTGAAAATAATTTACATCTCTCTGTTTATATAGTGTTAATCTGTTCATATATAATTGATTAATATTCAATTGGTTATATTTGTCAACAAACTGTTTTTTTTTTTCACAATACCTGGTGTTTTACATTGGATGCTATCAGTAAATTCACTCTCAGCTGTTACTGCATTTAATTGGTTATCATCTGTTGGAATCTCATATCCCGTTCTTACACAGGTTGACATGCGAATGGAATAAGATGTAGACGGGAACACATCAAATATCTGGTAGGATGTCTTTTTTGACGATACGTTGATAATTTTTTTGTAACCTGCTTCGACTTCGACTATAAAGTGTAAGATCTTATCTAGCTTTGGATATTCCGGTATAGACCAGGTCAAAAAAATGTCTTTGAAGTCGGCCACAGCTTTCAAATCCTTTGGTGGAAATGGTTCTACCAAATAACAAAATATGATTGTGAATTGTAAACATGTAAATTTATTTAATGGTATGGCTTTCAGTAGTTTCAAGGAATTTAATGCTTCAAGTCGGTAATTTTAATCATGTTGGCTTTAATATGGTTTGAGTCTTCTAAAGTAATATAATTCAAAACACTACCCGTGAATCTATTCATTAAGTCTATAAAATTCAAGTTAACATTTGTTTTTTTTCTCAAATAAAATGCAAAAGAATAACAATACGGAAGGTGATATACCAACTTTTATTATAAAAATTATAAAAAATATGAAAAAATGACCAGCTAATCTACTTCTTGAAAAATATGAATGCTATGTCTTGCGGCGTTGACTTGTAGTCATTTACACCTTTAGATTCTCGGTGAATACAATGTAGTTGCTTTTATGATACTCATACTATATCTACGTATTCTATATACAGCTATAAATAATCTCTGAACATTTGAATGCATATCAAACCGATATCAAATACTGTGTATTATACCATACACTTGTCATATCGGGGCATTCTGAAGCCGAATATACGGTTTGAGTGTTTGTCCTTGTTACAGGCCATAACGTTTTTATTGCACATTACCTGGTGTTTTACATTCGATCCAACCAGTATATTCACTCACAGTTTTAATTGCATTTGATTGGTTCTCATCTGTTGGCATCTCATTCCCCGTTCTTACACACGTTGACATGCGAATGGAATAAGATGTTGACGGGAACACTTCAGATATCAAAGCATACTTCTTGTCGGACGATACGTTTCTAATTTTGTTGTTTCCAACTTTGATTTCCCCTATAAAGTATTGGGTCTCATCTAGCGTTGCATATTCCGGTACAGACCAAGACAAATGAATGCCTTTGAAATCGGTCGAAGCTTTCAAATCCCTTGGCGGAAATGGTTCTTTCAAATAAAAAATACAATAATTATGAATTGTAAGAATGTAAATTCATTTAATGGTGTGGCTTTTAGTAGTTTCAAGAAATCCAATGATTCAAGTCATTAACATTAACGTATAAATCTTTTTAATTGCCTCGGGTTTAGGTTTGCAAATGAATACAGTTCAAAACACTAGTATAGAATCTGATTTGTTTAGTCTAGACTATTCAGGTTTAACATATTGCAAAGAATACAAAACGGTAGGTCAGATATCAATCTTACTTTCAATGACGCTCTATTCGTAACAGTATGGTTAAAATTTACTGGTATATGCGAATGGTTTAACATGTTGGAATCACATCAGGAAAAGTGAACAACCTATTGTCTGACGATTCATAATATTAGTATTATATCGTGTAATAAAAGGTGGCGAAACACAATACTCTTAGACAATATTGTAACCAATGTTTTATCTAAACTCGAAGAAAGCTATATTATAAGAGATACATTTCTGTTTTATTTGTTAAAAAATCTGATTAAAACAGTAGAAACTAGGCAAATGATATCAAACACACATTCAAATAAATTTTTATCGAACACAAACTGCCAACGCCATAGCAAAAAATCTAAAAACGCTAAACTCATCGTAGAATCTCAAGAATGAGCAACGAGAACCCCAACAGAAAAACGGTTATCTCAGATGCAAGATGAGTAAGCAGATTATGTTCCACATGTGACAACATGTGTGTTACTCCTTAAACACGTTGATAATGTATATCAGTGGATTAGACAGCACGAAATAGCACATTGGCAATTGACTCTCATCTAACCATAAGACATTACCAAATATTTAGACCATCAGTCATGTATATTTTATAACACGTAAACCTAATTGAATGTGAGATATTGAAACAGAAACTAGTTTACAAACAAATGATAGACAAGACGTTTCCAAACATTAACACACATGGCTACTTTACACTGTTTAATGTCGATCACACAATCGGTTTCACTCCCATATCCCCCTTTCTTCCTTGCAATGTACTACGGTCTTCAAAATATATTCAAGTTAAATCTAAAGCAACTGAATTTAATGCTTTAAAAGATTATAATGACGGGATAAACATACCATTTATGAAATATTCATGATAGACAGTATGCCGTCTGATTTCAGACTTGTATGGTGTAGAAAACTTGTAGAAAGAACTGTTAAATACAACTTTTGTAACCCTGAACAACGTTTCAATGATCGAATTCTTTTCAAATCCTAATTAAAAAAAAAATAATTGGATAAGTTCACTCTGCTTTTAAGGGATTTTCCTTAACACTAAAACCTAGAAATAACTACCTTTGGTTGTAATTGTACTTTCCACGCTGGTTTCACTTTTTCTTAAGCACCTACCACGTTCAGTATCATCGAATGTGCTTATACTTGGTGTCACAGTAAATTTGTGTTCTGCAAATGAAAAATACATCAGGAATGTGATATGTGTTGTTTATACCTGCTACTGTTTCTGAAAACTCCTCCACTGAGTCATTTACTTTCTATTTTATTTTGAACTGCGATAATGTATCGTATGGTGTATGTAAAGTATGAGATCAAGTAACAGTTATACCCGTTATACTTGGGAGTAACTGTACGTCATTTTGGAGCAGGAGGTCTTTTTCTTTTTTGTAAAACTTACATTTACTAAACAAAACCATATTGGAATATGTTAGCGATCATTAGTCATGTCATAATGGTTTACGAATAATAAGGACATTTTCACAAAAACGTATACAAGATATAAGGAGGGTATCTTAAGTTATTATTAAAGCATGTTTCTTTAGTAAATTTTCTTAAGTTCAATTTCGGTTATATATAGTGAAAGTAGAATAAGTGCTTTATTTCAGGAATAGGTAAAAATTATTGGAAAAAAAACCCATTAAAACATGAAATCTTTCCTCTTTTTTTACGTACTGTAAACTATAGTGAACGGTATACAAAACGGTAGGTCAGATATCAATCTTACTTTCAATGACGCTCTATTCGTAACAGTATGGTTAAAATTTACTGGTATATGCGAATGGTTTAACATGTGGGAATCACATCAGGAAAAGTGAACAACCTATTGTCTGACGATTCATAATATTAGTATTGTATCGTGTAATAAAAGGTGGCGAAACACAATACTCTTAGACAATATTGTAACCAATGTTTTATCTAAACTCGAAGAAAGCTATATTATAAGAGATACATTTCTGTTTTATTATTTAAAAAATCTGATTAAAACAGTAGAAACTAGGCAAATGATATCAAACACACATTCAAATAAATTTTTATCGAACACAAACTACCAACGCCATAGCAAAAAATCTGAAAACGCTAAACTCATCGTAGAATCTCAAGAATGAGCAACGAGAACCCCAACAAAAAAACGGTTATCTCAGATGCAAGATGAGTAAGCAGATTATGTTCCACATGTGACAACATGTGTGTTACTCCTTAAACACGTTGATAATGTATATCAGTGGATTAGACAGCACGAAATAGCACATTGGCAATTGACTCTCATCTAACCATAAGACATTACCAAATATTTAGACCATCAGTCATGTATATTTTATAACACGTAAACCTAATTGAATGTGAGATATTGAAACAGAAACTAGTTTACAAACAAATGATAGACAAGACGTTTCCAAACATTAACACACATGGCTACTCCACACTGTTTAATGTCGATCACACAATCGGTTTCACTCCCATATCCCCCTTTCTTCCTTGCAATGTACTACGGTCTTCAAAATATATTCAAGTTAAATCTAAAGCAACTGAATTTAATGCTTTAAAAGTTAAGATTATAATGACGGTATAAACATACCATTTATGAAATATTCATGATAGACAGTATGCCGTCTGATTTCAGACTTGTATGGTGTAGAAAACTTATAGAAAGAACTGTTAAAGACAACTTTTGTAACCCTGAACAACGTTTCTATGATCGAATTCTTTTCAAATCCTAATTAAAAAAAATAATTGGATAAGTTCACTCTGCTTTTAAGGGATTTTCCTTAACACTTAAACCTAGAAATAACTACCTTTGGTTGTAATTGTACTTTCCTCGCTGGTTTCACTTTTTCTTAAGCACCTACCACGTTCAGTATCATCGAATGTGCTTATACTTGGTGTCACAGTAAATTTGTGTTCTGCAAATGAAAAATACATCAGGAATGTGATATGTGTTGTTTATACCTGCTACTGTTTCTGAAAACTCCTCCACTGAGCCATTTACTTTCTATTTTATTTTGAACTGCGATAATGTATCGTATGGTGTATGTAAAGTATGATATCAAGTAACAGTTATACCCGTTATACCTGGGAGTAACTGTACGTCATTTTGGGGCAGGAGGTCTTTTCCTTTTTTGTAAAACTTACATTTACTAAAAAAAAACCATATTGGAATATGTTAGCGATCATTAGTCATGTCATAAAGGTTTACGAATAATAAGGACATTTTCACAAAAACGTATACAAGATATAAGGAGGGTATCTTAAGTTATTTTTAAAGCATGTTTCTTTAGTAAATTTTCTTAAGTTCAATTTCGGTTATATATAGTGAAAGTAGAATAAGTGCTTTATATCAGGAATAGGTAAAAATTATTGGAAAAAAACCCATTAAAACATGAAATCTTTTCTCTTTTTTAACGTACTGTAAACTATAGTGAACGGTATACAAAACGGTAGGTCAGATATCAATCTTACTTTCAATGACGCTCTATTCGTAACAGTATGGTTAAAATTTACTGGTATATGCGAATGGTTTAACATGTTGGAATCACATCAGGAAAAAAGAACAACCTATTGTCTGACGATTCATAATATTAGTATTGTATCGTGTAATAAAAGGTGGCGAAACACAATACTCTTAGACAATATTGTAACCAATGTTTTATCTAAACTCGAAGAAAGCTATATTATAAGAGATACATTTCTGTTTTATTTGTTAAAAAATCTGATTAAAACAGTAGAAACTAGGCAAATGATATCAAACACACATTCAAATAAATTTTTATCGAACACAAACTGCCAACGCCATAGCAAAAAATCTGAAAACGCTAAACTCATCGTAGAATCTCAAGAATGAGCAACGAGAACCCCAACAAAAAAACGGTTATCTCAGATGCAAGATGAGTAAGCAGATTATGTTCCACATGTGACAACATGTGTGTTACTCCTTAAACACGTTGATATTGTATATCAGTGGATTAGACAGCACGAAATAGCACATTGGCAATTGACTCTCATCTAACCATAAGACATTACCAAATATTTAGACCATCAGTCATGTATATTTTATAACACGTAAACCTAATTGAATGTGAGATATTGAAACAGAAACTAGTTTACAGACAAATGATAGACAAGACGTTTCCAAACATTAACACAAATGGCTACTTTACACTGTTTAATGTCGATCACACAATCGGTTTCACTCCCATATCCCCCTTTCTTCCTTGCAATATACTACGGTCTTCAAAATATATTCAAGTTAAATCTAAAGCAACTGAATGTAATGCTTTAAAAGATTATAATGACGGGATAAACATACCATTTATGAAATATTCATGATAGACAGTTTGCCGTCTGATTTCAGACTTGTATGGTGTAGAAAACTTGTAGAAAGAACTGTTAAAGACAACTTTTGTAACCCTGAACAACGTTTCAATGATCGAATTCTTTTCAAATCCTAATTAAAAAAAATAATTGGATAAGTTCACTCTGCTTTTATTTTGAACTGCGATAATGTATCGTATGGTGTATGTAAAAGAGGGACGAAAGATACCAAAGGGACAGTCAAACTCATAAATCTAAAACAAACTGACAACGCCATGGCTAAAAATGAAAAAGACAAACAGAAAAACAATAGTACACATGACACAACATAGAAAACTAAAGAATAAACAACACGAACCCCACCAAAAACTAGGGGTGATCTCAGGTGCTCCGGAAGGGTAAGCAGATCCTGCTCCACATGTGGCACCCGTCGTGTTGCTTATGTGATTACAAATCCGGTAAATAGTCTAATTCGGTAGGTCACATTCATGAAAGGGAAGGGGATTGTAGTTACGACGAAAGGAACATATCCGATATCATTTGTGAAACGGTTAT
Organism: Mytilus edulis; assembly: GCF_963676685.1. NCBI lineage: Eukaryota > Metazoa > Mollusca > Bivalvia > Mytilida > Mytilidae > Mytilus > Mytilus edulis. Next base: position 65,254,340 of record NC_092350.1, on the reverse strand, counting down.
TCCATAACGGTCAACCAACTCGTGATGGCATCCGTAAAATTTACGAAGGGATGATTTCAACTTCACCATAAAGTATGAGATCAAGTAACAGTTATACCCGTTATACCTGGGAGTAACTGTACGTCATTTTGGGGCAGGAGGTCTTTTTCTTTTTTGTAAAACTTACATTTACTAAAAAAAAACCATATTGGAATATGTTAGCGATCATTAGTCATGTCATAAAGGTTTACGAATAATAAGGACATTTTCACAAAAAACGTATACAAGATATAAGGAGGGTATCTTAAGTTATTAGTAAAGCATGTTTCTTTAGTTAATTTTCTTAAGTTCAATTTCCGTTATATATAGTGTAAGTAGAATAAGTGCTTTATATCAGGAATAGGTAAAAATTATTGGAAAAAACCCCATTAAAACATGAAATCTTTCCTCTTCTTTTTACGTACTGGAAACTATAGTGAACAATAGGGAAATGACGGTTTTGGAGAGGATAGTTTGCAACGACACATGTTGATTCTTTTTCTTATTCAAAAGACATAATGCACACTATAATTTCATTTGTGAGTATATGTCGTAATAAGCTGTTTTGAATTTTCATTAAGGTTTTAGTGTGTAAGCCATTATTATTATTATGAATAACTGTGTCTTTTCTAACTAATATTGACTCATTTACCTTTACTGTGTTAACCGAGAATGCATGATTATGTTTGCAAATGGAAACGGATTTCTTAAAAATCAGTTTAGTAGATATAGGAAGATGTGGTGTGAGTGCCAATGAGACAAATCTCCATCCAAATAACAATTTATAAAGGTAAACCATTATAGGTCAATGTACGGGCTTCAACGCGGAGCCTTGGCTCACACCGAACAAAAAGCTATAAAGGGCCCCAAAACACATGTATATCCTTAAAAAATGCAACTGTAAATTTGAAAATGTGTATTTATCCTTGTTGAACATATTAGTTTTCAAGTAAAAGGTGGACTTTTTATAGAATGTAAATAAATGTAATGCTTTATTTGTTTCTTAACTTACCCTGTTCTTCATAGCAAATTATTACAAGCAACCCTAAAAATACATACAAAGAATACTTTTCAAGACAGAGAATGCAACATTGACACAAAAACAAGGACCATTCTGGATTTATATATAAAATGATATGATCAAATGCACAGGTTTAATGTCACCTGTTTGAAGCGTCGTTTAGTTGCTTTCGTATTGAAATTGGGTAACACTATTCTTTGATATACATATACATGATATATACACATTTTCTTAAACAGTTGCGTGATTGCGACGTGAAAACATGATCATGTTGAAATTAAAATTTCCAATAATTAAATGTTAACTCCTGATAGTAGACGTTGATCACATGTGATCTTTTTAAATCATCATGTGAAAGGCTGAAAGGGGAACACATATTAGAATGATTGATAAGATGTAAGTTCTGATCATACCTTATATTTATGCACTTTTAAAGTTTATAAACCTGTATAATAAAATGTAGTTTTTATAATTGTTTGTAATTTTATTTTCTCTTGACCAGTAATTCACAGAATAGTTCTTAATTTTAACCGACGCATACTTTAAAGACCCTTGCAACGGTACTTGCGATATGGTTAAACAACTGAAATGCTCTGACTGACTAATTATGGACTACATTAGCAACCGAAGATCGCTACATCCGGGTGTCACATGTAGTACAAGAGTTGCGTACCCTTCCGTAGCACCTGAAATCAACCCCAGTATTTGGAGTTTTTTTTTCGCTTAGTCTTTATTTTCTATGTTGTGTTTTGTGGACTATTGTTTGTATGTTTGATTGTCTTTGTTAGTCATTGTGTTGTCAGTTTATTCTCGATTTATGAATTTGGATTTCCTTCTGGTATCTTTCGCCCCTTTTTTACACATGTATTGGGATCACGAGAGCATTATTCAAATATATGATATTAGATTTTCAATTAACATACCTTCTACTATTATAAGAAGGAGTGTACATATTACAGTCACCTCACAAGCAATCAACTCTGAAGGAAATTATAAACAAAAAGAGAAAACATACACATACATGTAGAAGTAAACTGTATTTTGTTTTCTTCAGAGTAGTATAACTGAACAGTTTTTAATTAATACATGCCATTATTTAAACATTTGGTTCTTTAAAAAAACGGATAGCGAGAGTCATGCATGGATGAAACTCGCTGAACCAAAGGATTTATGCTCATAAAATTACACCAGACTCCTTTATTGATTGACTAGAAATTCTTTTTTTTCTGCCGAAGATACCAGATGATTTTCCAAGGGAATTTCAATATATACACAGATGTTAACTAACCACCATAATTTATCCAAAGTCTAGTGATAGTGGTAAAAGCATTAATAAGCAATCGATCGGCCAATCAAATATTCTAATGCAATTCGTTTGTAACGATTATATTCATTGGATGTTGACACATATTTTGAAGGGGTAAATTTCTCGTTCTACCAAATCCGTTACTAAGACAGCCACCATTTTGAATTCCAATTTTTTTGGTATATAATTTTTCACAAAGTACACAGGACAGTCTCCTTTTGAGTCTTAAAATCTTCTTTTTGTCATAATTAAAACCATCCCGCAGCGTACAAAAGTTATAAATACGTCTAGTGTTTATGTTTGACAACGTAAGTATACACATAAAGTCACATTGTTAAGTTGCTAAAGACAATGCAACCGTTTCGCGGACTTTTTCATTTATGTCATTTTATGTAAAAAAAAATATTAAATTGTATTCTTTTAATATGCTGCATTAGAATCGAGATAACTGTATCTTACAATTGGCCTCCGTAAAACTTGATTCCAATGTCGCAAATATCAGTTAACCTTACTCCGCTATGAGTCGCTAGGTAAGCTCAATTTGCGACAGTAACATCTACGTTTTACGAAGGGCAAGCTTAAAGTACAATACAGTTATTTCCTAAATCTAGCAGCTGAATTAAAGATAACAATTGGATAGGATACTAACTTACCAAGCGACAAATGATTCCGAACATTTGTATATCCATTGATTGAATAACTGTTAGTGGATAATCTAAACAAGAAAAAAATTAAATGATTTTGCTAAAAAGTTATCAAAGGTACCAGGAATAAAATTTAATACGCGTTTCGTCTACATAAGACTAATCAGTGACGCTCACATCAAAATAGTTATAAAGCCAAACAAGCACAAAGTTGAAGAGCATTGAGACCCAAAATTCCAAAAAAAAATGCCAAATACGACTAAGGTAATCTATTCCTGGGATAAGTATGTTGCTGTTTTGCTGCATAATAAACTGTTACATTTAACAGTATCAGATTCATTGATAACCTGCATTTTTATATTTAGTTCGAGATCCCTGTATATCAGTACCTTAAGACCAGTGTATCCTCAGGTATATATTCATAATTTTGTAAGTATGCATTATTTATCATTAATACATAATTTTATATACTAAACCATCGTCTGTTTTGTTCAACCTTGAAAATACAATTCTTTCAATATCGTTTGTTTTGTTGATTTTGGCATTTATATTTGCCACTCCACATTACGGATAGTACGCATAGAATAGCAAATACAAAAACATAGATCTTCGATAAGTTCTCGCAGTCACAAGTGTTACAGCTAAGCATACCTACTATAAAAACTAACTGCTCATGAAGTTGATTAATATCAGATTATTACACCGTCATGGCATTTTTTCAAATCAGATGTGTCAACAGTCCAAGAGCCGAAGGCTCGAGGTCGGATATTGACCGAGAGCTGATAATAAATCTGATATGTAAAAGGAAAATTATGATCTTTTAATCATATGTTGAAACAATGGAAAAAATAACTGTTAAATATATTGATCGTATTAAGTTGGTTCATTGTTTAAAGATTGAAAACTTTACTGTTGTCGGACAGCAAATACAATACATCCGATATGGGATCATTAAATCATATTCCTCAACAGAAGAGAACACAGTTTAACATATTTTATTGCTTTTTAACGACACTTTCCTTTGATTTTGCTGACTGATAATTTCTCAGCGGAGTCGAGTGATATGAAAAATTATCGCTAGAAGCTTAGGGGGCACGTGGCGTAAAATAGCGATAAACACATTATCATTTGTCATCGAAACTCGATTGTTTTTCTCACTTTCGCCTTACTGGCTCATGCGAAAATTTATCTCGTTTTCCCTTTACTTAACATTTAAGCATCGTTTTGGGAAAATTCAACATTATTTTTAAGGATATTTTCAAAATTATGCTGGAAACTCTGAAACATTTATTGTATCATTTTTTTCAAATCATATTACATAAAATTGTTTCCTACTCATTCATGTCATTATTTTGTTGAAACAGTTCCATTAAGGTTTTTTTTCTGGAATTGGCCAAGTAATGCCGGAATGCGCCGCGATAATGTGACAGAAAGACATATGATAATAGTCGGAAGCATGTGATAAATATTTCGTATCGCCCGTTACACTATTTCGGTAAATACTGAATTCACGAAAATTGAATGCTATTATCATGCTGTAAAATTCAAAAGTTATTTAATGTTAATTATAGTAATTGATGATCATGATGATAAAGAATATCATATGGCTTTTTCAATATTACATTCGTATCAACCGAAAGCACCCATATAATCCAAAGAGCTCTGCTCTGCTCGAGGTGTTATAATGATTTAGGGTTGATACGGTGTGTGATATGGAAAAAGCAAAAGTGGAATATTATATACCTCACTTAGATGTTTTTTTATGTGACGTGACTTCATATAGATAAGGTGTCTCATAAAGCTTTTGCAATAGTGATTGACATCGAAGAAGAGACGTCATTCAGGTTAAAGATATGATCACGAAATATCAACTGTGACTGATATTGATGGTATCAATGATAGTTAATACAGCACGATTTGATCATAGTTTACAGACAGTATATATGTATTTTCTACTAAGGATATAATAAAATACTATATTACACGTATACAATGCTCAGTGAGAAATTTCAAAATCATTAAATCAATTTAATGTTGCCTTGGAAAATGTCAGGAAGAAAAAAGTTAACTAGCATAGATTTTCTTGCGTTTTTCTTGTCCTATAAGAATTTTCAGATCACAAATTTCTTTGAAAATTAATAACGCCAGATACATGTTCCGTCGAAGTATTCATCAGTGACGATCGAATAACTAAACGTATAAAGATAAAATAGAAAACGAAGTTGAATACTGTTAAAGAGTTTTCTATCAAAGTATTCAATCTTCGCCATCAGTCAGTTTCATATTTTGTGTAAGTTTTGGTTCAGTAGACAAACAGTCAATTAATAATATTTTTAGTTATTGAATCAAATTTAACAATATAGATATTCATATTATGTCTTACTCGTTATATTTATGTTCATTTACAAATACACCTTTGGCAATAAGTTAAAATACACCTGCATGAAAAATGATCCAGTCACCAATTTTTGTAAATGTGGTCGAAAAGGCAGACGTTTTCTTTATTTAAGACTCGTCAGTAACAATATAATTAAAACAACTTGGAACGCATAAACAAGTACATAATTGCAGACTTTTATAAGAAGGGCGAAAGATACCAGAGTGAAATTCAAACTCATAGATCGAAAATAAACTGAAAACGCAATGGTTTAAAAGACAAACAGACATTTATTAAAATAATACGCAAGACACAACCTAAAAAACCCAAGACTAAGCAACACAATTCCCACCAAAAAAACTAGGGGGTTCGACATACACCATGATTATCAATTGATTAATAACAAGGGTATGCCATGTGCCAAGAAATACAAAACAGTAATAATATACTGTGAAAGTACTTTAATTCGTGGGTATCAATTTTCGTGGTTTGAGCAATATTTACATGTTCGTGGGTTTTTAAATTCGTGGATTTTAGTTTTCTAAAAAAAATAAAATTGAAAAATTGAAGCCTTTAGAAACGAGGGTTACAAATAGTCTAGATTGAAGGAAATTGCAAAGTAAACATTGAACCATGTAAATCGTAGTGATAGCACTAATTAACCCATGATAAAGTTATCAACAGATTAAAGACCACCAAAGGTGTTAATTAGGCCATTAACATGTCACCTAAAGAAAACAGTAACATAAACAAATGCTATGAATTGCCAAATAATTCTTATCAAAATCAAGACCAGCATAAATTTTTTATTTCTTATATGTACGAGAACTATGAGGATATAAAATGAACACTTTATCATACTAGCATATCAATACCGGAAATCTGACTTTCATTGAACAAAAACAAAAGTTGCACATTTTAGGTTATTAAAGATAATAAATAAAAAAACGAATAAAAGTACTTTCACAGTAGATTGAGTTTGAATGCTAAATAAATGTAAATTATACCTGTCATACACAATAATTGGACACCCATATCTTTCTTTCCCTCGCATATCATCTTCTTGTGCACAGTTATAATCTGAAAATAAAAACTTGCCACAAATAACACATGTTGAATAAATTTTATATATACATCTTCTCAACATAGAGAGACTAGAACCCCACACGTTGTCAGGTGGGGTTCCAATCTTAATCGAATTTGATTTTTTGTTTTTCTTCAGGTATACTTTTGTTCAATTTTGGTGAATTTGGTTACGGTACTCCATGTATTACAAGTGCAATTCAAATGCATAAAACTTGTATTGTAAAATTATACCTTTAAAATTTAAAACAAATGTTTTGTATGAAGAATACACGTGTTGTTGATTGTTAGTAATGACAGAAACAAAGGGATATTGAACATGGTTGAAATATCAATTTACACACTATTCAAACTCAATTGGATATGTCTTTCTATTTATGGATTCATTTTGGATGTTTTCAATATTAAGTTTGTAGAATTATATTTACAAAAGTTCTTGCATAACGGTCTTGCAAAAAACACACAAAAAAGGTTTATGTCATTAATGGTAAATTTGATACTGCGAAAACAATTTCCAGAATCTAAACGTTATTCTGTTTAAATTTGGTATTTATGGTAGTCTCAGTTTTTTTGCTACGCTTTTTTGGCAAAAATCAGACAAAAATCGCTCTTAATCTTACCTGGTGTTAGAACTGTAATATTCGGACAGTACTTTTTGTAGCAAGTGCAATCCTCCTCTGAAGGGACACATTTGCATGGATGTTTTGGTTTATAAATGAAAGCATATCCATGTGTATAATCACATCGGCAGGATCGGTCTGATTCAGTTGTACCATTATCATACATTAATTGACCATCACCATCACACTGTGACTTCTTAAATAAACACTGACCGCTAACATTTGACCACAAACGGAACGGCTGATACCGATTTCTTGCACATGGTGTACAATCGGCTTGTCCTCTTAGTACGTATTTATAACCTTAAATTCATTAAAGCAGTTAGACATTATAGTACAATTACAAAAGAGTCATACCTAACTGAAATGAACATTTAACAATAGGTCGAGACAGGCCGAGACTGGCCGAGATTGGCCGAGACTTGTTGAGTGTTAATCGAGGCCAAATTCAGACTTTAAAAAATACTAAGATTATCAAGTACTCAATTAGTCTTCTTAAGTTAAGTCGAGAAGAAAGTTAAGTACAGTTGAGAGCAGTTAAGCACTGTCGAGATTATGTCGTCTTTTCAAGCAAAATATGGTCCTTTTCGGACTTTGAGAAGATTGTAGTTTACATTGCCTATTCACTTTATTTTACATTCTCGCCTTCACTAATTTGAATAAATCAAACGTTATATCTTTTTCGTTACATGATATGGTTTAACAGCTATTTGTTTTAAAGATAAACATTTAGGAAATATCACGTTCTGTAGTTTACGCCATTCCTTATATTTATCGAACTCGTTTTGACATTGAAGAATAGAAAAACGTTGGAACATATGGAGAAGAGTTGTTTTTTAATTACCACTAGCCAATATTCTTATTTTCACAAACGGAGAATAGGGTGATTGGTCTTCTTGACTTGGAAACCCCCATAGTAAATCCTTGACCATTTTAAAACCAAGATATTCTCTTGTTTGATTACAACGTTTCTTAATTCAAATCAAACTGTTCGTTCTATTTATTCTATTGGTATTGTCAAACAGCCAAAGATACCATTATACATGTGTTATATGATACACTATTTTTTTGTGTGAAAAAGTCACTGTGCTGTTATATTTTTTTCCATTTTTCTTTCATTTTTTTTTTATACCTTTGAGGATAAATTGAATTAGTTGTATACATGACAAAAGAACCTACCTGGCGGGGAAAAGTCTACTTCTGTTTTGCATGATTCCACATTATCACCACTGTTTTCGTCATAAAGGCATGAGTATTTAAACAATGATGTTATATTGCAAAATGCGCTGGCTCTTAGTTTTCTCTCAGATGGGCCTGGACAATTATTCTTATAAGCAATGCACACTGTTAGATGTAACGCTATCTAAAAGTAAACATACACTGTACAAACTGTTAGATATATCACTATCTGTTAGTAAATGATATGTTATTTACAGTCACTGTGTTGATTTAAATAAATGAAGTTAAACTTAACTACGACAGTTTAATTTCACGAAATAAAAGTAGGAAAAAGTGTGATTGTTTGGTGGATTAGTTTTTGTTCTTAAAATCGTATGTGTTGTAAAAATACTAACAGGAACAAATATCGGAGATGATCAATTATGTACGAAATTACTGCTTTGTCAATACAAATTTCAGATAAGTTTTAGTTATATCATGAAAATGTCAGGGATGTCAATATAGTTGTTTATTGTTTATCAATTAAAACATGTGTTTTAATGAATAACTTGTACCTGTTGAAGAATATACGTTTGTGAGTAGGATAATGACAAGAACAGATACAGATCCAAAAAGAATCAACATACAGGAAAAGTACGTGTCTCTATTATATGTCAAGTTCCAATCGCCCGCCTATCACACAATTGTTCATGGTATTGTCGATTTATTTTAGAACTGTTGTATTTAATTGTTTCCTGTGCCTTTTGTGTCTACATTTTTTTTATTGAAGATACTATCGAATCTCTATAATTAACAAAATTTTGATTAAGTTAATTTAAAATATATAATAAAAAAATATTCCAAGCATATTTATTTGCACACGTAGTAAATTGGTCACAAGTTTAAAAAAATAATTACGTCCATTCTATATAAGATATAGATAAAGGTTATTCACTGAGGTCGTAAACCGGGAACTATCATAGATTATATGAATTTATTTAATTTGAATCGATTATTAGTTCATGTTCGTATTAATATAGAGCGGGTTTATTTAAAGTGACCTGAATACACACTTCTTTCTTTCAGAAATAAAAGCCGTAACGGACGTTATATTTTGGAAACATCTAAAATATAGTCAATATCAAGAAAAATATAGTGTCTTGAGAATTGTTTTTATTCTTGATATAAATATCTATTGAGAAATATACCAGTGTTAAAGTGTAGCATTAAAACATGTTGATAAAGCAACGCAACTTACAAAAATCATAACGAAACTTTTCTGTTAAATCAAAATTAACAACGTACCAACAAGTGAAAGTACAGCATGCTCCCTTTTTTGAAAGTTAATTATTCCATCTGTTCTAATCTGCGATTGATATCAAAGGCATCATTTGCTCTTTATTTATACAATTTACAATAAACCCCATTGCATAAAAATAGAAAATATAACGTAAATTTAAAAATATATTATAGAAACATATATATTGACAAAGTGTAATCAGTATATGCCCATCTATATCAATCAATATTGCAGATATGAAACTCCATCATACTGATCACTTGTTTCTCCGGTTTAGCATGTCAAAAATTTTGTTAACTATCAATAAAAAATGCCGTATGTTTTCCCAAAGTAATATATCTATAGCGAATGCTACCAATTTGATATTCATTAAAACATTGATGATCTGTAATAATTGTATAGTATGATAGAATTTTACATAAAAAACCACCCCGACAATTCCATGAATTAAAAGTTTTAATTGGAAAATGCATTAGACTTATTCTTCGAAAATTGAACCTTCTAATAAAAATTGAGAATAGAAATGGAGAATATGTCAAAGAGACAACAACCCGACTAAAGAGCGGACAATAGCCGAGGGCCATGAATAGGTCTTCAACGCATCGAGAAATTACTGAATCCGCAGGATGGCCTCAAGTAGCCCCTAAACACAAGTTCAGAGCAATGTACGTCACACTAAACTCCAAAACATATAAATGAACTAAAATAAAAAAAAAACCATTCAAGACTAACAATAGCCATTGACTCTTGACTTGGGACTTGGGAGTGGGGCTTGGGATACACTATTGACTATATTTCTTCGGACTTGACAAAAATCCGGCGGGGTGAAACATGTTTTGTGAGATCTGAACCCTCTCACTATACCTCTAGCCATTGCAGAATAAAGAAACACAGAGCAATACACACGGTTAAACTCAGTTTAAAAGAGGTCGATGTCAAAATAGGCAACAAAAGAAACTACGCAAAATGACAATGATACATAAATGACCAAAGGACTACTAGAAGTTACTGACATACCAGCTCCAGACCTCAATTAAACTGATTGAGAGATTATGACTTAATGATATGAAAATCAAATACAGTCCCTCCCGTTAGGGGTTTAGTATCATACTAACGTAACATATGTGAGTATAACATATCCCGTATTATGCCAACAACTGGTTTTAAATAATTGTATTTATTTTCGATGCAAAAACCCTGTGAGTGAATCAATATTAATACCAAAATATGCAATCCTTAACGACTTACCATCAGTATCGTACAACTGTTTATGTTTATTAGGGATACAAACCCCACTTAAATGAAATATGTAAATAATTGTCTGTATTGATATCAATCATTTGTATTTACTTAACTTTATAAGCTTTACACGTGCATCTAATCTTAGTACCGCCTACCAGATTGAGTGACAGTTTAACTGATTTAATTACATCTTTGGGATTTCAAGCAGTTGTTATAATCATATCTCAGTGTATTTTTAAAGTATTAGAACTTACATGGATTTACTTATCAGTCATTAAGATACTGAAGAATATAACATTGTCTATGGTAAAAAATATCATGATTATATATTTTACAAATTTCAAAAAAACGAATGCCATTAGTTGATTGTTATGGACTATGTTTGTAATATTTTAAAACGGATATGTTCCAATGTCGAAGCCAGAATCCCACCCTCTCTTACATGACATTGGCATCTTATGAGCTGTGTTTTGAACAGAGTTTGTGTTGCCATATCGTTATTTTGTTTGTAGTGTTATGTCGATTGTTTTGTCTTTCATTTTCCCTCTGAAGTTTTTTCCTTCTTCTACAGATGAATTTTACTCTTGGTATATTGGTACTTATACGACTAATGTGCTTTTTATAGACTTCATGACCGGTGTTACTTGATATCTATACATAGTTTATGATAATTTTCGATAAGTCATACTGAGGTTACACAACGTCGAATTCTATTTAGAGATATGTAAGATAATAATATTGCTGATAAATATTGTTTTGTATGGGAGTTTAAACAAATAATTCGTCCATTTCAACATTTATTGGATCGTAAACAATTTATTTATATTTTACGAAAAGCAAATGAATGTTATCGGAAAATTTATGACTAAAGAGATATAAATAGGATTTATCCTGTAATAAATTTAATCATTGAAACTTTCGTTTTTTGGTGAAAAACCCAAAATTTTAATAAATACTAGCCAGAACAGTTTTAAGATGCATATATATATATGTTACAGGTATTTTCTAAATTTCGGCATTAGGTAAAATGCCTTAAAACATAAGGCATTTTCTAAAATGCCTGCAAGATCGTGGCATTTTACATAATGACTATTTTTTGTAGGCATTTTATAAAATGCCTGGAAAAATTGAAAGGCATTTTACAAAATGCCCGACATTAGTCTAAAGAAAGAAAGGTTAAAAAAAAAGGAATTTAGTCTTTGAACAACAGACCAGCTAGTTTTATGATAATCACTGAGTTTGAAAGTATGCATTTTTAAAAAGAGTTTTGAAAATCAAATATAAATTTTACTGAATTATTCGAATTCACACGAGCACAGAATTCGACAATAAGTTTGTTACTTCTTAAAATGTTTTGATGACACAATATTTGTTCTGATTGTTTTCAAATACATTGATTGGCGTACAATCTGGTTTGATTGCTTCGACTACGTTTGTAGAAACCTCGATTATGCCACATTTACCTCTTCTATTACATTTTCTGATATAACACTGGACGTTCTACAACACTGGGTTTCGCAATTAGCACACTTGTAACATTTTAATATCTTATTTTTTATTTCTTTCCGAAAGATACAAAGTACATTTTCATGATTAATTTGACATGTGTCTTAAGGCTTATAGCTTTTAACAGACTAAAGCAGATCTGCCAATGACGGGTGATTAATTTCAAGTAGGAGACGCTTACCCTGTCATGCAGTGTTTGTGTCTTCGAGGCCGATTTTCAAGATTTCAACAACCGCTAACAACTGTCTAGTTAATTCATTAGATTGCAAAGACTTGAGGCAGTGAAGATAAAGATACTCATATCTTTGCATCACAGCCAAACATGACCTTGTACGGCTGTAGATTTATTTTCTCACTCTTTCTGAATTGGGACATTACATATATTGCCGCGTGTAAGTAGAGTGCAACACTATCTGCACGTAAAAAATACTCTATGTCAGTTCTGCAGGTGGAATGTTTTGTCCCTATCCAGAATACCCGCATTTCTATTGCTAACGGCAGTCGAAATTCCTGTCCTTTATCCAGGCCAATCCACTGCAGAAATAACCTAGATAAATTTTCAACAAATTGTTCTCGTTTGAAAAATGCAGGAAATGTTTGAAAGAAAAACAAACAGCAATCAGTCAATTGAAGAGCTAAACTATTTTTCTCTGCTTTATATGTTTCAGTTCACTGTTTGGATCTCGATGTTTAAAGTTTGATTTGTATTTTTTTGTCCTTTTGAAAGAACAATTTGTCCTTCTGCCATTTTGACAAATAATCATAAATTACTTACTTAACGTAAACAAACCAATATTATATGATTTACCAAACATTTTTAAGGAAAAAAAAAGGGGCGAAAAATACCTGAAGGACAGTTAAACTCAGAAATCAAAAATAAACTGACAACGCCATGGTTAAAAATGAAAAAGACAAACAGACAAGCAATAGTACACATGACACAATACAGAAAACTAAAGAATAAGCAACACGAACCCCACCAAAAACTAGGAGTTATATCAGGTGCTCTTGAAGGGTGCAGATCCTGCTCCACATGTGACACCCGTCGTGTTGCCTATTTGATAACAAATCTGGTAAATAGTCTAATTCGGTAGGTCACATTCATGAAAGGGAAGGGGATTGTAGTTACGGCGTAAGGAACATATCCGATATAATTTGTGAAACGGTTATTCCATAACGTAAAATTTACGAAGGAATATAATCATTTTTTCCGAATCATAAGTTATTTTCTTTGCAAGATGTGTTTTTGTCAACTTTTTGTCATATGCATCTAATTGAAACCTCTTTTTACAAATTGCCTGAACTTGAACAGGCAATTTGTTGAATTTGGTTCAAAATTTCAGTCATTTTACAAAAAGCCTAAATTTAGAAAATGCCTGTAACATATACATATATATAAGTGTAATTGACAAGGTCTCGTCATGACCTCAAATGGCCACTTTTTTAAAAATACACTTGCAAACATACACCATCTATGCAATGAGTACGTTATAGAAAAATAACTGTGTGTATATGTATAATCAGGTCACTTTGAATAAGGTTAATTTTGAATATCACACCAATCATGCCAATCAGATATCCCCGATTTTTAAGAAAATGATATACCTTTGTAAAGGTGGATAATCATTGCTTTGGCAGATAATTTGAACATTTTACAAATATCTATTTAAATTTGCTGATACGTTTCATATTTGTTTATACATTTTATCTCAAATTTAACACATTAACATATAAAACTGACCAATAAGGCCATCTGTGTGTGAGAGAATAAACTTGATCATTCTGTATAATATGTGTTCATAAATTAAGACAAATATTTTGTCTTGATGTGCTTTTAAAAAGGAGTTATACCACAGGATAATGTAACATAAATGTTTACATTCAATACGATCAAAATGAAAGTTTTTCTAAAATATATAAAGAAAATTTCTGTTGAAAATTATAAAATTGAGAAAGGAAATGGTGAATATGTCAAAGCGACAACCACCCGACCATAGAGCAAACAACAGCCGAAGGCAACCAATGGGTCTTCAATGTAGCGAGAATTCCCGCACCCGTAGGTGTCCTTCATAGTTTATTATAGATTATGCAGACAAATTTAATATAGAGGGTGCCTTATTATTTTTAGATTTTTCGAAAGCATTTGATTCATTAGAATGGGACTTTATGTTCTTTGCTTTACAAAAATTTGGATTTAAAAATTCTATGATGAGATGGATAAAACTTTTATACACTGACATACAAAGTTCAGTTTTAAACAATGGGTGGATCTCTAAACCCATGAGTATATATCGTGGTATACGTCAAGGCTGCCCTTGCAGTGCGATAATTTTTGTTATTGCTGTTGAGATTCTTGCTTGTAAAATTAGGCAAGACAATAACCTAAAAGGATTTGAAATCAAGATAGATGGAAAAACCCACACTTTAAAAATAAGTCAATTAGCAGATGACACTACTCTTTTTCTCAAATCAAAACAAGATATTTCAAAAGCTCTTAACATGATTGAAAAATTTGGATCACTTTCAGGATTAAAACTTAACAGATCTAAAACAGAGGGTATTTGGCTAGGGAAGCAAAAACATTGTAAAGAAAAATATGAAAATATTAACTTTACAGAAAAACCAATTAAGAGTCTCGGGATATATTTTGGGCATAATAAAAAAGAGTGTCAAAAACTAAATTTTGATAAACAGCTAGAAAAGACTGTAAAAATTATATCAAACTGGAAAAAAAGAAACTTAACCATGATAGGAAGAATAACAGTTATTAAATCTTTAATTATTCCTATAATCACTTATTTGGCTACAGTGTCAACCTTAAGCAAAGAATACTTGGACAAATTTAAAAAAATCATATATGAATTTTTATGGAACAATAAGACAGAAAAAGTTAAACGCACTGTATTAAGCTATAACCAACTAGCTGGTGGATTAAAAATGGTAAATATAGATAAATATATAGAATCTATAAAGATAGGCTGGATAAAAAGATTAACTGCTGATAAATTTCTTAATTGGATGGTTATACCAAAGTTTTATCTTAATAAATTTGGTAGCAATCTACTTATCTTAAGGATGAATACTAATAATATATATTCTATACCGGGTACTAAAGAGCTACCAGAATTTTATCTTGATATGATTAAAGTATGGTTAAAAAATAAAAATAATAAAACAAAAAATCCAAATAATTACAGACTTATCCGTCAAGAAGTTATTTGGGGAAATCAATTAATTAAATTTCAAAAGAAAACACTCCTTTTTCAAAATTGGATAGACAGTAATATCATTCATATAAATGATATCATTGATGAACATGGAGTTTTTTCAGAAAAAATTATAAGTTTAAAGTTAAAAAATAAATCAAACTGGATAGCTGAATTCTCAAGATTGAGAAAAGCAATTCCAAAAGAATGGTTAAAAATATTAAATGAAGAATGTTCAATAAAAACTAGTGTTTTAATAAATAACTCACTATATATAAGTGAAAAAAATAATTGCCAACATAAACTAGAAAAATTAGATTCAAAGAAAATTTTTTCAATTTTAATAGAATATGATAAAGAAGTTCCAATAGGATATCATAAGTGGAATAGAATTTTGAAATGTGAAAACATACAAATTGAAGCTCAATATGTGCAAAAATTTATTCATAATTACTTAAAAGATAATAAACTGAAAATGTGCAGATGGAAATTATTACACTTTATTCTTCCAAACAAAGTCTTATTAAAACAATGGAAAATAAGCCATAACTCTACTTGTAATTTTTGTAACGTTACAGAAGACTATAAACATTTTGTTGTAACATGCCACTTTTTAGATGAGTTTTGGGGAGAAATATATAAGATACTTGAATTAGTTAAGATTGGTAGACACATTCTCACTGAAAAAAATTTAATCTGGGGATATAAAATTAATGATGAACATTATTATGAAATAAACTTTCTACTTACAGTTATTGTATTTACTATTCACAAAATACATTATTTGTCAGAATATAGAACACAAAATATCAACATATATAATGTTTTTAGGTCAGAATTTAAAATAGGATTATTATTACAAAAAAAATATATTAATATTGAAGGTAAAGGGATACTAGAAAAGATATATTCTTATATTTGACAGCTTTATTGTCAGTATTGCAATATTTTATGTATTTTACAGAGCTCCTTGTACTTCAATTGTTTGATAGATGTTTTTTTTTTTCAATGAGTTTTGAAAGTGAAAGTACAAATGTACTTTTTCCTTAAATCTATAAACTGTAACTTTATATTATACATAAGATAGGCACATTATGCTTAATACATTATGAGAACAAGATTCTTATGTAAACATACCTTCCGTGGCTAATTCATTTAAATTTGGCAAGCACGTGGTGAAAGTAATTATAATCCACACAAAAAATAACAAATGAATTTACCGTTATACCGGACAACAGAGAAATACATTAAACCACAAATCAAATTCGGAACACGCTTAAATAACCCGTGATTCTGTTTTTATCCCCAACATCTATCAGATAGTTACAATATATATATATAAAGTTCATATTCAAAGTTATAATTGTAAAATTATAGAGAATTAATGCATTTAATGATAAACAATGTATAATGAAAAATAATATATAAACTATCAAAATTATAAAAATACTACCTGAAGATACCCTGGTCTTAAGGTACTAACAAACAGGGATCTTTACTGAAATAGCTGTACCAGTGAAGAAATCTGTTAACAGCATGTGATATATTGTTGTTGAATAAAAAAAAAAAAGAAGAAAATTATAGTTAGATTCCATATTTTAACAAATGACAAAGAACGGACGCCACCGGGGATTTGACTTTTATGGAATGTATGTGTCATATTGTAAAATGGATATTAGCAAATAGTCATAACACTAGTCGAGTCCTCTCTTCCGTGATTACGACATCACATAATCTGTATCAATCATGAATGACATAACGGGTGCCACAAGTGGAGCATGAATATATAACCTTTTTTTTCATAGCACATGCAATATCTCCAGTTTCGAGTAGAGCTGTTGTTGCACAATCTTTTGTTTTATTTGTAATTTGATATGGACTTGTTTGTTCTTCTTTTTTCAATGGCTTTCTTTGTTTTTATCTTCTACATGTTATTTGAGTTTCCTATTTGTATCTCATGTCTCTTTTCTTTTACAAATACTGTTCTCAGTATATATAGTATACATGTCAACATGATCAATGAATAGGATATCTAAATATTTTGTGAATTTTGTTCTTCTTGATATTCATAAAAAGAAATACGGCACTTTTTTTTCTATTTGCATGACCAGCAGTAAATGTACATGACATAGATCTATAATCTTTAATCTATAAATAAGGTTTGGTTATTGTCGACACGTCAAACTCAGGTTACGCAACTATGACTGATGTATATTCTACTTTATTAATAGAAATATGGAAAAATATATAAATAGATAGACGAAACACATTGTTTAGTTTGTGAGTTTAAACAAAAACCGTCCATTTTTACCTTAGATAAATGGTTTACAATGTAGCTAAATTTTACGAATGAAAAAAAACAACTAACAATTTGTAAAGGGAATTGTATAAGTTTGAATGATTTATCCGATGATAAGTTTCTTTATAAAACTTTTTTTTTTTGGTTAAATTTGGAGAAAACACAAATTTTTACCTCAGAATGTATTGTTATACATATACAGGTACGTGGAGAAATAAAATTTTTAAATAGCTATATTTAAGGTCGTATCAATATAAGGTGCCAGTATTTCAACTTTTGTAAAGATCTTATGTAACAGAATTAAATCCTGGTTTTTGGTACATAATGATAGACATTTTACACAAATTGAAAGCTCTTTACGACTACGGTTAGGCGGGTTTATTATATGTATAACGAAACAAATAACAATTGCAAATATTTCTTTTTTTATAATAAAAGCTTGTATCATTGTATAGGCAGCATGAATTTTCTCTGTATACATTGGGATGGATTGTTTGTCATAAAAAGTAGGAAATTATATCGACGATTTATTTTCTCACAAAAACAACTATTTATGTCTGCGGATTAATTAAAATTGACATTTTCCATCGTACATAAAAATGTCCATTTTAAAATTCAATAAACTATGAATGCTTGTGTCGTCTGTGTTATTTCAAGTCTTGATAAAAATTCCTAGCTAAACAAACCGTGATGAATACTAATTGTTGTTCACATTTAAAGCTTTTTTAATGTTTTGCAGTCTCTATATATAATGTTGGGGTAAAACTGTTTTACCTGTTTTACTGTATAGAATTCACGATTGTTATAGTTTAATAAACAGAATAGTTTGATATGATTCATTTTACATCGTGATCATACTGATGAAGAATATCTGTTATCCGAAACATTTATAGTTACAGTTGTTCATTTTATTAATATTACCCTTTTAGGCTGGTTATGTATTATGTGTTGAAGTGTACTGTATCATATTTATATGATTGATCGCCCCGGAAGATTTATCGTTGGGTTTCATTCAGTATTTATAAATATACATATATAATCTAAATTATTATAAAACAATATATGTGTATCACTATCAGTTCAGCGGTTTTAGGTAGTTTTTCACTAAAATTTTGAATGTCCAGCTGGTTTTATCTTTGTAAAGATAGAAGACAAAAAGTTAACCCAAATTTCTCTCGATATCAATTGTATTTATATCAAAAAGTAAAATCACAAAAATTCTGAACTCCGAAGAAAATTCAAAACGGAAAGTTCCTAATCGAATGGCAAAATCTATCACATCAAACGAATGGATAACAACTATCATATTCCTTACTTGCCTATTTATATGCATAATATTGTGAAGATTGAAAGATCTGAAGAAAAAAAATACAATCCGAGAACTTTTACCAGTATACATGTTGAAAATCAAGTTAATCGGAAATATCCTTCTTTCCATTTCTATTCAAACGTTTTGATAATACAATGTTGTTGAGTGCCCGTTTGTTTCTTATCGCAAAAGTATGGGTACCTTGTTTATTTGCATAGCAGCCATATTGCCTTATCTAATAGAATATATTTGATGAATCTTTAACATCGGGAGAACATAATACATTTTATGTACAGTGATACATGCATTTATTAATTTAAACAATATTTATTCAGACAAATTATCATAACGATACGGTACAATTGAAACAAATAATAAGGATTTAGAAACAAGCATATTTGCTATTAAAAATTTGTCTCCTTTTAAAAAAAAAACCACTTGTACATAAATACAAATATTGGCATGCTTTGGAATAAATATTTAATAAGAAAAAGTTAGAAAATTTAAATCGAACGAAAATAAATTGATAAGAAGGCAAGACTGGCAATGAAACATTATATGTTATTGTATTGTTTAGCTGGTGCATCATTTAGCAGTGGATATGAATAAAATGTCATTTGCACAAACATACTCGGCTTTTAATTCCACAGTTAATGACGACATCTTAGTTGTAAAATTTCACAGCTTATTGTTCCTTGATAAACCACCGTTTGCTACGGGAATCACTGCATTCGTAATAATCAACAGGTTCGTAATTCTGAAATGATAGTGATTATACTAAAATGAAATTTCAAATGTTCACAAATAAAATAAACCACAGTGACTGCTTTTATTGAAATGGTAGCGTTTGTACCTTAGATACTTCCTAATTAAATCCTAGATAAATAATTTGCATTATCAAAGTAAAAAAAAATCTTCTTGGAAATGTCTATTGCTGCCTTGTGATAGGTAGATTCTCATTTATAATTAGATAATCTATAATAAGGGATCAATAGCAGACTAAGCAGTGAGGCTACACATGATGCCATGCCTCTTTTATCAAATATTCACCTAGGTCTATTTGAAAAAAACTAGGTTTTATTTTTAAAACCCTAAAGCATATTTTTTTCTTAGAGTGTTACTAGTTCGTTTGTCTTCTTCGTTTTCTTTTTAACATTGAATGCTTTTAAAACAATGTGAACTTTGTAGCGTGCGTATCAAATTAATTTTGCAATGATTTTGATGATCATATATGGATTGATTAGCTGATGTCTTGTGGATATTTATACTATATCTAACTAATAGTACATACAGGCAACCGTAGTATACCGCTGTTCGAAACTCATTAAGCGATAGAAAAAAAAATCCGGGTTACAAACTAAAACTGACGGCAACACATTAAATATAAGAGGAGAACAACGACACAACAGCTTAAAAAGAGTTAAATTTAAAACAATTGTGAGGGTGTGTGTGTGTTAATTGGCCATCTCTTCATGGAATTGGCATTTATATTTTAACGAGAGAAATTTATGTATTACTGAAAAATTATTACACCAGCTAAAACTAGTTTAACTAGTCAAAACTTTTACTAAATTTTATCATCGGTATAACATTGTATAAGGATAGCATTCGTAAATATAGCTCAGCATGCAGACTTCTTATACGTTCAGGTATTTGACATCCAATGTTTGATGGAAATATTCTTTATAAAGCACAAAGGTGTCAGTATTCACCCCAGAAACTAAAAAAACCTTTGAACAGACTTATTAAGAAGGGATATAGTTACGATACTGTTGTCAGGTCATTAAAGATTGCATATTTTGGCGTTAATATTGATTCACTTATAGGGTCTTTGCATCGGAACTAAACAAATTTATTCAAAAACAGTTGTTGGCATGACACGGGTTATGTTCTTCTCATATATGTTATGATCGTATGATACTAAACCCCTAACGGGAAGGATTGTGCCTGATGTTCATATGATGGAATCATAATCTTTCAGTCAGTGTAATTGAAGTCTGGAGCTGGCATGTCAGTTAACTGCTAGTAGTCTGTTGTTATTTATGTATTATTGGCATTTTGTTTATTTTCTTTGGTTACATCTTCTGACATCAGACTCGGACTTCTCTTGAACTGAATTTTAATGTGCGTATTGTTATGCGTTTACTTTTCTACATTGGCTAAAGGTATAGGGGGAGGGTTGAGATCTCACAAACATGTTTAACCCCGCCGCATTTTTGCGCCTGTCCCAAGTCAGGAGCCTCTGGCCTTTGTTAGTCTTGTATTATTTTAATTTTAGTTTCTTGTGTACAATTTGGAAATTAGTATGGCGTTATGGCGTTCATTATCACTGGACTGGTATATATTTGTTTACGGGACAGCTGAGGGACGCCTCCGGGTGCGGGCATTTCTCGATACATTGAAGACCTATTGGTGACCTTCTGCTGTTGTTTTTTGCTATGGTCGGGTTGTTGTCTCTTTGATACATTCCCCATTTCCATTCTCAATTTTATTGGATTCCAAATGTTAGCTAGAATAAGAATGCTTTGTACGAAACCACAAAACCAGGTTCAACCCACCATTTTTTCTTAAAATGTCCTGTACCAAGTTAGGAAAATGACCATAGTTAAATTATGGTTCGTTTCTGTGTTTATTGCATTTAAGTGTTGTGTTTCTGTTGTGTCGTTGTTCTCCTCTTATTTTTGAGGTGTTTCCTCAATTTTGGTTAGTAACCCGGATTCGTTTTTTTCTCAATCGATTTATGAATTTCGAACGACAGTATACTACTGTTGCCTTTAATTGTAAATACTAAATGCGTCATTGATGAATCTACAATAAGAAGTTGATTAAAAAAATTAACGACGTGAAAAAGTATGATCTTAAATCAGTTGCGGATATTAAATAACTTTACCTGAAAATATTAATAGTTGAATAACAGACCATGAAAATCATCTGTGGCATTCTGAGGCAATACCATTTACGTTTAAAAGGGGGAGGATAATGGTATTTGTTCAGTTTCACATTCGTTTTCTGTGATTAAGAGTCACATTACTTTTTCAAAATAAACGATCCACGTTAGCAATTTGATTATAGCATACTCATTTAAAAAAAAATGTGAATCTTGTTGTTAAATTAACAATATCACACTTCGATAATTTTATCTGAATAGTGTAAAGCATGCTTGGACATTTCCCGAGCATGTGTGTAATCATTTTACATATGTGACGTATCGAACTTCTAAACTATAAATAAATAAAACAGATAAAAAGCGTGCTTTATTTGCCATTTGCTTGATCTTTTAAAGAAACGTTTTATTCAGAAATACTGTTTAACCGGATAACACAAAGATTCTTAAGTCCTATCGTGGAAATGTAATACATGTAATACATGCTCCCTCTACGTTCGTTCGTACCTTTATTCCAAATGTAAGACAGCTCTACTATCCCCAACGATTAACAAATGAGGCGTAACAATTGTATAATAGATAAGTTATAATAATCAGATTATTTTTACTGTTAATCATCGATAGTTTCACGCAAATTCATGACGATAGCAAATCAATAATTTCAACAATATATAGGTGCTGAGGGAAAATTGAAAATAACAATATTTTAGGGTATGCAGGATATGTAAGAACAGACGGGATGCACTGCAACAGACGACTTTAAATTTTGAAAAGTGTTGTTTGAAGGGATCTTCTACGTGCAGAGAACATGGCATTTCCCCTTCATGAGGGATATCAATAAACGCCTCCATATCCAGTTATATATAGTTGACTTAGCCTTTTTCCAGGACCACTTTCTCCATAAATACGTTTAATGGCTAAAGCTGTCTTAAACATGTTAAATGGTTAACATTTCCTTTCGACGCAAAAAACCTTTCTTACACCCTTCTTATCATTTTCTCTATATACATGATAAGGAACGATAATATCCGGGAAGATTGAATAAATATAAATCCTAATTAAACATAGACTAGAAAAATATGTAAAATTCGATGGTTTGTTTAGTTAAAAATTGAAATTGGGTAAGCTTGAGCTAAAGTGTTGATGTACATTTGAATGCACATGAGAATAACATAAGATAAATCCACATTCAAGCCGCGGGCAGCTTTGCATTAATCTATGTAAAACAGTTTATGTAGGTGTTAAAGACAATCAATTAAAAGTCCAGTCATAGAATATCTAAACAAGTTTTAAAAATTCTTCTGATACAAAAAAATGCGCAATTTAAATACATATCATTCAAATAACGTATTAATATTCAAAATAATATTTAAGATAACATCTTAACTGTGAAGAACATTCTTAACAGTAGATTTATCTACGTCAGGCTTGAAGATTTGAATATCATCAAAATAAATATTTTATTTTAGGACTATGTAATCATTTCATATTATAATAATTTTTTATGCACACAACTAAATTGAAAAGGTTTTACGTTTTAGGAAGTAATATTCTTTTTTTACTGTTGTTCAGTTTTGAATTTTCAGTGAACTAGATACGTGTTATATCATGCAATTGCAATAGTTAATCTATTTATTTGTCTAAAATAGGATGATGGACATTTTTACGTAGCTCGTAGTGGAAGGAGAAGTAAGTGTACCCAGGACACCATCACAAACTGCGTTAATTCGCATTTACTGCTACAGGCAAACGTACATTTACTTTTAACAATAAGAAATAATAAAAAAAAAAAAAAACGCGCCCATTTCACGTTATCGTGGAGGAAAACGTAAAAATAAAGGCAGTTATTGTTTGTGTCTACAGACATTTTTTTTAGCTTAAACACCCAATTGCATTTCCAGCTGACCAAATCATATGTTAAGACAATTATTTTTGAATACTTACCTGCTGTTCAAAGAGTCATACTTTTCGTAAGTTCCGCTTTTCCTACTCTAAACAATTGTATAAAACTTCTATTATGTTTAACCAAAAAGTAAACTGAGTCGTTCAATAAAAATGCACACATACAAACCCATTTTAAACCAAACATTTGATGTCACACTACCCTATTTGTTGTTCTATTTCATAAGGTTATTTAGAAAATGTTATGAAAAGGTTACTTTTTCGTTCTTTATAACACAAAAATAATATGATGGACAATGTCGTTTACCTCCACGTTTTCTGTTCTTCCTAGTGTCACAACTGATAAATCATGATACTGCTTTTCTTGATCACCGTTGCTACAGATAATTATCTCCTTTGGAACTGAAACAAAGAACTATAATTTTCAGCATTGACATTTCTATATGTTAATTGTAACTATGAATTATATGCTTTTAGGCCACGACAATATATTTCTTATTCAATCTTTTCCGTTTATTTATCCTTCCCCTTACTTTCCATTTCTTGTACATACAGTGTGTTACTTTATAAAGTGCTTAGCGTTTCAGGAAAAGAAGTGGATGCCTATTACTTTCAGTGTTTCTGCAATTAACTTGACTGTACTGCTATAGTATTATAGACACAGGCAAGTTAGGTTAATTCATACATTATTTTCGAATTCACTTTGATGACTACATACATTTAAGAAAAGTCTACGTTCTTCATCTCTTTCGCTAACTGAACTTGTTCTAACAATACCTGAACTAATTGTTTATTATGAACTATTTGGTATACATGCGACAATGATTTATGCTACCTGTGTATGACTCTTTAGATCCTGTTGATGCATTCAAAGAGTTTTTTGAACCACAAAAGCTGTAAAGGGAAGCATCTGCGTATTGTTGTATAGAATACTCTGACTCATCAATAGCGGTTCCTGAAAGTAAATTATTAGTATTCCGTATGAGTTTATTACGTATTTGATGATCAATGTTTTATTGATAGTCCACAATTAAAAAAGGAACATGGTTTTGATTAAAATCCAAGATATAGATCAATTGTTTTTTTCAAAAGCAATAATAAAACTTTGGACACAGCATGCTTATTTCAAATTATCAAAAAATAACACAACGGGAAATATAATGGAAATTATTAATTTGGAAAAAAATCTTATGATATTCAGTCTCCCTCTAGAGCCATTTTAAAATGTTTTCTGAAATTGGTGTAGTTTTCAATTATTCATTAGTTCAATTAATCATGTTTACTGAATCGATGGATATTGATGATAAAATATGACAATGCCGGAAAAATATTATGGCAGACACACACCCGGTTCCAAACATTTATACAAAGTCATGACTAAATAAACAAAAGGAGGAATTTCTAAAGCAAAGAAAGGACTACACTAGTCAGGTACAACGAAGAAGTATCAAATAAACATAAGACAGTAGTATAAATATCATCACAGCAAAAAATGGATTATTTTAGAATTCAGTGTTTATTGTCAAAGCAACTTTATTTATTGTACATCAAATAGCAGTAAGATAGATAACACTTTATTTAACTGCTTATGAAATGTTTCAACTGAAAACCAGATCCGTGATTCATTAAATATAGTTTAATTTCACTTTTTGTGCATGTTGGTTTGTGTGCTTGAACTTGTGTGGCAGACAATAACAAATCAGAAGAAAATGATTGAGATGAATTTAATAAATTTCAACTGAGAGACACGGAAATGTAATTAACGGTTTTATAAAGTATAAAGATTAAGGTTTTTCGACTTGAAATATCAGAAATATTTCAGTAAGACATAAATGTTCAGTTTCTCTGGTCTCTGTCTATCGTCATTACCTCTGTTCAACATCACTCTCAAACATACACACACAGCTTCTTTTAAAAGGACATCATGATTTAATACATTCAATAGGTATCAATTTCTGTCCGTTTGGGATTAGATTACTAGACAAATGGGATAAGAGAGTTTATCCTGTTATATTGATTAAGTCCTACATATGTAGACAAATATATCTTAGGTCATGTATAGATCATAATTAATAAATGGGCACGAAAAGCGTTACATGCCATTCGTTATTAAAACCAAAAGAACACACACTCACGAAATACCATCATAATAGCATTCTGACGAAATATAAAATGGCATATGATCAGTTAGATCTATTTATGACTTTTTTTGCGAATTAAAAAAAAAACATGTTATCTGTGTGTTTAATGAACCTTAGTATCCTTTTTAATGATAACGTCTGTAAATCAAGATCATTGTCAAATGCAATTCAGTATTAAGATGGAGGCTGTACATGTATCCCTTAATAATTAAACGAATATCATATAATAACATGAATAACTTCCATATCGACATAATTTTTACCATAAAAAAGTAAAACAATTTTTAAATATTCTCTGAATAAAAAATAATAGAAATAACACATTATCAATGCGTCTGACGCCTTTTTCAGGATTGACCTTTACCAAAGACGCCAAAATCGTGAAGGTCTGATGGACAAAAACAGGACCACGTTAATAAAGAGCTATAAAAAGTAAAAATCACAAAAACACTGAACATGCTGAAACTCCGAGGAAAATTAAAAACAGAAAGTCCCTAATCAAACAGCAAAATAGACATAAAGAAATAGTCTTATCTGTCTCAGGTCAGCTTACCGGAGGGCCCCAGAACCTTAACATAAAAGTAACACTTTATTTGGTATTAGTTATTGTTATCAAAACTCTTAAACATGCTATAGGTCAATACAACGATCATGGTAAAAATCCTTTCTATTAATGTTTATCTTGTTATGGTAAAATATATAAGAAAATGAACTCTGATAATGTGGCTTTTAAAACAACCATTATATGGTGTTATAGTAACTTGCTGATCATTTAGGTAAAATGTGGTCAGATCTATGTATAGCCAGGCCCAACACATTGGGTTAAAGGGTTGAAAATTGGTGTGTGCTACTAATCTGCTACGAATGCCCTATTTAAGAGAACGAGAAAAGACTGAATGGTCGAAGTCAGAATAATGTGTCTTCATAGAGTGCAACATCCACCTGTTAATTGCTACCTAATGAACAGTCTCCATAATAGTTGTCTTTAAAATTCTGCAAGTATCTCTCCAACACATAATATCCACGTAAAACAAACCTTGATTTATAAATCATAAAGATATGTTACGATGCATTTTTACCTTTTATTTTAATTATTTCTTTCTTTTTTGTTTCAACAATTGTATGGTACAGTCTTTTGTCGTCACCATTTCCTATATTCGAATTCATTGTACATTAAAATAGTATTTAAATACAGTCAACTTTCAATCACTGTAATATTCTAGTTTCTTAAATTTGCACTTTCATCCGAGTGTTGAGTCTTTTGAAGACGAACGTGTCTGGCGTACAAAAAAAAATTGTAATGAGTTTATTCATATCGAGTGGAACAATGCCACTGTTAATGGAGGTTTTCTCCCCGATGTTGTCACCAACCCAGTAGTTAGCATGAATGTAAATATACTATTAACACATTTAGAATTTTTCGCAATACTAAGGATTCGGTTCCCCTGAAATAGATAACCTTACCTGTAATTGCAAAAACGTTCCAAAATATTTGGTCATAAATGCTCTTCAACCTCGTTCTATTTTTGTTCTTTTGAACCTTTTTTAGCTTCAATAATGGGTCTTTTATAGACGAAAACCGCGCCGGGGGTAAACAGTTTTGATGCTGATTTATCTGATGAGCTTAATTATTCTTTCATTTTTATAAAATATATATTACAAGTTTCTTTTGAATTCTTTAGGGCATTTGTATTGATTTGTTAAAGTGATAATTTGCTTCAATCAATGTAGATCTTTGTAAACATATATATCATGTATATATAACATAAAATCATCATTTAAAGTTATATATATTTTTTGTAATAATATCCATTAGCAACGGTGTCAAAAACTTGAATATATAAACTAATGCTTCGCGAAACACTTAATAACCCAAAACGCACTTTTTAGTGTCTTTCATTCATATGTTGGGAAGACGTTTATTTCTGCCAAAAAATTAAATATACAACCAATATATTATTCTATATTGAAAACCGTTTTTGAGCGTTTGAAATATGAATAAGCATATACGGATATTTCATGTAATTGTAGTTTGCATTACGAATTTAAGACTTTTTATTACATTTTTGTTCAAGGCTGAATTTTGACTAATGAAGATATTGTACATATCTTATGAGTCTTTTTTTGGGTTTATCAAACTAATTTTATAAATGAAAACAATACAAATAACATTAACAGTACTAATTTGTCTGCACCAGATGCGCAATTCGACACTCAATGTCTCTCTTCAGTAAGAGGCCAGTATATTTGAAAATCCAAATTAAAGCTAATTAAAAAATGAAGAGCTATAAACAAAAAATGACAAAACGGTCTAGCTAACTCAAGGAAGAGTCAGAGCTTTGCATTAAAGAGATACAATCCTTTTTTTTCTAAGCCTTTCTCTCTCTCTGTCAGAATTATTGATACATATATTATATTCGATTTGTCCTGTATTGCAAATCGTGTGTATACGAATTTATCTTCTTAAGGAATGTTCATACTCGAAAGTAAAATAACAACACTACGAAATTCAAATCTGAACATCCCTTATAAAATGAAAAAATCTAAAACTCAAACACATCAGAAGAATGGAAAAAATGGCACATATATGACTTGGTGCAGGCATTTCCTTATGTGAAAAACGGTGGATTAAACCTGGTTTTAAACCCTAACTTGTATGACATTCCCTTTAAATTCAATTATATTGAAATAATGTGTAAACAAAAAAAAATGAAATATTAGGTAAAAAGTGTCAAAAAACATTCAGGACTATAAATGTATAAGACTTAGAGCCATTGAAGACCCATATGACCGAACAGGACATAGCAGAATTGCCAACGCACTTCAGATTATCTTTGCCTGTGGGAAGAATTGGAACATTAGAAGTTAGAGTGTTATCTTGAATATGTCTAAATCATTCTCGGCATGAAATATTTCTTTCCAAAAATATACTTTATAACTTTCACATAGGCATAAACATAGCATTTTCAAAGATTTTCATTTTCAAAGACAGTCATATCATAAGTGTTGGTATTTTGTCTGCCTATAATAGCAAAAACATAAGATGAAAATGAATTCCCTTGTCTACAACCTTTTTAAATTTTATAAGAAAATGCGAAAGATGGCACAAGTGTTATTTTTCATTCGTTTGATTCATAGCTGCCATTCAGTAATAACATTTTATCCCATCTATTGTATCTTATACTTCATCTTTTTAAATTGCCACATCAAACAAAGAATTGTTTTTAGCTCATTACTTTTATGGTTTCTTTTGTAATACTTTTTTGTTGTTGATTTTTTTAAAAGTTTTTTTACTTCCATTGAAATTGTTTCTTTATGTGTTTTTTTTTGGCAAATGTCTTCATAAATGTCGAGTCTTGGTATTATTGTTGTATCAAATATTTCAAAAGTAAGCAAAATAAGCAAGCCGTTACAGTAAAGCATTATGAATACATAGTCAAAATAAAGCAATTAGGAATATTTATATCTCGGGATTCAACCAAAAGCAAAAATTAAATTATCATTGACCATTTACCATTGAAACGTGGTATGTCGGCATGTGATGCTGTTAACTTGTGAAGATATTCATGCTTCAGAACTTAAAATATCTTTTCACATTACATTGTTTTTGACGTAGAACAACAGTAATTTGGCTTCAAATATACATTATTTGAATGGTAAAATTGTAAAATTAATTATCTATGAATAAATTTGTAAGTATATATCCGAGTTCATAGTGCGTTTATAATGAGTTTGTTAAGAGTTAAGGTTGATAAATGTCCGCTTGTGTCTCTTGAAGGGATATTATCAAACAGATAGCTGGGGATTTGCTTGTAACAGAAGAATTAAAAGCATATTTATAAACATGCATATACCTACCTATATATTCTTTTTGGTATAGGAATTGAATAAATGCAACATGAATCGACACAAATATACATAAATTTGAATATCATTACATGTATTGAATTTTGTTGAAATAAAGAAAAAAAAAACATATAATTATACTATTCAATTCTAACATAGCAATTTACAGTATGTGACATAATATATGTTGACCCTGTATAAGTTAAAAACAACGGGATTCTTTGCGAAATTGATTTTTATATTTTAATTGACTATATGCATGTGTTAATGACCATAGTGTTTCCTGCATTGTTACATGAAGTGTTATGTCGTCTGCGATCTCAGTTGAACATTTTTATTTCGCTAGTTCACTTTATGGATGTAGGCAAATCATCAATCATGCAGAGACGTTTTTAATGCTAAAGTATAACTTTGATATACAAATGTAAGAAACATTGCTTATTAGCATAAAGAATAATCTAATAGTTATAATAATATTTTCACCATTTGTTCCATCTTGGATATACATAGATTGTATCGAATTGCCAATACAGATCTTTCTCTTTTAGATTTTAAGTTTGATTTCTTAAATCACTGATCATAATGTTGATACTTCTTCCAAGATAAGTCTTTCAGACATACCGTACCAGATAATGTTTCACTTAGAAATCAATTCCTTGATTAATTTATTTCCTTTCTAATTTACATAATTTACATTACACATTTTTGCCTGTTGAAGTCAACATCAGAGAGGGTTGATGGCAGGCACACGCCCTTTATTTTAATCTTTTGTTTTATATGTTGTGTTTTGTGTACTATTGTCCGTTTGTCTTTTTTTAACCATGTCGTTGTCTGTTAATTTTTCAATTTGAGCGTCTTTCTAGAACCTTTCGCCTTTCCCTTTTATAAACCATTTAAACCATAACTTTCATAGACGTACATTATATATACCATTAAGTATCTCAAAACACTATAATTACATTTTCAAATACTATCTTTAAAAAATTTGTAGCTGAGCTAAAACCCGAGGTTTGGACAAAATATCACTGCTTTGTATTTTTTGATATGAAATAATTTACTCGTAAAATCATCTTTCAGAAGTTTTGCTTTGATTTAATTGGTTAAGCTGCTAAAACAAGCAACTTGAAAATTCGTTTCCAGTGCTTTTGTCTAATCAGAATTAAACATGTTTAATCATTATTTTTCCATCTAAACATAAAGTTGGACTATTTAATATAAAATTATAACGACATAAAATTATGAATTTTTACCTTCTGCTGTTGTGAGTGTATATCCCTCGTCGAATTCAGGTTCTCTTCTGTATTCATAGTGTCTTTCGCCTATTTCGGCAATTGCGGTTGATGTCACAGTACCTATATTTATTTATTATGAAAAACATTAAGAAGCAGAACCTTTTTATTGCTTTTTATACTACTGTTGCCTTTATTTATTGATTATATCTAATATAAATCATTTGAACATTGTGTCCCTTTCCAATTAATATCAGTTATATAAGAGATAATTATATTTTTCCTTTTATAAGGTGTAATGTCTAGCCATCCTCTATAGGATGTCTTTATGGGAAATGCGTTGGTTGTTTACTGGTTAATTTGAAAATGGTCCACTTGATTTATTTATTTTACTTGTACTCATCTTGAACTAGCATTCATATATTAGTAGTACATTAAGACAGGTATTTTGTTGTGCTTTGTGTTAATCATATGAGTTTAACCCTTTGCTATTGATGTTACTAATTATTTTCAGACAAGTCAGTATCGATTATTGCTCGCTATCGACTGGATTCATTTATATTTAACAATGTTTAATAATCGGTAAATGCAATGGGAAATGCAATAACAATATATAATATCCCCTGTTAACACTAAACATTTTATCTTTTCATGTGTCCCGTTTTATCAAGGAGAAGTATAAATTCACGAGAAAAACATTCTTGAAATGTTACAAGTACAGCCGACTATATGAGCTTTGTATAATGTTGAAAACCGTATGGTGACCTACAGTTATTAATTTTTGTGTCATTTGGTCTCTTGTGGAGAGTTGTCTCATTGGCAATCATACCACATCCTTTTCTTTCCTTTATATATTGGTATGAATTTGGTTAAAAATGTTGCTTTGCAAAAAATATTCGAAGCGCCAACTTCAATTTTTCGGTTTATTGTCTGTATTCTTTTCTGTATCATGCCACTCATTCTTATATGTATGCAGCTAGATCACAGATTTTCAGGAATTTATTTGCAAAGGAATCGATTGCAACGCATTCAAGATTACAAATGTTACACGTAAGGAATTTAAGTTCTAAGCAAATTCAAACCGACCTTATTCCGATGTCAAGGTTGATTGTGAGTATATCGAGAAATCCGCAAATACATGAACAAAAAAATTATACGACCCTTCCTGAAAATTGGTACTTTTTTTTAGTAAAGAATTGTTAACAGATGTCCTGATTTATAGAATTTGTCTTTGCATTTTTAACCTGTACAGAGCATACAGTATTGTAGTACATTTTATTTTACATCTAACGAACATTCGCGAAACATCAACAGATCGGTGTATTTGATAATTAACTTAAACAAACATATTTTGGGAAATTGTAACATTTTAATTTTTCAGAATTGTTTGTAAAACTCGAAAAATTGAGACCCTTATGATTATGAAACTTCATGATTATTTATTTGTATTCAACGAATTGAATCGGTTGAATCATTTTCTCTTATTGACACTCTTTCATTGTGTTGAATAAAAGATTCTCATAATCTTTAGTCTAGTCTTTTACATAATTCTACCAGTATCGCATAATGTGGTCTGTGCTGGCGTCAACCTTTAACATCATTCTTTTTTTTTGTTCTTTTCAGAATATAATATCATTTGAAAATGTGAGCGTTTTGTTTAGTATTGAGAAAATCACATATGTCTGTTAACATGGACTAACTGTACATTGTTTATTCTTTGAAAGTTATCTATGACATAACGATTGGCCGATCGTTAAGTGTTGCAGTATTGTCTCATAATGATGTAGAGCAAATAACATCAATAACATAAATGCTTATATTTTACTCATGTCACATCCCACTTCCTGCAGTGTGATGCAAAACATATTTTTGCATGCAAGAAATAAATAACAGTTCACAACCATAAGATATATACTAGTATGCCCTTACTTTGATGTGTTAAATCGTTGTTCCTGTAGGTTGGGTGAGGATTGACTTCTCGCTTACATCTACCACGTTGGCCACTCGTGGATAGTTCTTTCATTTGCAATTATAAAACATCGTCTTATTTTCATATTAACAGTAATTTTATCTATGTCTTTTTGCAAGAATGTCTTTTATATTTGTTGTTCTTGAAAATTTGATATTAAAACATTTTACTCTGCTAGCATAAGAAATATGTGTTTGCTTACAATTCAATTGGTTAAAACGAATTTTGATTTTCTTGAACCTTCTGTTTTCTTTTATGGTATTTGCTGTTGGAATAGGACTAAGAAAGGATGTCTGTGCTCCTGATTTCAGAACACAATGCCCTACATTGCATAAACACATGTATAGCGAAAGCGTTTTAACAATAGTGCATATTTTTCAAAGTTTTATACTACATGTAAACATAAATAATTATCAATAGTACACAGAGTCTACGTTTCAAGTTGTATCTAATTTATACATAAATATCCGACTACATTCTGATTAAGTTAGTAATCATGTGTCCACGCTATGCTCACAATGACTTGGTTTCAGTTTTTCTGTTTTTGTAAATCTTATATCAGCTAATCAAAATGCTACCTCTAAGTTTTGAAAGCATGTATCATTATGACAAAAACCAAGGACTCTAGAATGTTTTTA
This sequence comes from Mytilus edulis, assembly GCF_963676685.1. Lineage (NCBI taxonomy): Eukaryota > Metazoa > Mollusca > Bivalvia > Mytilida > Mytilidae > Mytilus > Mytilus edulis. The sequence goes on along the minus strand of NC_092350.1, from coordinate 65,220,642 downwards.
AATCAGAAAAGAAAATTGAGCGTTGATTCAAAAATAGTAAAATATTAATATAATACAATATTAAGAAATAAAGGCAACAGTAGTATACCGCTGTTCAAAACTCATAAATCCATGGACAAAAAACAAAATCGGGATAACAAACTAAAACCGAAAGAAACGCATTAAATATAAGAGGAGAACAACGACATAACACTAAAATGTAACACATATAGACAAAATCCCACGAGAATAACAAATATAACATATATATATATAACATCAAAACCAAATACATGAATTTGGGATAGACAAGTACCGTGACACGTCTTATCGCAATGTGAATTTACACTCAAAAATAAGAGAAAACAAACGACACAACGTTATAATGTAATACACACAGAAACGAACTATAATATAACAATGACCATATTCCTGACTTGGTACAGGGCATTTTTAAAGGAAAAAATGGTGGGTTGAACCTGGTTTTGTGGCATGCCAAACCTCGCACTTTTATGGCCATGTGAAATATAACATCAAAATGACAACACAGGACTACAATATAAATAAATTGGAGAACACAATTGACAAAGAATCACACGAACAACAGCCAACAAAAGGCAACAAGTTCAAAATTTTAATACGCCAGAAGTGTATTTTGTCCACACAAGACCTATGTGTGACGCACAGATACAAAAGTTTGAAAGCCGAAACGAGTACAAAGTTGAACAGCATCGAGGACCAAAAGATCAAAAAGGTTGTGCCAAAAACGGCAAGGGTTTTCTGTTAAGTTACCAGAAAATCCCTATAATTTAGAGTAATTTATACTTTTGCAAACAGTAAATAAGATAGGAACATGAGTAATGCTGTTGAACTTTTATCTTACCTTGCCCTTTAAGGCCAATTGATACTAGAATTCCTGAAAGAGGATAATTTATCTATAATGAGATTAATCATTCATTGCTAACAAGAATTTTTACCGTTTTGGAATAATGTATGAATATTAAAATTAAAAGATAATTATGTGTGATGTCTCTTGTTTTTTCTGACCATAGGTATAAGTCGGTTCGGGTCTAATGAAATATACACACGACAGCATCTTATTCCTACAAAAATGTATGGGTTACCGAAAAGGTCATACATGATGTTTTTTTAAAAAAACCATACAGAATTCTATTTGAAAGAAATGTACGAAATTAGAATGTTATATAACCTAGAGGTACAGGTTTCCATCTTTATACAAATAGTTATATTGTCCATGGTCATTAAAAAGATTCATAAATGATTAACTAGACCAATAGTTTTCGAAGTCAATGCTATACATATAACAAGTTCAAAATAATGAAATGCCTGAACATAAAAGCACAAGAGTCTTGGCGATATCAAATATACAAAAGAAACAATAGAACACGAACTCAGCTATTACCGGGCGTAGTGTCAAGTTCCCAAAAAATAGGTAAGATGATACATTTCTACATGTAAAACTTCGTATTACTCCTATAAAAGATACCGGCTTCTAATTTTGCCTTATAGATTGAAGCTCAAGTAATAAAAACATAGATATGTATAAACTTTAAACTTTCAACTAATTATTTCAAAAAGTATACTTTTCGAAAGCCTGAATACCGATAGAACAATCTTTTTCATTGACACCAATAGCAATAACATGCATGTTAGAATTCAGGTCAACCGTAGTTTTATACTATGCCTGAAGTATGAAGTATGTATCTCTCTGTTGATCACTCAGGTGTACACAATTATACACGCTATCCCAATTTCTGATGGTGTTCCTGTTGCTCAATCTGTAGTTCTCTGTATAGTGTTTTGTGGATTTGTTTTTCATATCGTTGTTATACGTTTTGTCACGGCGTTGTCAATTTATCTGGAATTATGAGTTTTGAATGCCAAATGGCACCTTCAACCTTTGTTTTAATTGCCTATGTCCAAATCTGGTTATGTTTCAATTATGGAAAATAAGGAGACGACATCAAAGAAAATTACAATAGCAGCTATACATGGTCGATATTACACGCGTCTACTGCTATGCTGCCATCACTCGTCATGCGAATCAAAATATCACAGAAAGAAATATCATTATCGTATGAAATCTCTGGTAAAAGATTACAAAATCAACTGCCTGTACGTAATATAAAACCATGGGTAAATGGTTGACATTATTGAAATATATGGCATAGCATATTATGTATTTATTTACCTTCAACTGCTATCAGGAATGTACATATTGCAGTAACCACAAAAGCTATCAACTTTGACGAAAAGTCTGAATAAAATGAAATGAAAAGACTTTTTGTAATACAATCGAATAAATGAAGAAGAAGAACAAAAAAAAAAAGGTTCATGGCAACATTCTTATACGACAGAAATTCGGAGATATTGCACTTCAAATACTTTAGAATATAAATTTTGAATATCAAACAAAATAGATATAGACGATGATCGATAGATAAGGTTGACGTGATTTTTTAAAATTGTGCATTGAATAAACTTCCAAAAACAGCAAATATTTTAACTTGGTATAACCTGTTGTTTATTGAGAATTTTGGTTATGTATTATAGTTTTATTTATCAATGGGAAGAATTCTCTGTAGTGCTTTTTATTTAATGGTCTTTTGCGTATGACTTGTGAATTTAGTCATTGAGATTAAAACATAATATAAGTAGGAAGATTAAGAAGCTAGTTTAATCCTTACGGATATGTTTGTTAAATACTTTTTTGTTATTTGGAAAATTACAGATTGTTTTAAAAATTTATTCATAGCTTTGATATACCCGGGATCATTAATAGTTTTACATATTGTATGGACACTTGCGTTTCGGTAAATACTTTATGTTGCCCTCTATCATGTCTATACGGGTTTCGACTGTGTTTCTGTGCAATAATGATTCATTTCATATGTTTGATAGTTGTTGGTAACTGATAATTAAAGAACTTACCCATTCCCTGCTCTTTCAACAATATTTTCTTTTCCTTGATGATAAAACTGTCAGTTGGTAACCTAATTGGAAAAATGCAATGGTTATTGTGAAATCATAAATTATCATTTAAAAAAAAAGGAATATCTGAAATTTTTCATCGACGTTACCATACCGATATTTATTACAAACAAACGACTTTCAAATGTTTCTCAAAAAGAATGAAAGGAAGATAGCATAAATTTTGAGCATAAAGTTCCTCTATTATATAGTATATAATACTATCTTTTATTTTTAAAGGAGGTGCGAAATATACCAGAGAGACAGTCAAACTTATAGATCGTAAATAAACTGAAAACACCATCACTAAAAGAGAAAACGACAAACAGATAAACAATAGTACACAAGACATAATACAGAAAACTAAAGAATAAACAACACAAACCCCACCAAAAGCTGGGGGTTAGCTCAGGCAGGTGCTCCGGAAGGACATCATATGTGAAACGATTATTCCATAACGGTCAACCAACTCGTGATAGTCTGTAAAGTTTACGAAAGGATAATTTCAACTTCACCATTTGGAACTCTTGGTTTAATAGCCTCCCTCTGTCAAGGAAATCATGGTAGGAAATACAAGCCCGTGAAAATCGTATCAATTGGGAGATAGAAACTCCGTATGCAGGCGCTGCAGGAATGTTCTACTTAGAAATGGAAAGTTCATAAGTGGGGAGCTGAAATCATCTGTTTTGTCTTAATGTTTTATTTTCTAATATTTTTTAATATTTTGGGTCCATCTACTTATTTTGAAAATATAAGCGACGACATTACAAATACCAACAATAGATATATAATTTTGAGAACTATAACAGTTTGACCAAATGCCAAGTGAAATTTTAATAAACACAGAGATGAACACTGATTTATCAATGTTTCTTGAACATTATCATGATTATGGTATAGATCTTTGCGCAAAGATATTTCTTTGAGAAAGTGCAAAGTGTAAAGAGATCGACATGACGGAACTTAAGAAGGACATTATGGATTCCTTTGTATGTTCTGGAATAGATAGTTCTGTAGTCGAACATTATAAAGACAATTTAACCGATATATTTGATAAACACGCCCCAGTCACGATCAAATAAGTTATGTTAAGACCTAATACAGAATGGTATTCAGACGATCTTAAGGCTGCCAAAAGAGGTAAGCGAAAAGCGGAGAGAAAATGGCGGGATTCGAAATTGGAAGTTCATCATCAAATTTTCAAGGAAAAGTGTAAAACTGTTAGTAAACTGTTGTATATCGCCAGTAACTCATTGTGTGATCCACTTCAGTCAGCAAACAGACCACGCCATTCAACCGAAACAGCATTAGCTAGAGCACATCATCATATAAATGCAGCTTTAGACAAACAAGTGCGAGGTTTGGCATGACACAGTACCAGGTTCAACCCACCATTTTTTCCTTTAAAAATGTCCTGTACCAAGTCAGGAATATGGCCATAGTTATATTATAGTTCGTTTCGGTGTGTGTTACATTTTAACGTTGTGTTTCCGTTGTGTCGTTTGTTTTCTCTTATTTTTGAGTGTGAATTCACATTACTATAAGACGTGTCACGGTACTTATCTATCCCAAATTCATGTATTTGGTTTTGATGATATATTTGTTATTCTCATAGGATTTTGTTTAATGCTTAGTAAGTTTCTGTGTGTGTTACATTTTAAAGTTGTGTCGTTGTTCTCCTCTTATATTTAATGCGTTTCCCTCAGTTTTAGTTTGTTACCCCGATTTTGTTTTTTGTCCATGGATTTATGAGTTTTGAACAGCGGTATACTACTGTTGCCTTTATTCATCAGTGGTATTCGTGCTTTTTGGATCTTCCCGTTGCATTCGATGTCATAGACCACATAATTCTCCTGGAACGTCTGTCGTTTGCGTATGGCATAACTGGTTGCGCTCTCGAATGGATTAAGTCGTATTTGAAAGATAGACATCAGCGTGTTGTAATTGGAACAACTACAACGAAGAAATGTCATCCGCTTGCAAGACACTAGTGAACAGTCTAGTAACATCCAGACTTGATTATGGGAATATTCTCCTGAACGGTATTAACAAGACTACGATGAACAGATTTCAAACAGTACAAAATACAGCAGCTCGTCTTATTACCAGGACAAGAAAACATGAGCATATTACGCCGATACTTGCCGATTGACATTGGTTACCCGTCCAATTCAGACCACAATTCAAAATACTTACTTATGTTTACTGCGCTTTGAATGGCATGGGTCCTGCTAACATTCGGGAACTGGTGAATTTGCACGTACCAAACCGATCTCTGCGTTCAAGCTCAACTAAACTACTTACCGTTCCAAAAGTGCGGACAAAGACGTACGGTGACAGACAATTCGATTGGGCAGCGGCATCTCTTTAGAATAATCTCCCGAACAGTTTAAGACAATGCAAGTCCTTAGAGTGTTTTAAATCTAAACTGAAAACTCATTTTTATCGAATTGCTTTTAAATCAGACTTTTTCTTTTCTCTTTTACGGGTTTTTACTAGTTCATGTAGTTTGTAACGTTTGTTTATAACGTGACTCTGTACTTTAATAGATCCCGTCAGTATGATATTGTTCTATTTATATGTCATTATGATATATTTCTATTATGAATTACAATATACGTTGAACCACAAACGTCAAAATCATTCAATCGCGTAGTTGAAATAACTATTTTTGGATTCTTATAAATTCTATATATAACTTTTGGACTAGTTTAAATCTCGGTCTATTTCTTAAATTTATTCTTACATACTTTTGATTTTTTAACCCTGTATGCTAACATTCCCATGAAAATTTTAAAATTGTTTGTACGTACATTGAACGACAAATTTATGTGACGTATAAAATTTTCTGACGTCAGACACTCAAATCAATAAATGTGTTCGTAGATAGTAGATGTTTTTGTGTTCTGTTAAATTGTTCCTTTTAAAATTGTTAAACGATGATGACTGATGTACCCATATTTTGACTATTATATTTATTGTGTCTGTTTATTTAACGCATCAATGTAAAATTATCGGAAATTGATGAGACTGTCATTAAAGTGAGAGGGTTAGCGCTATAGAACCAGGTTTAATCCACCATTTTCTACATTTGAAAATGCCTGTACCAAGTCAGGAATATGACATTTATTGTCCATTCGTTTTGATGCGTTTTGTTATTTGATTTTGCCATGTGATTATGGACTTTCCCTATTGATCTTCCTCTAAGTTCAGTATTTTTGTGATTTTACTTTTTTGTATAAACTTTTAATGCATTTTGTTTGTATACCTTTTTAGGATTGTTTGCTAGTTTTGCATACTTGTTAACCTAGATTGCTATTTTTTTTAATTTGTTGTTTAACAATGTTTTTTTGAATCGACCTTTTATATTATGGTAGGCTTTTTTGTTTTATATTTTATGTTAGTACTTTTTTGTTTTTGTCTTTGATTTGTTTAAATTACCATGCTGAATGTACAGCGCCTTAGAGTAATTTTTATTTTTTATAAAGGGTGCTCTATAAATTTTCATTATTATTATTATCATTATTTAAATCGTATGTAATATTAAGCAAGTGAAATATTTTCCTATTTATATTACGCTGTATACAAGACTACAATAAGACTACATTCCAAATAAAATTATACCTTTTGTATACAATGATTGGACAAAAATAAGTGTTTTGTCCTGGTCTATCTTTTTCCGTTGCACAATCATAATCTGAAAACATAATATTATATGATTTGGTAAATAAAAACGCACTAAAAAAATAATGGCTAACTTCGGGTTTTTTTCAAATCTTTTTTGTTTGTGTTTAAGTCTAAGAATATTTAAGGATCTTATACATCGGATTCATCAAATGAGTCATATACAGAAACCAATTTTGATTTTAAATGTCATATTTGCATACTAGAGTATTGCACATGCCACTTCATTTGTCTACAATACCTTTTCGATGTTATATATAACATTACTGATGTTTTAATTTCATCATTTAGGTGTAGATTTTCTTCAGAGATGCGATGAAAATGAAACACATTAGGCATTATGAAGTTCTGTTTTGTACTTCTTCCATTTATACATCCCTTGTTAAAACAGTGCTTAAACATGTTTCCATAATATTGAGGATAATATGTAAAACCAAATACCTATGAACATTGGTGAGTTGATAATAAGATAAAATGATATTATTTTGCCAAAAAAATAAAAGGACCAACATGTACTTCTAGTTTCATTATTCCATATTCTATGGTATCGTGTAATTAATCATTGATTATCTAACCTGGTGTAAGAAGTCCTCTATGTGGACAGCTTTTTTTGTAGCAATTGCAATCTTCCTCTGAAGGTATACAAGAACATAAATTTTTCGGTTTAGTGATGAAAGCATACCCTCGAGTATAATCACATCGGCAGGACCTGTCTGTTTCAGTTGTACCATTTTTGAACAGAAACTGGCCGTTTTCAATACATTTAGACTTCTCAAAGATACACTGGTTGCTAACATTGGACAATAAACGGATTGGCTGGTATCGCTCTATTTCACATTGCGTAAAATCTGGTTGACCTCTCAATAAATATTTATAACCTGAAAAAATATAAACTTTAATGAGATTTTTAAACGATTATCAAGAAAGAAATACATTCAATTTGTTATTTCTGTGACGTGAAGTTACCATTTTAACTATGGTTCAACCAGAAAAGCAGTATGGGAGCTATACATGGAATTCTCGATTTTAGCTGCGGGTGAACACAGCTGATTATTGACTTATCAGTTAGAATGATATGATCACATCAATATGCATTTGCTCAGTTGGCAGTGCCTTACACTTGTGTGATCTATTATATATATTGGGATACACAAGGAAGACAAAAAAGTGTGAGATTTTGGATGCACCAGTTACGAACTCTTGAACCTGATGGACTCAATGAGAGAGACGAAAAAAGATTTAAAAACAAATCAAAACCATAATTATCTTGAAATCATTCAAATTAATTAATAGAAATTCATACAATTAATCGAACATCTATAAATGTGTTAAACTTTTATTCCAAGTTCATGTAGTTGTAGCTACAAACATATTTTATGCAACATCATTCAATATGTTACACTTTCCCTCAACTCTTGTATAGATTTAGCTACAAAAATATTTTTTGTCATGCATCCGATTTCACCTTGAGAGATGCACACGCCTGATGAAGCTAATTTGTTTAGCGAAATATTGCGTATTTCTATTTAACATCTAATAGAACTTTTTAATGTATTAATTAGTGTGTTTAAGTTATATTCTTAGACATTTATATAATATTTAATTTCCACTTTTATAGACATTTTTAAAATAGCATTAACACCTTTGTCATGAAAAGTAAAACAAAATCAGATAACAACTACATGTAGTACTTATATTCTTAATTTTTGGTAAAATTATGATATAGGCTCAACGCAGTCGTGAATGTTCGTAGCATATTCATACTGATCACGAATGATCTCAAGTTCGACAAAACACTTTTGACAAAAAGGTAGGTGCCGTAACATTCGGAAAAAATCAGTTGATTTTGACAAATCGGAAATTAATCGTGGAAACATGATGGTAAATTGATAAATTCTGCTTTATCAGATACATTGTAACAATGAAAGCAAGTTCCTCTGTTGTTCGGAAGTTGTTCGGTGGCATGAACATTCTCGCAATTGCAACATATCTTGTATAATGTCTTTCAACTGGTCAATATCTGATTACATTTGAGGGAATCGATATACAGCAATATCGGATTCTTTACGTGATTAAATACATTTGTTTTATAATTTCAAGCCGCAAATGACAGGTTCTTTGATAGTCTTAAGACATATTTTAGTTGAAAATAGTACTAGGAACAAATGCAATAGTCATGTATGTATGGTAAGTTTTCAATAAAAGATAGAGATCATTTAATCCGCCATTGATTTGGTTATCCTTTATTGTCTTATACATTCTCATATTTGAATACAATTTGTATATCAAGTTATCAGGAGTTTCAAATAGTGAAGTTGAAATCATCTCTTTGTCAATTTTATTGACGACATCACGAGTTGGTTGCACGTTATGGGATATCCGTTTCACAGAAGATATCGGATTTGCTCCTTATGTCGTAACTATTATGTGACCTTCTGAAATATACTATTAACCGGGCTTGTCATAGCATAAGCAAACTACGGGTGCCACATCTGGAGCAGGATCTGCTTACCCTTTTGGAGCACCTGAGATCACCCCAATGTTTTGTGTGGTTCGTGTTGCTTAATCTTTAGTTTTCTATGTTGTGTTTTTCATTTGTCTGTTAGTCTTTTGACTTTTTTGTATTGACATTGTGAGTTTGTTTTCGATCCATGCATTTGACTGCCTATCTGGTATACTTCGCCCCTCTTTTACAGAGTTTCGAAAGCATTCTGAATAGGCAGAAGTGGAATAACAGTTTTTTGAAACACAAAAATGGCACTGTAACGCTTTTATTTATGTCATTTATATTGCTAGTTGTTACTGAAAGATATCGAATGAGAGTACATATTTCAGACAAAAACACATACACCATACCTGGCGGGGCGAAATCTGTCTTTGTTATGCATGATTCTACATTGAATCCTCTATTTTCGTCAAACAGACACGAATAATTCAATGCTAAAGATGTATTACACAATGCTGTTGCTCTAAAATTTCTCTCTGATGGACAAGGACATTTATTCCGGAAGGCTACGAACGATGGTAAATGGAACGCTATCTGTAAGTAGACTTTCATTCCTTGGCAATGTTTTAGTTTGTATACATAAGCAGCTATTAAAGTATCAGAAATAAAGAAATCATTCAATGAATTAAAGGAATTATAGCTTGCTAATTACAAGTTGTGTACGGTTGTTTAAAAATATTTACAATAATTATGTGACATACAAATCCGCCAATTTATTTGAGTATTTATCATTTACTATTGAAGAGTTTAACAGAAATATAGAACATAAGATAACATAACATGAGATGACAACGTTTTTCATGTCCATGTTAATTTTGTTGTATTTATTTTTTTCGCTTATCGACTGAGTGTCGTTGGCAAAATGTTAACAGCACATTTCAATTTAGTGAGAATACCTTTTCCACCGTGAATATAAAAGCACTGCGAAAGTTGATATATTAAAACACCAAAAGTTGTTTTAATCACAAGTATCAAAAGTCCTACTAGTATTTGACAAGATTATTTGTATTTTGTGTTTGCTTTCAATGTTATAGACTTTGAACTTGATTTGGCTTCAAATTTTATTGACTATCATGCCACATATTGAGCAGGATCTGCTCACCCTTCCGGAGCACCTGAAATCACTCCTTGTTTTTGCTGGGGTTCGTGTTGTTTATTCTTTAGTTTTCTATGTTGTGTCATGTGTACTTTTGTTTGTCTGTTTGTCCTTTTCATGTTTAGCCATGGCATTGTCAGTTTATTTTCAAGTAATGAGTTTGACTGTTCCTCTGGTATCTTTCGTCCCTCTTCCATTTATAACGTGTCTTTTGAAGACGATACACATATTTGACGTACACAATTAAAAGCCTTAGACTGACAGAGAGAACGATTTCAGAAATATACAACCTAATAGGGACAAAAGGAACCCAACAGTTTACGAAAGGAAATAATAACACAAAAGAGGGAATTGAATTACATATGAGTAAATGGAATATCAAAGTCTAGAAAAAAAAGGAAAACTACTGGTGTTGCAATTATATGTATTTTGCGTTATTTAGAAAAGAGGGACATTCAAACTCAAAAAACGAAATAAACTAACAATGCCATGGCCAAATAAAAAAGACAAACGGAAAACCATAGTACACAGAATCCGACACATTCATGAAAAGGGAATGGGAGTGTAGTAACTAAACAAAGAAAATATCCTCCATCATCGGCGAAACGGATATTTAAGATTGCATTTGATTTGAAGTTGAATATTTCAAAAAATGTAATGAATAATTGAACAAAATAGCATCAAGGTAACGCGTAAATACGTAAATAAAACTTTCTTAATTTATTATGCTCAAAAACGCCCGGGTGGATAAATCTTTATACGGAAATATCAAACCCAAAATGGGAGACCCAAGGTTGTATACCTAACTGTAAACTTAAGGAGCTTAATAAACGCCATGGCATGTAGACATAATCTAGGTTTTACCTATGCTTTCTTTGAAGTTAAATGTGTAAAGTTTTTAAGGCCTTTGATTCAGTTATTTTTGTTTATTTGTAAAATGTTTAGCTCCCGCAAAAAAGTGACAGTCAGCACTGTTCGTTCACTTTCCACAACTTCAACTTTCCTTGACAAACATTTTGAAATTGATATTATTGAACTGAATTATTTTGTTTATATCTTTCTATGTAATTCATTTGACAAAATAATCAATATTTTCAAACAATTGATAGTAGTCTGTTGTTTTCAGTTTCAGTTGATCTCATACAAGAAATTATCATACCAGGCATATAACAGACCACATTTTCATTCCAAATTCAACGTGTTGTCATCAAGTATATATAGCTTTTAAAACTTGTTCATCTGCAATATATGAATAAGGAATGCAAGAATTTTTTAAAGTATGGTATATATCGATGTAAGCATTTACACTTGTGAATTTATTAATTAAAGGCATCAGAAGTACCAAAGTTCAATTACGCCAAACGTAATATAAACATATATAAAAAAGAAGATGTGGTATGATTGCCAATGAGATAACTGTCCACAAGAGACCAACATGACACAGAAATTAACAACTATAGATCATCATACGGCCTTCAACAATAAACAAAGCCCATAGTCAGCTATATAAGGCCCCGAAAAGACAATGTAAACAATTCAAACGAGAAAACTAACTGCCATATCTATGTACAAAAATGAACGGAAAAAAAAAAGTAACACATAAACAAACGACAACAACTGAATTACAGGCTTCTGACTTGGGACAAGCACATACATACATAATGTTGCGGGGTTAAACATGTTAGCGGGATTCTTACCCTCCCCTAACTGGGACAGTGTTATAACAGTACAACATAAGAACGAACTATAATGAACGAACTTAATACATATATATGTATTAAGGGAAAACAAATGATTTTTCTTGTATTTCCTCGTTTTGCTGCTTTTTTGCAGTACAGCTTGATGTAACAAGAAATTTAATTACAAAAATAAAAAGTCTGTTATAAAAAAGCAAAATCAAAAGTTCTAACACATCAAACTCATGGATATCAATAACCTTCTTCACTTGTTACTGACATTTACTTATGTAAAAAATAATGAATTACATTAGGTTTTAAAGCTATCTAAACCCCTCGCTTGTATGACAGTCGCATAACAATCCATAAAAACTGAAAACAAGGTTTAAATAAAGTAAACAGAACATTTCAAAAATAAGGGTACAGCAAATATCATTCTTTTATTTTATTAATCAATATTAAAACAAACAACCATGTCAATAAAGATAATAACAAATGCATATAGACGAAGCACATAATTGTAAGCCAAGCTGAAATGATGCGAATGTTTGCTTATAGTTTTTAATTCACTAAATTTGATCACCATACGTTATGTCTTTCTTTTCTGAAATTTCTAATATAGTAAGTGCTGTATTTTTTCTGCTACTATGATAACATTTTAAGCTTCAGTTATTGTGAGATTTGCACAAAATGATCACTACAAGCTTGGTGGCATTAACATTTCCTCAAGATACATGTAGCGCTCAGAGCAGGGAATAAATAAATATTCTAGAAAAATTGACAACATCAATCATAATAATATTCCATGCAAAAACATTGATATCTTGACTTTTTGACGTATCATATAAAAAAAAAAGATGTGGTATGATTGCAAATGAGACAACTATCCACAAAGGACCAAAATGACACAGACATTAACAACTATAGGTCACCGTACGGCCTTCAACAATGAGCAAAACCCATACCGAATAGTCAGCTATAATAGGCCCCGATAAGACAATGTAAAACAATTCAAACGAGAAAACTATTTCTATGACTATTTCTACACGTCCTGTTGACAACTTCATTGTATATTATAGTAGGTGGTTGCAATTATTTTAACAAAAAAAACCAACGGTATTTGACGTTTAATATCACTTCAATTCAGTTACGATGTACATTCAGAGAAACATAATCATAGGGCAGTTTAACATGTTTCAGACATAACTTTTAATAAAAAGACGGCTTATGATGTCTGAACAACCCCTTTTTGCGTGTCCTATTTTTGATATTAACACATGTACACATCAATAACCCAAGTACCGAATGATAAAAGAAAAAAAAAACATAAGACGTTATTATATCTTTCAAGTGTTTCGACCCCTTGAAATTTCGTCATTAACTGTTAGAAATGTAGCTGTATAACAAAAATTACAGAAATATGTGATGTACCTATCTGTCGTGTACTTTATCAAAATAACAATCATGTTACCAATCTAGCTTAAAAACATTGATGAAATAATTAAGTTTCAGCTTCTAAAACACTAGTATTATTTTACTATTAGTACAAATATATCTTTCATATTTAAATATCGAGACAAATTGTGTTTTCTTTATATTTGTGCGATAAGTAAAAAGTGATTATATTTCAAATAAATGCAATAACAAACCTTACCAACATTTCAACATTTCTATCTATACACAATTCGCCAATGCAACTTAATTGTATGCGTGAATAACATGTACAAAAGATGAATGACACACCAAGATACAATGTATATTTATTGCAAGAGATCTATAAATACAAAAAAAAACTAACAATGAAATTGTATTCATGACAATCAGCGTGAAATCTTTATCGTATTTTATAATAAGGAGGTCATTGAAACTGAAACAAAACATAACTGACATTGAATACAATCTTCCTCTTGTAAAGAATGCGCATGTCTAATTTCATGTCCTGTTATAGTTTTACGTTTAGTCATTTTTGTGTTTCATTGCATCATTAACTTTCGTTCAAGATTTTTGTACGTTTATTCATTTTGGCCTGAGGCATTATTGTTATGTCACTAATTATCGAGTATGGCAATTTTTAATATCCGTCACTTTGATAGTTCATTGATAATGGACGTCATATTTAACTCCGTAACATGTAGAAGAAACTAAAATAAAAAATTATTAACAAAGGCCAGATGCTTCTGACTTAGGACACACATAAATGCCGCGGGGTTAATCATGTATTAATTGTATGAGATTTCAACAATTCTCCTAAAACATCTAGTAAATATAGAAGAAAAAAACCGCAACAATACGCACACAGCATATAAGACGTTTAGTAATATAAAAGAGTTGATGTGAAATACTTGAACGTATACATGCATAGAATGTCTGAAATGATGAACTTCTTGTACTTGTTCATTTCACATTATACAATTAAAAATACTGACACAATTTGCATAAAAAATAAAAGATGCATGTTTTTTTTTAATTTTTTGCTATTTGCTTTGAACCAGTTGGCAGTAACTCTCAGATCTTTTTGTATTCGGGATGTACCAGTACCTAGTCACATTCACGTCAACTCTGTGTTTTTATTCGGAGCCTTCTACAGCTTTCTTTTGTGGTATGGGCTTTGCTCATTGTTGGCAGTTGTAGGGTGACCTATAGGTGTTATTTTCTGTGTCATTTGGCATCTTGTGAAGAGTTGTATCATTGGCAATCATACCACATCTTCTTTCCTTGGTTGTTACAACAACCTATGAATTGGCGAATACACTATTAGTGTTCACTTTAATATTTATATACAATAATTGTCTTCATGTAGTTTAAGATAACAATATTGCTTAATCTGGTGTAACACATCAATAATCCAAAAAACAGCAATAATTAAAATGCAATTGTACAACCTGTTTCATATTTAATATCGACCATCATTTTCCTGAACGCACAATACCAATTTCAGAAACGTATTCAACACGGGATAGCATGGTTTGGATGGATGTCAGTTACACAAGGAGTGAAAACAATTCCAGTCATGTCTATTTTGTCTTATCTGTTTAATTCTAGAATTTAATCGATAAGGTTTTTCTAAGACGGAAATGAAGTATATAGGTTAGAATACCGATTGAATTATTTTACAGCAGTACAACAATATTGCAAATAGGATATAAACATGATATTTCGAACAGACAAGATAAATCTTTCATAATTGAAACTTAACACTGTTGATATATGGGTTGCATATACAATATTAGACATGTTAGATGCTTCAGCAGTTTTGTGCACACCTAACATGCAGGAATTATAACAAACTAAAGAATATTTGTTCTCTGTTTACTATTAATTCTGTTCCAGCATTTTTTGTTTCTTTTTCATAAGCAGTTCTTATTTAGATTATCCTCCTAAATATTTGCTGAAACAGTTCTGAATTTGACGGTTTACATAATATTGTCAATTTGTCGGTAAATGTTTGTTTTGTAGTATACGGGTTTGATTCTTACGGAAGATCGAAGCTACACATTTAAAACAAAATGTTACTTCTAAGCTATAACCAGCGCTACAGGTATCCAAACTACTCCAGTTAGATTACAAAAATACTGAAAACAACACCTTTAAGTATTTCTTGCGTCCGAAGCGCAAGTTGACGAATAACTATTCAGTTGTTCGTTTTTGTATTTGTGTATTTTTGCATTGTTTTACAATTTTATCGTTTTGTATGCAAGTATAATTCTCCATTATGTACAAGCTTTTTGACATTTTCCTTCTCCATTTACGATTGCTACACCCATTTACGAGGGTAGGGTGTCTCATAATATTGTATATTGTTTTGAGTGTAATGTATTTTAATAATTTTGCATGCTTTTGTTTGTCTTTTGTCGTTTTTAATTATTGACCTTGGTGCTGTCTGTTGATTGTGATCACATCCTTTCCATCGTCTCTTTCGACACGTTTACCATCCGTTTTGAGATATTGATATTGTAAATTGTTTGCTCTTTTATCCTTTAATTTAGCTATTTGCGGAAATGTTTTAATCAAAGATCGGTTGATTTTCGACATGGCATTTTCTGTTTTATTCATTTTGTTATTTGATAAATTTCTAGAAACAGGTTCTACCCACCATTTTGTGTCAAAATGTCCTGTACCAAGTCAGAAAAAGGCAGCTGTTATATTATAGTTTGTTTCTGTGTTGTTGCATTCTAGTGTTTCTGTTGTGTCGTTTTTCTCTTATATTTGATGTGTTTTAGTTTGAAACCAGGATTTGTTTTTTATCAATCGATTTATGAACTCCTATTGCCTTTATTTATTAGATTTTTTTTTATTTAAACCAGTGCAGAATTAATATATCCAGTTATTCAGTTGTTATTTGAGCAAGACATTTTTGTTTCGTGTGGATTTTATTTAAAATTCGTATGGTAGAATTTAAAATATATAAACACGGTACAGTGTATATATTCTGTTTGACTAACAAAAATGAGCTAATCATGAGAAATTCCTATAATCAACAATATTATAAAACAGTCAAAAAGTGTTTGATTGAAAAGTTCAACATTACAAATTCACATTGCATTACACTTACGCTCGAAAGGCGGCAGTTAAATCGCAATAACCACTAAACGTTGATAAAATATCATACGTAATTAAAATCATTCAGCTGGTATGCCTTTGTATAATTACTTCATTCAACTGAATATTGATTATCGGTGATAACCTTTAAATGAAATATGAGAACGCGATGTACTATTCTGTTCTTGTTATCTTCTTTATACCTACACCTTTCCTATGCATATTTTGATCTTATACCAGGGTTGAAATTAAATCACAAGCGAAAAAACAGATCCTTTTGAAATAAGTTTAACATTTAACCCCTATTGTATTATCGTTATTGATATGGATTATCTTGAAACACGACACTTTTTGGTAGTTGTATATAACACTGTATAATCTAACGGTCATCTATGGGAATATTCAACAAACAGTATTATCTTCTTTGTCTTTTAATTGAAGTCATGTGCAATCATCGGTTTTCATTAATGTTAAAGGATAGAAAATATCATACAATGCACTTTCATGCTAACTAGTTCAACTCAAAGAACAAAAGAGAGTACAAATAGAGAAAAAAGCAACATGTATTCGCAAATTTGAAACAGTTAAATGTTTTAATTAATTTTGTGTAAGTATTCGTCAGTGGCGAGTAACATATTATTACGCATGTGTTGATCAATAGTAAGTACAAATTCATTACAGCATCTACAAATTGTAATAGAAGGGTCTATACACACAACTTAAGATGTTTTTATTTTTGTGTTTAGTATTAAAACAGAAATAAAATTGAGATTAATTATGTGGAACGTTTCAAACATAAGTACAAAAAATAAATACCGAACTCCGAGGAAAATTCTAAACGGAAAGTTTTTACGCAAATGACACCATTAAAACACAAACACATCAAACGAATGGATAAAACTGTTATATTCCTGACTGTGTTTCTTATGTAGAAAACATGGTTTAATAGCTAGCTAAACCTCTCACATTTATAACTGAGGCATCACATTTCATTATATTGACAACGATGTGTGAACAAAACAAACACACATGATAGGAAAAAATTTCACAAATAAGGGTACAACAGTCAACATTTTCTTATAATGTTTATTAATATAAAAGTCATGATTTGAAAATTGACGTCTATGGTATGGTACGTTTATGCACAAACATCCATTAATCTTTTAGGAAATATCAAACACATAAATTCAACTTGTAAGGTAGAATCGTTGCCTCGAAAATCTGTTGTAAACATGTAAAATATAAGGACGCAATCTGGACTTTCTTATGAATACAACTGTACAATGTCATCTATAACCTGTAAAACTTAGATATTTACTATCACGTTATGTCTGTATTAATGTTTCTGTAAAACAGAGATTTCTGATGACTATTTTATTTTCTTTTTATTGAAAAAATATCAAATGCTATTGAAGTATTTATATTCTGTACAGTTGCGTAGCGAAAAGTAAAAGCACAAAAATACTGCACTCCGAGAAAAATTAAAACAGTAAAGTAACTAATCAAATGGCAAAAGCTCAAACACATAAAACGAATGGATAACAAATGTCATATACCTGACTTGGTAAAAGCATTTTCTGATGTAGAAAATGGTGGATCAAATCTTGTTTTATAGCTAGATAAACCTCTCACTTGTATGACAGTCGCGTCAAATTTTATAATAATGACAACGATAGGCGAACAAATAAAACAGAAATGATAGGTAGAATTGTCATAAATAGGGATACAGCAGTCAACATTGTATTATAATCCTAAAAAAATTGAAAACAAACTTATATGTAACTAAGAAGCACAAAAGTCATTTAGACAAAGCACCTAAAAAAATTAGAGACGAGATTACAAAACTTTACCATAGCACAGTGACACAATGGCGGAATGCATAAGTACAGAGTCAAGTAATACGCCACAAGTAAAGATGAAAGACACGATGACAAAACATAATCATAGAAAAATATCACAATGACGGGATTGGGGGGGGGGGGTCAGGTTCCGAGTAATTTAAGTTGTTACTACTGTAATCAATAGCCAGTCAGCATTGAGGTTGTGAGTCCGAACACCGCTCGTACAGGTGCAATCGACTTCAATCTAAATTGAATTGGATTGTCAGTTTTCCTAGTTAAAGGTCTATGGTTTTCTCTGGGTTTCATCCACCAATAAAAACTGGCCGCAGAGAAATAATAAAAAAAGCGGGGCTTCACATTGACAAGAAAACCAAAAATTAAACAAAATCTATGACGGGATGTAAAAGTACAGAGTCACGTCAATTAGATAAAACAGACCAAACTGTAAAAGCAATATTCATTAAGACAAATAGAAGAATTATATAACACGTTATTGAGATGATAAACAATATCAGTACACATAATCTATACTTCAAGACCATCATGTATTTTTGTAATACCCTACTATCTACAGTCGGACATAACAAAGCCATTTGCACAACTTATCGTGAACAGCCTTAATAAGGTTGAGTGTATATCTTGATTCAATCATTTCGTCTTTTCGTTCATCTCATTTTAAAGAAGTTAATTAGAGACGGTGGTTTCGGGTTAAGCAAGATGAAAGTAAAGGGAAGTAAAATTAATTATCTGTGTTGCATATCAAACACGTAGGTAATAAATGTTTTTTCAGTAAAAACGAGGTGCAATATTTTAAAAAGATTGTCAATATTTAAACATCTCAAGATGAATTCTCAGGTTAATATTAGTCAAATAGAACGCTGGGATATGAACAGTTCGGTAAGTGTTTTATTTTCTCAATTCACTATGTTCAACCGAAAAAAAATATTTATATACTCTAGACTCCTTATTTTCTAACGACACTCCAATACCAACCACGAAAAATGATACGTATGTCTCAATTATTTGCAGTGAAACTATTTCTGTATGAATAAAACAAACACTAAATAGAGACTGTCAGGTGACCATCTTCGAGTGTACAAAGAAAGCATGTCAGATGCCGAGTTTTCTAGAAACAGACAAACGTTTATCAAGATTGTCAGCAATGTAAACAGATCTTTTGCGTTTTCGGTTTTCCAACGACCGTGCGCTTTAAAGAGTCTGTCTGAAATTCCATTATTTGCGGCTGCAGAAGTACCGCCTGATCTGAAACTATGAAGGCCAAATAATTTAGCATCTAGACCAATGAAAGAAAGTGCAGCTTTGACAATTTCTCCTGCACGTGTATATAATAGTTTTGCATTTTTTTTCTTAAAACAAACTCGTTATCTATCTTAACGTATACAATTGATCTGAAAATCTACATATCAGAAGTCAAAACAATGTCACCTGATTTTATGTAATCTAACAAAATTGCTACAGGAAAAAATGGTGTATTCGTTTTAGCTATAACAACGCTTTTTTCTTTCCGGTCTGTTTTGCTGCTACAGATAAAAATTTCTGAATATTCTGGTTTGAAAGCCAGATTGTTGGCCTTAATTGAACATAGCTCACTATATCTAAAAAAAAACCTGCGTATGAAACCGTACAAATAGATAATTATCGCAAATCTCTAAGTGTCCTGGGATTACAAAATCTATTAAACAATGATTTTATAACAGTGGCATCTATGGGTTCTTTCTTCTATACAGGCCTATTCAAAATTCGTTTTGAAGATTCGACTACACTACGAACTAAATCAGATTCCCAAAGATCAACTAAATTTGCTAACTTTTGTGCCAACTTTATACTGTAGAAAGCCGTTTCAACTGCACTATAATGCTTTACTGTCTGCTTACGTAGAATTCACTTGCCGGTAGGATTGAACATATGTCTGGATAGTTTTGCGCCCATGCTAAAAATCTTTTAAAGCCGTAAGCATACTTGGAAACGGTAGTCTTTGTTCTCGAATCAATTTCTGTTGAACGTAAATGAAACAAAAGTCTTTTCAAATCTGAACTTTGTACACGGTCACTGTCATTCCAAACTCCTGATGAAAAAATTCTCTGCAAACAAAACCTTTTATTTTTTTTTAAGGAAAACATTGAATCAACTTAAATATATAAATATAATTACCTCTAATGGCCAGATGTGGCACAGTGACCAAATATCACCCAGTGGTGAACACAAAAAAGGTCCAATGACCAAATAAAATACATCTCAGGTCCAGTGACCGAGTACACTACCAATGTAGGTCCGGTGACAAGTATATCTGTATAAACATACACCGTCATGTAGTCCAATGACCAAATTATACCATTTCCAGTGACGAATGTTTTCTACAAAAAAGTTGTTAAACATTACCATTTAGTTTTACTGCTAGAACTGTACCGGAAAATTTCCCGTTTGCAAATATTGAATTCAAGTTATGTCCAGGTACAAAAATTATATCGCTCACATGAAATTTTAATACGTATTCCACGTATTCCTTGTAACATAAATTCTCGTTAAACAGTAATGGACAAAATGGTGCTGAAGGCCATCTAGGGACAATTAAAGTGCTTTTTGCTCAGCACTTAACTAAATGGTTAATTGTCTTAAATGCTAGCGAAACTGGAGGTACTAACTAGTTGTTTTCACAAGACCAATAACATGTAAAAGCATCTACAGCTGATGTACCAGGTTTCCAATAAATAGAACTAAATCTTTTAGTTTTGCGTTTTCAGTATCAAATCTATCAAAACTATTATGAAATTTAAAAAAATCATCTGCATCTACTATTCTTCTTAATTAATCAGCTTTTTCGTTTTGATCCCGAGGGATCCAAAGTACGTGTAAAGAAATGTTGTGTAAAAACACAAATATCAACAATGTCTAAGTTCTGTAACTCGGGCACCTAACTGCCTTTCCGCCCTATACTTACAGCATTTCTGTGTGTACTGTAACCGTACTATTTCTAAGTACTTTATTAAAAGATTTTAAGCATATTTGTATCGCTTTAATCTCCCTCCATCTGGAGCTTCTAAATTTCTCATGATTTAGCCACATCTTGTGAAAAATATAAGCTGTATCTGAGACAAAGCCACCCGCGCCTGTGTCACTCGCATCTGTAAATACATGAAAAGCTGAATAAATATTAAATAAGTCAGAAGGTTTTAGCAACAAAATCTTCTCTTGCCAAAATCCCAACTCTTCAATACAATCTGGAAAAGTAAAAATATTTACAAATTGCATGATCCTAATGCCCACGTTGATTGATCACCGAGAAAATATTTCTTGTCATAATCTGTGTGACACTGCCAATAGCAGGCTTCAATGATATAATCATACCGCAAAATCCAGTTAAATCTTTGATTTAACTCGTGAATCTGTTTGTAATAAATTGCATAACTGAACAATATCACTTATTTTTTGTCTGGAACTGAAAGTTTTCCCAATTTCAAATCCTAGTGAAAACCTTACCAGTCTAAATATTGCGATGGGTTCCAGTTGCACTTAAGATACAAACCCCGAATTAATTAGGTTTTCACTTTTTGAGAATGTAAAGTACATATATCAGACGTTTCAGCTACACAGAACCCGTCGTCTAAATAAACAACTACTTTCATGCTTTTTGCCAATTTTTAACCAACGGTCTTATAACTT
Organism: Mytilus edulis; assembly: GCF_963676685.1. NCBI lineage: Eukaryota > Metazoa > Mollusca > Bivalvia > Mytilida > Mytilidae > Mytilus > Mytilus edulis. The sequence goes on along the minus strand of NC_092350.1, from coordinate 65,198,649 downwards.
TAGTAAATATACAACCGCTTGTTTTCAGGCCAAATGGAAGTACCGTAAAAACATAAAACTTGTTTTTCCATTGAAAACATAAATACTGTCTGTGTGCATGGATGACGTCTACGTGATGATAACCCGACTTTAAATAAAAAATGAAACCAAAACTTTCAGACTTAATATATTGACTAACTGTTTTCAAATCTTCAAACTTTATTCTTCTCAAAACTAAATCCAATTTAAACCTTTCTTTACCCTTCGAACTGACAGATACCGTTGACGGATTTATAACATGTGGTCTAACGGAAACTACCTCAGCTGACCCTAAAATAACAAGATCATTAAGAAGCTTCGTAGCTCTAGCGGGCCTTTTACTGTCAATATACTCTACGGCTCTGTCAATACTGTCTATTATGTCGGAATTTAACTCAACTGTATCTGATTACCTTTGAAACGAAACGTGGTCTCAACCTTTTTTACCTTTTTTGCCAGACTGTGAGTTTTGTCGTCCAAGTTTCTCTCGATACCTGCCAACTTGCTGTTCATGTAAGTCTTGAACAAGGAAAACAAATCAGCATTACTAACGTCTTCGTCGGAATTTCTATTTGGTTCAACGGACTCCTTACTTGGTATGGGTACATCTCTGTCGGACATTATAACTCTTCCTATACACAAATACACGTATACAATACTCGTAAGTTGGATTCCACCCTTGTCGATAACTTTTCTCGTGCACGCACGACTTTAAATACTAACGAAACTTCTTATTCTATTGTTATTACAATTAGCCCGCTACCTGAACTCGAAAATGCAAAGGTAAATTTAAAACGGGAGAATTCCATCAACTCGGACAAAATGTTAAACTATATCAACCAACAGAACGAATGACTTACAATTAAAGCGTGTAATCCTCGTTTGGTGATATTTTTAAAGCTTTTACTTCAATTAAATGTTGTCTCTACTAAGACATGCACTATTAAGTTTTTTTTAATTCTTTGCTAAAATCTTAACTGTGTGCATGCTGAATGTCCAAAAAAAGGGTAAACTACCTTAGTGTAACAATTTGAAGGCTGTGATTTGACACTAGCATATTTGTTACATAAGATAAATAATGTAACATGATTTCTGACATCCCTCCTATCCCTCTCTCTCTCTTGCTCACTCTATCTCTATCTAGCTCACTCGTTGGTTCTTGCTCACTTACTCACTCACGCCCACTCTTTCCCTGTATCTGTCACTCCATCACTCACTCACGCCCACTCTTTCCCTGTATCTGTCACTCCATCACTCACTCACGCCCACTCTTTCCCTGTATCTGTCACTCCATCACTCGCTCATACACTCTTTCTGTCACTCACTCTCTCTCACTTTCTATCTCACTCTCTCTCGCTCATTTACTCTCTCTTACTCATTTACTCTCTCTCTCTCTTGCTCATTCACACACTCTCTCGCTCTCTCGTTTTTTCACTCTCTCTCTCTCGTTCTTTCGCTCCCTCTCTCTCGCTCACTCATTCACTCACTGTCTCCAGCTCATTGTCTCACTCTCTCCAGATCGTTGTCTCATTACCCAGCTCATTCACTCACTCTCTCGTTCTTACTTACCATTATATATTACCTTTCTTTAGACATCCTCCTAGGCAGTTTACAACTCAATAGGACTTAGTCCACTTCTATGATGACTGGCAGAAGCAATGCTTATGTTCTACTCCGCTGTGAAAAGTCACAGTATATCCAGGAGAACACCATTGTCTACCAGCATCAAACAAGGGCTACACCTTCACCTTCAGTTAAACTTCATGAGGTGAGGAGCAAGTTTATTTGTTTTTTGACATGAAACTTTAAATCTCAACCAAAATGTTGTATGCTTTGGTATTTTTACAAATGACTTCTTGCAGTTTTATCTTACAGAAGGATGTTTATGATATTCTGCTATCATTTGCATGATGGTTTTTCATCATTCTATGTACTTTTTTAGATATAATTGTCGAAACATGTTTTATTTAATAAATTATTGAGAAAATTGCAAATATCCACATTAAAGGACGATAACTGCTATTGATATTTTATTCAGATTGCTACCATGTGTCGGTACGTGTTTTGTAGAAACAGTTTTCAACAAGATCCTTGGTTTGTCTCAGAAAGCTAGCACACACTAAGTTTGTCAGACTTGGAAACATGGTTATATATCACCAAGATTTCGACAAAAAAGTACCAAAGTTGTGTTATCAACTTCAGTTATCGTTCAAAATCCATGGATCACAATTATAACGACTAGATTTTGACCGACTGCAATAATTGATTCTAAAAATACAAAACTGGGTAGAAATTATCATTAATAGGTGTAAAACCACTAATTCATAGCCCCATTGCTTTCTATGTTAAATTCTGCAATTTCAAGCATTGATAGCTTCTTCGTCTTTGTTTTTGTGTTCAAATAAAGTGGCAGTTATTTAATGTCAAAACTGTACCTTATCCTGACTTGTGCTGTAAAAATCAACATACCTTTATTTGCATATTAGAGCGTACTAGTTCCCTGAAGTTAAAAACAAGAACTTCTGATCTGAACAACAGGTCAAATGTGGATACGTGTATATCTGCGTCCATTCGTTTTTCGTTTTGAAATATCAAAAACAAAAAAACAAAAAAACGAAAGTGTTTTCATTTTTCATTTTTGATTTCATAAAAACAAAAATGAAAAACGAAATTGTTTTCATTTTTCGTTTTTGATTTCTTAAAAACCAAAATGAAAAACAAAAGTGTTTTCATTTTTCGTTTTTGATTTCTTAAAAACCAAAATGAAAAACAAAAGTGTTTTCGTTTTTGATTTCACAAACAAAAAACGGAAAACAAAAGTATTTTCATTTTTCAATTTTGATTTCTCAAAAACTCAAATCGAAAAATGAAAGTGTTTTCATTTTTCATTTTTGATTTCACAAAAACAAAAAACGAAAAACGAAAGTGTATTTATGTTATCTTTCCAACACAGTTTAATTGTCATTAAAAAAATGACAATGTTGTCATTTGTCATTCATTTAAAGGTCGTTAACGTATACATGCACAGCGGTTGTCAGATCAATACTACTTTAATCGAAGATAATGTCGACGGATGCAAAAGTCTTTATCAATCTAAACAATAAGGGTGCGTGATCTTTACTTTTAAGTTTGGAGAGATTAATCTAAGATGATAATATTGTAGCGTAACTAGTCCTTTTACAAATAAAGCAAACTATATATTGTTGGCGAGGGAAGAGCTCAAGGACTCCAGAAGAAGTGGAAAAAATGATACAAAATCTTTCACACCTTTTTTTTAATCTAAAGCGCAAGTTTTAATTTATCTATTTTATTATGTTCTGGTCTCGGAGCAAAATATATAGATACAGTGTAAGACTTTTAGTATTTACATGTATGAACAATATCAAAAGACATATGTAGGATGATGAAAAAAATAATGTAATCCACAAAGTCAAGTGTATGGCTATTGTTAGTTTAAACATATTTATTAATAGTGGATTGGAAATTTTCTCACCGGAACGGTGATCGAACCAGGAACTTATGTTTTTGTATAGTCCGATGCACTAACCTATGTTACTTTTGTATAATGAGGATCAATGGTCTAGTTCCTCGTTGAAGACCCTCCGTATGTATTCATTGGCTAGAGATATAGGGGGAGGGTTGAAATCTCACAAACATGTTTAACCCCACTATTTTTGCGCCTGTCCCAATTCAGGAGCCTCTGGCCTTTGTTAGTCTTTTACTATTTTTAATTTTAGTTTCTTGTGTACTATTTGGGGTTTAGTATGGCGTTCATACCTTGCTCCCTCTGCCTCTACATCAACCCCTACCACCACGCCCACGTGTTCTTATAGATTTTGGTGGCATGACTGTATTGTTTCCGAGAAATCTCCGTTTTAATCAGAAACAGAAGGAATGGAACTATATTGATATGAAACACGATATTGACGGTATTGCTGAGAACGTAGTAAGATCGCGGTATGAACGTAGTATAGTCGTGGTAAGAACGTGCTATAATCGCAGTAAGATCGTGTTGCAATCGGATAACTCGTGGCATGGTCGTAGTGAGAACGTGAAGAGCGTAGAAAGATCTTTATAAGCTTAGTTAGGTCGCAGAATAAGCGCGGTGAGAACGAGGTTTAATCGTAGCGGGATCGTTGTAGAAGCGTAATTAGGACGTAGTAGCATCGTGAAAGCAACGAAAATTAACATTTTCATGCCGCTCATACCGCGACCTCACCACGATCTAAATTTATTTACTTTTGAATATTTCTACAATTTTAAGTAGTTTTCCACTCAAAAACACAATAATATTTTCAACATTTATTAAAACAATTTTTTTTTTACACTTTTTAACTTTTATGTTGTTTTAAAATATCAATTCGACTTGAATTTGGGATCCCGCTTACATGTTTAACCCCGCCACATTCAAAATGTATGTGCCTGTCCCAAGTCAGGAGCCTGTAATTCAGTGGTTGTCGTTTGTTTATGTGTTATATTTTTGTTTTTCGTTCAATTTTTGTGCATAAATAATAAGCTAGTTTTCTTGTTTGAATTGTTTTACATTGTCATTTCGGGGCCTTTTATATCTGACTATGCGGTATGGGCTTTGCTCATTGTTGAAGGCCGTACGATGACCTATAGTTGATAATTTTTGTGTTATGTTGGTCTCTTGTGGAGAGTTGTCTCATTGACAATCATACCACATCTTCTTTTTTATATTTATGAGTATATTAAATAAACATGTATATACCAAGCTAAGTCAGTTTATATCTTGTTTTTCGTCTGACTATACAAAAGGCGAGGAGAGCTACTTGATAGATCAGGTTGACTGATAAGCTGTCTATATAAAGTAATGGGACCATGCATGGCATGAAGACATCCCCAAATCACCGTATGCAATACTCAAAAAGACATCCAGAGCTTACCTATATTATTATAATATTCTATTCAAACTGGGTGACCCGGGAGAAAAACATTGAAAGTTTCCAAAGAACACACATACCCCTCAACTTTTAATAAGGAGCACCCCTCAACTTTTAATAAGGAGATTTGGTATTAATGCAAATGAGTCAACTATCCAACAAAGTTCAAATGTAGTGGATGTAAGCAATTATATATAGGCAACCATATAATCTTCAACAATGAGAAAAAAACATACGGTATTGTCGGCTACAATAGTCCATGAATTGAAAAATATGAAACAGTTCAATTGAGAAAACAAACAGCCTATTTTAAAACAACATGAATTACGAAAAACACATATAAAAGACATCAACAAACGAAAACCATTGAACTACATGCTCCTGAGTTGGAGCAGGCACATACAATATATTGTGGCGTTTAACATGCTTGTAAACAGCCGGGACAGTTTTGTTACAGCATAAGAACAAACTATACAAATCAGTAGAAAAGGGCTTAACGTATGAGATCGATACAAAACAGAAGGAAAAAAAAGGTCTAACAAAAACACATACCGAATGTGGCAGGGTATTTTTACCTCGTTTTCAAACAATCAAAGTACTGAAGTACTGAATATCGAATGACTGCAAGTTCTTTTGGATTGTCACAAGCACTTGTCTCAGAAAAAAAATCACATCTCTATACTTGTAAATAAGTGAAGTTAATGTACAGATATATTTTTTTTTGAAACTCAGTACACATATTCTATATCATATGATCTTTTTAATTTCAATGCCAAATATAGAGTTCTGACCCTCAATTCCACGGTCCACTAGACATGGAAAATGATAGTGCGAGTGGGGCATTTATGTGGTATGGACACATTCTTATTCAAATTCTTTATTAAAGAAGTCAGTAAATTTACTACAGATAATACTACATTTGTAAATTAGACGAACTAATCTAATCAAAATGTATATCTCTGATTTCGTAATACTTATGTGTATGATATTAATTTTAATAAGATCGTTGAACGAACGCGATCAATCTTAGGATTTTATTCTTGTCATTTTTTCCGACCGAGCAGAGCAATTAAATAGACGTCTTTCAAGCCAAAGTTAATATGTTTGCTATACACACATATGATTTTATTAAACTTGGTTATCAATTGTTAATAAAAAATACAGTCCTAGATAATAAAAAATCCTGAAATAAAACAGTAGTTGTCATTTGTTGATGTCGTTCTCGCTTCTCGTTTTTTAGCTCACCTGGCCCGAAGTGTCAAGTGAGCTTTTCTTATATCTTGGCGTCCGTCGTCCGTCGTCGTAACTTTTACAAAATTCTTCTCCTCTGAAACTACTGAGCCAAAATCAACCAAACTTAGCCACCATCATCATTGGGATACCTAGTATAACAAATGTGTCCGGTGACCTTGCCAACTAACAAATATGGTCGCCATGGATAAAAATAGAACATAGGAGTAAAAATGAAGATTTTGGCTTATATTTCAGAAATTAAAGCATAAAGAGCAAATCTGTCATGAATAAAATTGTTTATTAGGTCATTATCTATCTGCCCTGAAATTTTCAGATGAATCAGACAACCTGTTGTTATGTTGCTGCCCCTGAATTGGTAATTTTAAGAAAATTTTGCAGCTTTTGGGTATTTTCTTGAATATTATTATAGATAGAGATAAACTGTAAACATCAATAATGTACAGCAAAGTAAGACCTACAAATAAGTCAACATGACGAAAATGGTCAATTGACCCCGTAAGGAGTAATTGTCCTTTATAGTCAATTTTTAACAATTTTCATAAATTTGTACATTTTTACAAAATATTTTCCACTGAAACTACTAGGCTAAGTTCATTATAGATAGATATTTTCAACTCGACTCCTCGACGTAGACGCAGTCATGGTCATTGTCATTATACATCACCTTCTCTGCATGATGTCTCTATTAATGACTAGGTGTCATTCATACAAAAGCCGTTAGGTATTCATCACATTCGCACGAAACTTTATTCATTACCCCTTTCAAAACTTCATTCTCTGTTCAATTTATGTTTGGAATCCACTGTTACAAACCCTCTTTCAAACCAATACAAACTTCAAGCTATAATTTCGGATATTGCAAGTCACAGACTTTTCAAGCCAGTTCGCATTGGAAAAGATGAAAAAGAGAAAAGATCTTTTCTAAATCTTTTCTTTGCCAACAAAGGTCTCGATGGCGTCAAACTAGGCAATATACTTCATCATAAATTAGTTCAATCGAAAATAACTCCTTATTTCAAAGACCAGTCTGTACCAATAATTTCTTATACCTATACCAAACCTATTGCAACTAAAATTTTCAATTACAAACGCGTTTTGCAGAATCTCGATATTGACGACTTCAAGTTTAAACTTCATGATTGCACTTGTGCTAGTTCCCAATTCACATATAATCCTACTGGCCACGTTATTACCGATGACCTTAACATTGTTAATAACAATTATCTACGAAATGTGTTATCGAAAGGTCCGAAATATCGTGAGCCTAAATCCATCAATTGGAAATACAACTTTAAAATTTTGATGGACTCTGCCAGGCAATGGGCTAAACGTGAAAAGGAAGACGTAGACACTCTATTCGAATGGATTAAGGCAGTGAAGTCGTTAATACAAATCAGAATTAAGAAACTGAATGGGTCCATCAATGTCCATGCTACGTCAATCTTTAAAGACCCAAATGTTGCTAAACACTTATCCGACCTCCATGATAAATATGTTGTTGTCCCCGCAAACAAAGCCCCAAATAACATCGTTTTTTGTCTGTAAAAGTCACTACATTAATTGCTTGATAAACGAATTAGGTATAGACAATTCTCTTGGAAACTCAACATATATCCTCACGACACTTACTAAAGAGGAAATCCTGGATAATCATAGGTCTGTTCTTTGTTCCTTTGGTATTTCAACCAAAGATGAAGAACTGGATCTTCCATCACTGTATGTGATACCTCATCATCATACTTTATTTCCTCCTAAAGGAGATTGACAAAATGCATATAAATTATGTACAATTACAAAGTTTTGAAATTAGGTAATAGAATTAATGTCACTAAATATTTTGAATTCAAAAGTATTTACAGTCTACAGTATGTAAGATAGGGAAATCCTTCGTTAAGGACGTCTAAACAATGCTCTGGTGTTAAAAAGTCCAATAGAGCTTCGTGATTGCCAAGCAGAAAACAGGACACGTACTCGTCTGATTTTGAAAGCAGTGTGTATAAGAAATTGTCACTAGTCATTTCTGATAATCTTTTATATAGCAAGTGTCTTTGTGTTTGAAGTTCTGTTCACATTGTAATTTGATGGTAAAGTGTATCTTGAACAAAGTGTCCACACAAGTTGCAGTTTCCGCTAGTCGGGGGAGTAGACCAAAGTTTAGCTACATGTTTAGCGGTTCCAAGTGCTCCACGAAACCTCTTTTTAAATTATTAACATCTATTTTATCAGCAATCAAAGACGGGCTTCAAAGTTATTGTGAAACTGCCTATTCTAGAGGTGGCGTGAATCAGATGTGGATACTTAAAAATTCCAAAGATCTTTTCAAGTACATACAATCTAACTCTCTTTCATCTTGTGACAGTATTAAAACATTTGACGTTTCTACTCTTTACACAAGTATTCCACATTCCAAACTAAAAGACAAATTGAAAGAGTTGGTATTACTTTGCTTCATAAAAAAGAATGGCCAACGTAGATACAAGTATCTTGTCTTAGGGAGGGATAAATCATACTTTGTAAAGAATGACTCTGATTCAAAAAAAAAATTCTCTGAAACCGATATTATCAAGATGCTTGATTTCTTGATTGACAACATATTTGTAACGTTCGAAGGACGTGTTTTTCAACAGACTGTCGGAATCCCAATGGGAACAAACTGTGCCCCTCTACTTGCCGACTTGTTTCTTTATTATTATGAGGCTGACTTCATGCAGGAACTCCTTAGGAAGAAAGATAAGAAGTTAGCAATATCCTTTAACTCTAATTTCCGCTATATAGATGACGTTCTTTCACTAAACAATTCAAAATTTGGTGACTATGAGGAACGCATCTATCCCATTGAATTGGAGATAAAGGATACTACAGATACAGTTAAGTCGGCTTCATATCTTGATTAACATCTAGAAATTGACAATGAGGGTCGGTTGAAAACAAAACTTTACGACAAAAGAGATGATTTCAGCTTTCCAATTGTGAACTTTCCATTTCTAAGTAGCAACATTCCAGCAGCACCTGCATACGGGGTATATATCTCCCAATTGATACGATATTCCCGTGCTTGCATTTCCTATCATGATTTTCTTGATAGAGGGTTACTTCTCACAAGGAAGCTATTAAACCAAGAGTTCCAAATGGTGAAGTTGATATCATCCCTTCGTAAATTTTACGGACGCCATCACGAGTTGGTTGACCGTTATGGAATAACCGTTTCACAAATGATATCGGATATGTTCCTTACGTCGTAACTACAATCCCCTTCCCTTTCATGAATGTGACCTACCAATTTAGACTATTTACCGGATTTGTAATCACATAAGCAACACGACGGGTGCCACATGTGGAGCAGGATCTGCTTACCCTTCCGGAGCACCTGAGATCACCCCTAGTTTTTGGTGGGTTCGTGTTGTTTATTCTTTAGTTTTCTATGTTGTGTCATGTGTACTATTGTTTTTCTGTTTGTCTTTTTTCATTTTTAGCCATGGCGTTGTCAGTTTCTTTTAGATTTATGAGTTTGACTGTCCCTTTGGTATCTTTCGTCCCTCTTTTATGTAGACGAAACGCGCGTCTGGCGTAAATAAATATAATCCTGGTACCTTTGATAACTACTTTATTAAACCTGCACCAGTTTAAAAAGTATAAGAACGTATCACATCGAAAGCGATATATACATGTGTTACATATTTTATCTGAAATATGTTATTAGAATAAAGAATATCTTTTGTTTTACCTTGACATCTTTGACACCGATTGTCTAATTTGCGTTAATAACACTGTATGATATCGAACGTGACATAATTAAATCAAAATATTATGATGTTCTTTACATTAATAGTCCAGATTTTTCTGATTGGGTTCCATTTATATATCCTCTAGTACTATACATTACAGAAACAACAGCCACGCCTTCTTCTGCCTAAATTCTAGACTTATTTCTATACATTTGACAATTAAGCCGTCATCTCAGTACCAGGATCCATGAGACAAACCAGACGATTTTAATTTCCCCCACTTCGGTAGCAATATTCCAAATGAAATATACATTTCTGCTAATCAGATTTTGCAAAACGTTTCACGTGTCTTAACAAAACGTTGACGAATCAGGGGTATGTCAAAGAACGTATTTTCCTTTTTTTGTCCTCAAATTTCATCAGAAGATACGAAGACCTCGTTGATAATTATTTCGTATCAACTTAAAGTTAAGATTATTGGAACTGACATTATCAATAATCTTAAAACGATATTTTTTTATTTGTATTTGTAAATTAATTTTTACTGATTAGTCTATTTTTGATTCTATCCATTTGACGTGGCTCGGTACTTATACATCCATCATTGTGTGATTGTTCTAAGCAAAGATTGTGTAGTTTTGTCTTTCGTATAAGAAAATGTGCTTTAAATTTTCTATATGACTTTTTGTTTTTCTTTGCTGATATATTTGTTAATTTTAATTTAATATCGACTGTTGTACAACTTATTTTTAACATTTTAAATGTACCTACCATGTCTGTTTGTTTTGTTCACACACCATTGTCAATAAATATCAAGGAATTGTACGCGCTGTCATACAAATCGGAAGGTTATGTAGCTTTACATCCGAAATGATTCTGTTTTTCTGTCTGTACCAAGCAATGAAAATTACTCGTTCGAAGTTTTCGGGCATATGATTTTCCAATTTGCTTTAGGTCTTTCTGTTTAGAATTTTTCTATGATTTCAGTACTTCAGAGATTCTAATAAAATCCTCACCAGTTTAAAAAGTATAAGAACGTATCATTTTGAAAGCGATATATTCTCCTCTTAATATATTTAATATTTTATATTTGATGCGTTTAGCTCAGTTTTAGTTTGTAACCCGGATTTGCTTTATGAGTTTCGAATAGTGGTATACTACTGTTGCCTGTATTTATAGCCTTATTTATGTATTTACAATTTAGCAACATCGACCATTTGAGACCTTCATTGGTTTTTTTAAAGCCTTCGTTGTAGTAGCAAATTAAAAAAAAAACCACCATTACAAATTTACATTTTCTGTTTTCTACAAATATAAAGGGACGTCACTTTATGTGGCGTAAAGACATTCACCAGACGTGTAATCTGATTGTATTTCGATTTTTTGTGTTTTAACGCAATTTTTAAGCACTGCATTTAGGCTATTTCGTGGCGGCCAGTTTTTATTGGTGGAGGAAGCATGTGTGCCCGGAGATATCCACCGACCTTCGATAGAGAAACTGATATTCCTAGTCAATTAAAATTTGAATCGAGTGCACTCGCATGGTCGGGGTTTGAACTCACAACCTCAGTGTTGACTGGCTAGTGATTACAGTAGTACCTACTTATACTACTCGGCCACCGAGGCCCCACCAGACGTGTGATGGACTGTTTGTAATTATATAATGGTATTCATGGGTGATATCGGATATAATTTTGTGGTTTAAATGTTGTTATGTACTATTTTATTTATTTGTGCAATTCACTGTCGTTAGTGTTCCTGTGTTTATTAGTACTGTATTCATGTCAGATACTTTTGTCATTTAAGTGATATTTGTAACATTGCCATATAAACAAGGATGTTTGCTTGTCATAAAACTAGTTTCATGCTACCATTTGTTTCTCAAGATGTCGTGAGTCAGGAATATGGCAGGTGCATGTAAACAAATGTATGAAGAAAGTGTTTTGTAGCAGTTCAGTGTTTCTGTTGTTCATTTGTTCTCCTCTTATACATAACTTATGTTATAGTTCACGTGTTTCCTTCGGGTTTGGTTTGTGATCCGAATATATGATAGTTATTTTGTGGTCTTCATTTTTTTTTTAATCTTTTGTCAATGATGCTAGTACTCTAACTGATATACAAAGGATTTTCTTATCCCAGGCATAGATTACCTAAGCCGTATTCTGCACAACTTTTTAGAATTGTTGGTCCTCGATGCTCTTCAACTTTTTACTTGTTTTGGCTTTCGAACAATTTTGATCAGCGTCACTGATGAGTCTTATGTTAACGAAACGCGCGATTGGCGTATACAATTATAAGCCTGGTACCTTTGATTACTATGATAACATTATCCCAATACCCCGTAAACAATGATTTGATGATTTATCTTGCAACTTCAAATAACACATAATCATGATTGATATAAAATTATAAAAAAATAAAAAAATATTTAAAAAATATAAAAAAACAAAACACTACAAAACAATACAAAAATAATGAGTTATTGTTAAACAGGAAAATTATTTCATTTTATATAAAAAAACATTTTTTTAAATTGTTACAATATTGTTGTCAAGCACTCTTTCGTCGCTGTTCTAGGTACCTCCAGATTACTAGTATTGTATGTTCTTAATGTCATATTGGTATTATTTGGCTTGTCTGTAAAATGAAACTTCTTGATCATGTTGATAGTCGAAAACAATTTCTGATTTAAATACCATGCGCAATACGAATCTTTATAACCTTTGTACCTTGGTGGCAATGTTGATTTGTCGATATTTTTTACACTAACCTTCAAATTCTGAAATAAGATAAATAATAACGGTAATTATTATAATAATACTAATTATAAAATATTGTTACTTGTTATACATTTCTTTTTACCGACGCATATTTTGTAATTTGGAAATACACTGACAATTTTTTATAATTTCAGTGTAGCAGTTAAAAGAAGAAAAATACCGAACTCCAAGAAAAAAATTCAAATCGGAAAGTCCGTGATACTCTAAAAACAAAATCATACTCAGACACATCAACCAAATGTATAACAACTGTCATATTCCTTATTTAGGTCAGGCTTTTCCTTATCAAGTGGATGACACCTGTTTTTCTTCATCTCACTTGAATGACAGTAGCATACAATTTTAATATATCGACAATAATGTGTGAACGAAACAAACAGATATATTATGTAACTTAAAAAAAAAAGCAGCAAAAAAACTTGAACATTCACATGTCTAATACCGCAGTCCCACTAGGCCACGATTGCACTACAAGCTGTGAAAAAAATGCAAATTTTGATGATCGTAGTACGATCGTGTAGATCGCAGTAAGGTCGTATCACGATCGTGGTGAGTTCTTCAAGATCGTGATGAGCGTGGCCAACTTTAAACATGTTCAACACAATCGTGGTGCGGTCGTGGCGAAATCAGGTCGTAGAAGAAGCGTAGTGAGAGCGCACTAAGATCGTAGCAAGATCGCTTAGGTCGCTGTACCATCGCAGTGAGAGCGTAGCGAAAGCGTGATTTCATTCGGAGAGACTACGCTATGATCTCACAGCGACGTTATTACGACCTCACCACGACCATCACGTTCTCACCGTGACCCAACTACGCTTCCACTACGACTATATCACGCTGATCACGACCATAGTACGATTCAAGCACGCCCTTGTCGTCCTCATCACGCTCTTCTTGCGACCTGACTACGTTCATACTACGACCATCATTCTCATTGTCATTTTTATATAAAACATATAAAAAAGCTCCCTATATTTTGTTTATCTGTATGTAATTATCCACTTGCCCTAACGGCTCAACCATGCTTCTCGTTTTTATATAGATTATACCGCAGTTCCACTAGGCCACGATCTGAGAAAAAAATGCAAATTTTGATGATCGTAGTACGATCGTGTGGATCGTAGTAAGGTCGTATCATGGTCGTGGTGAGGTCTTTAAGATCGTGATGAGCGTGGCAAACTTGGAACATGTTCAAACAATCGTGGTGCAGTCGTAGCGAAATCAGATCGTAGTAGAAGCGTAGTGAGAGCGCAATACGATCGTAGTAAAATCGCAAAGGTCGCTGTACCATCGAAGTGAGAGCTTAGAGAAAGCGTGATTCTATTCGGAGAAACTGCGCTACGATCTCATTGCGAAGTTATTACGACCTCACTACGATCATCACATTCTCACCGCGACCAACTTCGATCCCATTACAACTATACTACGCTGTTCACGACCATTGTACGATTTTAGCACGCCCTTGCCGTCCTCATCACGCTCTTTTTACGACCTGACTACGTTCATTCTACGACCATTATTCTCATTGTCATTTTCAACTAAAATATATTAATTCTCTCCAGGTTTTGTTTGTCTGTATGTAGCTGGGATTTTTTTCAATTTTCTCTAAAGGCTCAACCATGCTTCTTGTTTTTATATAGATCAGACTGTTTGTTTTCCAGTTTGATTGGTTTTACACTAGTAATTTTCGGGGCCTTTTATATCTTGCTGTTCGGCGTAAGCGAAGGCTCCGTGTTGAATGCCGTATCTTGACCTATAGTGGTTTAATTTAAAAATTGTTACTTGAATTGAGACTTGTCTCATTGGCACTAATGCTACATCTTCATATATCTATTGACACACCTGTGTCATATCTGCTATCGTTCACTAAAATATCGTCATTTCACCTTTATGGACCAGTAATAGGTTGTAATTTATGTCGGATTGGTTGGTCCGACATCTCTACTTGATCAAGATTCGTTACTATCAGAGCTTCATCTGCCTCAACATCAACACCTACCACCAAGCCCACGTGTTCTAGCAGATTTTGGTGGCATGACTATTTTTTTCGAGAAATCTACGCATTAATCAGAAATAGAACTGAAGGTATGATACTGTATCAATATGGAACATGATGTTGACGTTATTACTGAGAGCGTAGTAAGATCGCGGTATGAAAGTAGAATAATCGTAGTAAGAACGTGCTATAATCGCAGTAGAAGCGTGGTAAGATCGGATACCTCGTGGTATGGTCGTATTGAGAACTTGATGAGCGTAGAAAGATCTTGATAAGCGTAGTAAGGTCAAAGAATAAGCGCGGTAAGAACGTGTTATAATCGTAGCGGGATCGTTTTAGAAGCGTAATGAAAACGTAGTAGCATCGTGAAAGCAACGAAAATTTCCATTTTCATGCCGCTCATACAGCAACCTCACCACGATCTGAATGTAATTTAGATCGCGGTGAGAGTGGTGTGATCGTGATCTAGTGGGACTTGGGCTTTAGACCGTTTGTTTTCCCGTTTAAATGGTTTAACACTAGTATTTTATGGGCCCATTATAGATTGCTGTTCGGTATGAACCAAGGCTCCGTGTTGAAGGCCGTACCTTGGCCTAAAATGGTTTACTTTTATAAATGGTTACATGGATGGAGAGTTGTCTCATTGGCACTCATACCACATCTTTCTGTATCTATTGACACATCCGTGTCATCTCTGCTATCGTTCACTAAAATATCGTCATTTGAACTTACTTTGTTCCCTCTGCCTCTACAACAGCCCCCCCCTCCCCCACCACCCGAGGTTTTCTCGTAGGTTTTGGTGGCATGACTGCATTGTTTCCGAGAAATCAACGTATTAATTAGAAATAGAAGGAATGGAACTGTATTGATAAGGAACGCTATGTTGACGTTATTGCTGAGAACGTAGCAAGATCGCGGTACGAACGTAGTATAATCGTGGTAAGAGCGTGCTATAAACGCAGTAGAACGGTGGTAAGATCATGTTGCAATCGTATAACTCGTGGTATGGTCGTAGTGAGAACGTGACGAGCGTAGAAAGATCTTGATAAGCGAAGTGAGGTCGCAGATTAAGCGCGGTGAGAACGTGGTATAATCGTAGTTGGATGGTTGAAGAAGCGTAATGAGGACGCAGTAGCATCGTGAGAGCAACGAAAATTTGCATGTTCATGCCGGTCATACCGCGACCTCACCACGATCTGAATTTATTTTAAATCGCGGTGAGCGTGGTGCGAACGTGGTCTAGTGGTACTGGGGCTTAAGTTCCATCTGGCATTCAAATTTACACACATATTTTTAATTAACAGGTAAATTTTTTTATCAAAGTAGTGTGTTTGGTTAGATATATGTAAAATTGAGAATTTAAATGGGGAATGTGTCGAAGAGACAACAACGCGACCATAGAACAAACAACAGTAGAAGGTCACCAATGCATCGCGAAATTCCCGCATCCGGAGGCGTCCTTTAGCTGGCCCCTAAACAAATATATATACTAGCTTTAAGTTAGTGATAATGAACGCCATACTAAACTTCGAATTATACACAAGTAACTAAAATTAAAAATAATACAAGACTTACAAAGACCAGAGGCACGTCTATACATCCTGAATTATAAAATATAAATAAATACAAAATTTAATCATATGTACCTCTTTTAATAGGTTGGCATCAAAGTCTACTAGAATCCATTTAAAAAGCTGTCTCTTTTCTCTCTTCAAAGTCGTATATTGAAGACTTTCTAGACCATCAAACCGCCACATTCGACCGTATCGCATAAATATTTCACAACTGTAAAATAAACATATTACAACTTGAATTGCATATAGAAATTGTCAAGCATTAGATAGAAACTACTGCTCAAAGAATATTTTATCAGATACGTTTAATTTGTTGTATACCCTATGAACTATTATTGTTATATAATTTTTTTTTATATTCCTATGTTTTTGTTTTGCAATTTAGATATTGTACATCTGTAGTCGCCTTTTTAATGCAAAACGAAGCATACACAGAACGTTTCTGTTTACGAACTGACTTTGAATTTCAAACAGATGTATTACCCCTCAGCTTTACTAAACATTGGCTACACATGCAGCTCGTGCTATCGTATCGATTTGTTATTCGTTCCTCGCATTAGTACGCATAACATATTTGTCTGTTTACGGTTATCATTCAACAAAGCAAACAGTCTTCGGACTGAATGGGATGGTACCGTAACATGCCTTATGTATACATATGATTAAGCATTTTGTATCTTGCTTATTCTTGATTTTTATTTAATTTTTTTATCTCTTTGAAATGGCTCGGTACTTATACACCCCTTTATTTTGTGCTTGAGCAATGGTATATTTTGTATTCCTGTCTATCATTTTGGCGTCTGTGGTTTGTCTGTACGATTTAAATTTTCATTGATGGCATATTAGTTAGTTTTAATTATAGTTGAGATTATAACACAGTTTGACTGCCGTATCCGTCATTTTTACATTCATACATGTATATCTGTTGGATTTGTTAATACATTGTTGCAAATAGCATAGATCCGTTCGTTAAATATGCTTGAGATTTTGATTTTGGCATTTTGATAGGGACTGTTTTGGTTGTCCTCCTCGAAGTTCTTTATTTTTGTTATTTTACTTTGTTCTGGATAGGAAATCCCTTTTAGTAAAAAGTTAAATTATAAATATGACTATGTCATGGATAATTTCTGTCAAAACAGAAGTGAAACAAATCCTAGTACTTGCATTGCAATGTAATTGAAGAAGCAAATATACCCGTCTTTGTTTTTTATTGCAGCTTTGTGATCTAGACTTCCACAGTAAGATAATTTATCTGGCGTTCTTTCTAATTTGTATCCAGCGTTTTTTATTCTACAATACAAAATATATGGAGACTATATTGAATATATCTAGTAATGATGCCAAAAAAAACATGAAGAATTAGCCGTCATGTTTGATCTTGAAAACATGTTAAGAATTCATTCCTCGGATATTCACTCTTCAATATAAAGTCAGGTGATATAGTTTGATTGCCTTTTTAGAAAATAAGCCAGACGATTTTTTACGAATTAGTTTCCAAAAACAAGACCGGACTTGTTATTTGTACACAAGGCGGGTGATTTGTTTTTAAAATGCTCATCAGTGGCTCTCGAAACAAAGTATTAAGCATCATCAGATACGAATTATTAAGAACATTCCAAACCAAATATTAACTAAACATTTTGCTAAATAAGGTTATCCCTGGGATAAGAAAAATCGTAAAGTTTCTAAAAATCTTATTTATTGGAACCAATGAATTTCTTAAAATAGTAAACACAAAATGCAGACTAATGGGCTGGTGAAATAAGCTGGAATACACTACACACCTGCTGCGGGCTATCTAATTGATTTGCTGTTTGTGTTCAGCTGTTTTCAGAATTCTTGGCTAAAGAACGTAAACTGACAATAAGTATCAATGTATTGTTGGGAATGAAAGCTAATTTTAATATGACGTGCTTCTTTCGCTTTGTGAACAAACCAATGTTCTAAATCCAATAAAATTTGTTTGCACATACGTATATTGCATTCTTCAGAATAATTAATTTTATCAAATTAGCATGAACTTTATATATTTCCTTAACTTAAAACACTTTCAAACTCTTAAATGGTGCACATGATTTAACTAATGCATTTATTATGACTGTAATGTGTTCATTCCGAAATTGACACAGTTGACCTAGATACTACAACCGTTCATTCTGGCTGTTAAAAATACTCCCTTTGAAAAATCACAGTGGCAGCCGTGAGCTTCTTTACAAACGAAAAATGGAGGTTCATGGAAGACCCTACACAAACGCTTTTACACTTATACTCATAGGACATAGAAATTACCTTAATTGTCCTATTCAGAATCGAAATAATTGACGCAAGCTATACTTTATAATAGTTTTAACATGGGTAGGCATTATATTCGTGTCAGTTTAGCCCTCACTATTGCTCGGGCAAAAATAATCACGAATATAATGCCTTCCCATGTTAAAACTACAATAAAGTATAGCTTGCATCAATTATTTCTTAAATATATACGAGCATAAGAAATGTGTACACCAGACGCACGGTTTGTCTACTAAAAGAATCACCAGGGAAACTCAAATAAACAAGTTACAAATGCCAAAGAAAGTGGGCAAATGGAGCTTGAGGATATATAATTCCAAAAGATTTGCCACAGAAGGTTACCTTAAATTTCTGGGATTTGACTAAGCTTAGTATTTATTTTGATAGCAGCGCACCTAGGGAGGCTCATCATTTACAGTCGATTGTTTGATGTTCGACTGATATTCGGTCAAGAATACTTCTAAAGTAATTGGTCTGTTCATATGGTCATATATGTTGGTAAGTTTAAACTAAAGTATGTAACAGTTCCTTTCATAATTCTATAAAACTAACCAACAATCATGACAATTAAATTGTGAGATTAACAGGCTCACATAAATTTAGATAAGGACCATACAAACCGTCTATAAAAATCATCGTCTTCAAAACCCCATCCATTATACAGGTTTGAAAATCCATTCATATTTTCCATTTGTGTTGAAGTAAGAGCAAGAATACCACCAACATATTCAGGATAATGTAACCTGCAAACATGATATATAAGATAAGATGCTGCTTGACACATTTCTCCTTATCGTTCATAACACAATTAATAATGCATGCTGAATATGTTCAAACCGAGTTGAAATGACACAATATAAATGGAACTCTTTCTAAGAGAAGTTAAACGAGTTCCAGTTCATAAATTTGATTATTTTTACATCCGTTTCTATTCGTTTTCAAATTGAATGAATGTGCATATTTTAGGATTGAATATATGTGATTTTACTTTAATTATCATGATTATGGTATTGAGCTTCAATCTATTCGTAAACGAATTAAAGACTAATGTTCACAAAACAGTCGATGTCGGTTGGTGAAAGAGTAATGCATGTTGATCCTTTATGTGAGATCATCCGCGGTTTGAAGTGGGGTTCGTGTTTTGAAGTCTTTAGTTTTCCTGATTGCGTTTTGTGTGCTATTGTTTTTCTGTTGGTCTATTTTGTTTTTAGCCATGGGGTTGTCAGTTTATTTTCTAGTTTGAATGTCCCTCAGATATAATTTGCCTCGTTTCCATTAAATACTGTGAACAAATAAGTTCATACATTATATTTCGGCAAAGAATTAAAAAAAAATGGTAGGCATGCTCAATTCAAGCTGTTTAAAAATTACAGTCATTGAGGGAAGGTTCACCCTATACCATTACAAAATTGAAACATTCACTCAATCTAATTATATGTATTTAATGCCTTTATTTCAGTCACATATTTTAAAGTTCTTTCCATCCACATTACTATGTAATTATCATTCAAAGGTCTTGGAAATTACAATGAGAGGGAGAGACGTACTGTGCGAAGTTAAAATTTTAGAGCATATCTTTACAAATGACTTCCGGTAGAACAATTGATAGTCAATATATCACGCAAAAAGAAATAAACAAGTTACCACTGTACACCGACTAATGCTTCATTATAGCAAAGGGAAGATAGTTATCTGGATTTCCTCTATACTTATAAAATAACAGTAATTAATTTTTTTACAGGAAAAGTCTTCTCAAATAACAAGCTATGATTTAATAAATAAACGTACCTATATCCGAACTGCTGTACTAATACAGCTAGGTGTCGGGGATTTTCTCCACATGTGTAATAGTTACGATCGTCTTCCGGCAATATATCAACATCATGAATAACGTAGCAGTCGTAAGAATGATCTATTTTTGATTGTAAAAATCCAGTGTTGATAAGTGCACCTTTGTTAAACAGTCGTCCGCCAACCTAAACAAAAAGGAAATAATAAAAACATTTAATAGGCCGTATTATGTTATATTAAAAATAATTCCCGAATTCGTTAGATAATTATAATTAGCTATACATTTATAACGTAAACTGTAATAGAAGAACAATTATGGTAAAACGTGTGTATATATATATATACATATTGTTTACAAACATTCAATGATCTCACAATGCATATTTCGTTCTTCAAAAATACAAACGATGCTATAACAGGTAATCATTTAATTAACATACCTTCACAAGAATATGTTCACTTCCCGATTGGTTACGTCACCATCATATTAATTTTCTTTATATCAAAACATACGTATGATATTGTGAATGCTTACGTAACCAATATATTGTTGTTGTTGTTTTTTTTTTTTTATATCAAAACAAATGTATGATAGTGTGATTGAATTCAGTTTCTTCCTTTGTTCACAAGACTATATTCAGTTCAATGTAGTTTTGAATAGTTTTCCTTTTCAGTTTAAAAATGTATTTAAAAAAATGCATATTTTAGATCTGAATTAATTTCAAAGTGTTTTCGCCAAAATAGCATCTATATTTTGAATACATACAGGAGGGAGTCGGTGGTCGAGAGGTCTAAGTAGTAACCTCTGTAATCAGTAGCCAGTCAACACTAAGGTTGTGAGTTCGAACCCAACTCCCGAGGGTGGACTCGACTCCAATAACAGTTGACTAGGGTTGTCAGTTTTTTCTTTCAAAGATCGGTGGTTTTCTCCGGGGACTCCACCACTGACCAACACGAAAGATTCCAACAGTTGTGCTTAAAAATTGCTTACAAATTGAATCGAATCGAAACATTTAGTTGGACAAATATTTACGTGTATTTCAATTTTTATTTTTCATCAAACTGCTGTAAAATTTTGATGAAGAATGTAATACATTGGGTATACGAATGCAAATAATGCACATGTCGAAACATATTTTATATTTATCTTGTTTGACATTACTCTTTAAAGTATATATATACCTGCTCTACAACATAAATATCGAATTCTAGTTGTTGTCGATATAGTAATGGAACTACGTTTAGAAAGAATATTTTTAACTGAGTTTCCCTTTCACGGTATGGTACAATGATAGCTATTCGTTGTATGGGCCTACAGTTTGGTTTGTAGTGTCCATTTCGCATGAAAGGAAATAATGTTTCCAATGTTGTCCATTCAAGTATAGTTCTGTTTAAAGACTTACGTCCATCTAAAAAGATTATGATACGTTATATAGTAATTGTTTTCATATAAATGATCACAAGTGTTTGATTTATAGTATATGACAAGGCCTACATTATAAATTTAATACTTTATGAGAAAAATAATTAATGTAAAATAAAAACAAAGTGTTAATTTGAAAAAAAAGGAACTCTTATTTTGTAAGTTTTGTATTGACATTATATCCCAAGCTTATATATGTATGATGAGGTTGACATTATATATAACAGAGCACATGTGCATCATCAGAGGAAAATAATTTCATCAATAAGTTTATTTATTGTTATGTTTGTGTTAGCTTATTCTTGTCTCCTTTTAATCGATTTCCGAGATTTGAGCTACTGTCGACTAAATAGCAATTTAAGATTAATTATACCAATTGAAAATAAATTAAAGTTGTACATACCTAAAAACGCATGAGGCCATTTGCAACTGGAAGATTCGCAAAATGACCGGTGAAATATCAGATTGCATACCAGATAAAATATAATTGACATCATCGAAATATGTTTTTTACTTTGTTAAACTGTATTGGATTAAGATGTTACTCTTTTCCTATCAAACGTCTTTATATAATCATGATAATAGTTAACTATATTACACAAAAATATCGTTCGCTACAACGTGAGAAATAATAATAATGTCGATTTCACATGTTGATCTTGTCGTATCATACGTTTGATCTGTATCTATTGACATAAAGTAAAAATACAGGACATCAATAGCATTCAAACATGACTGCTTGAAAAAATTCACGCATTATTCCCATATATCTTAAATCAAAATAAACCACGTGTAGCTATGTATTCGTATAGAATAATGAAGTATTTCCTTTTACCCACAATTGTTTACACTTATTACAGAAAAGGTCACTGAAATGTTGTTGTACTACCAAAATACATGTACAGGAAAACAATTGTCCGATGTTGTTATAGATAATTTCATTAAACATTTAAAACCATCATATAGTAATGGTAAACGTCTTTAAGTGTATGTAGGTGAATTATTTCTAAATCAATCTCAGTTTCCGGATGATTTCATTCTGCCAACCATATAATTGAGTGACAAATATACAAGCAGACTATTGTTCATCATTTTGTTGTGTTTTTTTTTAATATTTATCTTACAGTCACTTCAGCATGTTCACAAATTATTGCATGCATTCATTTTTGAGATTTTAGAGGAATGATCAAACATACAAAATTATTTATTGAAATTTTAGAAACAGCTACATACCTTATATTTACAATATGTCAGAATTAGATTTGGTAGTATTATGACACTCAACACGTCGTAATTTAGAATAACATGTATAAATGAAAACCTCGCCTTAAATTCTCTATTTCCAATAGTTTACATTATTTCCTCAATTTTATTGACTTATATTGCTCCATTGACCTTCACTATTATTTTCTCATGTTGTCCTTCATATACCTTTTAGAATTTTGGATCCTCAATGCTTTTCAACTTTGTACTTGTTTGGCTTTATAACTATTTTGATATGAGCGTCACTGATGAGTCATATGTAGACGAAACGAGCGTCTAGCGTACTAAACTATAGTCTTGGTACTTTTGAAAACTATTATGTATTGAGGAAATATTTTCAAAATCATAATTTAACTATTCAATCTGAGCTCATATCGAGGTCAATTGATTGTCCTTGCAAACCATAATTATTACAAAACGATAATAAGATTAAATTGCACTTTATTAAATCTGGATTTAGCTTGCACTTTGATGAAAATAGGCTTGAACAATTTAAGCAAAGATAAATATATGTTAAATACGGTCTTATATCTTAATAATTTATTGTTAAATATGGTCGTATATCTTAATAATTTATTGTTATATACGTTAATATCATATAATCATTTTTGTTTGTAGCTCTTCATCCTTTTAATAATCTTTAAATTTTGAAACATGTTAGCCTCGAGCAAATCTGAAAAGTGTGGAAAAATTGATACCGTTTATGTTATTAACACTTAACCCAAAATATAATGTTCAAATATAATTTGATAAAAGGAACATACATGCATACTGTATACAAACATGTTAACTAAAAACAACAGTGATATACTAATTTGTATTCACATATCAAGTCGTTTCGGAAAATACACACCAAGTTACCTAACTGTAACTGTAAAGTGATCATTAATGCCACCACGGACGCCATCACGAGTTGGTTGACCGTTATGGAATAACTGTTTCACAAATGATATCGGATATGTTCCTTACGTCGTAACTACAATCCCCTTCCGTTTCATAAATGTAACCTAACGAGTTAGACTATTTACCGGATTTTGTTTATCTCATAAGCAACACGACGGGTGCCACATGTGGAGCAGGATCTGCTTACCCTTCCGGAGCACCTGAGATCACCCTTGGTTTTTGGTGGGGTACGTGTTGTTTATTCTTTAGTGTTCTATGTTGTGTCATTTGTAATATTGTTTGTCTGTTTGTCCTTTTTCAATTTTAGCCATGGCGTTGTCAGTATATTTTCGATGTATGAGTTTGACTGTCCCTCTGGTATCTTGTGTCCCTCTTTTAATGATACTGGTTGATTACGATATTGATCTTTCCGTATCGGACGTCTTTATATAACCGTTTCCGGTAAAGTAGATAAATTAAACACAAACCATAGATAAAAGACAATGACTGCATAAGTCGACATACGTTTTAATCGTAAAAAACATTTGTAAATGTGTTTTTATATGAACATGATGTAGTGATTAAATGATATATATGTATTTACCAAAACTGTTTGCAGTTGAGCATCTATATAAACAAATAGTGTAATGTCGTTTTTATAGTTAAGTAAAAGTAACTGATTTTCCGATGTTTTTGAAAATAATTTCGTTAATCAATTGAAAACTATGCATAATACAAATTTATACTTTTTTGAAATAAATGAGTATATAGTAACTTGCACAAGAATGTAAGCATCATACACAGTTTGCAATTATTACATGTTTGTTTTATGTGTAGAACATCGATACATGCAAGGGAAAACATAAATGTATCATGCTATGAGAACGTACATTTATTATATTGCCTAGAATTTTATATTTCGCATATACAGTATGACACATACTACCATTTATATAAAAACTGTACCTATTGATATTTGACCTGATACAACATCTTATATCGTGTACCCAACTATTCATTTATTTCAATATATATTTTGATTATTTTTCTATACTTTTTTTGGCTTTGCACTGGTGTTTGCCATCGTGCCTCTAGATGAACAACATTTGAATATTCTAAGGGTGAATATATTTAAACATTTTGTGAGTTAAATTAAATCCATCAATTAAATGAAAATCAGACATCGTCAATACCTTTTTACTTCTTTCTGAACATCAGAATAGCTTGTTCGATAACGGGACGTAACATTTGCTAAAAATCAGAAGAAAAAAATGCTTACATTGTGTTAGCTTTTTTTTGGTCACACAAATAATTGCATTTGTATTTGCCATCAGTTATTTCAAATAACTGTGAATCATTTATTTTTTGTAATACAACATGAAATAAATATGCAGGACTCGGAACCGTGATGGTACTCCGAACCGCGATGGTCACGCTGAAGTACGATGTTCCTCGCTGAAGTGCGTTGGTTAACTGGCTGAAGTGCAATGGTGACATTGTGACACTTATTTGTTGTTAGATACGCTGCAGTGCGTTGTTTTGTACGCTGAAATGAGATGGTCTAACTGTGACGTCTTTAGTACTTACTAAGCAGGACACATTTGAT
Organism: Mytilus edulis; assembly: GCF_963676685.1. NCBI lineage: Eukaryota > Metazoa > Mollusca > Bivalvia > Mytilida > Mytilidae > Mytilus > Mytilus edulis. Next base: position 65,173,144 of record NC_092350.1, on the reverse strand, counting down.
TTTGTCAAATATACTAGTAACTTGTTCTTGTCATGTCATATTGAAGAAATTGCTCACACCACTCATTTATCTATTTATCTGATATCGTAACAGTTTTTAAGAAAGAAAAAAACGACTAAGTACAATCATGCTTGTCTCATATATACATATAGTGAGACGTGACGCATTTTCTGTTAAAAAAAGCTTAACGATTAGCTGTCTCTCTGCTTAGCATAACCAAGTACACCAAGTTTGGACCATTCGGGTTTATTTTGGCCTAACCAATTGCTGAAGATGATAACTGTTTACGCAAAAAGACATGTTAAGATTGCATCTTTTCTTACAAAGCAGGTTTCATCTCAAGAATGAAACAACATTAAAGCTACTTGATATCACGAAAACATGGCTAATAATTAATTTTATATATAGTTTATTATTAAGTTATTCACACAAAATTGTGTGATGTATACTTGAAGAAAAGAGTAACTTAATATTACAAACATGTAAGATCAATACGTTTTATTTGTCTTACAAAACCGTCTTCGGCATGCATCATACATGCTTCCACAATCACTGGTTAGCTTATATGCAGATCAAGATCCTCTTTTATGTGTCAGACCACCAATTACCCTCTAAAATTTAGAACGTATGTAAAAGTAGCCCTACTCTGACAAAATAGTGCTTTTGATGTGATTGTTTACTTAAACTAACCAACAAACTTGCAGAAATACAGCTTTGGTGAAAGAGAAATACATCTAGACCATTTTAGCAAAAAATCCCTTGTCTATGAGTTGCCATTAAAAATTCAGGATTAATGCGCTACATAGTATACTAATTTAAGATTTCCAGAAAACCAGGTTTCTTTTTTTTTGAGTAGTTATTTTCTCAAAGGCAATAATTTCTTAGAAGATTTTAAACATGTAGTAAGGTGATATATGTCCAATTCAGGATAAACCTGGTTTCAATGAAGTTAAACTTGAGGTAAAATATTTAGAAAGCTGTGAAAATTGCAAAATTTGGTTGAACAGATAGGGGTTTTTAATTGGAGGTCTGAAACCTTTAGTCGCCTTTCCCCACTGATTTGTTTTTCGACTTAGCTTGACATATTTTTGTAACCCCCAATGACTCAAAACTGTTCGGGATATGAATCGTTCTTTTCATTCTGTTTCCTTGCCTTTGTACGTATGACACCTTCATCTACAAAATCTCATTCTTCTGCCTATGTAGATATAAGAGGTGATATGAGTGCCAATGAGACAACTCTCAACCCAACCAAATGCAAATGATAAGAAAAATATGCAAACAAAAAAGAAAATAAAAGATAAAAAGTGAGACCTTTTTTTCTTTTTTATTTATCGACATTCTTAGAATGAAAATAGAAAATCGTTTTGTTATGTATATAGGACGGCACATTTGCTTCATTAATGGATATTAAATTCAATGCACTTTATGAAAGAGGATTGGATTTTTTGTAGCTTGCTTTGTATCTTTTTTTATTTAATTGATTTGAACATCAATCAACTACTCTCGCTTAAATGGTTAAAAAAAAGATCTCATAAATAATTATAATAATCGAAACAATGATAACGTATTACATACCCAAATATTCAGTAGGCAGTTTGCAACTTGAAGATTCACAAAATGACTGATGCAATATTTGTAGGAAAATCAGAAAACATTCAATAAACATTATCGAATTATCTGTTTACTATGTTATCAAGTAAGCTATACTAACAACGTTGGATTTAGATGTAAAATTTACGAATCATATGTCTTTTTATATGCAGTGAAGTAGATTAAATCAAAAACAAGACATAAATTGTTGTCAAATATGACTGTAAACATATAAACGACAATTAACGTATTAGTCGTCATAATTTGTAATCGTAAACCATTTGTACATGTCGTAATTGTGTTTTTCTTTCAAATGATATAATACGTCATACAATCCAAAACTATTTGCAGTCCAATATTTAAAAATAAACTGTCCTTGCAATGTCGTTGTTAAAGCTACATACCGGAAAACAACAGTCTGTGGCGCATATGATAACCCCGGAAAACAAGTGAACACCATTAAACTAGTTATGATTTGTGTCCTTTATTTTAAGCATACAACAGAATATTTGTGTATGGATCAATCTCGATTCATGGTTGGTGTTATGCCGCTAACAATTGATATGGCTGAGAAGAACTTCTATATATTTTTTTCTTTTTCGCTGCATTTTGTTTGATCAGTCATGTGATATATTTCCCTTCAACTAACTTTGCATATTGCTCCGTTGACCTTTTAATTCATTTTTTTTTTCATTTTTCTATTCATAGAAATAAGAATATGTGGTATCAGAACCAATGAGACAACTCTCCATCCATGTCACAATTTGTAAAAGGTAAATCATTTTAGGCTAAAGTGCGGTATTAAACACTGAACCTTGGCTCACACCGAACAGGAAGTTATTAAAGGTCCAAAAATAACTAGTATAAAACCATTCAAACAGGAAACCCAACGGTATTCTTTATTTAAAATAAACTAGAAACGAAAACCACATCAACAAACGATATGCTTGTTATAATGATCTTAAAACTATCATTGATGCGTCTAGTGTGCTGAACATTGATAGGTCCATTGCTAGTTCATATCATAAAATTTGAATTAAAAAAAATCAAAAATTAAATTATACAGAAAAACAATATTATTAACCTGACTTGCATTACAAATTTGATGGCAGAAATTACGCCAAAGACAAATATAAGTCAAATTAGGTTTAATTATTACATGTATTATATGGAGATCGACAATCGTGAAAATATGTTGCTAGTAAGCTGAAACACAGATCGTATTGGTAAATCAGTGAGAAATGAGTTTTTTTAACTTGTCTACCTGCATAATGTTTTTCAATGTTTTCCCAATTTTATTTGATTTGGTTGTACCGCTTATGAGATTTGAAACTTTTATTATTTTCACCGATTTTAACAATTTCTACAATAACTTGATATTTGTGCAATGTTGAAGCGTATCTAAATTTATTAAAAATACAATTTTCTATTCAACATGTTCAACACAACATTTTGATTACAGTAAATAACAAATTGTAATGAATATTCATATAATTTAAGACAAAATAGTGTCATTCATACGTTTGACAGGACATCAACCAATCACGTTACAATAAGTTATAACCGAAGAATGTAGTAAATAAAACGTGTGTAAGTGCACTAACAAATGTCAACATCTGTCCTACAACCAGTGTATGTAAAAGGTCAAAGGAAGGACAAATATTTTGTTTTAGATACTTACAACAAGTCATTGCCCTAACAATATTGTTTTGTTTGTAAAACTTATAGTATATACACTACTTCACAATATAATAAATATATGACCAGTTATTATAAAACGCACAAATATGCTTTCACTGGATTGCCTATATCTATCCCCCCTTTTTTATACTTCGACCACTTTATCAACATTGAGGAGATCATCGTTATTATCTTTAAAGTAAATCTCCTATTATCTTTTTGATAACTTAAAAGAAATTCCTTAACAATCGGGTGCGGATATTTAATAATAAAAAAAAAGCATATCAACTCCCTTCTTTACTGCACAAGCATGTTATCGCCGATATATATATGAATCTGTACGAAAATGGAAAACGATAATACACGTTTTTGCTTTCGTCCCTACACTATAAATACAACACTACAGTATGGTTAATGTTGATTAAATAAAACATATATATAAGATTGTAAATTTTTTCATAATTCATCCGCTGAAAATTGTTGAAAAATAGTTTTCAATGTTATACATTGCATTTCCAGAAGCATTGGTACATTGTGTAAGATTGACATATGGTTGACCCAAGCTGCATTTTTGTGGGGATAAGGACGAAAAGAAACAATATTCCTGATGATAAGGTTGTCAAACATGTTGTTTTGATAGGAGATGCACACGTTGGACAATATATTGTGTATATTCATATTTTTATACTACATATATGCATATTTTTTTTAGATATTTTTAAGATGAACTCCAAATAAGAACAGTCAGAACATCGATACGAATATTCGTTTTTATTTCTTATCTCGAGGAAATCTGTCAAACATATTCAATACTACATTATTACAAATTCAATTGAGAAATTCAAACGCAAATGTGCTATCAATGACAAATGAAATGAAACCCCCTCTTACATGACTTAGTTGTGTCTTATTTAAAGTCATATTTAAAGTCATATTTAACTAGCATTCACCAGTCAATAACATTTGAGCTGTTTTGTTTCATAAATGTTTTATTTTAATGTATAGTCGCAGTCAATGAACAGAATCATTTCCACAACATACACATGATTTCATCAGCGACTGTGTATGGACATATGTTTCCGCCTTGTCTGAAGCCCTTGCTTTATCATTTAAGCATAGTTCTCGTGTAAGCTTTCTTATTTAAAAAAAATTAAGGTTTGAATGTCATACTAATACACTCTGATTTTACTGCTTTTCACACATTTTTTACTTTCTCAAACACACATCTACTACAAGTTGTATAATTTCGCAGAGCTGAGTGTGAACGAATAAGCATATTCTGCAATAACGGTTACAAAGAAATGTATACATGAGGTCTTACGGCCTGCCTATATGAACACTATACTATACATTTACTTTAGACAAAAATATACTACAGTAAACACATTCACAATAGCACATACATGTAGTAAAGCTACATATAATCGTTATAATATATTATATGTCACGGACCATACTTTCACCTCTGAGATACAGTCACTGACCTAACACCACCTTTTACATGATAATTGGTTCCATAGTGTTGTCTTGGGGACGAAATTCATGATAACAGGTTTGATGAAATACTGCGTCTTCTGCTTTATATTATAAATGTAGTCGTTTGCCTAAAAGAGTTTTGATGGAACATTTGTGTTGCTATTAAAGAACACAATAATGTATATTTATTTTCTCGTATCTATTTTTTGTTCTTTTCATCATAACGATGGTGATGTGTTTTGTATCTCATCAGCACAAACATAAATGCAATGTTGTTGAAAAAAAAACATATTTTAAATGACTCGACAAAACAAGAAAACGGAAGATTGTTGAACCATTGATTCCCCCTCATGTTATTAGCACTTTACAGTAAACATACTCAGTTAAATGCAGACAACTAAATAGTAATGAACAAAGGTTTAAATATGATCATACATGGGCGTTTTTCAATAAACACGTACTTTCTTGTCCCAGGCACTTTAAAAAAAATGTGTTTGATCTTTGTAAGTAATTGTTTGTGCAGTCAGTACATTGAATTAGATTGAACATTTTTAAGCAAAGAAACAGTTTATTTTTTAGAGGGATTGATAATATATTGATTCCTGAATGTCCAAAACAACCAAAATGGCATGTCCTTAGACCGCCTGTTCAACATTCATACTCTAAGATATCGTAAAAGATGTAAACATAAATGTAATGTTTACTTAATATAAGTTCTTTAATAATTCAAAAGTATGTTTAGAGCCACCATATTTTGATCAACAACTTTTAACATAGAATTTTTAATTTCAGAAGGTGTGTCCCTGACAAAATGTCTACTACGAAACGAAATCAATAAAATTTGCTAATACACAGTTTTATAAAATCAATGTAATTTTTGTGTGCAAGAAATATAAACATTAAGGTCTTACAAAAGAAGTGATGCTTTCATAACGGTAATTAAATTGTTGGTAAACAAAATTAGCACATCAAATGGACCAGAATGATATCCTATTTTTGTTAATGTCTACTACGAAACGGGTCAAATCTCCTTCAGTATCTGGTTTTAAAATTATGATAAAAATATCAGTGTACAGCGTAATACATGCTTTGATGCATACAATCAGTCTTGTTTCTATTGCAATATAGGGATTGCGGGGAAAAATAAAACATGTGAATATGTCGCCTACGAAACGGTCACTTACGAAACAAGTATGGGAGAAAAACGTTACGTTGTGGACACTACCACTACCAGGCAGTCTTTTTTGTACTATTTTTTTCAATTATATTCGTGCAAAACAAATAACAAGGATTAGTTTCATGTAATTTTTATTATGTTTTTATTAACATAGAATAGCGTTGATGTCAACTACGAAACGTTTTGTCCACTATTAAACGATTTTGTCAACTACGAAACGCATCAAAATGTTCACTTCGTAACATGAGTTGTACCTTTATATGTGAAGTACTGTCTAATCTTTATCGATAAAAAATGGTTCTCCAATTTAGAAAAAAAATAGATTTTTCTAATATATAAGTAAACAAACTGGAATGTCTATAGGAAACATTTAAAATTGCAAAAAATATGTATGTTTAGAAGCAGTTTCGTAGGGGACAAAAGTCCCCTACGAAACAGTACAAAAATTATGAAAATAATATCATTTTAAAGAATATTTAAGATTGCACTTTTTGTTTACAAACAAGTCTATAATAGAGGTATTTAAAATAACTGTTGAAATTAAATTTTAGACAAGTTGATTTTCCTTTTTTTTTAGGTCTGAAAGTCACGCTTTTATTGAAAAACGCCCACATACCATATGTTATGGATGATATTGCTTACTTCTGTCCATTATTAAATAAACTATAATGTATTTTCTAAAGTAATCGTAATTATTTTCTTTTGAATTCCACACACATCTATCCTCGTCTTACATTTCAATTAATACATGTATGAATAAATGATGTTTTGGGTATCAGAGGTAGTCGTTTTTAAGTATTGGTTTATCCATAAGTAACTCAAATATGCTGTGCCGCTGCTCCGGGAATTTGATGCAACTGTCAGTTCTCCGATAAAATGTTGACCGTGTAAGCATCACTTGAACATACATTACTATCTTATCTCCTATATATTTCGTGGCATACGGTTGGTTAAAAGCCAACTATTCAGTATTGGTCTTCTCGTTCTTAAATGTTTTAGAGTGATATACAGGCGGCTATATCTACGTCATTAGGTTTCCGGGGACATTTTTATTCATTGTTCATCATATTCAATCTCCTTATTTGTATACTGATAAGTTTGACCGTACCAGCATCGGATATATACTATTGTTTCGTTGATTATTCGCGATTAAAAGTGTGCCTGACGTTGACGTCGCATCTCATTTGCTAACGTTAAAGATTGCGACAAAATTATTTCACCAATTTGATCGTTATATCCTCAGGCCATAAGAAAAATATGTTGACCGAAGCTATCTGGAGAAACCAGATGAAAGTTATTTCCCCTAATGCATTTAATATAAGTGATGTGCATTGCTAACTGGTAAACCATAGTGATTGAGACCGCCTCAATGGTCTTGGAGTAGCTTGTTCGCTTCGAATCCGGGAGGTCGTGAGTTCGAACCCTGGCCAGATCAAACCAAATTCGTTGAAATTGGAAATTGCTGCTTTTCCGCTAATAACGCGTCATAATGGAGTAAGAGCAAAGACTGATCAGCTCTGAGTCAGAATAATATGTCCTGGTAATGTGAAAAGTCTTTCAGAATAGAAGATGTGGTATGAATGCCAATGAGACAACTCTTCACAACAGACCAAAATGACACAGAAATTAACAACTATGGGACACCGTACGACCTTCAAGAATGAGCAAAGCCCATACAGCATAGTCAGCTATAAAAGGCCCAGAAATGACAATGTAAAACAATTCAAACGAGAAACTAACGGTCTTATCAATTTTCCAAAAATGAACGGAAAACAAATATGTAACACATAAACAAACGACAACCGCTGAATCACATATATTATCTTTAGCACTATACTGTTTTTGTTGGTATCAAAATTGATTTTGTTATCAGTAAATTAAAAGCAAACTAAATAAGATTGTTATATACAAAAACACATTCATGGATCTACAATCTGTCGATACCTGTATCTTAGCATTGCACAAGGTCATGTTGTCCCTGACTGTATGTCGTCCTTACACTAAATCCATTGGATGTTGGATGTGTACTTATTGAAAATTTAGTTTTAGATGCATGATTTTTTTATTATTTATAATTGACTTTAAACTAGTTTTCAGTTACTGTGATTACTCTCAGATCAGTACTTGGTGTCTTTTTATGTTGTTGGGATATACAAATACCCTGCCACGTCCACTCTGTTTTTTTAATGTATTTCTTTTTGTATCCATCTGATGAATTAAGTCTTTTTCAACTTATTTTTATAGTTCGTTCTTATGTTATATTGTTACACTCACAGTGACATTCTGTATTTATGTGCCTGTTCCAAGTCAGGAGCCTGTAATTCTGTGGTTGTCGTTTGTTTATTTGGTTTCATATTTGAAACATGTTTTCCGTTGATTTTTTGTACATAAATAAGGCCGTTAGTTTTTTCTCGCTCAAATTGTTTAGCATTGTCATTACGGGGCATTTTACAGCTGAATATGCGGTATGAGTTTTGGTTATTGTTGGAGGCCGAACGGTGAAATATAGCACAATTTCTATTTTGCTTTGGTCTTTTGAGGAGAGATGTCTCATTGACAATCATATCACATCTTATTTTTTATGATTAATATTGAAATCTATGTCGCAGTGAATTTGTGAACGAAAAATGCATGCCTGATCCAACATCAATGACCTGTGAAAAATAAAATAATATTCAGTTGTAAATCTGTATAGAAAATATGTAAGGAGTTTTGTTCATTAGGAAATGCACGTAATCCGGTTTAACTGTCACAGTTGTATAAATACGCATCCACGTTCAGTCATTATACCAACGTCCAGTCCCATATTTCACAGAGAGAAAATGCTATGCAAACTTTCATTCATTCAATCAATCAATCGATCAATAAATAAAAGAATCCATCAACCATCAATCAGCCAATCAATCAATTTATGTTTTTAATCCGAGGTCTAAATATCATTTGCTTGCTTTCGCTGTTCCTAGAGACCCTATTACATGTGTATATCAGTCAACCAACTTGTCAACAAATCAATCAATCAATCAATCAATTAATTATCAACCATGTCTCGGAGTTGAAAGATCGTTAATAATTGATTTTACAGCAATGTCTTTATATTGATTGTTTTCATCATTACGTCTTTCCAAGTTTCATCGGAAAGACCTTTTACGTTTGAGCTGATGTTATCTTCTTCCGTCTTCAACCATAACAGATAGTTACACTAAAGTCGCCGTCAGGTAAAATTGGCACCATGTTTTTAATGGAATTTTTTTATACTACCAACCGGATTTATTCGAGATGATTTTTTTCAAGTACAAAGTACAATGTACATGATGTAGCAGAATCACATATCTTTCCAAAATCAACTACTGTCCCACCTTTTAATGTGCTTGCACTGTATAATCCTGACCTTCACATAATCCAAGATTGTTTTGAATGGTGGAATCAGACATTGTATTACCGGAAGTGGTTCCCTGGAATTTTTCTCGGGTCGCTTAGATCTTTCCGTTATCTTTATTGCTTACTAGCAAAAATCGCGGAATACTATCCCATCAATGACAAGGATATTACCGGAGAGTGACGAACGTTATTTAGATAAAGGATCCTCAAAGAAACCAATATGGCGGTTTTACAATGAAAAATTATCTTGGATAATGTAAAGGTTAGTATTATACAGTGCAATCACAAAAAAAGGTAGGACAGTACTAGTTTTTTTTAAATATTTTTGATTCTGCTAATTGAAAAACAAAATATAGATTAAATGCGGTTGGCAGTTTAAAAAATGTCCATCAAAAACATGGTACAAGTTTTACCGACAGAGACTATAGGGTCTTTTGATTTGAAGTCCTTGGTCTAAAAATAGAGAAGAAAATAAGGTCAAGTAAAACATCAAGGTCATTTTTTTTTAAATTTTTCATTCATATTTTGTCTGATTTTCACTTCTTTAGAAAAAAAAGTTTGAGACACGACACATTATGTTTGTTAAATTCTAATTTGCGACATGTCGTAACAAATACACTTTGGTTGCATAGATACGTTGACTTTGAATAAGTGATATCTCATATATCATATGTATTTATGAATAATTTATTTTAATAATTCTTATTTATTATTTTAACTCCTTATTTACCAAAAAAATGGATCTGAATTTGGAATAAATAATGAATTTCCCCTATTTTTAGCTGACATGTCTAATTCATATACAGAGTGCTAATCCATCTTTGATGAAATATAAATTAATGCTTACAACTTGGAAAGCTTTATTATTAGACATGTTAATTTCTGGTTATCCCTTGGTTCTGAAAATCAAATCAATCTGTATCATAATATTTTCATACTACGTGTCCGATTATCTATTCCATTAATGTTTAGATAAGAAAATGTTTAATGACTGCAATGAGAAAACTATCCAACAGAGACCAAAAGATACATATGAAAGCATATATATATATATATATCTTTCCCGAGTAAGTCTATCCTCCCTAGACCAAGCAGAGTTGTGGTCAATGATAGTAATGGTCAGTCGATTGAGATCTGCCTTAGTGTGGCCAGGGGATCTCAAATGTCGACTAAGAGGGAGGTCTGGCTTGCATTGGTAGTGGCTACGATGTCCGTTCATTCGTTTGTGAAACGGCTGTTCTGACTCGCCTACATACTGTTTACCACATTTACACTGTAGGAGATACACAACATTTGTAGTTTTGCAATTAACATTACAAAATATGTTGTATTCTGTACCAGTGGAGTGACTGTTAAAAGTCTGGGTATCCAGTATTTGTTTGCAAGTCAGACATCGTTTGTTTCCACAACCCTTACAAGAGCCCACTGACGAAGAGCCTGCTTGAGAGGATAACTCAGCTCTCACCAGCAAGTCTTTAAGGCTTTTGGGCCTGCGGAAAGCCAGTACAGGTGGCTCGGGAAAGATCTTGGATAGTTTAGGATGATTTTCGATATCTTTCCAACTTTCGCGGATAAGGTGAGACAAGTTGTCAAATTTTGGATTGTAAGTCAACACAAAAGGCACCCTCCTGTTGACCTTTTTGACTTTATATTGTAAAAGTTCATCTCGGCTGATGTTGCTAGCACGAGAAAAACCTTTATCAATGTCTTTCCTTTTGTAGCCTCGATGTTTTAGGTGACCGCGAAGTTCTTGTAGTCGTTTTTTGGCAACATCGTTGGTGGAGCAAATCCTTTTTATTCGTATGGCCTGGCTGTAGGGAATGCTCTTGGTGCAATGTTTAGGGTGACAACTTGAAGGAGACAGATATTGATGTTTGTCTGTGGGCTTGCAATACAGATCTGTAAATATGTTTCCATCCCTCACTTGCGTTGTAGTGTCAAGAAATGTGATCTTAGAGTCAGAGATTTCATATGTGAATTTTATTGAGGGATGGGCATCGTTGGCATGTTGAATAAACAAATCTAGTTCTTGTTCAGTATTATCCCACTTCATGTCAATATCGTCAATAAATCGGAACCAAGAGAGGGGTTGATAAAGAAAAGAATTGAGAATTCTCTGTTCTAATTTCCCCATAAAAATATTGGCATAAGACGGGGCCATCTTTGTTCCCATTGCTGTTCCATTAACTTGGAGGAAGTGTTCACCATTGAATGTGAAGTTATTGAATTTTAAAACCAAAGTTAGAAGCTGGATGAGACATTCAGTTGGTGGATGTAAGGTGTTACGAGAGTTCCAGACTTCCCTACAGGCTTCAATACCATCATCATGGGGGATATTAGTATAGAGGGAGGTAACATCAAGCGAGACAAGGATCGTTTCAGGTGGGAGAGGGTTCAAAGATTCCATTTTTTTAAGATAATGTGTTGTGTCTTGTATATATGATGGTAAATTTTCTACGTGTGGTCGGAGATGAAAGTCAATAAATTCTGATATTTTCTCTGTAGGGTGGTCATTGGCGGAAACAATTGGTCTACCTGGATTATTGACTTTATGTATTTTGGGCAGAAGATAGAAACGCCCCGGCTTTGATTTTTCCGGTTTTAGATATTTAAATGTGGTTTCATCAATATGTCCCTGTTCACACATGTTTTTCAGGTTTGTGGTGATCTCTTTGTTAAATTGAGGGGTGGGGTCAGAGTCTAATTTCTTATAGAATCTCTCATCAGAGAGTTGACGTTCCGCCTCTTGAATGTAGTCACATCTGTCCATGACGACAACAGCGCTACCTTTATCTGCTGGTTTAATTATAATGTCGTCTCTATTTTTAAGTAACCGCACAGCTTCGTTTTCTTCAGAAGATAAATTGTTGAATGTTTGGGAAGTAGCAGTGGACAGATGTGTTACGTCGGATTTAATTTTGTCAATAATATGTTCTAAAGTAGCACATTTACTGGGTTTAGGAATCCATGAACTTTTTTTCCTGAATCTGGGAATATCGACATCTTCTTGGTCGTCATCTGAGTCGAGATCACTTGTGTCACTATCAGTGGAACTTTTTGTGGTGTCCTTAGAAAAATATTCCTTGATTCTGAGGGATCTTGCTAACGTGTCTAGGTCATCTTCCAAAAGTATAGAATCTATTTTGCCCGGCGTGGGACAAAAATTAAGACCTTTTGACAGTACCTTAGTTTCGGTCTCCGACAAAGCTACTGAAGACAAATTGACTACAGTGTTTGTAGAGTTCATGCAGCCTTGTTTTTTTCTCTTGAATCGGCGATTCCGGGATTTTGTTTCCGGTTCTGATGGTACGATTGAGAGTTAAGGTGGTCTGCTCTCTAACAACAGTGTCTAAAAGTACGCCGTCTCGTTTAAATTTAATAACTTGTTTTTTGTGTAATTTCCGGGATTCAATGCGCATGATGTCATGGAGGCGCTCGTTGATGGTGAGCAATTCAGGACCGGAAAGTTCTTGGCATGCTTTATTGTAAAGATGGTTATAACTAGTTTGTAAATTTAAATGTTTATGAGACGCCTCAGCGTGTAATAGATCCATCAATTTCACGGAACTACTGTGGAGAATATTATTCCATCTATCCATAAATCTGATAGATTTTTCACCGGTGGTAAGGGGTGAGGCTTTCAAAATAAGCCCAATCGGAACGATACCCTGAGATAGATAAGATTTTAAATTTGATACATGGTGTTCGGTTTTAACTATTTTAAGACTCAAAGCTCTAAGCTTTTTAAAAAAAGACATAGTTTGCCTGATGGTAAGGCTGTAAGAAAAATCGGATCGCGAGATAAATCACTCGATACAGACTAAGAATAAAAATATATATCAAACGTCTGAATAATAGTCAACGATTTTTCCCACGTGGGAGCTGGATCGTTACAAGTAACGATACATGTACACAATAAAATAAATTATATAAACGCCTAAAAAGTGTACATAACAACACCAATGATATAAAAAGGAACTATAAATGTAATTATTTATAAATATTTCGGATAACAGATATCCTTCGTCAGTCAGATTCTGATGTTAAATGAATCATCTTTAAGTCTTCTTAGATTAAACTTTTACTAAATCTTGAAATTTATACAATAAAAAAGGCAAACCGAACATCAGTTAAGACGCTTGCACATATATATAGTTGTTTTGCTGTCTTCAAAACTAAGCAACATCAAAACATAGTAGATTATAAAAGGCCCGGAAATGAAAAATGTATACCAAGTCAAATGATATTTTTAATCAACATTGTAATATATATATTCTACTGGTATCCTGCATCTGCTGTTTGAAGTAAAAAGTAAAATCACAAAAATACTGAACTCCGAGGAAAATTAAAAAAGGAAAGTCCCCAATCAAATAGCAAATTCAAAGGTTCAAACACATCAAATGAATGGATAACAACTGTCATATTCCTGACTTGGTACAGGCATTTTCTTATCTAGAAAATGGTGGATTGAACCTGGTAGGAGTTATGTTCAAATTACTAAAAAAAATATTTTACAGCTGTTTGTGTCTACTTTGCAGTCCACATAAAGGAAAAGGATACCAACAAAACGACGAAGCTATATATGAATGCATTCTTATTTGATAATTTTTGCAAACAAATTTCTGTTTTCTAACAATGTTTGTGAGTTTTGCAATAATAAGAACTTTCATTCTCATATTCGATATACACAACTGTACGTTTCGAAAATAGCAATAATTAATCTTGCATTTTCTACCATTTTTACAGATTGGAGAAATATACCAGAGGAACAATCAAACTCATTGATGACAACGACAATGCTACAAGCATGACAAGAGCAAAAACAAAAAGAAAATAAATAGGCAAATTATACTACACAAGACACAACATAGAAAACTATACACTAAGCAACAAGAACCCTACCAAAAACTGGAGATGACCTCAGGTGTTGCAAAATCTATAGCAGATTTTTTTCAAAAATTGCAATAATAAATGCAAACATGTAAACAACAATTAACGAATTAGTCGTCATAATTTTTATTCGCAATAAACCATTTGTAATTTTTGTATCAAACGTTATACTACCCAAACCTGGTTGCAGTTAAATATTTGTTGAAAAAAGTAATTGAAATGTCATTGTAACAGCCAATTACAGAAAAAAAGGTTTCCGTTTCACATATGATAACTTTGTAAAACATGTGAACCCCATCAAATAGTTATGATTTCTGTCCTTCTTTTTAAACAAGTAAAGGAATGTTTGTTAATGGCTTAATCTCTCGGTTAATGGTTGGGGTAATGCTGCCAGCAATTAAATTGGCTGAGGAGAACAATGAAGAATACATGTCAATTACTTTTATTTTATTTTTGCTGCGTTTCGTTTGATCATGGTGTTATCAATTTCCTTTCAACTATTTGTTTTTGTATTGCGACGTTGACCTTCCAAGTAAAGTTATCTCCTTATATTTTGTTTTTGTTTATTTCAATGATCACATGATGATATTAAAATCTTTTTTGATGTGTCTGCGGAACATTGAGAGGTTGATTGATAGTTCATGTTATTTATAATTTGTACTTCAAGATTGAACAATTTAAAAAAAAAACATTCATAATAAAATACTATTCAAAACCTGACCTGTATTACACATTTAAATGAAGAAATTATGTCAAATGCTAAACATGTCAAGTTAAGTCTATTACTTTGTTATTTAACCGAAAATATTATGTTAATCTATGAACCGATTGAAGGTACATATAAGGTACATATATTCATACTGTACACAAAGATGTAAGTTAAAGCAACATCATTTTACCGATGTCTATGTCTTATAAATCGATAAACAGAAAACTATCAAGCACACACTGAGTGTTGCCGGTTGCGTTGGCTAAACAATGCTCTACTGTTATGCATGCATCTGCCGCATGTGAATTTCTAATTAGTAAAAATGTCACAATCGGGAATAGGACACAATGGGAGAATTTTAGATGAATTGACTGTATTAGAACATGTTTATGAAGAATGAAGATCGTGAAAATATGTTTCACGTGAGTTGAGACACAGATCGTATTCATTTGGTAAATCAGTGATGAATACATTTTATAATTTGTCAACCTTAATCTCTAAAGGTGTCCCTTTTTATTCATTTGTTTTCGTTTTTCTATTCAATTTTGTCGCTCCCAGAATGAGGTTGTATACTTTTATTGTTTATTCGAAATTAACAATTTGACAATAGCTTGATATTTGTGTACATGTTTTAGCGTATTAAAATTTATCAATGTACACTTTTATTTAAAACAACATAGTAATTACAGGGAAAAAAATGTAGTGAATATTCATAGATTTCTTTTTTAAATACATAGTGTAGTTTTTGACACTTGACAGGACATCAAGCGATCATGTTACAGTGACGGATGTAGTAAATAAAACAAAATAAAATATGAAAGTGCAATTACAAATTTTAAACATATCTGTCCTATAATCAGTGCATGTTCAAGGTTAAAGGAAGGACACATCTTTTGTTTTAGATAAGTCCAATAGGTCATTGCCCCAACACTATTGTTTTGTTTATATATAAACTTCTTTTTCATAATTGAATTAATATGTGACAGTTCACCTTAAAAAGCACAAATATACTTTCACGAGATTGACTATATAAATATCCCCTTTTTAAATCTTCGACCGCTTTATCTTTTTTAAAGGAGATCATCTTTATTATCTATACATATACAGTAAATCTTCTTTAGTATCTCTAAAAGAAGTTTTATTTGATAACTTAAAAGGAAATATTGAACAATCGTGTGTTAATATTTTCATGCTTATGTTCCTGTTGAATTTAAATAATATGAAATAAATCTTACTTCACTGTAGAAGCATGTGATCGCTGAGATCAATGTGAATCTATACGAAAATCGGAAATGATACACACGTTTGTACCAGTGTCTCCACACTCGTAATACAATACCACAGCATGTTTAATGTTAGTTAAAGAAAACATGCTGAGAAGATTATAAATTTGTTCATAATACATCCGCCGAAAATTGACAAAAAATAGATTATCAATTTTATCAAAAAATATCTTGATCAAGCATTGGTACGATTGACATATCATTGACCCTCAAGATGCATTTGTGTGGGGAAATTGATGAAAAAGAAACAATATGCCTGATGATTAGGTTATCAAACATGTTGTTTTGATAGAAGATGCACACGTTGAACAGTATATTTTGTATATTTAGATTTGTATGCTACACATATATATATTATTTAGGAATATTCCCGAGCACTCCAAACCTGAATAGTCAGAATATCGATACAAATATTTTTTTTTTCTTATCTCGAGAAGTAATCTGTCAGAAATATCCAATACTATATAATTACAAATTTAATTGAACTGTTCAGTCGAAAAGGTGGTATTGATATATTATCATTGTATACTGATGACGCGTAAACTGTAGTCTTAGGAAGAACCTCATCTGAGTTTTGTCTTATTAAAAGTCATATTTAACTGGCATCCACCCGTCAATCACATTTCAGCTGTTTCATTTTCTTAATTTTGTTCCATATTTTTCTTAATGTAAAGTCACAGTCAATGAAAAAAAAATGAGTTCAATAACATACAAATTATTTCATGAGAGACTGTATATGGACATGCTTTTCCGCCTTATCTTAAGCCTTTGTTTTATTATTTCAGCATAGTTCTCTCGTAAACTTTTTATTTTAAACTTGTTTTAAATGTTTTAATTTCATACTATTACAAAATAATTGTATTGCATATATTTCTAGACCTGAGTGTGAACGAGTGTGCATAGTCTACAATAACGCTTACACACAATGTATACATGTAGGCTTTATGGCCTGACTATCTATACATTTGTATTAGACAAGAACTTAGACATTAAAGTAAATAAATTTCAAACCAACACATAGCTTAAGGCTACAAATAATCATTAAAAATTTCGTTGACCCTATATTCACCTGTGATATAGAGTCATTAACCGTAGAACACCTTGTTTGTGATAATTTGTTCCATAGAGTTGTCTTTACGACACAAATAATACTAACAGTTCCTAGGAATTTCTACGTCATCTTTTCTCTGTTAAAAATTTAGTTTTTAAACCTTAAATATTCCCTATGGAATATTTGTGTTGCAGTAAAAAAAGACAACCATACATTGTACATTGTATCAACATATATATTACATTTGTAGTCGCTTCAAACAGGTACCAACTGCCATTTAAAAATATCCTGAATGTAAAATATTGTAAAACGCCATTATTCAATTATTAATTCTCTGTTTGTTTGTATTCTTTAATTTGTAACTTACAGCTAGATTCCTGTTGCATCATTCTTGTAAGCAATTCAACACAATGCTGTAACCTTTGTTTTAGATTTATGAGTTTGACTGTCCCTTTGGTATCTTTCGTCCCTCTTGCATTTGTAAATATTATATGAATAAATATTCATTTGAATATAACGTCAATAAAACAACAACCCAATACCATAATAATTCCGACAGACGTCTGGAGGCATGCAGCTTTAGTAGCGCAAAAATAAGTAGCATATGAATAAATATCATTGATATGTTCATAATTATAAATTAACTGTTAACAAAACTTTGAATTTTTAAAATACTAAGGCTTTTCTACCTCAGGAATATACTACCTTAGCTGTATTTGTCAAAACTTTTAGGATTTTTTGGTCCTCAATGCTCTTCAACTTCGTACTTTATTTGGCCCTTTTAACATTGTTTTTATTCCAGCGTCATTGATAAGTCTTTTGAAGACGAAACGCGCGTCTGGCGTTAATATAAAATTTCTCTCCTGGTATCTATGATGAGTTTATTTTAAATGCGAGTTTGTTCTGAACAATTAGACATAAATTCAGCAATAATTAAAAACCAATTGTTCTCTTTCCACCAAAAACAATGTATTTTAATACGAAAGTTATAAAATTAAGTTTAAAGTGTCATTTCAATCGTCAAATGATAGCTTATTGTACGCTGATTAAAAAAATATATGGTTTCTATACAATATTTTTTTAAATAAGGGAGATAATTTGTTACTTCCGGTTTGAAAAATGTTACTTTCGATAATATTTAAACATTTAATTGACACTGATTCCAAAAATATCTGGTTCTATATACTTTTATATTAATAAAGTACAAAAAATACCTACTTCCGGTTTACACAAGGTCACTTCCGGTTGTTCTTTTCAAGGTTAAATGGTTTGATACCTTTTGCCAAAAGTCTCATGTCTTCATCATGTATACATATGAGGTAAAAGCAAAGGTCAAAATCAAGAACGTCAAATTAAGCTAAGACCTTGAGGTCAATTTCAAGGTCATAAACCAAGGACCTCAAATCAAAAGACCAGAGGTCTTAATTATGTTTGGTTAATGAGTTATACCACCATACACGTATTTTTTAATTCAACATTCAACGTACCTTTGCAATCAAAATTTACGTGTTACGACATGTTGCAACTAACAATTCAGAAAAAATAATTTGTCGATAACTTATACGGTTTCTGGAAATGAGTGGAAATAAGC
Source organism: Mytilus edulis (assembly GCF_963676685.1). Taxonomy (NCBI): domain Eukaryota; kingdom Metazoa; phylum Mollusca; class Bivalvia; order Mytilida; family Mytilidae; genus Mytilus; species Mytilus edulis. The sequence continues at coordinate 65,154,316 of NC_092350.1, read as the reverse complement.
CAAATTCATCAAAAATTAGAATATGACCTTGACCTGATTTTCATTTTTTTGCACCAAGGACCTCAAATCAAAAGATCCTAGGTCTCTATCACTTATGGTTTACAAGATAGAAATGCATATCACTTATATCAAATGCATAAGGGGAAATAACTCTCATATGGAGCGTTCATATCGCTTCAGTCAAAATAGGAAAAATCATGCGAAGGATATAACGAGCAATTTTACGGTTGCGAAGGGTAGTGGACACAAGGAAAACAGTGTTTGGGGAGATAACTCCTACAAAGAAAAGTATTCGGTTACGCAGGGTAAATTTCAAAAGCGCATAAACTGTTCGATATCATATACCAAATATCTAAGCGACATATTGCGAAACAAATATTTATCGCAAGAACAAAATTAGGCGGAAGAAAAAAAATAATCAGAAGAAGAAAAACAATAGGTCTTTCCACTGAAAAGTGGAAAGACCTAATTAGATTTACACATATTATCGCATTCCTATAACAATATCATATCAATTCTTCAGAAAACACATTTAACTGACAATTTATGAAATATTTTGACGGTCAAGAAAGAACGATGAATATAAATAATACAATTAGAAGGCATATAATTCAGGCGATATTCTGACGGTAAAGACAGATATCCGAGTTGGAAAACAAATTATCTAGTGTATATACCCAACTCAAATTACGTAGGCATGTGTGTTGATTTTTTTCCATATCCATTTGGACATGTACTTTCCTCCTAATTTTGTCCTTCCATTATTGTTGTGATACTTTTTGTATACATTTCAAAAGCACAAATAATTATGCAATCGCATTAAATCAATACGGAATTTAATCAAAACAACATATAATGAAAACGAATAAGTTTCGTGCTCTTTGTGCCATATTTTCTCCCCACAGAGCAGTATTTTATTTGTGTTAGCACCGTCAATTGAGAAAGCTAGGATTAATAAATACAATCATTGTGTATTGAAACGAATACAGGGTTGAAAATGTCCATAAACAGCATGGGCGATTTATGCTATTATTTATGTTGTTAACTTCTGTCTTTTATTCTACTAATTATTTAAAAAGTAATTTTTATAATGTTCATAATCGTTGTATATCTTCCTTTCAATATCGTAAAATAATATTCCCGCCATTCAATGTAAACAGTGTTTTAGGTATTCTAGGCAGTAGTTTTGAAGTATTTGTTTATCCACAAGCGATTATATCTGCTGTGCTGCTTTTTCTGGACTGTGTTGCAACTGTTAGCTCCCGGCTGATGTATTAAACTGTGTTGCAACTGTATCTCCCGGCTAATGTATTTGCCGTAAATGCATCGACTTAATATACATTTATTAAGATGTAAAAAATTGTTCACCCAAGAAAGTTCATATTTCACGAGAGTATTGGTAGAAATGAGATATGACTCTTCGAGGTTGAACAAATCTTTTAATTTTTCGAATTGATATTTATGATTGCACACCATTAGTGTTAATCGTTTCTGCTTCACTTGATGCCTTTTTTTCAAGATCGCTTTCATTCAAAAGTGTGGACTACATATACCAAAGTGTGTGTTAATGGTTATGGTTCTCTTTCTAAAAGTGTTAAACATATCACTTCTTATTTTATTGATTTTGTATTTACATTGTGACATAGATACAATTTATTCGTTCAGTGTATGCTCACTTGTGTTAATATGTTAACATTGTGACTTGGGTGGTGATTTGTTTTTTTAATCGACACTTATACCACATGTAACGATTTATTTTAATGATAATTATATTTTAAATAACATTGTACGCTGAAGTATGAAATGTAATTCAGGTAAATATTATTTAAAAAAATCAAAAACAAATAATCTTGAATGATGTTTTTTTTTCTTTTTACACCTTCACTAAAAAGTAGTTTTTTTTATTTCTTAACTATAACGATATGGTGCAAATTAGAATTGTGGGTAAGAAGGAACAAGTCCCTTTATTGTAAGTCTGATTTTTTTCGATTCTTGTGTATGTTGGGGATATTGATAAGCAGAAAAAAAAGATTTATTTCTAATTGTATCAAAGTAATCGAAGATTGATTGTTATACCTTGTAATTAAATATTTGCACGGAGATTGACCTGTTATTTAGCATCTTTTACTATTATTATCAATACGATCCTAGCAATTAAAAAACAGAAAGTTAAAAGATTTATTCGACAAACAAAAATATTATTAGCAATTAAGAGTTAGTCTTACTGACAATGTGCAATTAAGAGACGGATGTCATTAGGATAATTTGAGTGATAATAATGTGTTTGGTTTTTTTCAGCGAATAATTAATAGATTTAAAGAAAAATATTTGTAAGAATGGTATTATATAGATCATATAATGACCGTATAGATATTTAAACAAGTGAACTTTCCTTATACATTTGTGTTGGCGTCTTCAACTAAAAGACGGATGTCATTAGAATAATTTGAGTGATAATAATCTGTTTGGTGTTTTTTTGACTGAATTTCAAGTATCGTAAACTAGTTAAAACAAGAAAACATCAAAGTATCAAACAGAAACTGAGGGACTCGCATCCACTCAAAAAGGAGCGAGACCGGGTGCATCAACATGACATGTTACATATGTCTCCTACTATGCATACATTACACACACTGCGAATTTACACGCATATAAAAATATTAAAACACATTCAGTAAAATTACTAATTAGATGACGGTATTGTCACATAAAGATCGAAAACCGCAAACAAATGTCACTAGTAGGCTGAGAAACCAACACATCCTAACGGTCAACCAGTTTGTGAGAGTGAATGTCAAACTAATGTAATGTGGATTTCAGTCTTTCTTCTTTAAAACTCTGCTTGGGCATTGAGCTCGTCTTGCAGCACACCCTGCTAATTATTTTCGAATATTTTTTCGTTATTTGACTAACTAATGCAAAACATTCTGGACAACTGCAGGTGTCATATGTCTCATGTGTAGCTGCAAATCCTTTCAGAGTATCTGAGGTCACCTCAGTTGTATATAAGTTGTCTTAGTAGTATTTTGTATACTGGTGTTTTTTTTTAATATTTTAATTTCTTTTAAGCTATTGCGTTTTCAGTTTGTCATGGACTTTGAATATTACATTAGTATCTTTAGTATCTTGCCCTCTGTTATGCTTAGCTTAGTGCATACACATAAGTATTTGTGGGATAGTTATGTTCGTATATTAAAAAAAGGGACCAAGCAGTCACACACATTGATATAACCTGACAACCAGGATTGTTAATATGTAAGATATAAACTATAGTTATTTCAAATTTGTTGATGGACTTCTATGCATTCTTTATATTTGGAAACCAATTTTGATCTGAAATGGTCATGTTGAACTGCAATAATTTATAAACTCTTTTCAATCTTTCAGTCAATATTCAGATTTATCCACTGTGGTTAATTCAGTACTGACCTGATAGTCAATCGAGATTGGTTTAGACTATGAAAAGACTGTTTGATAGGTGAAATATACCTGTTCACATATGATACATACTGAATAGTCTGAAAAGCTTCTGAATAGTATTGTAATTTCAAGCGAGATAACCGAAAGCATAAAAAATCACTGCAATCGATAAGTAAACACATTGATCGAAAGACTGCTTGAAAATCCAATAATAAGTGTAATTCAAACTACGTAATCAAATATACATTAAGTAACAACGAATATGTTTCCTAAATGTAAACCGTACATTGTCAGATATTTTTATAGGGATCGCATCAACTATACAAATTTAAAAAAAAAATCATAAATTGCAACGAAGACAAGTTGATTCTTAAATGGGAGTATCGTATCCAAATACTTCCAAACTATACAAGAAACAGTTGATACCGCTATTAACAATGATTAGGGTATGCGAAAATGCGTTAAAGTTTTGTATCCATCAGGTGTTAGGTAGCAAATTTCTGTTCAGTTGTAGTTGAACGTATTCATCTCGCAAAACATGTTAGATAGTTATGAGCGTATTCGAAATTGTAATTTCAATGTTGAGTATTGTAGCATGTTTTCATGTTTATACCGTTTTAACTTCAAAGCCGTAAACATTATTGATTTTTTTATTATCAAATACAAACACAAAAATCTTACATATAGTATTGTATTTTTTCTAGAAATATGTACTCGCGTTATATGCACGACTTCCCAAAAAGCACTCAAATTGATTGTTATGAAAATTAAAAGAAAACGGGTAAATTTTCTATTATTATTTTTTTTAAATTGGAACATTAGGTGTATGTGTTAACAATTGAGCATAGTTCGTGTAGTGTGTGTTATAACATTTAAAACATATCGCTTGAATATTAACAAATGAGTAAGTTTGTCCACGATTTTCATGATTTTGTAATATGTTTCATAGACCTAAATTTGGTTAAACTCCGAAACTGCTATGTTTGGCCTTTTTTGGATTTAAAAATCAAAGGCTTGCAATAAAACTTAGTTAAAAATAGTTATATTTATCTTTACATGTCTTTTTATCAATTAAAACCATTTTTCATCTTGATTAACGGACCCAAATGCGGCCCTTACCGAACTAACTAGACATGCAAGATATTCCTGACTAAAAGCAGGCGCGCCGAGGTTAAATATGTTTTATGAAGTCTTAAACCTCCCTTCTGGCTTCTGGCTAATTTTGAAGACACAAACTTCCTATATCTATTTTAGTAAATCGTACAGTAAAACTCATTATAAAAAAGTCCAATTCCGGTGTAAGAATAAGTAACATACAACACTAAGCAAACTGACAATGATAAACATATATTATCAAAGCACTACAAGCAGTTACTGTCATTTCAGCTCCAGAACTGATTGAAATAATTTGTCTTGATCATATGAAAATAAACAACAATTCCTGTAATTACAGTAGTGTTGAATCTTTTTTGAATATCACAGTAAACCTAATTTTGATTTTGGGCAACCAAAAATCAACTTGTCATCGATTATAGTTCGATACCAACTTTCATTATATCAATAGATGTTGTTATCATTTACATGGAGTGCTTGCAGTGTAGCATTTTAAATCCTTTAAAGTTCGCACTTTATTCTTGACATACATTTTTTTTTGTCCATCTTTTGCGTTACTAGTTTCATAAATATTATTGAAGAGTATTGATAATAGTATTTCAATCTATGTAAGAAAACTAAACGTTTCTTTTTACAAGTTTTCGGAAGCAATAAGGGTATCAATGAGTACATGTGCATAAAACACGTCAGGTTTTTTTTCACGCACTGAATACCATGCATGCATCGTATTAGTTAAAGTTGTAAAAAAGAAGACATATGTACTAAAATGTTTAAGATTTATAATTGACTCTTTAATGTTAGGTTTAAGTGATTTCTTTTATTTGGGAAAAAAGAAAATATAACGAAAGTGATTGCGTTGATTTTGTTTCGTGTGTTCCTGTAAAAAAAATTAGGAACTGCTTGTTTTGTGTTTGGTTTTATATAAGCTTTCAATGTTATTCCATTTAAGAAATTGTGAATGGTTCTTACCAGAAGACGTGTAGATTTTCGTAATTTCATGAATATAAATATTTTTTTTACAAAAAGACCAAATATGTCAGTATTATTTACGATCAATCGTTGTATTACGATGTTTTGACTCCATCAGAAACGTGTATAGCTGAGTTTATTCCTCAGTCAAACATATTATGGAAAAGTACACAGATATTATGTCTATAATTATTAAAAACTAAAGACGAATAAGACGTCAGCAATATTTTTCTTCGATAAGGCCATTGTATAAAAGGATATGTAGTACGGCGTTTACCAAAAGGAATCATTGCATATGTAAAAGAAAAATTACACCAACGTAAGTTTTTATATCATATTACTCAACGTGTTTCAGCTTCAATTATTAAACTACTTTAACGTCCACAATGATTCATATCAGTTTTTACAAAATTCAGGCCACAATATTTGAAACTTTTCAAAATCTTATAAAAAATATTCAAGTTCTAGTGAATTGGTCATGTCACTGATTTTTTCAATGAAATATAGCATAAAGCTTTTGTATGTTTAACTTGAAATGTTTGCTAAAAAATAATGCACTGATTGTTTTTTGTCTGACACATTACCAATAAATTCCTTAGATACGTGTGCAAATTTGAAAAGGAAGCATATTAAATTGTCGAAACCTTCCTCCAAAATAACATAATTTCTTATTAAAAATGCAATTATTTTATTTTTAGAATCGATAAAATATTATTACACAAATTTGCGTTTGGTTGATACAGGTCACCGACTTTGTTTATGGTGGCAATATGCTAAATGGTAGTGAAAAATGTAAATCATGGAAAATTTGAGGCTTACATAGCGATGACGTTATGTTTATTTTGCCGTTCTTTTGTAATTGTTTCACTTAGAACATATTTTTGATGATATATACCGAAAAATTAAGGCAGTGGCAATATTTTTATTTTACATTATTACAACAGACAGTAATGTACAAAAAAAATAATTATACAAAAACACTTTTGAATTGGTTATTGAATACTTGGTGCTTTCACCACAAATGTAAGAATGTTGAATTGCCGTGTTAATGTGCTGGATATGCATATGTGCATCTTTTTAAATAAGATTAATTCGGATATATTTTAGAAAATAAAAGAGAAAAAACTATGTTTTGTCTTTCAATTTTCTTGTTTAGTTCAACTAGTCAAGTTGATTTCCTACTTCTTCTAAAATATATGACTTCGTTCATTTAACGTACCGTGAGGTGGAGGCTTTATTATATGGAACAATTAACCGAGCTCTGATTTTCTCTTAAGGTACCTAGAGCATTGGTCAAAACTTAGTTCTTTAGTTGTATATGAATTTCAGAGTGTGCCCTTGTCACACATTGATTCATTCATTATCCACCATTAACAATGATTAACATTGCAACTGGGCATTTTCAGTGAGTTCAATCGGAAAATTAAAACATGAAGTTGTTTCAGAAAATTTATCGTTATTTGTACAATTTAAAGTGTCTATTTATCCTGGTAGTTCGTAGATGTATTTAATGTCATGTTAATTCGTTTATTGTGCTAAATATTCATTAATACGTCTTTGAAGGCTAATGATTAGAACAGAAGCAAGATAATAGTTGGAAGCAAACAGAGGACTACATACCTTATTGCGGTATGTATAAAAACTGAAACAACCTATGTACATATTGTTCATGAAAATCTCTACTAGCAATCATGTAAAATGTGTATTACAACTGTGGAGTTATCGTTCAAAATATTTACATATGTACCATAGCAATGCGTTCGAAAAGAATATCTCCGACATTCCTTTTGGATTAACGATTACATTGAGAATGGAAATGGGGAATATGTCAAAGAGATCATAGAGCAGATAACAGCCGAAGGCCACCAATGGGTCTTCAACGCAGCGAAAAAAATCGCGCACCCGGAGGTGGGCCTTAGCTGGGTTTGTATGCTCAGAATATATGGATTCGTGCATTTTGTATCTAGTAAAACTAATAACAGGAACTAACGAATGCAAATAGAGCTCGACTAACGATAATTAACATGCAATCAACCTTAGCATTTTGTTGTAAAGGAAAAGTTTGTTATTGCATTTGAAGGGCATATTAGTCTTTTTTGTCGTTACAATATGTGTGATTCGTTATTTGGTTGTGCAATGCATCTAAGTCTTTGTTTTTATTCACTTGATAAATCAATATTTAGGTGTTATGTTTGATTGCAACCGTATTAATTAACTTGAAATAACGGATATCACATACAGAGCTGTGTTTTATGCATACTTTGGCGTACACATTACCATTATATGTTTCGTTTGCGATGTTCTTTTGTTTCTTCTTCATAGTATTGTGTGGGATGTATTTTTTATCTGTTATCTTTGATTATTTTCATTTGATCAAACACTTGTAATGTCAGTGAGATTTCTTATATAAAATTTGCCTTGTACAAATCCTACCTTCTTTTTACGACAAACGTATTCGTCAATACACATAGTTTACGCTACCCAGTCAATTAAAAAAACACCTGATAGATATGTGCGTAATTTTTGGGTTACATTCCTTTAAGAAAAAAGAACATGACTTTGTACAATATCAGTGTAAAGGACATTAAGGACTGTAAATTAAATATTTGTAGAAAAGAACATGATTGTTAAAAGCATTGAACAGATGTATTGGATATTTGATTATAAATCAAACCAATGTCTTGACAATCTTATACCATTGCATACACTACGAAACACGGGAGAAGTTTCAATGTATGTAATGATCGATCGTTAGTAAAATGTGTTGTTATATCGTGTATTTTTTTTCATATTTCAGTCATGAACTTTACGATTCAAGATATGATGAATGAGCAACCCTTTGAAGATCCTTTTTTTTCATATTCTATGGTATTTATATAATTTCGGGTATTCTAGCGTAACACACACACACATGCACACACCGTATAATATACTTTTGCAGAGTTCGTGCCATTTAGGATATTTGGTTAAGATAGAACTGTCTATTTTTATACTCGAACAATATTGTGTTTACCAAGAACATATGCCGTATAACGGTAACTAGATATACAATGCCATTTATCTTTAGCTATTCAAAGATGCGTTCAAATGTTACTTGTAGCAGAAAAATAAAATCGGTGACACCTTGTTTTTAATTATCTTAAATCATTATGTGAAACCTATGTTCTCATACTTTATTTCTAAATTCGATTTCATATATTTCTTGCTATTCACATATAACACGTCTTTTCATGAATTATATAATATGCAATTTGGAGCTTGAAAAATAGCACGGCGACCCTTATTTTTTATCATGTTTTAATTTTTTTTATCAATATCCTTTTGATAATGCAAGAGAATAGTATAATAATAATGAGAATGATTCTAACTATAAGAGGAGCAAAATTGATAATATATAGAGAAGAAAAAAACAGAAGAATACCAAGATAACGTTCGTTCATTTGTTGGCATTATAATTCTGTGTGAAATAACTATGTCTAGTCTGTTGAGCAGAGCCACATTTTTCATATACAACTGGCTTGATTTGTACTGTGGTCATAATCATGCTAATAGTTTTTTACAAGAGTTAACAAAAATATTTTTTTTAATAGTGATGTCCAATTCTCTTTTAATGTCTTTGCAGGCAATTTCTGGTGTTTTATCATCCGCCTGGTGTCCTGAAAGAATTCCGATACCTATGGATCTACTGGACCTTTTAAAGTTTCATCGTTTCGGTAACACGACTGGAAACAGTACCAATTTAATAGTTTCAGGCTTATTCTTTGAAGATTATTCTGATGATTTACCGGTATCAAATAGAACAGTCCCCCAACAAATATTTGCTAGTACTTATATACACATGAATGAAAAGTATTGCGACTCGATGTTTCAAAGTGAAAACCACGAAATTGCTTACATAGGAATGTCTATTTCCTTCAGTATGCTTTTATTTATTGGTAACATATTGGTTTTAATTTTACCTTCAATTTCGAAAGCATTTAGGACACCAATATTCTCCACACTTTTAAGTTTTTCTCTCATATCGTTGATTCGTGGAATCGACCTGTTATTAAATAGTCTGGTACAATGTTCGTTGGTGTTTAGTTTCAGATTAAAGTCAGCATTAGAGTGCATGCTAGTAAGCTGTGTTAAGGGATTTATTGCAAATGTAATTAGCTTACATTTATGTCTACTGGCCTGTCAACGTATCTATATATCTCTATTTCCCCTCAAGGCACACGTAAATCACACAAAGACAAATGTTCGTCGTTGTATTTTCTGTATTTACATTTCATGTGTTTTAATTGAACTGGTTATGGGGGTTCAAGGATCACGAGATTGCGCTGTCACTAGATTAGGTAATGATTTGTCAACTATTTTCAAGACATATGCAGATTTCATTGTTTTTAATCTTTTAGCAGTTGTTTTATTATCAGTAGGTATGATGTCCGGTATAGTTCAGAAGTATACATCGTCAAGACTTACTCAGTCTGCCACTCAAAGAACACAATCTCGCATTGCTTCTATAGTTATAGTTTTATATCTCAGTTTCTACTGTCCACTTAAGATTATGGGTATTGCTCTACACTTCACATGTTTTGATCCGTCGTACGTAGTACCAATTGCGTTTACTGCATCTACGGCACAATTTATTCTCGGTGCATTAAATCCTATCATGTTGTGTCTAAGGGTTCCAGAAGCAAAAAAGGCTTTGAAGGACAGATGTTGTTGTTGCATCGCCAATCACAAAAAGAAAATCAGAAGTATACTTCCAGCAAATTGAATTGAATATCCCCTTGGTATCTTCCGCCTCTATTTCTTTCATGTATTTTTAATCAAAGTACTGACTCACATACTCTCGAACGAAAACACTTTATATATTGCGCAATGTGTCTTTTAACAACATTAGATTTTTTTCCAAATCATTTTGAGTTTTAGATTAAAATTCTCTTATCAGAATGGCAGTTTGAGTAAATTTCGGCATTACCTATCAGACGTGTTATAGAATCCTGCTAAACCAATCAGACCCGACTTTATATAGCCTGCATATTGGTTTGCATCTATATTTTTAAAGAAGACCTGAAACTTCAGCAGAAAGTATTTCATTTCTGCTAACAATGTACACAAAGACGAGAAGCAATTATAGTAAATGTTCTACTGCGTCAATCCCCTTTTTGGTTGAACTCATTGCATGCAATGGAATTATCATTGTTTCGACATTCATTTGCCCTGAAACGTCAAGTTGAAAATTGAAACGTGAAGTTGAAAATAAAAGAAAATAACATATAATACCCTGCATCAAAACGTTAAGTGAAAATGTTCGTTGCGTGTGTGATACTGAATGCTATATATGTATATTGAAGTGTGTGTACACAATGTTTTTGAATGTCATATTGTTATAAATATTGTAAAATTTGCGTTGTATGATATGTATTATAATAAAATTTGAATAACCAATATTGCATTTACTCTTCCTTAAATATGTGCCAATTCTTTAATCATTGTCTGTGTTAATTAGACACACAAAAAAAATCCAGGCTCAAGTCTATTCGTATTTTTAACACACATTTAAGATTGTCTTCACCAAACTATACAGGTAGCATGCGAAGATACAGGTCTTTTTATCCATGGCAAATAACGTTTATCAATGGTATTGTCAATTGCGTTTAGTTTTTATAAAAACTTATTTTTAGCCAGGTATTTATGATGAGTAATTTTACTGGGTCGATGCAACTTCTGGTTAATTGTTTCTTCAAGATGATATTCATAATTTAGTTATCAGTAGTTTTGTGAATATGGTTTATAAAGTAGTGAAATATTCACATGAAATTGTCTATTGTAGACGAAGAGAACGTCTGGCAGACGCAATTTTGAATCCTGGTATTTATATGTTTAAGAATATGGTTTATAAAGTAGTGAAATATTCACAATCTGATTGGAAAACGAACAGATAGCAAATTATTTGTAAGAAACTTTAACATTTCAACATGCACGCGAATGCCACAATGCACATCAACCTGTTCATATGCACGCAAATGTCACTATATAAAACTCGTTTTTAATAGCAGATTATCTTCACACACGAATAACGCATTAGTGAGAAGCTCGGTTTTCACGTTTTTGTAAAGCTTAAACGCTGAAAAGTGTATAGTACATGTCTATACTGTATATATAACCAACTAAAAAACGTACTAGTTGTCGTCTTAGTTAGATTTAGTCGTTTGTTTGTTTGAAGGTTTGAGTCAGTTGTGTTGTATACCAGAAATGTATATTTACACATTTTTGTCACATACACCTGTTATGTATGTTCAGGTAGATTATACACTTTACCAATAGAACGGAGCTATAACCAGCTGCCTTACATGTCGGTGGTTTAGCTATACATGAGTAGAAGGACCTGCATACTCTTCCGGAGTACATGAGATCGCCTCCGGTTATTGTAAGAGTTTGTATTGCTCAGTCTTTAGTTCTCTTGGTTATGCATGTTATGTTCGTGTAAAGTTATTTGTCTTTCGGTCTTTTTCTTCTCTTTTTTTGAGCTGTCAATTGATGTTTGACTATGAGTTATAATGTCCCTTTGGCATCTTCGCCTCTTTGTCCATTAACCGTATTCTTTACAAATGCCTGTAAAAAGTCAGATATAGGACAGAAGTTTTCCATTCTTTTCGTTGGTTGATACATGTAGAAACTTAATATTTATCAATCACGTCTTAATACTTTCCGACGAATGTTTAAGAAGGAGGACGATACGACAAAATCCTGGCTTATTTATATATTTTTGTTCAGACATCAATGACGTTTTACAAAGTGTGTTGTAATTGTTGGTTCTTGAATAACGTATGAGTTGAGATGTACCCTACAATCAGGTGACGTTGATATATTGCTGCTATGTCTGTGAACTCGTAAACAAGTAGTTTTTCATGACGTCTACTTTACATGTGTTACGCCATCAATGTAAAACAATATGCTTGTTTAATTTTCCAAAAAATTAATGCTTGTGCAGGGCTTATATTTTCTATTATGATCTTCTAGATAGAGGGTTGCTCCTCACACGAAAGCTATTAAACCAAGTGTTTCAACTGGTAAATTTTAAATCATTCTTTCGCCGTTTCTACGGATGTCATGACGAGGCTGGTACCGTTATCGAATATCTGTTTCACAGACGTAACAACAATCCGAACCCCTTTTTCATGAATGTGACTTACTGAATTAGACTTATTACATTATTTGTTATAAGCAACATGTGAAGCAGGACCAAGTTTTCAGTCTGGTTCGTGTTGTTGAGTGTTCTTAATAGTGTTTTGTATACTGTTTGTCTTTGAGTTATTTGCTTTTTTTGCCATGGCGTTGTAATTGTTGTAATTGACTTCTGAGTTAGAATGTCCCTTTTGGTATATGTTGCCTCACTTTATAAGAGACAAGTACAACTTAAACAAACGTTCAGATTTTACTTTAAAGTTAAGCCCTTCTGGCATCATGTTCAATTTAATTTTTTTTCAAAAACAACGTCGAAATATACATTTTGTATGATCTGTTAATGTTCGTATGATCTGTTAATTTTTGAAATTATTTAAAATTAAGGAATGTATCTCCCTCATGCAAAGCTCTGATTCCTTGCCCGGCTTTGACTTTTTTTACCTTTTTGGTTTATAGCTCTTCATCCTTTTAATAAGCTTTTGATTTCCAAATATTTTAGCCTCGAACATCACTGAAGAGACATTGATTGTCGAAATGCGCATCTGGTGCAGAAAAATTGGTACCGTTTATGTTATTGATGCACAAGAAAAGTCTGAAATTTTTATAACATTGTATTTTGGGTGTGAGGACGTGTTTTCACCAGACAATCGAGATTCATACGGAAATCAACTCTGCTTCTTTTTTTTCAGCGTGTTCCACCAATCATATGAAACAGATTTCATAAAGGAGAATGTTAGGAATCTAGCATTATTCTGATATATATTGTATGATTATGACACCGTATGGAAATTGCTGCCAAGCATGATATGTTTACTTTATTGAGTTAACTGGTCTCACTTATTCAATTCCGAATGTTTTTATTTCCATGTTTGTTAGCTTATACTTTAACTTGTGTTGTTTTAGAAATACGTTTTACACAGCTATATATTGAAACCTCGACGATAAAAACCCTACTTGACATACTTGTGTACGTTCCAAGTCAGGTTGTGAAAAGTTTATACAGCAATAGTGGTAGGGATGTTTCCAGGATGGGCTTTAACATTTTTTTCAATGTTTAAGCTTACAAAAACTTTGAACAGCAATAGAAAAATGTATATTTGGTTTCCAATCAATTGTTAATAGGGGACTTCTCTGTAAACCATTTTAATAAACACATCATATATACCATAAATACCAGGATTAAAATTGTGTAAGCCTTAAAAAATTTATAAACAAAAAATGTTATCTTATTAATAGTTATTGTTGTTCATCAACAAATTAAAACATTACTAAATTTGTATTCTTTTCGAATGGTTTTTGGGATGTATAAATACAAATCCACGTTTATTTTCTATTTAGATATTGCTGTATCCATATATAACATGATACATATTTATTAAAATCCTAACGATCCTACTGCCTGTTGATATTGTTTTTGCATTGCATAATTCATGTCTTCTCTGACTGTCCATGACGTTAAAACACTTAATATTTAAAATGTGTTTTGATTGATAATAGTCTCTGACATATGATTTTTTATTGTTAATTGTCTTTAGCTTTTAACAAGCTATCAGTTAAAAGTAAAATAATAAAAATACCGAACTCCGAGGAAAATTCAAAACAAAAATTCCGTAATCAAATGGCAAAATCAAAAGCTAAAACACACCAAACGAATGGACAACAACTGTCATATTCCTGACTTGGAACAAGCATTTTTTTTATGTAAAAAATATTGGATAAGACTTTGTAACTGCGAGTACTTTCAAATAGTACTTCGTGTTAATTTGACCTGTTGACACAATTTGTAATCAATTTTTGTAATCCAATGTTGACTTTTTCTGTGTTCAATTTCGTCACACTATTTTGAATGTGTACTAGCTTTGATGAGTAATTAGTTATAATTGTATACATTTTCCCATTATACTCGTACTCTTATCACCTACGCCTACGTTATAAAGGCAATTATATTTTAATTTTGTATGTATATTATGTCATAGATCAAACTTATTCGTTCAGTAAATGTTTTCTTGTTTTCTGTTTAAATTTTTACATTTGATTGAGTTATTAATAAGCCAATTGATATTTTGTAATGTGTTTTTTGTTTTGTTGTAATGTCACACTACTGTCTCAAGATAGGGTGAATGATGGCACCTGTTAAAACGTTTAAACCTGCTGCATTTGTATGCACCTATTCTAAGTTAGCAGCCTGTTTTCATTGGTTGTCGTTTGTTGGTTTTGTTCTCGTTTCTTGTTTTTATATAGATTAGACCGATGTTTTTTTCTTTTTTACACTTGTAATTTTGGGGCCCTCTATAGCTTGCTGTTCGGGTTGAGCCAAGACTCCGTGTTGAAGGCCTTACTTTGACTTATAATTGTGATTTTTTTTATACTTTGATGGAGAGTTGTCTCATTGGCATTCATACCACATCTTCTTATGTATATCATCAGTGACACTAAATGAAAACTGATAAAGGCCAAACAAAGTACAAAATTGAAGAGCATTGAGGATCCATAATTCCAAAAGGTAGTCTGTTGTTATTTATGTATTATTGTCATTTTGTTTATTTTCTTTGGTTACATCTTCTGACATCAGAATCGGACTTCTCTTGAACTGAAATTTAATGTGCATATTGTTATGCGTTTACTTTTATTCATTGGATAGAGGTATAGGGGGAGGGTTAATATCTCACAAACATGTTTAACCCCGCGGCATTTTTGCGCCTGTCCAAAGTCAGGAGCCTCTGGTCTTTGTTAGTCTTGTATTATTTTTATTTTAGTTTCTTGTGTACAATTTGGAAATTAGTATGGCGTTCATTATCACTGAACTAGTATATATTTGTTTTTGGGCCAGCTGAAGAACGCCTCCAGGTGCGGGAATTTCTCGCTACATAGGTCGGTCGGTGACCTTCTGCTGTTGTTTTTTTCTACGGTCGGGTTGTTGTCTCTTTGACACATGCCCCATTCCCATTTCCATTCTCAATTTTATTGTCAAATACAGAATAGGTAATCTGTTCCTGGAGTAGAAAATCCGTGGCAAAGTTTCGTTAACAGTCAATTGATACGTTTAACATTCTCAACGCTAATTAATACCAACATAAAACTACTGACCACTGGGCTAGGGATACCGTCGTGAGGTTAACATTAACCAGCAGTGAAATCCACCCAGTAAAATTACTTATCATACATATTAGGCTAAAATAGGTTTAACTAAAAAATAAACAGGATTGATAATACCATTTATACAAGTTATATGCCTTGGATTAAAAAGACCGGTATCTACACCTGCCATGTAAAGTTCGTTAAAGACAACTCTGAAATATTGGTAAAAAAAGGGATAAACATAAACCTTTTGTATTTTTTTATTTAACAAATACAATGGTTAAAAAAGTGTCAGATATTTAATGTGCAGTAAATGGAATACTAGTATTGATTATGCAGATATTATTATAAGATATATTATTCAACACAAGATATATTATTCAACACAAATTTACATTAGTTATTACAATATGACAATTAAAACATTGTTTACTAATACTTAAATATACATATATCATATCTCACACGCAACGAACATTTTCACTTACAATTTTAACTCAGGGTATAATATGGTAATTTTTGTTTATGTTTTTTTATGTCTGTACATGTAGTAAAAATCAACATTTCTTGTGTTTACCCTCCTACGGTTGGCTATGAGAGACCACGGTTTATAAAATATGTTAACGTCTAATCAAACCTTTTAAAAGTTTAGAATTTACATATATTTATGACCATCTCAAAATCTGTGTATTGTAAAGGAATAGTTTTGTCAGTCGTCCAGGTTGGCCGAAATGTATGTCAAAGCAGAACATATCAAAAGCCTTTGTACATATTCCTAAATGAATGTTAAATACATAGAATTGCAGACAATTTGCTTAATTGAGAAATGTGATCAAATGATTAAATCAATAATATGTGTAAATATATTGGGAATATGAAATCTTGAATATATATGCAAAGATATGATAAAGAAAGGTATTTCAGACAGCTAGAAATGTGTGGTAAATAGTTATTTTTGCTTTTAATTTGCTGATAAATTTAAAAGGTGCAGATTATATGGACAAATATTTCAATAGCTTTACTGGTCAAGCTATGATACAACAAATACAGCTGCTTTTGGGAGTGGGTTTGGCATATGGGTAATATAATTCTATTTTAATATTTCGTTTTAATAGAAATCTGATTGGTTCAATAAAATCGGTTCTTGATCTCTTTTCTGTTTGATGTACTGCGGGAATTTATTTTTCCATCAAAGTTTTATATTCATGGAATGTTTCCTATACACAGTTATGCAGTTATGGTGGTTAATTTGCATATCATGAAACGATCGTTAAGATTGAGTATCTCTGAAACTTTTTTTGAAATGCACGAGTCATAATTCATTCTGTAAATATAATGTATTTATAGAAACAGAAACATATACTACAATATGTATTATGTGTGATTGATAGAAATAATACACATATACAAAGCCTAAACAATACTTATTATGCCGCTTCAGTATCAAAACTTTTAAATCAGTAGCTTTCCGAAGGTATTCGAGTGGTTTATTACATTTTTATAAAAAGTCCAGGTTTCTAAAATAGTCTGGAAATATTTCGTCATCGGTAAATATGGTAGATTGGTTACATAATATTTGACACCAAACACATAAAGAGTGAGTGTTTTTTTTTAAAGAATCGGCTAGTTTTCACACATATATAAACGTTGTAATCTATTGACGAATATTTGGTTTACTTATGCATTAAGTCCAGTGACGAGATGTAGAACCCGGTGTTCTTCGTGAATCGTCATTTGTCAAACATTATTGCGAGTGCAAAAGAAAGTTTAAAAATTACAAACAAAGAACCAGCGAGTCACCTGTCATAATTGACACACAATTTACAAATGAAATCAAACAAAATTGATAGATAATGTAATTCCATCAACGGGATGTCACCCCTCCTCCGATCGATGGGGTTTATCACCAGTTAAGTGTCACAATTATCCCCTTTTTCAGAAACTTTTGGTCTGAAAATATTAATATACATGTAGCTAGTATCAATATCCATCAACATGACAAAGCACAAATTATCATCATTTCTTTATGATTTATAAATTGTCTTCATTGTGTTGTTTTAGATATAATACTTCCATGGCAACCCAAAATAAGTCATCGAACTATCACTCATTCGATATCTCATGTATCTCCTATCTTGTCATAAAAATTTACAGCTTTAATTTGTACAGGAATCGTGTGTTTTTTTAATTATTATTCAAATACTGTGGATTCATTTATTTTCGTGGGTATCAGTTTTCGTGGATTGCTGAAAACTTGCATATTCGGGGATATTTGATTTCGTGGTTTTGCCAATTTTTGTATACAAAGCATATTGAAAATATGTTATTCGTTGAACATTTGAATTCGTGGTTTACCTTTACCCACGAAACCCACGAAAATAGGTACCAAACGAATAATAATGAATCCACAATACGAATTTTGTATTTGCAATAATTGCATATATACACGTTGCACACATTTCAGTTGAAATAACACTGAAACAAGATCGAAGTTAAAATAAGTCACAAAATTGATATGCCAAAGTGTATTTGTTTGAACATAATTCTTGAAGATTTGTAAACGACATATATATTACACAAATGTTGATCGGGGTTCGTATCAAAGAAGATATATCTTTTAAAAATATAAGATAATTGTAACATTTACAACAAGATAAAGTCTAGACTTATAGTTTTAGGGGAGATTTATATGATTCGTGTTTAAATTAAGGGAATATCTTACACTTCTTATAATTTACGCAAAGTCTGTTAAAGTAACTACATGAGTCATTTGTTCTTTAACACCTGAGTCTGAAACAGGTATCGTTGTATAGCTTCCCACACAGACGGAAACTAAGGATAGAGTGGCAGCATATAAACTCCCGTTATGTCAAAATGTATTGATGAGAGTTAGAAGACTCTTAATATGTTGAAATATTAAAGAATATTTTCCAATAACAAAATAAATCATAAAAAGGTTACAAGCGCCTGTGTCTATGAATACCTAGTCACATTTCCGATTTTTACAATCTTTGTTAATATCAATGTCATTTGGTCCCTAATGGATAAAAGTATTCGTCCGATTGTCAAAGGTGACCTTAATAAGCTAGTTAATTATGAATCGAAACCAGAGCTGTCTGCATATCGGGAATGATGCCCCTCCCCAATATGCATGTTAATGCAAGATGCATATCTGGCAGGCAGGATCTATCAATGCTAGTCTTTGTCAAAAGCATTTCCAAAAAAAATGAATCGATTTTAGCAAGAGGCTCACACTCATTTCATGGTTGTATCTACTGAGTATCAGTATCGATACCGAGTTTTTGAACATATTAAGTTATAATCAATATACATAAGGTAATCGGAAAAAAAGTCACAGGAAAAAAGTCACAAGAAAAAAAGTCACAGGAAAAAAGTCACGATATATAAAATTGTTTATAATAAGTATGCTGGAATGCACATGAAAAAGTCGCTATGTACATGTATGAATTAAATTATTAAAGTTAAGTTTTTAAATAATAATAGAAATAATAATTATACTTGTATCAGTGTATCAGATCAATTATCTTAAGTGGTAGATTTTACATTTATATAGGAAAAGGTCACATTATAGCACGATTCAATACAACACAAACAAAAACACGATATGAAACAAAAATAATTACAACAAAACATGTGTCAATACCCAGGTTTGTACAGGTTTATTTTGCTCTGCGATGTTTTTTTTATCAAAATTCCCAAAACAAAAGAGCATACATTTATAGCAAAGTATGCTGAGGTGTCTAACTCGCATCTCTTTTAAAAAAGATATTAAACAAAAATATTTACAGCACTAATTGCTAACATATACAGCATATTTCGGCAGCTGAATTTTAAATATTTTTTATAGACAACTGTTTTTGCAATATTGTTTTCCATAAGTAGGAAAAACCGGTTTCTACGTTCGATTATTTTGATTCTTAACGATGCAACTACAACAACAGTTCTTCAAAGCCCCTTTTGCTTCTGGAACCCTGAGACACAACATAATAGGATTTAACGCAAAGATCATAAATTGTGTCATAGAAGTAATAAATGCAATTGGTCCTACGTACGTCGGATCTGCACATGCGAACTGTAGAACAAGACCCATCATCTTAAATGGACAGTAAAAAATGACATATAAAACTATAATCATTGAAGCTATGCGAGATTGGGATCTTTGTGATGCAGACAAAGTTAGTCTTGGTGATACATACCTCTGAAATATCCCTGTTAGCATACCGGCTGATAATAAAACTGCTACCATCAAGTTAAGAACGATGAAATCTGCATTGGTCTTAAAAACAGCAGATGCATCATTATTTCTTCCACTGATAACGCAATCCCGTGAGCCTTCAACCCCCATAATCATTTCAATTAAAACACATGAAATGTAAATAAAGAAAATACATCGACGAACATTTGTCTTTGTGTGATGTACATGTGCATTGAGGGGAAATAGAGACAGATAGATACGTTGACAGGCCAGTAGACATAAATGTAAGCTAATTACATTTGCAATAAATCCCTTAACACAGCTTACTAGCATGCACTCTAATGCTGACTTTATTCTGAAACTAAACACCAGCGAACATTGCGCCAGACTGTAGAATAACAGGTCGATTCCACGAATCAAAGATATGAGAGAAAAACTTAAAAGTGTGGAGAATATTGGTGACCTAAATGTTTTCGAAATCAAAGGTAAGATTAAAACACATATGTTACCAATAAAAATAAGCATACTGAAGAAAATAGACATTCCTATGTAAGCAATTTTGTGGTATTCACTTTGGAACATCGAGTCGCAATACTTGTTAATATCTATATGGCCTGCTACTTGTTCAGGAATACTTTTTGGTACCAGTAAATCATCATAATAATCTACAACAGGTGTGCCTGAAGCTGTTAAATCGGTAATGTTTCTAGTCGTATTGTTTTCCGGAGAAAAGAACTCATCGAGTGTCAGCAGGTCAAATTCTAGATATCCAGATACGCACGTCATCTGAAATGATTTGATTAATTCCGTAAATATCCATGTACTTATAAATGTTCTAGTACTTTAAAAAAAAAAATCGCTATGCGCTCGCGGTCATTAATAACATAGTAACAGAACAGATATAGCATGTCCTAACGTAATATTTTTGTAAATAGTCCTAAAAAAACCCATCTATGTTAACATTCTGATATGAAATCTTTATCTTTTACGAATTTATAACACACACTAAATGTCAATATTGTTCCCACAAACAATAGTGGAATGGTACTTAAACAATTTAAATATATGTTCGGTCATCAGTGACACTGATACTCCAGAATAATATTGAATTGACCCCGGTAGTTAAGTCTAAATATTGACTGAAATGATAAACCCGATTTAATAACACACATGAAAACAGTACAAAGCAAGCGAGTTATTTATATAATAAAATGCGGCTCTACTCAGCAGACTAGACAAGGTTATTTTACAGAAATATAATGTGAGGTAAGGGGAGAGTTGAGCGCTAACAAACATGTTTAATCCGGCCACATTCTGTATTAGCCTGCCCCAAGTCAGGAGCCTGTAGTTCAGTGGTTGTATTCGGTTCATGTCTGTCATATTTGCTTTATCGTCTATTGTTTTGTTATAAATTAGGCCGTTGATTTGCTCAATTGTATTGTTTCATGTATTTCATAATAGGGCCTTTTATAGCCGACTATACGGTATTGGTTTTTCTCATTGTTAAAGACCGTACGGTTCTTATAATTACTTACATCCACTTCATTTGATCTTTGGTGGATAGTTGTCTTATAAACAATCGAACCACTAACCTTTAGTTTATATTAAAAATATGTGTTCAGACTTTTCAAATCAGGTAAAAATCAAACTAACTTATGATAACTCAAATTCATTAACTTAGTCTGATTCAATGTCTTTCCTTTAAGTCACAATAATATATCAAGAAGACCATGGCAGAAAACACAAGTTCTTGATTATTATTTTATCTTTGTACTACATATAGAGAGTTGATGATTAAATGTGTGTACACCTTTCAATTTATTCAAAACGATACCGTATAATGGGTTATTAAAGGGCCCGATACAAAATGAGATACTAGACAGTGAACAGTACAGACAATCAGGTCCATACAGTAACAAGTCTTAATCCTACTGAACAGGCGACATACATATTGATTAGAACAAAACATTGTTCGACCGAAATTACAATTAGAATGTGACAAAATGTAGCCTAGGCTAGACAATAGATAAATGCCATTGTATAAGTGTTTACAGTTATGCGTAATATGTTTCTGGTAACGAATATAAACACAAACGATCACAAGTTTTGTATATTTCATTTTAACAAACAATTCTGAATGGCTAGAGCGCAGAAATATTTATATGTCATTATGTGTGTACAAGATAGTGTTTGAACACGCGCGCATGTGTGTGTGTGTGTGTGTGTGTGTGTGTGTGTGTTACTCTTGTAATACCAAAAATTTAATAAATACCAGTGAATATGACATGCTTTCAAAAGGTGTCAGACCCATCGGAACTGGAGCCGTCAAATTCATGACTGGAATATAAAAAAAACACAAGATATAATAGAACAATTAGCTTACGATCGATCATTACATATGTTGTGACTTCTCCTAAAGGTATGCAATGGTATAAGTTTGCCCAGATACTTATTTAATTTACGAACACATTTCCAATACATCTTTTACAAATGTTTTAAAAGCTAAGAACAATCATGTTATTTTTAAAAAATAACAGTTTTACAGTCATTCATTTCATCAACACCAAATTGTATTTTAGTCAATGTATGTAACCCAAAAATAGCACACATATCAATAGTTTCTTTTTTAATTAACTTTGTAGCGTAAACAATGTGTATTGACGAACACGTTTGTTGTATAAGGATGAAGGATTTGTATAGGTCAAATAGTTTATAAGAACTCTTACTGACATTACATGTGTTTGAACAAAGGAAATTTGTCTCGGACCAAGAGTCAAAGACAACAGATAAGAGACACATAAAAAACCATCCCACACAATATAGTGGAAGATATTAGCCAGCAAAATCGAGGGAATTGTGCAAATGATGATATAAGCATAAAAATTACCACAAAGCATCATTATTATATACTTTTTAAGAAATAACTGCTGGCCATTAAAAAACATATTTTTTTCAAGATGGCTGTTTTCTTCAATTTGAAAATGGCTGTTTTCTTCAATTTGAAAATGGCTGTTTTCTTCAGTTTGAAAATACTGATTTTTCTGGAAAACTTATCTTTGAATTTTTTTTAGTAAAATCAATTACCAGGTGTGGTGGATAACTTCCTTACATCACATATTTATAAAAAAAATGAATATTTGACATATCCAGTATTAACAAAGTTCTTTCAAAAACATTTGAACTATTTACCATATATTTAGTGTTTTTTTTTATTTCCTAGATAAAAAAAAATGTATTATAAATTGGTTTAATAACATTTGTCAAGATTATGATACACACTTTTACGCATGTGAAACTATTTAAAGACATCTAGAGAGATTTGTATGCACTACCAGGCAATTCTCAGATATTCGACGGTTAAGGCGAAAATGTGGTTAATCCCGGAGAAACATGAATTGTAACTGCAGGTCAGCCACTTTTGGAAATACCTAATCAAATTCAGTGGGAATGGCCTGATTTGTAAGGAAAAGATAAGTGTTTCGTCATGTTTGGTGGATTGCACATTGAACTGACTTGTTATAAAACTCTGTGTGATATATTGCGTGATAGGGGATGGACATGTTGTCTTATTGAAGCCAATATTGCAACACCAAGAACGCAGATTCGTTTTATGAATGTTCAAATGTACCTAGAACTAAACAGGCGCATCGAACAACCGCATGCATTTTTCTTGAATTGTTAATTTCGGATTATGAAAGCTAAACTCAGAATATATAATTATGTCATGACTCTATGGCGTTCAGTGATTTAAAAGACTAGTGTAAGGAAATAGAGTCATCCCGACGACAGGTTAATTCCTGGCGTTCAATTATAAATTAAGAACTTCTTCTGATTTTGGTTTTATGCTCATTTCATGAGTGAGATTTCATACTTTTCAAACAGTCCATATAAAGCATGATAGCGTATTGTTTTAGGTCTTGATCGTGTAAATTATGCTCGGTCGTTACCGATCTGTCTCCGAGATATGACTTCCCTACCCGAACATAACCCACAGGTGTCAATGGAATTTCAAAATGATAATTTCACTGTCCGTAAGACCAACAAATGTCTTTCTTATAACACAATTGATCAGGCACATAAACAGTATACTGTAATTGTGAAGGGCGATGTTGGTGCAATAGGATTAACCGAAGATCCCGTTTAAACAAATGGATGGTAGCTGGACCAGGAGTCAGTATAATAGAAGATGAATTTGAAAGATCTAGTGGTTTGGGTCATTCTTCAACAGACGAACGACATAATGAAGACCCTACGAAAACGCGAAAATATTTCTTTAAACAGCTTTAAAGGCTTTGTAAAATAATGAACGAGTTTGGAAATTCATTTCTAGAAGAGTCGTCAGATTTGTAAAAACAAAATACTCCATTTAGAAAATTGTTGATTCGGAAACAGGTAAGATATGTAAATAAACTCCAAAATATTGGTCCAAACAAAACGAAGATCCTTTGAAGCAAATGCAAAACGAAGGAGAACCAGATTTTTATAACCAAATAAAAAAGAACAACTTCCTATTTTGACCGCAAAATTAAACTGGAAACTTCTTTGTCAAAAACAAAGCTATAGAACCTTAAAAGTGATTGCGATATCTTTTCTAGACTCCTCATTTTTTGTAACAGTAGACAATTTTAGTAGATAAATGTCATTCTATAAGTGTTAACAGTAAACAGTTATGCGTACATGTAATATGTTCTGGGTAAACACAATATGTCTTGAGTATAAACACAGACAAATCACAAGTTTTGTATATTCTATATTAACAGAAAATCCTGAATGACAAGAGCGCTGAACTATTTATATCTCACTGTGTGTGTACAAGATAGTGTTTGTGTAAGTGTATGTGTGTTACGCCTGAAATACCCGAAATTTAATAAATTCGATAGAATATGACTTACATGCAAAAGGTTTCTGATCCATCGCAACGTGATCCTTAAAATTCATGACTGCAATATAAAAAATACAAGATATAACAAAACAATCAACTGACGATCAATCATTACATACATTGTAATTTCTCCAAATTGATGAAATGGTATAAGTTTGCCGAGATACTCATTTAATTTACGAACTCATTTCAAATACATCTTTTGAATGCTGTGAACAACCATGTTCTTTTTAAAAATAATGGTTTTACAGTAAATCATTTCATTTACACCAAATTGTATTTTCGTCAATGTCTGTAACCCATAATTAATAGCACACATATCAATCATTTATTTTTTAATTAACTTTAATTTGTTGCGTTAACAATATGTGTATTGAGGAACACGTTTGTTGTATAAAGATGTAGGATTTGTATAGGGCAAATAGTTTATAAAAACTCTTACTGACATTACGTGTGTTTGATCAAAGGAAATTTGTCTGGGACCACGAATCAACGATAACAGATAAGAGAAACATAACAAACCATCCCACACAATACTGTCTAGAAGAAACGCATACGCCAAAGTATGCAGTAAACACAGCACTATATGTGATATCCGTTATTTCGAGTTAAATAATACGGATGCAATCAATATAATAACTAAATCTTGAGGTATATAGTGAATGCAAACAACGACTGGGTTGCAATGAACAACCGACTAACGTATCACACAGATTGTAACAACAAAAACGAGTAATATGCCCTGTAAATGCAATAACAAATGTTTGAGGTTGATTGCATGCTTAATAATACAATTTTTTTGTCAGTTGAACATTTTTTGCTTTCGCTAGTTCACGCAAAGAAATGTTTTACCAGAAACAAAATTTACTGTTCCATGTTTTCTTAATATACAAAGCTAGAGCCCCTTATAGCATGTATAGCTTGCTGTTCGGTGTGAGCCAAGCACTAGCAGCAAGATTTCAGTCTGAAACGGTCATTTTGGTCTGATCATATCTTAATTGACTGGATTTACCGCTAGAGTAAAACGTAGAGACTTTTTAGACCGTTAAGACGCCGTTTCGATCGGTAGTCTCATTAGGTAAAGCAGTCCGTTAAGGCATGTCAAGATAGACAAGACTGAGTCTTCCAGCGAGCTGTTTAGATCCGTTACAACGGTGTCAGACCAAAACAGATCAAATCTCAAAATTAACGTTCAAAATTGTCAGACCCTGTTCAGATCCGTTCAGTATGCTGGTATGTTTCTATGAGTTACGCCCCGTCTGCTTGATTAGTGCATTTTAGATTAACAATTTATTTATTAGAAGTTTAAGTATTATATCTCTCGAATAAATAATAATAAAAAAAGTAATTAATTAAAAGATTTAATCCTCTGTTGATTCTTTATTTATGTTGTTGTTTTGTTGATGACCTAATAAAATTGTTCGTCCATACATGTTGCTTATCTTTTAATTAATGTTAGTTTATTTATTTATATTTATTATTGAATGCAAGGACTATGTTAATCGTATACACACAAAAATGTTTGCCATACATTAAACCTTAAAATATTGTGAACCCTTTGTGAAAAATGTTTCGTGTTTCAAAAATTGTGAAGAAAAATCTTAAACGTAACCTAAAAAAAAGGAGATGTGATATAATTGCCAATGAGACAATCCACAGATATGAACCGGAGGCAAATAAACACATTTTTGTTTTATGCCCTCTCACCCCTCACCCTGTTCAGGTCACCAAAAAAAAAATTATTACATAATTTTATGGCCATTGTCTTCTTGTCTAGAGCGGAAATTAATCACAGTCAGCTTGGTTTGACTTCTTAAACACGCCGTTAATTAATGTCAACGTCCACATGCGTAATTAAAGACAACTTATCGATGGGTGTGTAAATATTGTTGTCCTTACCTAAATATTGACATCTGTGTGTAATGTCGCTTTGCAAAAGTTTTAATGTAAAATACCTTTACATGCACGTTGATTTTAACAGTACGAATTTATATTGGTTTATAATACAATACAGAGTAAGATCGATTATCAGGTGAAACTTCTGATCTGTGTTTTAAAAAAAAGGTACAAATATATGTTTACTGTCGATAATGGTAGTCACATTTATATTTGGATATCACTTCTTTCCTAAATTCAGTACTCACAATTACATATCTTGCGGATGAGTATTCTTTTTTTTCTTGGACGTTTTTTTGTGAATTTATTCATCAACAAATTATACTGGCTATCTATTTTTGAATACCATACAAGATTTGTTTTTTAAACGGAATGTCGTATTTCCTTCCCCTCTTATTTTCAAGGGAAATCGACAATTTGTTTAACCCCCTCTCCCTTTTTCCTCCGTTCCAGGAAAATGAATGGACATTAATAAAGTGCTTTTTTCACAAGACCTACTTTGGAGCAGCATCTCGGACTTATACATTTCTCTAAAAGCCCAAGCATACAGTTCTAAAATTTGTGTATTTTCTTGTCTCAATTACCAAGTACATGTATGAGGATAAGAATAGGTCACCATTTATAAAGAAATCATATAAAGGTGTTTCACGGATATCATAGATATAATAATAATGTGCAAAAAAGTAAGTCTGGAAGCGAGTAAAAAAATATGGATAAATGAATATATAGAGTTGATGAAATATAAAAAAAAAACATATTGATTGAGTGTTCGTTTTTTAACATTCAGTGGCAAATATTTGATGTATTTAAGGCAGGCAAATATTTACTATAAAGATAAGTGGTAAAAAAATAAAAAAAATATAGAAATATAGAAATGATGATCTGAACTCCCCTCCCCTAAAAAAAACTCACACGTAGTTGCATATATACATTTCTAAAAAAAAAATCTGGATCCGCCTCTATAGTACATGTAGTACATGTATATGGCTTTTCAATCAAAATGCTTGAGTTCAATGACACGTGCTAGTAATCAACGGGGTCAACAGGTGACAAAATCAATGATCCAGAACGCAAGAAGCGAATGACTTTTTTACAACATACAATAAAAAGGTGCCGTAGGGCTAAAAGTTAAGAAAAAATTAATGAATTTGTGTATACGTAAACTATTAGTCTTTAGCAAGCCCCTCGATCTAGAGTTTCATAGTATATAGTATGTGTAGTCTAAGATTTAAGACTTTTTTTCCTGTGACTTTTTTTCCGTTTATCGTGTAGCAAGTACAAATGAACTGATCTTAGTTATTTCGTATAGCATTTCTTTTAAATTATAAAATCGCGCGTGATTACCTAAAAAAACCTCACAGTGCCGGGTACTACTCTTGAAACAAATTAGATCAAATTATAGAGCAGTCTAACACAAAATGTGAACCATTCTATGTAGGGGGTTGGGGTCTACAATTTAGTTTGAAAGTTTTAATCATACAAGTGTTTTACCGTTGTTATTTGGACTAAAACACTACTTTACCTGACATTTCAGCACCTAAATTTTCGGGCGCACTATGTTTGCGCGCATTTTGGGATTACAATGTTTTACGTTTGCGCTCAGCTTTTGATTACATTTGCGCGCATTTATCTTACAGGTAAGCTCAGGTAAAAAGGGTATATAATTAAATACGAATAATATAAAATGTCATTAACTTTGAAAATATATTTTAATCATATATTGTTCATATTGTATTCTAAATCAAAATATAAAGTGTGCATGGATAAATTTTGATATAACTTAAAGTCTCGGTCACACCTTAACGGATAGCCTGAACGGACGCCTAACGGATAACTTTTTTTTCAATCTGTTCATGTCCGTTAGACGTCCGTTCTCTTATCAGTTAGACATCCGTTCATATCCGTTGCATGTCCGCTAAGCGTACGTTTTATCCGTCGACGTCCGTTTTGTCCGGTGGAAAATTTTTAGCATGTTCAAAACTTTGAACGGACGTCCAACGGATAAAATGTCGTTGAACGTCCGTAAAGCGTCCGTTTTGTACGGAACTCGTCCGTTTCGTTTCCGTTTTGTATCCGTTACGTGTCCGTTATACATCCGTTGAAGGTCTGGAAAATAAATTCACCAACGAACTTTTACCGGACGTTTAACGGATAAAAAGTATGTTGAACAGATAAAAAGCGGACTTCTACCGTCGTATAACGGATAAAACGGACGATGAACGGATCTGAAACGGATAAATGCCAATTGAAAATTTCGCGTCAGAAATGCCAATTATTGGTATGTCAGATTTCTTACGGTTCATGAATTCTTATTATTCGTAATCGATCTTAGAGTATTGGCACGTCTTCACAATCAGGCAGTTCTTATTCAGACCAGACACTGCCCTTTGGCGGAATTTTGAAGAATAAACCAAAACCAGTTACAAAGAAACATTTTGAATATTTATGCAATTTACATGTATTATCATTGTCTCTTTTGATTATTCCGTATATCTTCATGCTCTTGTTCATCCGTTTTATCCGGTACGCTTTCGTTAGGTGTCCTTTTTATGCGTTACTCGTCCGTTGGATGTACGTTCGACATCCGTTCTGTCCGGTACGTGTCCGTTTCTCGTACGTTGCATATCCGGTGTGTGTCCGTTATGCACCCGTTACACGTCCGTTTTTTTCGGTCAGTACATCAACGGACTTCCAACGGATAACAATTTTGTCAACGGACAACTTTTATTTTCATCCGTTAGGCGTCCGTTCGTGTGACCGAGGCTTAAGGCATACATGTAACTTCATTGCGAATTTTTCAGGGTGATCAAGTACCCCGAATAGTGATCTCTTGTAAATAGTCTATTGTAAGTTAGATTGTAAAGTTTTGTCAAGTAACGAACATTTGAATTTTTTTTTTAATAGCAAATTCGGGGGAGAAAAAGTATGTGATGAGTATTAAAATTTCCGGATTGATAGAATAAATTGCAACCGACTTATACCGGAAAGCTTACCTGAGTTTACCTGTCAAATAAATGCGCGCAATTGTAATGAAAAGCTACGCGCAAACGTAATTATTTTTGCGCGCAATTGTAATGGTAATGCGCGCAAACGTAATGCACCGAAATTTTCAAACATGTTTACTACTTTTTATTTGATGCATGAAAGATAAAGAAAGAAATTTTTGAAGATTATAACCTGCATTAAACATGTACACTAACAACTACCAAAGGCTGATAAGTATGTCATCGAACCATTTGTCACACACAAAATATTCACACTGCCGTTTTCGTAATATGGAAGCGAAGTAACAGTATAGATAGATTTTAGAACATGTGGTATGAGTGCCAATGAGACAACTCTCCATCAAAGTCACAATTTGTAAAAGTAAACCATTATAGGTAAAAATAAACCAAACACTTTATTTAGTTGTACAATATTTGGCTAATTGCAAGGCTAATTCCTATATTTGTTCTTAGTTTTTAAAGTCACAGGTTTTGGATGTCATCGATTTCACCGTTCCCGGTGTAAAACAGTCCCTGACTACCGAATTTGGATTTGTGCTACGAACTAAGACTACTATCAGACAGTTTTTACAAGCGGGGCCCGTACGTGTTATACTAATAATGTCATACATGCAGTTTTGTATTATCTGTCTTGTATACACCTTTTGTTCATCTTTCTATAGTTACAAACACATGTAAATCGCTCGGACTATGGTCATTGCAATTCTTTCCCTCAATGACAACCCTACATCTATCTTCAGTAGTCCTGTATTATCAAACTCTAAATAAATCTTAATTTTAGGCCTTACAACATGTACAATGACAATGTATGTCTCTCATCTTCAATAACTAAATGGCCAGCTAATTTATATTAAAGATGTGGTATATGTATGATTACCATTTATACAAATCTCCACCAGACATCCAATATCGTAGCAATTAGCAAATATGGGTGAACAGCCTTCAACAATGAGCATATATACCATGTAGCAAGCTATACACCCTTTTATTTCGTTGAAACTGCAGGTATGCATTGCTGGTGTGTATAAATGCAATCCTTTATATAATGAGATAAAACTTTATACTCCTGGATAGAACGTAACGGCACTATAGATAGTTGCAATTTAAAATTATATACATTTTTAAATTGAACCTAAAAAAGAAACATACATTTTGTTTAATTTGGGGGTAAAAGTTTTGTAAATAGACTAGTCCTCGTTTGCCAACAGTATGTAATCACGGGATGTCGATGGACTATTATATACTAAAAGAAGAAGAAGAGAACCAATTTGAATTAAATACATGTCGATATTCAACTTGTTTTGGTTCATCGAAGTTATGGACATAGTAAAATCACAGATTTCTATTTCAATAAGATTGTTCTCGAACAAAGGAAGGAATTCGTCATAATCACAATTGTTTGGTATAAGGTATAATAATGTGAACATGGTTCTGAAAGTACTTTATGCCAAATTTCCTGTTCCGACATGCATTTTATATATATGCCACTGGACGTACACTAATTATCCTCAAGGAATGTGAATATTTTGATGGAAAACTATTGAGTATCAAAGTTTCAAATAAATTTCGGGATTTATCTTCTTTCTTGGTATTCAATACCAGAAAAAAGAATCATCTTAATCTTTGATATTGCTGTAAACAGCGATGGTTCACACCCAAACAAAATGGGAGTAATGCACCTAGAGAGCTTTTCCGTGTTATACACTCGTGAAATATATAGACGACATTTCGGTATTGAAGTGCATCTACATCTCACAAACAGGATTTTTAAAGAACGATTTTGAGTAATCACCTACCAAACCAAAAAAAAAAACGTATGGCAAGATATAACCATGCAGGAATTTAGTATTCGTCAGACACAATAACTCATCACTCTCATAAACGTATACGTATATGCATGCAGTTTCAAATATCAAGAACATGCGTTCGATGTCTATAGATCATTGTTAATTCCGTTTACCAACTGTTCAGAGTCAGGCATGTCACTTGTTCATTCTTGGAAGCCTTCATATTCCCCGTCCGACGATGGGAACTTTTTCTGATTGTGTTGACTATAAAAGCTTGTATGGTGATTACAGGTGGTTGCATGTCCTCTCCTTTCCCAACAAACAAACTAACGAAATGCTACTAGTCTGCTTTCTCTGGAGCTCATCCTCAACGGTGCTTATACTTCGGGAAACTTGCATGTATACTATTGTAAAGATTGTTTCAAGAACACTCAAGACACAATCTGTTAAAGTAAGCAGTCATAATTTCAACGCTGAAAACTATAAAGGGACCAAACCTTACTAGTGTAAAACAATTTAAACCAAAAAATACAAAACACGGCATAATTTATATACAAAATGAGAAGACAAAATATCTAATAAATAAAAGAAATATGTATATATATATGATAGCTTTAGATCCAACGCTGCGATTTTCGCAACACATGTCAGAGTTCACGTCCTTGTCACACATACACTATAAATTGCCCCGCTTGATGATTATACATTGTTGTTTCCTATATAGAGAAATTAATAAATAAATTCTTTTTCCTCGATTTAAATTAATTGTTACATTATAAAAAGGTACAATATCATAAAGATCAATTTTGTGAAGAACGGTGAAATTTGAGTAACCCCAACAGAGATTTGACACACTCTAAATCTTTTCCTTTTTTTACAAACACAAAATTCAAGGATCCCTTATTTTCTTAACTATCTTCATGAAAGTTGCTGTTCTCGTAAATATTAGCACCGATGGATAGCTTTCAACTAGTATAAGTTTGTCTTAAAGGTATAATTGTGTTTTAACTGTCGTTTCGTTGCTGTCCTGCGGACAAATACCTGAAATCTCCGTGTCATCATCAATCATAATATATATCGGGTAATTCGGGGAGTTCGGAGTGAAATAGGAACAGGATGAGTAACTTTGCTAAATAACGGCACGAAGACAATATTTTTGAAAAAATGTCAATATAAACTAACAAAAAAGGCAGGATCGATTAGAGGGAAACATAGAAAGGAAGGACAGCGATGATAATAGAAACAACGGGACAAAAAGGGTCATCATACGTTCCCCCTTTCCCTCTAAAAATAAAATGGTAGCTCCAAAAGTAAATGCAACCAATACAGGGGCGTGTCAACGAAGCTTTCCAAGGACGAAGACATGTCTAAGGATTGTCTGAGGACACGTCTTAGTCCTAAGTCAGGTTTACGAAAGTCTCCTAAAATAAAATATGTCCTAAACATTGTCCTTAAGTTGGGATATATATAGAGGTGTCTTATGATAGTCCGAAAAGTTTCGGTGTCCTTAAAGGAGCACTAGCTACGATATATATAAAAAAAATAAAGTATGATTTTTTTTAGATCAATCATTAATCAAATTGGAATAATCAAATAATAATTTGCTTTTAGCAATCAATTTCCTTTAATTTTGTTGAAATAAGCTATTAAACATAATTTTTGACTGATTCACTTGCAAGTGAAAACGTCATCACCATTCTAACCGGTATTCATGTGAACTTCAAGTTAACCCCTAGCTAGAGATTGACAACGCATGCATTGTACGTGTACTGGTTATTTAAAGAAAAAGAATGTCAACAATGAAAGTGAAACTACGGTAAATCATTTGATTACTAATTCGATGCACATAAAATCATTCGTATATGGTTAAAAACAATGAGAAACATCTTTTTTTAATCTATTTAATCTATTCGTATCTTTATTTTTGTTTACATCGCTTATATGTTCATCTGAGGTCAAATCGATAGTTAATTAGATGGCGTCTGGACTAAAATGCACACGAAACGAACCTATATATTATCTACCCCATGCTCTGTAAACTGTTTATTTTAGACTTTTGATAGTTTGGATAAATGTTTTACCTTGTTATAAACCAAATATGAGAATTTGAGTCAAATCGGTAACAATGAATTTGACAGCTAGTGCCCCTTTAAACGAAACTAAAACTACAATTATCATGGCATAAACTCAAAGATAAATTTACTAATACAATATCAAACAATAATACTATTATAAGAATTAAACTACTTAACCAATTTTTTTTTTTCAATATTTGTTAAAGATTCTATTGTGCGTTTATAGAATTGAGATTGAGGTTTTGGAATAATAATCATATTGGAAACTTGTGTGACAGTGTTGGTTCTATAACTTATTGGTGTGCATATCTAAATATGTTAAAATTCTTATATTTGTGCATGTAAAATTATGTGTATGAACCCTATAAGCTGTATTGCTTTTAAAATAACGTTTTATGGTATTGTAGTTTTTTTTTCTATTTTGTGCGCAAATAGCGTTGAATTAAAAAAAAAATATTAGTAACATTGCGTTTTAATTCTTATTTATATAATCGTGTGTGTACAGTATTTTGTTCTATTTTCTTGTCTTTGAGATTCATTCAAATAATTAACACTTTTTGACCAATAAGAAGCTGTGTATGTTTAATATAACGATTCAATCAAAATTTCATTTAGTTAGATTTATTCCCCTCTTGAAACATGTTCTTGTCCAGTAATAAATTTGTCATACTTTTCATGAATTAAGATTTAGTTTTGTAAATGGAACCAATTCTTAACTGTAGAAGCCGTACTTACCAAAATATGCTTTTCAAATAATCAAATCTCATATAGTTAGGGACGACATCAAAGGTTCAATGTATAATAAAAACTTAATTTGCATAGTTTGTTCACTGACACCCCACCCCCACTTTTCTTAACTTAATTTGAATTAAAATGATTGACCAATACGGATATCTGTAAAATCGATTTTGGATAAACAAAACTTTAACCCCCACCCCAAAACTATTCGACTCAAGTGTTTTATCCTACATCAATCATTTGGTGTCGTCCCTTAGTGTTCTTACTTATTTGTATCGTTCTTCTCTAGTAATTTCATTCTTGAGTAATACGAATGTTTTACAAATCCGCATTTAGAAAGATGTATTTTCTCATTAAAGTTGTTCTTGTCTAACTGAAATACAAGCCTTGAACCGCGAATTCCAATGTGAACAAAAATTCTGAAAAAGTAATTTGTCTCCGTTTTCTGAAAATTATCATATTTGGGTATTAGTTCTGAATAATTTGTAAGTAAACGTTATCCGTTCAAACCACTACTAAGTCTTCGTGCACAGAACTTGAAGAGCCAAAACACCAGAAACTTGCTCGTAAACCAAACCAAAGGAAAAGACCAAAGACAGCACGTACGCAGCCAAGATATTAGACTTAGCAAATCTTATAAATAAATACTGATCTGTCTTATCAAGGTTAAATTTTGTCATTGAAAATATAGGACCAGTTCATAATTTTAATAAATTTGTTATTTATATCAATCCTGTAAAAATCTTGAATAAATTTTGAACATCAAGAAAAAGGTTATATCGAATATCGTCATAAATGGTGCATTCCATAAGAAAATAATTTTCAGTCTCTACACTGCAACTTTCACAAAACTTAATAACATCATGTTATTAATTTTAAACGTAACACAGTACTAACAACACAATTCATAAACAACAATAAAGATATTCCGATCAATTTTGTTGATTCAGGGACTTTCCGGGTGCGTCTAAACACCACCTAGGCCGCCTGTGTGCACTAAGCTCATAAAACTGCAAATCTTTTATCTCGAAAAGCGCAAACAAACACTTTTTCCAAATATTTGTTTTTAACAAAGCATCAAAGAAAAGATCAACAGCCCTTTTATCATTACTAATTAGGAACATAGAAAATAATTTACTAGTTAAAAGATAATCCCTCAGAAAGATAATCCCTCAGAATTAATTAAATCAAGTATCAAGGTAATCAGACATTACACAAGTAGAGCGCGTGTCACGTTAAAAATGATAATAACTTTTAATAAAGAGCATATATTTAAATTTTTGTGTAAATATATTCAGGAATAAAAGAGTGATTAACATTTTATATGGCACGCGCCGATTTTGTGTAATGTGTCCAGTTGTCACATTGTTGATTGAATCCAATGAAGCTTGACGAACTTATAAATACTGCACTAAGGATAAGAAGCAAAGGTTAAATATGCTTAATTTCTATTCAATGAATAAATATTATTTCGGCAATCTGTTGATTCTTAACTCAATTCGCCGCGGTCTGCGCAGCAGTATGACTCTAAACTACTTATGTTTTTTTTTAATATAAAAAATGCTAAATAATTAAATAGGAAGAGGAATGAATTAGAATTGATTATTTTTTTTATTTAATTAAGTGGACATGGTAGACTTTCATTTGAGTTAAGAATCAACAGATTGCCGAAATAATATTTATTCATTGAATATAAATTAAGCATCAACAACTTTATATGTAATGGTTTACAAGTGATTCTTAATAAATATTTATGCAATTACAGACTGGTGCCGTGGTGAAAAATGTGTCAACTTGACGTTACTAATAATCATTATACTCTTAAACATTACGGATGTCGGGATGAACACTTGAAAACGTAATCTAAATATGTTTAATTATATTGTTGATGTTACTTTTTTTTAATATTGTAAATGAATATGCATTATCATTTAACTTTTCATGTTTTCTATATAAATTTCATTTGAGTTATTGTAAACTTGAGACAGGGAAAAACTTTAACTATATATGTCTTTTGTCGTTTTCCGTTTATTGTCATAGCATTGTCCATTCATTTTTGCCAGACTTGTGCATTTGATTTTCCATATTTTTTTTTTTATTGTGTCTATAAACCAAAAGCCCTTTATAACTTTCTTACATACCAGATTGAGAAGCATTCGTTAAAAAATAAAGGTTTAATATTATTGTAAAAGTCTGTGAAATGTTGAAAATAGGACGTTCCGGAAAACACAAGTCGCTATATAAAATGCTTGTAAATCTCTGACCGTCTTCTTTTTAATTTTTATTTTATTCTTAAAAGGGGAGCAACCCCTGATAAACAATAAGAAAGTTTTACCCGTTTTATGTCCAAATTATTAAAATCGGAACACGACTGAACACGGTCAGACAACATCTTAACGTTATTTTGTATCCATGGACTGTTTTGGTCTGACACAGTCGTAACGGATCTTAACAGCTCGCTAGGAGATTCAGTCTTGTTAATCTTGGCATGCCTTAACGGACTTATTGACTATATGAGACTATCGATCGTTACGGAGTATTAACGGTCTAAAAAGTCTCGACATTTTACTCTAGCGGTAAATCCAGTCAATTAAGATATGATCAGACCAAAATGACCGTTTCAGACTGAAATCGTGCTACTAGTGAAGGCTCCGTGTTGAAGACCGTACTTTGACCTATAATGGTTTACTTTTATAAATTGTGACTTTGACGGAGAGTTGTCTCACTGGCACTCATATCACAACCATTCATATCTATTATTAATGAAAAGGAGAGTCGGAGTTATTGTTTTCGAACCTTTTGCTATAGTACATGCTTTAAATATGTTAAAAAGTAAAATCACAAAAATACTGAACTTGAGTTATGATTGTCAACGAGACAACTGTCCACCGAAGTTGTTTCAGTTTAAATACATACCTCAATAAGGTATATTGTCCTATATATATCTGCGTCCAACTAATTTCTTGCTTCTGTTCTAATCAGTAGCCTTCAAAGATGAATAAATAAATATATAGCACAAAAACAAATGAAATTAACATGGAATTATAATACATCTCCGAACTACTAGGATTAATGGAAAAATCAAATAAAAAAAATAACGATAAATTTACAAAAACAAGTTTATGTTACAATTTTCCAATTGAACACACTGTCAATGCACGTTTGCAATGTTAATGGTGAACAATGTACAACAAGGACACACATTGGAATATATACACAACAAAAAGACTACGTCGAGACTCATGTCATAGCTACCATAAGCATGTGATAAGAGAAAATCAAGGCTCGGGTAATTGTTCGATTGTAAATTGGCGAAGTCATAGCTTTTTGTAAGATTAGAATCTCAACTTTGACTAGTTGAACTATACAAGAAAATGAAAAAAAAAATACATCTGTCTCTCTGATTTTTTTAAATATTACTGAATTAATTCTTTTTAAACAGATTCACATACGTATATAAAGCGCAATAAAACGGCAATAAAACATTGTTACATTTGTCTAAATAGCACCAAATATCCAATATCCAATTTAAATTTTTGTTTGTATAATTAATATTTTGTTTTATACATCAGCATGATCAGTTTGTCGTTGAAATAATGCAAAAAAAAAATATTGTCACTGACTTCTTTTTTACGGTACATATCATTCAAAATGTGTTCTAAGTGAGCCAAATACAGCAGAACGGCAAGATATTTGATTTGATTTTTTGTGTTTTTAACGCCAATTTTAAGCATCGCTTTTGGGCTATTTCGTGGCGGCCAGTTTTTTGTTGGTGGAGGAAGCCGGGGTGTCCGGAGAAAAAACACCGACCTGCGATAGGAAAGAACGGCAAAATAAAGATAACGACATCGCTATAAGAGCATTAAATCGTCGATAGTTCACTTTTTCCTAATCCAGGTAGGCAACATAGAGCCACCAGAAACGAAGTCGGTGACCTTTATCAATCAAACGCAAATTTATGTATCAAATCATATCAATTTTAAGAAAAATCTATTCATTTGCAATAAGAAATTTGATTATTTTCTGACAAGGTTTAGACGATTTTATGTTTTTTTTTTTTCAAATTTGCACACTTTTAATTTTTTTTAATAATATTTCAAAAAAACCCACATAAATGCATTACTTTTAAATTTACAGTTTAAGTTTAACATACAACAGCTTTTTGCTATATTTTATAAAAAAAAAATCATTGACATGGCCATTTTACTATTACTTGACTATTTACCTTTGTTTAATGTAAATTTTTTTAGAGATGTTGACCATCAGTATGACTGACGAGACACAAATTTTCAGTGCAATGTATTTTTTCTAAGTTGATTGTGGTCAAAGGAGCGGTCGGACCATTTCTTATATCTGTTGCAGGTTAACTTTGATCAGATCAGCAATTTAACTTGCTGTACATTATAGGACTACGCCCATTCATGTTATAAGCATGTTTCACAAATATTGTTTATAGCAATTGAAGTAAACATGATTGTTTCCGATAAAGTAGTTTAATAATGGAAGAACATTTGCATCATTATATTTCTTTTAAAGTAAACTCATTAACAAATATGATATAAGAACTTACGGTGATTTAATTTTCCTCTTTACTTATGCAAGGATTCCTCTTAGGAGGAAAACTACGTACTTTGTATCCTTTTATACATTGGCATTATCTATGAAAGTTATTGGTCACTTCTTATTCGTCCTTATAATAATTCTAGACATCCATTGTATCCATGGTATCTATGTAATCTTCATGAGATGTCAATATCATTGACTGCCAAATAACAATATCAATATCAAACAATAAATACCTGTCTTTGAAATATGTAACTTCTAGCTTTTGATATACCTGTGACATTTAAATTTTTGTTGGATGACGTGTTTTCAGCAGAAAATTGGGATTCCTACGGAAACCAACTTTGCTCTTCTGTTTGCCAGCTTGTTCCACCATGCATCTTGTTCATATGAGTCAGATTTCATAAAGCAGGTTCTAATTAAGATTGTCAGGAAGCTATCATTATTCTGATGTTTAAAATGTGTATCTGCGTAATTTTTTAACATATTCATTGATGTAACGATTTATTTTAATGCTAATTAGATTTAAAATAACACTGTACGTCCGAGTATGAATTGTAATTCATGTTAAAATTATTTAAAAATGGAGAAAAAAAAATAATCTTGAATGATAGTTTTTTTTCCATTTTACACCTTCACTAAAAAGTTTTGTTTTTGTTTTTTATTTTAATTTTTTAACAATTACGATATGATGAAAATTAGAATCGTTGGTAAGAAGGAACAAGTCCTCTTCTTGTTAGTCTGTTTATTTTCGATTTTTCTGTATGTTGTATATATTTATAAGCAGAACCAGATTTATTTCGCTTTGTATCCAAGTAACCAATGATTGATTGTTATACCTTGTTATTAAATATTTCCTCTGAGATTGGCCTGTTATTTCGCATCTTTTTCTATTATCACCAATACGACACTTGCTATTAAAAAACTGAAAGATAATACATTTCTTGGACAAAACAAACAATATTAATAGCAATTGAAAGTTAGTCTGGAAAAAATTACAAGACGGATGCCATTAAGAAAATGTGAGTGATAATAATCCGTTTGGTGTTTTTTTTCAGCTAATAATAAAAAGATTTAGAGACAGATACTATTCATTCAACCTAATAAATATAATAACTTTTGTAAGAATGGTAGTACAAAAAAACATATAACGACCGTATAGATATCTGACCGAGATAATTTTCTTTATATCCTTTTCTTGGCGTCGTTCTTTGTTAAATTGTTATTTTGTTTGAATATTTTAGTCAGTTCAGTTGTATGTCTGTGTGTGTTATTCAGTTTTGGCTGCTGAATACCAATACTTTTCACAATAACCTATTATTTCTGTTCCGGTTGTTGACAAAATGTAAATTAACGAATATAAGTTATATAAACAAATGCCATACAAGCAAGAGACTTAAGAAATTTAACGTATCGTAAATTATTTAGAACAAGAAGACATTAAGGTATCAAACAGAAACTAAGGAACTCGCAGGCACTCCAAAAAGAGCGAGTGCATCGACAGGTAAAATGTATCTCCTACTATGAATACATTACACGCAAAGAGAATGTATACGCAGTATAAATATTAAGACACACTCGGTAAAAGTACTGATCAGATTACGATATTTTTATATAAAAATCGAAAATCGCAAACATGTCACTAGTGGGTTTAGACACCAACACATCCTAACGGTCAACCAATTTGTGAGAGTGTGAAAAGCAATGGCTCAAATGTAGGCAAGGTCATCATAAGCTTAGGTACTAATGACTTGAGTAAAAACAAGCACGACAGCGGTCAGGTGAATGTGTACGCAACACAAGCTATTGTAAAAGTTAAACAAGCTTTTCCGAATGCAGATATTGGTGTGTGTGGTATTATTCCGAGAAAAGGTAACAGTAACCACATTCACACAGTAAATGAAACAGCTACACATGTTAATAAATTCTTGGAAAAATTGTGTCTCAAAGATGAAGTGCTGACCTATATTGATGTAGACAATATCTTCATAAAAAATGGTAACGTGGTTAAGGCGTTTTACGAAAAAACAGATGCTAGTGGAGTTCACATCACAATTGAAGGAGCCCAAACAATTCGTGTCAAACTTCGTGAATTTCTTCACCCTAAGACGTCACCAATCCAGAACACTCCTCGTCCTTGTGACACCAAGCGCAAACTGAGCGACATATCGCTGACGCCAATGTCTGCAGAGAAAGACAGTAAACAAAGTAAATCAGGTTACCCAGATGATTTTGAGTAATAATACACAAACCGAAATTTGCTATTTGCTTCTTTTTATGTAAAACAATAAAAACAAATCAATCCAAAATGTTATATGTACATATGTTTTATTCTATTGATTTGCAGCTTTTGAATTATTATTTTAGATTATTTTTCTATCTATTGTACTTCAAACTGTATCGATGTATCTGTATTGTTATTATTTTAGGTGGACAATTTGAAATGTGTTCACCAAATGTGTATTGTTATAATTGGTCAACATGGTCAATGACTCGTAAAATTGCAAGTAAACTTAAAACGGTGGCTTTGACCGTGAACTTTCAATTAAATCAACGAGGCATAGCGGTGTTAAAATGTAAATCAAATCGTGAACTTAAAAAAAAACTACTGAAGAATGTCGATCCAAATCATAACTTTGAATGTAAACGGCTTACGTGATAAAAAGAAACGTAATTTAGTTTTCAATTGGTTAGCCAACAAAAAATATGATTTAATTTGTCTACAAGAAACACATTGCACAGTGAATGATATAGCCCAATGGCAAAATGAATGGAAGTTAAATGGGGGCAATAAAAGTGTTTGGAATTGCGGAACCAGTGATTCTCGTGGTGTCTCTATTTTACAAACAAAAAATTGTCCTGGCGAAATTGTTTTTGATAATAGTAACCCGCAAAACGGTCGAATATTAAAATGTAGCATCAAAACGGAAAGTGCGATTTATCATATTTCAAATATATATGCCAACAATAGTGGCGTCGAGAGGAAACGGCTTTTTGAATCATTTCATAATTTTTTTGGTAATTTTACAGACGATAGTGTAGACCATTACAATATTTTGGTAGGGGATTTTAACTGTACTCTTGACAAAACAATTGATAGAAATCCCTCTCATAATCGTGATGACATTGGTACAAAGGAATTACTTTTTTTATTGTCACAATTTGATCTAACAGATATTTGGAGGGACAGATATCCAAAAGATAAACGGTATACGTTTCAGAGAGGAAATTCAAAGTCTAGAATAGACTTTATCTTTTGTGATAAAAGTCTGTCAAATAAAGTTTACAATGTTGGTATCGCGCATTGTCCTTTTAGCGATTATGATCTTGTGTCATTCAAATTAAAACTTGATGAAATACAAAGAGGTCCGGGTATATGGATAATGAATATAAATACTATAAAAAGTGAAGAATTTAATAACGCATTTAAAATTTGGTGGGAAACCTGGAAAATTGAAAAAAGTAGGTTCGAAAAAATTCAAGATTGGTGGGATGTAACAAAATCACAAATAAAAAAGTTAACAATGGAAGTAAGTAAAATATTAAACAAAAATTCTCAAAAAAGTTATATTATCAACCTTGAAAAGAAATTAGAAAAGCTCAAATTAAATAGTACTACTTCTGGGGCGATTGAAAATAAGATATCAGAAATAGAATTACTAATTAAAAATTACTATGAGAACAAATCCGAGGCGTCTAAAATAAGGGCGCGTGTAA
Source organism: Mytilus edulis (assembly GCF_963676685.1). Classification (NCBI taxonomy): domain Eukaryota; kingdom Metazoa; phylum Mollusca; class Bivalvia; order Mytilida; family Mytilidae; genus Mytilus; species Mytilus edulis. Next base: position 65,111,681 of record NC_092350.1, on the reverse strand, counting down.
AATGGGCGGAAGAAGGGGAAAAATCGTCGAGCTACTTCTTCAACCTCGAAAAGCAAAACGGAAAAAATAAATTATGGAGTCGAATTAAAACAGATAATGGACATTTTAAATACAATATAGACGAAATACTAAATGAACAAGTTAAATTCTACTCAAATTTATTTAGCTCCGAGGGATGGAATTTGGAAAGTGCTAAAGATTTAACAAGTCACATCGAAAATAAACTAAACGATGACGACAAAAAATTACTTGACCGTGATATTACAGCGGAGGAAATAATGAAAGTTCTAAAAATTATAAAAACAAATAAATCCCCAGGGGAGGACGGGATCATATCTGAATTTTATGTATTATTTTGGAATATCATACAAGAAGAATTTTGTACGTTATTGCAAGAAATATTTAATGACAAAACATTGTCCGACTCGCAATATAAAGGAGTTTTAACATTATTATTTAAGGGCGGGGAACGGGAAAATATACGAAACTGGCGCCCTCTTACTCTACTGAATTGCGATTATAAAATTATAGCTAAAATACTAGCAGAAAGATTAAAAATAGTCCTTCCTAAGCTTATACATCCCGACCAAAAAGGGTTTGTAAAAGGCAGACATATAACGGAAGCGAATAGAATGATACAGGATATCATAAAATATATTGATGATGAAGATGAAGAGGGTATAATTGTTTTTTTAGACCAACAAAAGGCCTTTGATAGGATGGAATGGGGATGGCTAGATTTCGTTATGAAGGAATTCAATTTTGGGGATAATTTTCGTGGTTGGGTTCAAATGCTATTAAAAAGTGCAAAGACGTGTATTAAAACAAATGGCTACGTCTCAAAATATTTTTCAATTTCTAGATCAGCCAGGCAGGGGTGTCCTATAGCCCCCTTTTTATATATATTACAGGCAGAGCCCTTGGCCTGTGCAATAAGGGCAGAAAAGGAAATTCAAGGCATTATATTGCCTGGGGAAGAAAATGGGGAGCGAATAGAAACCAAATTAAATATGTTTGCAGACGACACGCAATTATTTAATAAAAATGAAAGTTCTGTCAAAAAATCTTTTGAAATATTAAACAAATATGAAAAGGCATCGGGTTCTAAAATTAATTACGAAAAGACTAAGGGAATAAATATTGGCGCAAATAAACGCAGACGACCTACTTTTAAAAAGATAAGTTGGACAACAGATAACATAAAAACACTAGGTATTCACCATGGTTATAACATTGACAATGACAAAATTTGGAAATTAATATTAGAAAAAGTACAATATTGTGTACACGTCTGGAAAAGTCGAAAATTGACTTACTCTGGAAAAGTCCTTATTATTAAAAATTTAATTATATCAGTGTGTGGATATGAGTTAGAAATAAGAGGTATACCCGAAAAATACAAAAAAAGAATTGAATAAGATAATATGGAATTTTATTTGGGATGGGAAAGTGAATCAAGTAGACCGGAAGGTTTGTTGTTTAGATGTTAAAAAGGGGGGCATGGGGATGGTAAATTTAGATAGTTGGATAGAAAGTAAATATATCAAATCTTTATATTCGATATTACATAAGCCATTATCTAGTTGGAATGCAATGGGTAAATTTTGGTTAAAAAAATGTGATAAGAAATTTGAGGATGAACTTTTTCTGTGTAAATGTTCTGACCTTTCAGGTCTTGAGATAAAAAACCTACCATATTATTACAAAAGCGCTTTACAATCGTGGTCAAAATTGACAAAGATCACACAGGGTATATTTAACGAAATGGAAGTAAAGAAACAGCGATTATTTGGAAACTCAAATATTTTATTTCAGGGCAAATCTTTATTTTATTCTTCCTTTTCAAAAAGTCATATCAAAACTATTGGTGATATATGGGACGATAATACCAAAGATTTTAAATCGTGCAATTAAATATATAGACAATTAATAGATAAACGTAATTGTATTTCGGAATATTCACGAATTAAAAGTTCCATACCACAAACATTCATGCAGATTTTAAAAAATAACGATGATCAACCTGCTTTAAAAAGCAACAAAATAAAAATGTCTGAAAACCTTGAATTTTTAAATCCAGACAATAAAATTATTAAAATCAAGGATTTGACATTAAAATATGTTCAATTAAACATTAACATAACTGAGACCCCTAAGTGTCAAACAAAATGGGAAAATTTGTATAGGGAGTATATAAATTGGGAAAAAATTTGGCTAAATCTAAGTAAAATGGATATTAATAGAAAAGCTAAAAAATTTCAATGGAAATGTATACACAGGATTATATATACTGAAAACAGACTGAAAATAATGCACATGTCAAATGGAAAATGTCACTTATGTGATGAAATTAATAATATTGAAACTCTTGAGCATTTATTTTATCAATGTATCAATGTTAAACCATTAATAGAAACGGTTGTTAGAAATTTACAACTTTGTAACCTTATAAGCGACGAGGTTCTCGTTGAAAAAGATATTTTATTAGGAACTTGTACAGAGAATTCGAATAATTCCATTGTTAATGCAATAATACTTTATTTCAAATGGGCTATTTGGAAAATACGTAATAAATGCAAATTCGATAAAATTCAACTGAATGTACAGTCTATACAGGCTTTGCTAAAACTGCACATGAAAAACGAATTAAAATTTCTTCTGCTACGCTCGGATATAAAGTATATATGCAAAACGAAAATTAAACTCTTTATCGAAAAATTTTAGGAAGATGTACTTAGTTCTACTGCTCTAAACGAAAGGTGTGTTCGATTACATATATATATACTTATCTTATTGTATCTTGTGTATAAAGTAGTGAACAATATGTTATTATAACAGAAAGAAAAAACAATATTTTGTATTGTAATTATTATTTAAATCTATGTCTGTGCATATTAGTTACATTTATTTTAGTAAATTACCACATATATTATGCTTCGTAATACATTTGTACTCACCACATGTGCTTTATCCTTTTTTTATAATCCATAAATATATATTAAAGAATACTTTCAAATTCTGTTCAATCACATCAAAATTCTTCAAGTCAAACTATAACTTATTTTTGCAATCAAATTTTAAAGTCTTTCCAGTTTAAATCAACACATGTTTGTTCAGTGAACCGGATATACGATAGTGATTTTATACAGTGATGCTGATCAGGTGTGAAAATCAATTGTATTGGTTATTTAAATATAATTATGTATGTAAAACTATTGTATAAACTCATTTGATATTTTCCCTGGTCAAGTGAGGCTGTTAAAATACAGGGGCCCCTAAGTATGCGACCTGGACTACTTAGGTATTTATATAGCAGAAAATGATTGAATAAAATATTTGTTATCGTTAAAAAAAAAAAAAAAAAAAATTTGTGAGAGTGACCGTCAAATTTATGTAGTGTGGATTTCAGTTTTTTCGTCTTTAAAACTCTGCCGGGGCATTGTGCTGTTTTGGGAGCACACCCTGCTAATTGATTCCGAATATTCTTTCGTTAGTTGACTAAGTGATGCAAAACATTCTGGACAACTGCAAGTGTCACATGGTTCATGTGGAGCTGCAAATCCTTTCAGAGTATCTGAGATCACTCTAGTTTTCTATTAGTTGTCTTTGTATTATTTTGTATACTGGTGTTTGTTTTTTGGTATTTTAATTTCTTTTGAGCTATAGCGTTTTCAATTTGTCATGGACTTTAAATATAACCTTGGTATCTTGCCCTCTGTTTTGCTTGGCTTAGTGTAAACACATAAGTATTTGTGAGATAGCTATGTTCGTATATCTAAAAAAGGGAACTATAACCAGGGGCCAACCAAGTCACACACATTGAGAAAGCCTGACAAAGCATGATTGTAAATATGTAAGATATATATTATAGTTTCAACTAACTTCAAATTTGTTGATGGACTTGTATGCATACTTTACACTTGGAAACCAGTTTTGATCTGAAATGGCCATTTCGAACTGCAAAAAATCATAAACTCTTTTCTTTCAGTCAATGTTCAGACTTATCCACTGTGGTTAATTCAGTACTGATCAGATAGTCAATCAATATTGGTTTAGACTATTAAAAGACTGTTTGATAGGTGAAATTTACCTGTTCACATTTCATACATAAAAGCTTCTGAACAGTATGTTGACTTCAAGAGGGATAACTGAAAACATCTAAATTTACTGCAATCGATAGGTAAACACATTGATCGAAAGACTACTTGAAAATCCAATAATAAGTGTAAGTCAAACTACGTTATCAAATATATATTTAATAACAACGAATATGTTACCTAAATGTAACTCGTTAAACGTTATTTTTCAAAAGTTATCAATTAATAATTAACGAAATGATGCTGATTAAATACGACACATTGATTGCTTAAAATTATAATCATCGACTTAATCTTTTCATCCAATAAGAAAAGAAAAAACAAACAAAGGATAAAAGATTATCATACATGCATAGAAGCTGGTAAAGTGTGTTGTTAAATTCCTGAAAATTGTTCATACTTTTGATACTTTTTAAATCATCTAGGAACAGTTGCAAGATGACTTCATCTCTGCTGTAAAATTATTAAAAAAACAGCATCCTAACGTTCACATGGTTCACTAAAATAGAAAAAGTCACAGCCAACACGTGTATACTGAGATATGTACACGCAATAAAAAACTCTACAGGTACGTCACAATTACAAAAAATGAAGAAACAAATATAGTGACAGAAAAATCGATCTTTTTTGTTATTAATGTTGCCAAAATAAAATATAACATCATATACTGAGACAAAACACCTGTTAATATCAATGTCTACAACAGATAAAGTTACACGCAGTTAACCTTTTAAATAGAAACATTGCCAGATATTTTTATAGGGATCGCATAAACTTTACAAAAATCATAATTTAATCATAAATTGCAAGGAAGACAAGTTGATTCTCAAATGGAAGTATCGTATCCAAATATTTCCAAACTGTACAAGAAACAGTTGATACCGCTGTACATGTATGCGAAAATGCGTTAAAGTTTTCTATTAATCGGATGTTAGGTAGCAGGTTTCTGTTCAGTTGTAGTTGAATGTATTCATCTTGAAAAAAAAGATAGTTATGAGCGTATTCGAATTTGTAATTTAAATGTTTAGTATTGTAGCATGTTTTTCATGTTTATACCGTTTTAACTTAAAAGCAATAAACATTATTGATTGTTTTATTAGCAGATACAAACACAAAAATCTTACATATAGTATTGTATTTTTTTTTTTGGAAATACATGTACTCGCGTTATATGCACGACTTCCCAAAAAGTAGTCAAATTGATTGTTATGAAAATTAAAAGAAAACGGGTACATTTTCTATTATTTTTTTTTTAAATTGGAACATTAGGTGAACGTGTTAACAATTAAGCATAGTGTGTGTTATAACATTTAAAACATATCGCTTGAATATTAACAAATGAGTAAGTTTGTCCACGATTTTGTTGTATGTTTCATAGACCTAAATTTGGTTAAAATCCGAAACTGCATTGTTTGGCTTTTTTTGGATTTAAAAATCAAGGGCTGACAGTAAAACTTAGAAATAGTCATATTTAACTTTACATGTCTTTTTATCAATTTAAACCAGTTTTCATCTTGAAACATTAAAATTGATAATCGGACCAAATGCGGCCCTTACTGAACTAACTAGACATGAAAGAGGTTCCAGGCGCAAAAATACGACGAGGTTAAACATGTTTTATGAAGTCTTAAACCTCCCTTCTGGCTTCTGGCTAATTTTGAATACACAAACAAAGTAAATTGCACAATAAAACTCATTATAAAAAAAGTTCAATCCCGGTGTAAGAATAAGTAACATACGACACTAAGCAAACTGACAATGACAAACATATATTACTAAAGCACTACAAGCAGTTACTCACATTCCAGCTCCAGAACTGATTGAAATAATTTGTCTTAATCATATGAAAATAAGCAACAATTCCGGTAATTTCAGTACTAGTGAATCGTTTTTTGAATATCACAGTTAACCTAATTTTGATTTTGAAAAAATGTTTTGGGCAACAAAAAATCAACTTGTCATCAATTATAGTTTTTCTTGTTCGTTACCAATTTCATTATATCAATAGATGTTGTTATCATTTACATGGAGTGCTTGCAGTGTAGCATTTTAAATTCTTCACATCAATTTTTTTTTGTCCATCTTTTGCGTTACTAGTTTCATAAATATTATTGAAGACTATTGATAATAGTATTTCAATCTATGTAAGAAAACTAAACGTTTATTTTTACAAGTGTTCGGAAGCAATTAGGGTATCAATGGGTACATGTGCATAAAACACGTCAGGTTTTGTTCACGCACTGAATACCATGCATGCACCGTATTAGTTAAAGTTGTAAAAAAAAGACAGATGTTCTAAGATGTTTAAGATTTATAATTGACTCTTTAATGTTAGGTTTGGGTGACTTCTTTTATTTGGGAAAAAATAAAATATAACGAAAGTGATTGCGTTGATTTTGTTTCATGTGTTCCTGCAAATCTTTTGTAGGAACTACTTGTTTTGTGTTTGGTTTTATCATGTTTATATAAGCTTTCAATGTTATTCCATTTAGTAAATTGTGAATGGTTTGCGCCTGAAGTATATATTAAGAAAAAAGATATATATTGTAACAATGATTTTTAAATATTGCATCTTAGTTTGTTATGATTTGTGCATGCTTATATAAAAAAAAGTATACGTGGTATGATTGCCAATGAGACAATTCTCCACAAGAACAAAATGACACTGAAATTGTTCATTTATATATATAAAAAAGGCGGTTGATACCAATGACTCAAATGTGTTAAGAATGTTCGCATCACTTGTTTTTTTACATTTGGTAAGATGTTCAGTATTCTCTTGTTTTATACATGCATAATCATTATAAATTTTGCCCGCTAACCCCGACTTTCTTTCATGATTTCATAAAAAATGATTCAGGATCATTGTGGTTTACATAAGTTTGAATGAAAACAGTTGCACATGTTGAAGGTTTTGAGAAATAAAGAGAAATATTAATTTTCCGCAAAATTTACAATGGCTTTCAACCTCGAAAACAGGCACACGAACCTTCATTGGTGCTGCTGCGTTAGAGCCGTCATTAATTGATATGGTATCAGTTTTGTCTAAAGCTGGTTAAATTCAAACAGAGTAACAAATATAGTTTTTAAAAAAAAACTGACAAAACCATAGCATATAAGAAAAAAAAATACAAACAATTCCACATAGCACAACATAAAAAAACTGAAATCTGAGCACCACGAATCTTTCCAGAAACATATACATTCGCCACATCTCTCTGATTCTCTGTATTCCCTTTATACACTGTTTAGAGACTTTGGCTCCAATTGATTTGAAAATTTCAACATTTGTTAGCCATTGCACCCGAAGAGGTTTAACCGAGCCATGCACATCTTGATCTTTTAAAAAAAAATGGCTTTACATGATCACTAGGGTCACTTGATTGCTTTTGTTTACTGTAGTGAGTGCTTTTTTCAATGTTAGATTGCTCAGACTGTGTGTTACTCTTAACAGACTTAAATGAGTATCTGAAGTTACTTCGGCATAGGTCGCCATTTTTTCATTGTTTACATGTTGATGAACGGTCGCTTTTTTTATTAATTGTATATGGTTCTGTACCTTTTAGACCTTCTATAAGCCTGAAAAGGCGATCATGGGTCATTTTCTTACACAACGCTTCCACTACTGCGTTAATTTTCAGCTTCAACTACGAAATTGATCACTTTTTATACGGAGTATTGTGAGATACGTCTTGACATATCAAGGGACATTACTCATTCTCATGTCAACTTCGTGTTTGTGTTTGATGTTTTTCAATTTGTATCCACCTGATGAGTTCAGCATTATTAAACTGATTTTCATAGTTCGTTCTTATATTACACTGTTACAACACTTTTGCTGGTAAAAGGGGGGGATTGGGATCCTGCTAACATGTTTAATCCCACCAATGTTTGTCAAAAGTCAGGAGCCTGTAATGCCTAGGTGGTTGTTTTTTATTGAGCTTCATATTGGTTTTTGCTCGATTTATTTTATATTAATTGGGCTTTTAGATACCCGTTTGCATTGTTTTACATTTGTCATTTAAGAGTATATGTATAGCTAACAAAGCAGTATGAGCTCGCTCGCTGCTGAAGGCCGTAATGTGACACATAGTTCTATGATATTTGGTCTATTATGGAGATTTGTCTCATTACCAATCATATCTCGTGTTATTTAAATCTATTCCTTAAAATTCTATACTTTAATACATTGATGATGTTGTTATGAACATTGCATTTGGAAGTAGAAACAACTTGTATTTAGCTTTCAATTATTTTGATATTAATTTTATGAATGTGTAACAAGTAAAATTACAAAAATACTGAACTCAGGGGAAAATAAAATCGGAAAGTCCCTAATCACATGGCAAAATTCAATGACAAAACACATAAAAAACGAATGGACAACAACTGTCATATTCCTGACTTGGTACAGGCATTTTCAAATGTAGAAAATGGTGGATAAAACCTGGTTTTATAGTGACAAACCTCTCACTTTGTACGACAGTGTCATCAAATTCCGTTACATTTACAATGATGTGTGAACTAAACAGACATAATAAATAAAATACTCAAAATATGGGTATAACAGTCATCATCGTGTTACAACTGTAAAGGGAAATTTATACGTCACATATTTTTGCCGTTCAATGTTTATACAAACAACTCTAAAATGTCACATGGGCAATGTTATCATACAGAGTTAAACAATCAAAAGTATCGCCATGATAAAAAATTTTACTTGATTTTAAAATTGTTAGGAATGTACCACCAAATAAAAAAAGAAGTTTGCCGGTAGTGGTGTTTTCAAATACTGATGCATTTACAATAAATATATGGTATGAAAGTACCGCAGAAAACTTTCAGTTTTACAAATTCCGAAAAGGGGGATTTTTTTTTAAAATTTAACAAAAAGAGACAATTGAAGAATCGAAGATATTCACTGGTCTGGTACAGTATGAAGAAAAAGGAATACTTTGCAACGCGTTAGCATAAAATGGGTCAATTCTTAGCTTATTTTTTAATCCGGATGCTATTTTCATCCATTAATGAAATATTGATTCTCATAAAAAAAAAAATGAAGTTGGAATTATTTCTTTCTTTCAAATTAATGCAGTGTACTAATTTTAACTTAAATTAGTCGGTTTTGTATTTCATGAATATATTTAAAGCATTCAATTAAGTTAAGTAACCTTACTGCTACATATTTATCACATCTATAAATGAATGAATTGGGAAGTATAAACCATAGCTGAATCAAGGAACTGACAAGTAATAAGTAACTTTGAGGATAATTACGAATGAGCATTCTTTTTAAGGCGTCTTAAATAGCAAAACTATTCATGTGTCTCTAATCTCAATGCACACTTGTCAACACACAAGTTGGTTGTAATCTTATTAAAAATGAATGAATACACATAGGAGTCTTAAACGAAAACTAAACCTTTGTTAACGTATTATCATCTTGAAGTTTGTAAATACGAGGGAACAGTCGTTGGTACCCTTGTCGTTAGTACGTACATACTTGATAAGTACATGACTTAGTTTGTATACTATTTGATACCTACCATGTAAATAGGATTGGCCTTATATATTTGTAATGTTTAATGAATTGCCCTCTTTTCAAATTTCTAAGAGTTCGGTATAATTGCAAATAATTTGTTTTGGACATGGCTGAATGTTAGTGACTATAAATACATGAAGACATATATATAGGTTGTTTTGTTGTCTTCAAAACTAAGCAACATCAAACCACAGAATGTTTTAAAAGGCCTGGAAATGAACAATGTATACCAAGTCAAATTATATGTTTAAGCAACATTGTAATATATATATTCTACTGTTATCCTACATCTGCTGCTTGAAGTAAAAAGTAAAATCACAAAAATGGTGAACTCCGAGGAAATTTTCGAAAGGGAAAGTCCCCAATCAAATGGCAAAATCTAAAGTTCAAACACATCAAACAAATTGATAACAACTGTCATATGACTGACTTGGTACAGGCATTTTCTTATGTAGAAAATGGTGGATTAAACTTGGTAGGAGTTATGTTCGAATTACTAAAAGAAAAATGTTTCACAGCTGTTTGTGTCTACTTTGCAGTCCTAATTAAGGAAAATAGTACCAACAAAACGACGAAGCTATATATGATTTCTGTTTTCTAACAATGTGTGTGAGTACTGCAATATCAAGAACTTTCATTCTCATATTCGATACATACAACTACGTTTCGAAAATAGCAATAATTAATCTTGCATTTTCTACCATTTTTCCAGAGTGGAGAAATATACCAGAGGAACAACCAAACTCATAGATCGAAAACAAACTTACAACGCCATTGCTACAAGCGCAAAACAAAAAAGATAAATAGGCAAATAATACTACACAAGACACAACATAGAAAACTATACAATAAGCAACAGGAACCCCACCAAAAACTGAAGATGATCTCAGGTGTTGCGAAATCTATAGCAGATTTTTTTCTCTCAAAAATTGCAAAAATAAATGCAAACATGTAAACGACAATTAACGAATTAGTCGTCATAATTTTTATTCACAATAAACCATTTGTTATTGTGTTTTTGTATCAAACGTCATACTACCCAAACCTGGTTGCAGTTGAATATTTGTTGAAAAAAGTAATTGAAATGTCATTGTAACAGCCAATTACAGAAAAAAAGGTTTCCGTTTCACATATGATAACTTTTTAAACCATGTGAACCCCATCAAATAGTTATGATTTGCGTCCTTCTTTTTAAGCAAGTAAAGGAATGTTTATTAATGGCTTAATATCGGTTCCTGGTTAGGGTAATGCTGCCAGCAAATGAATTGGCTGAGAAGAACAATGAAGAATACATGTCAATTACTTTTATTTTCTTTTCGCTGCGTTTCGTTTGATCATGGTGTTATCCATTTCCTTTCAACTATTTTTTTTTATACTGCGACGTTGACCTTCCAAGTTATCTCCTTATATTTTGTTTTTGTTTATTTCAATGATATTTAAATCTTTTTTGATGTGTCTGCGGAACATTGAGAGGTTGATAAATAGTTCATGTTATTAATAATTTGTACTACAAGATTGAACAATTAAGAAAAAAATACATAATAAAATACAATTCAAAACCTGACCTGTATTACACATGTAAATGCAGAAATTACGTCAAAGGCTAAACATGTCAAGTTAAGGGGGTATGGGAGTCTAAATTAAAAATGATAGAATTAGTTCATACTTTGCCAAAACGTAGTATATATTGTTATATGTTCAAAAATATCATAAAATTGAGAGGTCACCGTGCATTTTCTCAAGCTACAGGTCGTGACAAAATGGCACATTTTGTATGGATTATACAGGGAAAATCCCCATTATGTGATTAGAAGCTAAAATAAATGATAGAATTGTAAAATAAAATACGAGAAGATAGCTTTTCTAAAATGCTTTTAGAATATCAAAAGAAAAGATACGGTCACCGTGCGTTTTTTTTCGGCTAAATTACAAAATAGCAAAATTTCATGTAGATTCCTTCAGAAAATGCACTATTTCAGAGTTACCTCCCCTTAAAATGCCAATTTAAAAAAATTCAAATTCAAACAGAACTAATCAACACTTGTACTAATATTAATATTTATAAGTTATTATCTTATAAATGTGTTCTTTTAAACATGTTAAATGCAAATTCACATTAACTATCTGCATTCCTGCATCAAATTTTGCCAACTTGCTTGAAAATTTGGACCTTAGGTTCTCTGTTTTTTACAATCCAAGATGGCGAAAGACACCCATACCACCTTAAGTCTGATATCTTGTTATTTAACCGAAAATATTATGTTAATCTATGAACCGATTGAAGGTTCATATATTAATACTATTCATAGATGTTAGTTAAAGCTGTACTGTCTGTCACAAAGTCGCTTGCAATAACAGTAAGCTAACCAGTTGAGTTTAAATGCTTTATTCCTCAAACTTTATGTTAAAAAGCTACAAAATATAAAAAAAAACCTCACAAGTAAACATAAAAGACTTGTTTTCATTTATAAAACACACAATCAAGCAAATGTCTATATTTTGTAAACTGTTAGTGTTAAATAGGCGTTCCATAGATTTTCTTCAACAGAGTTCCACTGTGTCACAATATTTCACAAAAAATCGGGTAAATAGTTCAGGTAAGTATAATATATATGACCGATGTTGTCCATATAATAGAAGTTCAAATAAATCTATGATGTCGTATATATTACTTACACTGTGCTGACATATAGCAACACATTTCCATGCAGTGTCCATGATGTAAACAAAAACGAAAGTAAGTAAATGGGAGACAACTCCAAATGTTCAAGTAATTCGTAGTATGGTCAGCACATTTAACAACGGAGAAAGAACACTCCCCTTCTGATATCATCCATATATCACTATTCAAAGAAAAGATAAAGAAAAAAGTAAAATCACAAAAATACTGAACTCAGAGGAAAATCAATTCGGAAAGTCCATAATCACATGGCAAAATCAAATAACAAAACGCATCAAAAACGAATGGACAAGAATATATACACTTGTCCTTTAATCCTATGCCTGAATGTACGTTTCACTGAGATGTAGAATGCAGTAACACCAATTCCGTAATCGGACGCAGGTAAGTCGTTTGTTTTCCATCCTTCATAATTCGAACTTCAGTTTTTCTTACCATCTTATCTTCACTTGGAAAGATGTGCGTTACTATTCCGACTGGCCATTCATTTCTGTGGGCGCTTTTATCCTTAAGAAGGACAACATCGTTTTCTGAAAGATTCGGAGTAGCAGCTTGCCATTTGCGCCTAGTTTGTAGTGTCTGTAGATACTCCCGTCGCCACTTATTCCAGAACATTTCAGCCATCACTTGAACCTGTTTCCATTGGGCCTTGTACATGTCGTCGATGTCAAGGTTGTTGAAGGAGTCATACGCCGATTCCGTCTTGTGAGTCAATAGAGCTGATGGTGACAAGATTTCTGGAGACTTGGGATCACTTGAAACTGAAACAATCGGGCGAGCGTTAACAATGCTACATACTTCAGCCATCCGAGTAGTTATAACTTCTATGGTTATATCCTTTGCTTTTGTTTCCAACATTATTGAATCCAAGATTCTTCTAGTTGTCCCTATCATCCTTTCCCACACTCCTCCCATGTGTGAGGAGTGTGGTGGGTTGAAAATCCAAACACTTCCCTTTGTAAGCAGGAAATCTTTCACTGGGCCATGCTCACTGTTTAAGACATCTTTTTTCAAACTATTTGTGGATCCGACAAAATTCGTCCCATTGTCCGAGCGAAATACCTTGACATGTCCACGAAGAGCAATAAATCTCCTCAGCGCATTTATGAACGAAGAGGAACTCATGTCATTAATCACTTCTATATGTATAGCTCGTATGGTTAAACAGGTGAAAAGGACCGCCGAATATTTATTATGAGATAAGCCTCCTCTTGTTCGTCTTGCAACTTCACTCCAAGGGCCAAATACATCCAAGCCAACAAACGTAAACAGAGAAGCTGGCGTGAGACGGTCCACAGGTAAGTCTGACATTTGTTGAATTTGCACTCTTGCTCGAAGTTTTCGGCATTTGAAACATTGATAAATCACAGACGATATGACTCGCTTTCCTCCAACTATCCAAAATCCAGCGCTTCGGGCAGCACCTTCGGTAAAGTGTCTCCCTTGATAGAAGACCAACTCATGGCAATATCTAACTATAAGCGTAGCAAGATAGTGCTTTCCTGGTATAATAATTGGATTCTTTTCATTAGTAAGAACTAATATCAGCTCTACTCAGTCTGCCTCCTACACGAAGTAATCCATCATTGTCAAGTACATGATTCAAGGTAACTATTGAACTAGTCTTAGACACACACACATTTTCCTTTAGACAAGAAAGTTCACTATCGTATACTTCACGTTGAACGACACGGATAATGAATTTCTGAGCTTCTTCAAAGCTATGAACGAATTTGCAGTCTAAACAACTATGCCATCCATGAAAGGTTCCTGAGAAAACGGTTGAAAAAAGTGCTTCAGTCTTGCGATTGCTCTGACTAATGCCATCAATGATGAAAATCTTTCGAAGCGATTTGATCCTAGTTTTGCAATGTCATTTACATTCGTTTTGCTAACTGTAACTAATGGTCTTATCTCTTTATCAGTGTCTGTATTTTCCAACGGAAAATCTGGTATAATGTGCTGTGATGAGGTTCTTTTATCTACATCCTTCCTTGTCAAAAAATCTGGTCCCATCAGCCAGGAACTGTTCTTGATCTGCGAGGCATGTGAAGGCCTAGTAGCATAGTCTGCAGGGTTTAAGTCCGTGAGAATATAAGTCCATTGATCAGGCGTCGACACACTCCTGATCCGTTCCACTCTATTACTGACGTACTTGAAAAATCTTCTACTTTGGTTGTGAATATATCCCAATTCCACTTTACTATCCGAATAGAATACAGCTTTGTCGATATATGTGTCTAGCTGATTCTTAACTATTGCATACAGTTCAGTCGCTAGAACAGCCGCACACAATTCTAGTCGGGGAATAGTATGGCTGTGTATCGGTGACACTTTAGCCTTTCCAATGACAAACTTGACTTCCGTGACTGTACTACTAGACTCTGTTCTCAAATATACAACTGCAGCTATAACTTGCTCAGATGCATCGCAATAAATGTGTAGCTCTTTCTTTATAGCTGCTGACAATCCTTCCGTTGCATATGAACGCGGAATTTGTAAACATCGAAGATCTTTTAATGAGTCTCGCCATGTTTCCCATTCTGTACGATGTTCTTCCGGTAACGACTCATCCCAATCCTTAATTCCTGAAATAAGCTTACGCAGAAACATTTTCCCTTGTACAGTTATTGGTGCCAAAAATCCTATAGGATCAAACAAGCTGTTTACAACAGATAATATTCCTCGTCTTGTGTAGGGTTTTTCATCGGTTGATACATCAAACGAGAATGTGTCAGAGGCCAGATTCCAGCATAGGCCTAGACTTCTTTGTACAGGTAAGTTTTCCGGTTCTAATTTGATGTCCATCAAATCTTTAGCCAAGTCATCATAAGAGAATGCAGACATAACTGTGACGTCGTTTGAGGCAATTTTATGCAACCTCAGGCCGCCGTCGTCTTGAGTGCCTCTTGTGTTCGCCTCAGAAGGTCAATAGCCTCAGAACTAGTTGGTAGTGAATTTAACCCGGCGTCTGCGTAGAAGTTCCGAACAATATAATCTTTCACATCTTTCCCAAATTCAGTTTCAGAGATCTCAGCAGTTCTTCGCAGCCCAAATGTGGCAACTGCTGGAGATGGCGAATTGCCGAACACATGTACCGTCATTCGATAGTCTATCAGTTCCTGATCGGGACCATTATCCTTGTACCATATGAATCGCAAGAAATTTCTATGTGTCACTCGGAAGCAATAAAACATTTGCTGTATATCTGCAGTAATGGCAATATGCTCCTTTCTAAAACGAAAAAGTACACCCAACAAGTTGTTTGTAAGATCCGGACCTGTGAGGAGTACATCGTTTAATGATATTCCCTTGTTCTTCGATGAAGAATCAAAAACTATGCGCACTTTGTCCTTTTTTCTCGGGTGATATACACCAAAAACTGGAAGATACCAGCACTCTTCTGTTATAGGTGGCGCTAACTCTGCATGTCCTTGTTCTAGTATTCCTTGCATGAATTCAGTGAACTGTTATTTCTTAAGAACGTCCCTTTGTAGTGTTCTATCTAGGTTTCATGCTCTGAATAAAGCATGTGCACGATTATTCTGTAAATTAGGTCGTGGAGATCGAAAAGGAAGTGGTGCTATCCAATTATCATTCTTATCCTTGTGCATATCTTTGTTCATTATTTCTAAAAACTTTCTGTCTTCTACTGACGTCCCTGTTTCGTTGTCTTCCTTTGTTCTTTCAAATATGGTCACTGCAAATGAATCATCTTTGTCGTTCAAAACGAGGTCGTTTGGTGTTTCTTCCATAACTTTAAAGTTGTTTGGAGAAGCCGTGAAGATCGACTACCTGCCGGTTCCAGATACGAATGTTTTGTTGACATTAACTACTTCTGGAGCATGCACTTTCCCCAAGCATGCCTCGCCAACAATTACCCATCCTAATGGTAATTTATGGGCGTACGGAGACTTCCTATGACCAATGCGTTGATCCAACGCGTGATACGCTTCTGGTAAATCTCTTCCAATCAGCAGAAGAGTTGATACAGTTTCATCCAAACTCGGAATAAATCCACACATATCATTTAAATGAGAGTATGACTGTGCTACCTCCTTTGTAGCAATTTCGTCCTTCTGATCAGGTATTTGGTTGCATTCTATCAATGTTGGGAGTTCTAAATTTGATTGTCTATATAATGACTGCACAATAAAGTTACAAGCTCTCCTTCCTGAGTTGACAGTACTTCCTGAACATGTAGATAAAGTGTATTCCAAAGAACTTCCGCTCAATCCGAAAATGTCAAAAAATGTAGACCTTGCTAGCGACCTGTTACTTTGGTCGTCTAGAATTGCATATGTCCGTATGGCATTTTCTGGCTTACCATCTGGGTAAACATCTACAAGCAAGGTCTTAGCGCAAGATTTTCCACTGAAACCCTCACCACATATTTGCGTACATCTTGATGACACATCTGTTTTTTCAATCTCCCCTTCGTGATTGGAAACAGGAGAAGAAAATTGTGTTCCTTTTTCTATATATAATGCTGTTGCGTGTCTTTCACTTCCACAGTCCGAGCATTTTATACTCTCCTTACAATCTTTCTTCATGTGATTGCTCGTGCCACAGCACCTGAAACATATCCCGTTCTCCTTTAATAGCTTCCTACGTTCACTTATATGCATGGCTTTAAATGCCCGACAATTGTTCAGTGTATGACCGCCCGTTTTATGAAATGAGCATTTCTTCTCAATACTGTTGTTGTTCAAATCTTAGTTCGGTAAGACATCTGTTTTTCTAGTTGAAATAAAAGACCTGTCAGCTGTGCTCCTTTGCAACGTCCCACTTGTTTTATCATGCTGATTTGTCGTCTCGTAGAAGAAAGAAGGGTCATTTTTAATCCTGCTCATGTCTCTGATGAATTCCACAAATACACAGAAGGTGGAAAGGTGACTTCATTCTTCTTTTTATATATCACTGCATGATTGGTCCACTTCTCTTGAATCCCATAAGGCAGCTTGTTAACGATTGGCAGAACTCCTGTAGAAGAATCGAAGTAAGCTAATGATGAGCTGTACTTTTCATTGCATTTAGTAGATTCAATTTCACCCAAAATATCTGCTAATTCAAAAAGTCTTTTATGGTCTTTGTTTGTTAATTTAGGAAAGTTCTTCAACTTAGACTTTAGTGTAGATTCGACTAATTCTGGACTCCCATATCTTTCGTCTAAGCGCTCCCAGATTCTTGTGAGTCCTCTTTGTGGATCACTGTGATTTGATGCTCTAATACTTGTTGCATTTTTACTGGATTCCGGTCCTCACCACTTTATCAATAGATCTAGTTCCTCACTTGTGGTAACACCAAGCTCTTGCATAATACTAAGAAATGTAGAAATCCATAGTGTGTAAAACTCTGGTCTGTCGTAATAACTACTAAGACGGGTCAGTAGTAGATCCTTCTTGAGTCAAAATCTGGTAAACTCTGATGTGAGAGACTGTCCAATACCTGCAAATGCACTATTATTGACTGTTTTATCTTCAATCTCAAGTTTCAATGGTGTGAATGGTGTAGCTTTGACATTTAGATCAGGCTGTTGAAATGTGAACCCAGGTGGTTCATTATTGTCATTTTTAATGAATGCACTCAAAGGAGGTCCTCGTGGAGTAGGCTTCAAATTTGGAAATTTATGTGGCTGTGGTATGTGCGTAGATTCTTGTTTATCGGCCATTTGTTCAATCCCATTTTGTGTTTCCTTGATCTGATTTTCTGCATTAGGAAGAGAGTGTATGTTCTGTTTTGTACGTTCAGTTGTGTCTACAACCTGAACCACATTATATTCTGCAAGCTGCAGGTCTCTCTGACTTCCTTCGCTTTCTTTAAATTCGAGAGTGCTAGTTCCGCTTTTGCCCCAGCTGCTTCCTTCTGTTGTGCAATAAGCCCTAAGTCTGCCTTCTGACGTGTTACATTAGAATTAGAAACATCTTGTTGTTCCTCCAAAAGAGCCTGTTGTTTTAGTATCATAGCTTCCTGTTCAGCATATTTCATTTTTGCCTTTGCTGCCTCAACTTCGGCTCGTTTTCTGGCAATGACAGAACTCCTTTTCGAATCAACTGAATGATTTGAAGAATGTCTACTTCCTGAACGTCTAGGCGGCGATTTTAAGCGGGCTAATGCACCGTCAACTACCATCTTGTGTGCCTTCTGTATCGAAAGATGTGATTCCATCTCCAAAAGACTGTCTTGAGTATTTGCACGTCGAAGAAATTCATTGAAAACATGTGATGCTGTGTTGTATTTGTAGTACACATCGAGCAATGCATCATGATGCTGTCTCATACCTTGTAAGTCATAAGGTTTATCTACTTCACTGACAATTTGTTCAACCTGATTCCATAGTTTCTGTAACTTGTCTTTATGTGCCATTTTGTTCTCTTGAACCATTTCTTGACCTTTTTCTGTTAAGTTACGAATACTTTTCTCTTCAATATCTTTAGTGTTTTTGTCTCCTGAATCCGACATTTAGAATTTCCAAAAACACTGTGTAGGCTTGACAAATAGTCCCTTCCTGTATAGTATTCCTGACCTGGTGCCTTGTTATATGTGTAAAAGTCTTTTTACTGTACTGTCTGTCACAAAGTCGCTTGCAATAACAGTAAGCTAACCAGTTGAGTTTAAATGCTTTATTCCTCAAACTTTATGGTAAAAAGCTACAAAATATGAAAGAACCTCATAAGTAAACATAAAAGACTTGTTTCCATTTATAAAACACACAATAAAGCAAATGTCTATATTTTTTAAACTGTTAGTGTTAAATAGGCGTTCCATAGATTGTTTTTTCAACAGAGTTCCACTGTGTCACAATATTTCACAAAAAATCGGGTAAATAGTTCAGGTAAGTATAATAAATCAATATGTACGACTGTTTATAAGGTAAGTATGCTCCGGTAATAGTTTGTGGTAAGTTTTTGTAGGTTCATAGTAGGTCGGCTGCTAAACGGTAGCATTTCGGTTGCCTGGTCCATAGGAAGCATAATTTATAACGATTATGCATATGACCGATGTTGTCCATATAATAGAAGTTCAAATAAATGTATGATGTCGTATATTACTTACACTGTGCTGACATATAGCAACAAATTTCCATGCGGTGTCCATGATGTAAACAAAAACGAAAGTTAGTAAATGGGAGACAACTCCAAATGTTCAAGTAATTCGCAGTACGGTCAGCACGTTTAACAATGGAAACAGAACAAAAGCAACATCATTTTACCGATGTGTATGTCTTATAAATCGATAAGCAGATAACTATCAAGCACAAACTGAGTGTTGCCGGTTGCGTTGGCTGAACAAAGCTCTACTGTTATGCATGCATCTACCGCATGTGAATTTCTAATTAGTCAAAATGTCACAATCGGGAATAGGACACAATGGGATAAATTTTATATGAATTGACTGTATTAGAACATGTTTATGAAGAATGAAGATCGTGAAAATATGTTTCACGTGAGTTGAGACACATATCGTATTCATTTGGTAAATCAGTGATGAATACAATTTTTAACTTGTCAACCTTAATCTCTAAAGGTGTCCCTTTTTATTCATTTGTTTTCGTTTTTCTATTCAATTTTGTCGTTCCCAGAATGAGGTTGTATACTTGTATTGTTTATTCGTAATTAACAATTTGACAATAGCTTGATATGTGTGTTAATGTTTTAGCGTATTTAAATTTATCAATGTACACTTTTCTATTTAAAACAACATGATAGTAATTACAGAAAAGAAAAAAAAAATTGTAATGAATATTCATAGATTTCTTTTTTAAATAGGTAGTGTCATTTTTGACACTTGACAGGACATCAAGCGATCATGTTACAGTGACGAATGTAGTAAATAAAACAAAATAAAATTTGAAAGTGCAATTACAAATTTTGAACATATCTGTCTTATAACCAGTGCATGTTCAAGGTTAAAGTAAGGACACATCTTTTGTTTTAGATAAATCAAATAGGTCATTGCCCCAACACTATTGTTTTGTTTATATGAATGTCTTCATATTTGAATTAATATGTGACAGGTTACAAATACACTTTAACGAGATTGACTATATATATCCCCTTTTTAATTGTTCGACCGCTTTATCTTCTTTTAAGGAGATCATCTTTATTATTTTATAATTTTTATTTGATAATTTAAAAGGAAATACTGAACAAACGTGTGTAAATATTTTCATGCTTATGATCCTGTTGAATTTAAATAATATGAAATAAATCTGACTTCATTGTAGAAGCATGTGATTGCCGAGATCAATGTGAATCTATACGAAAATCGGAAACGATATACACGTTTGTACCAGTGTCCCCACTCTTGTAATACAATACCACAGCATGGTTAATGTTAGTTACAGAAAATATGCTGAGAAGATTATAAATTTGTTCATTATACATCCGCAGAAAAATGACCAAAAAATAGATTATCAATTTTATAAAAAGATATCTTGATCAAGCATTGGTACGATTGACAAATGGTTGACCCCCAAGATGCATTTTTAGGGGAATTTGATGAAAAAGAAACAATATGCCTGATGATTAGGTTGTCAAACATGTCGTTTTGATAAAAGATGCACACTGAACAGTATTTTATTTTTCTTATTTCGAGAAGGGATCTGTCAGAAAAATATCCAATACTATATGATTACAAAATTTTAACTGAATTGTTTAGTCGAAAAGGTGGTATTGATATATTATCATTGTATACTGATGACGCGTAAAATGTAGTCTTAGGAAAAACCTCATCTCAGTTTTGTCTTATTAAAAGTCATATTTAACTTGCATGCACCCGTCAATTACATTTAAGCTGTTTCATTTTCTTAAATTTTGTTCCATATTTTTCTTAATGTAAAGTAACAGTCAATGAAAAAAATCAGTTCAATAATATATTTAAATCTGGTCTTTGTATGTGTGACTGACAATGAGACAATTCTCCACCCAAGTCATAATCAGGTTGGGAACAACCCCTTAATGTTATAAATATCCCTTTGAAATGGGGGGGGGGGGGGAGGGGCAATATAACTTTATAATATATTTTTTTGTAAAATACACTTTTTAGTACAAAGGGCTCATATTTTCCCAAAGAACTATATATCTATCTGGTATTAAATAGTCCAAGAATTTTGTAATATTTCTGGACTTTAACCATGTTAACACATTTACTTTAACAGTTTAATATTATTCAAAATAAGTGGACCCCTCTTTTAGAAAAGTTGTGAAAAATATGTAGTATTTAACCTCTTTTTGAGTAAAAAATTCTAAGTTATCAAAGGTTTTGTATAGTAGCACTTTACAAATCCTTGGTATTTCTATTTTATTTTCTACAACAGTAAAATGACCCCTTGTCTGAAAAAAGGAGGGGGGGGGGGTATTGTTCCCAACCTGATAATAACAAACACAGGTCAAAGTACGGCCTTTTACACAGGGCTTTGATCAATACCAAACAGCAAGCTATAAGGGACCCCGAAATCATTAGTGTACACAATTCGAACAGGAAAACCAACGATCTAATTTATTCATCCAAACGGGGAAATACCAATGCACCACATCAACAAACGACAACTGCTGAACGAAGGTTAGGCGCGGATCCAGAAGGGGGGGGGGGGTTCCAGAGGTTGGAACCCCCTTTTTTTTGGACGATCAATGCATTTGAATGGGGACATGTAATATTAATTGGAAACCCCCTTTGTCCTGGGTTAGGAACCCCCCTTTTTAAAATGGCTGGATCCGCCTCTGCAGGTCCCTGAATCCATCAGGACAGGTGCATAAACATACAGCGGCTATGGATAGTTTTGTTTCGCCAGCATACAATATAATTACAGTTGAAGGCAATTCTTTCAGAAGTTCCTTGTATTTTATTTTAACAACGAACATTTTGTGATAGGGAATATAAGTAAAGGGGAAAGAAACCTATGTTTTGTTCTGTATAGGTATCTCCGCTGTTATATTTCGGAGCACTCGAACTTGGGATTAATTGGTTTCACAGATATGTACAGTGTGGTGGGGTGCTAATAGGTTTAAAATCGTTATATACAGGTTTAAAAGACTTTGATCTAAAGACAAATGTTTATATCTTTTTATAATATTTACAAAAAACGGTGTGGCCTTACTATTTTTTTTCTTCAATTTTTCTAATTTCTATTTTGTTTTTGTTACGTATAAGGTATGTGATGACTTTTACCTTGACAGAAATCATGTTTACTTGTCGAAGATACGAACCATCAATCAGAGTTACACAAAAATATTATAACTTGATCAGTTATGATCATTGCTTTATTACTGGTACATTATAAATTTGACTATATCTAAAACATTTGAAAGTGGAGCAACAGTCGTTTTCAAACATGCATTTGTCCTATAAAAGCAAATCTTGTTGCTGTTTTCTGTGTATCACCTTCCTTTGGATTTTCTTGCAGGTGTTAGTCACCTTTTGTTTCATTTGTGTTCTAAGGTATTCATATTGGTTTTACTCTGACTATATCTCCTCTGCAATACTAATTACATTATATTTATGTTAAGTATATATACGTAGACAGAATATAGATAAACACATGCTGAAAGTTTTTGAAACATTACGTATACATGTAATATGGCTAAACAAACTTTCTCCTGTTAAGAGACATAACTAAACCAGAAACAATGAATTATGTTTTCTTTTTACATGTACGTGTGAACATTTTCAGAATAGTTAAGTATCAAAGGTACCAGAGAAATAAATGTATTGGCTATATTAGGTTTTCACATGTGTACATTTCTTTTCTTCTTGTTAAAATATTCGGAGCCTTTTATAACAGACTATGTGGTATTGGCTTTGATCAATGTTGAAGACCGTACGGTGACATATAGTTAAATAATTTCTGTGTCATGTGGTCTCTTGTGAACAGTTGTCAAATTGGCAATTATACCACATCTTCTTTTTTTTTGTATAAACAACAATGAAAACTGAAATTATGGAACAGCCGAACAGCCCACATTACACGTAACTACCAAAACTTTATTCCATAGAAAATGCAAACATTACAAAGACAGGATATTCCAGAGACATGTGCCATATGCAAAACAATTCATATTGTTTATAGATGCATTTCATTATTCATGATACGTGTTTAGTGCAGGTACAGTACTCTATTTATGAAACCATACTTATTTATTTTATTTGGCAATGCAAAAATAATAGTTTGTTCAAGATTTGTGCAATATAAACCCATATCATTATATCTATTAGGCCGAACCACTTGTTTAGTGTGATTATTATTTCTCTTGTGAGCATAACATACATCGGAAAACTGGTGAGCTTTATTTGTAACGGTGATAGGTACTGCACTTATGTTGTTTTCTGTAAGAATATCGACTGATTTTGGGAAATTACTTCCACCAAGGTTAACCAATGTCATGAATGTATTAACCAGAAATAAATTCAAAACCAAACCGATAGGTTTTGTTGTCCCTCTGGTTAATATATGAAACTCGACATCAAGCTTGGCCTTTTTCTACTTTGTTTCAAAAAACACCAACCCATTTGCTTTCAATTAAATTAGTTTATTAATCTAATATACAAGTTTACGTGTACTGACAGACTTTGCAAGTCATGTCGCTTTTTACGGCTATCTTATTCTAATATGAGCATGTCATATATGTGACGCTAATTTTAAGAGTTCTCGTTTACATTAACCACCAAGCTTTGAAGACAATTGCAAGTTAAAACCCACAGAGTCTGTTCCTGATACATTGATCTTTGGTTGTTACTCATTTTATTTAACAATTAGCTGATACAGTCGTAGTAACATATCAAAATGAATCTCGAATTGAATGGATACAAACAGGAACAAACTGGTATGATTGTAAGCAACCTATCGATAGCCAGACTTCGATTTGTGAAAAATTGCTGCTGACTAGTTTGTCGTTCAGTACATCAGCTTCGAATCGTAAGCTGAAAAAGATTAACTAGTTAAATCGTCATCAAGATTATGTTTTGACTGACACATAATTTGATTTTGCACTATAAACATTATTGCCATACACATTGAATAGTCAGACAAAATTAGTGTATGTAACTGTTTTAGTCGAACCAAAGTTGCCAATGTTGTTCGAACAATTATATATTTCGCTATCGAACATCAAATGAATAACTTTCATTAACTGATCTTTCAATACTATATCGCTGTTTTTCATTATTTCATTATTTTCCAGATGTTAATTATGTGTCTAAATCTTGTTCTTCATTCACGTGTGATATTGTTTCTTGTGCATTGATGGCCTTCGGATGTTTTCTGCACGTTGGTCGGGTTGCTGTCTCTCTGACACATTCCCCATTTACCTTCTCAATTGTATGTCGTATATTTTTGGCGATATTCGCGTTGCTTCAATTTCGGGTATTCTATATTACGATGCGTGGACTTACTTGTCTTTTCGTTTTTCCTTTAATACCATGGCAATTTCAGTTCCTCTTTTACTGAACAAATTTGAATGTTGCGTTGGTATCTTCCGCCTTTTTATAAACCTTTATGAGTACATATTTACAATTCATAACAAAATCACATAAACATGTAATATTTAAATATGATTGATAAAAAAATATCATCATTCTTAATAGACACTACAGGCGCAAACCTTACTGACAAATACATTCTTTTTAGTGTATTTCAAACTAGTAAACTAATTGATCTATAACACATATAACAAACATTTAGATCCCCTTTGATTACAAGTACGTGCTGTATATTTCTTTAAATTTTTTAATTCATGAATTTACTGTGGGTGCAATTAAATGTGTATCTGCGTCATTTGTCAACATCTTCATTGGTGTAACGATTTATTTTAATGAAACTTATATTTAAAAAACACTGTACGCTGAAGTATGAAATGTAAATATTATTTAAAAAATGAAAAACAAATAATCTTGAATGATGTTTTTATTTCTTTTTACACCTTCACTAAAAAGTAGTTTTTTTTTTCATTTCTTAACTATAACGAGATGGTGCAAATTAGAATTGTGGGTAAGAAGGAACAAGTCCTTTTATTGTAAGTCTGATTTTTTCGATTCTTGTGTATGTTGGGGATATTGATAAGCAGAAAAAAAGGATTTATTTCTAATTGTATCAAAGTAATCGAAGATTGATTGTTATACCTTGTAATTAAATGTTTGCACGGAGATTGACCTGCTATTTAGCATCTTTTTCTATTATTATCAATACGATACTAGCAATTAAAAAACAGAAAGATAAAAGATTTCTTCGA
The DNA here is from genome assembly GCF_963676685.1 of Mytilus edulis. Classification (NCBI taxonomy): domain Eukaryota; kingdom Metazoa; phylum Mollusca; class Bivalvia; order Mytilida; family Mytilidae; genus Mytilus; species Mytilus edulis. The sequence continues at coordinate 65,086,136 of NC_092350.1, read as the reverse complement.
CAAACAAAAATATTATTAGCAATTAAAAGTTAGTCATACTGACAATGTGCAATTAAAAGACGGCTGTCATTAGGATAATTTGAGTGATAATAATATGTTTGGTGTTTTTTTCAGCGAATAATTAATAGATTTAAAGAAAAATATTTGTAAGAATGGTATTACATAGATCATATAATGACCGTATAGATATTCAAACAAGTGAACTTTCCTTATACATTTGGTTTGGCGTCTTTCTTTGTTAAATTGTCATTTTGTTTGACTATTTTAGTCAGTTATGTGTTATATGTATGTGTGTCTTCCCAATTTTATTAATTAACGAATTTAACGAAGTTATAAGCAAAGTCCTTACAAGCAGGAGGCTAAACTAGCCCTTACATCAGGTGTAAGTCACCATTTTCTTCGATAAAGTATTTCTCAATTATTCCTTTGATTGATAGAGGTTGATAATGTCAGTTCTTCTGGACTTTCATTTTGAAGTTTTGTTTTTTAACTATTCAATACTGTCTTTTTGTAAGAAGCGATAAATGTATATTTTTCATAAATAAAAGTCTTGTTGAGGTGACACTGACAATACAAATTTAACCAGTCTGAAGAATTTACTATATTCGTTAAGACTTAAACTGCAATGATGCTTAAATGTTTCGAATTCCAATTTTAGGTTGATTACAAAATAATACTATCCATCATGTTATCTTACCCTTTTCAATTGAGACACAATAGCTGACCAAATTTCAAGTATCGTAAACTAGTTAAAACAAGAAAACATCAAAGTATCAAACAAAAAACGGAGAGACTCGCAAGCACTCCAAAAAGAGCGAGACCTGGTGCATCAACATGACATTTTACATGTGTCTCCTACTATGCATGCATCACACACTGCGAACTTGCATGCAGTAAAAATATTAAGACACATTCGGTAAAATTACTGATCAGATTACGGTATTGTTATATAAGATCGAAAACCGCAAGCATATGTCACGAAAAGGCTTCCTACTGGTCAACCAGTTTGTGAAAGTGTCTGTCAAACTAATGTTATGTGGATTTCAGTCTCTCTACCTTAAAACTCTGCTTGGGCATTGTACGTCTGGCAGCACACCCTGCTAATTATTTCCGAATATTTTTTCGTTAGTTGACTAACTAATGTAAAACATTCTGGACAACTGCAGGTGTCACATGTCTCAAGTGGAGCTGCAAATCCTTTCAGAGTATCTGAGGTCACCCCAGTTGTATATTAGTTGTCTTGGTAGTATTTTGTATACTGGTGTTTTTTTATATTTTAATTTCTTTTAAGCTATTGCGTTTACAGTTTGTCATGGACTTTGAATATTACATTAGTATCTTTAGTATCTGGCCCTCTGTTATGCTTGGCTTAGTGCATACACATAAGTATTTGTGGGATAGTTATGTACGTCTATTAAAAAAGGGACCAAGCAAGTCACACACATTGATATAACCTGAGAAACCAGGATTGTTAATATGTAAGATATAAATTATAGCTATTTCAAATTTGTTGATAGACTTCTATGCATTCTTTATATTTGGAAACCAAATTTGATCTGAAATGGTCATGTTGAACTGCAATAAATCATAAACTCTTTTTAATCTTTCAGTCAATATTCAGATTTATCCACTGCGGTTAATTCAGTACTGACCAGTCAATCGAGATTAGTTTAGACTATGAAAAGACTGTTTGATAGGTGAAATATACCTGTTCACATATGATACATACTGAATAGTCTGAAAAGCTTCTGAATAGTATTTTAATTTCAAGCGAGATAACTGAAAGCATAAAAATTTACTGCAATCGATAAGTAAACACATTGATCGAAAGACTGCTTGAAAATCCAATAATAAGTGTAATTCAAACTACGTAATCAAATATACAATAAGTAACAACGAATATGTTACCTAAATGTAAACCGTACATTGTCAGATATTTTTTATAGGGATCGCATAAACTATACAAATTAAAAAAAAAATCATAAATTGCAACGAAGACAAGTTGATTCTTAAATGGGATTATCGTATCCAAATACTTCCAAACTGTACAAGAAAAAGTTGATATCGCTATTAAGGTATGCGAAAATGCGTTAAAGTTTTCTATCCATCAGGAATGAGGTAGCAGATTTCTGTTCAGTTGTAGTTGAACGTATTCATCTCGAAAAAAATGTTAGATAGTTATGAGCGTATTCGAAATTATAATTTCAATGTTGAGTATTGTAGAATGTTTTTCATGTTTAAACCGGTTTAACTTAAAAGCAATAAACATTACTGATTGTTTTATCAGCAAATACAAACACAAAAATCTTACATATAGTATTGTATTTTTTCTAGAAATATGTACTCGCGTTATATGCACGACTTCCCAAAAAGCACTCAAATTGATTTTTATGAAAACGGGTAAATTTTCTATTATTATTTTTTTTAAATTTAGGTGTATGTGTTAACAATTGAGCATAGTTTGTGTAGTGTGTGTTATAACATTTAAAACATATCGCTTGAATATTAACAAATGAGTAAGTTTGTCCACGATTTTGTGGTATGTTTCATAGACCTAATTTTGGTTAAACTCCGAAACTGCTATGTTTGGTCTTTTTTTTATTTATTAATCAAAGGCTTGCAATAAAACTTAGAAAATAGTTATATTTAACTTTACATGTTTTTTTATCAATTTATACCATTTTTCATCTTGATAATCAGACTCAAATGCAGCCCTTACCGAACTAACTAGACATGCAAGAGATTCCTGGCTAAAAGCAGGCGCAAAAATACGGCGAGGTTAAATATGTTTTATGAAGTCTTAAACCTCCCTTCTGGCTTCTGGCTAATTTTGAATACACAAACATACAGTAAATCGCACAGTAAAACTCATCATAATAAAGTCCAATTCCGGTGTAAGAATAAGTAACATACAACACTAAGCAAACTGACAATGATAAACATATATTATCAAAGCACTACAAGCAGTTACTCACATTTCAGCTCCAGAACTGATTGAAATAATTTGTCTTAATCATATGAAAATAAACAACAATTCCTGTAATTTCAGTACTGGTGAATCTTTTTTGAATATCACAGTAAACCTAATTTTGATTTTGGGCAATCAAAAATCAACTTGTCATCGATTATAGTTCGATACCAACTTTCATTATATCAATAGATGTTGTTATCATTTGCATGGAGTGCTTGCAGTGTAGCATTTTAAATCCTGTAAAGTTCGCACTTTATTCTTGCCATACATATTTTTCTCCATCTTTTGCGTTACTAGTTTTATAAATATTATTGAAGAGTATTGATAAAAGTATTTCAATCTATGTAATTAGAAAACTAATGAGTACATGTGCATAAAACACGTCAGGTTTTTTTCACGCACTGAATACCATGCATGCATCGTATTAGTTAAAGTTGTGAAAAAGAAGACATATGTACTAAAATGTTTAAGATTTATAATTGACTCTTTAATGTTAGGTTTGGGTGATTTCTTTTATTTGGGAAAAAGAAAATATAACGAAAGTGATTGCGTTGATTTTGTTTCATGTGTTCCTGTAAAAAAAATTAGGAACTACTTGTTTTGTGTTTTGTTTTATATAAGCTTTCAATGTTATTCCATTTAGTAAGTTGTGAATGGTTCTTACCAGAAGACGTGTAGATTTTCATAATTTCATGAATATATTTTTTTTTTACAAAAACACCAAATATGTCAGTATTATTTACGATCAATCGTTGTATTACGATGTTTTGACTCAATAAGAAACGTGTATAGCTGAGTTTATTCCTCAGTCAAACATATTATGGAAAAGTACACAGATATTATGTCTATAATTATTAAAAACTAAAGACGAATAAGAAGTCAGCATTATTTTTCTTCGCTAAGGCCATTGCATAAAAGGATATGTAGTACGGCGTTTACCAAAAAGGAATCCTTGCAAATGTAAAAGAAAAATTACACCAACGTAAGTTTTTATATCATATTACTCAACGTGTTTCAGCTTCAATTATTAAACTACTTTAACGTCTACAATGATTCATATCAGTTTTTACAAAATTCAGGCAACAATATTTGAAACTTTTCAAAATCTTATCAAAAATATTCAAGTTCTAGTGAATTGGTCATGTCACTGAATTTTTCAATGAAATATAGCATAAAGCTTTTGTATGTTTAACTTGAAATGTTTGCTAAAAAATAGTGCGCTGATTGTTTTTTTCTCTGACACTTTACCAATAAATTCCTTAGATACGTGTGCAAATTTGAAAAGAAAGCATATTAAATTGTCGAAACCTTACTCCTAAATAACATAATTTCTTATTGAAAATGCAATTATTTTTTTTTAGAATCGATAAAATATTATTACACAAATTTGCGTTTGGTTGATACAGGTCACCGACTTTGTTTATGGTGGCAATATGCTAAATGGTAGTGAAAAATGTAAATCATGTAAGATTTGAGGCTTACATAGCGGTGACGTTATGTTTATTTTGCCGTTCTGTTGTAATTCTTTCACTTAGAACATATGTTTGATGATATATACCGAAAAATTACGGCAGTGACAATATTTCTATTTTACATTATTACAACAGACACTAATGTATACAAAAAAATAATTATACTAAAAAACTTTTGAATTGGTTATTGAATACTTGGTGATTTTACCACAAATGTAAGAATGTTGAATTGCCGTGTTAATGTGCTTGATATGCATATGTGCATCTTTTTAAATAAGATTAATTCGGATATATTTTAGAAAATAAAAGAGAAAAAATATGTTTTGTCTTTCAATTTTCTTGTTTAGTTCAACTAGTCAAGTTGATTTCCTACTTCTTCTAAAATATATGACTTCGTTCATTTAAAGTACCGTGAGGTTGAGGCTTTATTATATGGAACAATTAACCGAGCTCTGATTTTCTCTTAAGGTACCTAGAGCATTGGTCAAAACTTAGTTCTTTAGTTGTATATGAATTCCAGAGTGTGCCCTTGTCACACATTGATTCATTCATTATCCATCATTAACAATGATTAACATTGCAACTAGGCATTGTCAGTGAGTTCAATCGGAAAATTAAAACATAAAGTTGTTTCAAGAATTTATCGTTATTTGTACAATTAAAAGTGTCTATTTATCCTGGTAGTTCATAGATGTATTTAAAATTCATGTTAATTTATTTTTTGTGCTAAATATTCATTAATACGTCTTTGAAGATTACTGATTAGAACAGAAGCAAGACAAAATTGGAAGCAAACATAGGACTAGATACCTTATTGATGTATGTATATTAACTGAAACAACCTATGTACATAATATTCATGAAAATCTCTACTAGTAATCATATAAAACTGTGGAGTTATCGTTCAACATATTTACATATGTACCATAGCAATACGACCGAAAAGAATATATCCGACATTCCTTTTGGATAAACGATTACATTGAGAATGGAAATGGGGAATCTGTCAAAGAGACCAAAGATCAGATAACAGCCGAAGGCCACCAATGGGCCTTCAACGCAGCAAAAAATCCCGCAACCGGAAGTGGGCCTCAGCTGGGTTTGTATGCTCAGAATATATGGATTAGTGCATTTTGTTTCTAGTAAAACTAATAACAGGAACTAACGAATGCAAATAGAGTTCGACTCACAATAATTGACATAATTTAATATGCAATCAACCTTAGCATTTTGTTGTAAAGGAAAAGTTTGCAGGGCATATTAGTCTTTTTTGTCGTTAAAATATTTGTGATACGTTATTTGGTTGTTCAATGCATTGAAGTCTTTGTTTTTATTTACTTGATGTATCACTATTTAGGTATTATGTTTGATTGCAACAGTATTATTTAACTTGAAATAACGGATATCACATACAGTGCTGTGTTTTATGCATACTTTGGCGTACACATTACCATTTTATGTTTCGTGTGCGGTGTTCTTTTGTTTCTTTTTCATCGTATTGTGTGGAATGTATTTTTATCCGTTATTTTTGATTATTTTCATTTGATCAAACCCTCGTTAGTGAGATTTCGTATTAAAAATGTGCCCTATACTAATCCTACCTTCCTTTTACGACAAATGTATTTGTCAGTACACATTGTTTACGCTACACAGTCATGATTGACATGTGTGTAATGTTTGGGATACCTACCTTTAAGAAAAAACAAAATGTACAATATTAGTGTAAATGAATTAATGAATGACTGTAAATTAATATTTTTAGAAAAGAACATGATTGTTAAAAGCATTCAACAGATCTATTGGACATTTGTTTTATAAATCAAACCAATGTTTTGATAATCTTATACCATTGCATACACTATGAAACACAGGAGAAGTTACAATATATGTAATGATCGATCGTCAGTTAATTGTTTTGTAATATCTTGTATTTGTTTTTTATATTCCAGTCATGAATTTTACTGATCAAGGTATGATGGATAATAACCCTTTTGACATGTTTGATGAAAAAAGCAACTTAAAGCATTTTGCCTCATATTCTATGGTATTTATATAATTTCGGGTATTCAAGCGTAACACACACACATGCACACACCGTATAATATACTTTTTTCAGCACTCTTGCAAATCAGGATTTAGGTCAAAATGGAATACACAAATTGTGTGATCGTCTGTTTTCATACTCGAAAAATATTGCGTTTACCAAGAACATATGCCATATAACAGTAAACAGATTTACAATGCCATTTATCTTTTGGCTAGTCAACGTTACATTTGAAAATTACATTTAGCAAGAAAATAAAATCGATGACACCATTTTTGTAATTATCTTAAATCATTATATAAAACATATGTTCTCATACTTTATTTTAAAATTTAAATCTCATAGATTTCTTGCTATTCACAAATGACACGCTTTTCCATGAATTATCTATGCAAATTTGGCATTTTTTCAAGACTTGTAGCTTGAAAAATAGCACGACAACCCATATTTTTTATCATGTTTTAAATTAAAAAAAAACATAATAACATATACTTTTTTTTCAAAATGCCAGAAAATTTTATCTGAGGACAATTATACCGCTGATGCACCTCACCATGATTTAAAAAAAGTCCGAACAACAAATGATTAAATATAGATTCCACCTCTGCAGTAAGTGTGTAACGATATTTCTACACTCGAGACAGTTAAATTTAAATTGCTTGCCAAGCTTTTTAAATAATTAAAATTTAACTTTTGAGATAAGAAATATCGTAATACATGAGTTATAGTGGAGAAATCTGTTTCTCTCATGATTTTTATTTTCCCTTTTCAAAGATTTGAAGAAAGTTGTGTACTTTTTATGTGACGTCATCAGGCATGGTCGCTTTTTTTCATGACGTCACAATAGGAAAATTCAAACGAAAACAAGAAAACAAGAAAATTTGTCGTCACAATTAAATTTCGACCAATCATTTGCCGAGAACAGATATTTCACCAGTGAGGAGAAACATTTGTCTCACACCGATTAAGAAATGTGAAAATAGCACAAAATTTAGAGAAGTCGTGTTAACATTTCCGTAATTTTTTGTTAACTTACCCATCGGAATAAATTCAGTATCATTCTGAAATGTTGGTGTCACATATATCCTTAAATAGTTATTCCAATTGTTTAGTCTCAATTCCGTCATTGTTTGTGCATAAATATTGAAATAAACAGATATGTCATTTTACGAGGAATATTTGCAAAAAAGACTAATTCAGAAAATGATATATCTGTTCTGTCGATGCCACTGCTGGTGGACGTTTCGTCCCCGAGGGTATCACCAGTCCAGTAGTCAGCACTTCGGTGTTGACATGAATATCAATTATATGGTCATTTTTTTTTATAAATTTCCTGGTTACAAAAGTTTGATTTTTTTCAAAATACGAAGGATTTTCTTATCCCAGGCATATATTACCTTAGTCGTATTTGGCACAACTTTTTAGAATTTCGGATCCTCAATGCTCTTCAATTTTGTACTTGTTTCGCCTTATAACTATTATGATTTGAGCGTTATTAATGACTTTTATGTAGACGAAACGAGCGTCTGGCGTATTAAACTATAAGCCTGGTACCTTTGATAACTACTGTAACTAAAGGCCGCGCATTAGAAACATATTTATCATTAACTTTTTGTTTGAAGTACTAGTACATTACATGGATAATTACGGATTTAAAAAAAAAAACTATGCAGATTACGCGCATACCGGGAATAGTTATCCACTTGTTTTGAATTTAATACCACAACAATAATATTCAAATAAAAAAAATATAGAACAAAAAATACAATAATAAAAACCATGCTAATACTGAAAGGTAAATAAAGAAGAATAATGAAATTAAAACTTTTAATATTATAAAATAAGATAATGATAATGATAGTGATAATAACTATAAGAAGAGCAAAAATAATGGTATATAGAGGAGTTAAACAGAAAAATACCAAGATAACACACGTTCATTTGTTGGCATTATAAATCTGTGAAATAAACCATGTCTATCTAGTCTGTTAAGCAGAACCACATTTTTGTATATACAGTATATATAGTTTAATTTTTACTGTGTTCATATGAGTTTTTTTTATTAGAGTTAAAAAAATATGTTGTTCATAGTGATGTCCAATTCTATTTTAATGTCTTTGCAGGCAATTTCCGGTTTTTTAGCATACGCCTGGTGTCCTGAAAGACTTCCAATACCTATGGATTTGCTAGACCTTTTTAAGAGTTTTTCTGTTGGTAACATGACTGGGAACAGTACCGATTTAATAGTTTCGGGCACATTCTTTGGAGATTATTATGATGATTTACCGTTACCAAATAGAACAATTCCCCCACAAAGTCTTGTTAAGTCTTATGTAAACATGAATAACAAGTATTGCAAATCGATGTTTCGAAGCATATACCACGAAAATGCTTACATAGGAATGTCTATTTTCTTCAGTATGCTTTTATTTATTGGTAACATATTGGTTTTAATTTTACCTTCAACTTCGAAAGCATTTAGGTCACCAATATTTTCCACACTTTTAAGTTTTTCTCTCATATCGTTGATTCGTGGAATCGACCTGTTATTAAATAGTCTGGTACAATGTTCGCTGGTGTTTAGTTACAGATTCAATTCAGCATTAGAGTGCATGCTAGTCAGCTGTGTTAAGGGATTTATTGCAAATGTAATTAGCTTACATTTATGTCTACTGGCTTGTCAACGTATCTATATATCTCTATTTCCCCTCAAGGCACATGTAAATCACACAAAGACAAATGTTCGTCGATGTATTTTCTGTATTTACATTTCATGTGTTTTAATTGAAATGATTATGGGGGTTCAAGGTTTACGGGATTGCGCTGCCAGTAGATTAGGTAATGATTTGTCAACTATTTTCAAGACATATGCAGATTTCATTGTTTTCAATCTTATAGCAGTTGTTTTATTATCAGCCGGTATGCTATCAGGGATAGTTCAGAGGTATGCATCGTCAAGACTTACTCAGTCTGTCACTCAAAGAACACAATCTCGCATTGCTTCTATAGTTATAGTTTTATATCTCAGTTTCTACTGTCCACTTAAGATTATGGGTATTGCTCTACACTTCACATGTTTTGATCCGTCGTACGTAGTACCAATTGCGTTTACTGCATCTACGGCACAATTTATGCTCGGTGCATTAAATCCTATCATGTTGTGTCTAAGGGTTCCAGAAGCAAAAAAGGCCTTGAAGGACAGATGTTGTAGTTGCATCGCCAATCACAAAAAAAAATCAGAAGTATACTTCCAGCAAATTGAATTGAATATCCCTTTGGTATCTTCCGCCTCTATTTCTTTCATGTAGTTAACTATCAAAGTACTGACTCACATACTCTCGAAAAAGGACAATTTATACATTGCGCAATGTGTCTTTTTAACGACATTAGATTTATTTCCAAATCATTTTGATTTTTACCTTTAAAATCTTTTATCAGAATGACAATTTAAATAAATTTCTGCATTAATTATCAGACGTGTTATATCGTATACTGCATAACCAATCATACCTGACATTATATAGCCTGCAAAACCATTCATACCTGACATTACATAGACTGCATAACCAATCAGACCTGACATCACATAGACTGCATAACCAATCTGACCTGACATTACATAGCCTGCAAAACAAATCAGACATGACATTACTTAGCCTTCATAACCAATAACACATGACATAACTTATCCTGTACTACTAATCATACCATGCATGACGTAGGCTTCATAACCAATAACACAGGACATAAGTTATCCCGTACTACTAATCATACCATGCATGACTTAGACTTCACAACCAATAACACATGACATAACTTATCCTGTACTACTAATCATACCATGCATGACGTAGGCTTCATAACCAATAACACAGGACATAAGTTATCCCGTACTACTAATCATACCATGCATGACTTAGCCTTCATAACCAATAACACATGGCATAACTTATCCTATACTACTAATCATACCATGCATGACTTAGCCTTCATAACCAATAACACAGGACATAAATTATCCTGTACTACTAATCATACCATGCATGACTTAGCCTTCATAACCAATAACACATGACATAGCTTATCCTGTACTACTAATCATACCATGCATGACGTAGCCTTCATAACCAATAACACATGACATAACTTATCCTGTACTACTAATCATACCATGCATGACGTAGCCTTCATAACCAATAACACATGACATAACTTATTCTGTACTACTAATCATACCATGCATGACGTAGCCTTCATAATCAATAACACAGGACATAACTTATCCTGTACTACTAATCACACCATGCATGACGTAGCCTTCATAACCAATAACACATGACATAACTTATTCTGTACTACTAATCATACCATGCATGACGTAGCCTTCATAATCAATAACACAGGACATAACTTATCCTGTACTACTAATCATACCATGCATGACGTAGCCTTCATAACCAATAACACATGACATAACTTATCCTGTACTACTAATCATACGATACATTACTTAGCCTTCATAACCAATCAGACCAGATACTACAAATAGCCATTAGTAAATGTGTCATAAATAAAATTGAGAATGGAAATGGGGAATGTGTCAAAGAGACAACAACCCGCCCAAATAAAAAAACAACAGCAGAGGGTCACCAACAGGTCTTCAATGTAGCGAGAAATTCCCGCACCCGGAGGCGTCCTTCAGCTGGCCCCTAAACAAATATATACTAGTCCAGTGATAATGAACGCCATACTAATTTCCAAATTGTACACAAGAAACTAAAATTAGAATAATACAAGACATAATCCTGACTTGGGACAGGCGCAAAAATGCGGCGGGGTTAAACATGTTTGTGAGATCTCAACCCTCCCCCTATACCTCTAACCAATGTAGTAAAGTAAACGCATAACAATACGCACATTAAAATTCAGTTCAAGAGAAATCCGAGTCTGATGTCAGAAGATGTAACCAAAGAAAATAAACAAAATGACAATAATACATAAATAACAACAGACTACTAGCAGTTAACTGACATGCCAGCTCCAGACTGCAACTAAACTGACTGAAAGATTATGATTTCATCATATGAACATCAGGCACAATCCTTCCCGTTAGGGGTTTAGTATCATACCATCATAACATATATGAGAAGAACATAACTCGTGTCATGCCAACAACTGTTTTTAGAATAAATGTGTTTAGTTCCGATGCAAAGACCTTATCAATGACTCAATACTAACGCCAAAATATGCAATCTTTAATGACTTGACAACAGTATCGTAATTATATCCCTTCTTAATAAGTCATAAAAACTGTATCGAGTATTGTGCCTGAGACACAATATCAGATCGTACATTATTGTATGATATAATTTTAGGTCCTCATGCTCCTTAACTTTATTTGGCATTTTCATTTTTTTGCTCGAGCGTCATTCATGACTTTTTAAAGACGATACTCGTGTCGTGTGTACAATAATCAAATCATTGTATCTATGATGAGTTTATCTCTTCACACAAGAAAACCAATCATGGTTTCACCAACAAAGGTTGTTTTAAAAGCATACTGCATCATACGTATTTCAAACTAACTTATGTAATCAAGAAGGAAAACTCCTGATATGCATTATATTACTAAAGTAAGCACACAGAAATCAATAACAATATCAAACACAAATTTAAAGAACAATTATCGGTTTCTTCTATGTTTTGGTTGTTTTTCCGTCGTTTCGTTGTTATTGTATCATGTTTTACAAATTGATATTAGCATTCATAACGAAAAACCAAACAGATCGATATTAGAGTTTTTAAAAATCTGTTGAATCATACTTCAAATTAATATATTAAAAGGTGTATACAAGTATGTCTGTTTGTCTTCTGTATTATAGTTTCGTAGTAAGGCTGTGTCATATTAAATTGTCGACACTGATGTGTTCATCTATATTTTGAATGAAGACCTGAAACCTCAGCAGCAAGTATTTCAGTTCTGCTAACAATGTATATGAAGACAAGAAGCACGTATAGTAAATTTTCTACTGCGTCAACCCCCTTTTTTGTTGAACTCATTGCATGCAATGGAATTATCATTGTTTCGACATTACTTTGCTCTGAAACATCTAGTCGAAATTAAAAAAAAAAACAACATTTAATACCCTGCGTCAAAACTTTAAGTGAACATGTTCGTTGCGTGTGTGATACTGTATGCTATATATGTATATTTAAGTGTGAGTAAACAATGTTTTGAATGTCATATTGTTATAAATATTGTAAAATTTGCGTTGTATAATATATATTATAATAAAATTTGAATAATCAATATTGCATTTACTGTTCCTTAAATATGTTACAATTCTTTAATCATTGTATTTGTTAATTATACAAAAAAAAAAAAAAAAAATTCCAGGCTCAAGTCTATTCGTCTTTTTAACACACATTTAAGATTGTCTTCACCAAACTATACTGGTAGCATGCGAAGATACAGGTCTTTTTATCCATGGCAAAAAACGTTTATCAATGGTATTGTCAATTGCGTTTAGTTTTTATAAAAACCTCTGTTAGCCAGGTATTTATGATGAGTAATTTTACTGGGTCGATGCAACTTCTGGTTAATTGTTTCTTCAAGATGATATTCATAGTTTAGTAATCAGTAGTTTTGTGTTGGCATGAACTTATCTATTGTAGACGAAAAGGACGTCTGGCAGACACAATTTTGAATTCTGGTATTCATATGTTTATGAATATGGTTTATAAAGTAAAGAAATATTCACAATCTGATTGGAAAACAAACAGATAGCAAATTATTTGTAAGGAACTTTAACATTTCAACATGCACGTAAATGCCACAAGGCACATCAACATGTTCCTATGCACGCAAATGTCACTTTATAAAACTCGTTTTTAATAGCAGAGTATCTTCACACACGAATAACGCATTAATAAGAAGCTTGGTTTTCAAGTTTTTGTAAAACTTAAACGCTGAAAAGTGTACAGTACATGTCTATACTGTATATATGACCAACTACAAAACGTACTAGTTGTCGTCTTAGTTAGATTTAGTCGTTTGTTGGTTTTAGTCAGTTGTGTTGTATACAAGAAATGTGTATTTACACTTTTTTGTTACATGCACCTGTTATGTATGTTCAGGTAGATTATACAATTTACCAATATAACGGAGCTATAAACAACTGCCTTACATGTCGGTGGTTTAGCTATACATGAGTAGAAGGACCTGCATACACTTCCGGAGGACATGAGATCACCTCCTGTTTTTGTAAGAGTTGGTGTTGCTCAGTCTGTAGTTCTCTTTGTTATGTATGTTATGTTTCGTGTACAGTTATTTTCTTCTTTTTTTGTTGTTTTGTAAGAGTTTGTGTTGCTCAGTCTGTAGTTCTCTTTGTTATGCATGTTATGTTTCGTGTACAGTTATTTTCTTCTTTTTTTGTTGTGTTGTCAATTTATGTGCGACTATGAGTTTTACTATTCCTTTGGTATCTTCGCCTCTTTTTCTATTCACCGTATTCTTTACAAATGCCTGTAAAAAGTCAGATATAGGACAGAAGTTTTCCATTCTTTCGGTTGGTTGATACATGTAGAAACTGAATATTTATCAATCAGGTCTTGGTACTTTCCGAAGAATGTTTATGAAGGAGGACGATACGTTTTTTGACAAAATCCTGGCTTATGTGTGTTTTTTTTTCAAACATCAATGACGTTTTACAAAGTGTGTAGTAATTGTCGGTTCTTGAATAACGTATGAGTTGAGATGTACTCTATAATCAGGTGACGTTGATATATTGCTGCTAATGCGGGGTAAATCTATGTCTGTGAACTCGTTAACACGTAGTTTTTCATGACGTCTACTTAACATGTGTTGCGCCATCATTGTAAAAATAATATGCTTGTTTAATTTTCCAAGAAATTAATACTTGTGCAGGGCTTATATTTTCTATAACGATTTTCTAGATAAAGGGTTGCTCCTCACACGGAAGCTATTAAACCAAGTGTTCCAACTAGTACATTGTAAATCATTATTTCGCCGTGTTTACGGATGCCATGACGAGGCAGGTACCGTTATCGAATATCTGTTTCACAGATGAAGACGGATATGTTTCAATTGTAGTAACAACAATCCGAACCCCTTTTCCCCGAATGTGACTTACTGAATTATACTAATTACATTATTTGTTATTGATTGATTGTTGGTTGCTTAACGTCCAGTGGATTATTTGTTATAATTAACATGTGAAGAGAGACCAAGTTTTTAGTCTGGTTCGTGTTGTTAAGTGTTCTTACTTGTGTTTTGTATACTGTTGTTTGTCTTTAAGTCATTTTCTGTTATTGCCATGGCGTTGTAATTATTTTATTTGACTTCTGAGTTAGAATGTCCCTTTTGGTAGATGTTGCCTCACTTTTTAATAGACAAGTACAACATCAACTAAATGTTCAGATTTTACTTTAAAGTAAGGCCCTTATCGCATCATGTTTAATTTGATTTTTTCGTATGATCTGTTGATGTTCGTATGATCTGTTTGGTATGATCTGTTAATTTTTGAAATTATTCAAAATTAAGGAATGTATCTCCCTCATGCAAAGCTCTGATTCCTTGCCCGGCTTTGGCTATACTTTTTGTTCTTTTTAGTTGATAGCTCTTCATCCTTTAAATAAGCTTTGGATTTTCAAATATATTGGCCTCGATAATCACTGAAGAGACATTGATTGTCGAGATGCGCATCTGGTGCAGAAAAAAATGGTACCGTTTATGTTATTAATGCATAAGTAAAGTCTGAAATTTTTATAACATTGCATTTTGGGTTGGAGGACGTGTTTTCACCAGACAATCGGGAATCCTACGCAAACCAACTTTTCTCCTCTTTATGCCAGCTTGTTCCGCTAATCATATGAAACATATTTCATAAAGGAGTTTCTAATTAAGAATGTTAGGAATCTAGCATTATTCTGATATATATTGTATGATTATGGCATCGTATGGAAAATGCTGCCTAGCATGATATGTTTACTTTATTGAGTTAACTGGTCTCACTTATTCAATTCCGAATGTTTTTATTTCCATGTTTGTTAGCTTGTACTTTAACTTGTGTTGTATAAGAAATACGTTTTACACAGCTATATATTGAAACCTCGATGATAAAAATTGCACTTGACTTACTTGTGTACGTTCCAAGTCAGGTTGTGAAAAGTTAATACAGCAAGTGTGGTAGGGATGTTTCCAGGATGGGCTTAAACATTCTTTTCAATGTTTAAGCTTACCAAAACTTTGATCAGCAACAGAAAAATGTTTATTCGGTTTCCAATCAATTGGGAATAGGGGACTTCTTTATAAACCATTTGAATAAACACATCATATATACCATGAATACCAGGATTAAAATTGTGTAAGTCAGACGTCCTTTCGTCTACAATAGACTCACCCACCTTTAAAAAACTTGTAAAAATTGTAAGAAGATCTTTGAATATTGTTTACATTGGAACTAACATCGATTTGTTCATCAACAAATTAAAACATGACTAAATTTGTATTCTTTTCGAATGGTTTTAGGGATGTATAAATACACATCCACGTTTATTTTCTACTTAGATATTGCTTTATCCATATATAACATGATACATATTTATTAAAATCCTAACGATCCTACTGCCTGTCGATATATTTTTGGCATTGCACAAGTCATGTCTTTTTTGACTGTCCATGACGTTAAACCACTAAATATTTGAAATGTGTTTTGATTGGCAATAGTCTCTGGTGCATGATTTTTTATTGTTAATTGTATTTAGCTTTTAACAAGCTATCAGTATCAAAATAATAAAAATACCGAACTCCGAGGAAAATTCAAAACAAAATGTCCGTAATCAAATGGCAAAATCAAAAGCTCAAACACACCAAAACGAATGGACAACAACTGTCATATTCCCGACTTGGTACAAGCATTTTTTTTAAGTAGAAAATATTGGGTAAAACCTTGTAACTGCGAGTACTTTCAAATAGTACTTCGTGTTAATTTGACCTGTTGACACAATTTGTAATCCATTTTTGTAATCCAATGTTGACTTTTTCTGTGTTGTATTTCGTCAAACTATTTTGAATGTGTACTAGCTTTGATGAGTAATAAGTCATAATAGTATGAAGATACATTTTCACATCTGTACAACAACACATTTATCTATTTATTTAGTCCCAGGTAAGAGTTGTCTTTTTGATACTTTTCGTTCATTTTTTTTTATCACCTACGTCTGCGTTATCAAGGCAATTATGTTTTATTTTTGTTTGTATATTGTGTCATAGATCAAGCTTATTCGTTCAGTGTATGTTTATAATTGAGAATGGAAATGGGGAATGTGTCAAAGAGACAACAACCCGACCATAGAAAAAAAACAACAGCAGAAGGTCACCAACAGGTCTCCAATGTAGCGAGAAACTCCCGCCCCCGGAGGCGTCCTTCAGCTGGCTCCTAAACAAATATATACTAGTTCAGTGATAATGAACGCCATAATAATTTCCAAATTGTACACAAGAAACTAAAATTAAAATAATACAAGACTAACAAAGGCCAGAGGCTCCTAACTTGGGACAGGCGCAAAAATGCGGCGGGGTTAAACATGTTTGTGAGATCTCAACCCTCCCCCTATACCTCTAGCCTACTTGTTTTCTGTTTAAATTTTTACTTTTGAGTTATTAATAAGCCATTTCAATTGATATTTTGTAATGTGTTTTTTTTTTATGTTGTAATGTCACACTACTGTCTCAAGATAGGGTGAATGTTGGCACCTGTTAAATCATTTAAACCCGCTGCATTTGTTTGCACCTATTCTAAGTCAGGAACCTGTTTTCAGTGGTTGCCGTTTGTTGGTTTTGTTCTCGTTTCTTGTTTTTATATAGACCGTTGTTTTTTTCTTTTTTACACTTGTATTTTTGAGGCCCTCTATAGCTTGCTGTTTGGTGGGAGCCAAGGCTCCGTGTTGAAGGCCTTACTTTGACTTATAATAGTGAACTTTTTATACATTGTGACATGGATGGAGAGTTGTCTCATTGGCATTCATACCACATCTTCTTATTTATATCATCAGTGACACTGAATGAAAACTGATAAAGGCCAAACAAAGTACAACATTGAAGAGCATTGAAGATCCATAATCCAAAAAGGTATTGTCAAATACAGAATAGGTAATCTGTTCCTGGAGTAGAAAATCCTTGGCCTAGTTTCGTTAACAGTCAATTGATACGTAGAACATTATCAACGCTAAGTAATGCCAACATAAAACTACTGACCACTGGACTAGGGATACCATCGTGAGGTTAACATTAACCAACAGTGAAATCGACCCAGTAAAGTTACTTATCATAAATATTAGGCTAAAATAGGTTTTACTAAAAAATAAACACGATTGACAATACCATTCATACAAGTTATATGCCTTGAATAAAAAATCCTGTATCTGCACCTGCCATGTAAAATTCGTTGAAGACGACTCTGAAATGTGGTTAAAAAAGGGAAAGACTGAAAAACCTGAAATTTTTTTATTTAACAAATACAATGGTTAAAGAACTGTTAGATATTTAATGTGCAGTTGTTGTTCGGTGTGAGCCAAGGCTCCGTGTTGAAGACCGTACTTTAACCTATAATGGTTTACTTTTTAAATTGTTATTTGTATGGAGAGTTGTCTCATTGGCACTCACACCACATCTTCCTATATCTAGTAAATGGAATACTAGTATTGATTATGCAGATATTATTATAACATATATTATACAACACAAATTTACATTATTTATTACAATATGACAATTAAAACATTGTTTACTAACACTTCCATATACATATATCATATCTCACACGCAACGAACATTTTCACTTTCAATTTTGACTCAGGGAATAATATAGTAATTTTTGTTTATGTTTTTTTTTTTTTTTATTTTAAGTACCAAGTAAAAATGAGAATGGTAATGGGGAATGTGTCAAAGAGACAACAACCCGATCAATCAGCAGAAAACAGCCGAGGGCCACCAATGGTCTTCAACACACAGCTAGAAAATCTGCGCACCAAGAGGCGTGCTTCAGTTGGCCCCTACACAAAAATGTGTGCTTGTTCAGTGAAAATGGACGTCATACTCAAAAACATATAAATGAACTAGAATTAACAAAACCTACAAGACTTACAAAGGCCAGAGGCTCCTGACTTGGGACAGGCGCACACATGCGCGGGATTAAAAATGTTTAATGAGATCTCAACCATCCCCCTATGCCTCTAGCCAATGTATAATGTCCAACCAATGATAGTTCAACCCACAAGGAGATAAACTTATTAGACAATTAACTATCATTGCTTCTCTTCTTCACAGATAACGTTAGTGGAAATAAAATACTTCATTTGTACCTGGTGGTGTAGTTTCAGGTCTTCTTTCAAAATATGGATTAAAACTCAAGCGTTTACAATACAATATGGCACAGTCTTACGTTGAAACTATAAATAATACAGAAGTAGGACAAACATACATGTATACATATGTTTAAATATTGGTTGTAAGTGTGATTCAACAGATTTTTAAAAGTCCGGAATAACGATCTGTTTGGTTTTTTTTTACGAATACTAGGATCATTTTGTAAAACGTGAATGAATAACAACAGAACGATGGACAAACAACCAAAAAACGTTTAATTGTAATACAAATGTGTGTTTGAAATTGTAATGGATTTCTGTGTCCTACAGCATGTTAATTTTAGTATCATATTGCATATTACAACTACCTTCACTACACTAAATCTCAGTTTTAAGGAGGTATGCAAATGTTATGTGAATGGTCTCAGAGACCGACATTTACATATATTAACAAACCGCTGCCTATAGTTTATCTTGTTTGTACATGTAGTAAAAATCAACATTTTTTTTGCTTCACCCTCGTATGGTCGGTTATGAGAGACCGATGTTTATAAAATATTTTAACGTCTAATCAAACCTTTTAAAAGTTTAGAATTTACATATATTTATGACAATCTCAAAACCTGTGTATTGTAAAGGAATATTTTTGTCAATCGTTCAGGTTTGCTGAAATGTATGTCAAATCAGAACATATCATAAGCTTTGTACATATTCCTAAATGAATGTTAAATACATAGAATTGCAGACAATTTGCTTAATTGATAAATGTGGTCAAATGATCAAATCAATAATATGTATAAATATGTTGGGCATATGAAACTTTGAATATACATGTATATGCAAAGACATGATTAAAAAAAATGTATTTCAGACAGCTAGAAATGTGTGGTAAATATTTATTTTTGCTTTTAATTTGCTGATAAATTTGAAAGGTGCAGATTATATGGACAAATATTTCAATAGCTTTACTGGTCAAGCTATTATACAACAAATACAACTGCTTTTGGGAGTGGGTTTGGCATATTGGTAATATTACTATATTTTAATAATTTCGTTTTAATAGAAATCTGTTTCGGTTCAATACAATCTGTTTTTGACCTCTTCTTTGTTTGATGTACTGCGTGAAATTATTTTTCCATCAATGTTTTATATTCATGAAATGTTTCCTATACACAGTTATGCAGTTATGATGTATAATATGCATATCAGGAAACGATCGTTCAGTTTGAGTATCTCATTTTTGAAATGCACGAGTCATAATTCATTCTGTGAATAGAATGTATATATAGAAAAAGAAACATATACTACAATAAGTATTATGTATTACTGATAGAAACAATACACATATACAAAGCCTAAGCCAGACTTATTATGCCGCCTCAGTATCAACATTTTAAATCGATAGCTTTCCGAAGGTAATCGAGCGGTTTCTCACGTTTTTAAAAGTTTAAGTTTCTGGAATAGTCAAGAAATATTTGTTCATCGGTAGACATGGTAGATTGGTTGCCACAAAATATTTGACACAAAACATATTTTGAGCGTTTGTTTTTTTTAAAGAATCGGCTAGATTGCACACATATATTAACGTTGTAATCTATTGACGAATATTTGTTTTCCTTATCCGTTAAGTCCAGTCAAGAGATGTTGAACTCGGTGTTCTTCGTGAAGTGTCCTCTGCAAAAACATGCTTGTGTGTGCAAAATAAAAATTACTAGCAAAGAACCAGTGAGTCACGTGTCATAATTGACACACAATTTACAAATGAAATCAAACAGAATTGATAGATTATGTAATTCCATCAACGGGATGTCACCCCTCCTACGATCGACGGGGTTTATAAGCAGTTAAGTGTAACAATTTTCCCCTTTTTCAGAAACAGCTGGTCCGAAAATATCAATATAAGACCTCAGCTAGTATCACTATCCATCAACATAACAAATCATTTCTTTATGATATATAAATTGTCTTGATTCTGTTGATTTAGATATAAAACTTCCATGGCAAACCAAAATAGGTTATCGAACTATCACTCATTCGATGTCTCATGTATCTCCTATCTTGTCATAAAAATTTACAGCTTTCATTTGTACTAGAATCGTATGTCCTTTTTTTATAATTCAAATACGAATTTTGTTTTTGCATTAATTGCATATATACACGTTGCACACATTTCAGTTGAAATAACACTGAAACAAGATCGAAGGTAAAATAAGTGACAAAATTGATATGCCAAAGTTTATTTGTTTGAACGTAATTCTTGAAAATGTGTAAACGACAAGTACATATTACACAAATGTTGATCGGGGTTCGTATCTTTTAAAAATATAAAGCAATTTTACCTTTAACAACAAGATTAAGTCTATGCTTATAATTTATGGGGAGATTTATATGATTCGTGTTTAAATTAAGGGAATATCTTACACTTCTTTCTTATATTTTACGCAAAGTCTGAAACAACTAGCATTGTATAACTTCCCACACAGACGAAAAATAAGGATAGAGGGGCAACATATAATTCCCGTTATTGTTAAAATGTATTGATACGAGTTAGAAGACTCTAAATAAGTTGAAATATGAAAGAATATTTTCCCATAAAAAAATTAATCATGAAAAGGTAACAAACGCTGTGTCTAAATATATCTAGTCACATTTCCGATTTTTACTATCTTTTTTAATATCAATGTCATTTTGTCCCTAATGGATAAAAGTATTCGTCCCATTATCAAAGGTGACCTTAATAAGCTAGTTAGTTATGAATCGAAACTAAAGCTGTCCGCATATCGGGACTGATGCCCCTCCCCAATATGCATGTTTATGCAAGTTGCATATCTGGCAGGCAGACTATATCAATGCAAAACCATGATGACTATTCAAAATGTGTGGTTAGTTCATGCAATGATAGTCTTTGTAAAAAACACTTCCAAAATTAAAACAAAATATCACAAGTGGCTTAAATGTAAAAGGAAATTTTAAAGTGAATCGATTTTAGCAAGAAGCTCACACTCATTTCATGATTGTATCTACTGCGTATCAGTATCGATTCCAAGTTTCTGATCATATAAAGTTATAATCAATGTACATAAGGTAATCGGAAAAAAGTCACAGGAATAGGGTCACAGGAAAAAAAGTCACAGGAAAAAAAGTTACAGGAAAAAAGTCACAATAAAAAAGTCACAAAAAAAGTCACGATATATAAAACTATTTATAGTAAGTATGTTGGAATGCACATGAAAAAGTCACTATTTACATGTATGCATTAAATGATTAAAATTGAGTTTTTGAAGAATAATAGTCATAATAATTATACTTGTATCAGTGTATCAGATCAATTATCTTAAGGTGGTACCTAACACTACAGGGAGATAACTCTGTAAAGTCAGCTAAACGTTTTAATTACGTTGTGTTGTAAAAGGAATATTAAGCTTCTCAATGATCAAAATTGGTCTTTGTCAAACTGCTATATAACCAGTGTAATTTTTCAGACAAAACGGTTGGTTCAAAATTTTTTAAATTTTCATATTTTTGTTAAAGGGTTAAAGTAAATACTTTGACAAAATTTTATGAAAATTAAACGAGCCAAATTAATTTTAGTGAAAGTGTTGGGTACCACCTTAAGTGGTTGATTTTACATTTATATAGGAAAAGGTGACATTGTAGCACGATTCTATACAGAACAAAAAAAAAACACGATATGAAACAAAACAAAATTACAACAAAACATGTGTCAATACCCGGGTTTGTACAGTTTTTTTTTGCTCTGCGATATTTTTTATCATAATTTCCAAAACTAAAGAGCATACATTTATAGCAAAGTATGCTGAGCTGTCTAACTCGCATCTCTTTTAAACAAAAATAATTACAACATGACTTGTATCAGTACACCACCTTGTGCAGGTTCTTTTTTTCAATTTTAGTCCTTATTTCCAAACATAAAGAACATACAACTTGTAGAAAAATATGCTTAACTGTTATGTCTGGTTTGATTGGTTATGAAGGCTATGTAATGCATGGTATGGTTATTAGTACATTGTGGTATATGATGATCAATGTCATGTGTGATTGGTTATGCAGTCTATTCTATAAAGGCAACAGTAGTATACCGCTGTTCGAAACTCATGAATCGATTGAGAAAAAAAAAAACAAATCCGGGTTACAAACTAAAACTGAGGGAAAACCTGGTTTTGTGGCATGCCAAACTTCCTGCTTTTATAGCAATGTTAAATATAACATTAAAATGACAACATTACATGACAGGACTACAATACAAATAAATGGGAGAACATATAGGACAGAGAAACACACGAATAATAGCTAACAAAAGGCACAAGGTTTAAATTTCAATACGCCAGACGCGCGTTTCGTCCAGACAAGACTAATCAGTGACGCTCAGATGAAAAAAGTTCGAAACCCAAAAACAAGTACAAAGTTGAAGAGCACTGAGGACCAAAAGTTCCAAAAAATTGTGCCCAATACGGCTAGGGTTTTCTGCCTGGGATAAGAAAATCCTTATCATTTAGAATAATTCATACTTTTGCAAACAGTAAATTTTATAAAATGACTATATAATAGATATACATGATAAAACCGAAGTGGTGACTAACTACAGGTCTGATTGGTTTTGCAGGTAATACGATAAACCATGTCTAATTTGTATTGCAGAAATTTAAATAAAAAGCCATTCTGATAAGAGATTACAACAAAACCTGTATTAATACACCAGCTTGTACATGTTCCAGAAAATACCAAGGGATATTCAATTCAGGTTGCTAGAAGTATATATAAGCAACTTTCTTAGAGAACTGTTGTTTACTAATTGCTTACATAAACAGCATATTTCGGCAGCTGAATTTTAAATATTTTATTATAGACAACTGTTTTTGCAATATTGTTTTCCATAAGTAGGAAAAAACATTTCTACGTCCGATTCTTTTGATGATTAGCGATGCAACTACAACATTTGTCCTTCAAAGCCTTTTTTGCTTCTGGAACCCTAAGACACAACATAATAGGATTTAATGCACCGATCAGGAATTGTGCCGCAGAAGCAGTAAATGCAATTGGTCCTACGTACGTCGGATCTGCACATGTGAACTGTAGAACCAGACCCACAATCTTAAATGGACAGTAGAAACTGAGATATAAAACTATAACTATTGAAGCTATTCGAGATTGAGTTCTTTGTGATGCAGACTGTGTTAATCTTGGCGATACATACCTCTGCACTATCCCTAATAGCATACCGGCTGATAATAAAACTACTACTATCAGGTTAAAAACAATGAAATCTGCACTGGTCTTAAAAATAGTTGACACATCATTACCATAGCTACTGACAACGCAATTCCGTGAACCTTGAACTCCCATAAACAGTTCAATTAAAACACATGAAATGTAAATACAGAAAATGCATCGACGAACATTTGTCTTTGTGTGATGTACATGTGCCTTGAGGGGAAATAGAGATATATAGATACGTTGACAAGCCAGTAGACATAGATGTAAGCTAATTACATTTGCAATAAATCCCTTAACACAGCTAAATATAATGCACTCAAATGCTGACTTTAAAATGAAACTAAACATCAGCGAACAATGCGCCAGACTGTAGAATAACAGGTCGATTCCACGAATCATTGATATGACAGAAAAACTTAAAAGTGTGGAAAACATTGGAGACCTAAATGCTTTCGAAATCGAAGGTAAGATTAAAACCAATATGTTACCAATACATATAAGCATACTGAAGGAAATATACATTACTATGTAAGCAATTTTGTGGTATTCACTTTGAAACATCGAGTCGCAATACTTGTTCACCATATCTACATAGCCATCTGCATATCTGTCTGCGGGAACTGTTCTATTTGGTACCGGTAAATCAGAATAATCTTCAACGAATTTGCCTGAAGCTGTTAAATCGGTAATGTTTCCAGTCGTCGTGTTTTCCGGAGAAAAGAACTCTAACATGTCTAAGGGATACAGCTGCTCCTGATATCCAGACATCTGCATCGAAATTACTTCAGGACACCAGGCGTATGCTAAAACGCCAAAAATGGCCTGCAAATACATTTAAAGAGATTTGAACATCACACTCAATAAATAAAGACAACAGTAGTATACCGCTGTCCAATAGTCATAAATCGATTGAGCGAAAACAATAACACATTAAGTTTACTCTAACAAAAATAACACTTATGAAAAGAGTACAAAGCAAGCCTGTTGTATATAAAAAAAACTGCGGCTCTGGTCAGCAGACAAGACATTGTTATTTCATAAAAAAATAATATCAACAAATGAACGGACATTATCGCGGTATTCTTCTTTGTAATCCTCTTTATATTATTATTATATAATTGATCTTATTATAGTTATCATTATTATTTTTTATTTTATAATACTAATAATTAATAATTCAATTCTTCTTCATTTTCTTATTTCCTTTCTGTATTAATGGGGTTTTTATTATTATCATACTTTTTTAGTTATTTTTATTTCATTATTGTTGTTGTTGTATTAGTTTTTAACTAACTGATAATTTTTCTGATATGTACGTAATCTACAATGTTATGTTCGCTATGCACGCGCGGTCATTAGTAACTGAACAGATATATCATGTTCTAACGTACTATTTTAGCAAATATTCCTCATAAATATGATATGTCTGTTTATGTAAACTCGATATGTATAGAGAAAGGTAACTTTAGCATTCGGATATGAAATCTTTATTTTTCAACTCTTAAACTTTTATAACACATACCAAGCGTCAATATTTTTCGCACAAACAATAATGGAATGAGACTTGAACAATTAAAACATATTTTAGGTCATCTGTGACACTGATACTCCAGAATAGTACTGTATTAACCCTCGTGGGTAAGTCTAAAAGTTGACTGAAATAATAAACCTTACTTAATAACACACATGAAAACAGTACACAGCAAACGAATTATTTATATAATAAAATGCAGCTCTACTCAGCAGACTAGACATGGTTATTTCACAGAAATATAATTTGAGGTGAGGGGAGGGTTGGGCGCTAACAAACAAGTTTAATCCCGCCTCTTTCTGTTTGTATGTGCCTTCCCCAAGTCAGGAGCCTGTAGTTCAGTGGTTGCATTTGGTTTACGTTTGTCATATTTGCTTTTTCGTAAATTGTTTTGTTATAATTAAATTAGGTCGTAAGCTAGCTCAATCCAATTGTTTCATATTGTTCATTTCTGGGCCTTTTAAGCCGACTATACAATATTGTTTTTTCTCATTTTTTAAGACCGTACGGTTCTTATAATTGCTTACATCCACTTCATTTGAACTTTGGTGGATAGTTGATTTATTGATAATCAAACCACAAACCATATTTTTATGTTACATTTTTTTTTGTTCAGACTTTTCAAATCAGGTTAAAATCAAAATAACTTCAAAATTAGAATGTGACAAAATATAGCTTTGGCTAGACAAAAGAAAAATGCCATTGTATATGTGTTGACAGTTATCATGGTTATAAGTAATATGTTTTTGGTAAACACAAGCTAAAATATGTGAAACATTGCCCAAATTTGCATACATAATTCATTAAAAAAACCACGTTTTTGTGAATAACAAGAAATCTATGAGATCGAATTTAAAAATAAAATATGAGAAGATAGGTTTTATATAATGCTTTGATATAATATAAAGAAAATAGTGTCGTCGAACTTGTTTTTTTTTTTTTGCTACAAGAAAAATGTTAATGTAGCTTTGGCTAGTAAAAAGATAAATGCCCTTGTATATCTTTTTACCGTTATACGTAACATGTTCTTGATAAACACAATATGTTTCGAGAATAAACACAGACGATCAAAAGTTTTGTATATTCCATTTTGACAGAAAATCCTGAATGACTAGAGCGCTGAAATGTTTATATCTCACTGTGTATGTACAAGAAAGAGTGTGTATGTGTGTGTGTTTGTGTGTGTGTGTTACGCTTGAAATACATGAAATTTAATAAATACCACAGAATATGACTTGCTTTGAAAGGGTGTCTGATCCATTGCAACTTGATCCGTAAAATTCATGACTGGAATATAAAAAAATACAAAAAATAACAAAAGAAATCAACTGACGATCGATCAATACATATATTGTAGCTTCTCCTAAGTGTATGCAACAGTATAAGTCTGCCTAGATACTCATTAAATTTACGAACACATTTCCAATACATCTTTTGAATGCTGTGAACTATCATGTTCTCTTTTAAAAATGATAGTTTTACAGTCATTCATTTCATTTACACCAAATTGTATTTTCGTCAATGTCTGTAACCCAAAAATAGCACACATATCAATCATTTATTTTTTTAATTAACTGTGTAGCGTAAACAATATGTATTGACGAACACGTTTGTTGTATAAGGAATGTAGGATTTGTATAGGGCAAATAGTTTATAAGAACTCTTACTGAATTTACGTGCGTTTGATAAAAGGAAATTTGTCTGGGACCAAGAATAAAAAATAATAATAAAATTCTTATTTTGGAAGAAAAGGTAGATGAAGGTTCAATACAGATTTTGGAAAATAAAAAATGTGAATTAGAAAATATAAGAAAAGAAAAAATTAAAGGGAAGATAATTCGATCAAGACTACAATGGGTAGAAGAGGGTGAAAAACCTACTAGCTATTTTTGTGGGCTAGAATCTCAAAATTTTACAAATAAGATAATACCAAAAGTAGAAAAAGAATATGGAGATGTAATTTCAAAACAAAAAGATATTTTAAAAGAAGTAAAATCATTTTATTAAAATTTATAGCAGAATAAAGACAAGTCAAAGGGAGATAAATTCAGTAAACTTACAGAAGGATTGTAAGATATAAAATTTAAAAAACTAACTGATGATGTGAAAAAAAATCTTGAAGGTGAAATAACAATTGAAGAAGCTGGTTTGATATTGAAAAATATGAAAAATAATAAAACACCAGGATCTGATGGTTTCTCCACAGAGTTCTTTAAATTTTTTGGAAAGATTTGCAAATTTTTGTTGTAGACTCCTTGAACTACAGTACTGAGATTAGTGAACTATCTGTTACGCAAAAACAAGGAATCATTACATGCCTGCCGAAAGGAAATAAGCCTAGACATTTCTTAAAAAATTGGCGACCTATATCTTTATTAAATACAGTATATAAAATTGGCTCTGGAGTTATAGCAAAACGCTTTAAAACAGTTTTAAATAAACTGATAGATTTCGATCAAACTGGATTTATAAGTGGGAGATATATTGGAGAAAATCTTCGTTTTATTTATGATATTATGCAATTTACTGAGGAAAAAGATAATCCAGGACTTTTGCTGCTCATAGATTTCGAAAAGGCATTTGATTCGATTTCTTGGGAATTTTTAACCAGTGTCTTGAAGTTGTTCAATTTTAGAGAATCAATAATTAATTGGGTTTAAGTTTTTTATAACAATATCAAATCAGCTGTAAACTAGGCAGGACATCTATCAGAATTTTCTTCTATAGAACGAGGCTGTAGACAAGGTGATCCCTTGTCGCCTTATATTTTTATTCTCTGTGCTGAGATATTAGCACTAAAAATACGAAATAATGATAAAATAAATGGTATTACAATTACGCAAGTCGAGCACAAACTTTCACAATTTGCTGATGACACATCTCTTATTTTAGATGGTAAAGAAGAATCTTTGAATGAAGCATTAAATGAATTGGATTGGTTTTGAAATATATCTGGTTTAAATATTAATTTTTCTAAAACACACGTTATTTGGATAGGAAATAAAAAGTATAGTAATGAGGTATTGTGCCAAAATAGAAACCTTACATGGGGAGAAACATGTTTTAAGGTATTAGGTATAAGCTTTGATGTTAATCTTGATTGAATTGTAAAAATTAATTATAATGAAAAAATTGTACAAATTAAATGTGTAATTAGACAATGGTCAAAACGAAATCTTACTGTTATTGGTAGAATTACTGTAGTAAAGACATTGATATTGCCTATTTTAA
This sequence comes from Mytilus edulis, assembly GCF_963676685.1. Lineage (NCBI taxonomy): Eukaryota > Metazoa > Mollusca > Bivalvia > Mytilida > Mytilidae > Mytilus > Mytilus edulis. The sequence continues at coordinate 65,057,265 of NC_092350.1, read as the reverse complement.
ATCATTTGTTTATATCCTTACCTAATCCAAGTGATGATATTTTAAAAAATGTTATTCATTTATGTAAACTTTTATATGGAGTTCACCAATTGATAGAATTAAGAGAGATGTTTTACAAAATGATATTGAAGATGGTGGACTCAAAATGATAAATCTTAGTGCATTTATTTTAGCACTGAAGTGTACATGGATAAGGAGATTATTTAAAACAGACAACAAATGGCAGAATGTTTTTTTGTCAAATGTTCATGTAGAACTCAAAAAATGTTATGGTTGTGGAAGTGTTTATATCCAAAAATTACAACAACATATCAAAAATAAATTTTGGCAAGATGTTCTGAAAGCATGGCAACTTCTTAGAGAAAAAGATGAATATGACAGTTGGGAATGCTTTCTTGCTAGTCCAATCTGGCTTAAAAATAATATAAAGGTAGCAAATAAACCTATTTTTTATAAAGATTGGTTTGAAAATGGTATAAGATTTATAAATGATATTGTAAATGAAGATGGGACCTTTTTCTCTCATCAAAAGATAGAAGAAATATATCAGATAAATGTGAATTTCATGAGATATAATAGTATTATATCTGCTATACATCAAGCATCAAAATCATATGTGGGAAAAAATCACAAATTAGAACTACCTTTAATTCCATCTGCTATTAAAAGACTTGTTAAAAGTTCAAAAGGATCTAAAGATATGTATATTGTTTTAAAAAAAATGGAAGTGTTCCCACCAGTCAATTAAGATGGACTGAAATTTTGGGATTTGATCAAAATCATTGGAAAAAAAATTATAAACTGCCATTTGTTGTCACAAATAATACTAAGTTACAGTGGCTACAGTATATATTCAATCATCGAATCTTAGCTACAAACAAATTTCTTCATAAAATTAAGATTTATGATAATCCAAATTGTACATTTTGTAATAGAGAAATTGAAACATTAGAACATTTATTTTGGGAATGTGAACATACACAATTATTATTAGAACAGATTGAAAATTGCTTTCTGACCAATGGAATTAGTGTACTTTTTACAAAAGAAGTTTGTTTGTTTGGTAACACTGCAAAATTATTAAAAGGCAATGCAGAAAATACTCTTTTTCTTACCATAAAGCAATATATTTATAATTCCAGATGTTTTTAAAAAAAACTGACAATAAACTCAGTAAAAGAAAAGATGAAATATGTGTATGCAATGGACAAAAATATTGCTATGAAAAACAAATGTGAAAATCAGTTTCTCAGAGAATGGAATGTTTTTGATATATTACTTGGTTAAGTACAAAAATGTATATACTTTACATTTAATATTATACATGTTATAAATGAAAATGCTGTATTTACTATACTAAAATAGAATTCAATTTCGAGATGAATTATATTGAAAACTCACCACACTATTCTCTCTCACTCTCTTTCTCTTTCTATCTCTCTCTCTCTCTCTCTCTCTCTCCGGTGTTCAAACTGCTTTACTCTTTATCTTATATTTGTATATTAAAAAAAAAAAAATTGCTTCCTAATAGAAAGATGTATTGATTAGATAATATCTATAGATTTATATATTATATATTGCTATTATATTTGTGTATATTATGTTGTAAATTGAAAGTTAAAAAAAAAGAATAAAAAATAACAGATAAGAGACACATTAAAAACCACCAAACACAATACTATTGAGAAGAAATGTGTACGCCAAAGTATCCATAAACACAGCACATATGTGCTATCCGTTATTTCAATTTAAATAATACGGATGCAATCAACATAATTATTAAATCTTGATATATTTAGTGAATAAAAACAACGACTGAGATGCATTGAACAACCACGTAACGTATCACAAAGATTGTAACGATTGTTTGTAATCAGGTTAAAAGCAAAACAACTTGATAACTAAAAATGACGAACTTAGTCTAATTCGATATCACCCTTTAAGCAGCAACCATATATCAAGAAGATCATGACAGAATACACAAGTTCTAGATTATTGTTTTATCTTTATACTACATTTCAATGGTTGTATTTGATGCTTGAATGTTTGTACAACTTTCATTTTATTCACAACGATACCGTATAATGGGCTATCAAAGGACCCAGCATTACAACATGTAACACAATTTAATTTGAGATAATACCCATATAAGTTCATATATGAAAAATGAAAAGATAAGCCAAAATAATCGATATAGAAAAGATAAGGACACCATCCGTAAATATTAATCAACTTGCAGACATCTTATACGCTCGGGTATATTTCACAGCCAAACTTTTATGATAATATTCTATAAAAAGCACAAAAATGTCGGCATTCACCTCAAAATGTAACCAAACCTTCAAACACTATTATTCAGAGGTGATATAACTACGATATTGATGTCAGGTACTTTAAGATGGCTTATTTTGGTATTAATATTGATTCACTCATAGGGTCTTTGCATCGGAAATAAACACATTTATTCTAAAACTATTTATTGGCATGATATTTTATTCTCATATATTTTATGATGGTATGATACTGAATCCGTAACGGAAGGGACTGTGCTTGATTTTCATATAATGAAGACATAATCTTTCAATCAGTTTAATTGAGGTCTGAAACTAGCATGTCAGTAACTTCTAGAAGTCCTTTGTTAGTTTATGTATCATTGTCATTTTGCTTAGTTTCTTTTGTTACCTATTCTGACATCGGATTCGGACTTCTTTTAAACTGGGGTTTACTGTGCATATTGCTGTGTGTTTGTTTATTCTACATAGGCTAGAGGTATAGGGGGAGGGTTGAGATCTCACAAAACATGTTTAACCCAGCTGTATTTTTTGCGCCTGTCCAAAGTCAGGAGCCTCTGGCCTTTGTTAGTAATGTATGTTGGTTCATTTATATGTTTAGGAGTTTAGTGTGACGTCCTTTTCAACTGAACTAGCACACATTTTTGTCCGCCTCCAGGTGTGGGATTGTCTCGCTGTGTTGAAGACCCATTGGTGGCCTTCGATTGTTATTTTGCTCATTGGTCGGGTTCTTGTCTCTTTGACACATTCGCCATTTCCATTCTCAATTTTATGAATCATATAAATTATTGTGAACAAACTGAAAACATATCAAACTATTGTGTCTCATCGTAACTGACACTTTATATGATAATGGTATTCAAAATTGTGCTAAAGCATCAACTCAATTAAGCAAATGATTTGATATATTACTTTATTACATTTTCATTGTACTTTTTTATTTCATTTAAATGAGTTGCTTGTAGTAATACTAACATGCATTGTCTGAAATACAAATGTAACTAAAAGGTGAAAGTACACCAAGGAAACAAGAGATAATTATACAGCATAATTGTATTGATATCAATATTGAAACCCTCTTTAAAGTCATAAGTTCGACGTTTAAAGATGATAACTATGATTGGGTTCTCGGATGTAAAATAAGCGAATGATACACAATTAATACCGTAACCGTATGGCACAAAGAAGTGTAGATTGTTGGTTCAACCTGAGTTGACGTTGAAAAGGATCATCAGAAAATCAACAATGTTTGCACTCAAAGAATTGTTTATTGAATTGTCTTTTCCACTGTTGTCACTAAGGTCTATACAGTTACAAGTTATTATCCTACGGAACAGGCGATATACATTTTGATTGGAACAACACATTTTTCGACCGAATTTAAAATTAGAATTTTACAAAATATAGCTTTGGCTAGACAATAGATACATGCATTTGTATAAGTGTGAACAGTTATTAGTAATATGTTATTGGTAAACACAATATGTTTCGAGTATAAACACAGACGATCACACACTTTGTATAATTTTATTTTGACAGAAAATACTGAATGAAGAGCGCTGAAATATTTACATGTCATTGTGTGTGTACAAGATAGTGTGTGTGTGTGTGCGGTATGCTTGAAAAAGCGGAAGTTTAATAAAAACCACATGATATGACTTACTTTCAAAAAGTGTCTGATCCATCGCAACTTGATCCGTAAAATTCATGACTGGAATATAAAAAATACAAGATATAACAAAACAATTAACTGACGATCGATCATTACATATATTGTAGCTTTTCCTAAGTGTATGCAACAGTATAAGTCTGCCCAGATACCCATTAAATTTACGAACACATTTCCAATACATCTTTTGAATGCTGTGAACAATCATGTCCTTTTTTTTTTTTAAAGATAATGGCTTTACAGTCATTCATTTCATTTACACCAAATTGTATTTTCGTCAATGTTTGTTATCAATCATTTATGTTTTAATTAACTTTGTGGCGTAAACAATATATATTGACAAACACGTTTGTTGTATAAGGCTGTAGGATTTGTAAAGGGCAAATAGTTTATAAAAACTCTTAATGACATTATGTGTGTTTGATCAAAGGCAATTTGTCTGGGACCAAAAATCAAAGATGCAATGTAACAGATAAGAGGCATATAACAAACCATCCCACACTTCTATATGAAAGTAATGTGTACGCAAAGTATGCAGTATACACAGCACTTCACGTGATATCCGTTATATCAAGATAAATATTACGGATGCAATCAACAAATAACTAAATATTGATATAATTAGTGAATAAAAACAACGACTGAGATGCATTGGACAACCAAGTAACGAATCCAAAAGATTGTAACGATTGTTTCAAATCAGGTTAAAATCAAAATAACTTATGATAACTAAAATTGATGAACTTAGTTTGAATCAATGTCTTCCCTTTAAGCAACAACAATATATCAAGAAGATCATGACAGAATACACAAGTTCTAGATTATTGTTTTATCTTTATACTACATGTTGAGGGTTGTATTTGATGCTTAAATGTGTGTACAACTTATAATCTATTCACAACGATACTGTATAACGGGTTATAAATGGACCCAGCATTACAAAATGTAAAACAATTCAAATTGAGATAATACCCAAATAAGTTCATAGTATATAAAACATGAAAAGATAAGGCAAAATAATTGACATAGAAAAGACAAGGACATCATCCGTGAACATTTATTTTCATGCAGACATTTTATACGTTCAGGTATTTCACATCCATGTTTTATGGTAATATTCTATAAAAAGCACAAAAATGTCGGCATTCACCTCAAAATCTAACCCTAACCTTTAAACAAACTAATTAAGAAGTGATATAGCTACGATATTGATGTCAGGTAATCTAAGATGGCTTATTTTGGTATTAATATTGATTCACTCATAGGGTCTTTGTGTCGGAAATAAACACATTTATTCTAAAACCAGTTATTGGCATAATACGGGTTATGTTATTCTCATATATTTTATGATGGTATGCTACTAAATCCCTAAAGGGAAGTATTGTGCTTGATTTTCTAGGGTGAAGACATAATTTTTCGGTCAGTTTTATTGAGGTCTGAAACTGATATTTCAGTAACTTCTAGTAGTCCTTTGTAATTTTATGTATCATTGTCATTCTACTAAGTTTCTTTTGTTACCTATTCTGACATCGGACTCGGACTTCTTTTAAACTGGGAATTACTGTGCATATTGCTGTGTGTTTCTTTATTCTGCATAGGCTAAATGTATAGGGGGAGGGTTGAGATCTCATAAAACATTTTAACCCAGCTGCATTTTTGTGCCTGTCCGAAGTCAGGAGCCTCTGGTCTTTGTTAGTAATGTACGTTTTTTTTTAAATTTTAGTTCATTTATATGTTTTGGAGTTTAGTATGACATCCTTTTTAACTGAACTAGTACACAGTTTTTTCCGAATCCAGGTGTGGGATTTTCTCGCTGTGTTGAAGACCCATTGGTGGCCTTCGCTTGTTTTTTGCTCTTTGGTCGAGTCTTGTCTCTTTGACACCTTCCCCATTTCTATTATCAATTTAAGTAATCATATTGATTATTGTGAGCAAGCAGCAATCATATCAAATATGTTGTGTCGCATCGTAACTGACACTTTATATGATAATGATTTTCAAAAGTGTGCTAAAGCATAAAGACAATTAAGCAAATTATTTTAATTATGACTTTATTACATTTTCATTGTACTTTTTTATTTCATTTAAATGAGTTGCTTGTTGTATTACTAACATGGATTGTCTGAAATAACTAAAAGTCGAAAGTACACCAAGGAAACAAGAGATAATCATACAGCATAATCTTATTGATATCAATATTGAAACCCTCTTTAAAGCTTAAGTGATGAGTCAGACATTTAAAGATAATAACTATAATTGTTTATTGAGTCGTCTACTTCACAATGAACAGTACAGACATTGTTGTCACTAAGGTCTATACAGTTACAAGTTCTTATCCTACTGAACAGGCGATGTACATTTTGATTGGAACAATACATTGTTCGACCGAATTTAAAATTAGAATGTGAAAAATGTAGTTTTGGCTAGACAATAGATAAATGCCATTGTATAAGTGTTAACAGTTATAAGTAAAATTAAAATTGAAAATGGAAATGGGGAATGTGGCAAAGAGACAACAACCCGACCATAGAAAAAACAACAGCAGAAGGTCACCAACAGGTCTTCAATGTAGCGAGAAATTCCCGCACCCGGAGGCGTCCTTCAGCTGGCCCCTAGACTAATATATACTTGTTCAGTGATAATGAACGCCATACTAATTTCCAAATTGTACACAAGAAACTAAAATTAAAATAATACAAGACTAACAAAGGTCAGAGGATCCTGACTTGGGACAGGCGCAAAAATGCGGCGGGGTTAAACATGTTTATGAGATCTCAACCCTCCCCCTATACCTCTAGCCAATGTAGAAAAGTAAACGCATAACAACACGCACATTTGAAATTCAGTTCAAGAGCAGTCCGAGTCTGATGTCAGAAGATGTAACCAAAGGAAATAGACAAAATGACAATAATACATAAATAACAACAGACTACTAGCAGTAAACTGTCATGCCAGCTCCAGACGTCAATTAAACTGATTGAAAGATTATGATTTCATCATATGAATATCAGGCACAATCCTTCCCGTTAGGGCTTTAGTATCATACCATTATAACATATATGAGAACATAACCCGTATCATGCCAACAACTGGTTTTTGAATAAACGTGTTTAGTTCCGATGCAAAGACCCTATAAGTGAATCAATATTAAGGCCAAAATACACAATATGTTCTTGGTAAACACAATATGTTTCAAGTATAAACACAGAGAATAACAAGTTTTGTATATTCCATTTTGACAGAAAATCCTGAATGACAAGAGCGCTGCAATATTTACATCTCACTGTGTGTGTATAATATAGTCGTTGTGTGTGTGTGTGTTATGCTTGAAATACCCGAAATTTTATAAAAACCACAGAATATGACTTACTTTCAAAAGATGTCTGATTCATCGCAACTTGATCCGTTAAATGCATGACTGGAATATAAAAAATACAAGATATAACAAAACAATTAAATGACGATCGATCATTACATATATTGTAACTTCTCCTAAGTGTATGCAATGGTATAAGTTTGCCCAGTTACTAGTTTAATTTACGAAAATATTTCCAATACATCTTTTGAATGCTGGGAACAATCATGTCCTTTTTCAAAAAATATAGTTTTACGGTCATTCATTTCATTTACACCAAATTGTATTTTCGTCCATGATTGTAACCCAAAATATAGCACACATATCAATCATTTGTTTTTGAATTAGTAGCGTAACCAACATGTATTGACAAACACGTTTGGGACCAAAAATCAAAGATAACAGATAAGAGACACATAACAAACACAATACTATCGAGAAATGCGTACACCAAAGTATGCAATAAACACAGCACTGTCTGTAATATCCGTTATTTCAAGTTAAATAATACGGACGCAATCAATATAATAACTAGATCTTGATATGTTTAGTGAATAAAAACAACGACCGAGATGCATTGAACAACCATTGAACAACCACGTAACGTATCACAAAGATTGTAACGACAAAAACGAGTTATATGCACTGCAAATGCAATAACCAACTATTCCTTTTAAACAAACGTTTAAGGTTAATTGTATCTTAGATTATACCAATTATGATCAGTCGAACTTTGTTGCATTCGCTAGTTCCTACAAAGGCACATTTTACTAAAAACAAAACGCACTATTCCATGTATTCTTAACATACAAACTCCTTAATGAAAAGGAGTATCGGAGATATTGTTTTCGAACTTATTGCTATGGTACATGTTGTAAAAATGTGAAACGCTTACTCTGCAGTTGTAATACACATTTGCCATGGTTACGTTAAGAAGTTTCCATGAATATTAGGTATCAATATAAAAATAAGGAGATGTGGTACGATCGTCAACGAGACAACTATCCACCAAAGTTGTTTCATTTATATACATACCTCAATAAGGTATCTAGTCTAATGTCTGCTTCCAACTACTTTCTTACTTCTGTTCTAATCAGTAGCCTTCAAAGATGAATAAATAAATATACAGCACAAACACAAAATGAAACTGCCCGTTTGCAATGTTAACAGTGAACGATGAATGAAGCGATGTATGAAAAAAAATACATTGGAATATATATACAACAAAAAAACTAAGTTGGGACCCATGCCATAGCTACTATTAGAGAAAATCATAGCTCGGGTAATTGTTCAATTAAGTCTACGAAGATGTACTGTAAATAGGCTAAGTCATAGATTTTAGTGAGATTTTGAAATCAACCTTGACTAGTTGAACTATACAAAAAAATTGAATAGAATACATTTGTCGTACTGATTTTCTGAAATATTACTGCATTAAATCTGTTTAAACAGATGCACATACGTTTATAAAGCGCAATAAAACGGCAATAAAACAGTGTTACATTTGTCTTAATAGCACCAAATATCCAATTACCAATTTAAATTTTTATTTGTATAATTAATATGTTTGTTTATACATAAGTCTGTCGTTGAAATAATGTAAACAATAACTGACTTTATTTAAACGGTATATATCATTCATAATGTGTTCTAAGTGAGCCAAATACAACAGAACGGCAAAATATTGATTTGATTTTTTATGTTTTTAACGCCACTTTTAAGCACCGCTTTCGGGCTATTTCGTGGCGGCCAGTTTTTATTGGTGGAGGAAGTCGGAGTGCTCGGAAAAAAACACCGACCTTCGATAGGAAAGAACGGCAAAATAAAATTAACGACATCGCTATGTGAGCCTTAAATCGTATAGGTAACATAGAACCACCAGAAACGAAGTCGGTGACCTTTATCAATCAAACGAAAGTTTATGTATCAAATCATCTCAATTTTCAGAAAAATCTATGCTTTTGCAATAAGATATTTGATTATTACTGACAAGGTTTGACCGATTGTATATGCTTTCTTTTCAACTTTTCACACTTTTTGATTTTTTTTAGTACTATTTCAGAAAAAAAACCACATAAATAAACTCATCATAAATACCAGGACTAAATTTTGTATATTCGTCTACAAAAGACTCATCAGTGACGCTCGAACCCAAAAAGTACGAAGTTGAAGAGCATTAAGGACCACAATTTATGAAAGTCCTTGCATTATCTTTTAGTTTACAGTTTAAGTTTAACATTTAACAGCTATATTGTATGCAATATTTTATAAAAAAATCATTGACATGACCATTTCAATATAACTTGACTATTAACCTTTTTTTATATAATAGTTTTAAGATATTTCGACCTTCAGTATGACTGACGCGACACTAATTTTCAGTGTAATGTATTTTTCAAGTCGATTGTGGTCAAATGACCGGTCTGACCATTTCTAATATCTGTTGCAGGTTAACTTTTATCAGGTCAGCAATTTAACTTGTTGTATATTATAGGACTACGCCCATTTGTGTTATTAACATGTTTCACAATAATTGTCTATTGTTAATTGTAATTGAAGTGACCATAACTGTTTCCGATAAAGTAGTTCAATAATTGAAGAACCTTTGCATCATCATGTTTCTTTCAAAGTAAACTCATTAACACATGTAAAACAATATGTGATATAAGAACTTACCGTGATTTAGTTTTCCTTTTGACTTATGCAAGGATTCCTCTTAGGAAAACTACGAACTACTTATCCTTTAATACAATGACATTATCTATGAAAATGTTTGGTCACTTCTTATTCGTCTTTATAATAATTATAAACATTAAATCTATGTAATCTTTATGACTTGTCAATATGTTTGACTGAGAAATAACAATATCAATATCAAACAATAAATACCTGTCTTTAAAATATGTAATTTCTAGCTTTTGATATACCTGTGACAAGTAAAAATTGGGAATAAACTAGAGACCAACCATCAAAGATCGGCTTTCTACATTTTATACTCTAATAAAACAAATATCGGAGAATCATGAATCATGGATATTAAAAAAAGTGTTTTGTTTAACTTCTTGAAAAACGATATGTATGACAAAATTTCTCAAAGATACATGATTATACAGTTTTATATTCCCAACATTTTTTATTACAAAAACAAAGTAATTAGAAGGCTTAAACCTCTGACATTTCTTTTAAGTCTTGTTTAACTGAGAAAATAATTATTATTTACAATCACCAATATCAACTTATAACAACGAATGATTTTTACTAGTTTTGGATTTCAAGGACAACATCATTGACTTTTTTCAAACTCATTTTAGTTGGCTTACTGACATCATACATTCAACTACATTCTAACTACTACTAGATTCTACTAAAGTGAGAATGAAAATAACTTATATTAACATAAAATTTCTTTAAATAATTTAGAAAAAGTATAATGCTGAAATTAGATATGCTGTAGATGTAAATTAGACCAACGACACAAAAACTAAAAACATACACATTTAACTGTAAAAGCCTGTCTTTAAAATATGTTATGGAAGCTCACGATATATCTCATAATCTTTGGCACTTAAAACATTGTAAACTATTTGTAGACATGATATCAAAGATCTACTTCCAATATTTTGTACTTTAGAATGAGACATTCCGAAGGTTCATGAATATTGAAAAACATGATTTGTTAAACTTCTATGGAAAACGAAATCAATGACAAAATTTTGAATAAAATTCTATATTTCCTGCAACTCTTATATCAGAAAAAAAACCAATTATATGGCTTTAACTTTTTTCCTTCCTACTGCAATATTCTTTATTGGGTCAAAGAACCACTGGGACAGTTAATTTATATCAACTTAATAGAATAGTATAATAATTATTATTATACTTCACGTCTATATGCCAGTTTTTGATTGGATTATACGAGGGAGATGATTAACTCTATTCCCTGACTCAGCGGGAGATTTTTTTGTGTATGTCACAACACTGCGTATCATAACATCGGACTTCAATGATATTGTCATATACATTTGTTAACTAGTCTAACTTGATAAAAAGAAACTTCCGGTTTTCACTGAGGTTGTGGTGAAGGTCGTACTTTGACATATAATATTTAATGTTCTATAAATTGTGACTTGGACCGAGAGCTGCCTCATTGGCATTCATAATACATCTTCTTATCTATATACTATGAAAATTTTCCTTCAGCTGAAACATAAGTTGCCAATAGGTTACTTTTCATAAATTATGGGAGTTGTCATTTTTACGCAAAATACATGGGAAATTAAAACCTACAGGATTCGTTCTTTGAAGTATCTAAATAGATATAAAAAGGCGTGGTATGAGTGCCAATGAGACAATTCTCCACCCAAGCCACAATAATTAAAAGTAAACCATTATAGGTCAAAGTACGGTCTTTAATACGATGCCTTGGCTCACACCGAACAGCAAGCTATAAAGGGCCCCAAACATGACTAGTGTAAAACCATTCAAACGGGAAAACCAACGGTCTAATCTATATAAAAAACGAGAAACGAGAAATACATATGAACCACATCAACAAACGACAACTACTGAACATCAGGTTCCTAACTTAGGACAGGTGCAAACAAATGCAGCTGGTTTAAACGTTTTAATAGGTACCAAAAAAGTGAATCACAAAAATACTGAACTCCAAGAAAAGTCCCTAATCAAATGGCAAAATCAAAAGCGCAAACACATCACACGAATGGATAGGAATTGTCATATTTCTGACTTGGTATAGGCATTTTTTTATGCAGAAAATGGTGAATTGAACCTGGTTTTATAGCTAGCTTAACCTATCACTTGTATGACAGTCGCATCAAATTCCATTATTTTGACAACGATGCGTGAACAAAACAAACAGATACAATAGGTAAACATGTCAAAAATAAGGGTACAGTAGTCAACATTGTGTTATAATCTTTATCACTATAAAAACAAACAATTGTACCAAAAGAGGGACGAAAGATACCAAAGGGACAGTCAAACTCATAAATCTAAAACAAACTGACAACGCCATGGCTAAAAATGAAAAAGACAAACAGAAAAACTATAGTACACATGACACAACATAGAAAACTAAAGAATAAACAACACCAACCCCTTACATTATACCAACGTTCACCTTTACCTGAAATAATAGTGTGACATCACAACAGAGAAAGACACACTATAAAACACACATAACTACCTTCAATTTTCACACCTTGCAAAGTCTTTGTGCATTATGCAACATCCAAGGCTTTATCGTTTTGCAGTTTGAAGTTTTATTCATTGTATCGTTCTTTTAAAACTATCAGGGGTGAGGAACATATTTAATAGGGTAGTGGATTGCTTTAGACTAGAATTGCCAAATTTTGAACATTTAACCAAATTTTACAATCTCCATGTAAAATTCAAAACGAGATGTCTTTTATCAAATGGCAAAATCAAAACCTCAAACATATCAAACGAATGGCAACAACTTCCATGTTTTTGTAACAGGCATTTCTTAATGTAACAAATGGTTTATTTAACCTGGTTGTATAGCTAGCTAAACCTCTCCCTTGCATGACATTTGCAATATAATTCCATTATATCGACACCAATGTGTGTGCAAAGCAAACAGATATGATAGATAACATTGTCAAACATTGGGATACAGTAGTTATCATTGTGCTATAATCATATATTCTTTATAACTATAAAAACAAAACAAAATGGCATAAATACGCTCTTTAGACAAAGACCAAAAATGAAATATAAGAATACGAATAATGACTCTAGCACAAAAACACAATGGCGGGATGTATACATATATAGCCACGCCAAAATCGGTATAACCCAAAATGACAAAACTGTTAAGGTTAAGAATTTTTAAAAACACTATAACACTCAATGAAGATGACAAACAACGTCATTACCTGTAGTTTTATATGCATCGTTCATACATGCAAGATCATTTACATGTATAGGATAAATCAATCTTTATTAATTTTTGTCTGTACTCCGTTTCCGTATTTTAGCATTGTGATGTTAGTTTTTCTTGGTTTCATCTTTATCAACATACCAATTAGTTCACAAAACTTCTGTAAGATGTCACAAAATTGCCATGGGTAATTCTAAACTTGATTGTTACATTGTAAGGAGTTCAACCTGCAAATAAAAATAGAAGTTTGTCATTACATGTAGTTCTGTTTAAGATACTGATGCAATAGCAAGAAATATATGGTGTGAAGTAATTTAAGGAAACTTTCAGATTTTAAAACTCTTAAAAATGGGGATTTTTTTTGTTAAATTCAACTAAAAGAGACAATTGTGGAATGTAAGAAACCACTAGTATTGTACAGTGTATAGATATGATTTATGAATTGTTAAACATAACTACTTTCAATTTTCACACCTTGCAAAGTCTTTGTGCATTATGCAACATCCAAGGCTTTATTGTTTTGCAGTTTGAAGTTTTATTCATTGTATCGTTCTTTACAATCTTTTACAATCTCAATGGAAAATTCAAAACGGAATTTCTTTTATCAAATGGCAAAATCAAAACCTCAAACATATCAAACGAATGGCAACAACTTCCATGTTTTTGTTACAGGCATTTCTTAATGTAACAAATGGTTTATTTAACCTGGTTGTATAGCTAGCTAAACCTCTCTCTTGCATGACATTTGCAATATAATTCCATTATATCGACACTAATGTGTGTGCAAAGCAAACAAATATGATAGATAACATTGTCAAACATTGGGATACAGAAGTTATCATTGTGTTATAATCATGATAATCTTTATAACTATAAAAACAAACAAAATGGCATAAATACGCTTTTTAGACAAAGACCAAAAATGAAATATAAGAATACGAATAATGACTCTAGCACAATAACACAATGGCGGGATGTATACATATATAGCCACGTCAAAATCGGTATAACCCAAAATGACAAAACTGTTAAGGTTAAGATTTTTTTAAAAACACTATAACACTCAATAAAGATGACAAACAACGTCATTGCCTGTAGTTTTATATGTATCGTTCATACATGCAAGATCATTTACATGTATAGGATAAATCAATCTTTATTAATTTTTGTCTGTACTCCGTTTCCGTATTTTAGCATTGTGATGTTAGTTTTTCTTGGTTTCATCTTTATCAACATACCAATTAGTTCACAAAACTTCAGTAAGATGTCACAAAATAGCCATGAGTAATTCTAAACTTGATTGTTACATTGTAAGGAGTTAAACCTGCAAATAAAAATAGAGGTTTGTCATTACATGTAGTTCTGTTTAAGATACTGATGCAATAGCAAGAAATATATGGTGTGAAGTAATTTAAGGAAACTTTCAGATTTTAAAACTCTTAAAAATGGGGAATTTGGTTAAATTCAACCAAAAGAGACAATTGTCGAATGTAAGAAACCACTTGTCTTGTACAGTGTATAGATATGATTTATGAATTGTTAAATTGTTAAAGTTGATGTATGCTTTAAAAGGACACTCTTCTACTCGTGAGATAAGAATCAGTCAGTTCAAAGCTTATTTTTCTAATAAGGATGCATTTTTATCCATACAACAGTATATTAATTAGTCACATAAAAGCAGGTTGAAATAATTACATTTCTTCCAGCTGAGCTCTGTATACATGGTATACCAAAGATTAATTGATTGGATCGGTATAACTTTAACGAGTATATTTAGATAAATGAATCTTAAACAATTTTCATTGAATTAAGTACATTTACTTTACGTATTCATATTTATCATATCTACGCATGTATGTAGGTACTAGAAGGGCTTTCTTACACATTGACAAACCAACATAAAAAGATCGTGTTTTACATTGCCACTATAGCATTCAGAGTCTACTTTTTGTCCTGAAAAAAATATTTTATTTCTACATGAACATGATGAATTGTATCTTAGACAATTAAAACATTCGCAAATAAAAAAAAAAACACACATCAATTTGAAATAAAGGAAAATTGTTTAAAGTACAGTTATGTCCGAAATGTGGTCCATGTTAATAACGATAACACACAATTACGCGGGATAAATTTAACAGATTTGTCAACAGATTTAAAGAGTGTTACTAGTGGAATTAAATCCGTTTGCATAAATACTGTCAGCCAAAATGTGGCAATGTGGTGGAAAATCAAGTGGATCTCCCGGTCCAATGGGGCATATACGATGATATGCATCAGATTCATTGTCATGTCCGAGAAACCCTAAGTCGAAAAAGCAGATGTTTTTGTCGTTGTCACAGATAACCAGCAAAAGTAATGATGTAATAAATGGACATTGTTTTATTTTTCTTCATCAGACATAGACAACAAATCTAATACATGTTATGTTACTTAAACTTTATACATTAAATATCAATCAATTTAGCATTAAGAAAGATGACCCTAAAACCTTCCAGTTCATTCCTTTTGTATGCTTGGGCGCACTTGACGATTAACAGTCTGCTTCATTACAAATATATGTACAGTAATTCGGTGTTGTACAAAATCACAACAACGATCAATGAAAAATTATATGAATACTTGTTGTATTTTCGAAAATAATTTCGCCGCATTTTATATATTGTTTAACAAATGGTATTATGTCATTGGGCCGCTGGTAGAGAGTCTCATTGGCAATCCATCTCATATCTTCTTGCTTAAGTTTATATTATGGTAGAACAGTTCAATACGCAGTGGCGAAATAGTCATGACTCTTTTTTTGTAACGGGAGAATGGATACCGTGGTATTTTCTCAGGCCACTATATAAATCCTGTTGAGGCTAAATTCAAATATTCACCATTTTCATTTTCTTTAATTCTAGTTATAATATTGAAATTTTAAAGAATTGTTGGTCTGCATTTAGAATGCAAGTACTGCCTAAAGAGTTGATTTTCAATGATAAAGTGCATATCATCATCAGCGTTACATAGTGAAGAAAGACATGCGGTAAGCGATTGCTATATCAGACAAGTCATTAGAATTACCATAAAACTTCTGTGTTGTTGTTCATTTATTGTTCCTGTTTATATAACTGATAAGTTTATTAATCAGACAGACGTGTTTGCCTACATTGTATATTAAATTTTGTTAACATGCATGATCTTGTGAAAACGTTGTGTTCGATTTTTCAGCACAAACAATGTATCATATTACATTTGATTACAAGCAATGACCGACCTGATGTAAATTAAAAAAGGGATTGGCAAAATCAAACGTTCAGCTAACGGAACAAAATGTGACCAATCATAATACATTACTCAAAAAGTATCTTAGTATTTCCCGATTGTGATTTTCAAGGTTTGTCATAACAAACTATAATATTTTTAGTTAGTGCTAGAACTGATTTGGTTTCATTCTTCAAAATGTGAGTGTATTTGGATTAAAATCAAATATAATGGTGGATCGATCAGTGCTGCACTTTACACGTTTCTATTGGTTTGTACATGAGAGAGACGACAGGTGCCACAAAGTACAGCAGGTTTTACTTACACGTCCGATGCACCGAAACTCAACACATATATGCTTTAAATATTGGCATTGTATTTCTATGATGTTTTGCACCTACATGTAGGTAATATTTATATCGATTATTACACCGTAAACGACATAGGTAACTGTAGAATTATTTTCTGGAAATGTGTGTATCAACAACAGTTCCTTATATAAATAGAATACATACATTTGCAAGAAGTAGTATCTGGCCGTGCTTTCTTTACGAACCATAACTTCTTATTTGATAATAAATTTTTTCAGAAAATACAACACATCAATGCAACTTTTGTTTTTAATTTTCATTTTAAGATATCGAAACGGTACGAAATAATTGCTAACAGTCAGTGAACTTCCAAATTAGTGTAATTTGACCTTAAACTGTGCTATTATGTTATGGTTTTCAAATATATTGCCTTCAAATATGACAGACGAGATATATATTGTCAAAAGGCGCATTCGATTCAATACCATTTTAAATTTTTTAGTAATATACATGCTTTTGTGGATAGTTGTCTCATTGGCAATCAAACCACATCTTCCAAATATTGTAACGACAAAAACGAGTAATATACCCTGAATATGCATTAACCAACTATCCTTTAAACAAACGTTGACGGTTGATTGCATCTTACATTATACCAATCATTGTCAGTCGAACATTTTTTTTTGCATTCGCTAGTTCCTGCAAAGACATATTTTACTAGAAACAAAATGCACTATTCCATGTATTCTTAACATACAAACTCGTAAATGAAAAGGAGTTTCGGAGATATTGTTTTCGAATTTATTGCTATGGTACCTGTTGTAAATGTGTTAAACGCTTGCTCTGCAATTGTAATACACATTTGCCATGCTTGCGTTTAGAAGTTTCCACGAATATTCGATACATTTAAAAATAAGGAGATGTGGTATGATTGTCAACAAGACAACTACCCACCAAAGGTTTTACATTTATAAACATACCTCAATCAGGTATCTAGTCATATGTCTGCTTCCAACTACTTTCTTACTTCTGTTCTAATCAGTAGACTTCAAAGATGAATAAATAAATATATAGCACAAACACAAAATTGAATTTAACATGAAATTATAATTTATCTCTGAACTACTAGGATTAATTGTCAAATCAAATTACACAAATAATGATAAATTTATCTAAAACAAGATCATGTTACAATTTTCCAATTGAACACACTGTCAAAGCCCGTTTGCAATATAATGGGGAACGATGAATGAAGCGATGTATGAAAAGGACACACATTGGAATATATATACAACAAAAAGACTAAGTTGGGACCCATGCCATAGCTACCATAAGAGAAAATCAGAGCTCGGGTAATTGTTCGATTAAGTCTACGAAGATGTACTGTAAATGGGTGAAGTCATAGATTTTAGTGAGATTCGGAGATCAACTTTGACTAGTTGAACTATACAAGAAAATTGAATAACATATATTTGTCTCTCTGATTTTTTGAAATATTAATGCATTAATTCTTTTTAAACAGATGCACATACGTATATAAAACACAATAAAACGGCAATAAAACATTGTTACAATTGTCTTAATAGCACCAAATATCCTATTGGTGGACTTACTTTCCTTTAATACCATGGCAATTGCAGTTCCTGTTTGACTAAACAAATATGAATGTCGAGTTGGTATTTTCTGCCTTTTTATAAACCTTTATGAACACATATTTACAATGCATAACAAAATCACATACATATGTAATATTTAAAAGTGATTGATAAAAACATATCATCATTCTTAATAGACACTACAGGCGCAAACCACATTGACAAATGCATTCTTTTTAGTGTATTCCATACAAGTAAACTAGTTGATCTATTACACATATTAAAAACATATAGATCCTCTTTGTTTACAAGTACTTGCTGTATATTTCTTTAAATTTTTTAATATTGTACACGAATTCATGATTTTACCGTGGGTGCAATTAAAATGTGTATCTGCGTCATTTGTCAACATTTTCATTGATGTTACGATTTATTTTAATAATGATTATATTTTAAATAACACTGTACGCCAAAGTATGAAATGTAATTCAGGTAAATATTATTTAAAAAAGGGAAAACAAATAATCTTGAATGATATTTTTTTTTCTTTTTACACCTTCACTAAAAAGTAGGTTTTTTTTTATTTCTTAACTATAACGATATGGTGCAAATTAGAATTGTGGGTAAGAAGGAACAAGTCCTTTTATTGTAAGTCTGATTTTTTTTCGATTCTCGTGTATGTTGGGGATATTGATAAGCAGGCAAAAAAGATTTATTTCTAATTGTATCAAAGTAATCGAAGATTGATTGTTATACCTTGTAATTAAATATTTGCACGGAGATTTACCTGTTATTTAGCATCTTTTTCTATTATAATCAATACGATACTAGCTATTAAAAACAGAAAGATAAAAGATTTCTTGGACAAACAAAAATATTATTAGCAATTAAAAGTTAGTCTTACTGACAATGTGCAATTAAAAAGATGGATGTCATTAGGATAATTTGAGTAATAATAATCTGTTTGGTGTTTTTTTCAGCGAATAATTAATAAATTTAAAGAAAAATATTTGTAAGAATGGTATTACATAGATCTTATAATGACCGTATAGATATTTAACCAAGTGAACTTTCCTTAAACATTTGTGTTGGCGTCTTCAACTAAAAGACGGATGTCATTAGGATAATTTGAGTGACAATAATCTGTTTGTTTTTTTTTCTTCAGCGGATGATTTATAGATTTAAAGAAAAACATTTGTAAGTATGGTATTACATAGATCATATAATGACCGTATAGATATTTAACCAAGTGAACTTTCCTTATACATTTGTGTTGGCGTCTTTCTTTGTTAAATTGTCATTTTGTTTGAATATTTTAGTCAGTTCTGTGTTATATCTGTGTGTGTTTTTCAGTTTTGGCTGCTGAATACCAATTATATTCACAATAACCTATAATTTTTGTTCGGGTTATTTACCCAACTTTTTTAATTAACGAATATACCGAAGTTATACGCAAATGCCTTACAAGCAGGAGGCTACACTAGCCATTACACCATGTTTAAGTCACAATTTTCTTCGATACCAAGTCAGGAAAACGAAAAGTATTTTTCAATTTTTCCTTTAATTGATAGAGGTTGATAATGTCAGTTCTTCTGGACTTTCTCTTTTCAAGATTTGTTTTTTAACTATTCAATTATGTCTTTTTGTAAGAAGTGATAAATGTATATGTTTTATAAATAACAGTCTTGTTGAGGTGACACTGACAATACAAATTTAACCAGTCTGAAGAATTTACTATATTCGTTAAGTCTTAAACAGCAATGATGCTTAAATGTTTCGAAATTCCAATTTTAGGTTGATTACAAAATAATACTATCAATCATGTTATCTTACCCTTTTCAATTGCGACACAATAGCTGACAGAATTTCAAGTATCGTAAACTAGTTAAAACAAGAACACATCAAAGTATCAAACAAAAAACTGAGAGACCCGAAAGCAGTGCAAAAAGAGCGAGACCGGGTGCATCAACATGACATGTTACATATGTCTCCTACTATGCATACATCACACACACTGCGAATTAACACGCAGTAAAAACATTAAAACACACTCAGTAAAATTACTAATTAGATTACGGTATTATTATATAAAGATCGAAAACCGCAAACATATGTCAGTAGTTGGCTGAGACACAACACATCCTAACGGTCAACCAGTTTGTGAGAGTGACTGTCAAACTAATGTAATGTGGATTTCAGTCTTTCTTCTTTAAAACTCTGCTTGGGCATTGTACGTCTGGGAGCACACCCTGCTTACTAATACCGAATATGTTTTCGTTAGTTGACTAACTAATGCAAACATTCTGGACAACTGCAGGTGTCCTATGTCACATGTCTTATGTGAAGCTGCAAATTTTTTCAGGGTATCGGAGGTTACTCTAGTTTTATATTAGATGTCTTGGTAGAATTTTGTACACTGGTGGTTTTTTTTTTTGTATTTTAATTTCTTTTTTGCTAAAGCGTTTTCAGTTTGTCATGGACTTTGAATATAACCTTGGTATATTGCCCTCTGTTTTGCTTGGCTTAGTGCATACACATAAATATTTGTGGGATAGCTATGTTCGTATATCTAAAAAACAAAAAGGTGCTATAGGACCAAGGACCAAGCCAGCCACACACATTGATATAATCTGACAAACCATGATTGGTAATATGTAAGATTTAAATTATAGTTATTTCAAATTTATAAATGGACTTCTATGCATTCTTTATATTTGGAAACCAATTTTGATCGGAAATGGTCATTTTGAACTTCAATAAATCAACTCTTTTCGATCTTGCAGTCAATATTCAGATGTATCCCATGTGGTTAATTCAGTACTGACCAGATAGTCAATCGAGATTGGTTTAGACTAGGAAAAGACTGTTTGTTAGGTGAAATTTACCTGTTCACATATGATACAGACTGAAAAGTCTGAAAAGCTTCTGAACAGTATTTTGATATCAAGCGAGATAACTGAAATCATAAAAATTTACTGCAATCGATAGGTAAACACATTGATTGAAAGACTGCTTGAAAATCCAATAATAAGTGTAAGTCAAACTACGTTATCAAATATATATTTAGTAACAACGAATATGTTACCTAGATAGTACTCGTTAAACGTTATTTTTAAAAGTTATCAATTAATAATTAACGAAATGATGACGATTAAACACGACACATTGATTGTTTAAAATTATAATCATCGACTTTATCAATTAATCTGTTCATCTAATAAGAAAAGAAAAAAAACATCGGATACACAATTATAATACATGCATGGAATCTAGTATAGTGTGTTGTTAAATTCCTGCAAATGGTTCATACTTTTGATACTTTTTAAATCATCTAGGAACAGTTGCAAGATGTCTTCATCCCTGCTGTAAAATTATTAAAAAAAAAACCAGCATCCTAACGTTCACATGGTTGACAAAAATAGAAAAAGTCACAACCAAGACGTGTATACTGAGATATATAAACGCAATGAAAAACTCTACAGGTATGTCACATTAACCAAAAATGAAGAACAAAAATAGTGACAGAAGAATCGATCTGTGTTTGTTATTAATGTTGCCAAAATAAAATATAACATCACATACTGAAACAAAACACCTGTTAATATCAATGTTTACAACAGATAAAGTTCATCTGTTCTATTATTTGTCTGTTTGTTTTTTAATTTTGGCCATGGCGTTGTCAGTTTGTTTTCGATCTATCAGTTTGACTGCCCCTCTGGTATCTTTTGTCCCTCTTTTACACGCAGTTAACCTTTTAAATATTAACAATGTCAGATATTTTTATAGGGATCGCATAAACTATACAAATTAAAAAAACATAAATTGCAACGAAGACAAGTTGATTCTCAAATTGGAGTCTCTTATCCAAATACTTCCAAACTGTACAAGAACCAGTTGATACCGCCGTACAGGTATGCAAAAATCCGTTACAGTTTTCTATCCATCCGGTGTTAGGTAGCAGGTTTCTGTTCAGTTGTAGTTGAACGTATTCATCTCAACGTAACCAAAAATCAACTTGTAATCAATTATAGTTTTATCTTGTTCGATACCAATTTCATTATATCAATAGATGCTGTTATCATTTACATGGAGTGCTTGCAGTGTAGCAATTTAAATCCTGTAAAGTTCACACTTTATTGTTGACATCAAATTTTGTGTTTGTCCATCTTTTGCGTTACTAGTTTCATACATATGATTGAAGACTATTGATAATAGTATTTCAATCTATGTAAGAAAACTAAGCGTTTCTTTTTACAAGTTTTCGGAAGCAATTAGGGTATCAATGGGTACATGTGCATAAAACACGTCAGGTTTTTTTCAAGCAGTGAATTCCATGTATGCACCGTATTAGTTAAAGTTGTAAAAAGGAGACATATGTTCTAAGATGTTTAAGATTTATAATTGACTTTTTAATGTTAGGTTTGGGTTATTTCTTTTATTTGGGAAAACAATAAAATATAACGAAAGTGATTGCGTTGATCTCGTTTCATGAGTTTCTGTAAATTTGTTGTAGGAACTATAACCAGTATATTTTAGATGCAAGAATGTTAAAATGTGGAATTGAAATAATTGTTCTAATTCAGTATTAGTTAAGATATTTAGCACTAGCTTAAGAAATAATTTACTTGATAAATAGTTAATATAAATCTTCACAATTTTAGATAAGTGTAAAGCAAACTATTATGTAATCCTCTGAGGGCTAATAGACAATAGTGAATTAAGGATTAGAGAAGTGTTGTATATACAAAAGGATTTCTTACTTTTTAAGATGATTTAAGTAATGTCACAAAGACTTGATTTTGAGAAAATAGATAAATTAGCATTACTATGTAAATTAGATATATGAGTATTAATGTTATGTTAATTGAATAATGAAAAAACAATATATATTAGTTGACCATGTAGTAAGGGACTGTCACGTATTGGACTTGTATCTTTGACACTTGTAGTTTACACTTGTGTTATATACTTGGATTTAGACAGTTGTATTGGATCGATATTATACATACTGTTTTAATATGTCTCATGAACGTATGTGATTACTGTGATTGATAAACTATACTGAATGCTGATTTAATAAACATTATATATTGAACTTTGAATCTGTGTTACGTTGACATGTATTCAAATGAAAGCTACCAGCTAGTTTCCCCAACCTAGCAAGATGAGTAACCAGGTCAGGAACGAGCATAGTACTGGCCTTGGTTATAGCACTACTTGTTTTGTGTTTGGTTTTTTATAAGCTTTCAATGTTATTCCATTTCGTAAATTGTGAATGGTTTTTACCAGAAGACGTGTAGAGTTTTGTAATTTCATGAATATAAATATATTTGTTTTTACAAAAAGACCAAATATGTCAGTATTATTTACGATCAATCTTTTATTAAGATGTTTTGACTCAATCAGAAACTTGTATAGCTGAGTTTATTCCTCAGTCAATGATACTGACAAGTCAGGAAAAATACACAGATATAATGTGTATAATTACTAAAAGCTAAAGACGAATAAGAAGTCAGCAATATTTGTCTTCGCTAATACATGGTGTAAAGGATATGTAGTACGGCGATTACCTAAAAGGAATCATTGCATATGTAAACGAAAAATTACATCAACGTAAGTTTTTATATCATATATTTCAACGTTTTTAAGCTTCTATTATTTAAATACTTTAACGTCTACAATAAGTCATATCAGTTTTTACAAAATTAAGGCCAAAATGTCTAAAACTTTTACAAAATCTTACAAAAACGTTAATATTCAAGTTTTAGTGAATTGGTCACGTATATGAAAAAATAATGTATTTATTGTTTTTTATCTGAAATATTACCAATAAATTTCTGAGAAAAGTCTGCAAATTTTAAAAGAAAGCCTACTAAATTGTCGAAACCTTCCTCCTAAATAATAAAATTTCTATTTAAAAATGTATATTAATTTTTTAGAATCGATAAAATATTATTACACAAATTTGCGTTTGGTTGATAAAGTTCACCGACTTTGTTAATGGTGGCAATATGATACCTAAATGGTAGTAAAAAAGTAAATCATCGAAGACTTGAGGCTTACATAGCGATGACGTTATGTTTATTTTGACGTTCTGTTGTATTTGGTTCACATATAACAGATTTTTGATGATATATACCGTAAAAATTAAGGCAGTGACAATATTCTTATTTTAAAATTACATTTAATTTATTACAACAGACACTAATGTATAAAAATAAAATATACACAAATCTTATTGAATTGGTTATTGGATACTTGGTGCTTTTACCACAAATGTAATAATGTTGAATTGCCGTGTTTATCTGCTCTATATAGTACTGCAACCAGAGTTCATTTTTTTAAACTTTAATGGTCCGGAAGAACACACACCTAAATTATATATCGATGGAAAGAGGACAACGTGTACAATAAGAAAAGTCGGGTCGTAAAAATCCAGAGTGGTCACAATTTTGTGAAATTGAGGTCAAAGGTCAGACCTAAAAATATCAATATTTCAAACACAAGAACAAAAAGGAGAAATATTCTGATATTTATTCAATAGAATGCTACAAAAACGATTCAATCATAAGCATATGATATAACCGATGTTAAAACGTCAAATTTGACTAATTATATGAAGAGCTGTCATTACAAAATGGCGTTGATTTGGAACCTTCTGATTTTTTTCCATTTAAGACATAGCAAAAGAAGAAGTGGCCTGACCTTTTCACATCCATAAACTTTCATATTGTGTATAGTATTTCACTATAGTATATTACAGAATTATTTTCTAAAATATAAAACACCAGTTTATCAAATTATTTCAATATTTTTTCTATCTTTGAAAAAAACTAAATTAGAGCGCTGAAACAGTGTTTTTAATTTTGCATCTTAAAGGTTGTGTATTTTGTGAAAATTAGTATCTAGTTATAGATAAATACATATTGTGTATTTGCAAAGTCTGGACAGAGCAGTAATAACACAAAATATACTAAAGTCACCCGAGGCGAATGCGAGGTTTAAAAAAAAATTGAGTGTAAAACAAAGTCAGTTTGGTGCATGAACATTTTTTTAGTAAGATAATCCTGGTAAAAAAGTTAACTCATTGATTTTTTAAGGGAAGGATGAAAAATTATACAATGCAATTCCAATTTTCTAATGTTGTAATTCAAATTCAGTCATGATCCTTATATAACTTTTAAAAGCGACACACAATAGCTCAAGTATTCATAAAATAGGGACATGAATCAATCTCTTAGTCATCATATGCGGATTCAGTACGCGTATTATCATTACAAGACACTTCCCTTTTTTTATAAGAACAAGTTCGGCGCAGGACAGAGTTTGTTCAAAGCAAACACAGTTTTTTTTAGTACAAATGCTATCTGGAGCGTAAATACCGTCATGATTTGGTCAAACTCGTCAGATATAGTCTTCCCTTTGCATAGGAAACACAAAAGAAATGTGAAAACAAAGTGACCCATATTCCCATATGCATATGCATGATGTATCTGCAATGCCAGTTCCAAATGTAAAGGGGCGAATGTTGCTACAGAAACGATTGATTTTGTAATAGCCATACATTTACGAATTTTTGTTATCTTTAGGGACAATATACGGTTCAGAAGCGCCTTTGTGTTATTTTTCATCGATTAACTATCAAATGAACTTTTGAGCCTAGGCTCTGTATTGAAGACCGGACCGTGTCCTATAATGGTTTACTTTTATAAATTGTGACTTGGATGGTGTGTTGTATCATTGGCACTCATACCACATCTTCCTATATCTATTAACAAGCTATGCGGGCATCATTTCCATAGAAATACCAAAACGAGGACATAGCTTGTAAGACCATTGGTGGCAGGATGAAGTAATTGTTCTTCTTTTAATGTATCCTTGATATTTTCAGACACACCTTGGTGTAATTCTGAAAATCGTAATATAGACTTCAATTTTCCTGCAGCAGATATGGCATCCCCTAAATTGAGTTCAGAGCTAAACTCTATAATTCATATCCCTTGGCCCCACTGTGTCCGAATTGTAAGGTGTCACAATATCTAGTTAGTTCTGGAGTTTGGCAGTTTGGTAAGCATCAGAGACAATCTTGGGTAAAATTGATCGGTATATATAGAGGATGTGCTACATGAGAAAGGCTTTTTCTTATGGAAAAACAAATCACATCACTAACAATCGTTATTAATGAACTGACAGCAAGTTCAAATTCTATTTTTTCAGTGACTGTTTTACTTAATTGCACAGGTGTTGACTTCAATAAGTACTTGGTTATGCATGGATAAATGATTACTCACATTAATAAGCACAACTTAAAAGACTGTTAACACGTTTAGAGGACTCAGTTTTGCGTAGTTTTCTGGGTTTTTTTAAAGGTTTTTCTTTTACACAAAAACCCTGTTTTCATATCCAAACTACCAGGAAGAAACTGAGCGCGAGATCGTATAAAAGTGTCAGGTTGTGAGGTTACATGTCGATCAGTTTGATCACATATATGGATTTCTGTTGTTTCTAATTTAAAGATCCCCAAGGGTGACTGGGGAAACGAAATATGGTCACTTGGTCTTCCCCCGACCGGCAGTAAAACGAAGTTGGGCGTCCGTTTGGCTGTGAGGGGTGTATCAAGTTCGCAGTCACGTCCGGTCAGAATGGGGACGTTAAATCCGCTGCCTCGTGTAAAGGGAGTGTCACGTTCTTTGCACGTTAAAAACCTTTGCATCAACTCTTTAAGGGGTCCGTAGGTGGCATGTTGCAATGGAAAATTTCTGTCCCAATCCAATATCCCATCATTTTCCAGTGGCAGTCTAAATTTTCCCGATCATCATCCCGAATGGCCTCTTTTATGACAAAACCTACCTATTGTTTTTATTGTTAGCCTTTTCTCGTCCTGAACATGCATGAAATATTTGCCACTGGAATTTAAGCAACCAACAATCAATCAATCAATTTTATTTAAAGACGCACCAATTTTGCCTTCTGGTGCAAGTCTCATAACATCACTGATGATTCGCCCACGGAAAGCAGAATATCAAGAGAAGTTGGTTTTAGCATTACCTTGTCACACACCAAATCTCTGCTAAACTTCAATAGTACTTTTCCCCCGACCACTTGCATGCATATTAATTGCTCTGAGGTTAAACATTGACATACAATGTATTTTCACACAATGTCAACTATAGTCATTATCCGGAAAAACCTCTTATCCGAAGGATTTGGTTAACTTTTATATAAAGTCAAAATTTTATTAACAAAAATATAACTTATTTACAGAAAATACACGCAAAAACTACTATATATATTCAAATCACTCAAAAATAAATTAACTTCTCCTACAAAATCTACATTATCACATCGAAACTATCAAATTGATTGTGAATGAAAAAATAAATGGTGGAGCTGATTGACGGATAGGAAATTTCCGTAATTAAAAAAGGTACAAATGATGTTTTTATTTTTGAGTTTTTGACAAAATTGTTTGGAATTTGCCCAACAAAATTTGCATGCAGCATCGCAATAATATGTTGTGTCCTCTCAAATGTCAAATACTGTTTTTGAATCATATGTTTTCTCGTTTTCAAAGAAAAACGCGTTAAATTTCTATCTAAAAAACAGCCAACTTTAAGTTTGAAAGTTTTTCTTGGAGATGGTATAATATTTATGTCTTCATCATTCCGATGATCCTTGATGATATGTGCATAGAAAATATTTACGAAAATAGCGGGAAATTTAACCAAAAAATATATTTTTGGATTTTAAGGTAACTACCCAAAACCGTAAATGGAGGGGTACCCCCATTAAAGGGTAAAATACAAAAATGTGACCATAGAAACTTTTTACGACCCGACGGAAATTAAAATATAGATATTATTCTATCATTTAAAACAATTTGCAGCCGTGTGTTATTCCGGACCATTAAACTCGTTAACTAAGCGTCTTTTTCGATGTCAGTTGCAGTACTATATAAGGATATGTACATCTTTTTAAATAGAATTAATTCGGATATATTTAAAAAAAAAAATAAAAGAGAAAAGTATGTTTTTCAATTCTTTGGTTTAGTTCAACAAGTCAAGTTGATTTACTACTTTTACTAAATTATATGACTTCGTTCATTAACAGTACCGTAACGTTGAGGCTTTATTATATCGAACAATTAAGCGAGCTCTGATTTTCTCTTAAGGTACCAAGAACATTGGCCAAAACTTATTTCTTAGGTGTATATGAATTCCAAAGTGTGCCCTTGTCACATATTGATTCATTCAATATTCACCATTAACATTGCAAACAGGCATTGTCAGTGAGTTCAATCGGAAAATTAGAACATGAAGTTGTTTCTGAAAATTTATCGTCATTTGTACAATTTAATGTGTCTATTTATCCTTGTAGTTCGTAGATGTATTTAATGTCATGTTAATTCGTTTATTGTGCTAAATATTCATTAATACGTCTTTGAAGGCTACTGATTAGAACAGAAGCAAGATAATAGTTGGAAGCAAACAGAGGACTACAAACCTTATTGCGGTATGTATAAAAACTGAAGCAACCTATGTACATAATGTTCATGAAAATCTCTACTAGCAATCATGTAAAATGTGTATTACAACTGTGGAGTTATCGTTCAAAATATTTACATATGTACCATAGCAATACGTTCGAAAAAAATATCTCCGACATTCCTTTTGGATTAACAATTACATTGAGAATGGAAATGGGGAATATGTCAAAGAGATCAAAGAGCAGATAACAGCCGAAGGCCACCAATGGGTCTTCAACGCAGCGAAAAAAATTGCGCACCCGGAGGTGGGCCTTAGCTGGGTTTATATGCTCATAATATATGGATTCGTGCATTTTGTATCTAGTAAAACTAATAACAGGAACTAACGAATGCAAATAGAGCTCGACTAACGATAATTAAGGTAGATCATAAGTAAATATTTTTGAGACAGAATTTTCTTATACTTAGCCAAAATGAAGATTTTACTATGCTCTTTTCAAAAATATAATCAAAAGTATGGGTCACCGTGCTATTTTTCAAGCTATGAGTCGTTGAAAATTGCTTAAATTTGGTTATATTGTTCATGGAAAAACACATTTGTGTGAATAAAGAAATATCTATGAGATAGAATTTTTAAATAAATTGTGAAAAGATAGTTTTTGTAATATATTTAATGAAAATGAAAAGAAAAAATGGTCTCACCGAACTTGTTTTCTTGCTACAAGTAAAAAGAAAAAAATTCCCTTTCAGTCCAGTATAATTTTTTACTAAAAGAGTTATCTTCCCTTAAATGGCTCATTTGAAAAAATTAATCTAAAAGCAAAACAAATGATATTTGTTTAAATATTTTGTATCATACAGTAAATTACCAAGTTCTCTTAATATTATTTAACAGTCTATCCTTTAAATTGCAAATATGTCTCCAAATTTGCAGATTTAGGCAAATAACTTGACCGATTTTTTACTGTGATTTTACAATCCAAGATGGCGGTATACCATGTATCTACCTTAACATGCAATCAACCTTAGCATTTTGTTGTAAAGGAAAAGTTTGTTATTGCATTTGAAGGGCATATTAGTCTTTTTTGTCGTTACAATATTTGTGATTCGTTATTTGGTTGTGCAATGCATCTAAGTCTTTGTTTTTATTCACTTGATAAATCAATATTTAGGTGTTATGTTTGATTGCAACCGTATTATTTAACTTGAAATAACGGATATCACACACAGTGCTGTGTTTTATGCATACTTTGGCGTACACATTATAATTATATGTTTCGTTTGCGGTGTTCTTTTGTTTCTTCTTCATAGTATTGGGTGGGATGTATTTTTTATCTGTTATCTTTGATTATTTTCATTTGATCAGACACTTGTAATGTCAGTGAGATTTCTTATATAAAATTTGCCTTATACAAATCCTACCTTCCTTTTACGACAAACGTATTCGTCAATACACATAGTTTACGCTACCCAGTCAATTAAAAAAAACCCGATAGATATGTGCGTAATTTTTGGGTTACATACCTTTAAGAAAAAAGAACATGTACAATATCAGTGTAAAGGACATTAAGGACTGTAAATTAAATATTTTTAGAAAAGAACATGATTGTTAAAAGCATTCAATAGATCTAGATGTATTGGACATTTGTTTATTAATCAAACCAATGTCTTGACAATCTTATACCATTGCATACACTACGAAACACAGGAGAAGGTACAATGTATGTAATGATCGATCGTTAGTAAAATGTGTTGTTATATCTTGTATTTTTGTTCGTATTTCAGTCATGGATTTTACGGTTCAAGATATGATGAATGAGAAACCCTTTGATGAAAAAAGCAACTTAGATCCTTCTGTCTCATATTCTATGGTATTTATATAATTTCGGGTATTCTAGCGTAACACACACACATGCACATACCGTATAATATACTTTTGCAGAGTCGTGCCATTTAGGATATTTGGTTAAGATATAACTGTCTGTTTTTATACTCGAACAATATTATGTTTACCAAGAACATATGCCGTATAACGGTAACTAGATATACAATGCCATTTATCTTCTGGCTAGTCAAAGATGCATTCAAATGTTACTTGTAGCAGGAAAAAAAAATCGGTGACACCTTGTTTTTATTTATCTTAAATCGTTATATAAAACCTATGTTCTTATACTTTATTTTTTGAAATTCGATCTCATATATTTCTTGCTATTCACATATAACACGCCTTTTCATAAATTATATTATATACAATTTGTAGCTTGAAAAATAGCACGGCGTCCCATATTTTTTATCATGTTTAAAAAAAAACCATCAATATCCTTTTGATAATGCAAGAGATTGGTATAATAATAATGATAATGATAGTAGCTATAAGAGGAGCAAAAATAATAATATATAGAAGAGAAAACAGAAGAATACCAAAATAACGTTCGTTCATTTGTTGGCATTATAATTGTGTGAAATAACCATGTCTAGTCTGGTGAGCAGAACCACATATTTCATGTACAACTGGCTTGATTTGTACTGTGGTCATAATCATGATAATAGTTTTTATAAGAGTTAAAAAATATGTTGTTAATAGTGATGTCCAATTCTCTTTTAATGTCTTTACAGGCAATTTCTGGTGTTTTATCATACGCCTGGTGTCCTGACAGATTCCCAATACCTTTGGCTCTGCTGAACCTTTTAAAGTTTCTGTCTTCTAGTAACACGACTGGAAACATAATAGTTACAGGCTCGTTCGTTGAAGATTATTCTGATGATTTACCGGTATCAAATATCACAGTTCCACCACAAAGTCTTGTTAGTTCTTGTGTAGACATGAATGACAAGTATTGCGACTCGATGTTTCAAAGCACATACTACGACATTTGTTACATAGGAATGTCTATGTTCTTAAGTATGCTTTCATTTATTGGTAACATATTGGTTTTAATTTTACCTTCAATTTCGAAAGCATTTAGGTCACCAATATTCCCCACACTTTTCAGTTTTTCTCTCATATCGTTGATCCGTGGAATCGACCTGTTATTCAATAGTCTGGTACAATGTTCGCTTGTGTTAAGATTCAGATTAAAGTCAGCATTAGAGTGCATGCTATTAAACTGTATTAAGGGATTTATTGCAAATTTGATAAGCTTACATTTATGTCTACTGGCTTGTCAACGTATCTATATATCTCTATTTCCCCTCAAGGCACACGTAAATCACACAAAGACAAATGTTCGTCGATGTATTTTTTGTATTTACATTTCATGTGTTTTAATTGAACTGATCATGGGGGTTCAAGGATCACGGGATTGCGCTGTCAGTAGATTAGATAATGAGTTGTCAACTATTTTCAAGACATATGCAGATTTCATTGTTTTTAATCTTATAGCAGTTGTTTTATTATCAGCAGGTATGCTATCCGGAATAGTTCAGAGGTATACATCATCAAGACTTACTCAGTCTGTCACACAAAGAACACAATCTCGCATCGCCTCAATAGTTATAGTTTTATATCTCAGTTTCTACTGTCCGCTTAAGATTGTGTGTATTGTTCTACAGTTCACATGCTTCGATCAGTCGTACGTCGTACCAATTGCATTTACTGCTTCTATTGCACAATTTGTGCTCGGTGCGTTAAATCCTATCATGTTGTGTCTTAGGGTTCCAGAAGCAAAAAAGGCTCTGAAGGAAAAATGTTGTAATTGCATCGCCAATTTTTAAAAATTTTGGACGCATACTTCTAGCAAATTGAATTGAATATCCCCTGGGTATCGTCCGCCCCTATTTCTTTCATGTATTTAAAATCAAGTACTGACTCACATACTCTCGAACGAAAACAACTTATACATTGCGCGATGTGTCTTTTGACGATATTAGATTTTTTTCCAAATCAATTTGATTTTTAGATTAAAATTCTCTTATCAGAATGGCAGTTTGAATAAATTTCTGCATTACCTATCAGACGTGTTATATAGTATCCTGCTACACCCATGAGACCTGACTTTATATACATGATGGTGTACATCTATATGTTTCAAGTAGACCGGAGACTTCAGCAGCAAGTATTTTATTTCTGCTAACAATGTATACAAAGACAAGAAGCAATTATAGTAAATGTTCTACTGCGTCAGCCCCCTTTTTGGTTGAACTCATTGCATGCAAGGAATTATCATTATTTTGACATTCATTTGCTTTGAAAGGTCAAGTTAAAAAAAAAATAGCATATAATACCCTGCGTCAAAACTGTAAGTGAACATGTTCGTTGCGTGTGTGAAACTGTATGATATATGTATATTGAAGTGTAAGTAAACAATGTTTTTGAATGCCATATTGTTATAAATATTGTAAAATTTGTGTTGTATAATATATATTATAATAAAATTTGAATAATCAATATTGTATTTACTGTTCCTTAAATATATTACATTTTTTTAATCATTGCATTTGTTAATTAGACAAAAACAAATTCCCAGGCTCAAGATTAAAGGTATTTTTTTTACACATTTAGGATTTGTCTTCACCAAACTATACAGGTAGCATGCGAAGATAAAGGTCTTTTTATGCATGGCAAATAACGTTTTGCAATGGTATTGTCAATTGCGTTTTGTTTTTATAGAAACCTGTTTTAGATGAGTAATTTTATTGGGTCGATACAACTTCTGGTTAATTGTTACTTCAAGATGATATTCATAGTTTAGTAAGCAGTAGTTTCGTGATGACATGAAATAGTCTATTGTAGAAGAAAGGGACGTCTGGCAGATACGATTTTGAATTCTGGTATTTATGTGTTTATAAATGTGGTATATAGTTTAGTAGTCAACTATTCATAATATGATTGGAAAACAAACAGATAGCAAATGAATTTTAAGGAACTTTAACATTTCAACATGCACGCGAATAAAACAAGGCACATCAACATGTTCCTATTCACGCAAATGTCACACGATAAAATTTGTTTTTAATAGCAGATTATCTTTACATACGAATAACGCATTAGTAAGAACAATACAATTTACCAATATAACAGAGCTATAAACAACTACCTTACATGTCGGTGGTTTAGCTTTTCGCGAGTAGAAGGATCTGCATACACTTCCGTTGTACCTGAGATCACCTCCGGTTTTTGTAAGGCCACCGAAGGCTTTATTTTTGAAGCCAAGGTGGTCGTGTGGTCTATCGCACGGAATACAGTGCAGGCGATTTGGTGTCACGATTTATCAGTAGCATGGGTTCGAATCCAGGTGAGGGAAGATAAAAAAAAAATTTGCGAAAGCAAATTTACAGATCTCATATTGCTGGGTTGATGTTTAGACGAGTTGTAAACACATTACTAATTTAAGCAAGTCTACATGGCGGCTCCTTAGTTACGAAATTTCAACTTTGGATTGAACGGAAGCTTACGGGAAAATCATGTAAATTAAAAATGGCAAATGTTGGCTTTGAGAATTAGAAGAATTTAACAGGGTTTTTTTAGCGGTTTTTCACGAAATAACCCACGCAAGCTACGGATTTTAGTGGAGTTCGTGTTGTTTCTTAATCAATGTTAATTAATATGTATAATG
Source organism: Mytilus edulis (assembly GCF_963676685.1). Taxonomy (NCBI): domain Eukaryota; kingdom Metazoa; phylum Mollusca; class Bivalvia; order Mytilida; family Mytilidae; genus Mytilus; species Mytilus edulis. The sequence continues at coordinate 65,022,834 of NC_092350.1, read as the reverse complement.
GTTGATGTAAATGTCCTTTGGTTTTGTTAGTCTTTGTTTACTCCTTGGTTTTGATTGTTGTTGTCTTATTAAGATATTTGAGCTTCATCTAACAGGGAGTTAAAAAGATCAGTCACACACGCACACACCAAATGAACCATCGCTTCAGTATTTTAAAGATCGTATTTGTCCTATTGGAATCGCTCAAGATAAAATTCGAATATCACGGTCCAGGCCATGTGTAAATTTCCAACAATCTATGGCTTCCATCAATTATTTCTTAATTATTGTATGCATTGTGATATATATTTTCCTTCAATTTTATATGTTAAGCGTTTAGAGTATTATGTTTATAAGATAGGCGCTATATGAAAGCTTTGTAATAAATAAATAAATAAATAAATGTTTAACCCCACCATATCTTGTTTGTGCTTCTCTCAAGTCTGGAGCCTGCAGTGCAGGGATTGTAATTGGTTCATGTCTGTCTTATTTGTCGATAGTTTTTTTATGAAGTACGCTGTTCGTTTTATAAATTGAATAGTTTTCATGTCGGGGCTTTTTTGTAACGTACGATACGGCTTTGAGCATTATTCAAGTCTGTACAGTTTACTAGAATTTCGTACATCTACTTCCTATGTGGATATTTGTCTCATTTGAAATCAAACCTAATACCTTTTTTGTATTCATAATTTGTTGTTAAGACTTTTCAAATCAGTTTAAAATCGAAATAAACAATGCTACTTAATGTTAATTAACGTAGCCTGATACATTAACTCAAATCAGAAAAAATACTAAACTCCGAGGAAAATAAATAACGGAAAGTTCCTAATCAAATGACCGAGTCAAATAATCAAACGAATAGACAACAACTGTCGTATTCCTGACTTAATACTTGATAAAATATGGTTTTAAAGTGCTAAACCTCTCACTTGTATGACAGTCGCATCAAATTCCATTAAATTGACAACGATGTGTGAACAAAACAAATAGACACAGCAGTAAAACAATGTCATAAATAGGGATATCATATATTCCTTATAAGCAACAATCATATATCAAGAACACCATGACAGTTTACAAAAGTCTTAAAATTCTTTAATCATGTACACTACAAATAGAAGGGTATGTATATGTGCACAAGTTTCAATCCATTCAAAACGATAGCGTATAATGGGTTATGAAACTACCTATTTTACAAAGTTTTAAACAATACAAGTTGAAATACTTCCCCCAAAAAATGCATCTGTAAATGAAAAGGTAGACCAAAATTATTTAGAAAGAAAAGACACGAATTAGCGTTAATAACAATAATTTAACAAAATCGTACGCGAAAGTTGTGTCTCGTCCTGAGTTACACTTCATATGATAATGGTCTCCAGAAAAAAAAAATTCTAAAGCAAGACCTCAACTTAGCAAATTCATTTCTATATATATATATAATGTGGAATGATTTTCAATGAAACAACACTCCTCAAGTGACAAAATGACACATACGTTTATAAATATAGGTCACCGTACGGCTTCAACAACATGAACAATGAGCAAAGGCTTCGAAATGACAAATTAAAAAAAAAGTCCATACAGTAAAACTATCAGCCTAATAAATGTACAAAATAATGAACTAAAGACAAATATGTTACACAGCAAAAGACGACAACCACTGTATAACAGGCTCTTCACTTGGGATATGCATTATTATATGTGAGATCCATTTTAAGATAAAAATACGGATACAACCGACATAATAAGTAATTATTGATATATTTACACACCAAAAATGAAACGACTTTCATAAACAATAGAATCACAAAGATCTTAATGACGAACACGAACAGAGTATCATTCCAATTCAATATTAAACTTTCCCTCAAAAGCAGAGTTTAAACTTGATTCCATGTTAAATTTTGAATAAGTTAGGTATTTACTTGTTTCTGCAAAGATTTTCGTTAATATACATGTATTGTGTATTAGTTGTTTCAGTTTATATTCAATAGTATAATAATGTATATGTATATATGTCTGCTTCCAACTGTTATCTTGCTTCTAATCTAATCAGTAGCCATCGGGGATAAATAAAAGGGAACATCATCAGGCTTTTTTTTTCAATATCACATCCGTATAAACCCTAGGCATCTATATGACCACAGGAGCTATGCTCGAGGGATTATATTGGATCAGTGTTGATACGGTGTATGATATTAATGACCGGGTTAAACATGTTAGCGGAATACCATCCCTTCCCTAACCTAGGAAAGTGGTTTATCATTACAACATAAGAACGAACTATAAAAATCAGTTGAAAATGACTCGATACCTCAGATGGCTACAAATTAAAATACACAGAGTGAACGTGGCAGGATACTTGAATATCCCAACAACAAAGGAGACATTATTTACAGATCTGATAGTGCGCATAGATACTGAAAGCTAGTTCAAGACACTAAAAATTAGTTCAAAGACACTAACAACTAAAAAATCATGCATTTAAGACTAATTTATCAATTAGTACACAACCAGCATCCAAAGGACTAAGTTTAAAGACGTCATAAACGTCCAGAGAAAAAATATGACCGTGTACAATGCCAAAAACAGGTTTGTAGATCCATGAATGTGTATATGAAGATAACAATTATATAGATTGCTTTTAATTTACTGATAACAAAATCGATATTAACACCAATAAAACAATATTCAATGATCTAGTTACAAATAGAGTTTAATTGGTCACCTGTTAGAACAATTTTATTTACATGTATCATTCAAAATGTAATATAAGTGATACAAAATAATAAACCTGCAAAATTAACATAACGACATTCAGTACATGTCTGCCTTTAGTATATTGTCGCAATTACAAATTTTCATACCGGACCTAACCTTCGATTATATAAAGCTATTGTTTTTTGTTTTTTTCTGTATAGAAAATAACCATAGTCATTAACGTCATTTAGTAGTAACTATGTATTTTTCTTTATTTGAGGAAGGACGAAAAGAATACCAAAAGCATAAAAAAACATACTTGTATACTATGGTATGTTAATGTAGAAAGAAGATGTGGTATGATTGCCAATGAGACAACTGTCCATAAGAGACCAAAATGACACAGACATTAAGGTCACCGTACGACCTTCAACAATAAGCAAAGCCCATACCGCAAAGTATTAAAGGCACAGATATGACAATGTAAAACAATTCAAACAAGAAAAGTAACATGACTAACGGCCTTCTTTATATAAAAAATGAACGAAAAACAAATACAGTGGAGATAAATTTTAACCTCTCATTGAATCTGTCAGGAGAACTGTTATAGAACAGTACGTAGAACTGTCAGCCTGACACCTTTTAGTCAGTTCTAGGTTAGAACTGTTCTAGCTAGAACTGATTTGGTCAGTTCTTCCTAGAACTGATTTGGACAGTTCTACCTAGAACTGATCCTGACAGTTCTACCCTAGAACTGATCCTGACAGTTCTAGCTAGAACTGACCAGATATTTGGTCAGTTCTACTTCTAGAACTGTTCTACGGTTAGAATTGATTTCTAATTCTACGGCTAGAATTGATTTTTATAAATTCTACGGCCAGAATTGATTTATAAATTCTACGGCCAGAATTGATTTATAAATTCTACGGCCAGAATTGATTTATAAATTCTACGGCCAGAATTGATTTATAAATTCTACGGCTAAAATTGATTTATAAATTCTACGGCTAGAGTTGATTTGTAAGTTTTAAGAACACTTTGCCTGAATATACAGGGTTGGGTAAAAAAGCGATTTAAATTATATAGAGTTTTACTATTTTGCCGGTTTTATTTCAGATTTATAATCGGCAAGACTTAGGCATCAACCATTTGATTTTCGGGGTGGGGGGGGCGGGGGGGGGGGGGTGGAGGTGTGCCATGTTTTTTTTGGAAAAAAAAGTTTATTTCCAGTTTTTGGTGAAAAAAAAAAATTGTTTTGGACCCTGAGAAAAAAGTGTTTGTTTCATCCTCAGCTGCCACTATATGTAATGCTAAAATTGAAAGAAAAAAATTGTTTTCGGTTTGTCGCTAAAAAAATGTTCTTCGCCGAAGTCGAAAAAAAAAGTTTGTACAGAAAAAAAACCCATAGCCCCCACCCCCCAGGAAATCAAATGGTTGCTGCCTTAGAGAACATGTTTAACCTGTTAACCCTGTGCCTGTTCCAAGTCAGGAGCATGTAATTCAGTGATTTTCTTTTGTTGATGTGTTACATAAATTTTTGTTTTTCTCTCAATTTTTGTACATAAATTAGGCCGTTAGTATTAGGGGGGGGGGGCATTACTATTTGAATTGTTTTACATTTGTTATTCCGGGAGTCAGGATGGCTCATTATCACATAACAAAATTATCGGACCTCAATAACCAATATAATATCTGTTTACGAGTAGTTTTCATACCTCGGACGACATGTTTAACAAAAATCTTTTGACCGCATCAATCTAAACTGCCTTTATTTGCTTTTTGTTCTGCAAATCTATATAGCTGCACAGTACTTCAGTTTTAATTTTAGGTCTAGAGGGACTGTAATATACAAGTAACAGCAATTTTGGGAAAAAATGTAATAGTTCACATCAATTTATAGTGCCAGCATGCAGGGGCAGCTAGATCCAGGCTGGGGGTCCAACTATATGCTCCCATTCATATGCATTGATGTGAAAAAAAAGTGGGGTTCCAACCCCTGGACCCCCTTCCCATGATCCTCCAATGAGCATGTCCTTGTTTTATTCAAAATATTGAATCATAAACAAATATCAGTAGTTTTTATACTTCAGACTGAGTAGTGTAATAAAATCTTTTGACTGCATCAACCAAAACGTACCATATTTGCTTTTTATTATGTAAATCTATATAGCTGCACAGCAATTTAGTTATAATTTTAGTTCGAGAGGGACTGTAGTATATAAATAACTGCAATATTGGAAATCAATGACCATTAATTGAGGGTGCCAGCATTTCCTATTTTTATTCAAAATATCGCATCAGAAACAAATATCAGTAGTTTTCATACCTCAGACTGACTCATGTTACAAAATTATTTGTCTGTATCAATCAAAACTGACCATATTTGACAGCATCAACCAAAACTGACCATATTTGACCACATGAATCAAAACTGACCATATTTGCTCTTTTTTATACAACTCTTATAGTCGCATAGTAAATCTGTAATATTTTTATGTAAGGATGGAGTGTATAATCATTACAATACAAATGATCTATATTATAGGGTTATTGCATGAATATTGGGGAATATTGTTCCGAGTAGAATTTTATATTGCGCGTGCTTATATTTTTATATCAGGATGGATTGTTCAATATAAACATGATAAAGGAAAGCAACATTGGAAAACAAAATTATGCTCGCATCAGTTTAAAGTGCCAGCATGTCTTCTTTTTAATCAAAATTTTGAATCGTAAACTAATTTCTGTAGTTTTGATATCTCAGACTGACTCATGGATATAACAAAATTATTTGTCTGCATCAACCAAAACCATGAACACTGACCATATTTGACCGCATCAACCAAAACTGATCATATGTGACAGCATCAACCAAAACTGACCATATTTACACTTTATAATGTAAATCTTAATATATATATATATATATATAGCCGCATAGTAAATCACTTATACATGTAGTTACATATCACGATGGATTGTATAATTCAAATGACAGCAATATTGTAACACATTGGCTAAAAAAAAATTCACATCAATTTAGAGTACCAGCAATTTTCTGCAAGTCCTCTTTTATTCAAAATATTGAATTGTAAACAAATGTCAGTAGTTTCAATATACATGTATCAGACTGAGTCGTTTTAACAAAATTATTTGACCATATCAACCAAAACTGAACTTATTTACTATGTTTACACTTATCATGTATATATATATGGCTTCATTGTAAACCAATAATATTTCTACGTCAGAACGGATCGTATGATAAAAATGACACCAACTTTGGAACACAATACACCTATATTGCTAATCCTGGCTGACCCGGCCTCTTGAACTTTTGAAGCATACAACAATCACTTTTCCATTGTGGCGTCAGATATTTTGTTTTATGATGTAAAATTTTTACGGTGAACCTGTGCGATATCAAGTTATGGCAGACAAATAGCGGTAAGGTGTATTTATACCATATCTAAAAATGTAGCGCACCCTTATTTTCTCTCTGTATCCATAATAATGAACCGTCACTAAAGTGACTTTTTAAGTCAGTTAGTTTGTGATGGTTTTTTTTTTTTTTTAAACAAAACTATTTTACGGCATCATCCAACACTCACATGACTGATTCATATACTTTATTTTAAAATAAAAAGTACATGTATGGGAAGTTCTCTTCTAGGAATAGTATACTGTTAATATAATTTGAAGACAAATGGAAGAAGGCAAAGAAAAATGCATGATTTTGTTTGTAGCGGAACGTCCAGTGGCAAATGCTTCATTCATGTTCAGATGAGTATATTTTTCTGAGTTTCAGACTCCCAGATATCATTTATAATCGTTATGGATAAGTCTGGCTAAATTGACGAGTAGTTGCAAATGTATATAGTTTTTTTACGTTATAATACAACACTTTTATCATTAATACCCCATAATTCATCCACTGAACATTTGTCAAAACAGAATCTTAAATGAATGTAAATCCAAGGCAAACAAGGTAAATTACGATTAAAATTCCATGAATTAAATGCAGAGATATATTTATGACATGTATGAAGAGACTGTTAAAAACGGGGAACGAAGAAACGTAAACAATGATGTTCCCTATGCAATCTTATAAAAATATTTCTCCGATGAGTTGGATAACCTCCTATTCACTTCGATATTTGTACATGTAACGTATAATCAGAAAGAAATATAGAAAATCTGCTATTATATAGCAGAGTAATTGGAAGTGATTTATTTGTTCTAAATTCTAAAGTGCCCTTACTGCAGTGACGTCAGTTTAGAACTGTTCTACAGTCCTGACTGATTTAGTCAGTTCTGCTGACAGTTCTACGGTTAGAACTGATTTAGACAGTTTTACCCTAGAACTGATCCTGACAGTTCTACCTAGAACTGATCCTGACAGTTCTACCTAGAACTGATCCTGACAGTTCTACCTAGAACTGATCCTGACAGTTCTACCTAGAACTGATTTAGTCAGTTCTACTTAGAACAGTTCTAGGGTAGAACTGTTCTAGGTAGAACTGTTCTAGGACAGGTTAGAACAGTTCTATGACAGTTCTCCTGACAGTTCTAATGAGAGGTTAGAAGTGATCTCCACTGTAGGTAACACATAAAAAACGACACCACTGAATTACAGGCTTCTTACTTGGGACAGGCACATAAATAATGTGGCGGGGATGAAAATGTTAGCGGGATCCCAACCCTCCCTTAACCTGGGACAGTGGTATAACAGTACAACATAAGAACGAACTATACAAATCAGTTGAAAAAGGCTTAACTCACCAGATGGACACACATAAAAGTGGACGTGGCCGGGTACTTAAGGTTGCTTTGTTTCCGACTTTGTATAGTCTCTGCAATATATTGCATGCATCCTATTTTTTTAGATATTAATTTTGTTTAATATGCCTCAGATTTGATTATATTTTCGTCGAAATATTTAAAATAAAATTGAACAATTACCGGATTTAAAAAATACATTATTAAACCTTATCGGGATTTTTGACAGAGTCATCATTACCGATTTATTGACATCCGACATAATATACATATTGTCAATTCGTATACTTTTTCCAGATAACACCACCATAGTATATCCATTATTAAGTCACATCTTGTCATATTTTGATGATGCGGACCAGAATATGTCTAACACCAACCATACAGAGACAAGAAAAGTACTGATGTATGTTAAAAGTGGGGCGAAAAATACTAGACGGAGTGTCAAACTCATAGATCGAAAATAAACTGACAAAGCCTTTTATTACCAACCCGGTAAAAAGGATAATACGGTAATTGTTCAATATTTTGAATAAAAAGAGGACATGCTGACCTTCTTAATTGTTGTGTACAGCTGGTTGCAGTGCTTTTGATTCATTAATTAATAGATAAACTGAAATATTAACCGCACCTTGATTTTTTCCTTTACTTTGGGATATGAAAACTATAGAACTTGGTGATGCTCTATCAATACATGATTGCACTCAAAGTTGATGGACACAATTTGTTAGGCAGTGTGTGTGTGTGTGTGTGTGTTAAACAATCCATCCTCGGTAAACGGATATACTCATCAATGGTACTCGCCTATAAAACATTGATACACAAGTAGAAATATGATCAATTTTGATTGATACAGTCAAATATTTTTGTTTTACTAGACAGATTTGACCATTTGACATTTTGAATACAAAGAAAACAGGCTAGCAATATGAATAAAGATATCCCTACGCCCAATTCTGCTTTTGTAATCAACTGTTGTCTAAAAACTAGTCGAAGCAGTTTTTAAACCTGTTGCAGCTAAATTTTTACCAACTCACTGATCGGCAAGTTGAATTACAGTACATGATAGCTTTGCCCTAATCCGTGCTGTCAACATGTTTCACAAGGATTGTCTACTGTTAAATGTAAGTTACTTAAACAATTGTTAATAATAAAAGAGTTCAATAATTGAAGCAAAGTTATATCATTATATATTTTTTAAAGTTTAAATATAATTGTGAAAACACGTAAAACTATATGATAAAAGAACCGTTCCTCTACACTTATGCAATTATTCCTTTTAGTAAAACGATCTACTTCTTGTCCTGTTATACAATGACATCAACACAGAAACAATACTGCTGACTTCTTTTTCGTCTTTATGTTTTTAATAATTATAGACAATACATCTGTGTAATCTGTTTGACTTGTCAATATCTTTAACTGAGAAATAAATGAAGACTAATGGTTCCTGATTAAGGTGACACAATTACATCTTGTATAAAAAAATGAAGTTGATGTAGAGTTATATAAAAGGATGAGTCACTTGAAGTTTAGTTTATAAAACACAATATCTATACTTTAAGGATCGACATTATAGAACTCTTTAACTCATTAGTGTACATAATATATAAATGTGCTGATAACATATACTGATGTTTTCGTTTGTCTATGTGTTACACATGTTTGTTTCATTCATTTTTAATACATAAATGTGGCCGTTAGTTTTCTCATTTGAATTGTTTTACTTCGTCATTTCGGGGTCTTTTATAGCTGACTATGTGTTATGGGCATTGCTCATCGTCGAAGGCCGCACAGTGAACTATAGTTGTTAATTTGGGTGTGTCACTTTGGTTTCTTGTGGAGAGTTGCCTCATTTGCAATCATGCCATATCTTGTTTTTTTTTATATTCATCATTTGCTAATATTCCAGTCGTATATATTAAATATCACAACACGCCTTATGTCGAAGCATGCAACCAATCTATCCACTTCAAAACATAATGCATATTGACATGTTTTTATATATTTTCATTTTATTAATTTTTTAATCAATTTGAATGATATTTGTGACGTCATATAAATAACACAAGTACATATATTTTCAATATGATAACATTTTTTTTCCTTTTTAGAAATAGTATGCGTGATGAATAAAAGCGATGATGGTAAAAATAAATCTTCATTTGAAAAAAGGTATTGTAGTTCAAAAAAGGTGATTCACAGTTCATAATAATGTTAAAAAGGGGTCACTTTTGGTGCGAACGAATACTTGTGTTTAAAGGGGCTCGCAGGTCTAAATCATGTTTTTCCCTTAATATAGGATTTCTCTATATTTTTCTATAAATGAACTTTATCTTATACTTAATAGATTAATAAAATAAAAAAATAGGGGTCACGGTTCATTTACGCTCACAATCTGCCTTCGCAAGAAGCATATACATTTCTTTTAAATGTGCTTTTTTTTCTTTTGAACTTATAAAAGAAATAAAGGTAATATCGGAATAAAAAAAAGCTAAATCACAGAAATCGCTCAAATTTTACAATAGCTTAGTTAAAGTACAGCTTATTTTAAAATAAAAATAAAAAATATAGGTCACCGATGAGTTTAAAAAGATATTCCAATTTTAATGCCAAAACATGGCATTTTTGCACCAAAGGAAGATAATTTTGAGCTTTTTCAATAATACATACATGTTAAAAGTCATCTGGGGTCAAACCGAATTGATTCTTTTTAATGATTTTTTAAAACACATGATACATTAACGACTGATAAAGTTATAAATAAGTCTCTCATCATATATTGTTCCATGCTATAATGCGTCTTTATTAAAATTTATTTATAACGAGTAATACAGGTATATTCGTTAATTAAAAAAGAAGTTAAGCATCACAAAAAGAACTAAATGGTTATTAAAGAAATAGACACTCAACAGCCAAAACTGAGTAGGCAAACGTTGATATAAAACTGAACTGACGAAATAATTCTAACAAATTTACAATGTAGCAAACGAAGGCGCCTAAACAAGGGAAAACAGAAAATGGTCTCAGTCATATATTCATTGAAAGACTTCTATACTACCATTCCCACATAGTTTATTAAATTGTTAGGTTGCAAGAATGTTATCTCATGTATCAGTCTTTTTTTTCTAATAATTATGCGCTGAAAAAAAATCATATACTTATCACTAAAAATGTTCTTAATGGCATCTGTCATGTTATTATAACTTGTTAGTAAGAGTAGCTTTTAATTGCTGAAAAAAAAATGTTGTTCAATAAATGTTTTATCTGATAGTCTTTTGATACCAGGTGTCGTATTGAAAAGCATACATTATGATGCGTAATAGCAGATCATTCTAAGCTTTAGTTTGCAAATATTTAAGGAAATTCGCTACTCAGATTTAGAATAAATAGCTTTTCATAAAACTAGTATTGATCGGAGATTAATTGAGGAAGCAACAATGTAAAAAAATATATAGATGTCAATGTGCTTGTTTTCGAGATTTAAAATGTTGGCGGGAAAGTGTTCTCTTTTGATTTTTCTTAGCTTTATCATTGACAAGTTAAATTTCTCAAAAACTATTAAAAAAAAAAAAAAAAAAAAATTTATAAGACTTTTACAAATGGCTTACAATTATAAATGGAAACGATTTATAAAAAAGAAAATGAGGGTCAATGAGCAAACATTTTTTAGGGATTCAAATGAATAAAACCAGAGGTTTCAGAAAATCGGACAACAATTCCAAAAACATGACAAGCGAACACCCTTAATGTATAAAAAATCACTCTTTGATTACTAGGAAAAAATGCGAAATAAATCGGTTTATAAATGTATAAAAAATTAACACTAAATTAAAAATAAACAGACTTATACGAAAAGGACTTGTTTCCCCTACAGCACCGTTTGAAACATGTATAGCAGATTATTTCTAATGTGAAGTTTATTAGGATAATTTGACATTTTGGTTTGCGCTTGAAGTTTATATTAAGAAAAACAATATTTATATTGTAACAATGATTTTTAAATATTACATCTTATGCATGCTTATATAAAAAAGGGATATGTGGTATGATTGCCAATGAGACCTTTCTCTACAAGAACAAAATGACACTAATAATTATCAAAGGTACCAGGACTATAATTTAGTACGCCAGACGCGCGTTTCGTCTACATAAGACTCGTCAGTGACGCTCATATCAAAATATTTATAAAGCCAAACTAAAATTGTTCATTTCTTTATATAAAAAAGGCGGTTGATACCAATGACTGAAACGTGTTAAGAATGTTCGCATCCCTTGTTTTTTTTTATTCGGTAAGATGTCCACCACTCTCTTGCTTAATCCATGCATAACCATTAGAAATTTTGCCGCTAACCCCGCCTTTTCTTTTCATAATATTATAACAAATATTGCAGGATCACTGTGGTTTACATAGGTTTGACTGACATGTAGGTTTTGATAAATAAAGAGAAATATTTATTTTCCGCAAAATTTACAATGTCTTTCAACCTCGAAAACAGGCACACGAACCTTCATTGGTGCTGCTGCGTTAGAGCCTTTATTAATTAATATAATGGTATTAATTTTGTCTAAAACAGGTTAAATTCAAACAGAGTAGCCAATATCGTTTCTAAAAAAAAAATTAAAAAAAACAACTGACAAAACCATAACATATAAGAAGAAAAAATACACACAATTCCACATAGCACAACATAAAAAACTGAAATCAAAGCACCACGTATCTTTCCAGAAACAAACGACAATAGGAAAACAAGCAATATCAAATAAAAGCGGAATACAACAGTCAGACACATATTTTACATTTGATAAATTTGAACTCATAGCCAATACCTATATATAAAAAAAACGTTAAATTTATCAGACGTAATTCCTGTGATGTTCATTACCAAAATATCGGAAAAAAAAACAATTGTCAATACTTGAATCTTGGAAAATATCGGAGAAAAAGCAATTGTCGATACTTGAATCTTTGAAAATATCGAAAAAAAAGCAGTTGTCGATACTTGAATCTTTGAAAATATCGGAGAAAAAGCAATTGTCGATACTTGAATCTTGGAAAATATCGGAGAAAAAGCAATTGTCGATACTTGAATCTTGGAAAATATCGGAGAAAAGGCAATTGTCGATACTTGAATCTTGGCATTAAGAGATAATAATAATAATCTCTTTTATTATTGTGTCACATATTGATTGACATACATATTATACAACAAACTAAAACTTACATAGAACAATCAACACCGAACACTACAATTTGGCTTATGAGACATATTGCACAAAATATGTGTAAATGTTTTTAAAAATCCACCGATACTTTGAAATACTATATTTTTTAAAACAAATAACCATGATGTAAGAGTATTTTCAACATGATGAGTAAAACTTATTAAGAAAAAAATATTTAAAAATATTTTGTAAAAAATATTTACTTTACATGTATATAAAACTTCACACATATATGATAAAATATTTACATTATGATATTGCGGGAAAATAAATTAACTGATATGCATAATTTAATTAAACAAAATTAATTAAAATAATTATTCATGGTTAAAAATGCAAGGAAACAATTTTTGTCGCATGAAAGATAGTTAAAAAATTATGTTAATAATTTACGTCGCATAAAAAAAATTATGAATACTTCACATAAAAGTGGCTGAATCTCGGAGCATTTCCTGATTTGTATACATTTTAAATCGTCAATCAAATTGTCGAAACTATTAATATGATGTGGACATTCTGAGTAAAGGTCAAATCTTAAGTCATTATCTAGACAACAGTTCAATAAAACAAGGTCCCGTTTTTCTCAGACTATTTATGACGTCTCTACACTAAATATATTGAATGTTAAATCTGTACTGATTAATATTTTTTCTCGTATGCTTTCTTTTGTTATCGCGAGTTGTTAGTTGCTTTTAAATAGATGTCAGTAACTCTGAGTACATTAACATCTATTAGTGTCTGTTTCGTGTTTTGTGTTGTACGAGTGACCTGCCATGTCAACTTTGTGTTTGTGTTTGGTGTAGTTATATTTGTATCCACCTGATGAGTTCAGCATTATTAAACTGATTTTCATGGTTCGTTCTTATATTACACTGTTACAACACTGTCCATGGTAAGGGGGAGGATTGGGATCCTGCTAAAATTGTTAAATCTCACCAATGTTTGTCAAAAGTCAGGAGCCTGTAATGCCTTGGTGGTTGTTATTTATAGCTTCATATTGGTTTTTGTTCGATTTATGTTATAATAATTTGGCTGTTTAATAGATACCCGTTTGAATTGTTTTACACTTGTCATTTAGGAGTACAACAACATGTATATTATAGATAACGAAGCGGTATGAGCTCGCTCGTTGTTGAAGGCCGTAATAAGACATATAGTTCTATGACATTTGGTCTATTATGGAGATTTGTCTCATCACCAATCACATCACATCTAATTTAAATCTATTACTTAAAATTAGTTCCTATCACATTCTAGACTTAAGTACATTGAGGATGTTGTTATTGAAAATATGAACATTACATTAGGAAGTAGAAACAAGTTGTATTTAGCTTTCAATTATTTTTATATTAATTTTATGAATGTGTAAAGAGTAGAATCACAAAAATACTGAACTCAGGGGGAAATCAAATCGGAAAGTCCCTAATCACAAGGCAAAAATCAAATGACAAAACACATACAAAACGAATGGACAAGACGTGTCATATTCCTGACTTGATACAAGCATTTTCGAATGTAGAACATGGTGGATTAAACCTGATTTTATAGTGATAAACCTCTCACTTTGTACGACAGTTTCATCAAGTTCCGTTACATATACAATGATGTGTGAACTAAACAGACATAATAAATAAAATACTGAAAATATGGGTACAAAAATCATCATCGTGTTACAACTTTAAAGGAAATTCATACACATATTTTTTTCGTTCAATGTTCATACAAACAAAACTAAAATTTCACATTGGCAATGTTAGCATACAAGGTTAAACAATCAAAAGTATGTAAAATAAACCGAGATTTAAAATAGTCTAAAAGGTTAATTTTCTATGAATTCATGATATTTATTCTTATGAGTATCGATATAACGAAATCTACGATAGCTGTTCATGTTTACAATAGTTTATCAAAGACATATACAAAAACAATATCAATTTTGAACAATATATACCTATCTTTCGAATATGTAATTGCAAGCTATAGATATACCCGTGACAAGTAAAAAAAGTGAATTTAAAGACCAACTATCGAATACCGATTAACAAATAAAGGCAACAGTAGTATACCGCTGTTCAAAACTGAGGGGAACGCATTATATATTAGAGGAGAACACCGACACAACATTAAAATGTAACACACACAGCAACAGACAAAGCATTAGACAACATCCGATGAGAATAACCAATATAGCATCAAAACCAAATACATGAATTTGGGATAGAATAGTACCGTGACACGTCTTATAGTAATGTGAATTCACACTCAAAAATAGAAGAAAACACACGACACAACGGAAACGAACTATGATATAACAATGGCCATTTTCCTGACTTGGTACAGGACATTTGTAAAGAAAAAAATGGTGGGTTGAACCTGGTTTTGTGGCATGCCAAACCTTGCACTTTGATGGCATTGTTAAAAATAACATAAAGATGACAACATTACGTCAAAAACGCGCCTTGTCCAAACAAGACTTACCAGTGACGCCCAGATATAAAAGTTCGAAAGTCAAAAAATGGGACAAAGTTGTACAGCTCTGCGGATCAGCAGTTGAAAAAGGCTGTGCCAAATACGGCTAGGGTTTTTTGCTTGTGATAAGAACATCCTTATTATATAGAACAATTTATGCTATTGCAAACAGTAAATTTTATCAAATGAATATAAAATATTTACATGATCAAACTGATGTTAACTAATTAAAGAAAACAAAACCATAATACATAATGCATTGAAGACCAACACAGAAAATAGACACACCCGACTCAATGACAAACCAGGCCTGAATGCAAAAAGTCATAACCATGACGTCACATACAAAGTGTTGAAAAGGTACAATATTACGTCATGCAGACATTTGAATTTCTGAAACAGCACAAATATGACGTCATATTTGAAAAATTATTTCTAAAAAATAAGATAGAAATAGGATTGAATTATGATTATAATAGAACTAAATACTGATATTACATTTAAACACAATGCACATTGCAATACTAATCAATAGCAATTAACTAGTATGTTATATATATATATATATGTCCGGTTTGTTTTGAATCTAACTTCAAACATAAAAATCGTACAGATTACGTTGAACAAAATCAAAACTAATAAATGAAGGCGGTGATTAATTTTCTTTACCATAACACATGAATTTAATAGAAAAGACGTCAACCAATTTGACAAAATCCGATGAAAATCCGATGAAAATCCGATGAAAATAACAACATTAAATACTCAAAATAACAAACATCATTAGTCTGGTACAGTGTGTAAATATAATTCATGAACTATTTAAGCTGATGTATTTGTCAAAGAAACTCCTCTGCACCGCGATAGTATACAATGGGTCAGTTCTAAGCTTATTTCTTAAACCGATAGCTTTTTTCATCCATTAATTAAATATTGATTTTCATCACAAAAAATCAAGTTGGAATTATTTTCTTCTTCTAAGTAAATGCAGTGTACTGATTATTTCTTTTATGAGTCGGTTGTGTCTTTCATAAATATATTTAGATCATTCAATCAGGTTAATCTACATATTTATCACATCTATAAAGGAATGTATTAGGAAGTATCCAAATAAATCATACCTCAAACAAAGAACTGATAAGTAATTAGTACCGTTGAGGAGAAGGTACGAATAATCATTTTTGTTAGGCGTCATAAATAGAAAAACTATTGATTTGACTATAATCTCAATGCCCACTTGTCAATTATAACCAAATTATACAGCTCATACATCGACAAACAGGATCTTTTGAATAATTTAATAATAAACTAATTCAATGTCTGACCTTACTATAAAGTGCAAGTGACTCTGCGCTCTCTATAATTTTGTTATACGGATACAAGAGGAAGTTGGTTGGTTTTAATGTTAAGTCATCTAAATTATGATATGTTTGATAACAAGTTATCATCTTTAAGTTTGTCGCTACGGGTGGAACAGTCTTTGGTTACAGAAAGCTGATATTCAATATTATTTTTTTTTGAATAATAGTATAGCACCATCGTCTTTATTATGTCAATGATTCATAAGTGTATGACTTAGTTTGTATACTACTTGATATCTGCTATGTTAATAATATAGGTATCCACCATACGTAGTATTGGTTGATCCAAACGACTGTTTATAATTGTAATGTTTAATGAACTGCCCTCTTTTAAAAATCTATAAGACTTCGGTATACTTGCAAGTAATTGTGTTTTATACATCGTTGAATATTAATAACTATAGATAAGTGTAGACTCTTTCAGTTTTCAAGTTATGTTTATAATATGCTACTAATGTTCTTTTTTTCCCTTTTTTATGTTGATTTATAATCAGCTTGTCATGTGTATAGTGTTGGTGTTTGTTGTTGTTGTTTTTTTTTTTGTGCTGAAACATTCACGTATGGTAGCTTACAGTAGCAGTCGACCTTTATATCAGTAATAACAACTGACTATGTCGAGATTAAGTCTTTTCATAACCTCTTATTAGACAAAGGTAAAGAATCGTGTGTTTTTATAATACAATTTAGCAACTTATATACAGATGGTCGTTATCCATTTTTGGTTGGTTTTTGTGTCCAGTGTATATAAATTTTGCTTATAATTTTGAAAGTTTATGCTTTCAAATTATTACATTCATTATTGTTCTCGAATCTTTCCACATATTAACCTGTTCAAGAAGGTGATGACGTGTACATGTAGATTTAAAGTAAAATTAAGCAGTGCATAAACTTGAAATTTAGGTCATTCAAAAGATCCATATTTCAAACATCAGTTAGCATAGTAAAAGCTCAGCTGATTTTTCCTAAATCTTTCGCTAGCGAGTTTATTTTGAAAATATGGAAAAGCAACTAGGTCCATTGGACTTCAAAATATAGTTAAAAAAAACATTAATCAAAAACATAGCTGCTGGATTGATGAACATGATGTAAACCATGCAATCAATACTAAAATTAGCTTCTAAAATAAACTGTTCTTTTTGAAGTCTTCTATTGCATGTGTCCTCTTACCACATTAACCATAAAAACATGATAATGAATGATATTACACATTTATGCTTTGAAGTGGTCCATTCTCGAAATGAAGATCTCTTCTTAATGACAAGGTGCAATTAAATCGAAATCATATCATTAAATATTCATTATTTTTTCGCAGATATATTCCTTGATATGTTTCATTTAATAAATCATGCTCATCATCCGTACATATGGTAGCGTGTGTTGATGAAATTGTACTTCATTTTATTAAAAGAAACCGACCCATAATTTCCGGCCGATATCTATTTGATGAATTCCGTGGATCATAAATAAAATAAAACGCAAACTAACATTTCTTTATTGTCTCCATTATACAACGACCAGGACAGACGGGGATTTGATATCAATATACTACTAAATGTACGGAAACGTCTTTCTTTTTTTTTTTGGGGGGGGGGGTAATCCTACAAAACTTCTGATACACCATTGACCATTGCATCCGTTCGATAGTTTAGAAGTAATTGTTTAAACATGCATGAAATATTTAATGCACAATTCAGCTACGGCAAACATAATATAAATATATAGACCTAAATAGATTAATGGTGTAGAAGTCAGTACATATTATAACATAATTACAAACAGAATAAACAAAACAAATATAATAATCTGCGATACAGAAATTAATTAAATATAATGATATTTTCAAAGCATTTTAACAGGGAAAAAATATGTATTTCTCGCAATGTCAGTTTCGACAATTTCACATTATCACAATGTATCACACCCTTCTTATTTGCATTTTTAACATTTAAATATGTCTTCTTTCAGTTATTCCATTTGTCACTTTGTCAAACAAGGTAAATACTATTTGGACAGGTTCTAAAAGAAGACGTAATTTAAATCTTATAGAGCCATGCTGAAAAATGGTCAAGTATTTGTAAAGCTCGACATCTCATAACGGTACATTGGTTCCGAAAAAAATTCCAAGTAATTTTAAAATTTAATGATGAATAGTACACGTCAGCAGTCTATTATGAGTTGCTTTTATTCATTTTCTCTGTCAGTGCCCCGATTTTGTTACTGTATCGACAGGATATTGATCTTGTTATTTAGATATATACCTCATATACTAATTTGCATATATTATGTTTTTAACAAATGCAAGGTATTTTTATGTGAATGTTCGAAAAGATTTTCCGAATAATCCTTTTAAATTCCACGGTTAATATCAGATTGGTATTATAACATTATATAAAGTCTTTTATGCGAGTACCGTAATGATTCATATCATGTATTAACATTATGTCCCTAGGCGTATTTATGTCAAATGTCAGTCTTTTGATGCTAGAATTATATTGTTTTACAATTTGATCATACACACTTTACAATGAGGTTTTCAGGTTTACAATTAAATATAATTTGCATAACGACTTGAAACGAAGACCTTTAAACCTAAAAAAGTTTTCCTAAAGCTTATGTCATTAAATTTATATTTGCAATCTACAAAGGTATAAGGAAAATGAATAAGGTTAAAGATTGATTAATTTGTTATTGCAAAATGAAAAACAAATAAATACCTGTTTAATGGAATTTGTGTCAGTACTCCTTTTTAAAATATGAATACTGGTAAATGCCGTCATGAAGAAGAACTGTAGTTTTAGTCATCTGTTACATTACTGATTTTAGGAACTTCGGATGCTGCACCATAAAACGAAAATAAAAAACTACCATCGCAGTTACCAGACTTAGAACAATTAATAATACATACACTTAATGAATGCTTGTCTCAATTCTAATCAATCTAAAATTACGAGCAAGATGCGTGATATTCATATTAGCGAATTTCAAATCTTTTCTCGTATATTTTTATCTCTAATTTATTCAATGCAATACCTAATTTTCTATAATACTATATCTATGTATTGCAAATGGTTTGAAACTTTTACGATTTATACAATTAATTTAAAACAGCGGATTTATTATTTCCGGTTCATTAATATCTCCCAACAATTCGTTTATGATGCATCGTCCATTTAACGCAATAGTGACCGATGCGAAAATGTTTGTTATCAACCATGCAGAAGAAAATGTGTAAAGCAGACGGTTACTGTTTCATATTACAAGGATTTTAATTTACTTTAGACGATACAGATATAATATCATATTTTGTAACATTGGTATAACAGTGACTTTTATTTCGGAAATTTTTACAGCAACGTGTTAACTCGACTTAATTGGTACATATATATTTACATTAAAAGGAAACTCCACAACACCGACTATAAAGATTTGTGTGGGATGCTTGAAAATTGTTTAGCATATTTTAATTAACTTGACAATTTATAGTGATGCATGGATAACATTAAGTTTTGAAACCTTGTAATTGACCGTAATCACAGAATATACCGAAGCAACCGGATATGTGTATAATTGTCAAGTCCCAGCATCATGCTCTGCTGTTTGATTCTTACAGACAAACAAATAAGACCGACATATGTCATATTCAATATAAATGTGTGAATATGTCCTTATGCCAGCTGACACATTTCAAATCTAGCTCTGCGTGTTGTTCTTGTACAAAGCAGGACTAAGATTTATATATGGCGTGTACATGTTATTAACGCGTAGTTGTTTAACTAATCAATTTGTTGCTTTTTTCCGAAAAGAAAAGTAGAAGTTGATACTTTTTATGTATATTTTTAATCATAGACACATTCACATACAATCTAAACAAAAAATAGTCGCAATGTGGTTTAATCGACTTTTTTCAATATCAGAAATTTCCTGTACCAAATCCGGAATATATCAGTTGTTTCCAATTTCCTTTATGGGTTTAAGCTTTTTATTTTGCGACCTCCCGATATTAAATGTCCAAGGAATTCGTCTTATTTGGTTATATAACTGTTTATTTTCTGTTTGGCGGATGTAGTTGATAAAGTCCGTTTAGCGTGGCTCGGTATCTATGCATCAACCAAATCAGTTGTATTTGTGGCACTTTTTTATTTGTGTGTATGTGCAAATACGTGGTTTTGCTAGTTACACAACCAGGTGTATTCCATCAATTTCAATATAAGGATATTACTTTCCAAAGTCAGATATATGACGCTGTTGCCATTCTTTTGATGAGTTTTAGCTTTCAATTTTTAAATTGGGCTTCCCGATTTAAATGTTTCTTGGCGTTCGTTATTTTTCTATTTTTTTAATATATACCATGATAATGGTAAGAGATAGGAAAGTGACATTTTACAGCTTTTTATCTCTAAAAAAGATTTTTTTCTAAACATTATAGCATCACTGTAAGATTTCTGACACTGTTTAAGTCATCAATGCAACCGTATTACATTACAGTAACTTATGTCCTTATAGAGCTTTCTTACAAATTGACGAAAGGTACGAACGAACGTAAAGGGAGCACGTATTTCATTTCCACAATAACAGTTAAAAGAGTCTTTGTTTTATCCAGTAAAACAGCATTCTTTTCTAAATCAAGTTTATTTTTTCAAAAATAATGATATCGTAAATAATACACGATTTTTATATAATCAAACAGAGAAAAATAGTGTCAAATACACTTACGTCCGATACGTTACTGACGTAAACCACGAGTACACACATTTCCGCGGGATTTTTTTAAGCACGAGTTTCACGATTAACATTTCAATGGCATTATTGAAGTACGTTAGTCTAAAGTTAACGACAAGATTCACATTTATTTTTATTTTTTATAGTAAACTTTCAGCAAATTGTCAAAGTGGAATATGGAGATTTGCTAAAAAAATATGCTACAATGTTTTTAAAAAGAAATGTTTAATAAATCTAGAAAAACAGATTTTGTATATCTAGAAAATAAATCTACAATTTTGTGGATTTTATGATGACGATTTAACAGTACACATGTTTGGAAGATAGACGCAAAGTTGTCACTTATCGTCCAGTGGCTAATATTTCATGAAGGTTCAGGACAATAGGCAAAACGTAATTATACACTAAAACAACCCTTCAATTGCTCCGGTGTATCATATATACACATTAAGGGGGAGCAATGAATATTACCAGGGGAGAGGCAATGATTCAAAAGTTATTAAACGAGCACCAGCATATGGCATAGTTTGAAGATCATCTTGTTTTCTTCATTTACATTTTATTATTTTGAGCGTTGTAAATTTTGAATCAAGGAAGTATTTGTGCTTTGATTTTTCTCATTTTTCTGTAAGGGAAGAAGACAATGTATTTGCTTTGACTTTTTTTTAGGTTAAACAGTGCAACATTGTAATATTGAAGAGGGCCGATTTTTAGTCTATTAGGGGAAATGTTTTCGTCTGACTACTCTATATTTAGGATATTGTGAAGTGTTATCTCCTCCGACCTGGTGGTATCATATTTTAACCTATCGTACGTCCCGAAATCCTAAATATATCCCAAGAAAAATCCAATTTGATAAGTGTCGTTGCATGTAGGATAATTCTCCGAAGTTCCACGACTATAATTATTTAAATATGTCAAAAGAAAGGATCCCTTAAACGAGTCTTACGTATGATTCGTCAAGCATACGTACCTTTCCTCAATTTGTAAGAAAGCTCTATTAAATGCAAATATACCTATATACTATATTTAATATTTGGAAACGATTACATAGTAATGGCTATAATTATGCTGGTAACTATTCTCAATGAGGCGTCTTTTTGTGGATACTGAAGGACAAATAGTTGTGTTTTTCTTTCGTCCTTTTACGCACTGTTTGTCGAGTTTCAACAACATTAAGGTACTGCACCACATTTCTGATAGTAAAATAACTGATTGCAGTATAAAGACATTTTCTTATTGTATTCAGTAATTGATATTGTTTTATGGTTTCTGTTTTATAAATTACGTGAACAATGAATTTGTCGATCATTGATTTGTTGTATTATCAGTCTAACAATAAACATCTTACCGAAACTTATGGCAATATGGGAATGAACCTTTTAAAGTCCGCTTTTCGTACATAATAAGTATATTTAGGTCTTTCCACCTTTCCGTGAAAAGACCTATTGATTTTGTTCTGATAATTATTATTATTATTACTTTTTTTTTCTTCCACCTCATTTTTTTTTTGTGTGTAGTAATGATGTTTCAAAAAATGTCGCTAAGATTTTTGGAATATGATACCGTATAGTTTATACGCTTTAAAATTGACAAAGACATAACCAAATACTTTATGTTGTAAGATTATCTCCACATACACTGTTTTTCTTGTGGCCACTACTCCTTCCCAACCATAAAAGATTACGACAAATTTATTTCACCGAATTGCTCGTTACATCTTCAGGATTAGGAGTTTGATTTTAACCGAAGCTATCAGGAGACTCCATATGAGAGTTATTCCCCCTTATGTATGTGATATCAGTGAAATGCGTTTCTAACTGGTAAACCATAAGTGATAGAGACCTAAGGTCTTTTGATTTGAGGTCTAAAAAAATGAAAATTAGGTCAAAGTCAATGGTCAAGGTCATATTCTAAATTTTGTTTTTGCCTTATTTTGGCTTATTTTGAAGCACATATCGACAAATTATGTTTACTAAATTGTTAGTTGCGATATGCCGTTACTTATATATTTTGGTTGAACGGGTACTTTCACCCATCCTTTATTTAAAATTACGTGTAAAGTGATATAACTCATTACCCATACATATTAAAGACCTAGGGTCTCTTGATTTTAGGAACTTTGTTTGTGGCCTTGAAATTTATGTCAAGGTCATAGGCTAATTGGACATTTTACATTTTGACCTTTGCTTCAAATTCATATTAATCCATCATAAAGCCATAGGAACTAACATTTTAAACTGAGTTTTCATATTTTTATATCAAAATAGATCTTTACTAGTCGAAAGATTTTTAATTATTGTATAATTTCTCTAAATTCTGTATGTATATCTCCTCCCAGAATGAATACACAATTAGAAGTTGCTCTAATGGAGATATTGTCAATATATATACAGTTAAATGTGATGACAATCGGTATGAATCTCTTCGGCTTTTTAAAACACTGTAGCAGGTTAAATACGAGGTATTCATTTGAATTGATAATGAGACCCCGTATCGTGGCATTTAACAAATAAATAATTAAAATCATATTCAGTGTTTTAGATTAACAATTAATCAAGTCAATCTCAACAGTCGAAATAGTACACTTACTATACACAGTTATAATAATTTAAATAATTATTCAGATATATTAGCACTATGTGTCATGTAAACACTTATAAATGGTACCAGGATTAGCATCTTTAAATCCAAAACGTCTATAAGTTTCCCTTCATTAATCGAGTACACAGTTAGCGACTGAACATGCAGAAGGCTTCAAGGAAACTTACACAAATGTATTAAATTCGTGATCTCAGATTGTGTTTCTGATATCTCAAATTACTTATCCGTTATCTAGGTTTTCCCCAAATCTTAATATCTAATTTCTATTCGGCGATCTTTGTGTTCCAATCCGTTATTTCTTTTAGCAATATTTCGGTATTTTTCTATGTGAATGCCGACAAAGGCCGGAGGCTCCTTATTTTAGGTAAACGCAAAAAATGCCGTGGGGTCAATCATGTTTTGTGCGTTCTCAACACTACCCCTATACATTTAGCCATGAATAAACAAACATATTCAATGTTTTCTTTGTTTTTCTTTAAATCCGAGATACTGAACTGGTAATAAAAAACCGTCTGTTTAGAAACTTATTAAATTCATACTTAAGGTTAAGTCCTTTTTAAAAACAAATATTTCATCAGATTTGGGAAACACCTCTCACTTGAATGAATAAATTTCGATTAAATTTACAGCGATGTATATATTGATATTCCTGAGTCTATAGTAGTACATGTATGCAATAGAATCAAACCTGTAATTATATAAACATCACCATTTAGGACCCTCATTACGCCATGTGCACCAAAATAAATGCAAGGTCAAATACATCGTATATTTAGAAGAAATCGTATCTAGAATGTTATCATTAGAATATGACACTGTCCCGTCTTCACTCCCAAGATAGATGGTAACAAAGCTCTCTTTTGTCGCTTACATGAATGACAGTTTAATGTCCAAATCAGCTTAATAGTTGTCAAAACAATAATGCGAATGCTTCAAAAGTTCAGGCAAAACAAACTGGAATTAGTACCGATATGTTAATGATTTCCTAGTAACTTATGTATTGTAGCCCGAAAAATCAAAACCGTAATAAAGAGAAAGCTTTCCACTACTCATTTACATATCAAATAGAGTGTAAAGCTATTTTATAAAAGCTATCGCTGGTTC
Source organism: Mytilus edulis (assembly GCF_963676685.1). Classification (NCBI taxonomy): domain Eukaryota; kingdom Metazoa; phylum Mollusca; class Bivalvia; order Mytilida; family Mytilidae; genus Mytilus; species Mytilus edulis. Next base: position 64,997,893 of record NC_092350.1, on the reverse strand, counting down.
TTACATGTAGATTGTTCATATATATGACATGTGAATGGATGCACAGACAATACGGTACGTTATCAAACATTTTCTTGAAAGACGGTCTTTTCATACAATAAAATGCCCTTAACCTCCATTTTATAGCTTTTTTGCGTCAGACATAAACCTCAAGATAACATAAAACGCTTATTTAAAATTGTACATGAATCGACACATTTTTATCTAAATTGTTGTTGTTGTCAAAATCTTTAAACTTGTATCGATACACGGTAGGTTAAAACTTAGAATGAATGTTCACCGTTTTACCTGACTGCTCATTGATTCTTTATGAATTGTCTTCCGTTGTACTAAATTGTGACTAGCCTTTGGCAACAACAAAAGCACATGAATATGTGTTTATCTTTTATATTTACTACACAAACACATTTTTGTTAAAGTCAATGAAAAAAATAGATATGAGTTGACGATTGCAGTAGTATGGTTGCTCACGAGGAGACTATCATAACCAGAGTTCAAAGTGGTCCAGCTGATATCATTTATTTGTAAATCTTACGAACGACATAAAATGTTGGTAAACTGTTATGGAATGTACATTTTACAGATGATAGGGGATATGTTCCTCATGTCGTTCTCCTTTTAGTCGAATGTGACCATCGCGTTATCAATTTATTTTCGACTTACGAGTTAGAATATTCTTTTTGTATCTTTCTGATTGTAGTATGATTGAAGGGCGAATGAATATACCAATATTATATAGAATGGTTTTAATATTATGATAATAAAAATAATAATTCTGTCCACTTACAACAAACCGCAGGATTTATCATATTCATTTGTACGAGATAAGGAATATCTTGTGTATTTTACCATTTATAAGACAATGTATTAATTTAAAGAGAACCAAGAAGGCGATTTGTGAAGTGCAACATATTCAAAGTACAAATTATATTTAAAATAAACAATGTTTTCCTTGTACATTTAAATTTGAACAACAAGATACAAATGAATGAAAAACATGAAACGATAGAACAAGAATACATAATACAATTGATACCCTATGGAGAAGTCAACTAAGCCTTCAGGAAATATTTAATGAAATCAATCGTTCCTTCAAAACAAAAACCAAGCGCTTTTTTCAAAAATAGAAAACATGAGTTTCATTGAATAAGAGAGGCAAAAGATACGATCGGGAGAGTCAACTCATCAATCGAAAATAAACTAACAACGCCATAGCTAAAAACGACAAACCTATATAATAACCTTAATCATAACTGCTTTTTAGTGTTGTAAGTGAACATACATTATGCAACTTGTTTTGAGACCTTTATTAGTTCTCATTCATCCGATGTAATAATTAACAACGACAAAACTTAATAACTAGACAACTAACTAGATGACTAATGACAAGAATTCAGACAGGAAAACCAACTGAATACTACGGTCTTATCTATATACAAACAACCGGAAAATGATATAAATCAAACTAACACACCATCACCACTAAACAAAAGGCTTTTCAATCATCTGTAATAAAACTTAATGGTCTAGTATGAAATTAAATTTATATAACACATTTATATTTTGAAAATAATAAAAATGAAAAAAATGATTATTTTTGAGAAAAAATAATAAGAACTCGTTTAGTAACTTATTTAGCGGACAAAAAATATATTTATACAATGTACTTTCTCACTTCTGTTTGACCAAACACCTGGTATATTAGTCGTGGTATACTTCCAACATATATAGACCAGCTACAACGTGGTTTATAAATAGTCTGGACATTTAACGACCAACTATATTATCAACATTTACTGACCGCTTACATGGTCCATTACCGACATCTATTGACCAAATTTAAAGCCTATAAGTAATATGTACAACCCAATTACATAGTCTATAACCATATAGTAGTGATCCAAATATTGTCAGTAATATATATTGACAAGATTAATGGTTTGTTACCAGCAAATGTTGAACAAATAATGATCTAGTGCCAAAATACATGGTTTTAAAGTAACATGAATCACCTAAATACATGGTATGTAACTAACATCTGTTCATGCAAGTAGATGTTCTATAATAATCATGTATCATGTTTCTTGACCTACTTGGTATATTGTCAACTTCTATTCACAAAAGTACATGATATGTTACTAAAATTCGTTGCCTCATTAGACTGTCTATAAGTAACATCAAATGACCATGTACACGGTGTATGAGTACCATTTATTGAAAAAAATGGTCTGGTAACAAACATATATTGACAAATTCCAGGGTCTGTAAGTAAGATCTTAAAACCAAATATATGGTTTATACTGACCAGCTACATAATTGTGCTATTAAATTTTTTACCGTTTTTTTTTAAATAAAACACAATGTATTGTGTGTCTGAATCTTCAGTTCCCCAGACCGTTTAAAAAAAACATGAATTCACCAGGACAAAAAGTCAAACTTGTGTTAAAAAGACACACAACCTCCATTGATAAATACAAACAAATAAATAATAATAGTTTAACATTTTAAATACTTGCTATCATGTCTGTTGTATTTTAGAGCGACTGTTCACGTTGTAAGATGATAGAAATAGCTGAACGTTTTTGTTAAGCTTTTCTGAGTATAAGTTGTCATAGATAAATACAAGTTTTGAAATCTGCATATCATGGTACGACATACCTCTATAATAAACATGAACATTGAACATAAGCAATATCTTATTATATTAATTAGCATTGTAAAACAAAATAGAGGCAAAAGAAAAAATTGATGGTAAGCCAATTTCCAGGAAGTTTTTTTTTTAATCATATTAAGCATAGTACGTATGAATGCATTCCAAGTTAACAATGATAATGAAAGTAACAGACATTTATTATGAATTGTAAGATTCCATCAGTCAGATTGATTTCGTAAACTTTCTCATTGACTACAAATGCAGATCACATTAGGATACTTCAAAAGATGAGAGTCTACATGTGAATAATACTAATTGCAAAACAAAGGATAAAAATGTCTCGTAACACAGAATCATTGAAATTTGCACAGCAACAGCTAATAAACACAGGAACAGTGTAATGTATAGATGTTCCTCAAATCAAAATTAGAGTGACGTCTTCAGAATTCAAAATATGAGAATGAATAGAACAGATGATTTTGTCTTCAATCAATCAGTTTTCTAGTAAAGCCAACTTCAAATGTTGAATTTCGAAAGGAATGTTCATCTCGTCAGTGAAATCAAAGTATGATAAACGTGTATCATCTATCTCCGACGGCACATCACACGTTTCGAGTAAAATGATAAATAGAGAGTCCGATCTTTTCTGTAGTATTTCTGTAACTATCGGCTTTAACAAACACCATTCCCTCGTCAGTAAGTCTTTAGATAGAACAAGTATGCTTGTTCGACTTTTATTGATACCGTCTATTGTAGTCTTCAACAACGATGAACTGGATTCATAATCGATACCAGGAAAACCTAAAATAAGTTTTAAAAAGAATGAGAATTGAATTGGGAATATGTCAAAAAGACAACAACTCACACAATAATAAACATAACAGCTAAGTGTAAATTGTCGTTTTGTAATGATTGTTTCCGTAATGTATGTAATGTATGTGTAATATGACAAAACAAATACGTTTGTTCATATTTTACAGTCACAGGTCAGTTTCATCAAATAACGTGAGTAATTGCTTTATTCACTTACGGTGAAACAGTAACAAACTAAAAATGAACAATGCGAAAACAGAGTTTATTCTCTTTGGCAGTCGACAACAACTCTCTAAATGTCAGACAAAAGAAATAATCATTTGTGGAGATGTTATAAAATCAAAAACATGTATACGGTACTTAGGAGCTTTTCTGGATGAGACTCTAAACTTCAAAGACCATATTACTAAAAAATGTAAGACAGCAATGATGAACTACTACAAAATAAAGTGCATAAGATCCTATCTATCGAAAGAAGCAACTGAAACTTTGGTCTTATCTTTGGTTATTTCACATTTAGATTATTGCAATGTTATACTTTTTGGAGTTTCACAAACTGATTTATATAAATTGCAACGTATACAGAATATGTGTGCCAAACTTGTGTTAAACCGTTCTAAGTATGACAGTGCCAAGCAGGCATTGTTTGACTTACACTGGCTTCCGATCAAAGCCAGAATTACATTTAAAATCTTAACATACATGTACAACTGTCATGTAGGTAATGCACCGTCTTATTTGATCAATTTGTTAAATCCTCAAGTGTCGAAACGTTCATTAAGGTCGTCAGAGTCATCTATTGGTTGTTATGCAGTCCCATATAACAAAAAGAAAACTTTTTCAGATAGAAGCTTTAGTACTACTGGGCCAAAATTGTGGAATGAACTAGGTACAAATGTAAGAAACTCTGAATCTTTGGATATTTTTAAATGTCGGTTGAAAACATTGTATTTCCAAAATTATTTTGAACTTTTCTGACTTTTTTCTTGTGTATCACAGTATAAATTTTCAATTTTTGGTATTGTACATACATATTGTATTTTTGTTTAGTATTTTTGTATTTTATATGTCATTTATGTACAACGCCATTGAATACATATTGTATATGTAGAAATAGGCGTTTAATTAAGTTTTCATGTTTCATGTTTCAATATCTTCTTTATATTCTGGCAAAGAAAAAATTTCAAAATGCTGTGTGCACAGTTGTTGGACGTAGATCATGAAGATTGATGCCTGACAATTAGGACAGCCACCGAAGGTAAGATAGATGTATGTTACAAAACGGTAAAGTTTCTTTTAAAACAGGCAACAGTGTCGTTCATCAAACAGTTGCATCTTTTATATTTATCGAACGAAGAGTTTGTATGGTTACCTACATGAAAAATTTGATATCAATTTTGACAAAGGCTGAACATGAACACATTTGAATCCTACTACATTTTAAATATTAGTACCAAAGACTTATAACTAAAAAAATGTCTTGTAAGATTACAGATATTCTTAAAGTTAATATTGCTACCTGCAAATTTACTGTCACCATCGACCATTTGTATTGCAAGCTGATGCTGTAGGAAACATTGAATCCAACCAGATTTAACTTTACTCATGATAAAACAGTAATCAAATCTATAGTTCTGTAGGACATCCGCAGGTTCAATTTCAATTGGATTTCGTTGAAGCAGGCTTGCTTCGTTTACGTCATATTCATTGTGGTTTGTTGTAGATTTGCTGTACTTTGTAGCGCCGAACTGATCAGCGGTTATGACATTTTTCCTGAATAAGATAGTTTCCAAACACTTTGCGATTTCAACCTGCGGAGTTGTAAGTGGAAATGTTTGTAAGAAAGTTAGAAATTTCGAAAAATATATTAGATATACCTTCCCCTGAAAGTTGGACACTAAGTCACGAAGAAATTCTACATCTTTTCTTTTTCTGGCTATCAATGTTAAAACGTGAATAAGCTCATCATACACAAGTGAGTTATCTACCATATCTACCAATCTAAATATTGAAAAGCATAATTTTTTAATATTTCCAAGGCTATCTGACAACAGGAGAGCTATTTTATGCCATTCTGTGGCGGTTCTAAAATCTCCCATATCAAAATAGATCATTCCAAATGAGTAGGCTGTCTGGTAAGTATAACCCTTTGCACGAAAGCATTGATTTAAATAATCTAGGGCTGCATTTAAGTAGCTGTTGCTTATAACGGCTGCTGGACCATAAAGGTAGTATTTTGGAAATTTAGCAAGTCTCTGACAAATTTCAGCAACTGTATAGACATCCCTCACGCTCATCTTATTCTTTATTAGAGCTTTACCGTCCTCTAGTGCCTTTTTCAAGACATCTTTCTTTCTATCGAGGGGGAGACTTTGCAAAGAGGACAATTTAAGATATACTTTCATTCTCGTCGAAAAGGTGACTTGGTGCATGCAAGGGCTTATTGATATAGATAACGATAACACTTTATCAGCTCTGTCTAGAAATTCATAGATTTTCTCATCATTTCTAGTCGAACCATACTTGACTAATATCCATAGACTCATACCCTCTCGACGAAGAATAACCTCATCATTTTGTAGTTCAGCATTTGCAAGTTCAAAGGATAGCATTGGACTCATAAGTATGGATTGGAATTGTTCATTGTTGCTCAATAAGCTGTATTTGGGATTTGCGTCCGACGTTGAAATCAAGATATGGCCAATATATGCATATGAACGAGCTCTATATATGGTAAAGCATCCGTTGTCTTTTGGTAAATTCACAATTACTGACCAGAATAGTTGAACAGCCTTTTCACGCATGGATAATTTGTTGTAGGCGGCTTCACTAATGCCAGGCAGTCTGCTGCAAGCCAGTTTGTCCACAGGATTGTGCATGCGTCTAGTGTGGTTAGAACCATAGGTTCTCTATCACCGCTGGCTAGCCTGCTTTTGCAGGTGAAAAGAAAGCCGAGTGAGTAAGTCTTTCTGACAGTACATAGCCTCTGCATTATTCAAGACTTCTACAATGCCTCCTCGCGACAACACACGGTAACTAGGAGCTAGCATCCTAGGCATTATTGTAGAGGATCTCGGAGCAGCAAGGGCCCCAGAGATGCAGTGTGTAGGCCCACCGGCGTGTGGACATGCCCTAACACTCATCAACCTTGCCCCAGCTATGGGTAAATAGCTGGTCAGATGAAGATCATAGCTCTGTTAAAGCAGTTCATCTAAGAGAAGGAAAACTCGATATAAAACCAATGGCAAGATGGGAGTCATAAGCTTTGGCTAGCGACTCATCTAGAGGAAGGAAACCTTGATGAATAAATCCCTGGCCCTCCTGGTAAGGAGGTTGTGCGCTGGGCTAGCTACTCAGCCACGGAAAGAAACTTATGCTACAGAAACAGAAACAAGGGAAAATCAATTAGTTCGGTGTAGACAGATGGAAACCTCTGCAGGAATGCAGCCTATGACGAGCGACAAGACTCCGACAAACTCTATTCTGTCTCCTAAACAAACGTTAAAATTTGGTTGTTGGAATGTTAGAACTATGAACGAAACAAGCAGAACTGATCAAACAATTAAGGAAATGAAGAGATTCAAGCTTGACATACTGGGTGTTAGTGAATGCAGATGGACTGATTCAGGAAAATTTAAACATAATTCAGGTACAGACATTTATTATTCAGGACGTACAGATGGTAGACACCAGGAAGGAGTAGCTATTCTATTGAGTAAGAGGGCAAGCAAGTCTGTTGTAGAATGGATAGCAATAAATGAAAGAATAATAAAAATACGAATGAAGACCAGTTATGGACACATGACCGTTATCCAATGCTATGCCCCAACAAATGATTATACAGATAATGAGAAAGAGATTTTTTATGATAAATTAAATCAGATCATAATGGATACACCAAAGCATGATGTACTTACCATCATTGGAGATTTTAATGCAAAAGTAGGTTCAACTAACATAGGTTCAGAAGAAGTGATGGGAAAACATGGGCTTGGAGAAATTAACAACAATGGTGAAAGATTAGTGGAGATGTGTACTATGAACAATCTGATAATTGGGGGAACAATCTTTGAACATAAAAACATACATAAAGCCACATGGGTGTCTCCAAATGGGAAAGTGAAAAACCAGATCGATCACATACTGATTAATAAGAAATGGAGGTCATCATTATTAGATGTGAAAGTGAAAAGAGGTGCAGATGTATACAGCGATCATCACCTAGTCATTGGAAAGATCAGACTAAAATTAAGAAAAAATAAATGCAAAACACCAAGCAAGATCATAGACTTTGGAAAACTTAAACAACCTGAAATACAACAAAACTTCAATATAGAACTGAAGAACAGATTTGAGGTCTTACAACTTGAAGAAAATGAGATTGACATAAACTCTAAATGGCAACATATGAGTGAAATTTATTTAAAAACAAGTGAAGACATCTTAGGTTACAAGAATAAAGAAAGAAAGGAATGGATATCTGAAAAAACCTGGGCTCTAATTATGGAAAGAAAACTGTTAAAATCAAAAACCAACCAAGCAACAGGAGAACAACAAGAGAGAACAAAAGATCTATACAATAGTAAGGAAAAGGAAGTGAAAAAGAATGCTAAGGCAGACAAAAAGGCATACATAGATAAGATTGCAGAAGAGGCTGAAAATGCATCTAAAGTTGGAGATATGAGAAAGCTATATAACATTACAAAACAGCTTAGTGGCAGAGTAAATACCAACAGTACTTACATCAAAGATAAAGATGGTCAGACAATATGCAAATTTGAGAAACAACTGGAAAGATGGAAAGAGCATTTTGAAGAGGTGTTGAATAGGCCTGAACCAGAAATCTCAGTTGACAGGACAGAGGAAGCTCCACCACCAATAGAAATAGAAATGGGACCCATAACAGATGATGAGATCAAAGCAGCCATTAAAAAACTTAAAAACAACAAAGCTCCTGGGGTAGATGGCATACCAGCAGAAGTACTAAAATCAGACATAAATCTCAACGTGAACATCCTACATGATTTGCTGAATGAAATATGGGAAAAAGAAATACTACCTACCCAGTGGAAAGATGGTATCATCATAAAACTACCAAAGAAAGGTAACCTTACAGATTGTAACAACTGGCGTGGAATTACTTTACTATCAGTGCCTGGTAAGATACTTTGTAGAATAATTTTAGAACGAATCAAAGACAAAATCGATACCATTCTACGGGAAGAACAAAGTGGATTTAGAACAAACCGTGCATGTATAGATAACATCCTCATACTGAGAAATATTATAGAACAGGCACTAGAATGGAGGTCACCCATATATATAAATTATGTGGATTTCGAAAAAGCCTTTGATAGCGTCCATAGAGAGTCACTCTGGTACATCATGAGTATGTATGGAATTCCACAAAAAATAATTAACATCATTATGGAAATGTATGATGGTTTTAGATGTGCAGTCAGACATGATGGAAAACTATCAGATTGGTTTTTAATAACATCTGGAGTAAGACAGGGATGCATAATATCTCCTTTTCTCTTTATATTGGTGGTTGACTGGGTAATGAAGAAGACAACAACTGAAAATCATGGTATACAGTGGGGACTAACAACATTTTTGGAGGACATGGACTTTGCTGATGATATCAGCCTCTTTTCTCATACACATGAACACATGCAGAAAAAGACAGATAAAGTAACATCAGAGGCAGCAAAAGTAGGACTGAAGATAAATGTAAAGAAAACTAAGGTGATGAAGATAGGTACAAAGAACAATAAAGCAATAACAGTGAATGGAAAAGAACTGGAACAAGTAAACTCATTTAATTATCTTGGTAGTAGAGTAAATGCAGAAGGAAATATTGAAGAAGAAGCTAACATCCGTATTGGCAAAGCAGCTTCTGCATTCAAAAACCTGAATAACATATGGAAAAACAACAAAATATCCAGAAAGACAAAGATCAGATTGTATGTGAGCAATGTAAGATCAGTTCTGTTGTACGGTTCAGAAACATGGAAAACAACCAAAAAAGTAGAAAGTCGAATTAGAGGATTCGAAGGACGCTGTTTGAGACGAATAATTAACATCAGATGGCCAAGTGTAATTTCAAACAGTGAACTATCAGAAAGAACAGGTGTGAAGAATATAGTGAATGAAATCATGAGAAGGCGGTGGAAATATATTGGACATATACTGCGAATGGATAACAACCGGCATGTGAAAAAGGTATTGACATGGACACCGCAAGGGAAAAGAAAGCCTGGAAGACCGAAAGGCACATGGAGGAGAGATATAGCAGCAGAGATAAAAAGACATGGATACACCTGGAAACAAATAGAAAGAATCGCGAAAGATAGAACGAGTTGGAGGTCCCTTGTTGATGCCTTATGTGTTCAAGAACATGAAGAGGATTAAGTAAGTAAGTATGTACCCTCGAAGGCCACGAAAATTGGTATCCAACACACAATAATAAACCCACAGTACGGCTAAACATAGACCAGTAATTGGATGATTTATTCACCATTTTTACTTTTATTGATGATTTTAAAATTTGCAATATTATGTGCTAATGTAAATCGTGAAGAACACTGCAGAAGAAAAATAGATAAATAAAAAGCAAAATCATAATTCGTTGCACAAAGAGGGTTGTTTATCATGGAAAGTTGGTAATTATCAACTGATTTATTCAATAATATTTACAACATTTCTTTAATTGACTATTTATTATACTTTTATTATGAATCGTTACAGTTAAAAATTATGATAAATAATCTAAAGAACTAACCATACCATAGTGTATCCGACACATTCTAGCTCGTTGTAATTGAATCACTGTCATGCATGTACTTGCAAACAGGAGGACCCAGACGAAAACTACGTGATGAATCATGTCTATTTTTTCAATTTTTGGAAAATACATATTGACATTTGTTGAATTAGTGTTACTTCGTAAAGCAATTGACTAAATGTGTCAAGCCTGTATTTTAAATAGAAATACAATGAACTTCAAATCAAGTTGGCATATACCCATATAGACGACATTTTAATTAAAACGTATGTCTGTTCGGATATATTTTCAATAAACTGACGACCTTTAACACATATTATATGTAGTATACAAAACATACTACGTTACTGCTTAAAATATTAACAAAACAATGTAATATGTACTTTAATAAGTTTGAATTTACGACTTGATGCATTTCGTTCAAAGTTATGGAAATAGATCCAAAGTAGCACATATTTGTACATTGCGTACGGTTTCAAAATTGAAGGAAAGAAAACAGTGTCAACTTTTGTGAGGTTGTTTATAAAGGGAAGCTAGTATATTAAAGTGGTAGTACGACTCATGATCATGTGGTACAAAAATAACACTTAAAAGTACAAACAATAGTTTTTTAACAGAGATCATTGATACTTTGACTCAGAAACAACAACTATACAAATAACACAGCGATTATATCAGCTTCATTGGAATGTTTAGATGATCATATCATATCATATACTGGATTACTCTTGTTAATCCTAACCTATCGACCAGAATTTTTTGATAAGTCACATATGAAGAAAAATAAATAATTTTATGAAAACTTGTCATCTCTGATTTGAAATAGACATTTTAACATGCTGAACCGAAGAGGGATTAAGACAGTAAAAATGCTGACAGGGGTAACTAAAACTTCAATACTTGGGATTCTTCGTTGAATTGCTTCCTTATGAGCAGTAACCCTATGATAATAAAGCTCAACTGGTTGATAATACATATCCCTTATGCATGTTCTGTTGGATGGTTGCTCAATTGAAATTCATGGAAGAATGAATCTTCATACTTTATTTGGCTTTTTTAACTTTTGGAGATTCGAGCGTCACTGATGAGACTTTTGTAGACGAAACGCGTGTCTGTCGTAATTACAATATTTACTCCTGGTATTTCTGATGAGTTTATCTATTTAATTGTAAAGTTTTATTCTTATCTATTGTCCTCTTCTAGATGTAAGCCATCAGGGAAGACATACTTAAATGAATCTTGCACTACATTTGAATTTTGATAAGATATAGGCGTACATTATATTTACCAGAATTTAATTGTTTTCGGTAAGAGCTAGCTAGGTTAACATCTATATATATATAGCGGAACGTAAGGTTATCAACCTTACTAATGTTATTCATTCTTTCTTATGAGCTCTGTTATGAACTTTGTCTCGTATTAACAATTGAACAAGGTGAACAGATAGCATGCACTTATACATGTATATACATTTTTATAATAAATATTATGAGAGATGTCACGATTTGAAATAAGACAACAACCATAAGATTCTAAGAAACAAGATGGGGCATGTTTTGAAATCAGACAACAATCATGCAGAGTCAAACGATGTGAAGGTAAACAAATTATTGTCATTGTACGTACTGACTTCAAAAAAATCGGAAAACTATTACGTTAATGATTTTGAAGGTCTTTAGTTTTTTTTCGACTTCACTACCTATTTTTTGCCTGATGTAAACCGCGCGCGCGCGTCTCTATCTATTCGGCCAAGCATTGCACAAGGTCATGTTTCTTTGACCAATAAAAAAGTTTTCCTACTACATTCATTGAATGATAGATGTGCACTAATTGATAATTTAGTCTCAGAAGCGTTTCTTTATCAGTTGTTTGTGGCTTTGAACTAGCTGTCAGAAACTGCAAGTACACTTGGGTCTGTTATTTGTGTCTTTTTGTTTTTGGGACATACAAGTACCCGGCCACGTACACTCAGTGTTTTTGTTATATGTATTTTTATTTATCCATCTGAGAAGATAAGTCTTTTTCAACTGATATTTATAGTTCGTTTTGATGCTACACTGTTTCACCAATCTCCTAGGTAATGGCCTGTAATTCAGTCTTTGTTAAATATAAAGAAAGAAAAATCAATATAACACTACCCAGACAACTACCAGATTTTTCAACACAGACATTTTATAATTCATAAAATTTGAATCAGTCTTTACGCTTTAGATATGCTTTGTAAGTTCTTCATCTTTCATTGGATAATAATATGATTATCCAATAAGATTATCCAAACAATGCGAAAACGTAAAAACAACTTAAAAAAAATCAAACACGGTAACAAGTGTGATCAGGTGGATGCACGAAATATGCATGTGTGTTAACGGTCTGAAAATAAAACAGGAATATAACAAATTACTATAGCATTAATGTTACTTAATTTGCTTCACCATGATAACAAATGATGTTTTCTAGGGGATATAAAAAAGAAGATGTGGTATGATTGCCAATGAGACAACTATCCACAAAAGATCAAAATGACTCAGACATTAACAACTAACGGCCTTCAACAATGAGCAAAGCCCATACCGCATAGTCAGCTATAATAGGCCCCGATAAGACAATGTAAAACAATTCAAACGAGAAAACTAACGGCCTTATTTATGTAAACAAATATGAACGAAAAACAAATATGTAACACATAAACAAACGACAACCACCGAATTACAGGCTCCTGACTTGGGACAGGCACATACATAAATAATATGGCGGGGTTAAACATGTTAGCGGGATCCCAACCCTCCCCCTAACCTGGGACAGTGGTATAACAGTACAACATAAGAACGAACTATACAAATCAGTTGAAAAAGGCTTAATGGACAAAACTACAAGTAGACGTGGCCGGGTATTTATACATCCCGACACAAAAAGACGCAATTAACAGATCTGAGAGTACTCGCAGTTATTTGACAGCTAGTTCAAAGCCACTAACAACTAATAAAAAATCATGCATCTAAGACTAGATGCTTGTTAACAATCAGGTTGAATATCAGAAACCTACAAACAAAGAAAAAGTTGTTAAAACCAAAAAGGATAAAAATGTTAAGCAAACATCGGAAACATAATTAATAAGTTGGCTCAATATGTTGAAATGATGACAATTTATATATCCTTTGTGATACTGGAGGTAAAAAGTGTTAAACATATGAAACTCGGTAAAACATCGAGTGTCTGACACCAGAAAGAACAAACATGATAGTCAAATTCGGGCAAATAATCTCAAAAATGGCGTAACTTGTTCCTCGTATTTCAAAAAAAAACACGGGCTTGTTATAAAATAAAGATGGTTTCAGTTTTTGAAAATATTCATAAAATACACATTTTATACTATGTAACGTTCAATTTTGCATTTGATTTTCAGAAAGTAACAACTTACTTTCATTTCTGTTCGTTGTTATTATTGACTAGTGTTCAAACTACATATCTTTGTCAAGTGTTACATAATGATAACATGTTGAAGTATGGTGTTAATCTGATGAAAATAAAACTAATACAAATTTGTTGTCAAAGCTTGACATGCACTTAGTATTGTACTGATAATGAAACACTTGCAAAAAACAAATAGGTAATATCATGACAATTGTAATGCAAATCAAGGTTTACCCGTTCTTTCAAACAAAAAAGGGCACATTTATCTAATAGTAAATCATCAAAAAGTTGCATAGCTATTATTGATTTGTTTTATCTATCTAAATGATATATTACGTCGTTAAATTTCAAGGACACAAATTGGTTACAATATTTGTCCTCATGGAAGAAATAATACAGATTATTGTGTAACATGTAAAATAAATGGTTTCATTTTCCACTCATTTATTGCATGTATTTAATATTTGAAGTTGTTAAACTTTAACGACATTTGATTTACTACGAGTTAGTACCGTAAAATTTTATTAGTTTGAAATGTTTTACATTTGTGATTGCGGGGCCTTTTACAGGTGACTTTGCGGTACACACCTTGAACATTGGTGAATGCCGTACGGTGACCTATAGCTGTTAATGTCTGTGTTTTGTGTCTCTTGTGAAGAGTTGTTGCATTGGCATCATATCATATCTTCAGAAAAAAAACCAGTTAATTTAAGAATGTTAGAAGATACTTTGACTAAAATCTGGCATATTATCTATGAAAATTTTAATTTTTAACTGTTTACATCCATAATTCTCATTTGAGTTTTTCTTTTTAGTCTACTTATTTTTGATTTTATAATTGTTCGTTATAAATAATCTATTCATTTTGATATTTTCCTGCTTTAAAAGTGAGCTTTATATACAATTTATTGTATGTATCACACACGTCAAAGTTTAAGGTTGTTGCAGTCATTAAGACAACTATGTACTAAACCTATGCTAAACATATTGACGGGTCAGATACGCCATTTTTATTAATTTTCAATATCTTTCCATAAATGTCCCGATACATCAGGACCCACTTTATTGAGTGTAGCAGATTCAGCAGGGAAAATGTGTAACCATACACCACTTTCCCTAATGTCAAAGCTTTGGTCGATGTTTTACGACTTAATTGAGTGTCGCAGATGCAGCCGGGAAAAGATGAACTTTTTTTTGCTTTCTATTCCAGTTGGAAATCTTTTGGAAAATATAATAAGGTGATTTCATAATAAATGGAAATTCAAACTCATAAGTAGAAAATAACTGACAATGTCATGACTAAAATAAAAGAGACAAACAAACAAACAAACACCTGTCAATAATACAAAAAACTTAAACAAACAAAAAATGGGTAACACAAACCACACCAAATGTATTGGGATGAAGTTATGTAATATATGTACACGTGCTACTATGATATAACTGTACAACATGGAATCATACAGTGAGTTTCTAGATGCGACAAAAGAAAATAAAACAACCTTAGTGCACCAACAAAATTGTAAACAAAAAAAACATGATAAAATCTATTGCAATAAACCCGTCCTAGTTCTTGACATAACTGTTTTAGATAAAAAGTTGTAAAACAGCTGATAAAAGATCAACATTGCGGTTTATCGTCTAATAATAGTCGTTATTTATCAATTTTAATCTCTACAATTTAATTATAATAATAGATTAAAGACTATCTGTTATCGTCTAATGTTGATATCCTTTTGTGTGTTTATATTCATCTACTACAAATGGAACTCTCTACATCAAGCAAATATTGTGCTATACATCTGAATTAAGCTAAAACTTAGTTAGAAAATTCAATTCAAATTATAACATTATAATTAATCAAACTTTTAGCTTCCTCTAAAACTCATAATGAAAATTCAATCCGACTCAAAATGAGATGTACGGCGACAAATTTTAACCATTATATACTCCTAAGAAGATTCGAACTTTCTTCCGATACAAAAGATTGATTGTATGATTGATTGACTGTGATAAATATTATGATTGAAAGTGTATAGTAAACATTCTAAAACGTGGTGTATATTCAACTTCTCATACTGTGGATTCATTTATTTTCGTGGGTACAGATTTTCGTTGATTGCGAAAATCTTCCATTTTTGTGGATATGTGATTTCGTGGTTCTGCTCAAGTTTCAATACAACTTTAAGGAAATTTGTTTTTTGTTGAACATTTAAATTCGTTGTTCACCTGACCCAGGAAACCCACGGAATTGGGTCCAACTTATAATAATGAATCCACAGTACCTAAATTCAAGTAATTTGGAATAGTTATAGACTTGTGCAATCAATTCAATTGCTTGTAGAATGAAGGACATATAGAATAAAAACATTGAATGACACTCGAAACCGTGTATCATATTATCATTTATTAAACTGAAAGCAAAGCCAGTTTCAAATTTTGAATTTCCATAGGGATTTTCTTCTCGTCGGTGAAATCAAAGTACAATAAATGTTCAGAATCTATTTCTGGCGGCACATCACAATTATCCAGTAAAATAACCAATAAAATGCCATGTCTTTTCTGTAACGTTTCTGTAATTATTGACTTCAGCACGCACCACTCTCTGGTCAAACAATCATTTGAAAGAACCAGTATGGCCTTTCGACTTTTATTGATACCGTTAATGGTCGTCTCCAATAACGTTGAACAGGAGTCATATTTGATAGGCTCTGAACAAGCTAAAACGAATAACAAATTATTAAAAGTATCAAACATTATTTAGATAGTAACAGTTAATGGTTGGGCCTTCGTTTTGTTTTTCTTATTTTGTCATTTTTTATTGACTATCTCTTCATTAATTTACTCGGAGATCGGTACATTAGTTGAACTGCTTAACAAGATGAAGTCTAACCAATGCTTTTACTTTATACGCGAGGTATGAACATCATCTCCCTGTAATATAGTGGAAGATATTAGCAGGCAAAATCGAGGGAATTGTGCAAAAGATGATACAAGCATGAAAATTACCACAAAGCATCATTATTATATACTTTTAAAAAAACAACTGCTGGCCATTAAAAAAAATCATTTTTTCAAGATGGCCACCGCCGTTTTCTAAAATGGCTGTTTTTTCAGTTTGAAAATACCGATTTTTTCTGGAAAACTTTTCGTTTACCTTCTTTTAGTGAAAAACTACTGTCAGGTTTGGTAGCTACCTTCCTCATATGTGAATAATTCACTAGACATGAATATTTGACACATACAGGGTTTGCGCATGCGCGAAAATGTTACAAAATTCATTAAAAAATATTTCAACTATTTTATATAAAATAAGTCATTTGGGATTTTCAATGATATTATGATCTGGTTTGATAACATTTTTCAAGGTTATGACACATATGATTTAACAATTTTGCGCATGCGCAAACTATTTATTGACATAATGAGTGATTTGTATGCACTACCAGGGCAAACTGGTATAAATCGTACTTCATCTCATTACTCTAAAAAGGAAGTAAGTGTAAAATCTATGATGCCACTGTTTAAAAACAAGCCCATTCAGTTGCAATAATCAGGTATTTGATGGATAAGACGGAAAAGGTGGTAAAAACGAGAAAAAACATCGATAGTAACGGCAGATCAGCCACTTTTGGTAATGGATATTCAGTGGGAATTGTCTGATTTGTACAGAGGATTGTAAGGTGGATTTCACATTGAAATGACTTGTTATAAAATTCTGGGTGATATATAATGTGAAGGTAGATGGACACATGTGTCAGGTGTCCTCACTAAAACCAGTATTGCAACACATAGAACGGCATATTCTTGTATGTATGTTCAAATGTACCTAGGACTAGACACGCGCATCAGATAACTCTATGTGTTTTAGCTTGAAAGGTATATATCGGCTTAAGAAAGCTAAACACAGAAATTATAATCATGTCATGACTCTGTGACGTTCAATGATTTGATAGACTGGCGTAAGAAAATATAGTCATCTCTACCACAGTTCAATTCCTGGCGTTAAATTATAAAATAAGAACTTCTTGTGAATTTGCTAGTATGCTCATTTCATGAGTCAGATTTTGTACAAACAGTCCATATAAAGCATGATACTGTATTCATTTAGGTCTTGATCGTGTAACATATTCTCGATCGCGACCGACCTTCTCCGAGATATGGCTTTCCTTCTCTTAAGTCACCCACAGGTGGCAATTGATTTTGAAAATGATAATTTTATTGTACGTAAGACCAGAAAATATTTTTTCTTATAACACAATTGATCAGACAAAAACAGAATAATGCAATTGTAAAGGGCGATGTGTTGTCAAAGGTTTAACCGAAGCCCTCATTTAGACGTATTGATGATAGCTAGACCAGAAGTCAGTAGACTATCAGATGAATTTGCAAGATCTAGTAGTTTGAGGCATTCTATAAAAGATGAACGACTTAATGAACACAAAAGGATTTCTTTAAAAAGATCAAAGGCAAATAATTTGTAGATCGTTTGAAGCAAATACAAAACGAAGGAGAACCGGTTTCTTATAAACAGATCAAAAAGAACAACTTCCTATTATGTCGGTAAAATAAAACTGTAAACATTTTTGTAAAAAACAAAGCTAGAGAACCTTAGATATCTTTTCTAGACTTTTATTTCTTGTCGCAGTGGACACATTGATTTGGAATATTTCTTAATCTATAAAGACAAACTGCTCCTCCGTTTTTGTCTTCGGATGTCATTTTGAACAGTGGTATTAAATCGGTGCAAATGGATAAACTTGAAACATTTTGCAATTTGCAGATCCAAATTCTGACGCATTTATCGTTGATAGAGCAGCAATGGATAATTCCAGGCCACCTTGTAGGGAACAATATTGGATGATTTTGCAATTGTGTTATACGGCCTTAAATAAAATATTGCATCGATAAGTATTCAAGAGTAGATATTGTGTTAGATTTACTAAATGGATCATTGAAAGGCTAGATGTGAGAAGACAAAAGTTGGGTTTTGGAGTAGTTTTCTCTATGAAGATGACAATGAAACGAAGTGTCTTGCCGACAGAAATGCTTCTGTAGAGACTAATAAGGATACTTTCCATCTATCCCTTGTAAGCATGGAGAAGCAGATATACGAATTGTTGTCCATGTTCGGCCTGATTATGAAAATTGTTGTAGGACGGTAATTTAAGGTAGTACCGACACAGATGTAGTAGTATTAAAAATTGCAGCACTCCAAAAATATGGTGGAACAAACTGTGAATAGGTTTTGGCAGGAATGAAGACTTTTGATGGCTTCCTGTACGTGATATATCAAATGCGTTTGGTCCTCGTGTAGCTACTCTTCCTTTCATTCATACATTCAGTGCATATGACACTAAGGGACTAGGTAAGTTTGGATGACATGGGAAGTATTTCAACATGTAAGGGACGTACTTATTTCTTTGCTGAAGTATAAAGACACATACAAGGACACAAAATAAGCATTTGTATGCATCATGTATGACAGAACAACATCACTATTTGCTGTTAACGAGGCACGATGTAAATTTTTACCAAGGAAGCAGCGGCATTGTGATGTAGTTCCGCCTACAAGAGGTTTTTTTCGGAGGACATCCAAAGAGCAGCGTATCAAGGAGGATAAGTTTGGGCTCAGCCTGATTTATGTACCAATTCATGAACACTGGGGTTGGATGAAAGAAACAAATCGAGGACTTCTTCGGCTGCCGTTAAAGTTGCATCCTCCTGTCGGAAACTTTTGAAATGAGGAGGCGAAATATCCTATTGTGTTGGTGACTGTAAATGCTACCGTTCTGTCCTTTCTTGTACGAATTTTGTTATTGGCTACTGTCCGATAATTTTAAGATACCGAACCTGTCTTTCTAACAAAACTAGGCATTTAATGTTAACAAAGAATGTGATATCACTTGTTAAGTTTAATGATGAAAATTATAAAAAAAAATACGTTTTCCAAAATTTTGCCGCCATTTTGAAACCGGAAATCACTCTTTATTGTCATTTGTGTGTTGTTTTTTGTACTTTAAGAACTGTAATTTAAAGCTTAATAAAACCTTACATTGGATTATACCTATAACACAACTTTCAAAGATTTACTTCTGGATATGACGCTATTTGCAAAATGATCGGTGGCCATCTTGAAAAAATGGAAATTTTTTATGGCCAGCACACTTATTTCTTTTAATTATCGTTTAGTCCACCTGTATACCAAATTTCATGCTTGTATTTCATGCTTGTGTTATTACTTGTTAAGTTGATGAAAATTATTAAAATATTTTTTAAGTATTTGCCTCTAATTTGGAACCGAAAACCACTAATTTTTTTTTCTTTTATGTGTTGGTTTGTCGTACTAAGGAGCTGCTTTTAACGTTTTATCATATCTTACATTGGATTATACATGACACACCTTTCAAGGATTGAAATCCCTTGTAAAATTGCTTGAAAGTAAAAAAAAATCGAAATTTTTGACTCGTTAGCCGACATTTTGAAACCGGAAGTCACCTAAAGTTTCATTAATGTATTGGCTAGTCGTAATTTATGAACTGTCATTTTCTTTTTATCAAATTTAACAATGGATTTTACATATAACACACCTTTCATAGGATTAACAAATAATGGCTAATTTGTTATTACGCCATTTTCAAAATGTGTGGTGGCCATCTTGAAAAAATGATTTTTTTTTCTGGCCAGCAGCGGATTTTTTATAAGTATCATTTAGTTAACCTTTATACCAAATTTCATGCTTGTATCACGATTTGCACAATTATGTCCATAATATCTCCCACTAATAGTATTTCAATTCAAGGAATGCTTTTTTTTTTAAACTGACAAAGTAAATCTGACGTCCCTAAAATGTATTTAAAATTTGTTTTACAGGTTGGTAGGTTACTAGTAATCATACATATGAATCACAATCAACCCTTTCGAAAAATCAAAAATATTATACATTTGTACTTCATTTTAAATTTCAAAGATTATATCCTTAACAAAATTTCAAATGATAATGTGTATAACCATATTACTTTAATCATGTTAATATAGCTTAAACATACCTGTAAATATCATATCATTATAAAGCATCTGAGTGCTCAGCTGCTTCTGAAGAAAACATTCAATCCAACCAGAATTTTCATGACTCATGATGGCAAAATAGTCATATTCAAAGTCATGGTTATCACTTGCTGACATAATTACTGGATGAAGCAAGATTGCGGTTTTTAAATCATAATCAAAGTCGTTTCTTGTAGACGTTGTGTACTGGCTTTTTCTATGTATTTGTATTAACTGTGTGCCTGAGAGGAGAATTTTCTTTAATAAAAAATTCTTCAAATACTCTGCAATTTCAACCTTCTTCGTTGTAAGTGGAAATGATTTTAAAAAGTCAAGAAATCTCAACAGCTTGTCAAGATATTCATTCCAAAGACTGTCCGGTACTAGTTCATCAACGAATTCTAAATCAACCAGTTTACTTGCAATAAATGTTAATGCGTTGATAAACTCTATATAAAGGGATGATGTCTCTTCTAATTCAAAAATACAAAGGCACAATTTTCTAACATTACCTATTGCACGTTTGTAATCTGCACGTTTGTAATCTGTACGTTTGTAATCTGACAGCAGGAATGCTCTTTTATGCCATTCTAAAGCGGTTCGAAATTCTCCAATGTCAAAATGAATAGTGCCAATTGCGAATGCTAGGAAATACGTTTGACCCTTTGCACAGATATATTGATTCAGGTAATCCAGAGCAATATGAAGGTACTCTTTGTTTGTTACAGTTTTTGGTCCGTACAAGAAAAAATCAGGAAATTTTGCAAGTCTTTGACAAATTTCAGCAACTTTACAGACATCTTTGCCTTTTAAATTGAGCGATATTGCTGCTTTGCCATCATCCAATGCCTTCTGTAACAAATCGTAGCTACTGTCAGCGGAGGTATGTTTCAAAGAGGACATTTCGAAGTAGACGTTCATTCGTATGGAAAAGTTGAGATGGTCCAAACGAGGGTTAATTGATATTGATGAGGATAGCGCTTTGTCCGCCTCAGTCAGGTGTTCTATAGTTTTAGTTCCAAACTTATATTCGAACAGCAAACTTTTCCCTTTACGATTTAGAACAATCTCATCATCTGGGTGTTCAGCAATTGCATAATCAAAAGCAGACAGCGGATTTTTGATAAAAGCTTGGAATTTTTTCTCATGTGATAATTTACTTTGCTTTATATCTTTATGGAATACCTCATTGGGTGTAACGAGTCTGTGACCAATACAAGCATATGCACGTGCCCTATATACGGTATATTGTTTGTTATGTTTTGGTAATTGTTTTATTATTGACCAGTACAGTTTAACTGCTTTAGTGTCGTTACAACTCGTTATGAGCGTCGCACTGTTACAAGCTCTTGCATAATAATATTTCCATATGTAAATATGTTCCTTTGGATATGCAGTATTTCTGATGTGTTGTATCCCTTTCTTGAACATCTCCATGCTTGATTTCTTTCCATAACAAACATCGTCTTTAGTTTTACAGTTGAGTGAACGGTACACTACTTGTTGTGCAATGATTGTGTGTTTCGAGGCCTGGCAAAGAAGGTCGTGTTTCTTCCCAGCAGATATATTCTTTTCTAACTGCATACGTTGCAAGGAATCAGCCAATTTGTGCTGAGCTTCAAATTCGTTTTGGGAGAATTCGTCACACAGGACCGCATAACCTTGTTCAAGAACGCACACTGCTTTTTCTTCAATATCATTAGGATCATTGCTTATCAATATTTCATTAATTGTCTCATATATCAACACAGCTTTGTCTTCTTCATTTATAGTTCTGTATAAGACTGCAAGGTCAGCTAATGTATTCAAGTGCTTTGGGTTCGTTTTGATATTTTGTTCAAGCTTTTCAATATTGTGAGCTATGCGCCGACGGTTTTGTAATGGATTATCCAGTAATGTTAACATTAAATCAATAACAGCATGGACTATTTGATGTTCTTCCTGTTTTGCAGCAAATAAAGATAGTTTTTTAAGTTCAATTTGCACATGGTCAATGTACATCAAGTTTAATTTCATCCAGAAAAGACCAGGTTGTATATCTTTCAATTTTGGTTCTATTCCATGTTTCTCCATTTCGTGTTTCGAATTTCTTTTTGAGACAGATTTTTTTTTTACAGCACTATTTTTTTCTGTGAAAAAAAGAACACAGCAGTAGTTTTGTATTAATAGAATATATAAATAAGATCCGGTCAAAAACCATAGAATAACATACAATCCAATACATATTTGTATAAAATCCAGTCAAAAACCATAAATTTAGGAAATTATACAAGTCTAAAATGAGCTACATAGATTGCATTGAAAGTTTGTAAATACGACAATAATCATCCATTTGAAAATAGTTTGCTAGTTTGCTTTTTACAATCGTTCCGTCAGTGGCTGTTTTGTTTAAACTATGACACTGACAAACATGAAAATAGTTGTATAAGCTACTTATTATTGTTATACGTGAGGACAGTCTACAAATTGTTTTTCTGTGGTGTTCACGCCATTTTACATGTGACTGATACATGAATTTGGTAGAAGTATAAAATGAAGAAAAAAAAGTCGAAAATTCCACAATTTACCGACTAATAGTTTGTCCGTAAGGGGGGAAAAAAAGAAAAAAAAGTCACTTATCAAAGGTAATAAAAGGGCGTACGGTTTTTAATTAGGTTCCATTTTTATTTGAATAGTGTCTGCTGTCAGGTTCTGCGAATTTATAAATGTTAGTGATGTTTGAGCATTGAAGACAAACATGGCTTACAAAAATTGCCAACTACGGTAATCTATTCATGCGGTAGAAAAGCGTTAGTATTTCAAATATTGATCGTTTTGTAAACAATTAATTTATAATTATGACCATCATATCAATGATAATTCAGGCCAACACCAAAGTGCTAACTACTGGGATTATTATGTCTTCTGGGAATTAAAACTTCAACAGCAGCGGCATTTACCCAGTGGTAGTAAATACACTCATCATATACTAGTATACCAGGTTTAAAATTATGTCTTTGTACCAGACGCCGTTTCGCCTATCAAAGAATCATCAACCACGAATCCAACAAAGTACTTCGAAGTAAAACATACCAGTGGCGATCAAATCAAAATGATAAGCTGATTCGAGTTTAAGTCAAATTAACTTGGATATATATATAGTTAGGTTGTTCAATATAATTAACACACCTTATAACTGTATTCTTATCGACTTACCATTTCTCACACCATGTGGACTCGGTTATTGCAATTGATATTTCAGAAGCGCTTTGATGAGAATAACAGATGCAGTACTAATCAGCACATCGATTTATATTACACACTGAATATTTTCCTTTTATACTGATATAACATTACTACATGTATGTATGAGGAGCAAAGTCTAAATTTCATTTGATGCATTTCCAAAAATATGATATCTGTTCTTGATTATTTATTTGTATTTTTAGAAAATTTTATGCACTTGATAGTATATGTATCCTTTTAGTCACCTGATGCCGATAAAGAGATATAAACATGTGTACATGTGTTTATTTTTATTGATAAACACTAAATCCCAAGGTTGGTTTGTTTAGATTACACGTATTTTCACTATTTTGCTATACCTGAATATGAATTTTGCATAAAGAAATCTGATAATCCATGGACTTCCCCGCACACACATCATTGCTAAAATGAGACGTCCGTTTCGTTGATTGGATGTATACAGATGCAGCCACGTCAAGTACGAATTTTGATGTTTAACTCAATGCTTTATAAAGGAAGAACAATGAAGAAAGCTAGTCGTCTTGTAGATTTGAACATCATTGAAACATCTAACTAAGGACTTGTGAATGGTTTATTGTAAGCAATAAACCTCCTCTATCCAACATAAAACCAACTTTTCCAATAAAATTCCCTCATCGACTTTTGTTAAAGAGCATACATAGATATACGAATATTTGTGAGTGTAAATGGGGTCATTGCTTAAAAATGTATGCAATATCATCCAATGAACGTTCATAATTCAAACATTAATATATAAGTTTACATTGGTCACGTATTGAACACAAGAAAGAAGCACAAATACACATAAAATAGTAATATTGCTATTATACTAATATTTTTCAAACAACACATATCATAAAATTGAGAATGGAAATAGGGAATATTTCAATAATAGAGACAAAAACCCGAGCAAAGAGCAGACAACAGTCGAATGCGCCACCAATGGGTCTTCAACGCAGCGAGAAAATCCGCACAAGGAGGTGGTCCTCAGCTGGTCCTTTAATACAATTATGTACTAGTCCAATGACAATGGACGTCACACAAAACTCCAAAAAGTATATATGAACTCAAGTTAAAAAAAACAACATGCAAGAGTAATAAAAGCCAGAGTTCCCTGACTTTAGGAAGACGCAAACATGCGGCGGGGTGAAAGTGTATTTTTAAACATTGTTTGTTTTTAATACTAACTAGATATCTTATATACAGCAACGATTGAAATCTTTAAAAAAAAGACAGAAAGATAACTCTTTTGAATGTGCAAAGAAAAGATCTGTTATTGACTTTATGAGTGCACCGAGATAAATAGTCAAGCAAAATTTACTCACCTCCATTACATAGTATCACTTAAGATTGAATTATATAACAACATCGCTAATCTGACCTTAAGATAGGAGGTATTCACATAATTAAGAATGGTGAATGTACAAAATTTGAAAATATTAGTATTCTTTTTGTTTATTTGTACAAGATATTTGTAGTAATAAATAGAAATAAATACGCTGAATTAAATCTTTGTCATTTTTTTATTTGAATTACAACAAATAGACTTATTAAGAATGACTGAGATGCATTTTGCTACTATCACGATATTTCCGATGTTCAGCGTTTAGGTAATATCACTTTGACGTTGCTCTGTATTTATACATCCCTTTTTTGTGTTACTGTGCTATGGTAATTTTTCATAATATTGTGTTTCGCGTTTGCTTATGAGCTTTGTCTATTTGGTTTTTTTTTTATTTTCTTTGAGCCATATGCTTTTGTTTTGTAATGATTAAGAGATAACACAATATTGACTGTCTTATCCCTATTTTTGACATGTTTACCTATTATGTCTGTTTAGGTTTTTCCCACACATTGTTTCCAGTAAAACGATTTTTTGGACTATCATACAGGTGAAAGATTTACCTACCTAGCTGTCACGTTTAAATCACATATTTCTACAAAAGGAAATCGCTATACCATGACAGAAATATGATAATTCTCATCAATTTTATTGATATGTTTGAGGTATTGAGTTTACCATTTGATGAGTATTTTTACGCTATTGTTTTTTTGTACTTTTGTTATTTAACGTGTTCGTATTGGTGTACATATAAGCAATAACATATGCAGATGTTACTCTTTCTTTTAAATAGTTAAATAATTTTATTTTTTATTTTTATTTTCAACAAATAAAACAAGATTGTTAATGAAATAATAAAACAATAATCTGCTAATCTTAGTGTGAAATTGCGATTTTACCAGAATAATAAAATGTCTTTGAATCAAAGTAAACAATCTTTTTAGAAAACGCTTAAAGTTAAACCTAGTAATACGCTTATTCCAGTAATATTTTTACACTTTTGACCCTCATATTTTGTGTTTTGACCAACGCACACATCTATGCACCGAACGAATAACGGGAAACACGCACATGCTGTACTATAAATAATAATCCGTGTATTTCAGTAAGGTAACTTTAGATCATTGTTGTCAAAAATGCTCCTTTGAGATTATCTTTGTGGATCATAAACAGAAAAAAACTGGTATTTTTTTTTTCGTAAAACTTGTGTATCAGATACACTTTTGCTTTATTCAAAGTTATTGTTGGTACAGAAAAGTAATGCAAAACTATGATATGATTTTCTGAAAACAAAGATTGACTTTCACAAAAGCAATTTGATATGATAAAGTAGAGTTTCATTTGAATAAATGATCAGATTATGATATGTATTTACACATTACCACACATTTTCTAGATATAAAAAGTAAAATTACAAAAATACTGAACTTAAATGTTACAGAAACTGTCGCATATATGACCATTTTAACCTTTTTTTTAAATAAATTTTAACTGTGTTAGGATAACGTGTTCCTTATTCAAGTGCTTGTATTGTCTTCTTGTTTAAGACCATGATTACATGTAGATCATTTAAATTCAAAATAAAAGACGATTTCAGGTCCGTTTTGTAGGCTTTTATATCAACTGTTTAAAAGATTTACAGACTTTGCACATATCTTTTTTCCTACCCGATATAGCCTATCAGGGGTTTTCATATTCATGTGCATTAAGTTGATTGTTTCCTGAAGCTGCTTAAATACTGACGCAAACAACTCTATCTGAATGGTAATTTGAAATAAAAATAAAATGCCTTATCTTTTAATGAAGGTATAGTGTTTCGTACAATTCATTTACTTACTGTTTGTTGTCATACAAAATCATGTCGTGTTCATATCAGCTTCAAATTGTTACGTAACGATAAGTAAGACGTAGCTTATGGAAAGTTACATAAGGAAATGAAGCTTAGGAAATCTTGTTTTACAATAAACTGGTAAGTTATAAAGAAGAAGAAAAATTCAGAGATCTTAGCGTGAAAATGCGATTTTACTGAATCACACTATAGCAAACCCATCGTTTATGGATAATAAATAATTAGGAAATTCTCAGAACTACCGTAAACATATATTCTTTATAATTCTGACTTACATTGCTACTTTTGCATATGTACTAGTTTTGTACAAACAAATCTGTAGTACTCGAAATTTACTTTTAATATTTAGTGCTATTTTTTTTTTTTTACTTTAAACTGATTGTAATATTTAGATATCTGTTTTTACAGTACTTGATTTGTCCTAAAATGTTGGTACAGAAATAGTACCAGCAGTAATCGCAATATGTCATGTTCAAAATCATAACTTTAAAAGATTTGAAATTGACCAATTTTCAAAATGCTGAAAATTTAACAGTGGAACCAAAAAACTGTAGTTCTTGAATATCAAGTACAAACCAATTACTGTAAAACACAGGTACCACAAAACTGTATTTATTATGGATGAACTAATGTATTATACAATTCGGGTTTTTTATGACTACCCGGAAAAAAAAACTTATCAGAAAACACTATATGAGGAAGTCCTTTTGGGAGTTTATTACAAGCAACGTTTTATATCCTACACTATCATTTAACAACATGTTTTTGTGCAGAGTGTGAAGTTAGTCTTGTTATTGACTGTTTGGACGTTTAACATTTGACACTCTTCTGTAATGATTAAAAATTTGGTTACGTATCATTACAAAACCATTAACAATGTGTTTAATATGCATATTCCCAACTGTCCATAGCATGTTAAGCAAAACTATGAACGACCTTTATTAAATTCAATATGCATTCTGCAGTTTTTCTATACTGATAAAACATGTTGTGTGTCTAAACAATTTATGTGACACTTGCATTTTCCGAAAATCAACTTTCACATTCACAACTGAAGTCTTTATATTAGTATATTAAAAGTATTCTTTGTTTTACATCAGTTACGAGTATTGACAGAGTTGATGTAGATATATTTACTCCTGTTAAGAGATATCATGTAAATAAAAGTTACCGATGAATCTAGATTTTAATAAAGTGTTCTCAATATATTTCATTTGTGTCTAATCTATTTTAATACCCTTAAACAACTGCCACCAAGTTCTACAATAAATTTCAATGAATTTGATCATATAATAAGTCTAATAACAATTGGTACCATTGAAACGTTTAATCCCGCTGCAAATGTTTGCACCTGTCATTAGGCAAGAATCTAATGTACAGTAGTTGTGGTTTGTTTATGTAACTTATACGTGTTTCTCGTTTCTCGTATTTTTTTTTATAAAGACTAGACCGTTGGTTTTCCTGTTTTAATGGTTTTACAATAGCAATTGTTGGGGCCCTTTATAGCTTGCTGTTCAGTGTGAGCCAAAGCTCCACGTTGAAGGCCGTACCTTGACCTATATGGTTTACTTTTATAAATTGTTATTTGGATGGAGAGTTGTCTCATTGGCACTCATACCAAATCTTCCTATATCTATAGTATACAAAATACAACATAGAACCAAAAAAAAACATGAACCCACTTTATAAGAAGACATGCCAGATATAATCACGAAATTCCCAGAAAGTTTGCAAGATCCTGCACCTCTCCTGTCATCCGTCATATTGCTAATTATTGACCAGACTCGTCAGGCTCTGTTATGTGTTTGAGATGCCAGTATCTGTTCTAGAATTAAAAATATTTTGAATGTGTTGAATGTCAAAACTTTAAAAATTGTTCTATGGTAGAACAATTTTTTTCAGACACGGTGTTAAAAGTTTAATTTAATATTTTAGGTATAGGTTTTTGAGGAGGAATCTCATGTTAGTATAACATAATGTAAAATTTAGTCAACATGTTCACGGTGATTTTTATATAGCATTTCATTTTTAGTATCTAATTATCATGTTTGTCCTCTTCACACTCATTAGATTTTCTTAATTGTGTTAAGTTGATAATTACCTGTTTTTTTTATTTCAAACTTTTCTAAAGTGATACCTAGATTTTCCGAAAAATCAACAATTTAATTTCACTATTGAAGGTTTGGTACATGTATACAAAACGTATCCTCAATTTCGATATCAGTTAGAAGTATTTACACAATGATTGCTAACATATTTACAACAGATAAGATATAGATTGTGACATTATGCAACCGTAAATTATGAAGTCAATAAGGATGATACATTTCATTGCTGTATACTCTTTAAATCTTTAACGAAATGCAATATAATTTGCCTTCAAGTACAATGGAAAACTTAGATGAATGTGGTAATAAATAAAGTTCTTATGCAAAAATCCAAACTTAATTCATGGAAAAGAATATGAAATCTGAAAATTTATAATTGAAAAATATGCAAGTTAAATCGCTGATCATGTTAAGTCTTGCTATTTGTATATATAACATTTTCACATAGTTTGTATTAACTAAAGGAGGAAATCACATGTATGTTAATGAGTCGAATATGGTTTTTTTTACCTACTTGCTGCCAAGTTTTCACAAGGGTCTTTTCTTGAATAATATACATGTTTGATTGTAAATTTGTTCATTGCTTACTTATATATTCAGTATTACCAACTTGGCGTTCAGCATTCATACATTAATTAATAAGTTATCATTGGTCACATTTTGAAGAAAAAAAAGAGACAAATACAAATACAAATTGTAAAATCGATAAGTTTTTCTTATATAAACCTATGAAAAATATTGCATTTTTTAGGTTTACTAGATAATTTAGATATTGTCATGATTATAATGTACACACATAGGGTGAATGAATATGATTTAGAATGTGAAGACATCTATCATGATTTATAACAATTCTCAGAAATTAACAGCAAGGCAACATTTAAAGATTTTTTTTATTTCAAACAGATTTAGACTATTTTAAAATCTTTCACGAAAAAAAAATGTAAACGAAGTTGTTTGAGAAGTGGTAATGGCATTTAGACATAGATTTTTTTTTCTGAAAAACTTATCTTAATGTTTTAAACAGGGAACAAGCCAGATTCATCCTAATTCATGAAAACAATACGACTGACCAGTAATAATCTTTAGGTCAGGTAACTATTTAATTTAAGCTTTTAAAGTATTCTGTGTCGACATCAATAGAATGGAAGACAGAGCAAAGTGGTAAAACATGTCATCCTTTATTACGGTTGTTGACAAGTTATAGCATGTTTAACTATAGTAATTTTGAATACCGATTATTCCCTTTCTCACATGCATTTTAGTTTTATAAAGTAGAATATTAATTTCGCATTTACATATCAGATAAGGGTACCTACACAATTACCAATACTGTATGTACAATAATTGAAAATATTGCTGGTTTTTTTAATTGTTTTTCACAGACATTGTGTGAGCTGAAATAGTACCCTGTATTAAGTACTTGCATTGATGGTTATTTGATGTAAAAAGAAAGCAAGACTTAATTATGTTGGTGTTTGATAAAGCGTCTGAAAAGGGCGGGGTTGTTTGGTTTTATTTGTGGATATTTTGTGTATACTTGTGATTAAGTTTAAAACACTGATGTACCCTTATTTTTGACACTTTTACCTATAATGTTCACACATTAGTGAAATTTTATGTAACTGTCATCCACATGAGAGGTTTAGACAGCTTCAAAACAATGTTACATTCATTTAAACATAATGAAATGCCTGTAACAAGTCAGGAATATGACAGTTGTTGTCCATTCGTTTAAGGCGTTCTAGCCTTGTGTTTTCCATTAGTTTGGGGATGTTCCATTTTAATTTTCCTAGCAGTTTGGTTTTTTTATGTTGTTAAACTGTTAGGCATCGGTTTACATATTAGCAGTATGACATACATATTTACATGTTAGTCTCTCATGTGACAATCGTTAAATATAACGCAAGAGGCAATGTAATGTACATGCAACACCAGGCATTATTACAGGTAACTTAATGTTGATAAATGACATATATTATTTATGTGGTTAGAATGTTGGGGTTCGTGTTGTTTATTCTTTAGTTTTCTATGTTGTGTCGTGTGTGCTGTTGTTTGTTTGTCTTTTTCATTTTTTAGCCATGTCGTTGTCAGTTTGTTTTAGATTTATGAGTTTGACTGTCGCTTTGGTATCTTTCGTCCCTCTTTTGGAAATCAAGAAGCAATGCATTAGATGTTTGTTTGATATATATTCATATCATTTTCAAATATTTACTTGTCGATAAAATACTTATTTATCATCTCTAACCTGTACGTCATGGAAGGTATCTACGAACATGAAACTTGTGCGTTCGTGTTAAACAACACAGCAAATTGATAAAAGAACAAAATCTGCAGATCTTAGCGCTATATGAATATTGTAATTTTACCTTAACGTAACACAATTTCTACGAAACAAACCCATATATTTGTTTTACAATAAAAACACGCTAAAGATAGTCATGCGACAGTTTTCCCATTATTCTTTAAATTTATATTTTCTTTTTTACCAGTGTGCACATCCATGCACCTACCGTATCGTAGGATACAAAAACATAATATAGATGAATATGCGTGTAAGTGGATTTCCGTACGATAAGTTTCTTGACTTAGCTCTTTAAAATTAGTTTTTACACTTATCTTTGAAGACTTTTAAACAGTGAAAATTTAGACAACCCTGTTCCTTGAATATATTGGACATCACTAGAACGTCATAAAATATGAGTTTCAAATACATATTTGCTATAATTCTTCAGACGACAAGGTAAAGTGTGTACAACTATTGTAATACAAAGTAATGACATGATTGTGTGAATGCAAAGACTGACTTTCACAAATGCAATTAAATGTGATAAAGCATAGTTTGCTTTACATATTTTGTCAGATTATGGTATTCACACAATTGTTATAGCATAAAATTGAGAATGGAAATGGGGAATGTGCATCAACAGGTCTTCAATGTGGCGAGAAATTCCCGCAACCGGAGGTGTCCTTCAGCTGGCCCCTAAACAAAGATATACTAGTTCAGTGATAATGAACGCCACACTAATTTCCAAATTGTACACAAGAAACTAAAATTAAAATAATACAAGACTAACAAAGGCCAGAAGCTCCTGACGTGGGACAGGCGCAAAAATGCGGCGGGGTTAAACATGTTTGTGAGATCTCAACCCCCCCCCCTCCATACCTCTACCATGTATAGATTGGTTTTAACATTTTTATATCTTTAAAGTTTTTATATATTGTGTTTCAGAAACTGTCGCATATACATTTATATATGAACATAACAATATTTCATTTTTCTACCCCATATAGGCTAACCAGTGCATGCAAATGATTTTTGTCTAGCGCTGTTTATATACTGACGTAAATAGTCTCTATATGGATGGTAATTTAAAATTTGGGTTGTCATTTATTATCAATGAATTATATTAATTCGTATTTTTTTGACTAATTTAATTCGTTCAGGGATAGTCATATGTTTAACTTTATTCTTGAAGGTAGATGAAAAACGACGGATAGCAAAAGTGATGTTTCACGATTAATTTTAGAATATCTCAAATCCGATATTCTTTTTGACGTTATCTGATAAATTTCATGATATTGTTGATTTTTTTTTCAAAAGCATATGATAATGATCGATAATTTGTAAAAAAAAAATACCATAAACCAAATTAAAAAAACACCAAATACCTATTGTTATTGTCAAATTGACAATATGATATTTATAAAATTCCATCAAACTTCAATGACCAAAAAAAGAGCGTATACTGCAAAGACAATTTCGATACAAATATGATCGGAAATTAATAAATTGTCATCAGGCAATATACTTCTTTCAGGTCAATATATCCTAGTATCGACCTCATACGAAGACTATAATTGTATAATGTTCATTTCAGTTTCAAATATTTACCTAACGATAAAACACTCATTTATTATCTTTAAGATACATGTTATGATAGTTAAATAAGGAAATGAAACTTATGAAATCTTCTTTTAAAATAAACAGTTAAATAACAGAACTAAAAAATAATGATCAGATATTGTATTTTTTTTCTGGAAAAATCCAGTTTATATGACTTAAAACCGAACTAAACTTTGAATGTAAAAAGTGAAATACGGAACATACTTTGGACTAACGTATGTACATCCATTATACATATGGATTAGTTTTACGTTTGTTTACATCACGAACTCTTTGTTTGTTACAGGAATTTAAAAACCAATTAGTAAAATTTTAATTTTTCTCAAAGAAATTTTAAACAAATTCAAGATTGTTACTGTTTTAGGTTTGATTAACCTTATACATATTTGGATGTTATTTTATGGCCTTCATTTATTCCTTTACAATATACCTAGTTGTACATGTACAGTCCCTGTAACGTAAAAGTTAACACTTTTTTCGTTCGGGAATCGTACGTATAGCGTTCGGTAATCGTTCGTATAGAGATCGGTCATCGTCCGTACATCGTTCGTATATCGTCCGTACAACGTTCGGTCAGCGTTCGTTCATCGTTCGTTCATCGTATGGTAAATGTCACCGTTGAGGGTTTTGTATAACGTATGCTTTATGGTATCGTTAATCGTTTTATTTGTCGTATGGTTTATGGTATCGTTTAGCGTTTAGCGTTTCGTTTATCGTATGGTATGTAATATCGTTTAGCGATTCATCAATCGTATGGTGGTATATCGTTTTGTTAAGCGTCTGATATACAAGTATGTTAGGGTTTTATTTCAGAAAATTATTTCAATTATTATAGTTTTGAGTTAAAATGATTTAATATAAAAAGATGCGAGATAAAAAAAAACAATTATTAGTTTGGATTGAATTAATTAAAATCTCTAACTAATATCATTATGGAATATGATTAAAACGAAGGGGAAACGTTTCCTCCCATCACATTTTGACATGAACAACAAGAGACCAAATACCGCGATATAAGTCTATATGTCTCTCTCTCTCTCCTCCGCCAAATATTTCTCTCATCCAAATATTTCCTTGACACAATACATTATATATAATGTTATATAAATGAGGCTTTATATGAAGTAAACGTTTATATCTAAATGTATTAGAAAAAAGACAACACTTCCATGGTATTTGTTCTCCTCAATGTCAGTGTCTGATATATACCGAAAACTGCCAGGGATATATAAAAATTCGTTGAAGATATCTATGAAACCAGCGTTGCTTTTTTTTTACTGTTAAAAGGGCTTAAGTCCATGTAT
Organism: Mytilus edulis; assembly: GCF_963676685.1. Classification (NCBI taxonomy): domain Eukaryota; kingdom Metazoa; phylum Mollusca; class Bivalvia; order Mytilida; family Mytilidae; genus Mytilus; species Mytilus edulis. The sequence goes on along the minus strand of NC_092350.1, from coordinate 64,963,426 downwards.
GAGTGAAATACAGAATTAAAAAATAACTCTACCTTTTTTATATTTCTTTATCATAGAGGTAAGCTTCTGGCCAAGTTTCACTTATTCTGTCGCAAATCATTTACCTCAAGTAACCAATCAATTGTATTCTAAAAGAAGTTGATTTGTTCTTTGTACGAATACATGAAATATTTGTCACTGGGCGTTATGTTTGCAATCGATGATCAAATACAAATCTACAGTATTTACATGAAAGAGACTAAATAATATATTTTTGTATTATTATTTTACACATATTTAAAGGATCGAAATAATCAGTTCTACAAATGGATGTTATTTAAAGACTTGAAATTTTACAATTAGCACATGCATCTATGAAATTTTTTTATCGACGCACCAAACTTTTCCCTTTCATCGTGCATAGACCATTTTCCGATTCGCTTAAGGTTTCTAACGATCTTCTTATTTGTTCATTACATTCTAAAATTGAAATCCTACACAAATTGCAAAAACTTTTATTCTCCGGGTAGACTGCGTAAAATAGCTATCAAAGTTACCAGGATTATAATTTAGTACGCCAGACGCGCGTTTCGTCTACATAAGACTCATCAGTTACGCTCATATCAAAATATTTATAAAGCCAAACAAATACAAAGTTGAAGAGCATTGAGGATCCAAAGTTCCAAAAAGTTGTGCCAAATACGGTAAAAGATGAATATTGTTTCGTTTGTGTACACACAATGTTTTAAAGGTCAATATAAAGTTTCGCTAAACAGAATTAATTTGCGCCACAACTTAATTACGCCAATTTGTTTTTTGAATCACTTATTGTAAAAACTGCAGCATTCATTTGCGCCAATAAAACAATCATTTAATTGCGCAAATATTATAGACTTGTTTTCAAATGATTGTTCTTAGTGCACCGAGGAGGTCCTTTCCGGTATTTAAAGGTACAAGAAGAAATACCACAAAGCGCCTCCTTAGTGCATGCACTTAGAACAAAATAGTGCATTAAGGACCTGATGGAATGATAGAATTGACACAAAAAACATGGCATACAGATGGAGACTTTCTTAAAGTACATAATTTCAAATTTTAGTAATTTTAGTAATTATAAAGTTATTTAACAGTTGAAGTCAGTATTCTAATGTTACATGAAGGTGTAAATAGATTAATCGTTTCGAGGTTATTATAACACAACACAATTAATAAAATAGAGAATGGAAATGGGGAATGTGTCAAATTCCATTTATTGGCGCAATTCATATTATAAAAAAAAGAAGAGACGAGCGCGACGTTTTGACACACCAGTAAATTCTTCGTCCGGGGATATACACCTGACATTAATCTTCCTTCAGTAACTTTACAATACCCAGCCGTGTCATTTCCGTATATTGTACATGTAGATAGCACGTGTGATACATGTATATACACCAGAAATACCCATTCAAATGATATTTTTTTAGAAGAACTCCATATCGGGTAACATTAAATATACATAAACATAAAATTACAATTGAAATAAAATAGTAGTAATATATAAGTTCAAATGTTGTTTTATTAAATGCTACTAGGTACATATGTATATGTAAACTTATGTTATTACGTTATTTCATGTACCTTTTTTTGGCTTCAATTACTTTTTTATCTTATTGACTTATTCGTAAATCGAAAAACGCACAAATCTGAATAGAATCATATGGCATTGAATGATTTCTCTAACTCCAAACTAGTTATACATGTACATGTAGCTGCCTCTGAAATTTTATTTTTCTCGTTGGGTTGCTTGTCCATTAATTGACGTTTACGCTATATTCTTTTGTTTCGGTAGTTGTAAAAAAACGCTCATCTATCAATTTCACAAGAAATATAATACTCGTAAGTCATAAACATTGACACAAACATGAAATAAATTGAAACACTTTAAAGCTGTTTAAATTATGCAGTGCATTTTGAAAAAATAATTTTGAAAAAATAATTTTGAAAAACCGGTTATTTTTGTTAAATACTTTTTCTGTCCCTTTTCTTAAAAATTAGGACACGTGTCACTGGTTAATATAGAACTAGTCAACCATGAATAATCCAAAACAACACATTTGTGATTGCATGGTTTGTCAAACTTGCCTATATTATCAATATTACGTAGTGTTTTCGGCTGAGACTACTACATCTGTCTGTGCTATCGCTCTGTGTGTGTTAATTATTTTAAGCATAACGTTTATAAAGCGATCTCTGAAACAAATTATACATAAAAAATTATATCATGACAATTAAGTCAAAGTAAAGATTAAACTTATGCATGGCGGAAAAGAAATATATGAAAACGATAGTTCAAAGTACATGCAGCCTTGCAAATGATATTTAAAAAAATATATATTCACTTTATAAAACGTAGGACTTTAATTTAAGTATTGTTGATGGGATGTTGAAGTTTTAAGAACATAGCAAATACACAAGAAAATCTATCAGTACACTATTCTATCAAAATGTGTTTGGTGTCCATTTAACAATATATTGTTTAAGAGTTTAGTGTTTTCTTATTCATTCTGACATCTGTGTCCATGGATCTGAACAAGAAATTGCGAAGACGTTATGCTTATCTGTTTACCTTTAATTTTAAAAATGATTTGTCAACAGGATATTACATATATA